>NC_141172.1:2765000-4147500 GCF_055505025.1 Bos grunniens | reverse complement strand
GGAGAAGGGAATGGCAACCCACTCCAGTATTCTTCCCTGGAGAATCCAATGGACAGAGAAGCCTGGAAGGCTACAGTCCATGGGTTGCAAAACAGTCAGACACAATTTAGCAACTAAGCAGCAGCAGGGGACATTAATATCTAATGGGAGGTCGACGTGAACGAATGCCTTAAAAAGTCAAGGAGGCTGTTTTCATAAGAGAAGGGGAGAGGGGACGTCCCTGGGCTCACAGACAAACGTTGGGGACAAAGAGCCGTGTCCTTGAACTTAGCAGCGCTTCCTCATTGTCACTCTGGTCCTACAGGCACGCTCTCTTGGTAACTTCACATTATTTCTCAGGTTTCCCTGCCCATTTTTTTCCCCTCCTTGCCCCTCCATTCAAAATCAGTGTGTGTGTGTGTGTGTGTGTGTGTGTGTGTGTGACTTCCCTGGTGGTCCTGTGGTTAAGACTTCAAACTCCCAATGCAGGGGGCATGGGTTCGATCCTTGGTCGGGGAACTATCAGGAAATTTAAGAGCCCACCTGCCTCATAAGGCCTGGCCTAAGACACAAAACAAATATAAATAAAGATTACAGTTTCTTAAAAAAAAAAAAAATGAGTGTGTGTGTGTAGAAAGATAATACCTGCTACACTTTCAGCAGTGCTCCCAACTCTGCTGCTTTTTACTTCTTTGGAAGAAGTTATTATGAAAATCTGTTTCTATACATTTACTTGATCTTCTATCCTACTTCTTTTATTGCAAAAAATTAGCTTTTATCACACATACACAAAAAAACACAAAAATCCCTCAAAACCTGCTGAATAGCATAAATAGTGGCCTGAGAATTTGGAGCAAAAAAAAAAAATACCTTTTATCTGGGCTTCATAAAAATGCTAGTGGTATATGACTAATTAGGTATAGTGCCAACTCTGCTCAGATAATTGGTACACTGCTTGTTCTCGTGTTCATTTCATCAGAAAGGGTTTTAAAAGGCATCTCCCAAAATGGAGATTACAGGTTTTTCCAACCACGGTTAAGGTGCGTTTTAGATGTTTAGAAACCAAGAGGGGAAAATCCTTGGGGCTCAGGATTTTGACACAGGGGCTTTATTCCCGCCTGTGGACTCCTGCGGGCCAGTCGAGGGTCCGGTGGAATGACCTCACTCACCCTGCCTACATCTCAGAGGACTGCCCACTCTCACCAGGAGAGGGGAAGGCTGGCTATCTCTCCTCATGAGAGTCTTGTGATTCTCGGATTTTTAAGTATGCAGTGGAAGGTGTTCCAGAGGGATCTCAGCTGGATTCTTTATAAACTCTCCCGGTTGGGGCAAATTCATGAATTTCTCTCAGTCTCGGCATCCTATTTAGTTGAAGAGAGGTAATAATATCTATTTTGCAGGGTTGCAGTGAGAACATTGTTGATAGATCCTGGGATGATACAGTCCTCTGAAAGGTCTTCCTCTGACTCAGGCCACAGACACAGGGACATGTCTTATTTCCTTCTTAAAACTTTCATTTTAATTAATTCTTTGTTTCTGGCCGCTGTGGGATCTTAGTTCCCCGACCAGGGATAGAACCCACATACCCGGCATTGGAAGTATGGAGTCTTAACCACTAGACTGCCAGGGAAGTCCCCTTTATTTTTTCTAGGTTCTGACATAGTAAGGATTCTGGACTAAAAGCAGGGAAGGCTTTGGGAACCAGAAGACTGGTACTGCTGTCAACGTTTCAGATCCGATGTAAACTGAACAGTGATCACCACGTTCCCATGGGACAGCTGTATCCACGTCTAAACTTTAAAGGTCATGTGGAAATCCAAGGCTTTGACACAGAGGACAGCTAGCCCATACTATGTAAAATAATAATTTCCAAGATCATACAAAAACAAATAGGCATAATTTCAAAGCATGCTCCTTCAAGTCTTCAGAATGTTACCACAGTGTGGAGGGGGCAGTTAACATTACTCTTAGAGCAAGCTTGTGGAGCTGGAGGAAGTCTCTTTACTGACCCAACCATAAGGAGATTCTAAGTGAGATGTGCTGGGCTTATTCCAAACGTCTAACTGCCTGCATCTGAATCGGTCCCACGTTTCCGCCAAGCTCCACTCAGGGATACAACTAGCTAGAAAATAATACTCAACACGTAACTTGATACACTGAACAGAAATGAAATCAGGATGGGAATATTATTTGTCCTTCTAGGATGAGGTTTACTTTTCAACCAGCGAAGGAAATAAAAGCAAGGTAATGTTACCTGTCCTTAGATATGGGAGCTACAAGCGGTGCATACCAGTTAACGGCCACCTCACAGTGGGCATCGAGGTATATCAAAACCTTAAAAAAAAAAGAGGCAGGGTGAAAAAAACCCCACTTACAGGACATCATCTATCACGTACAATTTTAAACTAGATGCTAAGATAAGCTGGCCATAGTGTCGATTTTGATATTTAAGTTGTCTGGTTAAGTTAGCATTTTCATTTCAATTTTAAAAAATTAAAATGGTACCTAAAAATGTACATGATCTTTTAGTTACAAAATCCAAAACAGACACAAAAGATATTGAATGTTTCCTACCTGTCCAAGTTTGGCCTTCTGGGCACCGATACTTCGTGCCTGAATTAAACCTTCTCTTCTCTCATTTCGAAATACCTTGACTAGGCCATTCCACAGTTTAATATAGTCATCCAGTTTTTCTTTTAAGTGTTCTATGAATAAAAAACTCAGTCAATATTATACATTATATTTGTGGTTACAAACCAGTTAAGCTATCATTTTTCTCAAGAAACAAGGATAGGCAACAGGTCAGTAATTTTACACAGAAGCATGCTCAATGTTAACATATAGAGAAGCAAGGTGAAGTGTATTATTAAAGTTAAAATTCTGAGCTTAATACACCTATGGAGAACTATTAATAGCCTGAGAATGATCAAAACTCTCTCTAAACATACAGAACAAATAAACTCTCTCTATGCCAACTGACATGAAAACTTAAAACAATTCAAATGTTAATATCCTATGTAGAAGCTTTCAGGCACAATAGTTCTTTGGCTTTTGGCAGAAGCAATGGTTCAGGATTTCTGAAGATGCACTGTCTATGGATAACATTACATAGCCTCTTGGAATCCACACAGGGTATAGGTTAACATTTGTTTCTGAGCCATCCTCCCCCTACAATCAGTGATGAGAGGAGTAGTCTTGATGTGATGATCAATATAGTACCCATCAAGCTGGCAAATAACAATAATAAAAAAATCCCATCTTCTCTGTAGTTTAAGCATCAACACGTGTGTGCATGTGTGTGCACTAAGTCGCTTCAGTCATGTCTGACTCTGCAACCCTATAAACTGGAGCCCACCAGGCTCCTCTCTCCATGAGATTTTCCAGGCAAGAATACTGGAGTGGGTTGCCATTCCCTTCTCCAGGGGACCTTCTGGACCCAGAGATTGACCTGTGTCTCTCACGTCTCCTGCATTAGCCAACAGGTTCTTTACCACGAGCGCCACCTGGGAAGCCCCCAACAAGTGTGTATGTGTAAACATTTATTTATAAGTATTTATTTATATATTATAAACATGTGTTTATATTTATGAATATTTATAAATTTATAAATAAATATTTACACATTTATCTAATAAATACACATATCATTTACATATGTATGGATGTGTATATGGGCTTCCCTGGTGGCTCTATAGTAAAGAATCCACCTGCAGTGCAGGAGACACAGGAGACACGGGTTCAATCCCTGGGTGGGGAAGATCCCCTCGAGAAGGAAATGGCTACCCACCCTTGTATTTTTGCTTGGAGAATTCCACGGACAGAGGAGCCTGACTGGCTACAGACCATAAAGTCACGAAGAGTTGGATACAACTGAAACGAAAGCAACTGAGCACGCACTCACACAAGTATGCATATGAAAAGAAAAGGGAAAGTCGCATCTGACTCTTTGTGACCCCATGGACTATACAACCCAAGGAATTTTCCAGGCCAGAATATGGGAGTGGGGAGCCTTTCCCTTCTCCAGAGGATCTTCCTAACCCAGGGATTGAACCCAGGTCTCTCCCATTGCAGATGGATTCTTTACCAGCTGAGCCAGAGAGAAGACCAAGAATACTGGAGTGGGTAGCCAATCCCTTCTCCAGGGTATCTTCCAGACCCAAGAATTGAACTGGGGTCTCCTGCATTGCAGGTGGATTCTTTACCAACTGAGCTATCAGGAAAGCCCTATATATTTACACACACACACACACACACATACACATACATACATATGTTTGTAATTTGGTAGAGAAAATTTGGGGTTACAAAAACAAGATACATTTGTTAAACTTTCAATCTTGGCTTTGGAGCTGCAACAGAACGGTTTTTGTTTGTATCGCTATGAGCCCATAAAACTGGTTCATCACAGCCACAACTAATTCCTGGATTCTTAAAGACGTTTCTTGAATCACAAACGTTCTTTTTAAGTTGTTTAAAATTTTAGCCCACTAATACAAAAAAAAGGCAAAAAACAGCTGTATTTAGTGATGAGCTAGTGGTTACTGGGCAAATCAAGCTGTACACTTAATACTTCACTCATTTTTAAGGAGCTTATAATTAGCAAGACACCCACACATGCGTATTCAAAACTGAGAAGAAAAAATTTTCCTTTCTCTATTTTGGCATCCAGTTTTAATGAGAATTATAAATAAAATTCTCATGCTGAGTTACTATTTTTCCCCAGAAAGTCTTGGTAATTTTCCCTTCAATAAAAGGTTTTTTTGTTTTGATTTGTTTTTAAAGCTCTTACTTTACCTTTTTTTTTTTTTTTAGTTCAATACAGCCGTAAGTTGGTTTTTTCCTAAAGCCCTTCTGGATTGCATTAGGTATTTTCACGTATGTTATCTAAATAAATCTAAAATAAATTATTATTGTCAGAAACCTGTTTCTGTTCTTTAAATCTATTTCTAGGTAAGATAACTTGGCCACCATAGGGTTTCACAGATGCCAACACAGAGGCGGAGGGATCCCAGTCCCAAATAGGAAACACCTCTCCTGGGGGGTGATCATCCTGCCCAGCTTGGGACCACTGCTGGGCCACGTGACTTGCTATAACCAATAAGAGGCACGAGGAAATGATGAGTAGTTGTGAGCAGAAGTGCTCTTCCAGCCTTCTTTGCTAAGCCCTGCAAAGATGCATGGTCTCTGCAGCCCTTTGCTGGAGGCACAGGTGGAGAGCGGTGTTCTTAGATTAAAGGCCCAAAACCCTCGCGTTTTGAGGACACTGTAACTTCCAGAAACTCGAGGCTTCTGAGCAGCCACCTCTTCTGTGTGGTTTTATATTAATTAGTTAAGTGTTTTGTCTTTCAGAGAAAAAAAATTATAACTCAAAGTTTTAATTAATGAATATACTGGGGAAAGAAAACAAACCTAGTTTTCAGTCAAGTCATGTTTACCAAATTTTGTATAATTTTACTGAGGCTAGGGCTGACAGATGTCAAGCTTGTTTTGAAATTGGGAGAAGTAATTAAAGACTTTCTGAACTTCTGTCCAAGGGTAGCCCCAACCAACGACTCTGCACTCTGAGTGAAGAAGATCCTATATATAATTGCCTTTTAAATGTGTTACAAAAGGCTGTCAGAGATTTGGAACAATAGAAGCACTGATCACACAAAAATTAAACTGGATAAAAAACTTAACCACAAAATTTTGTTCTTTCCTTGGGCCAAGCAAGAAAGCAAGATTTTAGAATGGGAAACATCTTATGATGTATCTTCACTTTTTTAAAGACTATGCTGAGCTTTTTAACTTGTATTAATAATGTAGTGGTTCTTAAAATCTGTACAAGCATGACATGGAATTTCTGTTATTTTTGTAGATTTAAGTTTTGCTAAATTTAAAACACTGTTGGCACCAACAATATCACTTAAAAACATATTATCAAATATTTATCCTGAGACAGGAATAGCATTCATAATGAAAATATTCCTACCATAGAAAATTGCAACCAAGATGTCTCAGCTAAAGGCATTTGATGACTGAAAAATTTAAAGTTATACATTCTCTCTGCTCTTTACTCTAAAATTATAAATTCTCTGCTGTGATTAGTTGAAGAAAGTGATTAGGTGTATAATGAGGAGGGGAAAAGGAAGTAAGTAGGTCATATTTCTATTTCTCTCCATGCTAATATAATGTGTGCAAGATCAAGATTCTGGTCATGTCTTTTCAAAAACAGCAGAGGTTTATAAACTTGGTTTAGAATTTGGAGAGTTCTATATTAAGTTTTGGAGGAAGCTTTTTTAAAGCCATTTTAAATGTTTTTTTTTTTCATGCTGATCATGTTCTGACTTCTTTTCTGACATCCTGGAGAAGACTCTTGAGAGTCCCTTGGACTGTAGCATTATCTATCTTTTGATATTTATGTCACTAAGAATATTTATTCAGCTTACAATAATGGATCTATTTGAAGAAAAAAAAATTAACTTAAAAGACCCCACCCCACTTAACTGGAAAATTATTGCTCAATCTCTCCCTTGTCAAGTGGAACCAAGACTAACTGATGCCACCATAGATGCATTAGCGCTCACTCCACAAGAAGAATAAAAAATAAAACACTGTTTCCAAATATCCTCAATCAAATATAGAACAAAGGAAGCTTTAGTAGATATTTTCTATTATAAACAAAATAGCCCATGGTTTCTGGTCAAATTCAATGTTTGCATCATCATTCAAATGCAAAATAAAGCTATTAAAATGTATATAGATCTCAGTATATAGATTTAGATAGGGCTTTAGGTGACATTACAACATACATGCCACTGCATTTTTTCAGTCATTTAATGAATTACCTTTACAATTAAATTTTTATAAAATCCAAGGCCCAAAGAATTGGTATAGTATAAGACTGTGATTAAATGTGCAGACTATAGATTGGGAGGCAGCTGTTAATCACTACCTGTCACCTCTGGCAAGTTACTTAACATGTCTTAGTTTCGAGTGCAAAATGAAAATGAACAATATCTCTCACAAGGATTACTGTCAGAACTAAAGAAACTAATTTACATACAATGTCTGGCACAGTGCCAACTTGTTGATTATAGATGCTATCAATAGATACCATTAATTTCTACACTATTTTGAAATTACATGTTTGCGACTGTTTATAATTTAAACTTACTTTATAGATTGAATGTCAATCCCTTAGCCATTACCTTTGTTACTGAAATCATCAATTAACACGATTTCTGCTAAGTATTTCCTTGGAGTCCTTTTAATTACACTGTGGACTGTTCTCATGAGGGTGGACCACCCTTCATTATGGAAGACAATGATGATGCTGGCTGTGAGCAGGTTTTCATCGTAATGCCAGTACTTGCATCTGCAAAAGGAACATTTCATCATGTTTATTCAGAGATAATCTGCAATGCTTGGTTCCAACTGACAATGACTATGTTTTCTGGTTGGATTAAATATTATTGACTTTAAGGTAAGTAAATGAAATTTGTTGTTCAGTCACTCAGTCCTGTCTGACTCTCTGAGACCCCCATGGACTGCAGCAAGCCAGGCTTCCCTGTCCTCCACTATCTCCTGGAGTTTGCTCAAACTCATGTCCATTGAATTGGTGATGCCATCCTACCACCTCACCCTCTGTCAATCCCTTCTCCGGCCTTCAATCTTTTCCAGCATCAGGGTCTTTTTCAATGAGTTGGCTCTTCACATCAGATGGCCAAAGTGAATGAAATATAACCTTTTATATTTTAACAGAAACCCACAGTAGAAGAGAGAAGCTGCTGTGAGATGAAGTTACTCATATTCAAGTTATTTCTTCACCAACCAGCACTTACTGTGACAAAGAGAACTTATTTGTGAATTTATGCTTCTTAGCTGGGGATGGTATTAAGGTTTGTTTTTCAGGTCTTCAAGCTCGGTTGTTTTCTGTTTTAAAACTCGAGCTTCTGGTGCAAGGGATTTATTTCACTTGCTGTGAATAAACCACTGTACTGCTGTGTTTGAAAGCCGTCCTGTTCTAATAGGGCTAAAGCATTCAGAAAAAAATTAAATGGGCTGAACTTCAGGATACAGGAAGCATTCCAAAATTAACTGCTGGATGAATAAACAAAGTTCTAATAGTGTTTAGAGTTATTAGATTGGCTAAAGGGGCTTTAACTATTTTACACAAAATTGCTTGAAACAACTGTAACGGGAAGAATGTTGCAGAAGCCTTTCTCTAATTGGAAGGAATCCCAAAACAGGGCCTGATAAAGACTCAGGGAACCAGGGGAGGTTCAGTGAATTTCACAGAACCATCACACACACACACACACACACACACACACACACACAGTCAACCCTCCATATCTGTGTGTTCTGCATCTGAAGAGTCAACCGTGAATCAAAAATACTAGGAAAAAATTCCAGAGAGTTCCAAAAAGCAAAACTTGAATTTGCCAGGGCATCTATTTAATAGTGCTTGCCTTATTTTTGTGTTTTGTTTAGTCCCTAAGTTGTGTCCAACTCTTTGTGACCCCATGGACTGTAGCACGCCAGGCTCCTCTGTCCATGGGATTCTTCAGGCAAGAGTGCTGGAGTAGGTTGCCATTTCTTTCTCCAGGGGATCTTCTGAACCCGGAGACTGAATCCATGTCTCATACTTGGCAGGAGAATTTTTTACCATTTAGTCACCTGGAAAGCCCTACATTGTGTTAGGTATTATAAATAATCAATTGAAAGTATATGGGAGAGTGTGTATAGGTTATGTGTCAAGGACTTGAGTATCCACAAACTTTGGTATTCAAAGGGGTCCTGGAACCTATCTGCTGGTGGATACCAAGGTACAATCACGCCCATACTATGCATATACAAGTGTATGTGTATAGATGTATATGTGTGTATGTACACACACGCATACACTTTTTCTCATTGGATATGGGAGAACAAGATAATAAGAATACAACAGGCAAATAAGAACAATTTGAGACCTGTTTTTTTTCTGCAGGAGTTAGTTTTCAAAACTAGCATCTGGTGCTTATTATCTTCCTCTGGATGAGTGGAAAGGAAAGAGGTTTTTTTAATTCCAAAGCTTTCCATGAAGTAATAAACAAGCTTATTCCCAAGGTTAAATTGAAAACCATAAAAGCGGTCTCGAACATTATCAGCTTGATAACCTACACCATCATTATCTAAAATAAGACCTGGCCCAATAGAGACACAAACAACTTTATCTCCAGGTGTTTGGGTCCCTTTCCAAACTCTCAGTTGTGTGTGCTCTTTGTTGCTGTCAGTCACTCAGTTGTGTCCAACTCTTTGTGACCCCACGGACTGCAGCACGCCAGGCTTCCCTGTCCTGCACCATCTCCTGTTCTTAAGAGGTTGTTTTTACAGAAATGCAGACTGAGTCTGGAATCCGTTTTTTTCTTACTTCTTACATCTGCATTTCCTTGTTGAAGGAGTCCTAAGTACATGGGATCTTCTGAGCTAGACAGTAGCTCAGCATGGAGGAGCACACGTGCTCTCTGCTCTCATGAAGCCCACGGTCCTACAGGATGGCGAGACATGAAAGAGAAGTCCGACTATGTCATTGGGGAAACCATGGTGCATTTGACAGGTGATCTCATTCAGTTTCAAGACAGGTGGCCAGGAAGGCGTCCTGGAGCCATGGGGTGAAGGGGAGACTAGAAGGATGATTTAAAAAGCACTGAGACCAAAGAAGTGGGGAGGAAAAGATAAAAGCACGGCAATGAATTGTGTGCACGTGATTCAGATAAAAAATGAGTAGATGGACGAGCTATGTCTTTGGAAGGTAGAATTAAAATCTGAAAAATAGTGAAGAAGAAAACTTACAAGGAAGGGCATTTTCAGTCGAATAGCAAATGCTAGCATATACTTATTATGTGTCAGACACTATCCCATGTGCTTTACTTTATTGACTTATTTAACCTCATAACAACCACTATGAGGTTAGTACTATTAATCTCCCCATTTTACAGATGAGATGACTGAGGCTCAGAGATGAACGGCTGCTTAATATCACTCAGAAAGCAATGAAGCCAGGACATAAATCTAGGCTGTCTTGGGTTTAACAGGAAATCTTGTTAAATGTAAAATAAAAGAAAAAAAAAATACTAGCTATACCTATCCATGAATGGTTAAGACGTGATTTAAGGTCTGAGAACTAATAATAACACTGAATATAATGTCAATACAAGGCACTCACTGAGCTTATTATGTGAGAGGAGCTCTCTCCTCTCCCCCTCTTCCCTGCCCTGTGCAGCCTGGAGATACCCCAGGAATGGACTGGGAGGGCAAGACACCCTTTGGCAAGTTAAAGCAGACTTTCCAAAGTTGGGAAGGGCCACATGCTCTTTCAGAATAACAAGTTAAAAAATACAGTAATGGCTGTACCAGTTTACATTCCCACAAACAGTGTTGGAGGGTTCCCTTCTCTCCACACCCTCACCAGAATTTGTTGTTTGTGGATTTTTCGATGAGAGCCTTTCTGACCAATGTGGTGATATCTCACCGTAGTTTTGATTTGCATTTCTCTATTGGTACAGCCACTATGGAGAATAGTATAGAGGTTCCTTAGAAAACTAAAAATAAAGCTATCATATGACCCTGCAATCCCATTCCTGGGCATGAAAGGTGAAAGTGAAACTCGCATAGTAGTAGCGAACTCTTTTCGACCCCATGGACTGTAGCCCACCAGGCTCCCCTGTCCATGGAATTCTCCAGGCCAGAATACTGGAGTGGGTAGCCGTTCCCTGCTTCAGGGAATCTTCCCAACTCAGGGATTGAACCCCAGGTCTCCCACATTACAGGCAGATTCTTTATCATCTGAGCCACCAGGGAAGCATATATACCCAGAGAAAGACATGGCCTGAAAATATACATGCACCCCAATGTTTATTGCAGCACTGTTTACAGTGGCCAAGACATGCAAACAGCCTAAATGTCCATCGACAGAGGAATGGATAAAGATGTGATGTGACGTGTGTGTGCGTGTATGAATATTAGTCAGCCATTAAAAAGAGGGAAATAAGGCCATTTGCAGGAACATGGATGGACCTAGGAGTGTCACACTGAATGAAGTCAGTCAGTCAGAGAAGGAGAATTATCATGTGACATCCCTTCTTTGTGGACTCAAAAGAAATGACACAAGTGAACTCACAAAATAGAAAGAGACTGACCGACTTAGAAAATGAACTCACGGTTGCCGGGGGGAAGGGACACTTAAGGACTTTGGGAAGGACACGCTATATTTAAAACAGATAACCAACAAAAACCTATTGCATAGCACCTGGAACTCTGCTCAGTGTTACGTGGCAGCCTGGATGGGAGTGGGGTTTGTGGGAGAATGGATACATGAACAGGTATGGCTGAGTCCCTTCACTGTCCACCTGAAACTATTACAACATTGTTAATTGGCATTAAAAGTAAATATACAAATAAAAAGCAATATGAAAGGTATAAAGATGTCCCAAGTGTGGGAAATAGAAAAGTGTGCACAAATATATTTTTCATCGCCATCCCCCCCACCGAAAAAACAAACAAAAAAATACATCGTGGAGGACTGCAGATCTTGAAAGATGTGATGAGTGTTTCTGGATAGAAACTAACCCGGGCAGGTATGTTTACTTTTGGATGGGAAGGGACAATGATCTCCCCTCAAAAAAAGAAAAAAAAAAAAACTATAAAAACAAACACTCTGATAAGAGATTCAGGCAATAATTTTCTTCCACTAGGCTTAAAAAAGCAGAACCAGATGGGAAAGATATTGATTTTGATTTATAGCAGATACTAGAACTGGTGAAAATATTTACATCATGGGAGGAAATTTGGAATTTGCTGATTTCTATGGCAAAAGATGACAGCTTGGGGAAACAAGCCAGATGAGGACTTTGAATGGGAGACAGAGAGGAGTTGAAAACATAGAGGGGATGAAGGAAGAGAGGAAGAGGATAGAATGAAGATGAGAGGGAGACCGTCGGGAGGGGACGTGCATTCCTACAGGACAGGGCGACAAGAGGTGGGAGAGAGTGAGTTGCCCGATTTCCCCATCTTCTCTCAACCATGTAAGGTGTGGAAATAACTCCAAAGATGTAAACTAGATTGTGTGGGAGCTCAGTTGCTCAGTCGTGTTCGGCTCTTTGTGACTGTGTACTGCAGCCCAGCAGGCTCCTCTGTCCATGGGATTCTCCGGGCAAGAGTACTGGGGCGGAGGGTCATTTCCTCTTCCAGTGGATCTCGCTGCATCTCCTGCATTCGCAGGCAGATTCTTCAGCACTAGCGCCACCTGGCGGCTCACACAGTAGAGGCTCTGTCTGCAATGTGGGAGACAACCTGGGTTCGACCCCTGGGTTGGGAAGATCCGCTCGAGAAGGAAATGGCAAGCCACTCCAGTATTCTTGCCTGGAGAATTCATGGACAGAGGAGCCTGGCAGGCTGCGGTCCGTGGGGTTGCAGAGTTGGACCCCACTGAGCGATTAACAGACAGTGCCACCTGGGAAGCCCTCATAAACTAGTTTACCTGCCAGTAACAACAACCCTCGGTATGTTTTTCCTATTTTCTTTGTCTTAAAAATTACACAAAGAACAATATTTTTTCAAGTATATCTCCTAAAGGCAAATACAAACAAAAATAAGTGAGATCTAATTAAACTTAAAAGCTTTGTGCGGCAAAGGAAACTATTGACATATCAAAAATATAACCTATTGAATAAGAGAAAATATCAGCAAATGATATGAGTGGTAAGGGATTTATATCCAATATATATAAACAGCTCATGTAACTCAATATCAAAAAAACAAACAATCCAACTAAAAAAATGGGCAGCAGAGCTGAATAGACGTTTTCCCAAAGAGGAAATGCAGATGATCAACCAGAGCATGAAAAGATGTATAATATCGCTAATCATCAGGGAAATGCAAATGAAAAGCACAAGGAGATATTATCTAACACCTGTGAGACAGAGGAGCCTGGCCGGCTACTATCCATGGGGTCACAGAGTCGGACACGACTGAAGCGACTTAGCACACCCAATGTTCACAGCAGCATTATTTACAATTGCCAAGATATGGAAATGACCTAACTATCCATAAACAGATGAATGGATAAAGAAGATGTGGGATAGATATATACATGTATATGTATTTACCCAGTGGAATACTACTCAGTCACAAAAAGAGTGAAATTTTGCCATATGCAGCAACATGGACGGACTTTATGCTAAGTGAAATAAGTCAGACAGAGAAAGACAAATACTTATGATATCACTTATATGTGGAATCTAAAAAAAATACATCAAATTAGTGGATATAACAAAAAAGAAGCAGACTCGCAGATACAGAGAACAAACTAGTGGTTCCCAGTGGCTGGGGGAGGGTCAATGACGGGAGAGTGGGAGGAGCTAACTACTGGGTCTAAGATAAACAGGCTCAAGGATGGATCGTACAACACGGGGATATTCTTACCAAATATTCTTACCAATATTTGGTAAGAACCATACGTGGAAAGTAGCCTCTAAAATTATATAAAACTCTTTTAAAAATGGAGAAAAAATTACAAAAGCAATACGGAATTTGTTGCACAATATCCAAACAAGAGAGACGTTTATAAAGTAAAGGTAAAAGTTCCCTCCTGCTCCTCTCCCCGGCTGTGTCAAATCTTACCTCCTAGAGGAAATCACTGTTACTAGTTGCGTTTATTTAGATTTCTTTATACTCACGCAGACATGCAAACATGTGTCTGTGTATATGTACAGATCTATTCAGATGCGTATGTACAAATTCTTCTTCCATGTGAGTATCTAATTCTTGGAAGCTATTGCATAACATTCCATAGTATGGCTGCTCTATCACCTACGTGACCTTCTCCTTACGGATGGACATTTCAGTTGGCTCTACGGTGACAGTGGTCATTCTTACATGTAAATCTCTATGCCCTTCCCTGGGAATCTTTTCTACAAAAGGCTCCAGACTGTAAGCTCAGTGAGGACAGGAACCTCATCTGTTTTGCTCACCCGCTTCTAACACAGAGCAGCTGCTCCATAAATATTTATCGGATTGCTTTGTGGATATATCTGAAATGCCTCTGGATGTGTTTTCTCCTCTGAGTAATGTCCACTCTCCACCCCACAGTGCTCCTATTTTGAGGCACTTTCAAGAATAAGTCAGTCCATATGGCAGGTGGGGGTGGGAAAGAACGGGGAGGCAGATGCTCCTCCAGGGGGAGGCTGAAAATCTGGAGGAAAGCAGGTGGCAGGACAGAATAAAAGCAGATGGATACTGGACAGAATAAAAGCAGATGACAACTCACTGACATATACACTGTTGTTACTATGCATAAAATAGATAACTAATGAGAACCTACTGTATAGCACATGAACTCTGCTCAATGCTCTGTGGTGACCTAGATGGGAAGGAAATCCAAGTAAGAGGGGATATATGTATAGGACTCACTGGAATAGACCATGATGCTGGGAAAGACTGAGGGCAAGAGGAGGAGGGGTGACAGAGGATGAGATGGTTGGATGGCGTCACCGACTCAACGGACATGAATCTGAGCAAACTCTGGGAGATAGTGAAGGACAGGGAAGCCTGGCATTCTGCAGTCCACGGGGTCGCAGAGTCAGACACGACTTAGCAAACTGAACAACAACAATATATACGTATAGCTGATCTGTTCTGCTGAACGGCAGAAACTAACACAACATTGTGAAGCAATTATGCTCCAATTAAAAAAAAAAAAAAAGCAGATGGCAGGAGGGGCTTGAGCCTAGCTTCTGTTTCTGAACTTTAGGGGAGAGGCCAGGCGGGGAGGCTGCAGTATAGGACAGAAATGATGCTGGGGATATTCAGGCAGCAGGGAGCTAGGTAGTCCCTTCCCACCTCCTGTTTGCAGTCTTCTAGCCTCTAGATGGAGCCAGAGAGCATAGATGTTTCCACCTGCTGTCAGCACAATTAAGATCCAGGGCTTCCAGGAGCCACCACGTAAGGGGTAAGAAGTGCAGGTAAGTGATGGGCTGTTGGACTCAAGCCAGGGCCTGGTCCTGGGGCTCAGAGGGTCCTTTGTACCCATGAGAGCCCAAGTGTAGATGAGTGAGCGCCCACAGTGGGGAAGCTTGAGGAGGGACACTGGGGCAGGCAGGTGAGGAAGTTTAGTACATCTGGGAGCCAGAAGTGGACGGCAGAGATGGAGGGTACAGGGGCCAATACCACTCGGACACGGTAACCTCCAATCGCTGGATGCTCCAGAAGAAAGGGCAACCCCTTGGGGCACAGGAGCAGCCGGAGGGGGTCTACACTGCAGGCTGTCAGGTCCTGTTCTGGGAGACCTTGCAGCCCCCACAGACTGAGTGACCTTTAATCACAAGCCTTCAGTTGCCCCCGTCAGCCCGAAGGCAGGCTCAGGACAAAGCTTAGCTCTTTGGGTGGCTCTGCTGACTTCCTGTTGGGAGAGGAAGCTGCTGGGCAGGGCGCACAGAGTCAGAGCCGGTGACGATGCAGAGCCTGGACCAGAAGACAGAGCTGGAAGAAGCAGCCTGTGCTGAAGTCACACTGTCTGTTCTGCAGCATCTCTCTCGCTTTACTGCCATAGAATCACGGTAAGTTTTAAGAAGGAGGACTGACAGAAATACGAGGCCATGCTGAAAAAGGAGCATTCTGTGATAGACTCGTGAGTGATTTCTCCTTTCTGGCACTCTATTTTCCAAGAGACCTTAATGGCCCTGTGGCGTCCAGGGCACCATGCTCCAGGGTGAGTTATCACAGACCTGCTCTGGCCACACATGCTCACGTTCAGATCACTGGTTTGCAGGGATTCAAGCTGCAGCGTTTTCTGTTTTTTAATTTATTTTATTGAAGTAGAGTTGATTTACAATGTTGTGTTAATGTCTACTGTACAGTAAAGTGATTCAGATTTATATGCATGTGTGCTAAGTCTCTCATTCATGTCTGACTCTTTGGGACCCTATGGCAAGTAGCCCGCCAGACCCTTCTGTCCATGGGACTCTACAGGCAAGAATACTGCAGTGGGTTGCTGTGCCCTCCTCTAGGGGACCTTCTCGACCCAGGAATTGAACCCGCATCTTGTGCGTTCCCTGAATTGCTGGTGGATTCTTTACTGCTGAGCCACCAGGGAATATGAAATATATCTTTTTCATATCCTTTTCCATTATGGTTTATCACAGGATATTCAATATAGTTCCCTGTGCTATACAGTAGGACTTTGTTTACCCTGTGGTGTTTTTCTTAAAGTAATTTTACAGAATATTTCCATGACAGCTCTGTGGGCCAGGTACTTGTATCAGAAGACAGAAATGAAGAATTTTCTTTCTTCCTTTTTTTTGGCCACTTCTGCATGACATATGGGATCTTAGTTCCCTGACCAGGGATTGATCCCGCACCCCTGAATTGGAAGCACAGAGTCTTAACTACTGGATTCCAGGGAAGTCCCCAGAATGAAGAATTTTCATAGTGACTTTTCTGTAACTTAAAAAGCCAAAAATAGATTTCATAACATAAAATGACATGCCTATTAGCAATTTTCTTCTGTTTTACACTGTCCCAGCTAGGTTTTTTTTTTTTTAAATATCTGTAGTTTCATAAAAAGCCTTTATGTATTTAGGCTTCATGAATAAATAATATCTAATTCAGCTGACTATGAAAAATCGGTTACAGCTGGAAGGTTGCTTGGCCAGCCTGAGATCTGAGCATCCTGCTGGTTTTGAAAGCTGCCTGCTTCCACTTTCACAATAGGGATTGCTGAACAGACCAAGTTCAGATGTGGGCCCCCTCTCCCAGGGATGTCTGGGGAAACAAGGAACACAGCTCTTCATTGGCTCCTCTATTCTCACCCCAATGTAAACTAGTCCCTTCTTGATAATATATTCTTTCTTTTCACTTGGCACATAAAATTGAAGCACGATAAACTATTTTGTATTTAATCATTTCCTGAAAACTCTACCTCTGTTGTCTTGAAGAGTTTTGTATCCCTCTCCTCAGTTATTAGAAACTCTAGGATGGTCTCGTTACTTTTCCTCAATGTTCTTATCAATCAGTCTTCCCTTGAAGATTAAAATTAAGACAGTACTACACTGCTATATTTAAAATGGATAATCAACAAGGACCTACTATATACAGCATGGGGAACTCTGCTCAGTGTCGTGTGGCAGCCTGGACAGGAGGGGAGTTTGGGGGGAAATGGATACAAGAATTAGTATACGTATGACTAAATATGTGGTCTTCTCCAGCACCACAATTTGAAAGCATCAATTCTTCAGTGCTCAGCCTTCTTTATGGTCCAACTCTCACATCCGTACATGACTACTGGAAAAATCATAGCTTTGACTGTATGAACCTTTGTTGACAAACTGATGTCTCTGCTTTTGAATACGCTCTCTAGGTTTGTCATAGCTTTCCTTCCGAGAAGCAAGCGTCTTTTGATTTCACGGCTGGGAGGCAAGAAACCAGAATGGTCAGAAGGCAGGGCTGATGGATGGCTGCAGCTCAGCACGCCTGTAACCTCCATCAGGTTCACGCTCCCAGTCAGTCCAATCTAAATTAAAAAGCACAGGCTGGCCACCTGTGCAAGCTTTTAAGACAAGTTCCCCAGTTCCAACCAGGCAGTTGCATCTCAACTTCGTTTTCTGGGGCTGAGAGTTGAGGGGCTCAGGTTTATCTCACGTCCAAGTGACGATGTATTGGAGGAAAGGGGGAAATTCTTAGCAGAGAAGAATGAGTTGGATCAGAAATTCTGTAGTTCATTGTGGCTCATTTCTAAGGCAGAAAGCTACAAAACACCACAGCTCTATGTATCTCCCATGACAAACAGCAAGACCATTACCTACAAAGAACCACGGCTCTATGTATCTCATGTAACAAACGGCAAGGCCTCCCGTGAGCTCTGGCTCTCTGAAAAGCCTGCTGCTGCTGCTGCTAAGTCGCTTCAGTCGTGTCCGACTCTGTGCGACCCCATAGATGGCAGCCCACCAGGCTCCCCCGTCCCTGAGATTCTCTAGGCAAGAACACTGGAGTGGGTTGCCATTTCCTTCTCCAATGCATGAAAGTGAAAAGTGAAAGGGAAGTCGCTCAGTCGTGTCCGACTCTTAGCGACCCCATGGACTGCAGCCTACCAGGCTCCTCTATCCATGGGATTTTCCAGGCAAGAGTATTGGAGTGGGGTGCCATTGCCTTCTCCGCTGAAAAGCCTATATCTGTCCTATTTCCATTTCCGCTACCCTCCTCCGGCAGGAAATGGCAACCCACTCCAGTACTCTTGCCTGGAAAATTCCATGAATGGAGGAGCCTGGTGGGCTACTGTCCATGGGGTTGCAAACAGTTGGACACGACTGAGCTACTTCACTTTCTTTCTTTCTTTCCTCTGGCAGGCAGTTTCCCAGCTTCCTGCAGGCAGTGGGGGACAGCTGTCCAGTCCTCACCCAGAACAGTTCAGTGGCCAGTGACCCTCAGACAGTCGGAGCGTGGCTGGAATTCCCATCTCCGAAGAGCCAGACGCTTCCTGAGGTTACATCGCCCTGGGGCTCTGCAGTGACCTGGGATGGTGCACACAAACCCTGGGGTGGAGACCATGCAGGACGCTCCGAGAACACCTGCATCTCTGCTGTGCTGTCCCACCACTGCTCTGGCTTATTTAGCATCCTGACAAGCCAAGCAAGGGTAAAGGGCGTGCTCTATGCTCAGAGGTGCTCTTGGGAAGACAAGGATCTCACAGGTGTCAGGTGCCAGAGTGACTCCACGGGGGCACTCTGTCCCTATGTGGAGGACACCAAGCGGGGGGCACCAGGGATCTCAGGTTTTGGGAGCACTGGCTGGTAGGCCTGCAGGGAGGAGGCCATGAAGATTCTTTCTTAAAGGAGCTGGGAAAAATTTGAGGGAGCTAAAATCCTAGCACCGTGGATCATGTTTGAGCCAAGTAAGTGGTAATTTCCTTCTTTAGTTCAGTCACTCAGTCGTGTCCGACTCTTTGTGACCCCATGAATCGCAGCACGCCAGGCCTCCCTGTCCATCACCAACTCCCAGAGTTCACTCAAACTCACGTCCATTGAGTTGGTGATGCCATCCAGCCATCTCATCCTCTGTCATCCCCTTCTCCTCCTGCTCCCAATCCCTCCCAGTGTCAGGGTCTTTTCCAATGAGTCAACTCTTTGCATGAGGTGGCCAGAGTACTGGAGTTTCAGCTTCAGCATGAGTCTTTCCAATGAAGACCCAGGACTGATCTCCTTTAGAATGGACTGGTTGGATCTCCTTGCAGTCCAAGGGACTCTCAAGAGTCTTCTCCAACACCACAGTTCAAAAGCATCAATTCTTCGGCCATCAGCTTTCTTCACAGTCCAACTCTCACATCCATACATGACTACTGGAAAAACCATAGCCTTGACTAGACAGACCTTTGTTGGCAAGGTAATGTCTCTGCTTTTCAATATGCTATCTAGGTTGGTCATAACTTACTTTCCAAGGAGTAAGTGTCCTTTAATTTCATGGCTGCAGTCACCATCTGCAGTGATTTTGGAGCCCCCCAAAATAAAGTCTGACACTGTTTCCACTGTTTCCCCATCTATTTGCCATGAAGCGATGGGACTGGATGCCATGATCTTAGTTTTCTGAATGTTGAGCTTTAAGCCAACTTTTTCACTCTCCTCTTTCACTTTAATCAAGAGGCTTTTTAGCTCCTCTTCACTTTCTGCCATAAGTGCCATTTTTCCTCTTAGTGACCGTGATCTCATTTCATCCCAGGCTTGGGAAATGCATTTCTACCAGGCTGTATGGTACATACATGGTCACACCTGAATATTCCTGTCGGGGCTGCACTAGAGTTACATGACTTGCTCAAAGTCACAGCTAGTGACAAGCCAAGATTTAGATGAGAATGCTTTGACTTGAAGATTATTTTCCCTAAACCATAGATTTACTAAGAAATACTCCCCAACATCAGGCTTCCCTGGTGGCTCAGATGGTAAAGACTCTGCCTCCAACATGGAAGACCTGGGTTCGATCTCCTGGTTGGGAAGATCCCCTGGGGGAGGGGATGGCAACCCACTCCAGTATTCTTGCTTGGGAAATCCCAAGGATAGAGGAGCCAGGCGGGCTACAGTCCATAGGGTCACGAAGAATTGGACATGACTGAGCAACTAACACACACACACACTCCCCAATATATGCTTAAAAACAAACAGGAAAATGAATTTCTATTTTCACTCAACGCCCAGGGGATACAGGGTGGTGAACAGACGGTGGCACTCAGTTGTGTGGATGAATTTCTGCCTGATTCCAGGGCCAAGGGCACCAAGTGTGTCCAGGCAAACTAAGAAAGCTGACTCTGTCACTGGGTAGCTGTCTTCAAATGATCTTTTTTTCTTGAAAAGGAAAACATGCTTGGACAGATGTGTCTACTTAATGATCTGAAATATCAAACCACAATTTAGGGGAAAAAAAATCTGGCAGGGAATTTTAGTACTGGACATATGTTCTTGTGCATTTCTCTAAAACTCCTTGGGAAATGAGAAAGAACATTTCACAGTGGAAGCCATATGCTTCCAGCTATATTGGACTCTCAGCTCACACAGGAGCTTGCATTCCATGTTCTGACTTTATAGAAGCACCAGCTTAAACACCGATAGATCTGAGCTGAGACAAGCGCCGCTACAGGAGTAAGGATCTGGGTGCTATGGCCTGGATATAATGATGCTAAGGGCATTGACCAATGCTGGTTTGCATCTGTAACTTATTAATTTACACTGTGCCTTATTCCACAAAGGACTTCAAGAAGCTTATGAAGACACACAGGATACAACAATATAAAACTTCAAAATAGAGGAGAGGGAAAAGATGAAGAAAGAAAGGCTGAAGGGAAAAAAGAGGAAGGAAAAACAAGGCTTTAAAAGCACATACCAGGGGACTTCCCCTGGTGCCCCAGTCTCTAAGACTCTGAGCTCCCAATGCCAGGGACCTGGTTTTGATCCCTGGTCAGGGAACTAGATACCACGTGCTGCAACTAAGAGCTCACATGCCACAAACTAAAGATGCCACATGCTGCAATCAAGACCCAGTGCAGCCAAAATAAAAAAAAAAAAGTGCGTACCAGAAGGCCAAGGGGTCCTGCGTGCATAGTCCCGGAGTGCCGTTCACAGAGAAGACCCTCGGATCACATCCACCCCCCTGCCCTCCTGACCTGGACGGCACGGTGGCCTTGCACCCCACCTCCGCTCCATACCGAGAATGGATGGGTCACAATTTGGCTTGAATTTTCCAGCAGTGAAACCTGGTCAGGGCTGTGTTTAACAAACCAGTTGTGCAAAAAAAAGTACAATATACTTGGCGTGCAGACCAGATGGGATTTCCCCCCCCCCCCCTGGGGGGCCTCCTTATGGTGAAGGCAGTGATGAGTCTCCTGGGCTGTTTTCATGGAGGCTGTCAGTGGAGACCAATGGCATTGTACCAAAACACAAGTCAGTGTAACAGTTGTGTGGAGACCAAGTTGGGAATTTAACTTCAACACTGATTTGAAGATCACACTTTGCAAACACTCCTTAAAATGTTTACTGAGTCATCCCCTGTTCCATGTTTCATCGCTCAGTGAGTGATTATATGCCTTCTCCATGTGCTCCAGTTTCAACAAGGAAGTCACCTTGACCATGCGGAGGACTTGTATTTTGAAAGGCAGATTTTGACCCTGGTAATGACTGAAGAAAAGGTATAAGCTTACAAGGAAGCATGGTAAACTTACTCTGGACTGAGCAAATAGTTTCCCACCAGAGAATTGTTAGGTGCTAAAGGAGTTATCAATATAGGCTGTAGAACATTTACTTATGGAACGTCTTAAACACAGGCTTATAGTGATGTTCCTATAGCAAAATGAGGAAATGTACATATATTTTATACAGGGCTTAAGAATTTGCCTGCCAATGTAGGGAACATGGGTTCAGTCCCTAGTCTGGGAAGATTCCATACGCCTCAGTGAACAGCTAAACCTGTGTGCCACAACTACTGAAGCCCGCATGCCCCAGAGCCCATGTTCTGCAACAAAAGAAACCACGGTAATGAGAAGCCTGCCGACCCCAAGTAGAGAGTAGCCCCCTCGCATTACGACTAGAGTGAAAGCCCAAGCAGCAACAAAGATCCAGCACAGCCAAAAATAAACAAACAGGTTTTTACAAATCTATTTATTTGGCTGTGCCCGATTTTTATTGTGGCACAAGGGATCTTTAGTTTCGGCATTCAAAATCTTAGTTGTAGCATGTGGGATCTAGTTCCCTGACCAGGAATTGAACCTGGGCCCCCTTGGATTGGGAGCTAGGAGTCTTAGCCACTGGACCACGAGGGAAGTCCCCAGTATGTTTAGCAGTTTACCTTCGTAAAAGAACTAAAATGCCAGGTTGCTTGTTTAGCATGTGGTATAATTGACACATCAGTTTAGTTCAGTTTAGTCACTCAGTCGTGTCCGACTCTTTGTGACCCCATGGACTGCAGCACGCCAGGCTTCCCTGTCCATCACCAACTCCAGAGCCTACTCGAACTCATGTTCATCGAGTCAGTGATACCATCCAACCATCTCATCCTCTGTCATCCCCTTCTCCTTCCGCCTTCAATCTTTCCCAGCATCAAGATCTTTTCCAATGAGTCAGTTCTTGGCATCAGGTGACCAAAGTATTGGAGTTTCAGCTTCAGCATCAGTTCTTCCAATGAATATTTAGGACTGATTTCCTTTAGGATGGACTGGTTGGATCTCCTTGCAGTCCAAGGGACTCTCAAGAGTCTTCTCCAACACCACAGTTCACAAGCATCAATTCTTTGGAACTCAGCTTTCTTTACAGTCCAACTCTCACATTCATACATGACCACTGGAAAAACCATAGCCTTGACCAGACAGACCTTTGTTGGCAAAGTAATGTCTCTGCTTTTTAATATGCTGTCTAGGTTGGTAATAGCTTTTTTCCAAGGAGCAAGCGTCTTTTAATTTCATGGCTGCAGTCACCATCTGCAGTGATTTTGGAGCCCCCCAAAATAGTCTCTCACTGTTTCTACTGTTTCCCCATCTATTTGCCATTGAAGTGATGGGACTGGATGCCATGATCTTAGTTTTCTGAATGTTGAGCTTTAAGCCAACTTTTTCACTTTCCTCTTTCACTTTCATCAAGAGGTTCTTTAGTTCTTCACTTTCTTCCGTAAGGGTGGTGTCATCTGCATATCTGAGGTTATTGATATTTCTCCCAGCAATCTTGATTCCAGCTTGTGCTTCATCTAGCCTGGCATTTCACATGATGTACTCGGCATATTAGTTAAATAAGTATCGTGACAATATACAGCCTTGACATACTTTACTTGGGACCAGTCTGTTGTTTCATGTCCAGTTCTAACTGTTGCTTCTTGACCTGCTTACAGATTTCTCAGGAAGCAGGTCAGGTGGTCTGGTATTCCCATCTCTTTTAGAATTTTCCACAGTTTGTTGTGCTCCACAGTCAAAGGCTTTGGCATAGTCAATAAAGCAGAAGTATATGTTTTTCTGGAACTCTCTTGCTTTTATGATGATCCAACAGATGTTGGGAATTTGATCTCTGGTTCTTCCGCCTTTTCTAAAACCAGCTTGAACATCTGGAAGTTCACGGTTCGCATACTGTTGAAGCCTGGCTTGGAGAATTTTGAGCATTACTTTGCTTGCATGTGAGATGAGTGCAACTGTGCAGTAGTTTGAGCATTCTTTGGCATTGCCTTTCTTTGGGATTGGAATGAAAACTGACCTTTTCCAGTCTTGTGCCCACTGCTGAATTTTCCAGATTTGCGGGCATATTGAGTGCAGCACTTTCACAGCATCATCTTTTAGGATTTGAAATAGTTCAACTGGAATTCCATCACCTCCACTAGCTTTGTTTGTAGTAATGGTTCCTAAGGTCCACTTGAGTTCGCATTCCAGGATGTCTGGCTCTAGGTTGGTGAGTGATCATACCATCATGATTATCTGGGTCATGAAGATCTTTTTTGTATAGTTCTTCTGTGTATTCTTGCCACCTCTTCTTAATATCTTCTGCTTCTGATAAGTCCATACCATTTTTGTCCTTTATTGAGCCCATCTTTGCATGAAATGTTCCCTTGGTATCTCTAATTTTCTTGAAGAGATCTCTCGTCTTTTCCATTCTATTGTTTTCCTCTATTTCTTTGCACTGATCACTGAGGAGGGCTTTCTTATCTCTCCTTGCTATTCTTTGGAACTCTGGCTCCAAATGGGTGTGTCTTTCCTTTTCTCCTTTGCCTTTAGCTTCTCTTCTTTTATTAGTTATTTGTAAGGCCTTGTTAGACAACCATTTTGCCTTTTTGTATTTTTCTTGGGGATGGTTTTGATTACTGCCTCCTGTACAATGTCAGAAACCTCCATTCATAGTTCTTCAGGCACTCTATCAGATCTAATCCCTTGAATCTCTTTGTCACTTCCACTGTGTAGTTGTAAGGGATTTGATTTAGGTCATACCTGAATGGTCTAGTGGTTTTCCCTACTTTCTTCAATTTAAGTCTGAATTTGGCAATAAGGAGTTCGTGATCTGAGCCACAGTCAGCTCCTGGTCTTGTTTTTGCTGACTGTATAGAGCTTCTCCATCTTTGGCTGCAAAGAATATAAGCAATCTGATTTTGGTGTTGACCATCTGGTGATGTCCATGTGTAGTCTTCTCTTGTGTTGGTGGAAGAGGGTGTTTGCTATAACCAGTGCGTTCTCTTGGCAAAAATCTGTTAGCCTTTGCCCTGCTTCGTTTTGTACTCCAAGGCCAAATTTGCCTGTTACTCCAGGTAGCTCTTGACCCACCAGAGAACCACCAGAACTTACACAGGACTGGGGAAACAGACTCATGGAGGGCACAAACAAAACCTTGTGTGCACCAGAAGTGAGATGAAGTTAGTTATCAAAAGGGTTATGACTCAGAGATGAGATGTTATCATAAGGTAAGTTACATAAAGAAAGCTGAGAACCAGAATTGATGCTCTTGAACTGTGAGAAGACTCTTGAGAGTCCCTTGGGCTGCCAGGAGATCAAACCAGTCAATCCTAAAGGAAATCAACCCTAAATATTTACTGGAAGGACTGATGCTGAAGGTGAAGTTCCAATACTTTGGCCACCTGATGCAAAGAGTTGACTCACTGGAAAAGACCCTGATGCTGGGAAAGACTGAGGGCAGGAGGAGAAGGAGGCAACAGAGGATGAGATGGTTAGACAGCATCACCGACTCAGTGGACATGAATCTGAACAAACTTTGGGAGATAGCGAAGGATAGGGGAGCATGGAGTGCTGCAGTCCACTGGGGTCACAGAGAGTCAGACACAACTCATTGGCTGAATAACAACAAGATGTTACTGACAGGGTAAGTTAATTCTCACCCTGAAGAAGGTAGATGCCAGGAAATCTCAAGCCACAATTTTGGGAAACACTGTAATTCATTAAATTCTGCCAAAGGAACCCAAGGACTGAACACCTCTGAGATCACAAATAAGGTTAGTCATCAGCTTGCTGCCTTTTCTCCTCGGAGGCCCTAGGTTTCTAGCAGGTCTCGGGTAGACCACACACAAGGGAGACAATTACCAGAAAAAGAAAGAAAAAAAGGAAAAGGGCAACAGGAATCTGATTTGTGTGGGGTGGCAGCTGATGGAGCAGCGGGGACCAAGGGTGTGATGAATGGTGGGGAGAGTCAAGGAAACATCCCCAGGCATGAGGAAGGGTTACTGATCCTTTGATCCGGCTGGCCCAGTGGGATTCATCCCACTGAAATAATCAGTGTGGCACTGAGTTGGTAGCTACAAGGAGCATCATCTGTGTAAAAGCTCCTGCCTGGCTGCGAGGTGATTTTTATTTTCTTTTTTTAAATTTTCTGTTAAAGATACTTCCTCTTTCAAAATATTGAGAAGTGACATTGCTACTTGAGACAACCACAGCCAAACAGAACACCACGTGGCAGCTTCATAAGCATCAACCCCTTGGGCAAGAGGGGTTGGCCCTCTGTTTCTTTACTTTTTAAACAAAAACTTTCTGGCCACATCATGTGGCATACGGGATCTTAGTTCTCCGACCAGGGATGGAACTTGTGCCTCTTGCAGCAGAAGCCTGGAGTCTGAACCCCTAGACCACCAGGGAAGTACCCTCTGGTAGCTCTTTTCTAACTAAAACCTTCCCATGAGGGCTTCCCAGTCCTAGAATTCCCCGTTCCCCACAGCACGTGCTCTGTGGGTGGCTTTACCTGAATGCATCTATTTTAAGCGAGGGCACATTTTATAAAAACATGACTATTTACACCCATGTGCATTTTGATTCAACAGGATACTGGACAGATTCTCACGTTAAACTGTGGGTGCCTCTGTGTTTCACTTCTGCCATGCTTTCCCTCCTGATACTGACTAGTTATACCATCGAATTCCATCTGATTACAGACCCAGCCCTCCCTGGGGTCTCCATCCTGTCGCAGGGGCAGAGCGGGGACAACACAGAACGGGAAGGGGAGGGCGGCTGTCCCTGGAGCAGACACTCTGCCCTGATGGGAAAAGGTTGCCATAGAGATAGATGTGAGAGCCTGAGAGCTTGGGGGTGGGTGGGAGGGTAAGGAGAAGAGGCCGTCTGGGAGGGTCAGGTGCCAACCCAGGGAGGTTTACAAATCCCAGCAAGAAAGTCAGCTCTTCCATGTGCCAGCACAGTGTTTCCAGAATTACCGAAAAAGTATCTCTAATTACCACCATTTTAGAAATAAAGTATTTCATGCGGTAGAAAAAAATTATACTTCTTCAAAATCCACCCAAGGCCTTAGAAATCAATCCTAGATATTGTGAAGCAGTTTTAAAACAGTTCTAGACGTTCTGAAGCAAATTGAGAGGTGTTCAATTACGCTTCTCAGGGAGTAAAAAGGTTTGTTTTTAAATTCCTTTCAAGGGACTTCCCTGCTGGTCCAGTAGGTTGACTCCAAGCTTCCACAGCAGGGAGTGTGGGTTCAATCCCTGGTTGGGGTTGAACTAAGATCCCACATGCTACACAGTGCAGGCAAAATAAATAAACAAAAGGAAATTTTTTTTTTTAATTCCTCTCAATAATGTAAGCAGAGAAGGCAATGGCACCCCACTCCAGTACTCTTGCCTGGAAAATCCCATGGATGGAGGAGCCTGGTAGGCTGCAGTCTATGGGGTCGCTAGTCGGACATGACTGAGCAACTTCACTTTCACTTTTCACTTTCACGCATTGGAGAAGGAAATGGCAACCCACTCCAGTGTTCTTGCCTGGAGAATCCCAGGGACCGGGGAGCCTGGTGGGCTGCCGTCTATGGGGTCACAGAGTCGGACACGACTGAAGCGACTTAGCAGCAGTAGCAGCAGTACTGTTAAGTAGACGTCACCGATGTAACACATACGCTGACCCTGGTTCCCATACCCCGAACCCCTCTGACCTGCCTGGCTATTTGCCCAAACGATGCTGGCCCCATATCTGCTGCCCCAGGTGAGCTTCAGAGCAAACACCTGCATGGTGAAGTTTCATACTTCACCGTGAAGTATGAAAGGCATGACCTAAGGCATGAGAGACGAAGCCGTCTCTGCAGCTCCCTCATTCCCTAAGATAATAGAAAACGAAAAACCATTTCCCCCTACAATTTTTATTCACATAACACTTGTTAATGGTAAGCTTCGGTTCATGGGGTCACTAAGAGTCAGACACGACTGAGCGACTTCACTTTCACTTTTTACTTTCCTGCATTGGAGAAGGAAATGGCAACCCACTCCAGTGTTCTTGCCTGGAGAATCCCAGGGACGGGGGAGCCTGGTGGGCTGCCATCTATGGGGTCGCACAGAGTCGGACACAACTGAAGTGACTTAGCAGCAGCAGCAGCAGCAGCAACACTTGTTATCCAAAAAAAAAAAAAGCATTTCTTCCCCTAAGCAAGACCTCAGAGGAGCAATTTAATTGAATCCTTTGGCTATACAAAGTCTTGTTTTCTGAAGCTGATGCCAATCTGTTCAGTTTCTCTTCTAGGGAGCAGAGACAACCGTGCTACTGCCACAGTTTGAAGGAAAGCAGTTTGTCTGTATTTACCGCCAGAGTATTCTCCCCTTAATTTTTAAAGATTTATGCGTGATATAATTCATATCCCTACATACCACCAGTAACAGCACCCTCTGTACCTCTGCAGAACTGGCAAAACTAGCAGCTGTACTCCTAAACACGTTCCATTAGCATTCTGTATTTTCAGATTCTAGAAATACGAATGTGTGCGTGCTCAGTCGTGTCTGACTCTTTGTGACCCCATGGACTGTAGCCCATCAGGCTCCTCTGTCCACAGGATTTCCTAGGCAAGAATACTGGAGTGGGTTGCCATGCCCTCCTCCAGGGGATCTTCCCAACCCAGGGATCAAACCAGCATTTCTTGGGTCTTCTGCATTGGCAGGTGGGTTCTTTACCACTAGTGCCTGGGAAGCCCTAGAAATATGCATACATGGGTATTACCTTTCTCTCCTCTTCACAGGACTTTTGTAAATAACTTGCCCACAGTCAGCTGGGCGGGGGGTACGGTACTGGATCCCACTTGTATGTGACACCTCCCAGCGCCATGTCTGCGAACTTTCCCCCTCAACAGCTGTCCATCCCTTCTCCTGCATTATGACAAGTGACTTCATGGCTGTGGTCCGTTAGATTGCACTGTGCTCCCCTGAGATGAAGACCGAAGTAAGAACCGAGGGATTCTTGGGCTTTGTTTATGGGCTACTGGACAGAATTCCAATCACTTCTCTTGAAGAACAGGGGAGATAAAATCTGAGCATATTAAGCATTCCTGATAAAAGTTGAGGCTAGTTACTAGGGAATTAAACAGATTCAATGTAGCACCTAACCACATAGATAAGTGATGCGTTGGAGCTTGAGACTAAGATAACACCACCTTCACCTGGTCGCCAGTCCCTTCGAAACTCTGGTTAGGTCTGCTCATCAACAGGGGCTATCTCAGCACTAAGTCTAATACGTATTCTAAACAGTGCAGGTTTAGAATACCTCCTGGTTCACAGCCCCGGCACTGACTGCAGCAGCCTTTGTGAGCTGTCTTGGCCCCACTCCAGCCTCCTTCCTGAGCCCTGTAGCACTAAGACCCCGAAGGAGGTGCCGGCAAGTGGGGGGGTGGGGAGAAAAGACAGATGAATGACCCTACACTGAAGCACAACGGGACCAATTTATTTCTGTTCTCTGAATGGAAACACTTAACAGTCTATGCTTTTTGGTCTTGACATTTCAAAAAGCCATTATCAGATTTTCTCTCGCGTACGAATTAACCAGTAAACATATTCAGTTTATCAGATTACCATTTCCAGTGTTCTGAAGATCTGCATTTACTGTAACAGTACACTAGGCACTTTTCCCACTAATATTTAAGTCTATAGACTAAATATTTCTGTGATTAACCTGTACTCCAAACTAAAATATGCAAGAACACAGTGGCTCCTTATTTTTCATGGATTCTCTGTTTGTTAATTTGCTTACTCCTTAAAATGTATTTGTAACTCAAAACTAGTACGTGGCACATTTTTTTAAAAGACTTTTTGTTATGTGGACCATTTTCAAAGTCTTTACTGAATTTGTTACAATATTGCTTTGGTCTTATGTTTTAGTTTTTGGCTGCGAGGCATGTGGGATCTTAGCTGCCCAACCAGGGATCTAACCCGCACCCCTGCACTGGAAGGCAAAGTCCTAACCATTGGACCACTGGGGAAGTTAATTGCGACGTTTTCGTGGTTATTGGAGAGCATGTGCAGAGAGGGGAAATGGGATCGGGTGGACACAAGATGATGCTCTTCCTCTGACACTCCTTTTCAGGGTCTGTTTAGTCCACTTATTTCTCATTTTTGTGCTTTTGGTTGCTGAGTTTGCTGTTTAAAATGGCCCCTGAGCTTGGGATGCAGCGCGATGTGAGGTTGCTGTGTGGGGTTCCTGCATGCGTGAGGCTGTGCTGAGACTGAGGGGGAAGCGTGTGTGTTACGCAGGCTTCTTGCAGGCATGAGTCCCCTGGGCTGCTGGCCATGAAGTCAATGTTGTGATGTAACAATACACATTAAGTAACGTGTGTTTAGATAGAAACACACATAAAACAAGGTGATGCATGCATTGGGGATGGAAATGTGCCAGAGGCATGTAAGAACTAATCCATGTGTTTCCTCCATGAGCGATGGTTCTGTATTCCTCGCCCAGTGGGACTCAGAACTCACCACCACGACTGCAGAACTTCCCTGGTGGAAGTGGTTAAGACTGTGCCTTCCAGTGCAAAGGGTCCAGGTTTGATCCCTGGTCGGGGACCTAAGACCCCACATGCCACACAGCCAAAAAAAAAGAACAAACCAATCAGAAAACAGAATCAATTTTGTAACAAATTCAATAAAGACTTTGAACATGGTCCACATCACAAAAACTCTTAAATAATAATAAAAAAAAACTGACTGATGCAGTCAGTTCATCAAAGTGCAGATGCACAGAAGCTCTGTGTCAGCAATGAGGACAGTGACAGTGGCCAGCCGTGAAGTCTGCCACTCTGGACCGCCCACGACAAAGGGGAAGAGTGGTGGGTGGATTTCTATTCTATGGGAAAAAGCTTCTGGCTGCCAAAATAACCTACAAGGTGTAAGAGGTAGAGACGGAATTACATTCCCTCCATTAAAATTAGATTTATGCTCTGAAAACAATTATTAGACCAGAGAATAGAACTTTAATCAGTGGAGCCATAAAAAGTCTGGGTAAGCTGGGAAAATTCTGTAAAATGTTCAGAGATGCCTTGTACAAAAACGTGCCCTGAATACTGCAGGAAGCTGCCAAAAGAACAGAAAGAGAGACTGAAGAAGAGAGACCTTTAGCGCTTAGCAGGGATAGTAACAGAGAAATGGGGCTTCCCTGGTAGCTCAGCGGTACAGAATATGCCTGCAATGTAAGAGACATGGGTTAGATCCCTGGGTAGGGAAGATCCCCTGGAGAAGGAAATGGCAACCCACTCCAGTAGTCTTGCCTGCAAAATCCCATGGACTGGTGGGCTACAGTTGATGGGGTCACAAAGAGTCGGACATGATTGAGCTACTAAAAAACAAGAGAGAAATGAGCCTGTTTCGCTAGCAAGCCTACCCTTTTAAAGGACTATGTGTTCTCTTGCTTAGGTGACAGGATAAGCTCCAATAATGCTTAGAGTTAGAAGAAATACAGGGTTAAACTGGAAAACCGATGTATGTTTATAGAAATTACAAAGGTGTTTATTGTTATGAAGTATTTATTTACATACTACACCCCACAGCCCTAATGTATCTTAATTCTTTCTTCACTTCTCTTAATGATGCAAATTATAGATTCAGTCACCCCACACTCTCCAATAAACTAATTCTTCATCTTAAGCTGACACTAAGGATGCCTCCTCCTCTTATGGAACAGGATGACTGGATAGAGGACAATGGAGAGGCTGATTTGCCCTAAGGATGGGGCTGAACACACCCCTGCATGATGAGAGACTCGCAGAGAAAGAGCTTTTGCGGGGTCTCTGCTATGCCAGCTGAGAGTGATTTCTGACCATTGGGGCTCATGATACCCACTGTGTTGTATGACTTTTATGTTTTTTTATCCCCTGGAGGAGGGTATGGCAACCTACTCCAGTATTCTCGCTAGAGAATCCCATGGACAGAGGGAGCCGGTGGGGGTGGGGTGGGTGGGTGAGCGATAGTCCATAGGATTGTAAGAGTTGTACACAACTGAGGGGAAACAGTGGAAACAGTGTCAGACTTTATCTTTTGGGGCTCCAAAATCACTGCAGATGGTGACTGCAGCCATGAAATTAAAAGACGCTTACTCCTTGGAAGGAAAGTTATGACCAACCTAGATAGCATATTGACAAGCAGAGACATTACTTTGCCAACAAAGGTCCTTCTAGTCAAGGCTATGGTTTTTCCAGTGGTCATGTATGGATGTGAGAGTTGGACTGTGAAGAAAGCTGAGTGCTGAAGAATTGATGCTTTTGAACTGTGGTGTTGGAGAAGACTCTTGTGAGTCCCTTGGACTGCAAGGAGATCCAACCAGTCCATCCTGAAGGAGATCAGCCCTGGGATTTCTTTGGAAGGAATGATGCTAAAGCTGAAACTCCAGTACTTTGGCCACCTCATGCGAAGAGTTGACTCATTGGAAAAGACTCTGATGCTGGGAGGGATTGGGGGCAGGAGGAGAAGGGGACGACAGAGGATGAGATGGCTGGATGGCATCACCAACTCAATGGACGTGAGTTTGAGTGAACTCTGGGAGTTGGTGATGGACAGGGAGGCCTGGCGTGCTGTGATTCATGGGGTTGCAAAGAGTCGGACATGACTGAGCGACTGAACTAACTGAACTGAATGAGTAACTAAACAATAACAACATCAGATTTAATACTCACCAGGAAATAGAGTGTGTATGTCTATCACCCATATCGGCCAAGAAGAGGTCCAAGCTCTCTGACTCATCTCAGCTGTGAGAGGTCCATGCCTCGCTGCACGCATGGGCTCGGGGCTCCCAGGCACCTGAGGCTCCATCTCCTCAGGCTCAGGCTCCACCCGCTGCCACACCCTCTCCAGGGTAGGGCCACTGCAGAACCCACCAGGTGGGGGCTGCCAGCTTCAACACACCCTGAAGTGTGGAGATCCATGGACAGTTTGGGGGATTGCTCCTTCACAGCATCTCCTCGGCATGGGCTGGAGGCCGGTCCAGGTGACAGGACCTCACACTGATGGCGGATCTGCCCTATCCCTTAACACAGACCCTCTGCTCGGGGACCACACCCACCTGCCCCCTGCTCTCCCTGAAGTGTCTTTTTCCAACTCAGATCTAAGCAGAGGCCCCTGCTACAAAGGGACAGGATTTTAAATGCCTCTAGTTAAAGAGAGAGTCACTTTGTAATTGATAATACACTATTATGTTTGCTTTGCTCCTAAGTAGAACACTTTATTACTGTAAATATGCTTCATAAACATGCATCACAGATAACACACTTGAATGACTCTCTGAAGAGCAGGCCTCCCTGGTCTTTTATGAGGGTAGTGAGAGGCCTGGGAGGACCAGATGCCTCCTGTGGGCAGGCACAGGGTTGGGGACCGGCTTTATCCCACCCTCACCCCTAGGGCCTGTGGCTGCAGGGCTGGAAGCAGAGCAGCAAGTGTCTGCCCTGATCCTATGTCTGTTGTGACTTTCTAAGAAGAGTGGTCACACCTTGCAGGGCCAGGGTACCCCCGCCCTGGCTGGGGCTAGGGATAAGTGATGGCGCCCACACCCTGCTAAGCCAGAGTGGCAACTGCTGCACACCAGTTTTGCTCAGCTTTGCATCTATAGACACATTAGGAAGACTCGGGGAGGATGCAGAAACATAGAGAAAACTACCCGGAAAAGGGAACAGACCTCGGTGGATGCCTAATCGAGTGGTTTCCAAACTGGACAGGGGAGCCTGGGGGTTTCAAGGAGATGGGAGGACCAGTGCACGGAGATGCTCCCCAGGGAGCCACAGGGAGAGAGGATTCTGCAGATTCTGTGCCAGAAATCAGCTAAAAACACTGGCGACTCCCTTTCTTCATGGATGGGGACACTGAGACTCAGAGTGGGCCTCGGGGGACTTCCCTGGGAATCCCGTGGTTAAGACTCCAAGCTTCCAATGCAGAGGCTATGGACTGGATCCCTGGTTAGGGGACTAAGTTCCCACATTTCAAAGTATGGCCAAAAAAAAAAAAAAGAGAGAGAGAGAGAGAGAGAGTGGACTGCGGGGAATGTGTCCTCAGAGAATTCCTGCCCGATGAGGGCAGAGACACAGAAGCAACAACCAGAGGTATGTCACTCACACATCGCACTTCATGGTGGAAACTGACAGGAAAAAGAAGACAGTTCAAACGCCCTGCCGGGTTGGTTTTGTCTTGTCAAGGACATACTATCTTGTATCATAACCACTCACATCTTAAGTTACTTCAGCTTTGACTGCATTCCTCTGATTCCTCTGTGTATCTGCTCAAAGTTTTGTAATCATTAGAACAGAAATAATAAATGCCTTGTGACTACTCAGGTATTATATAGAAGACTCTTTTTTTTTTTTTAATGGAATGGGGAGAGTAAAAATAATCAATGCATGTCCTCAAGTTGCTATATCTTCCTCTTAAAAAGCTTTTGTGTGCCCACAAACAATTACTGAAATACCACCAATACGTCTGCGTGTTCGGCCACAGGTGTTCTGAAGTCCATCACAAAACCCTCACGGCTAATAACTAACTTCATTTTACATTTATTTATTCGGCGATGTCACAGACCTCTGCCTGCTGTCTCCCCCAAAGGCTGTAAGTCTCATCTGTTTTTTCCATCGTGTTACCCAACCCGGCCCTGGTCCATCCCCCTCCACTCAGCATTGTGGTGACTGGCCCTGCAGAGCAGCGATTATCAACCAGGGGAGACTCTGCCCTGCAGGGCACATGTGGTGGAGTCTGGGGACACTCAGGTTGTCACGGCTGGGGACAGGGAGGAGCTGTGTGTGCCATGGGCATCGGGTGGAGAGATCCCAGAGATGCTGCTAACCACCCACAAGGCACAGGACGGCCCGCCTGCAAAGGCCGCCAATAGTGCTGAGATGCAGAACACGTGGCCGAGAAGCAGGACAGATTTCTGCGGCAATGAGAGAAAAACCTTTGCCCTTTTACCTTTTTCTAACTTTCTGTTTTCCTCTTTAAAAAAAGTGCAGGCTTCCCTGTTGGCTCAGTGGTAAAGGACCCCCCTGCCAATGCAAGAGACACAGGTTCAATCCCTGATCTGGGAAGATCCCACATGCCTCGGAGCAGCTAAGCCCTTGCACCACAACTACCAAGCCTGCACACTTAGAGCTCATGTTCTGCAGCTCCCCCCCCCCCACCCCCGACAACTAGAGAATACCACTTGTTCGCCATGACTAGAGAAAGCCACACAGCAACAGAGACCCAGTGCAGCCAATAGATAAATAAATTAAATTAAATTAAAAAAACCATTTTATTTATTTTTTTTTCAAGCTGGTTTTATTTTTATTTTTTATTTATTTTAAATTTTTAAAAGAAAATCCATCCTGAACCCTCAAATTAAATTAAAAAACCATTTTAAAAAGAAGCTCCTTCCACCTTAAAAAAAAAAAAAAGTTAATGTGCTGTATATACTGCAATGAGGGGCTTCCCAGGTGGCGCTAGTGGTAAAGAACCTGCCTGCCAATGCAGGAGCCATAAGAGACACAGGTTCCATCCCTGGGTCAGGAAGATCCCCTTGAGGAGGGTACGGCAACCCACTCCAGTATTCTTGCCTGGAGAATCCGCATTGACAGAGGAACCTGGTGGGCTACAGTCCACACAGTTGCAAACAGTTGGACTCGACTGAAGCAAACTTAGCACACGTGCACTTGTACAACACACCCCCGGCCATTAGTTTATCATCACTAACAAGGCAATGGGGTGTGGAAGCCAGAAGCGGGGTCCCACCACCCCAAACTTCTAGTTATACGACCTTCAACTTATCTGCTTCTGAGCCTCAGTTCTGTCCTCTGTAAACACAGAGGGGAAAAAAAAAACCTGCGCTGTTTCAGCATAGCTCTAAGAAGGGGGACTGTGTGGGAGAACACAGTAGGCTACCAGATGCCCAGCAGGCGCTCCGTAAGCGGATAAGGCGTTAACTGAGTGCCCTGTGTTCATCAGCTGCGGCAGCAGCGAAGGAGAACGGATCAGCATGGCCACGACAGTTCATGACGTGGGAGTAGAAGACAAGTTTAGACCTCATTTTAAGATGACTGAGAGGGACTTCCCTGATGGTCCAGTGGTTGGGACTCTGCTTTCACTGCTGAGAGTCTGGGTTCAATCCCTAGTCGGGGAACTAAGATCCCATAAACTTTGTGGCATGGCCAATAAATAAATAAAGCAACTGAGAAATATTTCCCCCAAACCATAGGAATAAGTGTAAATGAACTCCGAGGCTGGAAACTGCATGTCCTCGGTGATGGCACAGGACCCCAGCACACCTTCTCCTCAGCCTCCGCCCCCCGCGGCCTCCCACCAGCCCCCACCCGGCGACACCCAGGCTGCACCGCAGGGACAGTTCAGTTCAGTCACTCGGTCGTGCCTGACTCTTTGAGGCCCCATGAACCACAGCACACCAGGCCTCCCTGTCCATCACCCATTCCCAGAGCTTACTCAAACTCATGTCCATTGAGTCGGTGATGCCATCCAACCATCTCATCCTCTGTCGTCTCCTTCTCCTCCTGCCTTCAATCTTTCCCAGCATCAGGGTCTTTTCAAATGAGTCAGCTCTTCACATCAGCTGACCAAAGTATTGGAGTTTCAGCTTCAGCATCAGTCCCTCCAATGAATATTCAGGACTGATCTCCTTTAGGATGGACTGGCTAGATCTCCTTGCAGTCCTAGGGACTTTCAAGAGTCTTCTCCAACACCACAGTTCAAAAGCATCAATTCTGCAGTGCTCAGCTGTCTTTATAGTCCAATTCTCACATCCATACATGACTACTGGAAAAACCATAGCCTTGACTAGACAGACGTTTGTTGACAAAGTAACGTCTCTGCTTTTCAATATGCTGTCTAGGTTGGTAATAGCTTTTTTTCCAAGGAGCAAGTGTCTTTTAATTTCATGGCTGCAGTCACCATCTGCAGTGATTTTGGAGCCCAGAAAAATAAATTCTGCCAGTTTCCACTGTTTCCCCATCTATTTCCTATGAAGTGATGGGACCAGATGCCATGATCTTAGTTTTTTGAATGTTAAGCTTTAAGCCAACTTTTTCACTCTCCTCTCTCACTTTTATCAAGAGACTCTTCAGTTCTTCTTCACTTTCTGCCATAAGGGTGGTGTTATCTGCATATCTGATGTTATTGATATTTCTCCCAGCAATCTTGATTCCAGCTTGTGCTTCCTCCAGCCCAGCATTTCTCATGATGTACTCTGCATATAAGTTAAATAAGCACGGTGACAATATGCAGCCTTGACGTAACTCCTTTTCCTATTTGGAACCAGTCTGTTGTTCCATGTCCAGTTCTAACTGTTGCTTCCTGGCCTGAATACAGATTTCTCAAGAGGCAGGTCAGGTGGTCTGGTACTTCCATCTCTTTTAGAATTTTCCACAGTTTATTGTGATCCACACAGTCAAAGGCTTTGGCATAGTCAATAAAGCAAAAATAGATGTTTTTCTGGAATTCTCTTGCTTTTTCAATAATCCAACAGATGTTGGCAATTTGATCTCTGGTTCCTCTGCCTTTTCTAAAACCAGCTTGAACATCTGGAAGTTCATGGTTCACGCATTGCTGAAGCCTGGCTTGGAGAATTTTGAGCATTGCTTTACTAGCGTGTGAGATGAGTGTAATTGTGTGGTAGTTTGAGCATTCTTTGGCATTGCTTTTCTTTGGGATTGGAATGAAAACTGACCTTTTCCAGTCCTGTGGCCACTGCTGAGTCTTCCAAATTTGCTGGCATGTTGAGTGCAGCACTTTCACAGCATCATCTTTCAGGATTTGAAATAGCTCATCTGGAATTCTATCACTTTCACTAGCTTTGTTCATAGTGATGCTTCCTAAGACCCACTTGACTTCACATTCCAGGATGTCTGGCTCTAGATGAGTGATCATACCATCGTGATTATCTGGGTCAGGGAGATCTTTTTTGTACAGTTCTTCTGTGTATTCTCGCCACGTCTTCTTAATATCTTCTGCTTCTGATAAGTCCATACCATTTCTGTCCTTTATTGTGCCCACCTTTGCATGAAATGTTCCCTTGGTATCTCTAATTTTCTTGAGGAGATCTCTAGCCTTTCCCATTCTATTGTTTTCCTCTATTTCTTTGCACTGATTGCTGAGGAAGGCTTTCGTATCTCTCCTTGCTATTCTTTGGAACTCTGCATTCAAATGGGTAAATCTTTCCTTTTCTCCTTTGCTTTTCACTTCTCTTCTTTTCACAGGTATTTGTAAGGCCTCCTCAGACAGCCATTTTACTTTTTTGCATTTCTTTTTCTTGGGGATGTTCTTGATCCCTGTCTCCTGTACAATGTCATGAACCTCTGTCCATAGTTCATCAGGCACTCTGTCTATCAGATCTAGTCCCTTAAATCTATTTGTCACTTCCACTGTATATTCACAAGGGATTTGATTTAGGTCATACCTAAATGGTCCAGTGGTTTTCCCTATGTTCTTCAAAAAAGGAGGGACAGGACCAGCCAAACCCTAATCTAGGAGGCTCCATCTCTTTTTCAACACAAACTCTTCTTGGATTTCAATAAGAACCCCCCATGTTATTTTCAGGAAGGAGCTCTCTGCCTTCCTGAACCCCCTCCTACTGCCCTCACTGAGAGAAGTCCCGGCAGGGCTGCACTGAGTCCATCCGCCTCTAGGGGGAGCTCCCACCTCACTGAAGACGAGGCAAGAGTCTTTGAAGATCCCCCCCCCGCAGCCCCTTCCTCTGCGGGGACAGTCCTAGGAATACGGAGCTCAGATGTTCACATCTTTCTCCAGAGCCCTTTCTGCCAGTTACGTGCCTGCCGGGGCTTGCCATTCTGGAGAAGGTGTGGATGTTTTCCTTTCGATCGAAATGGCAGTGCTCCTTCTAAAAGGAGTTGCGTGTGTGCTAAGTAGCTTCAGTCCTGTCCAACTCTTTGTGACCCCGTGGACTGTAGCCTGCCAGGCTCCTCTGTCCATGGGATTTCCCAGCTAAGAATACCATTTCCTTCTCCAGGGTTGCCATTTCCTCCTCCAGGGGATTTTCCCCACCCAGGGATCCAACCCAGATCTCCTGCATTGGCAGGCGTGTTCTTTACCACTAAAGCCACCTGGAAAGACCCTGAAAGGAGTTACTGAGGTAACTAAAAATGGCAATCTTCTCCACATTAGCTACATTTGGGACTGCGGACACTCCCTCTAGGATTTTGGGATGAGGAAAGCAAAACCGTGGCCATTTCCCAGCAGTGAACTGGACGATATTACTGAAGTTAAACTATTTTTATATCATCTTAACCCATGGAATTACTTTGGCCTTTCCACAATTTAGCACTGTTCACCTTACATGTTGCAAGGATGACGAAAGAGTAATTCTATCTGATACTAAGTGCATTTCTTACCTATCTGTCTTAAAGTGAGCAAAGGTGACTAAGAAGTGCCTCCTGGGAATCCTATAAGTCCTTCTTGTTGCTCCCCGCATGGCCCCTACTTGAGAAAACATAGTGCACTGACTCCCAGGGACCTGCTGTCCTGGGCAGGAGCCGTCAGAACTGCCCAAGTGCACGGCCAGGCCCCCAGGACAGCTCTGCCCCACCCATCCCACCTCTCTTACACCCACTCACCTGGCTGACCTCCCCGGCTCATCACTGGGCCTGATCAGTAAATGCCTGTGTACCCACCCGGGCCCGGCTAGAGGTTGCTCTAATCTTTGTATCAGAACATCGCCACTGAGACAGTTGATCAAAGGGGCCGTGAGGGGTGTGCTCCTCTGCTGGTTTCCCTGGTAACTGATGAAAGTGAAGTCGCTCAGTCGTGTCTTTGCAACCCCATGGACCATAGCCTACCAGGCTCCTCTGTCCATGGGATTTTCCAGGCCAGAATACTGGAGTGGGTTGCCATTTCCTTCTCCAGGGGATCTTCCCGACCCAGGGATCGAACCCGGGTCTCCCGCTTTGTAGACAGACGCTTTACCGTCTGAACCACCAGGGAAGTCCTCAGGTAACTGATGAGCTCACCTCATTTCAATCCCTCCTATGACTGCCAACCTCAGTCTCCCCTGCCCGCCCCAGTGAAGCCTGCCACCTTGTTCTGCCCACCATCTGCCACCCGAGGTGGGATGTCTGACACCCCAGGAGCTGGCTAGTGGTGTGTAAGCTCCCCCATCCATGGAACGACTGATGTCTCAGCTGCTGACTCCAGGCTCTTTCTTCAGTCCAGGCAAGTTCAGGGTTTGGTCAGGATAATGACCAAACTCTGAAAAGACCATTAGCTCCAAAACTTAGCTGCTCCAGTGGGACAGGGTACCACTCCCCCCGACCCCTGACTTAATCTTCATGCCAGTTCTCCAGATGGGCAGGAAACTCACCCTGGAGAGAAGGTCTCCCTGGCATGGTCTGTCACCAGGCTGGGCTGCTATGGGGTACCTCATGGCACCTTCATGAACATTTCTCTTCCTAACATTCAGGGAACTGACTCTAAATCCCTGGTTGGAGGTGGAGGGTTGTGGAAAAACGAAACAAGCAATCTGGGTTTGTAATTTTTTACCAAGCAAACTGTATCCTTCTATAACTAGGTGGTGGAGCTTTGAGGGAAAATGAAGTTGTATTAGTGGGAGGGACCTCATTTACCAAACCAGGCCTCAGCATGCAGGGATGTTCCCACAAGGGGTGGAACCACCCCGACAGGCTATTGAGGAGGAGCAGGGGCTCAAAGGTGCTGCTGCTCTGCTCATGGGGAGCCTGGAGCAACAGATGACCTCGTGTCCAGTTTCTGGAGGCATCCCTCTAAACTGCTGTGCAAGCTGGGGTGACCTAAGTTACCCCAACCTCTACAATAATTCCAGTTTTGTCTCCTGTGGTCAGTAGGGCCTCAAACAACAATCACCTGTGCCCCTGTCACTCAGAAAATTCCAGAGTGCAGTGTGTGTGTGTGTGTGTTTAGATGTGTCTGTGTTCAGATGTGTGTCTATGTTCAGACATATATGTGTGTGTGTGTTTAGAAGAGAAAGAAGAAACTAGGTATCAGAACACCATTTATTTTTAAAGTTAATGAGGAAAATCTCTGACCTCACAGAAAGTGGCTTCCAAGAGCAGAAACTTTCAGGCCAGTTAGAAAGCAATACTTTCTGTATGCAAAAGCAGCAGCACGTCCATTGTGGGTCATCCGAAACCAATTTAAGATGTGCTTCCTGCATGCAGGGTTAGCTCTACGGCTGCCATACTGTACTCTGAGAAATGAGATGTGCTTTGGGCAGTCCAAGAGGGGAAAGGAGCGAGTGTGAGTGACTGTGACCTGTGTTTTTGGATGGGGTTGTGTGGAACCAGCACACATGTGCTAATAGAAACTAGGATAAAGCACCGAAGTTCATGGTGCACTTATGTGATTCACACATACATGTGCGTACATCATTTATGTGCTATGCTGTGCTAAGTTGCTTCAGTTGTGTCCTACTCTTTGCAACCCTGTGGACCGTAGCCTGCCAGGCTCCTCTGTACATGGGATTCCCCAGGCAAGAATACTGGAGTGGGTTGCCAGGGGATCTTCAGGGGATCTTCCTGACCCAGGAATTGAACCTGTGCATTTTCAGGTGGGTTCTTTACCACTAATGCCACCTGGAAAGCCCCATGTACATCATATATAGATTATTCTAATATTCGTTTTCATCTCTTATGAGCAGCTCCTTACACTTCTAGTCAGTGTTAACTGAAACCCATGGGTCACGATGTATAGAAACAGAAATTAGAAAAGAACTCCGTAGCATAATTTGAAAATATTAATAGCAACTATTTGATAAATTAAAGCTCTATATTCTAAACAAGAGCATCAGAAAGAGCCTTTAACATGGAGAACGAAGACAGCTCACAAGCACAGCTACCTTAAATAAAATTAGAGTATAAACGTCAGTGTTTTGGTATCAGGTAAGAATAGAATTACCAAGTGCATAAGGCAGGAATGTCAATGTGTAATATCTTTAAAAAAAAAAAAAGCCTCAGTTTCCCACAGACAAGCTTAACAAAGTTATTAACAATTAATCATATTAACATTTGCATAGCTCTCAGAGTTTTTGAGGTACTTTATTATTTCGCTCTGTCAATGCAACTGAGATAGCTTTCTACAAAACATAAATTCGACAGGAGTGTAGGCAGGAGGAAAGGTTAAACAGGAGAAGCAGATGAATTTGCTCAACTAGTCAAAATATTTAATTCATTTGTTTGAAACAAAATAGCTTGGATTCTATATCCCCCGACTGTCTGTCTTCTTGGGCATGAAAAGGGCAAGAATAATTTCCATGTATTTGCATCAGCAGTGAGTTCATAGTAAAGGAAATAAAACTCTACACTATTAGAAGAAAATCTGCTGCTCTGCTAAGTCTGCTAAGTCACGTCAGTCGTATCCGACTCTGTGCGATCCCATAGACGGCAGCCCACCAGGCTCCCCCGTCCCTGGGATTCTCCAGGCAAGAACACTGGAGTGAGTTGCCATTTCCTTCTCCAAGAAGAAAATCTAACAGACCACAAATTGCACTTCCTACAAAGCTGAAACTCCAGTACTTTGGCCACCTCATGCGAAGAGTTGACTCATTGAAAAAGACTCTGATGCTGGGAGGGATTGGGGGCAAGAGGAGAAGAGGACGTCAGAGGATGAGATGGCTGGATGGCATCACTGACTCGATGGACGTGAGTCTGAGTGAACTCCAGGTGTTGGTGATGGACAGGGAGGCCTGGCGTGCTGCGATTCATGGGGTTGCAAAGAGTCGGACACAACTGAGCGACTGATCTGATCTGATGTGACACATGGGCTGCTCCATCGGGCTCTGAGAGGTGGGGTGGGGCTTTGCCTGAGGCCGAAGTCCAGGCACAGCAGCTCCCAGCAGAGCAGTTCTTCTGCCCTTTGCCCCTCCTTGGGCAGTTGTGTCCTTCTTTGTGTCTCTGGACTTCCCTGATTCGTCCTTCCCTCCCCCCCATACCCCGTTCTAACTCTCATTTGCTCCCTGAATCTCCTTTGTCTGCTTCTGTGGACTCCACTCAATTTCCTATGGCAATACCAGGCCCCCACCCTCCGCAGAATCTGGATACCCCAGTAGCCTGACACTCCTCAAGTTCTCCTTAAACCTCTGGGAGGTGGTCTCCCCGGCACTGCGTTCAGCTCAGACTGTGGAGGGTGCTGGGGGCCTGCAAACGCGACCCTCCCTAAGCTTCCAGCTGTATCTCCACACCTGCTGCGGGATCCACGGGTGCCGCGGCACCTGCCTTCCTCCCAGTCCCTGCCTACCGTCCTGTCCTCTAGACTTGTAACCTTCTCCCAGGAAAGCCCCTCATCCTCGGGCCTGTCTCTAGTGTACCCCCCGGTAACTTGCCGTGGGCCCCCTCCCCTCCTCAGGCTCTCACATCACAGTGACCTTTCCCTTCCCCCACGGGTGGACGGCGAGCACCCTGAAGGCAGAGACCATACTTCTTACTGCATTCCTGATGGGCCAGCACAGCGCCTGGCTTACTGGAGATGCTCCATCTCTGCTGATCCCTGCAGAGAGCCATGTGCATTTTTTTTTATAGAAAACAAGTGTGAAGGCAGGTGAAGTCATTCTTGGCTCTAGTCTATAAAAAAAGAAGCAGGCCTCCGGTTCACTCAAAACACTGTTACTCACTCTCCTAACGAGCGATCAACAGCCAGCAAGTGAGTCAGCTCGGGGATGGGATTCAAAACTTCGAGAGACATGAGGGTGAGTCACCCCAGCAGCAGCGAGCGGTCCTGTCCAGATTTTCATCTGAAAGGACGATGGAGCGGCCACAGGAACGAGCAGGTGAGCCCTGGCAGATGCCGCAGATGGACAGATGGCCCAGAGCTGGGTGTCTAAGCATGGCAGGTGTGTGGCGGAGGCCAGAGAGCAAGCAGGCTGATCAGACCCCACAGCTGCAGAAATTCGGGGCTCATGAGGAATGTTCTCCACAGGGCTGAGTATTCAAGAGGGTGTGCATGTGTGACATGAATGCATGAGATGCTTTCAGCACTGTCTGTAGAGCATGCTCAGTTGCTAAGCTGAGTCTGACTCTTTGTGACCCCATGGACGGTAGTCCGCCAGGCTCCCCTGTCTGTGGGATTTCCCAGGCAAGAAAACTGGATCACTAGGAAAGACCCTGTTGCTGGGAAAGACTGAAAGCAGAAGGCAAAGGGGGCGGAAGAGGATGAGATGGTTAGATAGCATCACTGACTCAATGGACATGAATTTGAGCAAACTTCCTCCTTCCTCTTCCCAGGGATCTTCCTGATTCACAGACTGTACCTGTGTCTCCTGCACTGGCGGGCAGATTCTTCACCACTGAGCCACCAGGGAAGCCCGCCTGTGTAGCAGAAGGATGGTGCTAACATGCGTGGTAGATAACAATGCAGAACTTAGCAGCACTTTCTTTGCTGTTGACCTTTTTATTTTGCAGAAAAGTCTTTAAGACTGAGCACGTTCTAATTGGTGAATAACTCAACTCAGAAACTATTTATGAGTCTATGCTGAATTTTAAAGAGTTCAAACAGGAAAGAAGCCTATCCCATTTTTTTGTAAAGGGTGAGAAAGAATCAAATTTTTTAAAATCATCTGGATTCAGTTTAAAAAAATCTTTTTTCTGGGAGTTATGATGTTTGAAGATTTTGAATATAAGTTTTCTCACTAGCACAGAATTTGAAAAAGGAGCTTAGGAGCAGGTCTTGGTCCTTTTATCTGACTGGGGCCACAATCTTTGCTGGAACATGCAATAATCTCATTTCTGAGCAGTGCTCCAGTTATGCCAGAAAAAAGAACAAAGAGATGATCAGTCTGTGAAAAGGCTTGGCAGGAGGGAGGAAGGGAGATTAGAGGCAAGAGGAAAATTAGAAAGGAAGGGAGCGTGCAGGGAGAAAAGAGAGAAAGACAGGAAGAAAGATGATTGTAGAAGAGCAAGACCCAGAGAGACGGGGGCTTCAGAGGCACCTGGTGTGTCAGGGATTATCAAAAGGGATGAGGGCCTCGCCATCAATGAAAGTGCAAGGAGAAACAGGTCATGTGGACACGGCTGTGTGGGGCACCCACATTTTCCAAAAAGCAACAGAGGACCCCAAAGTTACGTAGTTTAGACAAATCGTGACCTGAAGAAAGTGCCCTAGCAATTAAAAAAAAAAAGCCACTACTTCTTAAGTTTCTAACCACTAGGCCTGTGATAAGATTCTTAGTCTATTATGTCCTTTAATCCCAATCCCAAATGCCAACCCAATGCCAATCCCAATGTGGGGGGTAGGTACTGGTAGACCCATGTTACGGATCAGGTTACTGAGGGCTGTGGGGTAAGGAGCTGGTCTAAGATCTCGTGTCTGGTAGTGGAGCCAAAGTCTGACCCCAGCAGACTCCTTCATTCACCCCTTTATTATTCATTGTCTTCCCAGATGTTCACTGCTGGGCACAGCCAAGCTCCTGGATGTCAGTTACTGGAAGGAGCTGGAGAAGACAAATACCTCGCTTTCAGGACCTTGTCATGTAGCAAACCCTGCCCTGAGGCATGTGGTCCAGGAAGGTGTGGGTGGAGGAGAGAGAAGGGCTACGGGGTAGGACCATAGCTCTGCCATCTTGCTGGGCAGACAGAAAAGAAGTCACAGCACTGAGCCTCAGACTTCACGTTCATATGTGGGAACCCTCTCAGTTTAAGTCCTGGCCTACAGCAGAAAGTCAGTAAGTACCCCTCTTTCCTTCCCCGTCAGGAGAAGGTGAGGAGGTGAGGAGAAGACCATCACAAGGTTGTCTGAGAACCCCAGTGACAGACTTGAGGTTCGAGTCTTATCTCCAGTAACTGGCAGGCACTCCAGGTGGGGACCACAGACTCTGTTTAGGGTCCCAAAGGTCTGTGCACGGCAGTTCTAGCAACAAGCTCAGCCCCTGCCAGGAGGGCTGCCATAAAATACAGGATGCACAGTTAAATTTGGATTTCAGATAAGCAAAAAATATTTTCAATGTATAAGTATATCCCATACACTATTTGGGGGTATACTTATACTAAACATTTTTCATTATTTATCTGAAATTAAATTTGACTGAACTTCTTTTTTTTTTTTTTTCTTTCTAAATGTGGCAACTCTGAAACCAGGCAAATTTCTGCCTTGATCAGGAACAACCTGTTCCCACATCCTCCCTTTTCAGCCCCCCTGAGATCCTCCAACTCTTCTCTGTACTAGAGGTTATATCTCTCACCCCCTGGTTCTCTACTTCTTCTCTTTCTTTTTTTCTCTGCATCTTTCATGCAACCCCGTTCACTCCTACCAAATCAATATATGAAGCCTCCGGAGCAGCCCCGATAGGTCCAGCATTCGACTCCATGGTCATAAAGGATGCTGCTGTGGGGTCTGTGTAATGCCTGCGCCTGCTACGTTCACCTCCTAACATGAGGACTATGTTAACCCCGCCTCACTGGGAAGACACCGGGGAAGTTCCCTAGTGGCATGAATTATGTTTGCATCCACAGTAATGGAAGATGCTTAGATCCTCTGAGTAGAATCAGTTGCTGAATAAACTGAAAGAGAACAGCTTTGAGTTCATCCAGTAGGCACCACAATCAAAAGCCAAGAGCTAGAAACCCTTTGTTTTAAATCACACTACGTGAGAAGGCCCTGAACGTGTGGGTCATGGTTTCATCTGTCTGAGGACACCTTTATACGTACTCGGGAATTTCCACTTCCAGTTTCAGGGCTGAGTGTAAAACAGATAACTAGTGGGAATTCGCTGTACAGCACAGGGAGCTCAGCTGGGTGTTTTGTGATGACCTAAAGGGGTGGGACGGGGGGAGAGGTGCAAGGGAGACTCAAGAGTAAGGGGACATATGTATGACCGATTCACATAAAAAAAACGGAAGGTGGCAAACATCCAGTTAGTTTCAGGAGCATCCCCAGCAGTTCTCCTGTCTACCATCCTACAGTGAGACAGGGAGCTTGGTACGGAGGGAAAAGCCATGCACTGAGAAAGCTCTGCTATTAAAACACTGTCAGGTAAAACCAAACAACGCACTTAATAGTGAGTCCATGCCTGGGACAGGCTCATTTCTCACTGTGGGCTGTGAGAAGGGGACGTTCTGACCAGGGCCTGTCTGGGGACCACACTTTGAGCAGCACAGGTGTAGAAGACCCCAGAATTTTATACGCCGCCCCCGAAATAAAATAACACAAATGGGGAGCTCTCCCCTTTCTGCCCATTTTGGGGACCAAAGATCCTCTTATTCCCCTGCAGTAACTGACAATCTAACTCAGTATCTATCCACACAACCATGCCCCCAGTTTAGAAAGAGGAGGAAGGGGTGCTTACTCTTCTTGTCGCAAGTCGTTGACACTGCGATCCAAGGAGATCATGTCACTAGCCACCATGTTAAATCCAAACTCTTTAATGCTGGCTTGAACTGCGTGTTTGAATTCTGGTCCCAGAACCAATGGCTTGGCTTTCTCTCCAGGCCCACCGACCACTCCGGGAGGCTCAGGCTCTTTGGGCTCAAAGTTACCGAGGACCCCCGGGCGGAGCACAGGATCACGGTAGGTGAAAGTCTGGGGTTTAAACGTGAGATATTGCCTCCGCATGATGTCCTTCTGGTTCTCTCCTCCGGGGCGGCGCTCTTGTTCATGTCTGGCCTTGTTCCTTCTTCGAATAGACTCCAAGTCCACTTCTACGCCTTCCACGTGAGGCCAGGGCACCACGGGTTTGAATCTGTCATCCCCGAGGGCTAGTCCGTTGCCCGCTCTGTCAGGCATGGGGTTATTAACAGCTCTGTCTTCCTACACAAAAGGGAGGAGGGCATAGAGTGAGTACGTGAAGGCAACCACAGCAGAGTTCATGACACCAATGTGCACATTTTAAAAACAGCCCAGGCAATGATAAAATGTTATGAATCATGGAACTAAAGCAGGCCATGAACCAGGACCCCTCATTAGAGGAAACCATTCCTGGCGAGGAACAGCATACCAGCAATTGAATAATTCTTTGTCTCTGTTGTTGTTTAGTCGCTAGTCATGTTGAAATCTTTACAACCCCATGGACTGTAGCCTGCCAGGCTGCTGTGTCCATGGGATTCTCCAGGCGAGAATACTGGAGTGGGTTGCCACTTCCTTCTCCAGGGATCTTCCCAACCCAGGGATCAAACTGGGGTCTCCTGCATTAACAGGTGGATTCTTTACCACTCAGGCACCTGGGAAGCCCAATTCTTTGCCTTACCATTCCAAAATAAAGGGGTGGATGCATTTTTTACTACTCCCCTCATAAACTCGACTCTCTACCAAAAACCCCTTAATAAAGCACATTGCTGGGCTTCCCTGGTGGCTCAGTGGTAAAGAATCTGCCTGTAATACAGGAGACCTGGGTTCGATCCCTGGGTCCGATCCCTGGGTCGGGATGATCCCTCAGAGAAGGGAATGGCAACCCACTCCAGTATTCTGGCCTGGAGAATCCCAGGGACAGAGGAGCCTGGCAGGCTATAGTCCACAGGGTCACAAGAGTCAGATATGACTGAGCGACTAACACTTTCAAAGCACGTCGTTAACAGGTTGGAGCAATGAGGTTCTAAGACCTTTGCCCAAAGCAGGCACTCGACAGGTCCTGTTGTCTGGTGTGGTTTTCCCAGTTGTCTGGTGGATGAAGAGTATGACGTTCTGTCGGTCCCACGGCCACCTGGTGGTGGTGGTGCTGGGTGTCAGCCCACCCAAGGCTGGCTTAGTGGCCCAGATGGCAGAGGACGGGGGCTGGGATATGATCTTGACGGCCCCCACCTCAGTATTTCTGCTCTGGGAGAGTTCAGCTGAGTTCAGAACTATAAAACAAGCTCTGACGACTGAAACCAAGGCTAACAGAGCTCTTAAACCACACCCAGGACCTAGCTGGCCCCAGTCCAAAGGTGGCCCCAGGAAGACCGGATTCTGTGTGCATGAATATTGCAGAAGGTTGGTCTTCCTTTCTGTCCAGACACTCCTCGTCAGCTGCACAGATCTTCCTGTCAGAAGCCCTGCATGCTTCTGTCCCTGGGGTCACATGTGAAGTTTCTGTTAAGTCAGCGCCACTCTTTGTACAGCTGTGTTTCTCAACATCAAATGCACCTCAGTGGCTTTAAATACACTGACGTCAGAGTCCCACCCCTCTGACACCAAGATTTAATGGGTGGGAGCGTTTGGAGTTTTAAGAACACTCCAGGTGTTTTCAATATGCAGCAGGCTTGCGCTCCAATGGCTTAAAGGAAGGGCTGCCGGCTGTAACCAGACAAGGAGGCTATAGGCTGTGTGTGGCTGGTCTGGAATGGGTGAGCCGGGCAGAACCAGGACTGCAGACCCTGCTAACTGATCTGCCACCCTCCCTCCTCGTCAAGCCAGGATCCCCGAGTCCTGAAGACAGTCATAAAAGAGTTCATACCGTCTGACCGACATTTTTCTACTGTTAGAGCCATTTTGAAAAGTCAAGTTAAAGACTTTGAAGAGTGCAGAAGTAAGGCTGATAGGCAGGTTGCTGTCCAGTGGTGGTTTATTTAGAGACAAGGGTCTCTTTGGAAAGTCAGCTAATTCAAATGTGAATTTAGTCAATGTCAAAGTTTTGGTAAGGGCTAGCTGAGGACTGACTTGAGAGAGTTCAAAAAGGAACTTAACAAATGTATGTTGAGAGTCCGTTGGACTGCAAGATCAAACCAGTCAATCCTAAAGGAAATCAACCCTGAGTATTCAATGGAAGGACTGATGCTGAAGCTTCAGTATTTTGGCCACCTGATGTAAGGAGCTGACTCACTGGAAAAGACTTTGATGCTGGGAAAGATTGAAGGCAGGAGGAGAAGGGGATGACAGAGGGTGAGATGGTTGGATGGCATCACTGACTTGATGGACATGAGTTTAGGCAAACTCCAGGAGATAGTGAAAGACAGGGAAGCCTGGCATGCTGCAGACCAGGGGGTCGCAGAGTCAGACACGACTTGGCAACTGAACAACAATCTCTTTGTTTAGGTAATACTCTAAGCATGTGATACAACATTCATAGGATCCTTAACGGTATATCGTGAAAGGCAAGTCTTCCTGCCTTCCCTTTGGTACAGGCACTTATAGCCAGCATTTCCTTGTGAATCTTCCAGGTATAAACATACATGCGCATGGATGACGAGAACTTTTTGCTGAACAAGGGACACAGATTTTTACTGACCCATTGATTTTGAGAAGGAATCATAAGATGTTACAACCAGTTCAAAGGTGAATCCTTTGAATGACCTGGTGAAGAACAGACAAATATATAAACATCAAGAATACTGCAAAGAACTGACAAATAGATGCAAAACTGGTCAAACTGGTCCATACCCAGAGGGCAATAACCAACTGCATTCCACACGACAGGGTTTCCATTTCAATGGACAAGACTCTTGCAGGTTACTATCAGTTTTCTGTCATTTACAGGATTGTGAAACAGGTTGGAGTTCATGCAGGGATGAGATAACCTGCAAAGCTGAGCTGGAAAATGCACCCAGTAGCCTTTTGGATCCATTTCAAAGTTTTCCCACAAATTTCATCCCATAGCACAGAACTAAGTGTAACATGCGGCACCCCGTCCGACCATCTAAGGGTGATACCTTTGTTCAGGTACATGTGGATACGCCTTCTGCGTCAGGCTTCTGACCACTGCACGCCTGAGTCAAGCAGCAGGCACTTGTTGTTGCTATTTAGTCGCTAAGTCAAATCTGATTCTTTGTGAGCCCATGGAATGTAGCCCGCCAGGCTCTTCTGTCCATGGGGTTTCCCAGGTAAGAATACTGGAGTGGGTTGCCATGTCCTTCTCCAGGGGATCTTCCCGACCCAGGGATCAAACCCTCGTCTCTTATGTCTCCTGCACTGGCAAGCAGGTTCTTTACCACTAGCTCCACCATGGGAAGCCCATGGGAAGTACTGCAATAAACAAATTAAAATAGAGAAGTCCTTATAAAACTCTAAGATGCCAGACTCAAGTTGTTGATGTTGAACCAAGAACCCCACAAAAAGGAGGAAGACTCAGTCTCTCCCTTCAACTTTTCACATCAAGGCTCCAGTGAACTAGTAACTGGAGAGGAAAAGAGTGAGGGGAGGGAAATGGGTTCAGAAAAGTAGACTGAACAGGTCATCAGCCATTCTAGGACGTCCTCTGTGGTGTCTAATATTCCACTGGAGGAAAGCTGCTTATGGGAAGAATGTGGAACACGACAGTGAGTGAAATTTGGGTACCCAAGGCAGGAGACATCTGTTGTGGTTCGGTGGGCAGGTGCTGATGTGAGACTCACGAATATAAACATTTCTCAGGCTCACCCATCTCAACAAGAGAATGTTTAATGGATTCAAACTTCACGGTCATCTTCCTTCAAAAGCTGTTTTGATCTTTCCTTTGTCTAACCTTTGACTTTTCTATTTTTGGGTCACACCAAGTGACTTGTGGATCTTAGTTCCCTGCTGCTGCTGCTGCTAAGTCACTTCAGTCGTGTCCAACTCTGTGCCACCCAGAGATGGCAGCCCACCAGGTTCCCCCATCCCTGGGATTCTCCAGGCACATTGGAGTGGGTTGCCATTGCCTTCTCTCCTTAGTTCCCTGACTAGTGATCAAACCTGGGCCCTTGGCAGTGAAAGCAGAGTCCTAACTGCTGGACTGCCAGGGAAGTCCCTAGCCTTTGACTCCTGGTATTCCATTTAGACCTGTTAGGAGCCTGCCTGTTCTCCTCCTCGCTCTAGTATCTCTTCATCTCCCCAGCAAGGTGACCAGGTTCATTTGATCCTTCCTCCCTCCGTGTCCTCAGCCCACATCTTGCTTCTCATCTCTGGGTTCACAGTCAAAGGCTTCCTGAACATTTCTACTGGGATCACCGTGGCACCTAAACTTAAGATGCCTGGGAATGAACTTGCTGTGACTCCATGGCACACACCTGCTTCATTCACTGTCTTCCCCACCTCGGGGCTGGGAACCCCCATCCACTCAACTGATCAAACGCAAGTCCTCCACTTCATCCCGAGCCTCCTGTTCCGACATCTGAACAATCACTGACTCCTGCCAGTCCCACCGCCCTCGTGGCTCCAGAATCCGGCCATTTTCTCCACACCCTCACTGTGGTGGAGTAAGATTCGTATTTTATGGCAGGACAATAAAAATTTAAACACAAAAGTTCTCCTCTGCCCTTTGTCCTCCTCTCTGCCCTCCACTGTGCATCACATATTTGCATTATGCATCAACCAGACCGCCCCCTTCAGCATAAATACCTGCTCAGTCCCAAAGAGCAGCATTCTCCTAGCATCAACAAGACAGCTCCTTAAAGATAACATTCCTTCTTGAACATGTAAGGGTCCATGTGACCCACCACAATGATACTTAGATCTGGATTGCATAAACTGTCAGTAAGACCTCATTTGATGTCCAGCCCTCTGTCTAAAATACTTACATACCTGTGCCTTGACTTCTAACAGGTGGAACAGTTCTCAGATGCACCTTCTAGATTATTATCCTCAAACCTGGCTCCCATAAAATCTCCCATATCTTTCTTAGATCAACTAACTTTTTGTGGACACTGCAAAGGCCTAGGACAGTCCACAGTCACCTCTCAACAGGATTACTAGAATAGGAAGAACAGTGGTGACTGCAAACACTCTGCCCTTAAGTGCTTCACACGTATTTATTGTTGCTGTTCAGTTGCGTCCAACTCTTTGCGACCCCATGAACTGCAACCTGCCAGGCTTCCCTGTCCTTCACTATATCCCAGAGTTGGCTCAAACTCATGTCCATTGAGTCGGTGATGCCATCCAATCATCTCTTCCCTTGTGGCTCAGACAGTAAAGAATTTGCTTGCAATGCAGGAGACCAGGCTTGATCCCTTGGTCTGGAAGATCTGCTGGAGGAGGAAATGGCAACCCACTCCAGTACTCTTGCCTGGAGAATTCCATGGACAGAAGAGCCTGGTGGGCAACAGTCCATGGGGTCACAAAGAGTCGGGCATGACTGAGCACAGGCACACACACCGTAGAGACAAAACAGAAACAGAGAAGTGACCTAATGTCAGGATCAGTACAGGGCAGGGTGAAGCGTGCCTCCAGGCAGAGCCATGCTCCTGATTCCTAGGTGTTAGTGCCTCCCATTCCAACGCTGCACTCACTGCCCTTCGTCGTTATTGTTCTGCAGCCAAAGCAGTGGTGGTGGTGGTGGCGGCTTAGTCGCTCAGTTGTGTCTGACTCCTTTGTGACTCCCAGGCTCCTCTGTCCCTGGGATTCTCCAGGCAAGAATACTGGAGTGGGTTGCCATTTCCTTCTCCAGGGGATCTTCCCGACCCAGGGACAGAACCCACATCTCCTGCATATCCTGCATTGGTAGGCGGATTCTTTACCACTGAGCCACCAGGGAAACCTGTAACCAAAGTGACTTCCCTGAAATTCAGGTATGAATAGGTCCTTTCTCCTGCTTGCAGGCTCCACACTGGTCCTCTTCCCCGAGAGAGTGGATGCTCTTCCTGGGACATTTCCGGCTCCTGCCTGTACTCACCTCTTCACCTCACTCTCTGGAACAGGAAGCACTCCAGGCTCTTGGACCACAGGGTCGCTACAAAGAAGATGTCACTGGAGTGCCCAGAGCAGCCAGACAGGGTGGATGGGTAGGGCTGTGTTCCCGCAAAACCTCATGTACAAAGACAGGCAAGTGGGAATGGATCTGCCCCTCCCCCTCCAACTCTGCACTAGACTGTAAGTTCCATGAAAGGGGAGGAACCACATCCATGGGGTGCGCCACTGCACCCCAGTGCTTCTCCTGCCATGCGACCCTCACTAACCATCTACAAATAGATGCCTGGATCCTACCATTTCTGCCTGGTTTATGAGAGGGAGCCTGAGATGAAGGATGAGAAGGGAGCACACGGACCAGGAAAGAGGGGCTCAATCAGAGAGAATACTGATATGGGCAATACTCAAGGAATTCAGCAAGAGAAGAACTTGATATCCCCTGCACAGTGCTGTGCTCTTAGTAACACTATCTAATAGTCACTGGAAAAAACTTGGATTTGCTCACTTCTCAAATCCGAAGGCAAAACCAATCTGAGAACTCTCTGCCTGACTTCAAGTCAATTAAGAAAAATCATGTCAAATCATCACCTTCTGCGATTCAAAGGATGCAGTCAGTGTAATAGTACTAAGCTCCCTGGAGAGAGAGGATACACGCTCCTCCTCCTGGATACTGAATGAGACTTGAGTTGGCTTTTTGACTCGCTGGTGTTCACACACCTTCAGAAGCACCAGCTGATTCCCTTTACAGTCGAAATCAACAGGTCACTGTTGACCAGAAATGGAAGGTGGAATCGGTGGGTCATCTTCTAAGATCAGCATGTCCATAAAGGTGGAAATGTACTGAAAAACAGAATCACCTATTCCCAGATGGAAATAGGGGATTGTCAGGAATCAGGTCAGACTACTCACTTTACATCTCACAATTTACAAAGCTCCCCATCACCCCCAAATCACCCTTATAATATCTTCCTGAGACAGTCATGCCCTGGTAGAAATAATATGAACACAAAGGAATTTAGAGCCAGTGAAAGTAATGCAGGCGTGGCTCTGAAACGCCATGGAAACCTCGAAAGCTAAGCTGGTAATGAAGAGCTCCTGCACAAACCAGAGGTCCTGAGAAGGCGGCTTCGCTCTGGGACGTGGCTGCCGCTGACGGCCGCCTGCAATTCGGTTGTTGTCCTGCCTGAGCCACAGAGCCTAGGACTTAACAGGTCAAACTAAGTTCTATAGTTTAAAAGCCCTCTTGATAAAAATTAAAAAAAATAATAAAAAAAAAAACAAAAAAAACACCTTTAATTAGAAAGATCATATCAGCATCCTTTCTCTAACTGCACTTGATCACCAGCCAAGAAGCCCAAGAAGTGGAAGAGACCAGGGAGGTGGGGGAGGGGGGTAGTCAAGGAGTTAAGAAGACACAGGGTGTGCCCATGGGCTGGGCATCCCCACCCTGCCTGCGGCAGGATGTGGGTGGGGGCGCGGTCTCTCTCTGGTACCTAGAGCTAGATTCTGAGCTCACCCTTTCCCTGCTGAAATCCTGTGCTGATAAAGACCACCACTCTGGCTCCTTCCAGAGAGCTGAGAGCTGTCTGCACTGCACTGGGGATCAGTGGTCCATTTCGGGCATGGGAGGTGGGGGGTGGGGAGTGGGGGGTTGCTGTCAAGTAATTTACTCAATCAGGGTTTAAAATGGATACACTCAAGATTAAACAGAGACCTTGCAAAGTGAAAAAGTCAAAGTGTTAGTCAGGTCCAGTAGCTCTCCAGGCTCCTCTGTTCATGGGATTCTCCAGCCAAGAATACTGGAGTGGGTTGCCATTTCCTCCTCCAGGGAATTTTCCCAACCCAAGGATTGAACTGGGGTCTCCTGCATTGTAGGCAGACTCTTTACCATCTGAGCCACTGGGAAAACCCAAATAGAGACTTTACCGGTCCCTGAATATGTAGGATGCATTTTCTTATGGAAAAGGACCCTATTCAAATACATTTTAAGACCAATGGCAATGCCTCCATTGGCAGTAAAGGCAGAACTGGAAATGGAGGAGGGTGTGACTCATCAGTGAGAAAAAGGATTACCTTCTGATAAAAATAACAAATAAATAAAATTAAAAGTTGTTTGCAGTAATATTAGTAAGTCTGGGTAATAAAATCCATCATGTTTCCCTAGAAGCGTATGGTATAATTTTAAACAAAATGTAGTTGAACTAAATTAACTGATCAAAATTGATTAAAACTGTGATAAAATTTACTTTTTAAAAACCATGTCGATGTACTGCATTTTTGTAAATGCATAAGGAAGGTAAACTGCAAATTCCTTAGTAATATAAACTTTCCATTTTCAACAGAGAAATTAAAATTACAACTGGAAAAGGGGGAGGTTTCATACAAGACCCTTCTCTGTATTAACACTATCACCTCTAATGTTCTATTGTGTAAGTAGGAAGTAAGTTCAAGCCAGCAGGTTTTTGAACTCCACCCTTCCTCTCAGGTCCCAGAATATTTCTAACACTGCCCTTCTCGAGTTGCCTTAGGATCTGTTCACAGGGTTCTCCCCAGACAATGGTTCTCAGGGTGGTTATCTGTGTGTACACAGTAGGTACTCAGCGTGCGTTTCTTCATGGACTGAACACATGAGGAATGTCTTGCTCCGGGTTGTGTCACCTATTTATTTGCTGGAATGTAAACTGGCTTTGCACCCACTGGCTGTGTCACTGCTGGATTTGGTTTAAGGTAGCATTTTTGAGTCAAACCAGTCAATCCTAAAAGAAATCAACCCTGAATATACATTGGAAGGACTGATGCCGAAGCTCCAAAAACACTTTGGCCACCTGATGAGAAGAGCTAACTCATTGGAAAAGAACCTGATGCTCGGAAAGACTGAGGGCAAGAAGAGAAGGGGTGTGACAGAGGATGAGATGGATGGATGGCATCACTGACTCAATGGACATGAGTTTGAGCAAACTCCAGGAGACAGTGAAGTAAAGGGAAGCCTGGCGTGCTGCCGTCCATGGGGTTGCACAGAATCAGACGTGACTTAGCAACCAAACAAAAATAACAACAAGAGTATTTTGAGAATCTGAGTGAGATAACTGAAAACATTACTTTCCCTATGAATCTAAACCTTAAATAATCCTTTTTTAGTTTTTCTTCTTCAGATTTGAATAAATCAGGCCTGCAAGTCCAGTTTGTTATTTCGTGGAAAATGAGTACTTTATTTAAACACGAGGAAGTAAGTCTGCTGGTGTTAGTCTGAGCCTGTAGGCCAATTTATCTCACCAATGGTCTCCTGTTAAATTTGGTCCTTGTTTTAAAACAGAAATAAACTAGAGATTCTAAATCAGGTCAGAAAACTACCAGACAGTTCTCAAGAAGGAATAAATGAAAAGAAGAAATGGGCAAATAAAGGACCAGAATATAGGTTAATGTCTACAAATAAAAGGATAATACATTAGTTATCCTTTTACAGAAAATTTTTATTTGTGAGACTGTTTAACGGCCTAGATCAAAGTTAATTACCATATACCGCTAACCAAGAGATCTATGAAACATGCAATTTAAACACCTTTATGAAATCCAAATAACTATTTTTCATGCCTTAGCTCATTAACCGAGTCACATACATTAGTTACAGATTTAAAACAATATTTCTTGTTGTGAATATATAGTATTACATTTTTAGCTGATGAGAACTGAATTTTAAGAATCAACTATAAGTACTAAACAACTGATCGGTAAATCATTTTGTAGTAGATTTCAAAAGGTGATGAAGCTATATTTGTCAAAGTTTATGCCATGATTTCAGTGGCAAGAGTACAGACCTTAAGACAGGACTGTAAAAACAAGTCACACCAATGTCATTCAAAAGCCCCATCTCCCACAAGTAATAAAAGGCAGATTATAACACCTCTCAGAAATCATAAAAGGATACAGTTGGGCAGATTTTAACTCTCTGCGTTTGGGAGATGAGCAGTTACTGAATTTTAAAAAGAAAGCTCCTAAGTGGTACTTTCATCCTAAAAACAGCATATAATAAGTTACACAAAATATTTTAATAAAAGTGTCAACATTTCACAATACAGGTCCCACCACATTATTCCCACAAAATGACCTATCTAAAAATAAGGAAAGGATTGGGGGAAGAATGAGGAGAGAAAGACAAAGGCAAAGCAAGGGGAGAAAATGATAAATTAAAATCTGTGAAGATTTTTAAACACATGAATAATGTATGTATACATACATATTATATATGCAGTGGAGAGTGGGAATATACATTTAAAAGCCAAATAGCCTAGTAGGATGAGAAGCAAGAAATTAACCCTGCTGAATAGACCCTTCAAAGGAACAGCCACAGCATTTTGTCAGGTGGAGACAGAGGACCTACTGAGCTGAACCAGCAGAAAAACGAGCCCCCCACATCTGCTCCTCCTTTGCCCTGTGGAACCTTCTCTCAGCTGTGCCCATCAGCTCCACTTTCTTACCTAGAAGCGCTGAGATTCTCCATGCTCTTTTCCAGATCATCTTTATTTATTTTTTGTATTTTTTTGGATGTGGACCATTTTTAAAGTCTTTTATTGAATTTGTTACAAGGCACGTGGGTCTTAGCTCCCTGACCAGGGATCAAACCTGCAACCCCCCTGCATCGGAAGTGCAGAATCTTAACCACTTTGGGGCCAGGGAAGTCCCCAGATTATTTTCAATATATTTTAAAAAAGCAAGTCCTTCATCAGTCCCTAGGGACCACACTGTTACAACTTTTTTTCTTTTTTTTAATCCAGGGACATGCTTATTTAATCCTATCCTTTGGTTTTTGTCACTTATATAGCAAAGAATTGATGCATCAGAAGTGCAGAATCTTAACCACTTTGGGGCCAGGGAAGTCCCCAAATTATTTTTAATATATTTTAAAAGAGCAAGTCCTTCATCAGTCTCTAGGGACCACACTGTTACAATCTTTTTCTTTTTTTAATCCAGGGACATGCTTATTTAATCCTATCCTGTGGTTTTTGTCATTAATATAACAAAGAATTGATGCTTTCGAATGGTGGTGCTGGAGAAGATTCTTAAGAGTCCTTTGGACAGCAAGAAGATCAAACCAGTCAATCCTAAAGAAAATCAACCCTGAATATTTATTGGAAGGACTGAATCGGAAGCTCCAATACTTTGGTCACCTGATGCAAAAAGCCTACTCATTGGAGAAGACCCTGATGCTGGGTAAGATTGAGGGCAGGAGGAGAAGGGGACGACAGAGGATGAGATGACTGGATGGCATCAGTGACTCAATGGACATGAGTTTGAGCAAACTCCAGGAGACAGTGAAGTAAAGGGAAGCCTGGTGTCCTGCAGTCCATGGGGTTGCAAACAGTTGGACACAACTGAGCGACTGAACAACAACAACACAACAATGAACTTCATAATCTAACACCAATCAAACCAAACAGACAGTTTAATTCTTCATTCTCCTTCACATCTGGCGATCCCAGTGAAGACACCTAATGATTTTCAAATCTTCCTGAAAACTTTCTTGAAATGTATGTCACCACCAGGATCATCAATAATGCTTAGGATGTGAAGCAAAGCATTTTACTGAGGAAGAGCAGAAAGAAGTCAGACATAGCCTTTGTGTTCAAAGAGACCGTCGGGAATACCCTTTAGAAAGCTGAGCAAGCCGTGCTTTCATCCTTCCAGGGAAGTTCTGGAAGGAACGGAGCACCCTCAAGGCAGATGCTGCTGCTGCGCATTCTGAGATGACTGAAGTGCGTCCTCGCTCTGCCCTGAAGCCTGCCTCCATCACAGCTCGAAAAACAGCACTGCCATGTAGGGCTTCAAAGCACAGACACTGATTGGTATAAGATAATCTCTTGCAAATCTGAAAAAAGTAATATCACCTCAAGGAAGAAAATACCTCAACGTTCCCAGGGCAGATACACCATTTTAAAGTATGGGACAACATTTACTACCGGGTCGTGACAAGAAATCCATTTTAGGAGGTGGTGACAAAGGAAACCTATGTACGTGAGAAAGAAAAATACAGAGTAGATCGGGGTTATCACTAATAAATGTTCTGACATTTTAGTTTTGAATGGCAGCAGGCCTGCTCTCAAGGGGTGTGCTTCTCCAGGGATGCAGTAGCTCTATCGTGAGTGTTATCTGGCATTCAGGTCAGTATTTACATGTATCATTAAAAGGCGAAAGAACCGTTCTTCTGGTTATCCAAATATTTGTTACAGGTCTACTTCCTGCTAGATGCTCTCCAAGGTATTAGCAGGGGGCCCGGGCTTCTGTGTAGAGGAAGGGAGACTGGGAGAGGCTGGATCTGTGTTTGCAGGCATTGAGGCACAGGAGTGAGGGGGGGCACGGCTGGGGGATAAGAAGCGGGGCTAAGAAGTGGGGCTTGGCAGCCATTCTAGACTAAGGCAAAGGCACAAAAGCATTAAAAAGAACATGGAATACTCAGGGAACTACAGATGGTTTGGTGTGATGAGTGGAGGGGACACATGGGGAGGAAGCAGGAGATGCGATGCCAGCGTGTGTGCACGCTCAGTTGTGTCCAACTCTTTGCAATCCCAGGGACTGTAGCCCCCTGGGATCCTCTGTCCATGGGATTTCCCAGGCAAGAATGCTGGAATGGGTTGCCATTCCCTTCTCCAGGGGATCTTCCTGACCCAGTGATCGAACCCAGGTCTCCCGTGCTGCAGGCGGTTTCCTGTACTGCAGGCCGACTCTTTACCAACTGAGCCAGCACTCACAAGGCTGAAAACGAGGTGTCTTATTAAATGCACGAGAACCTGAGGCCCGAGGGGCGGCTTCGCTCTGTGGTAGGACTCACTCACAGTTCCGAGACACATGACAGCAGCTGGGGCCAGGAGCCTGGGTCTGGGGGTGTCGGGACTCCTCGGGTTTATCTTCTCCGCAACCGTCCGATTGACGGACTGTTGAGCCCCCACTCTGCTGGCTGCAGGGACACAGCATACGCACCCCTGCTCCCAGGGAGGCCTCCATCCTGTGGGAGACATGCAATGAAATCATCACACAAACGGGGTGCCCTGGGAGGTCTGATCTGGCCTGGGAAGTCAGGGAAGGCTCCCCGAGAGGGAAGAGTTATGCAGGACAAGGTCAAGAGAGGAGGGGAGAGCATTCCAGGTCGGGATCATGTACTGCAAAGTCCCCCAGAGGCTCCCTTGGTGCCTCGCAAAGAGGGGGCGGGGAGGATGGTTGTCTGTGTGTAGACAGTAGGTACTCAGTGCATCTTTCTAGAATACCTCATAAATGATTGGAACAATCATTCCATTTCATGGGAAATGGAATGGCTCTGTGGGAAGCAGAACCACAGCTGCTGAAGAGGAATGGGAAGCACCTCTCCATGAGCAGAGGGAAGCCAGTCCATCAGAGATGCTAAATGTCACGTTCTGACACATCCCAACCAACCTTGGCCGGTCAAACACAACTGCAACCAGATCTGATAGCCCTTCACGACCAGTGGTAAAATTCTGGTGCATAATAAGTGTGGTACTTGGGACAGTCAAGTCTCACTAAATGCTTCACTTGTATTTTGCTATTAATCATTCAGGTTTTTTTTTTGTTTGTTTTTTTCCTTATTAAAAACACTCCCGAGGACTTTCCTGGTGAAGTGGTAAAGAATTCACCTGCCAATACAGGAGATCCCACATGCTGCCGAGAAACGAAGCCCGTGCAGCACAACTGCAGAGCTTGTGCTCTAGAGCCTGGGAAGGGCAGCTACTGAAGCCCCCTGCACCCTAGAGCCCTTGTTCCGCAACAAGAGAAGCCACCTCAATGAGACGCTTGTGCACCTCAGAGAAAAACCTGAGCAGCTATGAAGGCCCAGCACAGCCAGAAATAAGTAGATAAAATTATAAAACAAAACAAAACAAAACAAACATTTCCTTCTTGTACTTGGTAAGCAAGACATTTATCCTGGTATCTACAGATAGAGGGAAAAAAGGCACAGGGAAGGCAGTGGCCAAGGTGTCAGAGTACGCCCCAAGTCTACAAAGTCAGCAGAGAGCCTCCAGAGGCTTAAAAGAGAAAAAGGAATTGGAAAAAAAAAAAAAAGACCACAGTGGTAAACCAATCTGTCACCCAGCATGTTTTACTGAATGTTGACTTCCAAGGTGATGACCACAAAGGTGATGACAGGGGGAGGAGGAGGTAGAACCCTGGTGACGTAACGAGCACCTGTCTCCAGTCATCCTTGTCATCAGCCTTGGAGCTGGGTATCAGGGCTGTCCCATTTTGCAGATGAGAAAACCAAGGCACAGGGTCTGAGGGACTTTGAAAGCCACACACTCTGGGGGTGGCAGAGGCGAGACACAGACCCAGGGCCTCTGATGCCAGAGCCCACATTCTGAACCACTTTATTCTCTCCTGGGACCGAGGTACCCATGAGTCTTTCATACCTTATAACTATACAAATTGATAAATATCATTAAGATTTCTGAGGTACGAAAGCTAAAATACAGTCCTTAGAATCACTGTTAATTTCAATAAAAAATTTACTTTCAAACCAATAATATCAGCTAGAATTAGTAATAAATAGTTCAGAAAGTGCTGTTTTCATATACAGAATATTCTAGAAGATTACTTATATTTCATATATATTTCATATAAATAATCTTCTAGAAATACTAAATCCAATTAGCATTTCAAGAATTAGTAGTAACTTGCTATGAGGCCCACTAGCCTAGGTGACTATCAGGATGTAAGAAAACAGACTATATCTCATTTCATGTGACTTTATTTCTGCAGAAAGAAAAAGTGAAAGTCACTCAGTTTGTGACCTCAGGCACTGTAGTCCACAGAATTCTCCAGGCCAGAATACTGGAGTGGGTAGCCTTTCCCTTTTACTGGGGATCTTCCCAACCCAGGAATCAAACCGGGGTCTCCTGCATTGCACATGGATTCTTTACCAGCTGAGCCACAAGGGAAGCCCAAGAATACTGGAGTGGGTAGCCTATCCCTTCTCCAGCAGATCTTCCCAACCCAGGAATCGAACCAGGGTCTCCTGCATTGCAGGCAGATTCTTTACCAACTGAGCTATCATGGAAGCACTATTTCTGCAAAGAAAGATAGAAATTAGGGCACTAATTTCCTCGGGCACACGGGACTGGGCTGCTATGCCTCCTATTCTGACTTCACAGAAACAGAGAATGGTTTCAAAAATCTTATATTTGTCTGACAAATATGAAGTAAATGCAATAAGGTTTTCAAATTGAACTGAGGAAGAGTTACAGCATTCGGCTTCTAGTTCTTTCTAAACTGTTGGTCTTCTGCTCCTGGGAGCATTCAAATGTTTCTTTCAGTGTCATTTTATGTATAAGTTTATGAGCATATACCTTCTGCTCTGGAGAAGGAAACAGCAACCCACTCCAGTATTCTTGCCTGGAAAATTCCATGGACAGGGAGCCTGGTGGGCTACGGTCTGTGGGATTGCAAAGAGTCAGACACGACTGAGCACACAGCACAGAGCACAAGACACCTCATTCCTGTTTTCCTGAAAGGCAGTCTTGGTTTCAATCACATGGAGGTCCCACCAAGATCCTATTTTCAACAAATTTCCTGCATATCTACCTTGGCTGATGCATGTTGCTATGCTTCTAGAAAGCTAGTCAGTGGTGAACTTGAGGAACATAAAAATCTCTTTTTCTAAACACACATCAGTGGTTCCTAACATTTTTAGGGTCACAAAGATTTCATACCCTCTTCATGGGGAGGGGAGTACAAACAGTGTAACTTAGTAGAGTTCTTTGTAGAACCATCTAACCTGTATGTACCAACATCCTTAATAACCTTCCTTCTGAATACAAAGCTTCAGAAGTGGGAATGTATTCAAGGGGGATAATCCTAATCACAGGGAAGATATTAGGCGTAACAGTTCAGTGCAACATATACCAGCTAATATACTAGAAACAAACAGTATGTCCATAATGAAGACTAGTCAAGAAAATTATGCTGCACTTATGCAATTGAATAGTACTTAACCATAAAAATGTTAAAGAAAAATAATTCTTGCAGAATATCCTCATGATATGTTAGTTTTTTAAAAGTAGGAGACATACATTAATTATGCATACTGCTTGCTCCATATGATCTCAAATACAAAAAGAAAAACACAGAAATGACTAGAAGGAAAGTTATAAGTAGTAGTTGTCTCTTTGGTGAGATTGTAGATGATATTTTTCTTATGTCCTGGTTTTCCTTGGTTTCTATACTGAACATACGTTTGTATAAAGTTTTTAGGAATTGTTCAGCTTCCTTTTAAATTTGTTTTAATAATTATTTACTAATAAAACTTACTCACTAGAAAACAGTTCATATAATAACTTGAGATTTTTTTCTTTTGTATAAGGCAGCTGAACATCACAGTAAGCTATAAAGTTTGTTGGTAGCCAAAGAGGTTGCCATACGTGATTTAGGAATGGAACAGAGAGAGAATACACAACAAGCACAGCTTAGAGGAGACTCAGAGAAGCAGTGCTCATAACCAGAGACTCAGAGAAACAGTGCTCATAACCAGAGGTTCATACACAGGACACAGCTAGAAACATTCTTCATTCGCGGACACAACCAAACTTTAGGTAGCATTAAAACAAAAACAAAACCCAGCGTTAGCAAACTCTTAAAACAAGCACAAAAGCCAGAATGCAAATTCAATTATTAATCACTCAGTCATCTATTATCAATCACTTAAAAGCAAAGGATGTCATGAGAATTACATCTTCTAAAATAAGACAGTCAGGAGGTAACAGGCCATGTCGCGCACTGCAGAGCAAGTAATGTGAAGTTGTTTCTTTTTAAAAAGAACAAATAAATACTTTACTTCACTCTGTTCTCTACTGATCTCCCCTATACCATCTACCAGTTATATCATTCCAAGATACTTCTTTAAAGGGAGTTAAATGTAAAGATATAAATTTTAAAAATTAAAGAAGTTAAAAGTCTTTATCTTGTTTTCTCTCCAAAGCTGTAGACACACACAATAAATTAGAAGAAATTCAAGGTAATTAATGATAAAATGGATTTTACCATTAATTTTGATGTCATTTTTTATTATATTGTCTTTTAACCATACATTAAAGTATATTACATACACATAATTTTAAGACATTTCATTTCTAGTGTAGAGGATATGATAAAGTAAACAAATTATGTTGGTGGGTGCCAAAATTTGGAGTACTGAGAAATGATTTTTTCTTTTTTAGCTTTTAAATCTTGTATTGAGGTATAGCCAATTAACAATGTTATGACTTTGCTGTTCAGGTGAACAGCAAAGGGACTCAGTCATACATAGACATGTATCCATTCTCCCCACAAACTGCCCTCCCATCCAGGCTGCCATATAACACTGAGCAAAATTCCATGTGCTCTACGGTAGGTCCTTGTTGGTTATCCACTTTAAATGTAACAGTGTGTACAGGCAACCATAAGGTCATTCTCTAAATCTGAGTCCCTTTCTGTTTTGTAAGTAAGTTCCTTTGTATCAAGAAATGATACTGTATGCATGTATGTATTTCAAGATCCTCCAATAGAAATGAAGATAGATATAGCCCCAAAAGCAAAAAGGTAATGAATAGTACACTTTCAAATTACAGCCTGGACTAATTCAGATGAAACCATCAGGACTGTCTGCTGCTGACAGCACTGACTCCCCCACACAAGGGAGAGGAAGGCCAGGGGGACAGGGACACCCTAATTCAGCCCTGTACCCCCAGGTCCAAACAAACTGCTGGCAGGAGGTGTCTGAACCAGGTAAGGAGCATGCAGCCCTCTGCTTCAGCTGCATGCAGAGGACAGACTGCTGGGACAGACAGGCAGGCAGGATCGGAGAGAGTCACTTCCTTCTTCAGGAGACACAGGATGAAAGACGGAGCTGCGAGAAAGGTCTGGAACTCCGGGGTCCCCTAAGGCAGCATAAAGGCTGTTTCCTGCACTGATTTATTTGAGAAACTCTCACATGTGGTTAAAAAGGGAGTAAAATTCTGAGGACTGGATTAGAGATTCTAAACATCTGATGTTTACAAACAACAATAAAAGGTTTCTTGTTGCTTAGCCAGCTAAGTCAAGTTTGATTCTTTGCAACCCCATGGACTGTAGCCCACCAGGCTCCTCTGTCCATGGGATTCTCCAGGCAGGAATATGGGAGTGGGTTGCCATTTCCTTCTCCAGGGAATCTTCCCAAGCCAGGGATCCTGCACTGGCAGGTGGATTCTTTACCACTGAACCACCAGGGAAGCCTGGTAAAAGGTAACCTGACACTAAACATTCGGCCTGGCCATTTGCCTATAACACGAGGGTTAAAGGCTGACAAAACTGAGTTACAAAGAAAGCATTTATATTTACAATGAGGGACATGAACAAATTTTTTTTCTTTACTTCTTTGAACATACATCTTCAATAGGAAAAACAGGAATAGGATAATCAACAGAAAACTTTTTAAAAAAGTCTTTGTCAAGGACAGTTTGTCTTAGAGAAACTATACCAAGTTTACTGGTGATATGGTGGGCGCTGTGAGAACCCCCAGGACCTCTGACCCCAGCTGCAGGGGGCCCGGCTCAGGACAGTCCTGGCAGCCAGACCTCCCTGGGACCTCTGCTACAGGGGCTACGAGGCTGCCTGCCCCAAGGCCAAGGCCCCTTGTGGGATGTGGCGGCCCAGAGTGACTGTCCAGGCGGAGGTCCCAGATTCAGCCTCCCTCTCCCCAGGAGAACACCTGCGATCCGGGCTCTCTGGGGTGGGCCTGGGACTTCTATAGCCCCCATCACAGCTCAGCCTTGGGCAGCCCCTCCCTCCCAAAGCCACTGCCCTCAGAATCCCGGTCACAGAGCCCCACACCCAGCCCAGCTCAGGGCCATTTCCTAGAGAACCCAACTCCCATGAAGATAAGCGTGGTGTGTTCCTGAGAAACCCATTAGATAAGCAGAGACCACAGTTTTTACATCAGTTTCCTCCCCTCTAAAGTTGGAACAATATGAGGCGAGCATAGGGTCACTGCAAGGAAGAGGTGAGGTGTTGTATAGAAACACCGAGTGTCCGGCAACACCGCATACGTGCTAAACGGCAGGCCATTATTAAAGAGACATTAGAATGTCTTTCAAGACAGATTACTGCTTAAAGCCCTCTGAAGAACTGTAGGGACGATGCTGGAGAGAACAGACTCTGAAAATATGAAGTTACTTCCTGGTAGTTGCTCTTAAGCTCCCTACATTCCCTACCCTGACCCCCTCCCACCACCAAATTCTTGATCTTTCTTTTGTTTCACAGTCAATCCCGTTCTTGTTTCTTTACATTTTTCTCCCTGTGCCAATTATTTAGCAATGACATTACAATCAAATTAGAAAAATGTCTCAAAAAGAATAAGAACAGGTATTGGGCGGCGGGGGGGGGGGGGTTATTACCCAAAGCAAACAGATCTCCTACCTTCCAGAAATCCTGAGACTGACCAGGGTGAGACAGCATGAATTTATTTGTAAAACACAAACCTACAAGCTACTAATAACTCCTAAGACTCTGACTTAATAGATCTGGGGAGTATAGCAATTTGTACTTTTAAAAACTCCCCAGGTACAAAAAAGAACTGCAAAGAAAATCTCAACCTCTTCAGGGTTTCATTCTTAATAGTAACATAGATAGTGTAATTTCAAACATATGTATATATGAAAGAGGTAAGCAAATATATTAATAAGAACCAAGACTTTCAAAATAAGAGACATAAAAGTGTTCAGAAAGTTAGTTAAATTTAAATCGGAGTACTAGTATGAACACATGATTAAAAGAAGTCCACATGTTGCTTTGTTCTTAATACTGAAAGGACCTAGAAGCAATGACATAAAAGTGGAATTTGTGTGTCTGATGTCAGCTCTTTACTTCTAAATAGTATACCTTCCCTGGCAGTCCAGCGGTTAGGACTCTGAGCTTCCAATACAGGGAACGAGGTCCGGGAACTAGGATTCCTTCTGCTGTGCAGCATGGCCAAAAAATAATAATAATAATAAATAGATAAATAAATATCATCTTTCAAGAAAAGGAACCAGGTCCCATTGGATAAATGGCTGATTCTGGGTCTGAGGCAGGAAATTATAAGGTGAATCAACTGGGTTGTGACAGAGAGGACAGTGGAACTGAAAAAATGGTGGGAAAGTCTGATTTAGTGAGAGCTATTCCAGACACGGTAATTAAAGAGAAAACACTAAACATTTACCCTGGCTTTTCAGAAGGAGCTGTAGACAAACCTCAGAGGATGGGGGAATGGTCTGCTTCACAGAAGAACATCAGCTGGGTCTGAGGAGGAAACACTGGATCTTGGCAGGGGCTGAAGGATGTTGAAGCCCTTAGATGAGGACCAGCTGCTGGGGGACATGCACATGGTACCCAGCATCACTCCTGCATCTAACTGGCAGCTCCTACCATGAACAAGCGATCACACAACACCGTTAATAACGGGACGATCTGGCATCGTCCGCCTCCTAATGTGCCGTGATCTGAAGCACACATGACAATGAAGAAGCATTCTTACCAATGAGGCTTTACCTAAACTAAATCAGGCTGAGACACACAGAGAGGAGGTCTATTCATACAGAGGGAAGTGGAGGAGAGGGTGGGGGAGAAAGTGAGTCTGTTATTAACTGTTGATCTAAGAGGTGTTCACAGGGATGGATGTTGACTGTACTATTTCAACTTCTTGTATGCATGCATCCTTAGTCACTCAGTCATGTCTGACACTTTGCAACCCTTTGGACTATAGCCTGCCAGGCTCCTCTGTCCATGGGATTATCTATACTGGAGTGGGTTGCCATGCCCTACTCCAGAGGATCTTCCAGACCCAGGGATTGAACCCATGTCCTACGTCTCATGTGTTTCCTGCATTGCAGGCAGATTCCTTACCAGCTGAGCTATCAGTTCAGTTCAGTTCAGTCACTCAGTCCTGTCTGACTCTTTGAGACCCCATGAACTGCAGCACGCCAGACCTCCCTGTCCATCACCAACTCCCAGAGTCCACCCAAACTCATGTCCATTGAGTCAGTGATGCCATCCAACCATCTCATCCTGTGTTGTCCCCTTCTCCTCCTGCCCTCAATCTTTCCCAGCATCAGGGTCTTTTCCAATGAGTCAGCTCTTCACATCAGGTGGCCAAATTATTGGAGTTTCAGCTTCAACATCAGTCCTTCTAATGAACACCCAGGACTGATTTCCTTTAGGATGGATTGGTTGGATGTCCTTGAAGTCCAAGGGACTCTCAAGTTTTCTCCAACACCACACTTCAAAAGCATCAATTCTTCTGCACTCAGCTTTCTTTATAGTCCAACTCTCACATCCGTACATGACAACTGGAAAAACCATAGCCTTGACTAGACAGACCTTTGTTGACAAAATAATGTCTCTGCTTTTTAATATGCTGTCTAGGTTGGTCATAACTTTCCTTCCAAGGAGTAAGCGTCTTTTAATTTCATGGTTGGCAATCACCATTTGCAGTGATTTTGGAGCCCAAGAAAATAAAAGTCTGCCACTGTTTCCTCATCTGTTTGCCATGAAGTGATGGGACCAGATGCCATGATCTTAGTTTTCTGAATGTTGAGCTTTAAGCCAACTTTTTCCCCTCTCCTCTTTCACTTTCATCAAGAGGCTTTTTAGTTCCTCTTCACTTTCTGCCGTAAGGGTGGTGTCATCTGCATATCTGAGGTTATTGATATGTCTCTCGGCAATCTTGATTCCAGCCAGGGAAGTCCCTAACTTCTTGTGTATTTGAAGACAATTTTCATTATAAAAAATTTAAGAGAAAAAAATTTTTTTTAAGTTTTAAAAATGATTCTGAGGTTTGACAAATTTTGGACTAGGGACCTCATTTATGGGAGTTAGTTTTACTGCAAAAGGGAAGTAAAGGAATTGCCAGAGAAAATATATCCCACATAATGCACTGTGCAATTTTTTAATTTAATGTTTTTACTGTTGAATACCTTACTCTTGGTCACAGAGTTGTTTTATGTAAGAATTGGTATCATCTGCTTCTCTTAGATCAAAGTTTAACTACTCATGTAATTCAAGCTTAGAAATCTTACTATACTAAAAAAACTACTATTATTTATTCATCAAATTTATTGAACACTTAACAAGGGTTAGAGCAAGGCAGTATACCGTATTAAAAGAGGTGGGAAGGGCTACTGCATGACTTCTTGATGATTAGAGTCAGTATCAAGTTCAAAATTCTGAAACTCACTCATTAGGCAGCTTTCAAAGGGCTCATCTTGTTAAAACGAGAGGACTGCTTATCCTTAGGAAGCTCCATCACAGTACAAGTGGTTCCTGGAACTGATTTAGAGAAGTGCTGACACTAACTAGGACGGGGTTCTTTTTTTTTTTTAAAGGAAGAATCTCACTGTGAAGAAAATTATACTATTATTGCCCCCAAAAGATCCAGAGTCAGAAATGCAGTCTGCTGCTTTGACCTTAGTAGTGATTTTATGTAAAACATTGGACCTCAGTGATAGAAGGTGGATAGTCTCAGCTCTAAAATAGGAGACGGGAATTAGAGTTTCCAGTCCACGTCTTCCCCTAACTAGCTATATGTTGTTGTTTAATTGCTAAGTTGTGTCTGACCCTCTGGGACTCCATAGACTATAGTCCACGAGGCTCCTCTGTCCATGGAATTCTCCAGGCAGCAATACTGGAGTGGGTTGCCATTTCCTTCTCAAGGGGATCTTCCCAACCCAGGGATTGAAACCGAGTCTCCTGCATCACACGCAGATTCTTTACCACTGAGCCACTTGGGAAGCTCAAATAGTCTCAGGTAAATTGAGTCAGCTCACTGGTAAACAGGGACGGTAGAAGGAGTCTGACTTCACAGAGCTGTCAAGAGCATCAAATGAAGGGACTCTACAGAGAAGTAGATGTGACAGGTCAGGAGAGGGAGGCGAGGTTCACAGTTCCTAAAGAGGTGTTTTGAATGTGAAAGTTTTCACTGCTTCATATGCACAACTTTGAAAATTAGGTGATTTTAAAACAAATCCGTACCAAGTGGACATAGCGGGTACAGATCACAAAGCCGATGTCGAGTTCTCTATGAAACACACCAGACGTTTATGTGACTGCTGAGCCTGTGCTGGTGGGCAGACCCACAGAAGGGGAGTACAGAAGATTAAGAGGCAGTATTTAGAAACTTTAAAGCAATTTGATAGCTTAATAGTATGTCTTCCAAATCTTATACAGGTTTGAACTGTGTATGTTTTTTAAGATTTTTTTTTTTAATTTGTTACAATATTGTTTTTGTTTTATGTTCTGATTTTCTGGCCAGGAGGCATGTGGGATCTCAGCTCCCTGACCAGGGATGGAACCCACACCCCCTGGATTGGAAGGCAGAGTCTCAACCACTGGACCGCCAGGGATGTCCCTGTGTATGTTTTTTTTAATACGTTTTGATAAATTTCCATTTTTCTGTTAATTCACTTTCACTGTATGGCATAGAAATACTGGTTTGTGACTGGATAGAAATAAAAACCACCACCAACAAAACTAAGTGTGTTCCCTTTACAGAGCATGGCCTGAGGAAAACAAAGAGTCTGCCTCTTTGACTCCTGCTACAGTTCAGGTGTATCTCTCACTGGATCAACCTCTCTGAACAGTAGTAGGGGAAGAGTGGGGGAAGTCGAATAAACCTGAATGGCATGACACTGAGATAAGTGCAGTTAGTTAATGTCCTTGCCTATACAAGAAAGTCTGGTACAACAGCCGCACTTGCCAACATCTGAGTCAGATCTGGATTTTAAAACTGGTATCTGACTTTTACCCTTTCCAGATGAAGTTTCAATAGTTAACTGAACAACCATTTAATAGTTCAGTTCAGTTCAGTTCAGTCGCTCAGTCGTGTCCAACTCTTTGCAACCACATGAATTGCAGCACGCCAGGCCTCCCTGTCCATCACCAACTCCAGGAGTTCACTCAAACTCATGTCCATCGAGTCGGTGATGCCGGCCAACCATCTCATCCTGTGTCGTCCCCTTCTCCTCCTGCCCCCAATCCCTCCCAGCATCAGAGTCTTTTCAAATGAGTCACCTCTTCGCATGAGGTGGCCAAAGTACTGGAGTTTCAGCTTTAGCATCATTCCTTCCAAAGAACACCCAGGACTGATCTCCTTCAGAATGGACTGGTTGGATCTCCTTGCAGGCCAAGGGACTCTCAAGAGTCTTCTCCAACACCACAGTTCAAAAGCATCAATTCTTCGGTGCTCAGCTTTCTTTACAGTCCAACTCTCATATCCATACATGACTACTGGAAAAACCATAGCTTTGACTAGATGGACTTTTGTTGGCAAAGTAATGTCTCTGCTGTTGAATATGCTATCTAGGTTGGTCATAACTTTCCTTCCAAGGAGTAAGCGTCTTTTAATTTCATGGCTGCAATCACCATCTGCCATGATTTTGGAGCCCCCAAAAATAAAGTCTGACGCTGTTTCCCCATCTATTTCCCATGAAGTGACAGGACCAGATGCCATGATCTTCGTTTTCTGAATGTTGAGCTTTAAGCTAACATTCACTTTTTCACTCTCCTCTTTCACTTTCATCAACAAGCTTTTTCACTTTCATCAAGAGGTTCTTCTTCACTTTCTGCCATAAGGGTGGTGTCATCTGCATATCTGAGGTTATTTGAAATAGTAGAGTTCTCAATAAGTTAAACGCTAAGAATCTTCCAAGACTGAGTCTAGAAATCGCACTTTTAGAATCTGGTTTTGTTATCTCTGTAGGTGATTCCACAACTCCAATTAGTTTCTTTAAAAAATGTGTGTGTGTATGCCAAGTAACTTAGTTGTGTCTGACTGTTTCCAAGCCTACGGACCATAGCCATCCAGGCTCCTCTGTCCATGGGATTCTCCAGGCAAGAATACTGGAGTGGTTGTCATGCTCTCCTCCAGGGGACCTTCCCAACCCAGGGATCAAAAAACCCGGGTATCCTGTGTCTCCTGCATTGGCAGGCAGATTCTTTACCACTAGGGCTACCTGGGAAGCTAATGCTCCCCTAATTTAAAAAAGTGGGCCTAAGACCTTAACAGGCATCTCACCAAAGAGGGTGTCGTCAGGGAAACACCCATTTAAACCATGAGAGAGACACCACGACAGGGCTATGAGAATGACCAGACTCCAGCACGCTGACACCACCAAATACTGGAGAGGAGGTGGAGCCACAGGAATGCTTGTTCTCTGCTGGTGGGAATGCAGAATCGTATAGCATCTGGAAGACAGTCAGGCACCTTCTTAGCAATCTAAACATACTCCTACCATACAATCCAGCAACCACACTCCATGGCAGTTACCTAGGACCTGAGAAGTTATGGTCACACAAAAACCTGCACATGGATAATTACAGCAGTTTTATTCACAACTGCTGTAATTTGAAATTTGAAAGCAACCAAGATGTCCTTCAGTAGATGAATGGATGAATATATTGTGATACAACTAAACAATGGACTCTTATGCAGGGCTAAAAAGAAATGAGCTGTCAAGCCATTTCTTGACTTGACATTAAATATGTAGTACATGGGATCGCAAAGCATCAGACACGACTGAGTGACTCACACACACACACACACACACACACACACAAGCGAAAGAAGGGCTTCCCTGGCAGTTGAGACAGTAAAGATTCCACGTGCAATGCAGAAGACCTGTGTTCAATCCATGGGTCAGGAAGATTTCCTGGAGAAGGGAATGGCAACCCACTCTAGTATTCTTGCCTGGAGAATTTCACAGACAGAGGAGCCTTGTGGACTACAGTCCATGGGGTTGCAAAGAAGTCAGTCACTTCTTAAGTGAAAGAAACTACTCTGAAAAGGCTACGAATCCACCTTATGAATGTCACCTATGAATGACACCTATGAATGTCACCTCCAGATGTGACATTCTGGAGAAGATGAAACTGTGAAGACAGTAAAAATATCAGGAGCTAAAGGGAATAAAGGGGTGAGTAAGTGGAGCACGAAGGATTCTTAGGAGAGTGAAAATCTGTATGTGTCTATAATGGTAGTCATACATATGTCCAAATTCATGGAATGTACACCACCAAGAGGGAACCCTAATATAAACTATGGATTTTCGGTGACTGGTATATGTCACTGTAGATTCATCAGTTATAACAGGTATACCAGTCTGCTGAGAGATGCTGATAATGGGAGAGACTATGTGTGTGCAGGGGGTCAGGGGATATATGAGAAATCTCTATATCATTCCCTCGACTTTGCTGTGAACCTATAACAGCTCTAAAAAAGTCTTTTTTTTTTTAACCTTTCATCTCATTTATTAATTAGCTTCTCACCAAAGAAAGGATCAGGTCTGTGTACTAAATGATTGCTAGATCTACTCCGTTTGACAAGTTCAGCTCCATATTTATTGCTTCTGTTTTGTTTGTGTTGACTTTTATTACTGGACTGGAGATTAACTTCATAAAGGAAGAGATTATTCCTGTCTTTTCACTGCTGTACCCTAGTACCTAGTAGATCTTCAGGAAGACAAATGTTGATGAAAAGAAAGAGAATCACCGAAATGACCAAGCACCTACAAGCTGCTGGCTACTTAAGAGCCGGGCCCATGGCTCATTCACCTTTGCATACTGAGCACCTACTAAAGGGCTGGAAAGAGCAGGGGTCAGTGAGTGTTGATAGAACAAAATGAATGAATGAGCGGATGGATGGATGGATGGAGGGACGGGAGCACTGGGCAATTCCAAAAGTAAGATACGCTTTTCACTCTCAACTAAAACTATTTTAATGATTACAATTAACTCTTAGCATACATTTTTATTTCACTATTATTATTTACACGGCATATTATCAATCCTACAACACACACAATGTGAACAGTAATGCTCAAAATAAATGTAAACAGGAAATCTAAGTGGTTGAGAAACTTGTCAGACTTGCTGTCTTTTAGAGTATGTGTACAGAATGTTCTTCAAACAGCCCTCTATTAAAAAACAGACATGCACAATACACAACACACACACACACACACACACACACACACACACTTCACAACAGCCATGGTTGGGTGTTGTTTCTATAGCAAAGGAAACAAAATATTTACAGAGAATTTTAGGTAAATGTGATACAATCTTGTTCTCCATAATTAAAAGAATGCTCTCACATTTAAGATAAAGCTTTTTAGCTTTCAAAAAAACTTCTCACATTTATTCAATTAGAAAGTACTTGGAATGGAACTTCTCAACTAATCCCAAACGCCAACAATCTCTTCTAAGCCTGGAGCAGTTGAATAAGTTTCTTTTTCTGATATATATATATATCAGAAGCCATTTTTCATTCACAAATGAAATGACTTCTAATCTACAGAAAACATCTCTGTGAAGATTTGAGGGTAAACTATCTGTCTTCATTATCATTTAAACTTCTTAAGAGATTTCACCAGGCCCAGTGAATAGCAGAAAGTATCGGAATTTAATCTGTTTTCCTACCCTGTCTTGAGAAGCCAGGAGAAAATTTAATGAAGTGATTCAGTCAGATAAATTAAGGTTATTATGAAATTTAATCAGAGAACTCTGTGGAGCCTGATGGCTTTATGATGGTATTTTATAAACAACTGTCAGCACTGTTAGCATTTTTTTCCCTTTAAGATGGAGCCTCTGTCAGTGGGGACAGTCTTCCATAAGCAAGCTGGCAAACTGATCAGCTTGATCCTTGAAGACTGTCAGAGTGAGGTCAGGCTGAAGAATATCTGTGTCTCCCCAAATCTGCAAATCTAATTTATGATGGCTATTAAGTTCCATTCTCACTGTATATCATTAAGTACCTAAGGATAAATATGGGCATGAAGGTTTAAGGAAAAATACAACAGCAAAACCACCCCCTCAGATCACTTAAAGTGAAGAAATGTAAATGACTCTGACATCTGAGTCTTTGGCCAACGTACATATTAAATCCACCTCAAATAAGAAGGCTGTGCAAGGGAATTTTGAGTTTCTTTTCTGGAATACTATTTTAAAATGCACAAAACAGGGACTTCCCTGTGGTCTAGTGACTGAGATTCTGTGCTCCCACTGCAGGGGGTTCTCTTGGTCAGGGAACTAAGATCCCCCATGGGGTCTGGCATGGCCAAAACACACACACACACACACAAATAAAACTGTAATATTAAAAAATAAAATATAAACTAATTAAAAATACATTAAAAAATTTTTTCAATGCACAAAGTAAAACATGCTTTTCACCTCAACATTACATTCTTAAAGGTGTTAGTTACTAATTATAAGTAGGGCAAATTAATGGACTGATGCCACATGAAATAAAAATGGTATCTTTCGACTAAAGTAGGATGTATGAGGGCTTCTCCAGTGGCTTGGTGGTAAAGAATCCTCCTGCAATGCAGGAGATGGAGGAGACATGGGTTCGCTCCCTGGGGAATCCCCATGGACAGAAAAGCCTGGCGGGCTACAGTCCGTGGGGTCACACAGAGCTGGAACGACTAAGCACACACACACGGATCTGTGAAACATTTCACTGGTCTAGATGTGGACCTGTTGACTGGTTACAAGGTTTACATCCACCCTGGCACTTTTTATGAGGAAAGTGTCTGCAAGAGTAAATCAGTGCTTGGAAAAACATTAATGGAGGGGAGAGTGAGTGCTCGGAACCAGCTGACATGGAAACAGCATGTGGCCTTTCCTGCCAGTAACCACTAAGCCGGTTCCAAAGAACCGAATGTTTGGGAAAATGTAGTCGAAACAACAGTGTCGAAATAACTGACAAAGAGAGTTGTAGTTCTTAAAGGATGCTATAATTCTAACATTTCACTAACTAGAGAAATGAGCTTCCTGCTGCTACTGCTAGGTCGCTTCAGTTGTATCCGACTCTGTGCGATCCCACAGAGCTTCCTGGTTAATTCAAATAGGTGGTTTTACTGCACCACCTGCCTGAAGAAGTCTCCAGGTTGCCATCCTCTCAATGACGACTAAACCTAAAGCACTGTGAGATTTTCTATACTTACAGGACCCTAATTACTGAATTTTTCATATCAACTTCATTTTCATGTAATCTTATTCTTCTCATAGAACAAAGACTTCGGTACGTTTTAATTTTTCGCCTTTGTATGACTGTTTAGAGAGAACGATGCACGTTGTTGTTGCTGTCCAGTTGTTAAGTCTCGTGTCTGACTCTTGGTGACCCCTTCCCTGTCTTTCACTATCTCCCGGAGTTTGCTCAGACTCATGTCCATTGAGTTGGTGATGCCATCCAACCATCTCATACTCTGCTGCCCCATTCTCCTCCTGCTGTCAATCTTTCCCAGCATCCGGGTCTTTTCCAATGAGATTCACATACAGGCCTTTATTTATTTACGGTTGTTTGTCTTGCTTGCTGTTTTAAATACAAAATTACTGGTTTTACAGCTAGAGAAAAATGACAACGTCACTGCTTCTGGAACTGTGATCCAGCCTTTGGGTCAGCTCTAGAACTTTCTTTAGAAGCCCAGGTGCCAAGCGCCCCCAGGGACTATCAGATCACTCCTTGAAAAGATTCCCCATATCCAGGACATCATCTCAGGTGTTGGGATGAGCAGTGGGCCGCTGCCCAGCTAGCAGCTCTGATCCTTACTTAACTAGTCCCTCTAGGACTCAAGTGCATTTAAAAAGAGAAAAACGGGTACTTCCCTGGCAGTTCAGTGGTTAGGACTTGAGGGGGGTGCAGGTTGGATCTCTAGTAGGGAAGCTTAGATTCCACATGCCCCATGGTTAAAAAACCAAAACATAAAGTAGATGCAATATTGTAATAAATTCAATAGAGACTTTAAAAATGGTCTACATCCAAAAAAAAAAAAATCTTAAAAAAAAAAGAGACAAAAATGTGAGGGGGCTAATTCAGAACCTCTTGGACAGCTGGATTTGCAACTTCAACTAACTTCCTTTGTCTGCCCACTGTGTTCCCGGGAGGTAACAGAGAGTCCCAGTACCCGCCTTCGAGGAGCGAGGAGCGGAGGCTCTGGGGGCAGGTAGGGAGAGAAGGGAGCTGCAGGCAGTAATGATCAGGTTACAGAGGGCGCGGGCGCAGGGTCCAAACCACAACTTGGCTCCCTGGTCTGGCACGTGGCCACGGCCCAGGCAGAGAGAGTTCCTGAAGCTCAGCTGCAGGCTGGGGGCCAGGATGGGCTGGCGCGGCGCGGCTCTGATACGGAGAGCTGTGAAGTAACGCTCTGGAAACTGTCGGGCAATAATTGGGGCTGAAGGAAGAGAATGAAAACGATCAGCCAAGATGCGAGTTTGGGAGCGAGGCGGAAGGCAAAGGCAACAGGTGAGGCCTGACCCACGCAGGTGGCTGCAAACCCTCGGCTGCCCAGGAGGGTAACTCGACTCCATGAGGCCGAGAACCGGGATCCCTGGCTGAAGGCCTCTATTGAAAGCACACAAAAACGTGCGCCGGGAGCCAGCGTTCTCCTTTTCAGGGTGCGCCTGCGTCTGCCCGCTCTTTCCCTTTGAGGATTTCTTACACTCTGGTGTTTCCTCAGTGCTCTCAGTCCCCTGCAGACATCCTGCCCTCCCTCCTGGAACACACTCTGTGTCCGGGGGAGGCTGCTCAGGGATAAGAGGCCTGAAGTCACTGCCGCCTAACACAGTGATCTGGGTCAAAACACACACTGATGACTTCTCAGGATAAAACTTCTTAGGCGATCAAAATCCAAGGGCTGAAATACCCGTCACAACATGGACACTTTTGGAGTTTTTCGGGAGCTTGGTACTTCTTCTGCATTTTGAATTGAACTTTATTGTTTACAGGAACAACACCTGAACTTCTTTTAAAACACCAGGTTAGAGGACACAGTCTAATGATCACATGTTAGGTATTTCTTGCAAGAAAATATCAGTAATGATGGGTTGTGTTATTTCCAGAAGCCTCTTGATCTTTCTGTGAACAGGAGATTGTTTGGGGTTTACCAAATTTGCCAGGAGCCATAGGAAGCCCCTGAACTAACTTTATAAAGTGAAAACATTAGCAAAGAGCAGGAATCAACATCTCAATGACACATAGTGGAAGAATCCATTTAAACTCACCTAAATTCCTTACTCTAACATCAAACCTCTACAAAGAATTATGAAGACCTGTTCTTAGTAATTAAAGGAAAGGCTGTTACATAATTCATTATGGAGATGGAAGACTTTTTAAAACTAAAGTTGATAAAAAACTAGATTTGATGTGCTATATGTCAGTGCTTTAATATTTATTGGAACAGTTGTATTTTTAACTTAATTTTTATTTTCATAAAAGTGGATTTAATTACAAGGTTTTTGGTTTGGAAGACCTTCAAAAATTACTAAGAAATAACTGCCATATAGTTATCAGATCATAGTTTTCAGAATATGTGCAAAGAGTCTCCTTTAATGATTGCAAAGTATGTGCGTGCTAAGTCGCTTCAGTCATGTCTGACTCTTTGCAACCCCGTGGACTGCAGCCCACCAGGATCCTCTGTCTATGGGTTTCTCCAGGCAAGAATACTGTAATGGGTTGCCATTTCCTCCCCCAGGGGATCTTCCTGACAGTATGTAATAAAAATATCAACCTGAGACTCTTCTAAGACAATGGTGATCATTCCTATTTGTCCATCACAGTTCATTTGTATCAGAGACTACTGCTCATTGCCTGACCAGGTTTGCAAACATCGCCACGCCGCTGATTTTTTGTCATTGTTGTTCTCATTGGCTTCCAGCCCACTTCTTAACGTTCTCAAATGGCATTGGTTGAAAATCCCATGGACGGAGGAGCCTGGTGGGCTGCAGTCCATGGGGTCACTAAGAGTCGGACACGACTGAGCGACTTCAATTTCACTTTTCACTTTCATGCATTGGAGAAGGAAATGGCAACCCACTCCAGTGTTCTTGCCTGGAGAATCCCAGGGATGGGGGAGCCTGGTGGGCTGCCGTCTATGGGGTCGCACAGAGTCCTACACGACTTAGCAGCAGCAGCAACAAACCCCCAGGTACAGGAAGCAGCTCTTCATTGAGGCTACCTGAACACACACAGAGTTCAGCATCAGGGGTATCATTTTAATTGTGCAATAAAACTTTCCAGCACAGAAGGACAAATGCTACCAGACAGGCAGAGACTGTAAATAGAGAAACAGAAAAAAGGATCTTGGATACTGAAAATACATCAGATAATTTCAAATAAGGAGTCTTCTGTTTATCATTTGGTCAACTTAAACTTACTAACGAATACATATATTTTTCTCAGATATTCAATACAGTAAAAGTCGTTTAAGAGCAACACAAACTCTATTCATATACAACCCACTGCATTATTTATTATACTTAGTTTCACAAAGTGGAATTTTCCCTGAAGTGATCAAGTATGTTAAAAGGGAAAACAGGGTTGTGGTTCCAGTTCTCAGTATTTTCCATAAAAGATATTTTAAAAACCTGGCTATTGTAGTCAGTCCTAAGAAATCTACTTGTGGAGAAATAATTGCTCTCTAACACCCAATAGTAGACAGACAGACGGAACTCAGAAACGCTAAAGCTGTGCTGCTCGCCTGTACTCCATTGTGTATGTGAGTCCAGAGTCCAGCAGTCAGGCCTCAAAATGCTTTCAATCTTTCTCTCACAGCAAAGCAGCACATATTCATAGGTGAGGGCATTCCAGCAAGAGAATGTCATCATACCAAGGAAAAAGTGAGGCAAGTCAGAGGATGGGGGCCCACCAGGAGGAGTCCCTGGGTGACCTGGAGACCTTGATCTCTTCATGTCTCGGTCGGAATTTTTCATTTGTAAACAGTTAGAGGCAAAACTAAGGCTTCTCTGGTGGCTCAAATTGTAAAAGAATCGGCCTGCAATGCAGGAGAACCACGTTTGATCCCTGGGTCAGGAAGATCCCCAGAGAAGGAAATGACAACTCACTCCACTATTTCTGCCTGAAGAATTCCATGGACAGAAGAGCCTGGAGGGTTACATACAGTCCATGGGGGTCGCAAAGAGTAGGACATGACTGAGCAACTGGTATACACACACACAGAGGCAAAACTATGGAGACTGTATAGCGATCGGCGGCTGCTAAGGGCCGAGGGGATGAACAAGTGGAGCAGAGAGGACTTTGAGAGCAGCGGAAACACGCCGTGTGATGCTGTGATGATGGACACATGCCATCATGCATCTGTGCAAACCCAAAGCACACACCACACCAAGAGTGAACCCTAAAGGGAACTACGAACTTGTGGGTGATGACGTGTCGGGAGTAGGTTCCTCAGTTACAAATAATGTACCATCTGGCGGGGGATGTTGATAATGGGGGGAGCTATGCGTGCGAAGGGCCAGAGGGCACACTAAAAATCTGTACTTTCCTCTCAACTTTGTTGTGAACCTAAAAGTGTTGCTTTAAAAAGGTTCTGTTTTTTTTTAAAGACAGTCAAGATAATCTAGACTCAAGCCTCTTTCAACTAGGAGCCATAAAACCTGCCTAATTACTGTTAAAAGGCTGTTTAAACAGTCCAGAACTTGTAGGGTGCAATGAATACCAATATTGTATTTCATAGGCCTTGTTAATTACTTGCAATTTCTGTAGGTGGACATATACTAGGCTTTTTTTTTTTTTCAACTAGCACTATCTTTTTAAATTTAAAAAAATGTTTTATTTTTTTGGCCCTGCCACAAGGCATATGGGATCTTGATTAATAGTTTTTTGACCAGGGATCAAACCCACAGGCCCTGCATTGGGAGCTCAGAGTCTTAAATCAATGGGCCACCAAGAGGAGCCCGGACAAACTGATTTTTAATAAGAATGTGAATTAAAGAACTAGGAAAATATTTAATAATTACAGTCACTTACCTTAAATAAAACTGTCAGATAATCTGGTAAGTTTAATCATGTCATACTGAATTAGTGTTTTTTTTTTTTTTTAACACTGCTCCTGATAAGTTGCTTCAGTCGTTTTAACACTAAGTTTGCTTTTTGGCAAATAGTTTGCTCCATATTTTTGACTCATCTAAAACAATCCTGGCGTTACCTCTGGATGACCTGAGGTTTATTATCTCCCCATGTAGGACATGGGCTGCTCTTGTCAGCTCTGAGAGAAAGAGAAGAAGCCATGTGACTCACTGGCAGAGAACTGCATAAAATCACGGGTCCGTTCTGTCGCTGGCTACAGGATATGGAAATTTCACCAGAAAACCTTGAGCTAAATATGTTTTTCACTCTTTGAAAACTGAGAGGCTGACGAACTTTTATATTAGGTCATGATGACCAGAAATACATTAAAATAATATCAATGGACTGCAGTTTTGATACAGGCTTTTACAAAGCAGTTTCAAAAGAGCAATTCATGATGCTGCAAACAAATGCTAATGTCTAAAAGACATCAAGGGAATGGAAGTTCATATAAAATTGACCTAGTCACGTCCATCACAATGAAACTCGCATTAACAAGAGCACGTAGACTCTGTGTGTGTGTGTGTGTGTGTGTGTGTTTGCATGTGCATGTGAATGTGAGCTGGAACACATACCAGTATGGTATGGTACATTTAATTTCCTGGCAATCAAAAGAGTAACCTGAAAGTCATTTTTGCTGCCAATCCCTTTGTTGTTATTGAAGATCTACGTACAATATTAGTATGCTTCCTTACACATATGTAGGACTTCTCTGGTGGCTTAGATGGTAAAGCATCTGGACTACAATGTGGGAGACCCAGGTTCGATCCCTGGGTTGGGAAGATCCTCTGGAGAAGGAAATGGCAACCCACTCCAGTACTCTTGCCTGGCAGAGGAGCACTGTAGGCTACAGTCCATGGGGTCACAAAGAGTAGGACACAACTGAGTGACTTCACTTCACTTACACATATGTTAACAATAGTGAGAAGCAGGGTACAGTAAGGATGCCAAGTTTGTTATCGGAAGACTCAGGTGTGAATGTACCCCTATATGGGAAAGCTGGACGCACTGGCTGTGCTTAGTCATAGGTAAAATGACAAACTGGACTAGCTCAGTGGTTTTTAATTAAAGGAACTTGTCAGGGGACTTCCCTGGTGGTCCAGCTGGGGAACTAGGATCCTGCATGCTGCATTACGAGGTCAAAATAAAAAAAGGTAACTGTCAGAATCACCTATGTACCTTTTTCAAAACACACATGCCCAGGCTCACACGCAGATTTTTACCATACCAGATCCTAATGAGGGTCCAGACAGGAATGCACATTTGAAAAACTTTCCCGGTGGTTCTAGAGAACTCCTTGTTGTAGTTTAGTCGCTCACTCGTGTCTGACTTTTTGCGACCCTATGGACTATAGCCTGCCAGGCTCCTCTGTCCTTGGAATTTCCTAGGAAAGAATACAGGAATGGGTTGCCGTTTCCTTCTCCAGGGCATCTTCATGACCCAGGGATTGAACTCAAGTCTCCTGCATTGGCAGGTGGACTCTTAACCACTGAGCCACCAGGGAAGCCCTAAGAACTCCTAGAAATGGTTATTTGCAGTACAAGAACAAAGATAACCCTACATTTAGAAGATGGTCTCATGTGGCTGTTGAGTGTTTGAAACGTGGCTGGCCCACACTGAGATGTGCTGTAAGTGTAAAGTACACAGCAAATGTCAAAGGGAAAGGAGAATGTTAAAAAGTATCTCATTTTTTTAAGTATTTACTACATGCTGATACTTTGGGGGCAAGAGGAGAAGGGGACGACAGAGGATGAGATGGCTGGATGGCATCACCGACTCGATGGATGTGAGTCTAAGTGAACTCCGGGAGTTGGTGATGGACAGGGAGGCCTGGCGTGCTGCGATTCATAGGGTCGCAAAGAGTTGGACACGACTGAGCGACTGATCTGATCTGATACTTTACCTTGGCTACACTGAGTTAATTATGTTAAAATTAATTTCACCGGGGTTAAAGCTTTTTACTGGGGCTACTAGAAATTTTAAATTACATATGAGACCTGCATTTAATTTTCTCATAGATAGCACCAGAAGAGAGTTTCAATCAAGTACCTTCCACAGAAATAGTTAATAGATTTTTTTTTTTTTTTACTTTTTGGCTGTGCTGTGAGGTATGTGGGATTTTAGTTCCCCAACCAGGGATCTAATCCATGACTCCTGCATTGGAAGCTCAGAATCTTAACCACTGGACCACCAGGGGAGTCCCAATTTTTAATTTTTTTGAAGAATAAAAAAGAAAGATGGGACCAATACAGCAAATATAGAAGGAAAAAGAAATAGAGAAAGTAATTTTCTGCTTTCATTGTCTTCTGATAGAGATGTGTGCAGGGTTGACTGTTTCTCACGTGGCTGTCAGTGTGTTTACGAAATCATCAATGAAGGTGAGTTCTGGATATTGAAATTCTAGCTCCTCAACACAGGCGCCAAGCCCACACAGACTCAAAGCAGAGGTTTCCTGGCGTCCTTCCTGCCAGGAGGTAGAAGCAGTCATTTCCCAGGCTAGCATGAGCCGCGCTGATGCTGCGGTGTTTCCGTGTGCCTGTTATTAAGTATTTCCGGAATTGCCAGGCTCTGCCTGAGTGGAGAGGCACACGAGGTCAGGAACTTTCTGTGCTGGACCGCTGGGATTGGCTGGCACGTGGGGTGGAAAAAGAACTCAACTCAAGGAGCCTAAGGCCGTCTGCGCCCTCCCGAGGGCACAGTGCCGAGGTGCGCGAGGCTGCCATAGATGGGAGGGCGCTGAGATGCAGGGATGGATGCAAGGCCATTCCGGCTGAGGGACCATTTTTCTTTTGGCTCCAAGTCACTACACAAAAACATTCACAGAATCAGGGAAGATGTGGGTTTTTCAACTGGTAGAGAGTGAGACAAAACGTGGAGGTAGATGGGGTGCATGTGACACAGAAGTGTGCCTCCTTCTCCTACCACTGCGATGTTACCCAGAAGGGACAGGACATGTGGGACTTCCCTGGTGGTCCAGTGGCTAAGACATCATGCTCCCACCACAGGGGGCCTGAGTTCGATCCCTGGTTAGGGATCCCACACCCCGAAACCTAAAAGACCCCGCGTGCCTCAAAGAAGACTGAAGATCCTGTGTGCCTCAGTGAAGACCTTGTGCAGCCAAAAGAAAAGGGAGCCAAGAGATGGGCTGGCCCCAGGCAACCCCACTCAGAAGGGGCCGTGCCGAAAACCTTTGTTCCTGCGGAAAGGAACAGTAAACATAACACCAGCAACACCAGGTCAGAGGAGTGTGGGAAGAGTGACGGGACGGGGTGGGGAGAAACATGCCCTGCAGATAGTAAAATGAACTCTGAAATCACAACAACGGAAGGTTGGGCACCACTGTAGATAAAACAGACTGATGAAACAAAGTTCAGACACAGACTCAAAGGTACGTAAGAATTTAGTATTTAATAATGTGATACTTCAAAATGTTGCCTTGTTTAATGGATACTAGAGCAATTGGCAAACCATCTGGACAAAAATTAGATCCCTAAACCATTCCACTCACCAAAACACATTCTAGAAATTCCAATAACTGAGATTTAAATGTAAGAAGGATTTCACAGAAGTACTGAAAGAAAACATAGTCTTAAACTGAAGAACTTTCTAAACTTGGTACCAGAGGTAGCAACAAAACCATTTGTGGGTGTGATTACAGAAAAAATGTTAAGATCCTATCCCTCCAAAGCCACAGTAAGGTTTGGTTTTCATCCTTCTGAGAACCCACTGAAACTAAAGACAAGGCGGTGGTTATTCAGTTGCTAAGTCGTGTCTGACTCTGTGATCCCACGGACTGTAGCCCCCCAGGCTCCTCTGTCCATGGGATTCTCCAGGCAAGGATACTGGAGTGGGTTGCCATTTCCTCCTCCAGGGGATCTTCCTGACCCAGGGATCAAAACTATATCTCCTGCATTAGCAAGTGGATTCTTTACCACAGAGCGACCTGGGAAGACCTAAAGACAAGGTACAAAGAGGAAACCTGTGACGGGGAAGAGAAAGGCAGAAGGCAGAGCATCATTTTCCTGGCAGACAAGGAGCAGATGTGAGAGTGCTGCAAGAAAAGGAGGAGATGGTCTCGGTCCATGCAGACCACAGAGGAGAAGACGCAGGCCCCCAGGGGCAGAAGGGCAGGAGAAAAGGGGAAGGGGTCCCATTCTCACTGTATGAAGTGGGCTCAGCCCCTCGGGAAGGGATCTCCCAGCTCCACCCACGCAGAACCACCCTAGAACATACCTATGCTCTCCTCCCTCCAATGCCCATCAAGCCCAGGAAGAAGCAGCTGTGGTAGGTCTGCCTTGTCTAGTGCAGGGCTGTACCACTGATCTGTGTTTCTCCTTCAAGGACTTCTTCGAGGCCCCCTTCAGCACCAGCCCCTCACCCCACACTGAGGTCTGACCAGGAACAGCCTTAAAGAGCATCTGCTTCTCAAGTTCTCAGTAACGTGGGATAGCTGTCACCCTTTGGCAAAACAAAGACACCTGGCATACAATATCAAGATTGCTATGAAACAGGGATATTTATCATAAAGAATAAAAAAATTAATGCATATTATGAACGTGAAAATCAGACTTTCTAACAATTCATAAGGGCTTCCCTGGTGGCTCAGTGATAAAGAATCCGCCTGCTAATGCAGGAGGTGCAGTTTTGATCCCTGGGTCGGGAAGACCCCTCGGAGAAGGAAACGGCAACCCACTCCAGTATTCTTGCCTGGAGAATCCCATGGACAGAGGAGCCTGGTGGGCTACAGGCCATGGGGTCACAAAGAGTTAGACATGACTTAGCGGCTACACAACATAATTCATAAAAATAGGACCTGCTGAGTTTTCTCTTAGAAAAACTCTTTCCTCTCTTCCTCGCTTTAGAAGTATAAACTTAGGCAGACTGTCACTTCTCTCAAAACTTCAAAAACCACTAAGAGATAGAGGTCTGACAGTTCGCTGCCTTCTATGAAGAAAAGCAGCAACATGGCATTGTAACAGGAGTGGATGAAGAGATGTTTGTGGGGTCTGGACTGGCTGGAGCATTCCCAGGCTCTGCAGGGCAATTAACATGAAAGGCTGTAGGACGCTGCCCGCTGCCCGCAGTTAGCAAGAAAACAATGCTCCTCCTAAGATGCCCTCTCTGATACCAATGATTGGTGTCTGCTCTGAATAGGAGGGGCATTTCCATTAATTTAATACAGTGTTGAACTTAATCCCATAGACTGAAAATGACTTGCCAGTTCAGCTCAATACAGAAATAGGATATAACCCAGTTCTCTTTGCTCAAAATAGATTGCATTCTTGTCCTACAACAACTGCAAATGCTTCAAAGCACTCGAGGTTTTTTTCTTTTTTCTTTTAATTTGGATTCCACAAGGCAGCAAGTTACACTGGGAAGAGTGAGTATTTTGCAATTAATCATATTAATATCGAGACTTTCCATTTCCTACCTGTGTGACTTTGCCCAAATTTGTAATTAGTTAATTAAAATCACTTAACTTAATAATCCTACTCTTTTACTGAAAAGGATATGAGGTGGTCTACCTAAAGACATTGTTTCCGAGGTGTCTCAGTGGTAAAGAATCCACCTGCCAAGCAGGAGATGGGTTTGATCCCTGGATTGAGAAGACCCCCGGAGAAGGAAATGGCAATCCACTCTAGAATTCTTGCCTGTAGAATCTCATGGACAGAAGAGTCTGGTGGGCTACGGTCCATGGGAGTCACAAAGAGTTGGACACCACTGAGTGACTGAAAAAAAAAACAACCTAAAGACATACCATAAAAATACAATTTTTTGTATTTAAAAAAAAATTGTATTTTTAAAAATATCAGGCAGAAAAGAGAAACAAAGACAGTAAAATCAAGGGGGGAAAAAAAGACAAACATAAACTTCATTCTAAAAGGTATTATATAGTTGCTAAAAGCTAAGTGAAAAAAATCTGGCTCTGAACTTTAAAGACATTAAAACAAAGTCTAAACAATCACTTTCAAACCCATTAGACAACATACTTAATCTGAACAAATTTATTTGAGATGGATAACATCACAGATCTTGAAGGTTTATCATAAGAATTAAATGCTCTGTGAAAACACCTTGTGTAATCCTTGCTCACAGAAGCTGTCCCATAAAATAGTCTCTCTTTCTCTTAGGCTTTGCTGTGATACATTTCCTGATTTTAAGCCGGGGTTCAGAAGTGGTATTTGAGAAAGGCTATTCTAATCCCTTTTTTATTCAGAACATTACTTTTGCCTCACTGAAATAAAAAGCAACATTCAATGCACCCCATAATATAGAATTTCAGGATTATAGAATCTCTGTACTAAAAAGAATACAAATGACTATATCCCGCAAATTATGTTTGCTGCAACATCCTTAATGAGAAAACATGGCTTTGCACCCCTTAGCATCCTCTCCAGATCAGACAGCATTACTTTTCAAAAGGACTAAAACTGCTGTTAGCAAGCAGAGGAGAATATATACTATTCAAATTACTAGGTCTTACATCTGGAACCTTAAAACATGTAGGAAGTTGTCAGATCTCTAATATTAGTGTGGTAATTAGGATTACCCCCAACTTCCAAAAAAAACCAGTATGTAAAACTCATTTTTCCCTTTCTTAAAGTGCAGAAACCTACAGATTTTAGAAAGTGCATCTGAGAACAAAGTGGTTTAGAACATGGTGGCATGGATGACACGTGAAGATAACTGAAAAAGGCTTTAAAAACAACTCATCTGAGTGACTGTCTTTCTGCCTTAAATAATCAAGGAGGAATGTGGCTCTCTCTAAGAAAAAGACCTGACATTTCCTTCTCTTGGCATAAAATTGTCCTGTCGCAGAAGGCAAGAGCCTTTCAGTGGAACGCAATGTAATTAATTCCAAAGGCCTGTGACATAAGGTAGACGTGTAATTGGATAGCTAAATGACTTCTTCCATGTACAAGTAGAATTCGAATCCTAAGCTTCATGAAAATCCCTCATTTATCTAAACGGTCAGCAAATGAATTCTTTGGGTTATGAAGGCTTGCAGCAATTGATATTTTCCTATTCTCTACCAGGACTGCCAAATCTTCTATGAATTTGAAATCAATAAAATGCTGAAATATTCCCATTAAATTTGAACTTCTGTTGATTCAGAAGGAACACGATGACTCTTTTAGTGCCTAGTGTCATTTGCTGCTGCTGCTACTGCTGCTAAGTCGCTTCAGTCGTGTCCGACTCTGTGCAACCCCATAGACGGCAGCCCACCAGGCTTCCCCATCCCTGGGATTCTCAAGGCAAGAACACTGGAGTGGGTTGCCATTTCCTTCTCCAATGCATGAAAGTGAAAAGTCAAAGTGAAGTCGCTGAGTATGGTCGGACTCTTAGCAACCCCATGGACTGCAGCCCACCAGGCTCCTCCATCCATGGGATTTTCCAGGCAACAGTACTGGAGTGGGGTGCCGTTGATTCACTGTTATTACAGAACCATGACTCTAATCTCACGTCATCCTTCTACAAGAGGCTCACTGTAGAGCTCATGTGCTCCATCCTACCTTCAAATCCTCTTACCACCTTCCACTTAGCCAAAATAGAAGACAACCGAACTTGAGACTTACAAATCCTCAAGAACTTTTTGTTGTTGTTAAAAGTAAACTTGGGTGCTTCCCTAATGACTCAGTGGTAAAGAATCCGACTGCCAATGCAGGAGATGCAGGTTCGATCCATGGATCGGGACGATCCCTTGGAGAAGGAAATGGAAACCCACTCCAGTATTCTTGCCTGGGAAATCCCACGGACAGAGGAGCCTGGCAGGCTACAGTCCATTGGGTTGCAAAGAGTCGGACACGACTGAGCATGCACACACACAATACTCTAGGCAGGGACTTCCCTGGTGGTCCAGGGGATGAGACCGTGCATCCAATGCACAGGGCCCGGGTTCAGTCCCAGGTTAGGGAATTAGATCCTGTGTGGCACAACTAAGACCTGTGCAGCCAAATAAATAGTTAAAAAAAAAAAAATCCTCTGGGCAGCCCGGTGAGGGTGGTAGGATCCCCATCTCACACAAGGGTGAGGCTCTGACAGGTTATGTAATATTCCCCAATCTACCTGGAAGCCCAGAGGGTGGGTGAGGGCTTCTGCACACAAGTTTAGGCTCTGGAGCCCTTGCGTCCTGTCCCCCTTCCTCTCAGCCTGCTTGTCCCCTCACTAGGGTCCTGGTGGCAGCCAGGATGCCTCAGAGGTGGAGGACAGCCCAACTCCCACTGACCCTGCTTATACAGACACTGCTGCTGCTGCTGCTAAGTCGCTTCAGTCGTGTCCGACTCTGTGCGACCCCATAGACAGCAGTCCACGAGGCTCCCCCGTCCCTGGGATTCTCCAGGTAAGAACACTGGAGTGGGTTGCCATTTCCTTCTCCAATGCATGAAAGTGAAAAGTCAAAGTGAAGTCGCTGAGTCCGACTCTTAGCGATCCCATGGACTTCGGCCTACCAGGCTCCTCCGTCCATGGGATTTTCCAGGCAAGAGTGCTAGAGTGGGGTGCCATTGCCTTCTCCAATACAGACCCTGGGATCCCATAATTGCTGGGAGCTGGCATATTGCATATTGAGTGCATATATCATATTGATTGCAGCACTTTCCACAGCATCATCTTTCAGGATCTGGAATAGCTCAACTGGAATTCTATCACTGCCGGGAGCCAGCGTGAGGAACTCCGCCCGTGGCAAAGGTCATGAGGAAGGAGGCTCGGCATACGCAAAGGCGGGATCGAGCCTCAGGAGTCCCCCTGGAAATTCTTGAGCATCTACCCCCAAAACCAGAGTCTGCCTACTTTCTGCTTTGTGCTTTCACCTACACCTCTGACTTTATGGGGGGCTGTCCCCCACTACCTCTCTCTGAAAAAAGAGTTAACTTACAGCTCCAGTTAATAAAGTTCCTGGGTCTGATAGTGTTTCAACCTACAAAATCCTTTGGAAGTCCTCTAGCCTGCCTGAATAGGTTTTTCCGGCCACATGTGATTGCTCAGAGCCTCCCAACTGTGAGAGGCATGAGATGTTCTAAACTGTCTAAATACAGATTCCTTTGAGCAGTTAAAAGATTGATTAGAAATTGTATTGGTGAAGGGATTTTCACTTGTTGGGCCAATGTTTGCTGCTAAGTCTCCATATCCCTTACCTGCTGTGTCCCTGGCAGTGTTTGTAACCTTGGACCCTTGAGTTAATTCTTTTACTTGTTATAGCCCACCACACCTTTGCCCTATAGGAATGCAACTTTATCTAATGCTTTTGGAGGCATAATTAATTCCCAGACCAGAAGGAACGGTGGTGAGAATTATTTTTCAATATTGGACCACATTAGGTACTGTGGCACCTAATTTGTTGTTCAGTCACTAAGTCCTGACTACAGCACACCAGGCTCCCCTGTCCTTCATTATCTCCCAGAATTTGTTCAAATTCATGACCACTGAGTCAGTGATGCCATCCAACCATCTCATCCTCTGCCACCCCCTTCTCCTCCTGCCCTCAGTCTTTCCCAGCATCAGGGTATTTTCCAATGAGTTGGCTCTTTACATCAGGAAGCCAAATTATTGGAGTGTCAGCTTCAGCATCAGTCCTTCCAGTTAATTTTTAGGGTTGACCTCCTTTAGGATTGACTGGCTTGATTTCCTTGCTGTCCAGGGGACTCTCAAGAGTTTTCTCCAGCACCACAATTTGAAAGTATCAATTCTCCAGTTCTCAGACTTGTTTATGGTCCAACTCTCACATCTGTACATGACTACTGGAAACACCATAGTTTGACTGTAAGGACCTTTTTCAGCAAAGCTCAAAACAAAATAGGAATATCTCTAATGTCAAGTAGTGCCATTTTCTATGCCTCTACAGGGTAAGATTTCAGAAAGAAGAGAAAAGGCTTTTTCATATTTTAGAATTGAGTTGATTGGGAAATGAATTACTTTTATCATAAGAGCTGGTCCAAGGTTATCAAAGCCCTTGATATCCTTTCTCTTGTTTCATTTGCATGAAATTTCATGATGGTTCTAAAAAAGCATGTTATGATAGATGCATCACAAATTTATAAAAGCTCAAGTTACAGAAGTCCTGCCTGGCATATCTGTTTTGTTTAAGATAGGAATATAATTTCAGAGATAAGAATGTGAGACTCTAGGGTTACTTTTAGAGCTTATAAAAAATACGGCATTCATGGAATCAGACCCCATACTACCTGTATCTTGACAATCTCAAATGATATAGTTCCTTTTGTTTCCCTGTAAAAAATAGATAAAATAAAAGATCTAAAATTTTCACCTTCTCTGAAATACACACACCTCTCAAATGTACAAATCTGCCCCTGGATGTCAGGTGGGCTTCTTGGATGGCTCAATAGGTAAAGAATCTGCCTGCAATTCGACACTCAGGGGACACAGGTTCCATCCCTGGGTCGGGAAGATCCCCTGGAGGAGGAAGTAGCAACCCACTCCAGTATTCTTGCCTGGAGAATCCCATGGACAGAGGAGCCTGGTGGGCTACAGTCTATAGCACTGAAAAAAGTTGGACACAACTTAGCAACTGAACACATAATGGATGTCAGGTAAAGTACCAAACCTGGATATGCATTAATCTGATATTTCAACAACAGAAATGAAGACAATGTTCAAAAAGCAAAGTCCAAATATGGAAACAGCTCTGAGGTTAGGTCATTACTTCACTTGTTGTTTAGCTGCTAAGTCCTGTCTGACTCTTTGTGACCCTATGGACTGTAGGTTGCCAGGCTCCTCTGACCATGGGATTTCCCAGGCAAGAATCCTGGAGTGGGTTGCCATTTCCTCCTCCTGGGGATCTTCTCAACCCAGGGATGGAACACACATCTCCTCCATTGGCAGGCAGATTCTTTACCCATGAGCCACCAGGGAAACAAAGTTATTACACTACAGCAGCCTAGCCACCAAGCGAATCTGTTTTCCTGACAACCAACAACAACCTTCATATGATCATACTAATAGTGCCTGCGCCTGTCTGAGCTCCAAGCTCCTTTCAGAAGGGCCTGTGGAATACATGAAATGCGTTAGTCAAACACACTTCAACTCTAGACTCTCCATTATCAAAACGGGAACTAGGAGACTGCAGTGTAATTATCTATAACTTAATGTCATGCATTGTACAAGAGTTAACTTTTTCCTGTTAATTAGGGAACTATCAAACAACTATAAGTGTCTCATTCATATGTGAAGAGAAGTGAGCAGTTGGGGCTATTATTAATTTCCATATCACCTGAAGGCAGCTACACTTTTGACTTTATAATATCAATAAGAGGCTCATTTTAGTTTGGGGGTTTAAATTAAAATGTCTATAGAAGCCACATGGTGAGTCTTTTTCCATATGGCATTGTTAAATTCCACATGACATTTTTGAAGCTTCTTTGCATTCCACACCTGATCCAGTGTCTGTCTGCTGTCTAAGACCACACATCTGAGTACACCAAGCCCAGGTTCCCTTCCCCACCTCAAGAACCACATTCACAGGAAGCACAGAACACGACAAAATCCTTCATAGTGATCACAGAGTGTCCAGAGAAATTTGTCAGGGTAAGGAGGACTCCGTTGCTACACTGAGAAATTATTTATCTTCAGACCCAGTGTCCCGAGAGAAGAAAGTATATCTCTGGCTTTCACTCAGATACTGAAGGCCCCAGGACGTGAGGGGGTATTCCATGCTACTTTTGTTCATTTGCAGAATGATCCAAGAAGGAGAACTGACTCAAGCCTGTAAATTTAAATTCTGGAATGAATGGAACTGCATTAGACCCAGAGAAGTGTTTCAAATATGAAACTTACTGTAAAGTTAGCCTAGAACCCGAGTCAGTAACTCAGATCCGCTTCATTCCTTGGAAGACTGTTTTGCCTATCCGTTTAATAGATGGGTTTTTGAAAGTATTTATTTGTTTATTTGGCTGCACGGGTCTTAGTTGTGGCATGTGGGATCTTTAGCTGTGGCACGTGAACTCTTAGTTACTGCATGCAGGAGCTAGTTTCCTGACCAGGGACTGAACCTGGGCCCCCTGCATTGGGAGTATGGAGTCTTAGCCACTGGATCATCAGGGAAGTCTGTGATAGATGATTTTAAATCCCCCTTAAGATGTAACTAAAGTTGGTCACAAATACTTAGGGAAGAGGCTGAATGAGTAACACTAAGGTATAAGAGGTGCGACAGACTTGTTTAATGACACCTTGTCAAACTCAACACACAATTTCAAATCCCAGAGGCACACTTCGTACTTTGGTCTTGATATTAAAGGAGAGAAATGGCTTTATAAATACATCATGTATGTGCATGTGAAACCAAACCTTATGAACAAATTGAATTTTTAGTATTAAATGGGCATTGAAAACTGGCTCCTGCCACTTCACCAAGGGTTCTGGCTGAACTTTAGCAAAGGAAATCTAGGTTGCAAGTTCCCAGGTCACACAGCTGTTCACTGGTCTCTTCAGCAGTCCCAAAAGACGGAGAGGTCTAGCGTCAGGTCTGGATGCTCCCTCAGCTAAAAGCCAGATTTACCTCTCATAAAATCCTGATGGAAGACTCACGTGACACCCTCTCCAAAAAAGGCCTTAGATTCAAAACTTGATATGAATTTTGATTTACCATCAGCAGACACCATCTTTTCCCTTGTTTCTAACTGTAATAAATCCCTAAATTTACACTCAAAGCTACTGCAGTTATCAAAGTATTGACAAAAAAAAAGAAATTCCCCAAACTTTCCAAACATTTTCTAAAAGTTGCAACATGGTATTTACCAATCCTTGGTACTAAGACGAATTGCCCACATTAAATTTAAATTGTCCCTCTAAACCCAAGGCATGTAGAAAACACTCCTCTAAAAATACTCTGTATTAATGAGTTACATTAAATCTGACAATAAGAGCTCCAATTAGCTTACATCATTAGCTTTCTTAACCTTCTATGAGCTCTTAATGCTTTTAACACTCTGTACCCTAAGCAAATACTGTAAAATAAATAATCAAGTCATGAAGCAATTAGTTGGACCATTACAGAAATATTTAATTAGACCATCAAAAAGACCTTAAATCCATTTACAAATAAGAAAGCTGAAAACTAAGTCTAATTGCCTTTACTATAAAATTTCCTAACTACATAGTCTATGAACAAAATTTATATTAATATTAACCCAAAAACTCAGAGTAAATACAGCAATAAAGGATGAGTTTTGTTAACAACTAAACGTGTTTAGCCTCTTCTTTAAAACTTAATACTGTAGCCTACAGCTCTGGTACAATCATCTATTTTATAATCCACTCAGATACCTCCCCAGTAAATGACAGATTTATTCCCCATTCATTAGGTGTATATTCTTCAGACACCAAGTAAAAATGATATTTCCTCTTAACTGGAAAAAACATTTTAACTTTTGAGATTATAGTTAAAGCAAACGTACTACTCGATCGTTAGCCCTATTAACTAAATGCCAACAAATTGAGAAGTAATTCCTTTTTTCTACTTTGTTGAATTCTGGGTTATCATTCATCTACAAAGAAATTACTACAAATTCCATATAAAATACTATACATCACAGTTAATGATTCTTTGTCAAAAAAGATCAACAGAAATCCAGGCATCTTTAAAAAATTATGGAAAACCAAATTATACTCTTGTACAAAAACATGCTTCATCTTTGATGGCTGTTTCTTATACACAAAGGTGAGGTCTGGGGAGAGACACAGGGTGGGAGCAACTTCCTGTCTGTGATCTGAGAGTCTTGCTCAGAAATCTCTAGCTTATACATATAATTCCCATGATAGTAATTCATGTGGGTTAAAGCAGAAGATTCATGTGGGTTAAAGCAGAAGATTATTTCTGTACAGGTGCATGTTACTCGTAAATAATCTGTGTGTAAGTTACAGAAGCCCATTTAAGTTAGCTTAAGCAAAATGGCATTTATTATAAGGATGCAAGCAAATGCCATAGAACCTAATTTGCAGGAAGAATGGGTAGGTCTCGGGGAAATGAGAAGGTTCTCAGGCAGAAGCAGAATTGTTTCCTGGGCTCGTCCTTCTCTGAACACCCTTCACCTCTGCTTCTGGGAAGAAAGTCCACCTTATTCCTATCTCTGATGACTGGCTTCTTCACCAAGACTTCTAGGTTTTCTTCCCCAAACTTTGCCCTGTAAGTCAGTTCAGTTCAGTCACTCAGTCGTGACCGACTCTCTGCGACCCCATGAATCGCAGCACGCCAGGCCTCCCTGTCCATCACCAACTCCGAGTTTACTCAGACTCACGTCCAGCGAGTCGGTGATGCCATCCAGCCATCTCATCCTCTGTCGTCCCCTTCTCCTCCTGCCCCCAATCCCTCCCAGCATCAGAGTCTTTTGGTCCACAAACCTCTGGGCTCTAATGCCTGATGATCTGAGGTGGAGCTGATGTAATAGTACAAAAAGTAAAGTGCACAATAAATGTATCGTGCTTGGACAATCCTGAACCATCCCACCAACGCCCATCTGTAGAAAAACTATCCCATTGTTATAGTTGGGGACTGCCACTAAGTGACTGTGATGCTTAGAAAGCTGATCATGGTGCCGTGTCTACAAACCACCTCTAGAGGACAATGCCATGTGACTCAAAGGTCCCAGGACCAAGGCTGTGATTAATCTAGCTCAGATACGGCTGCTCCTATCAGCTGTGTCCGTGGGACAGGGCCATGCCTTCCCCCATGGAGAGCGACAGACACCAGGCTGTGGCCTCAGGTCCGTCTGAGACAATGCTATCCAGAGGATGACATTAACCACTGGCACAGACAGGAACACGGAGGGAGAGAGGCTCAGGCGGGTGCAACCTGATCCCTTCCCTAAACTTTAATTCTGCTGCCTCTCAAGGTGATGATGACCACACAAGAGCTCACCTGCACAGGCAGAAGTGACACTACCCCGGCCCGCTCTGGCACCCCAGGCCTGGAAGCTGGGCCACTGTCAACGTCTGGCGATTCTGATACCCCTCAGGACAGGCCCCATGTGTGGAAACTAGGAATTGTTCTGGGAGGGAAAACGAATATGAAGACAAGATGAGACAGCTTCAGCTTGAAGATTTAAGTAAAAAGCAACAGGACTCTTCTGCTTATAAAAATGACATCTAGGCAAGAACAGGGCTAAAGGACAGAATCGTAATGGACCAGCAGGACGGAGAACACCCATCAAACTCCAAATTCTGAACCAAGAAGACCTTCTTAAAGTCCAAACAAGAATGTTTCTAGGGCAACTGAATAAGGCTTCTTTGTAATACAAAGTACACATAAGAACACACGCCATCTTGGAATAGTAACTACTTCCTTCTCCCTCCAAATCTGCAGTTCCTACCTGCCCCCTTCCCCACCACACGCACCCACACCTGCCCCCCAGCCTGCCAAAGTCCTCCCTCTGATGATGAGCCCCAAAGTGCACTCTCCTCCACAAGCTTCTCTTTTCTACTTTGCAGGTACAATTCACTCTATTTGAATCTTGTTGTTTAGTCGCTAGCTAAGTCATGTCCAACTCTTTACAACCTCATGGACTGTGGCCTGACAGGCTCCTCTGTTCATGGGATTCTCCAGGCAAGAATACTGGAGTGGGTTGCCATTTCCTTCTCCAGGGGATCTTCCCTACCCAGGGTTCGAACCTGCAGCTCCTGCACTGGCAGGCAGATTCTTCGCCACTGAGCCACCTGGGAAACCCTCTATTTTAATACTTAAGGTGTAATATTAGTTTCTTCACATTCACCTGGTTCCACAAACTAGGCTGCTCCTTTCCCGGTGACACAGCCTACATCCTTATCAGCTTTGCTTCAAGACCAAGAACAATGAAAGACACCGACAGTCTAAGTGGCTTTTAGATGAGTCACATAAATAAAATAAACTCAAGAAAGGCTCAAGGAAATGTATAAACAGCAGTTTCATAACAGGTTTCAAAAGGAAAGAAAGGGAAGCCCAAGCTGCATCCTTAACTTGGAGGCTGTGAGGATGGAGGCGAGCTCTTTGCGGTCCTGGTGCAAGACAGGTGAGGAACCTGGAAAAGAAAGCCTGTTCCTGTCTCCTGGGGAAGATAAACCCACATCAGGACCAGCCCAGACCTGCTCTCTGAGTTCTCTCAGTGCTGCTGCTGCTGCTTCTGCTGCTAAGTCACTTCAGTCGTGTCCGACTCTGTGCCACCCCACAGATGGGAAGCCCACCAGGCTCCCCTGGCCCTGGGATTCTCCAGAAAAGAACACTGGAGTGGGTTGCCATTTCCTTCTCCAATGCATGAAAGTGAAAGTGAAGTCGCTCAGCCGTATCCAACTCTTAAGGACCCCATGGACTGCAGCCTACCAGGCTTCTCTGTCCAAAGGATTTTCTAGGCAAGAGTACTGGAGCTGGGTGCCATTGCCTTCTCCATCTCTCAGTGCTGCTGGGCTCAAAACCTTCAGGCATGAACTTTCCATACGAGGACTTTAGACCCAGCAAATACCACACTTCTCATTCAACTACTGTCTCTCCACTCTAGTCTTCCCTTCTCTCTTTGACCCTAGCTTCGGGAACTCTCTCAACCTTTCTCCCTGGACGACTGTCTCCCCTTTAGGCTTTGCCAACGGAGGCACGCAAGGGAGGCAGGGAGGCTGACAGGAGAGAACCCCTGTTTGCTTGCTATCTGAGTGAAGGCCCTTAGCCACAGCAGCATGGATGGTTCCAGAAGCTAGCATTTACCCCACTCAGCCCCCACTCTCATTCAGCCTCATGACACTCTAGAGAGACAGGAGGCCAGGGCCCCCACCAGGCTGCCCCTATGGTCTGAACCCCGAGATGCAGGCCCCCTGTGAGCTGCCAAATTCTGATAGCCTCAGCTCTTCCTGTGGCCACTCCCCGCCCCAAGGGTGGGAGCTCTTCTTTGAACCACTTAGTTTCAAGATCTCCACTGTGTTTCGTCACTTCTCCACTGTGAGACCTACGGCTCAGTGCTGCTATGAGAACCCTTTGCTTACTCCTCCAATGACCCATAACCCTTTCTGCGTGGTTGATCACCTTCGCCAACCCTGCAAAGGCCAGACCTCCTCCACGTTTCTGACCTAAAACATCAGACACAGGGAGGAGGGACTGTTCCAGTTAGCAGGGAAAAAAAAAGACAAGATAAGAAACCATTCCATCTATTAACAATCCAACAAACAACAGGTCAGGATTGTAATAACTCGTAGTAACTCAACGTGACGGCAAACTTCCTGAAGGCTTGTGTTAAACAGTGCTGCTTGGTGGGTGCCTAAGTAAAACCCTGTCCTGTTGATGAGAGCTCAGCAGACAAGCCTGAGAGTCTCAGAACCAACAGGTGACACAAAAAGTAACAGATTTTAGGGACTTCCCTGGTGGTCCAGTGGTTAAGACTTTTCCTTCCAGGTCAGGGGAGGGTGGTTTTGATTCCTGGTAGTGGAGCTAAGATTCTCATATGCCTCCCAGTCAAAAAACCAGAACATAAACAACAGAAACAATATTGTTACCAAATTCAATAGAGACTTTTAAAAATGGTCCACATAAAAAAAAGTAACAGATTTTAAGTTTGGGTCAGAAGATTCCCAGAGAAGGAAATGGCAACCCACTCCAGTATTCTTGCCTGGGAAATCCCATGGACAGAGGAGCCTGGTGGGCTATAGTCCATGGGGTTCAAAACAGTTGGACACGACTTAGTGACTAGATACCAGATACCAAAACCAAGATGATCTTTCCAGGGAAGGGGAAGTTAGGGAGGCCTAAAGGTTGAGTGACAAGTGGCTTTTGACCCCTGTTTTACAACTTTATTGTCAAAAAAAACCACGTTATTATCCTGTGGCAAAGACCACTATTCCTCGCAATTTCCTTTCTCTTCTTCCATCTCACTGATTAAGTCCTCCAAATCTCACACTTTCATCCATGTTTGTGGCTATGTAGACTACAGATCCATTCCCAGCATCCCTCAGAGTGAGGACATTTGATCAGCCGGACGTAGCTGAAGGTGATGTTACAGATGGAGCAGCCACCCCTTTCTGCATCCATCTTTCCTACTGTGGGGACATAGACCATGAGTTAATGACCGAGCAACAAGGCAGAAGGGGCACTGATGCCAACGATGTCATGCAGGGCCAACCAAGACTGGCTGGGTCATTGTGGGTATTTATGTAGCTGGGAAAGTCCTAACGTTTTAGACTTCTGTCACACTAGTCAAATCTGTATTTTGATACAAACCCCAAACATCTATGCACCACCCTCACATTCACATGGAACCAGGAGAGCCCTCCCTCTTCCCTGGGACAGCTGGGAAGACGGCAAGAGCCCTCTGTCTCAGAGACCTCCAGAGGCATGTGCTCACTGAGCAGGCACTGAAAACGGGCAAGACAGATGATGCTAATTTTCAACACAGAACTTCCCTGGAGCAAAGGAAGAATATCTGTGATTACTGCAGGGAGTTTTTGAAATAAAAGGTGGTGCTTTCGGTGTGAACATTATTAGATGCATATTTTAAAATTAGAAGCTTCACTCAACCTTGCTTATGTAAAAAAATGTATCCACCAAATATTTATGACGTGGCTTTGATTTTCTGTAAAACGTCTATAAAAGTATTTATTTGGTTTAGTGGACCTGCTTTGATTATTTTCATGATACGAAATTAGTTCCCAGGAACTGAAACATAATTTATATGCTGGACATCTAATTCTACATGAATAGAAATCTAATATGGGTTATACCTAAAACCGTGTATCTAACAGCCCAAGTCAAAGAACCACTTGTGTTGGGATTCCCTGGATATAATAAATTCTTAAATATAAATACTCAGACTTATCGGGCTGCTGAAGCAATGGGGCAAGACGTAGGACAAGCCAAGCAGGGTTGTTCTAAGAGACCTACTTGAACTGGTTGCTAGGATTTTTCTGTAATTGTGAAGTGTGTGCTGCATATAAGAATTTAACAACAGAACTGAAATCATGTTTGATGAATAATACGGCAGGATCAGAGAGCTGTTGGAGAGCAACACAGGAGCTCGCCAGAGTTTCCTAAGATGATCATGTGGTCCTCGGGTCTGAGGACCAAGGATGAAGTGCAGGCACCACCCGCAGACAAGGAGTGTTTGTCACTGGAACAGAAGCTTGTAGAAGGGCTCAGGTCTGTCTTCTCCAGCCAGTAAGACACGGCTGATGAGCAGGAGACCGAGTCATCATTATTATTTAGTTGCTCAGTCATGTCCGACTCTTTGGGCCCTCATACACTGTAGCCTGCCAGGCTCCTCTGTTCATGGGATTCTCCACACAAGAATACTGGAGTGGGTTGCCATTTCCTTCTCCAGGGGATCTTTCCTGACCCAGGGATGGAACCTGTGTCTCTTGAGTCTCCTGCATTGGCAGGTGGGTTCTTTACCACTGGTGCCACCTGGGAAGCCCTATGCAAGGACTAAACAGGCATAATTCTCATTTTTAAACATTCCTAGTATGGGGAACAATATCTGAGAAAAATCAGAAGTGGCGGAACTAAATTAGTAAAAAGAAGATTTAGTCTTTACAGCACAGAGACAACAGGACCAAGACCAGTAAAGTTAACGATGCATTTACTAAGCCTCATAATTAACCCCACAGTGGTGACTTCAAGTTCTTAACGCTCATTCACTAAGTGGAGGTTTAAAAGCTCAGACTGCTCAGCAACCACAGCTCAAAACTACGTGGACGGTGCCCGGTGAGAAAGAGCGGGAGACAGTGGGGTGCACGTCCAGCACAGACCAGAGGCTTGTCCAGCTGTGTTCACCTTCCAATCACTTCTGTTTTTCTCCATCTAACTGTTGGCTTAGCCAGGATGCACCCAAAATTAGTTAAACAGCAACTTTTATAAAGCATCTAAAAACTCAGAATCATATTGATGCTTTTTATTTTTTGGTAAGGGACAGGTGGAAAAACAACTCTGCAAATATGATTATACACGATGATGTCAGATCTGTGATTCCCAGCACACTGGCATTTCTTTTTTCTTTCTAATATCCTCTTTCCCATAAATCACCTCCATGCTAAAATGACCAGATGTTAAAAGATTAGCTTACAGAACTATATCCTAGAAACAGTATATAAATTGAAATATTTCTACAGTAAAATTTTTAAAAAGGCAATCCACAAAGTAGTGCACGCGTGGTCCACCCCTGTGCTGTGCTGTGCTCAGTCACTTCAGTCGTATCCAGCTATTTGTGACCCTATGGACTGAGCCCGCCAGCCACCTCTGTCCACGGGATTCTCCAGGCAAGAATACTGGAATGGGTTGTCATGCCCTCCTCTAGGGGATCTTCCCCACCCAGGGATAGGATCCAGGTATCCTGAATTGCAGGCATATTCTTTACCATCTGAGCCACCGGGGAAGCCCTGGATTATTGCAAAAAACATGAAGCTGTTGAATATCCTGACCTTAAATAGAGCTTGTCTCCTGCTTGCCTGTTTATGTGAAACATGTTCTTTTTTTGGGAGGGGAGGCAGATTTTTTCTTTAATTTTTCAAAATTTATTTTTAATTGAAGGATAACTGTTTTACAGTATTATGTTGGTTTCTTCCATACATCAACATGAATCAGCCACAGGTATACGTATGTCCCCTCCCTCTTGAACCTCTCACCCTTCTAGTTGTTACAGAGCCCTGGTTTGAGTTCCCTGAATCATACAGCAAATTCCCACCAGCTCTCTATTTCACACATGGTCATGTATGTTTCCCTTCTACCCTCTCCATTTGTCCCACTCTCTCCTCTCCCCTCGTGTCCCTGCCACCCCTCACCCCGCCTCGTGCTGTGTCTACAAGTCTGTTCTCTATGGACAGACACATTCTGATTAGAAGACAGGAGCCAGGCCTTGCGGTTGCACCAGGAAATAAGCCTCCCCACAACACAGACGTGGCTTCCAGTACCTCCTGGTAACTCATCTCAGAGAGCAATTCTAAGCTGAGTATGTCTGGGCTTCAGGTCTCTTCTGCTTGTGCCAAATACCCAACACGTTTCAATCCCCTACACTGCCCGGGACAGGAAGTATTTACGAAGGCTTATAAATCATTCAGCTGTAGTCCCTGTATTCTGAGAACCTCAGGGAAGTCTCTTAGTGAGTAACTGCAATCATCCAAATCTTAAGGATGCTAGCTTGCCCCCCTACCCACCCCTGCAAAGTGAGCTTTCCCCATCTTTCTTTCTGGGGCTCATTTTCCTTCACTCCAGCAGTCAGGCAGGCATCTAAGAGAGGGGTCAACACCCCCAGGAGTCCCCCATGTGCCCACCATCCAGTCTCTGGACACTGTACATTCTCCAGGTAGACAAATGGGATTCCAAGTGGTGGTGAGCAGATAGGAATGCAGGTTTCTGCTTCACCACAGACCAGTCAAAGCCTGCTGCTTTTGTTTGTTGTTTTAGGGTGTCAGTTGTCAAACAAAAGCAGCTATGAGGAGCAGCACTGGCCCCTAGATTTAAGAAATAAGTAAATCGAATACATATCTAAATGGAAGGCACTAGAAATAAATCCAGGACCAGACTTAATAAGGCATTGCACATTTTCTGATCTTTCTTTTTTTTTAATCCATAAAGACTCTGACAAGTGGACTCATGCCTCATCATCTGATGAGAGACGGTGGGCATGGAGGGAAGTGGATTGAAACCTTCACTTGCAGGGTGTTAACACACTAAAGCATCACAGTATGGTTTTCATTTTTTTTTTCAACAATGTTATCAAGTAATGTTGCATGTTCCACTTGGTAATTTTAATTTCATTTGACTTTCATCACTGCATATATGAGGCAGTTTTAAATGAAGCCCATGCCAACCGAGGAAAATCGGCAGTTCTTTGGCAGAAAGGAATCTCCTGCAAGAACACTGAATCTTTCATGTTACTTCTGTTTCTGGTCAATAGGTCACAAGAGGCAACAACTTCTTAGAGCATCTTGTCAAAAAGTGAGGCATGTAAGAGCTGTGGGGGGAGGCTGCACAGCAGTAACAGAATGAGCAGAAAGGTGTAGAAAAGGGTTGTCTCTAAATTTAGAAATGAAATTTAAATTTTTCATTAGCACCGACTCATCACGAGAGTTATGGGTGTAACTGTGAAGGCTCGGTTATCTTAATTAAAAAGAACTGGGTATTTTCAGAAAATGTGATCTCTGTGTGTTAGAAAATTCTGAGTAAGCCTGCTGGACTTATCATTCAGAGGCAACATGCTGGGTGCCCAAATGGCAGGCTGGGGTTTTCTAGCTACTCTGTGGTCAAGAAAACATAAGCCTGACATTTTTAACCTTGAAGGAATTATTCTCATATTCAGTACCCACTGGAACCCAGAAACACTGATCAACTTCTCCACAAATGTCTCATAACCAAAGAAGGAAATCTTCTGTCCAAGGGAGGAAAAACTAGTTGAGTAAATTTATTTTCACAAAGAAGTGAAAGACATAGTAGGAAAGGCATCATAATTCATTAGAAAATAAGAAGAGTGAACGTGAATATATTACCTCTGCTGTTACCTCAAGTTTGCTTTTCTATAATATTAAAAACCTATTCCTCAACGGTCACGACAACATCCTTTCAGGTACTGTCTGCATTTTATCAGCCCTTTGAAGCCATAAATCACTACACAAGATATGTCTGCTTTCAGACACAAGTAGCTGGTATTTAAGCTAAAGAAGGAGATCCAAATCAGAATACAAGTTGCAAGCCACTCTATCTTTGGGAAGTGATTTTTTTTTTTTTTGCCAACATAGAACAGAGACTTTAGCGTTGACTTTTTCTCTTCACGTTGCCAGTTAATCGAGCAGAGGTCGAGGATGATAACTGCGTCTAGGGAAACAGGCCTGCGCACTGCAAAACGGCGTACCAGGCTCTGCTGTGGCTTCTCCCATTCAGGCGCAGGTATGGCGGTACTCTTCCAATGGCAGTGATTCATGGAAAAGAAAGTGAAGCCAGGTTCACTAAAGCCTTCCTCAGATTTCAAAGGGGACGATGAAGAGAGGATCTAAGAATACCCACGCGGAATACACATCCTCTGGCCCACTCTTCAGGCCATGCCAGCGCTTCTCAAGCTGAGAGGCAAGGAGGACCTGAGCAAAGCAGGGCCTTTGGGGCTCTACCATCCTTGCAAGTTTGAGGTTGCTTTTCAAAGTTTTCCAGGTTAACAACTGTGTTTATGTGCCCTCTACTTTATTTATTTCATCCAAAGTCTTTTTTATTTTATATTGGAGTATAGTTGATTAACAAGGTTATGTTAGTTTCAGGTATACAGCAAAGTGATTCAGTTATACACACACAAGTATCTATTCTTTTTCAAGTTCTTTTCCCATTTAGGCTATTACAGATTACTGAGCAGAGTTCCCTGTGCTATACTATAGGTCCTTGTTGGTTATCCATTTTAAATATAGCAGTGTGCACACGGAAGGAAAGCTATGACAAAGCTAGGCAGTGAATTAAAAAGCAGAGACATCATTTTGCCGACAAAGGTCCATATAGCCAAAGCTATGGTTTTTCCAGTGGTCATGTATGGATATGAGAGTTGGACCATAAAGAAGGCTGAGTCCCAAAGAACTGATGCTTTCAAACTCTGGTGCTAGAGAAGACTCTTGAGAGTCCCTTGGACAGTGAGGAGATCAAACCGGTCAATCCTAAAGGAAATCAACCCTGAATATTAGTTGGAAGGACTGATGCTGAAGCTGAAGTTCCAATAATTTGGCTACCTGATGCCAAGAGCCGACTTACTGGTAAAGACCCTGATGCTGGGAAAGACTGAAGGCAAAAGGAGAAGACAGTAATAGGGGATAAGATGGTTAGATAGTATCACCAACTCGATGGACATTAGTTGATCAAACTCTGGGAGGTAGTCAAGGACAGTGGAGCCTGACAGGCTGCAGTCCATACTGTCATGAAGGGTCGGACACAGCTTAAGAGACTGAACAACAAGCGTGTACATGGCAATTCCAACCTCCCAGTCTATTACTCCTCCTCCCCAGATCCTTACATTTATTTTTTTAACTTTTTATTTTGTCTTGGGGTATAGCTGATTAACAATGTTGTGATAGCTTCAGGTGAACAGTGAAGGAACTCAGTCGTACACACACATGCATCCATTCTCCCCCAAACTCCCCTCCCATCCAGGCTGCCACACTTACATTTATAGAAGTTATATGTGTCATGGTTTGGAGCTAAATGATAATTACGAAAAGAAGACTACCTCCATTTCATACTGAAAATGTACCAAGGTATTTGGAAGCCATTCTCTTTTATTAGCACAAATTTGGAATAGAGAATTTTAGAAAACTATTTGCTAAAAGTATTATTCTCTTGACCACCCACTAAGAGCTCCCTAGACTGTAAACAAATTTATTTTAATTGACCACCACAATGGAAACACTCTCCTGCAAACTTCTTTTATAAACATTGGATTTCGAATTCCTCAAGTCCATTATGAAGGGCAAGTTAATGAAATTGCATGCCTGTATTTCCCCATTCTACCAAGTCTTTGCTTAAGCACTAAAATCTAATTATATATTTTACATGATCAAAATTTCCAATCTTGACAGTGATCATTTAGCTTAAAAAACTAAACCCTCTACCATAGTAGAAAAATCTGCATATGTAATGAGATTTCAGTCTTTTCTATTCCATTATCCTAAAAAAGCACTTTGTCATCATTTGTTCTGTACCATAAATGAGCTTATTTGCCAAAATATCAAATGGATTTTTAAATTCATTTTAAACACCCTGACAAGAGTTAGTAGATTTTTGAACATGGGGTTTTAAACACTTTCTTTTACAGAAAAGATGTAAAATCCTATGGATTGTCAAGGTAAAAACACTAAGACTTACATGGGATACCTTGCTATATTAGAGACTATGAAACAAATTGTCAGACTAAATTTTAAGAAGCATAATGATCAAATTGTCTATAAGCTATGGTAAAATACTAAATTTCGTGATGAAATACTGGGAAAAGTGGGTTGGATTTAAATTGTCCCAAGTAAGCAGAATTAAAACCTCTATCTAATAAGTCAAGAATTGCAGAAAATGTCTCATATAAGTTTTCAAATGGCTGTATAAAGTAGATCTTTGATTTTTCAGATACAAGAGCCATGACTAACCAACTCCAGTCCAATATAACCTATCACAGGGTAAATTTTTCTAGGCAAACATTTTCCATCATAAGCATATTTTTCTTAGCAGCAATAAACAATCAAGCAAACAAAAATATCTTAATTAATTTAACCCCACTAGGTCCTTAAGTCATTTTTGAAATGTTTAGGCAAGTGACTAATGAGCCATAAATCTAAAATAGCAGTGGAATCTCCCTTCCAGTTTTCCATACCTGGACATCTTTACCCAGGTACCTTTGATATATTCTGGCAAAAATGAGGCTCTCATGACTCACTTAAGTGTAGGGATCATTTTGGTTTCTTCTGGGGGGATAAAGGAGCTATTTTATAGAATAAGAGATACTAATAATATGTATATGAAATATTTGGGCCTCCCAGGTAGCTCAGTGGTCAAGAAACTGCCTGCCAATGCGGGAGACGTGGGTTTGATCCCTGGGTCAGGAAGATCCCCTGGAGAAAGAAGTGGCAACCCACTTCAATATTCTTGCCTAGAGAATCTCATGGACAAAGAAGCCTGGTGGGTTACAGTCCATAGGGTCGCACTGAGTCGTATTTAAAAAGACAAGAACTACAAATGCAAAAACCATGTGTAAGCTAGATAATCACTGAATGCGCAGTTTACTATTGAGCAGAGTAACATCCCTCCAAAGGACCAAATGTATTCTTAAACCCAGGGACCCAATAAAAGATTTTAAAAAGAGAGATGAGGTCATCTTTGCTATACTATTCTCATGCAGAACGGCTCCCAACAGTATGTGATTTAATTTTAATTCATCCAGTTTAAAATATTCTCGGTAATAACATATTCCGACTGCTTGGCCTGGAAGCCTCTTAGCAGGCTCGTTGGTACTGATATAATGCTGCAGCTAATTGTACCTTCTAGATTTGGGAGACTGGGCCGTTCTGCGGCAATTCTACAGACCTAATTAGATAATGCAAAGTTAATTTTTTCCTCAAGTTTCGGTGTAGCGGTTCTTACACTCAGTGAGCTGAAACAGGCCTCCCTACTGGTGCGTTTAAATGCTTCTCAGGAGCCACTCTTTAAAACTCTCCGAAGGCCAGGGAGCCCAGGAGGGAATTTATAATGGTGCAGAAATGAGAACGTTTCTCATTTTGAAATATTCAGGATCTTGGCAAATGAAGCAACTGCAAGTTAGTTCTCCCCTCTCCAGAAAAGACTGAAGGAAGCCTTGGGTAATTGCAGTTCAGCATGTCTTAGTGCTGCTTTAGGGATCACGGGACTGAACCAGAATTACACTGTAGAGCTCATTTCATAAAACTAGCACTACTGAAACTCTGAGCACACAGTTTTGTTATTGTTTCTTCCTTTGGTTACACATCAGCCAAATTAATGTATTATTAAAAACTAAAAATTGCCTAATAGCCTCAATATAAAATTCCTTTCCTTCCTAATTCCAAATATTAAAATGTTGTTCCAGCCACTGCTATACAAGTTACTGGATTTCAGATTAAAAGACTGCTCCAAATGCCTAATATGTATTATCATCATATTTTAATATAATGTATATAGTATACACAGCATATATGATCAAAATTACATGACTGTGGTTCAGCTTAACATACATGTACATATGTGTCTATGTCTACACATGGGTTGGGGCGGGGTAGGGGGCGGTGTGGAGAGGCACCTAATTAAGGCAGAAGAGAGATAACCCCACTTTCCAGGTGGCTCAGACAGTAAAGAACCTGCCTGCCAATGCAGGAGACACAGGTTTGATCCCTGGATCGGGAAGATCCCCAGGAGAAGGAAATGGCAACCCATTCCAGCAATGTGCCCTGGAGAACTCCATGGATAGTATTATTGCCTGGCAGGCTGCAGTCCTTGCGGTTACAAACAGTTGGACAGGACTCTGTGACAAAACAACCAACCTACCTCATTTGTGGGCAGGCCCTCTCTGGTAGTCACACTTTACTTCTCCAGTAAAACCCTCCTCTCTGATTTGATCTGTCGTTTTCCCCTGGGAAGGTGAGTGTTCCCTGCTTGAATGTTTCTCCTGAGCCGGTGTACCTGGGCATCCTGTTAACTGGATGCGCCACAGGCCCTCCTCATCCCTGGGGCCAGCAATCGGTGCAGGCCCCAGGGGCTCTTGCATCCTTTGTTCTCCTTCTCAGCAGTTCTGGTCGAGAAACACTCTCCAGGTCATCCTACTTCTGTCTATAGCACTGATTCCCACTCTGGGCTCCGTGTAACCTGCAGAAACCCCAACTCCACTGACCTGGAATCACTTTAGGCCCAAAACACACAAATGTTTTATCTTCAGCTCCCAGCTCTACTCATCCTCTGGACCACAACTTTGCAGTCTTTACAGAGACTCATCTTCTAGACCAGACTTTCAAAAATCCAGTCCCTAGACTAGCAGCTTCACCTGGGAACTAGTTACCATCGCAAATTCTCTGCCCGACCCTGGACCTCCCGAATCAGAAAGTCTGGGCAGAAGGCCAGATGACCCGGGTTCTAACACACCCTATGGGCAATTCTGATGACTGTTCAAGGTTGAGGACTACAGCTTCAGACAGTTTGTTCCTTTGGAGGAACCAGCATCTGATCCCCACCACCTCGTCCAGCGAGCGCAGCTCCTGCTCCCACCAGCCACAATGGTAATTCTATAGTCATCACCTTCCTCCCAAAGCACTTGTTTTCCTGGCCCCCTCCTGTTTAAAGCTTGGCAGAAGCCACAGACAGAGTTCTCTCCTCACTGAAATCCGGCCTCGGCATTGTTCCCAGATCACCCTGTGGAGCCAGCTCGGAACATTCACAGTATTCAGTGTTTCGGGCTCAGACTCTGTTTCTCTCTCCAGGTTCTCTTCCAGGCACCTGTCCCCAGGGTCTGCAGAGATCCTTTCTGCTTCTGCACGCCCATTCCCTATCCCCATGCACTTGACCTCCAACCCTCCCTCCCAGGGACCAGCTGTCTGACCGCCCGCCAGTCCACCCCAGGCTGGATGCTGCTTCCCTGAGACCTGGGACCAGCAGCTACTGCAACCCTCCTTTCACCCTCTGCTACCGTTACTTGTGCATCTGGCCCACAAACTTGACAATCTAGGACCACGCGTAGCACGATGACCACATAATTCATCATCTGACCCGGAGCGTCCCTGAGGACACCCAGCATCCTATCAAGTGCTGCCAGCCCTCCAGACGGCTCAGCACCACCACGCGGGCCTTCTGTCTACTTCTCTTGCATTCTGGCCTCTTCCACCCTCAGGGCGGCCCTGCCTGTCCCCTGGGCCAGCCAGGCTCTGCCCAGAGAGTTGCAGCCAGGCCTCAGCCACCATCACCCCTGCCTTCTCCTCCCCACCACTCAGCCTACACCACCTCACATGCTTCTGTCTGTCTGAAATGAACACTCCAGTATCTCTGTGGCCCCCTCCAGCACAGCCCACAGGAGCTCATCTGTGTTGTTAAAATCTGCAGGGGGGGTTGGGGAGGAGTGAGAGGAGGGGAAAGGGTTAGAGGGCACAGCTGGTCAGGATGCCTGAGAATGACTGTGTACACGACCTTGGGCAGGGTTCATGGCTCTGTAACTCAGGGGCCTCCCTTCTACAATGAGGATTACATGAGACTGCGCTAGAGGGTTATTACTACAATTAACATCACACAGGACTGACTGTGTTATCTGTTATCACCACGCATTTTACTGCTTTAGAGAATCACCAATGACCAGAGCACACGATGGTATTGAGGAGACAAGAGGGGTTTGAATCTTCCAATCAGGGAGTCAGAAGCAGAATGTCACCACACCCCAACTCCACCTTGGAGGCTTCCAAAACGCTGCTCTTCCTGCTCCACCAGAAACACCCCAACCCGGTTCCTTAGCCTCCCATTCAGCGCCTTCAGAATGTGGCCCAGACTTACTCTTGCAATCTTAGGTTCCACCACTTGTCATGAGTAAAACCAGCCTCCATTTGGTCTCACCAGATTCCTTGCATCCAGAACACTCTTCCTTGTGCGAACCCCACCCTGTTCCAGGTGGAGCCAAACACTGGGGTCTGGCCTCCGAGCACCCACCTTCTGCAGCTGTGGTGGGACCTTTGGGTGGGGGTGACACCCCACTGTGGGTGCAATAAGGGACGGAGCCTGTGTCTGGGACACCCCTACGTCTCCAGCGCCCAGCCGGGTGCCTCGGGGGTCCTCCATTCACTATTTAGGGTAGATGGAAGGGTGGAGGTTGGGAGGTACGGTAAAAAGGCCTGATTCATGAATGAAAAGAAAACTGCTATTTTTATAGACAAATACCTTCTGTGTGGTCATTGGATCAAGACCTGAGTAAGTAACATCTTTACTACGTCAAAAGCTTTCCACCTCCTCTACAGCACTGAGTCTCCGATGCCTGGAGCGATGCCTGGCGCTGAGTAAATGCTCGGTGGGTATGTGACACTTCTACTGAGAGAGTGACTGCCGTGCTTTACAGCGCAAATACTCTCCCAGCTCTCACGTTGTTAATACACCTTCTACCCTTTCACCCTTCCCTCTTCCACCTTACAGAACCCAAATATAAAAGCATTCCTGAGATTCCCTGGTGGTCCTGTGGCTAAGCCTTTGAGCTCCCACTGCAGGGGACCAAGGTTCCATCCCTGGTCAGAGAACTAGATCCCACATACTGCAATTAAGACCTGACGCAACCAAAAAGAAAAAAAAGTCATTCCTTTCATAGCTTCAGCCTGTGTCCATTCTACCCTAGAGAAATTTCAAATTCTTGATTTCACTAGTTTTCTTCTTCTGTCAGATTGTGCATTCTTTCTTTAGGGATGAAAATCAGAATCCAAAATACGAACAAAGACAACAATTGAGGTTGAAGCTGAATAATCACAACCCAGTTCCAATGTTCGAGAGCTGTTCAAATCTTGCTGGCCAAGCTTCTTCTTCTTTTTTTTTTTTTAATAACTCAAGTTGGAAATTACAAATAATGTTTACAAATGGCCCAAGCTCAGAACTCTGATGTTCATTAATGCATTATTTTCTCTCTCATCTCTAATTTACTATTAACTGATCTAATGTAGTGTTTACCAGAACCAAAGTGAAGCGGGTACCTTATCTCCCTTTTCAAGCAGCTGGTCCCATCACGAAATAGTTTCCCAAATTCTGTTTCCACGCTTTCTTTACTAGTAATTGTGCACTCCCTGAACGGCTGTTCTGAGCCTTCTCCACCTGCTAAGGGAACATCCTGTGGCTGCTCCCAGAGTGAGGTGTCCTTACACAGACACCAGAGTAAGGAGGGGAAGGAAGCAAGGCCATGTGGGTGCTCGAGTCTTTTCTTCAACTAGGATGTGATCCCTTCAGAGCAGGGCTTTTCCTTGAGGCCATCTTGGTGCTCTCAGTGGGGTCTGGAGCAGGGGGTGGCGGTGTGTCCCAGAAATTAGAATTGTATTTTGGGTATTCATCCCTGAAGAATGAATGTACCATCCGACAGAGGAAGAAAAGTAATGAAATCAAGAATGTGAAATTTCTAGAGCTGAATGGACACAGCCTGAGGCTGTGAGAGGAATGCTTTTATAGTCAGGGTCTGTATAGTGGAAGAGGGACGGTGAGGAAGTAGAGTGTGTATTAGTAGCATGGACAGAGTTCTGTGAGAACTGGGGGAGTATCTGCACTGTACTCATGGCAGTCACTCCCTCAACAGATGTGTCAAATACCCATGGAGTGTTTGCTAAGCCCAACCACTGCTCTAACAGGACTGATGTCTGACCTTCCACCACCGGATGGAAAATACTTCCACAGAATTGACAGGCACAGAAATTCTTAGGGACGTCTGCATTTTCAGGGCGCCCAGCCCTGCAGGGGAGAGACGTGGATGAAGGCTGCAGCACCGTGGAAGGGGAGGGAGAAATTCCACGAGCAGGAAGCGTGACTCCTGCCTCTCAAAGACTCAGTGCTTCACAGGCACCTTTAAGAAATGCGACAGCTTCAGAGTCTCAACCCAGGAGAACGCATGTACGCAAAACTGCATTAATTTCAGGAAGCCCGTAGAACCCAAATTTCTTAGACTTGGTAACATGGGAGGTTTTCATTGCAGGAGTGGGAGAGGACAGCAAAACAGAGAACGACAGTGACAACACAGTGAGACAACAGTGACCTCTTCTGACGCTACACTTCTGCTAAGTGACAGCTCCACCCCTAATAAATGAGCTTTTGTTTGAAATAAAATATCATGGTCAAGGCGGAGAAGGCAATGGCACCCCACTCCACTACTTCTGCCTGGAGAATCCCATGGACGGAGCAGCCTGGTAGGCTGCAGTCCATGAGGTCGCTAGAGTCAGACACGACAGAGTGACTTCACTTTCACTTTTCACTTTCATGCATTGGAGAAGGAAATGGCAACCCACTCCAGTGTTCTTGCCTGGAGAATCCCAGGGACGGGGGAAGCCTGGTGGGCTGCCGTCTCTGTGGTCGCACAGAGTCGGACACGACTGAAGTGACTTAGCAGCAGCAGCATCATGGTCAAGGGCAGAATTTTTCTGGTTGAAACTGATCACAGCTGAGATAAAAGGCTTTGCTAGGGTATAACCTGACCAACTGGGTAGTCAATTCAGTCACAGCCTCATTAACCAAGGCTCCTTTCCACTGGTCTCAGCTTATCACATAAAACCTCTCCATCTAGCAACAGTTCTTGAATGAGTCCTACTCTGCACGCCCTGAACCTAAATGGCATTAACAGTTTGACTTAAGCAACATTGGTACGTACTGAGAACCACCAGTTCACATGCAGCTTCTCACCAGCACTGAATTTGTTATAGGAGAAGCACAGATCTTTCAACATCTCCATTTTAGAACTTTATTTTTGGAGGCTAATGATTCAATGTTAAACACTCAGGGCTGGAACCTTGGAGAAATGGTCTAGGAGATACTGTAATTTATTTAATTAAAGGAACTGTCTACACTTTGGAAGTGCTAAACAGATGGTTGTAGTACAAGCTGACCTTAAAATATTCTGAGAACAAAGCCTAAAAAGATAAGCCTTCACATTAAAACTGCAAAATGTAACATTGGAATGTACAGATTTCGGTCTTCAGAACCTTCCATGTAATAAACAACCTGTCACTTTGCTATCACTTATTGGGTGCCTCTGGTCACCTTCCTTCTCCTTCACTCCCATGTGCAAACACCTAGTCCTGGTGCCTCTGCATCTCCATTGAATCGCTCTTGAATTAACTGACTTTTCTCCCCTTCCCCTGTCACTCTGCCAATTCCATCAACATCACATCCCACCCGGGCTATTATAACCTCCAACAGGAATTCCCATCTGCTCCTGCTCTAAACCAATACCACCAGAGTGATCTCTTCAAAGCACAAATCTGATCGTGTCTCTCCTCTATATAAAAATCCTTCCACGAGCTTCGTCTTTGGAGTTGATGGCTGCTCTAAAGACCTGATCCCTGGCCTGGTCTCCTGGCACCCTCACTCTTCATGTCCTAATGGTTGTTGTTCAGTCGCTCAGTCATGCCTGACTCTCTGTGACCCCATGAACTGCAGCACTTCATGCTTCTCTGTCCTTCACTATCTTCTGGAATTTGCTCAAATTGCTCTCCATTGAGTTGGTGATATCTCCAACCATCTCATCCTGTTGCCCACCTCTCCTGCCCTCAATCTTTCCCATCATCAGTGTCTTTTCCAATGAGTCGGCTCTCTGCATCAGGTGGCCAAAGTAATGTTCTAACTCCACTGGTCTTATTCTGCCTCCTCAGATCACCATGCTACCTCCTACCTCAGAACCTTTGCACATACTCCTCCCTCTCAGGCCTGCCCCCCACCCACTCCCAGATCAACAGTGACTCTTCTTCAGATCCTCAGACTCTAACTCAAGGGCCATTTCTTCAGATAAGGCTTTCATGCCCAAGCACCACCATTTGTTACCCGCTGTGGGTTTTTTTTTTTCCACAGCATGTGGCACAGTTATTATTTATAGGCCTATGAAGTCTTGATTGATGTGATTTTTGACCCAGTAGCCTACATGATTCAAAAGGTTAGGGAAAAGGAGTATTTCCCTATCAAGTAGCACCAGGACGTAGGAGGTACTCAAAAAAGTTTGTTGAATAAATGAAAACTTATCCAACAGAGTATGATTTGAATGCTAAGATCACGTTTCACATCATTCACATCAGAGAAACAGCAAGAGGCCCAGAGATGAGAAAGTGACAAGAAATGTGTTTCTGTTGTCTTGACCATAGGTGACCTGTTTTGCTGATTAGATCTAAAGGAGGAAGTAGTCCAGAGGAAAAAGCACCCGGCTGCAGAAGACTTTTGTGCCTGGAACACTGAAAGATTAAGGCAGGAAGCTACATGTGGTGAACCCACCAGGACCAGCTTGCTAGAGTAGAGGCAGAATTTGTATTTGGTAAATGGGATTATTCCAGACTATCTCAGGTCATTTATCAGAATCCAGAAAGCCCTATAAATGGACCAGCATTAAGGAGAGGCAGATGTTTCACCATGGGTGGAGTATGTGTAATCATAAAGTAAAAGACCAAAAGGGGGAAGGGAAACTCAGGAGTCTTCCCTAAGTGAGATGTCCTTGGGCAGCTGCATCTCAGAAGCTCTTGGTTAGTTTTGAGCAGTAGTACCTTATTTGCACTCTTATGACTTATCCGTTATATCTTCAACTGCTTAGTTAACATATACCTGCAAACTTAATAAAGACATTTGGCTCTCCAGATACATAAAGCAATCTTCTTAATGTTAATTGTTTGAAAGTCTTACAAACCTAGTTTTGGCAAAGCTAGTTTCTGTCTTTGGCAAATGACAGAAATTATACTGGATCCACCGACAAGCTATATTCAATAAGCTGGACCAAAAATTAAGTTATAACCACCTCCTATAGCTATTAAATGAGCTCGAGGCCCAGTCCCTGTATTAGCAGTAATTAAAATATTTCAGTATTTCAGGACCTTGGGGCTGACACTCCATCACCCCTTTGTAAGATTTTGTCATCTGAATTACAGGACATTCTGAATATGGCTAATTCTGTCACTCTTTCCTCAGTTTCTCGCCCAGGAAATGGCGTTTAAACGTCTCCAGCTCTGTTAAAGGCCATTTGTGATCACAAAATACAGTATTCGGTAGTCCTTGGTAAGTCATTTTGAAAGCAAAATCATAAAGAGGTCACCATCACTCCACGAAAGTTGAAGGGCTTAAAACGACAAACACATTCAAAAGGAAAACTGGGTACTTTTTATTATCCTTATTTAAATGACTTCAAGGGAAACCCCCCACCCCTCCAAGACGTTACAGAGATCCCAGTGCCATTAAGTCTTCAAATAGACGCTACAACTTTAGAGTACATCTCAAGAGTAAATCTAACCCCAACACAGGGGCAGGAGCTGACAAGGAAATCTCTTCCTACGATTCTTAGGGTTGAAAGGATGCCTGCTCACTCAACTTCCAGACGTTAACTTTTCAGAAGGAAAGTTAATAAAGGGGACCCCTTGGATGCAATGCAGATGCTGTTTGCAGAAGGCGCTGGAAGCGGCACGTCTCCCACCCCACCCCACTCTCGGCCCCTCGCCCCGCCCCGCCCCGCCGCGGCCCGGTCGCCCCCTGCCCCCGGGAAGGAGGGGCGCGGCCGCAACGGGGGGCGCGGCCGCGTCAGCGGTCACCTACGTCCCGGGGCGCCGATGGAGCCGCCGGGGAACGTCGGGCGGCGGACACCGCGTCCGCAGCCCCTCGGCTCAAGTTAGTTTGGGCGCTCGGCCGGAGCCTGGGGGGGGGGCGGGGAAAGGGGTGTTCCGGCCCGACGGGGCGGCCGGGAGAGGGGCTGCGGGACTGGGGGGCCCGGGGGTGGGCGAGGGAGGCAGGTCCCGGGCGAGGCCTCGGCCGCTCCTCGCCGGTCTCGGCGCCGGAGCCTAGGGGGCGGCGCTCTTCTCAGGGCCGGGGGCGGGGCCGCGCGCTCCCATCCCGGCGGACGGTGGGGGCGCCGAGGGCCGAGCAGCCGGGGGGCGCCCGAGACGCGCGGGGGCGGCGGCTGCCGGACCCCGGGGCCTGGTCCGCACCGGGCGGTGGCGGCGGCCGCGGCCCCCTCGCCTCCGTCAGGCCTGCACGCGCCACAGGCCGCAGCCCGGACCAGCCCCGCGTCCCCGGCCGCCGCCGCGGCGGTCCCGGCCCGGCCCTCCTCCGCTCCCGCCCGCGGTCCCCGCGCGGAGGGCGGCCGCCGAGCCTCCGCCGCAGCGTGGGGCCGGGAGGCGGGGGCCGGGCTCAGGGGCCCCCCACCCGCCGCGCCACCTGCGGAGCCCGTGCGCGACCCACCGCCCCCGCTCCCGCCAAGCGCGCGAACAAAACAAGTTGCAGGTCGCCGTCGCCGGAGGGGGGCGGGCGGGTCACTCACCCTCATCCTGCTCAGCGAGCTCGGCTCGTCCGGCCGCGGGGACAGGGAGGACCAGAGGACCACCAGCCCCAGGAAGCTGCCCACCACCAGCAAACTGCGTAAGAGGAGCCCGATCTTCAGCCTCATCTTCCTCCGGCGGCGAGAGGCGCACAGCCCGGCGCAGCCGCCGCCGCCACCGCTCTCCCCTCCCCTCCCCTCCCCTCCCCTCCCTCCTTCCCCCTCCGCGCTCGCCGCCTCCGCCCGCCCCCGCCGCCCGGCGGCCGCCCTCCCCGCCGCCGATCTGGAACTCCCCTCGCCGGACGGGCCGCCCCTCCCCGCCCTCCCTCCCCGCCGCCGGGTCCGCAGTCCCTGCTCCGCCGCTGTCCGCTCGACCCCTCCAGGTCCTCCTACCTCGCGGCTGACTAACTTACACTCTTCCCCAGGGCTGTCCTCAGCCTCGGCCCCAACCGCTCAGCACTTGAATGCTGCCCGTTTCTCCCAACTTTTATTGTCCATTGAGGCTGTAACTCCGGCCCTAACGCCTGTCCCCCCCTGCCCCGCGTTCCCCCAGCCCCCGCCGCGGGGCCGGCAGGAAGGGAACCAGGAAGTCGGGGCTGCAGCTGCTGCTGCAGCTCCACGTGGCTGATTTATCGTCGGGAGGATTTTTTTTTTCTTATTGATCGTTCTCGCTTCTTCACACGGCTCCTTAAGGAGGTGGATTTGTAACCGCCAGGCCCGGTGTGATGTGCAAATATCACCGGACCGCAGAAGCTCTCTTGGAAAGCAGACGTGTCGTACGTCGTCGCCCTGCCTGGAGCTAATTAGAAGAAAGCCAACCTGGTGCTAAATCAGCAATATCTTGTTCAAGGGCTCAGTTTTATATATCCCCAGGACCGAGGATTTGGGGGGAGGAGGGCTTAAAAACAATACTTCACCCTCATCGCCTCCTAATTCAGTCCCCATTTTTGCCACTCATTGAGGTTCCTTGATTTGTGTTTTTTAAAAGCCTTTCTGCCTGAAACTTACATTACCCAGGAAGGGATATTGACAAATGTTTACTCATATGCCCCACCCAGAGGAAATAATTTTTGTGCCCCTGTCTTCCAATAAAGATGTCAGTCACCTCACCGCACTGCCGAGTGCACATGATTATGTTATCCGTGTGAGATAGCCTAATTGCCTAATGCAAGCTGAACAGTTTGATATTTTATCCTAAGTTTGGGGAAGGTAAAGATGGATCCTTCTTCCTGTTAGTACAATTGTCTCTTACCTGCAGGTACTTTAAAACAAGTATTTTTAAAACAAGGTTGTTTAAATCTCTAGAATGACATAGAGAATTTGAATCATCAGGCTAGATAAAGAATTTGACCAGACCAACTCCATATGCTTCATGACTTGGGTTATAGTACCTAGTACACTGAGGAATTCCATAGATGCCCTCATGTCAGAATTTCCACACAACGTTTGCACTGAACAACAGCGGGAAATGTAGAATGGATGACAATATGGTCAGGTCTGTTCTTGGCTGGATAATTGTGCACAGTAATGCATGTTAGCCCAGTACATATAGCACCTGGAGTCCTGGCAAGGCTTGAATACAAATCACTGTCTGACTCAGCATTTTTATCAACTGCTTAAATCAAAATCAGTTGTTTTTCCTATACGACAAGGGAGACTTTGCTGAAGACCTTTTTTTTTCTTTTTTTTTAAATGAAAAACACCTGAAATATTTAATTGATAAAAGTATTAGTCATCTGGGTCATGGAGAAAGTTACTGCCCACTCCTGGGTCAATTCAGGTTCGTGTGGGGATCTAAGCATTATCTGTACCCAGGTGACTCTGACCCAGCTGATCTGTGCGCCTCCTTTGGAGAAACAGTGAAAGGAAGGCGTGCTTGGGGAAATTTTTATTTAGATGAGAGGTTCTCAACCTCTGGAATCTAATGCCTGATGATCTGAGGCAGAGCTGATGTAATAATAATAGAATGCACAATAAACGTAATGCATTTTCAGTTCCGTTCAGTTGCTCAGTCGTGTCCGACTCTTCTTGACCCCACGAACTGCAGCACACCAGGCCTCCCTGTCCATCACCAACTCCCAGAGTTCACCCAGACTCACATCCATCGAGTCGGTAATGCCATCCAGCCGTCTCATCCTCTGTCGTCCCCTTCTCCTCCTGCCCCCAATCCCTCCCAGCATCAGGGTCTTTTCCAATGAGTCAACTCTTCGCATGAGGTGGCCAAAGTACTGGAGTTTCAGCTTTAGCATCATTCCTTCCAAAGAACACTCAGGGCTGATCTCCTTCAGAATGGACTGGTTGGATCTCCTTGCAGTCCAAGGGACTCTCAAGAGTCTTCTCCAACACCACAGTTCAAAGGCATCAATTCTTCGACGCTCAGCTTTCTTCACAGTCCAACTCTCACATCCATACATGACTACTGGAAAAACCATAGCCTTGACTAGACAGAACTTTGATGGCAAAGTAATGTCTCTGCTTTTTAATATGCTATCTAGGTTGGATCATTCCCAAATCATCCCTCTCCCCACCCCAGTCCGTGGAAAAATTGTCTTCTACAAAATCAGTCCCTGGCGCCCAAAAGATTGGGGACCGATGACTTAGATAACTGGAAAGCTGGAACAGGATGATTTCTAGACCTCACTTGGGCTATTTACAAATGAGGAGGATTCCTCCACAAAACTGCCTTCCCTAGACAGAGTCTGGGCTTGGAGGAGGTGACCTTCAAGGGGTCTTAACTCCAGTCACAGGAGGGAATAAGTCCATTTGAAACCAGCAGCTAAGGTCCACCAGGAGTAACGAAACCTTTCATTTGTCCTCTCCTTTTCACAGTCAGAGGACGCAGTTTTTTATTATTAGGAAAATAGGAATGTTTATTTGTACTGTTACGAGCACAGACAGGCAGGTGTGCACACTGAAAGTGGTCCTTATCACTTGCTAAGGTGAACAGAAGGAGTTTGGGGCAGAAATGGTATTCAGAGAAGACCCTGTCATCCCCTGTATGTTTTGCACAGAGAACTTAAAATATGTGTGAAAGGACACAAAATTAGAAGTTGACCAGTGGGTGTGTAGCTGTAAAAGCCCACAGTTCCTCTGAGCCCTAACTATGTTTAAAAGAAACTCTAAGTATAAAATACATGCCTATTGGCAACATTTGCAGCCAGGCTGCCTCAGCAGAATTGACACAGCTCTGCTTAGAAAATGAGCTGTGTGTCCACAGCTTAGGTCAGGGTCAGTTACCCTCTCTGAACCTAGGGCTCTTATCTGCCCAATAGTGATTGCAGTACCACATGGTCAAAAGGAGTAATGGAGGTCAAGTACATATGCAAATATAAGTTCAGATAGAGGAATGAGGCTAGTCCCAGTGTGTGAGGGTATAATTTTTTTTTTTTTTTAATGAATACTGTTGCAATTGTTTTTTAGTCAGTCAGTCATTTCCAACTCTTTAATCCTACAGACTGTAGCCGGCTAGGCTCCTCTGTCCATGGGATTCTCCAGGCTAGAGTGGTTTGCCAATTCCTTCTCCAAGGGATCTTCCCAATCCAGGGATCCAGCCGAGGCTCCTGCATTGCAGGCAGTTTCTTTACCAGTGAGCCACCAGGGAAGCCCAAAGTTATCTCTTACTGCATAGCAAATTACCTTCAAATTTGGGGTTTTAAAACAACAAACTCTGACTGTTTCACACAGTTCTGAGTCAGGAGTCCAGACTGACTCTGAGACCCTCCTCCCAGCTAGGTGGTCCTGGCTCAGGGTCTCTCCTGAGGTTGTTGCCAGGCTGTCAGCTGGGGCTGCAGTCATGGCTTAGCTCTGCCTGGAGAAATCTGCCTCCACGTTCACCCGCAAGGCCTAAAGGCAGGGCTCCCTGGCTACTGTGGGACACGTCTCACGAGGCTGCTCAAGACAAGGCATCAGACTTCCTCCAGAGGGAATGATAGGGACGGAAAGAGGGAGAGAAAGAGACAGAAGACTCCAGAAGCTGCAGTCTGGTGCATTGTGGAAAGGGGCCACGGAAAGGTGTGAATAATAGGAGGCCAGGGGCTTCGGAGGCTTAAAAACAGCATTGGAAATCAACATACTCCTTTTTTTCTCTTACCATTCGTAGTAATTCAGTTACCATTTTGCTATGCTGAAGTCTTTCAAAAAGAATCCATATCTTAAATAATTGCTCATTTCTGATTATCTTGCAAGGAAATACTCTGTATACTCTATGTAGTCTTCACTTCTTCTAAAATGAAGGTGTTGGACCAAAGAATCTTGAACACCCCTTCCAGTTCTGAAATTCTGAAGTTGACCTGTGACATTAATAGATGGTTGAGACTTTTAAATTTCTATTCTTACGTGGAATACAACCAAGTCAAATACTGCCTCTATACTCCCCCCGCCCCCGCCCCCGGCATGGAATACTATTTCTGTAATAAGCTTAAAAAGATGGGTAATTCCTGAGTTGTGCTCATCTGGAATAAAGACTATTGTCACTGGGCTTCCATTTGATGAGGTTAATGGTCTCCTACAGTGTTGTGAAGGCAGAAATGCTTATTTAAAAGCACTTTTAGATTGAATGCCATAGAATACCGCCTCTCGGGGAGCCGGGGCTGTTTTCAGACTCCACGAATCAGAAGGACTCTTTTGACTTGACCGTTTATTTAAGTGGTAAATGAAACACATTCTGTCTCCTAACACTCTTGTTTGGAACCCCTTCAGCAGCTTCTCCTTTTGCTCTCAGAATTAAGCCCAAACCTCTCAATTTACTCCAAAGACCATAGCAAGGCCGCCTCTGCTACATCCACAATCAAGTTCTCTCTCTTTTTTTTTTTTTCTGGGATCATAATGATAACGCAGTTATTCCCTTACTCAGAACACTCTCTTGGTTTCAAAACCAACTATCTCCCACCAAACTCCCAAGCATCCTTCAGAATCAGTTTATACATCCGTTCTTCCAGAATATTCCAATTCTCTTTAGACTCCAGCCCTTGCCCCATGCTCTCCAAGCCCCCGTCCGCATTTGCTCGTGGCATGTAGGGCTGAGCCTTGACACTGCTTACCCAGTGGTCTGTCACCCCCATCAGGCCATTCATCTGGCGTTGTCTTCCCGGGTACGTGCAGTGCCTGACACACAGGGCCTGTGCTGGGAGCCAGGGAGTGAAAGCAAATTCACACATGCTTCGTTTCACAAGTTCACTCTACGTTTTAAGCAAATTTGGAATCGTTGTGTGATAGAAGATATGCTGCATTTATGTACGGGAGTAGAAAATATCCTTGTTAGAAAGTAACTGAAGAAAAGGTGAACTTTCCAGGCATCAGCAAGATGCAGTATGACATGCGTGCATGCTAAGTCCCTTCAGTTGTTTCCAACTCTTTGCAATCCCATGTTGCATGTTGCCTGCCAGGCTCTCCATGCCATGGGATTCTCCAGGCAAGAATACAGGTTGCCATGCCTTTCTCTAGGGGCTCTTCCCTACTCAGGGATCAAATGTAAGTCTCTTGCATCTCCATTGGCAGGTGGGTTCTTTACAACTAGCACCATCTGGGAATCCCTGCACTGTGACATAATTGGGAAGTAAAAGATTTGGAATTAGCAGTTATCTACTCCCTCTCCAGCCTCTAATTGTCAGATCTTTCAAGGTAATCTCTCTGCCGTCTATACCTCAGTTTCTTTATTTGTGTGCAATTTGTATGCATGGACAGTGAGGAGATCAAACCAGTCAATCCTAAAGGAAGTCAATCCTGAGTATTCATTGGAATGATTCTTGCTGAAGCCTAAACTCCAATACTTTGACCACCTGATACAAAGATTCCACTCATTGGAAAAGACCCTGATGCTGGGAAAGATTGAAGGCAAAAGGTAAAGGGGCTGGCAGAGAATGAGATGGTTAGATAGCATCACCGACTCAATGGACATATATTTGAGCAAATTCTGGTAGATAGTGGAGTACATGGGAGCCTGGCATACTGCAGTCCATGGGGTCACAAAGAGTCAGAACAACTTAGCAACTGAACAACAGCAGCTGCCCTGAAATGTCTAAAAAGGCTTCTAGGCACAGTCCATTATTAAAAATAATACAATCATTTTTATAACTAATGAAAAATATAAAAAAAAAGAAAAGAAAAAGAAAAATATATCAGGTACTTCTGTCACTAAAAAATAAAAAAGTCTTAGAAACTACAGCTACATGCTGCCCCCGCTTCATCTCAGCTATGAAGTTCTTTACTTGTTTTCCCTAACCTTTATGAGTTTCAGTGTGTTTATACAACTTAATGTGTGTAGAGGTGGGAGTGCTTTTTCTCCCCCGTGCTTTAATCATTTTGAATTAGAAGATCTTAAAAGATCTTCACCTTTTCGCCTTTTAAGATCTAAGTGTTTTGTGAAAGTATTTTAGAGGTAGGTGACTGCACCCTTGTATAGGGTCAGGGGAAAGAGGGTTCACTGTTCTACATTTTTATCTGACCACAAGGAGTGCTGTAATTCCTAGATAATAAGTGGAAACTACTTGTGTGCTCAACAGTTGGGAAGTTTATACGCACAAACTGTTGTACTACCTTGACAAATTTCAGTGTTGAAGACTTTTTCCATGTCATTTAACCACACTCTGCCGAGAACTTCAATCCTTCTTCCGTGAATTTCATACCTTAATTTCATGAAATTTTAATACTTGAAGGGAAATTAGAAATGTGACTAGACAAGTCTCTTACTTTATGTATGACAGGTGGGTTCTCTGTGCCTCTTACTGACAGAGTTTCTTTCTGCTCCACCTCTGTTGTGTCACAGTCACGGTTTGACAAATTAGCAGTACAGTCGTCCATCCGTATCTGAGGGAGTGGTTTCAGGACCCCTGGGACCAAAATCCAAAGATGCTCGAGTCCCTTATGTGAAATGGTGTATATTTGCATAAAACCTCTACACGTGCATATATAGTCCTATCCAACTCTTTGCGACCCTGTAAACTGTAGCCTGCCAGGCTCCTCCATCCATGGGATTTCCCAGTCAAGAATACTGCAATGGGTTGCCATTTCTTCCTCCAAGGGATTTTCCTGACACAGGGATGGAACCTAGGTCTCCTGCATCTCTTGCCTTGGTAGGCAGATTCTCTACCACTGAGCCACCTGGGAAGCCCAACCTTGCACATCTTCCTTTATTTTTTAAATCATCTCTGCTGCTGCTGCTGCTAAGTCACTTCATTCGTGTCCGACTCTGTGTGACCCCATAGACGGCAGCCCACCGGGCTCCCCCGTCCCTGGGATTCTCCAGGCAAGAACACTGGAGTGGGTTGCCATTTCCTTCTCCAATGCATGAAAAGTGAAAAGTGAAAGTGAAGTCACTCAGTCGTGTCCAACTCTTAGCGACCCCATGGACTGCAGCCTACCAGGCTCCTCTGCCCATGGGATTTTCCAGGCAAGAGTACTGGAGTGGGGTGCCATTGCCTTCTCTAGATTGCTTGTAATACCTAATGCAGTGTAAATGCTATGTAAATAATTGTAAATACATTATAAATGTTATTTAAACAGATCCCATTAACTAGACAAATTCAAGTTTTGCTTTTTAGAAACTTCTGGAATTTTTCTCCTGAATATTTTCAGAACGCAGAGCCAACGGCCAGCCATTTTACCAAGACAGATCCTGGTTTGTCCTGAAGGTATCAGGTCTCCATATTAATGAACTGAGATTCTGGGCGATGCAGTTCACCTAATCTCTCTGGCCATGCCACAGTGGGTGTAGCTGGATAAACAGGGTCTCTGCAGAGACGTGAAGAGGTATGGACCAGGAGAAAGACACCCAGGAGGAAGGGGGACATTCTCCTGCTCGTCCAACCTGCAGCCCCAAAGGCACTTAATGGGAACAACAAAGAAGCGCTTTGCACCCTCTTCTGAATGGTTTTGATTAGTTACAATAAGATTGGTCTGTTTTTAGTAATGGACTATGCTTAGAAGCCATTTCATACACTGCAGAGGAGATAAGCAAAGTTGCATACAAATGAAATTGAGGTGGAGGCTCAGTATACGCAGAGTGGCACCCTTAATGATCCAGGAATTAGAGGCTGGATTGAGTGTTGGTATGTTTGCGTGCGTGCGCACTTAGTTGCTCACTCCTGTCTGACTCTTTGTGACCCCATGGACTGTAGCCCACCAGGGTCCTCTGTCTTATGGGATTTTCCAGGTAAGGATACTGGAGTGACTTGTCATTTCCTTCTTCAGGGGATCTTCCTGACCCAGGGATTGAACCCACATCTCCTGCATTGGCATACGGACTCTTTACCACTGAGTCACCAGGAAAGCCTGGATTGAGAGAAGATATCTGGTAATTATAAGCCTTATGTTTTCCAATGATGTCATTCCCCACCTTGCTGATGCCTGGAAATATCATCCTTTCAATTATTCTCTAACAACAATGAACAGGAGATTTTCTCTTTACTTAAAAGTGTGTCTCTATGTTAATGACTACTTGAACAGCCACCCTGGGAAATGTGGGCCAAGAGTGCTGATCTTCACAACAACTCAAAATACTGTCATTTAGAACTTTGGTTGTATAATTTTTCACTTGTGGGGATACATGGCATACATGGGTGTTATTGTGGTGAAAGTGAAGTGAAAGTGTTAGTTGCTCAGTCGTATCCTACTCTTTGCGATTCCATGAACTATAGCTTGCCAGGCTCCTCTGTCCATGGGATTCTCCAGGCAAGAATACTGGAGTGAGTGGGTTGCCACTCCCTTTTCCAAGGGATCTTCCCGACCCAGGGATTGAACCTGGGTTTCCCTCATTTTGGGTAGAATCTTTACCATCCTGAGCCACTAGGCCTGTATGTAAACTGAGAGTGAAGTGTGGCATTCTTGTAGTTACTGATCAGGAACAATGCTAAATAGATCGTTTTGCAGGAAAAAAATACTGTCTTTTAGATCAGTTTGGTTCAGTCCCTCATTCGTGTCCCAACTCTTTCCGACCCCATGGACTGCAGCACAGCCAGGCTTCCCTGCCCATCATCAACTCCTGGAGCCTATTCAAACTCATGTCCATCATGTCAGTGATGCCATCCAAACATTTCATCCACCGTCTTCTCCTCCCACCTTCAATCTTTTCCAGCATCAAGGTCTTTTCCGATGACTCGGTTCTTCGCATCAGGTGGCTAAAGTATTGGAGTTTCAGCTTCAGCATCAGTCTTTCCAATAAATATTCAGGACTGATTTCCCTTAGGATTGACTGGTTGGATCTCCTTGCAGTCCAAGGGACTCTCAAGAGTCTTCTCCAACACCACAGTTCAAAAGCATCAATTCTTTATAAAGAAAGCACTCAGCTTTCTTTATAGTCCAGCTCTCACATCCATACATAACTGCTGGAAAAACCATAGCTTTGACTAGACAGACCTTTGTTGGCAAAGTAATGTCTCTGATTTTTAATATGCTGTCTAGATTACTCAAAGCTTTTCTTCCAAGGAACAAGTGTCTTTTAATTTCATGGTTGCAGTCACCATCTGCAGTATTCTGGAGCGCCCCAAAATAAATTCTGTCTCTGTTGCCATTGTTTTCCCATCTATTTGCCATGAAGTGATGGGACTGGATGCCATGATCTTAGTTTTCTGAATGTTGAGATTTAAGCCAACTTTTTCACTCTCCTCTTTCACTTTTATCAAGAGGCTCTTTAGTTTTTCTTTGCTTTCTGCCATAAGGGTGGTGTCATCTGTATATCTGAGGTTATTGATATTTCTTCTAGCAATCTTGATTCCAGCTTGTGCTTCATCCAGCCCAGCATTTCACATGACGTCTTTTAGATAATTGTATCTTTTGGCATATTGCAAGGAGTTTTGAAATTTGAATTTGAATTCCATTTTTTGGGGGTGGGGGGAATGGTCTTTGAGAACTTCATCTTAGGGATGGCTTCTATTTCTGAAACTATGTAAAAAAGATTTTTAATAAACTAAATCACTTTTTATGGTCTTTTATTGTATATTTATAGCTATTTCTATTCATTCATAGTTTCTGGAGCCTGTATCATGTGCTTGGCGTTTTTCTAGACTATGGGATACGGCAATAAACTAGAGGAGCAGACATCCTAGTCGTCATGGTGTCTGACAATAAACAAGGTATATAAATGGTTATATATTGCTATCAAATGCTGGTATTTCACTTAGGTGCCAAGTATTATCTTAAGAGCGTATAAGAATAACTCATTTGGTTAAGTGGTGTGTGCGTGTATGTGTGCTCAGTCATGTCTGACTCTTTTTGACTTCATGGACTATAGCCCACCAGGCTCTTCTGTCCATGGGATTCTCCAGGCAAGACTACTGGAGTGGGTTGCCATTCCATTTTCCAGGGGATCTTCCTGCGCCAGGAATTGAACCTGCATCTCTTGTGTCTCTTGCATTGGCAGGCACAACCAATGAATGCACCTTTCCACTGTGCCACCAGGGTAACCCGTTAAGTGGGACAGTAGAAGAGAAAATGCTATGGAAAGAAATGAAGGGAAATGGAATTTGAAATGTGGACAGGAGTGAGGGAAGTTTGCAGTTTTAAAGAGTCTGAGACAGTCTCACTGAGAAGATAATATCTGGACAAGACCTGAAGGGCTGAGGGAAAAAGATAGTGGATGCCTGAGTGGAGGTGGCTTCAGGCTGAAAGGGAAATAGTTTACAGAGACCCTGAGGCAAGAACATTCCTGCTTGTTTTGGAAAAAGCAAGCAAGGAAGGAGAGCTTTGGCTGAGAAAGTGAGGGAGAGCATTAGGATCTAAGTGACGACAGTGGCTTTAGAATGAGATGAGGGGCCCTCAACAGTGCCAAGGGGTGGCCTGTTCCAACCCATATCCATACGGAATCACAGTTTCTGCTTCTGGGATTGGTAAGGAAAGGAATTGAAACTCAACATTCAAAAAACTAAGATCACGGCATCTGGTCCCATCACTTCATGGCAAATAGAAGGGGAAAAAATGGAAACAGTGGCAGATTTTCTTTTCTTGGGTTCCAAAATCACTTCGGATGGTGACTGCTATGAAATTAAAAGATGCTTGCTCCTGGGAAAAAAAGCTATGACAAACTTAGCATATTAAAAAGCAGAACCATCACTTTTCCAACAAAGGTCTGTATAGTCTAAGCTATTGTTTTTCCAGCAGTCACGTATGGATGTGAGAATTGGACCATAAAGAAGGCTGAGCACCGAAAGATTGATGCTTTCGAACTGTGGTGCTAGAGAAAACTCTCGGAGAAGGCGATGGCACCCCACTCCAGTACTCTTGCCTGGAAAATCCCATGGACGGAGGAGCCTGGTAGGCTGCAGTCCAAGGGGTCACTAAGAGTCGGACACGACTGAGCGACTTCACTTTCACTTTTCACTTTCATGCATTGCAGAAGGAAATGGCAACCCACTCCAGTGTTGTTGCCTGGAGAATCCCAGGGACAGAGGAGCCTGGTGGGCTTCCGTCTATGGGGTCGCACAGAGTCAGACACGACTGACGTGATGTAGTAGCAGCAGCAGTAGCAGCAGCAGAGAAAACTCTTCAGAGTCCCATGGACAGCAGGGAGATCAAACCAGTCAATCCTAAAGGAAATCAGTCCTGAATATTCATTGGAAGGACTTATGCTGAAGCTGAAGCTCCTACATTTTGGCTACCTGATGTGAAGAGCTGACTCACTGAAAAAGACCCTGATGCTGGGAAAGATTGAGGGCAGCAGGAGAAGAGGGTGGCAGAGGATGAGATAGTTGGATGGCATGACTGACTCAATGGACGTGAGTTGGAGCAAACTCCGGGAGATAATGAAGGACAGGGAAGCCTGGCATGTTGCACTTCATGGAGTCACAAAGAATTGGACATGACTTAGCAGGGACAAATATCAATAACCTCAGATATGCAGATGACACCACCCTTATGGCAGAAAGCAAAGAAGAACTAAAGAGCCTCTTGATGAAAGTGAAAGAGGAGAGTGAAAAAGTTGGCTTAAAGCTCAACATTCAGAAAACTAACATCATGGCATCTAGTCCTATCACTTCATGGCAAATAGATGGGGAAACAGTGGAAACAGTGTCAGACTTTATTTTTGGGGGCTCCAAAATCACTGCGGATGGTGACTGCAACCATGAAATTAAAAGACGCTTGCTCCTTGGAAGGAAAGTTATGACCAACCTAGATAGCATATTCAAAAGCAGAGACATTACTTTGCCATCAAAGGTCCATCTAGTCAAGACTATGGTTTGTCCAGTACTCATGTATGGATGTGAGAGTTGGACTGTGAAGAAAGCTGAGTGCCGAAGAATTGATGCTTTTGAACTGTGGTGTTGGAGAAGACTCTTGAGAGTCCCTTGGACTGCAAGGAGATCCAACCAGTCCATTCTAAAGGAGATCAGCCCTGGGTGTTCTTTGGAAGGAATGATGCTGAAGCTGAAACTCCAGTACTTTGGCCACCTCATGCGAAGAGTTGACTCATTTGAAAAGACCCTGATGCTGGGAGGGATTGAGGGCAGGAGGAGAAGGGGTCAACAGAGGATGAGATGGCTGGATGGTATCACCGACTCGATAGACGTGAGTTTGGGTGAATTCCGGGAGTTGGTGATGGACCTGGAGGCCTGGTGTGTTGCAGTTCATGGGGTCACAAAGAGTCGGACATGACTGAGCGATTGAACTGAACTGAACTAGCAGCTGAACAACAACAACAACGAGGAAAGGAACAAAGATAAAAGCAAGGACCAGTTAGATAAGGCTAATTTAAAAATCCAGACAGGGGCTTGTGGTAGCCTCATGGACGAGAATTCCAGTTGTGGAGGTGGTTACAATAGGTCAGATTATGGATGTATTTTGATTATTCTTCAACTATTATGGTTCCAAATCATTGAAGTCTTGCTGCTTCCAGGCTCTCTGTAAGTAGTTAAATTAATAACCTGTAAAACAAACTCTTTAAAGGCTCTGGCAGCACCCATTATTTAAAGAAACTCTGTAAGCCATTACTTGGCAGTCTGGTTTAGATTTTCATGTGTACAGTATATCTTCAAGCAGGACTACCTGTGCTTGGAGATAGAATCTCCCACATAACAATGGCAATTTAGGTGCAGGGCCAACTGAGCTGATGAAAGCAACTGAAAATACCATGTAGAATACCTTTATGATCTTTCTATAAATGTGCCTGTGGGTAACAAGAAAGTCAAGAAGCCTAAGGTCAAAGACTGAGCAGACAAGTTAAGCTCAGAGGAGAAACCAGCTTTTGCCTTAGGGCTTTGACCAGAACCTGAGGTGCCTGAGTGGGCTTCCCAGGGATTCATTGGTAAAGAATCTGCCCGTAATGCGGGAGATGCAGGAGACACGGGTTAGATTCCTGGGTCAGGAAGATCCCCTGGAAGAGGAAACCCTATCCAGTATCTTTGCCTCGGAAATCCCAAGGAGAGAGGAGTCTGGAGGGCTGCAGTCCATGGGGTTGCAAAAGAGTCGGACATGACTGAGCGACTGAACATAAACACACATATACATATATTATTGCTTTAGTATTTTTCATTAAAATGATATACTTTTATAAAGTTAAGCTTAGCTTTGTACAAAACAATGATACCAGTAATATCACAGGACCGTGGTATTACTTTTTCTACACTTATTAAGAGTAATACATAATTATCAGAATTAAAAAATTCATGTTCTACTTAATCATCTCTTTTAGCCCCAACTTTACTACACTTGAGAAATAACTTACTTATTATATGCCATATTTGTCTAGTTAATGTTTTAGGTTCAAGCTTCTGTGAACAATATGGGTTTTGTTCACCTGATAGAGTATCTAGTTTTATGAATTATGATCTAATTTGGGGATTTATGTTCATAAATAGCTGAATATAAAGTGAATGTTTAATAGGTACTATATATAAGTTAATTTGTTTTTATTTTATTTATTGAAAAACTTTTATTGGGGTTAACTTATTTTTTTAACGATTTGTTTTAAAACCGAGTACTCCTTCCTCACATCCATCCCGTAAATGGAATCCCCCTGATATGACATAAAATGTTCCTATGACAAAACAGAATAAGTTAGTTAATAAATGGAAAAATTTTTTTAAGACCAGAATTCTTTGGTTTACAAGTAGCTCACCTGAGTAAAATACAGATAGCTACTGTCTTGAGGTGATATTAATAATTCTGTTGCCAGAGATGATAAGTGACAACAAAAGCCGTTAATTTCACACTTCGGATACAGATTTCTTTTCGAATGATAAAATATACAAACTTTGGGTTTTGTGACTCAAATAAAAATACAGAGGGAACTGTAAAATCTACATCTGGGGAAGTTCTCAGGATAGAGACCTGTTTGGGATGATTTATGTGTTGTCTGAAAGCAAGGGTGTGGTTTCTTGGTTGTTTCTGGCTTTGTGGCTATTATTATTAAGTCTTTTTAAAGAGCCAAATGTTAAGAGGTGGAAACTAGGAAGACAGGGTGAAGTCAGCAAAATAAAACTGAGGTACATAGCCAAGAGGATGATTTAATAGGCTCCATTAGATAGGTTAAGGTAAAAAGCCCACAAGATTTTCTCTTCCTGCATTTTAAAAACAAAGACTTTGGCCACCTGATGTGAAGAACTGACTCCTTGGAAAATACTCTGATGCTGGGAAAGACTGAGGGCAGAAGGAGAAGGAGGCGGCAGAGGATGAGATGGTTTGATGGCATGACTGACTCAATGGACATGAGTCTGAGTAAACTCCAGGAGATAGTGAAGAACAGGGAAGCCTGGCGTGCTGCAGTCCCTGGGGTCCCAAAGAGCGACTGAACAACAAACAACAACAAAAAGAAAACAGAAATCTTTAGCACAAATCCTATCTACAGAGACTGGGCAGTTTTGAGGACAGAAGCTGACTGATGAACACTCACACTCGTGGTGGGGCATGGACTCTGGGAATAAGCCCTTTCCTGAGTACCTACAACCGCAGACATATTGGCTGAGCTGTCTGTTATTCTTACCAATTAGATGTGACTGAGCTTCCATTACCTGTATTGTCCCATCAAGAGATTTAGCCATCAGATAGATTTTAATTATTGAACCAAGATGTGAGTAATTAGAAAGGAGGGAACCTAAGAAGAAACACCAGTTCTTCTGCATTGACCTACAGGTGGGAACTGGGAGGTACTTTTAATTTTGTTGTTGTTGTTGTTTGACATCGAAAAAGAAGTATTCTTGGAACTTCCCTGGTGGTCCAGTGGCTCAGACTCTGAGTTCCCAATGCCTGGGTTCAGTCCTTGGTTGGAGAACTAAGGTCCCACATGCCACAAATAAGACCTGGCGCAACCAAGTAAATAAATAAAAAGAAATAGTCTTAAATCTACAAGATAAACGCAAGAAAATCGAGGAATGAAATACTTCTGATCAACAGCCTGTAGTCAGTGCCCCTCGTGCTTGAGCCCTAACCCCACCATCGGTGGCTCCAGTGTCCTCCAAGAGTATCTCGTCTTTCCTGTTCTCAGGGTATAATTTAAACAGCCTGTTTCACATGTTACTCTAAATCACCTCGTCTTTTTGGAAATTGGATCCGCATGATAAATAATGAATGGTGACTTTGGCCTCACTTTCGACTCACTTCATTAGGCTTTAGATGGGAATCACAGGGACCCATAAATGTACATTTCAGTTGTCCTGGCGCCGAGCAGTAATGGCTGGAGTTCATAAATAAAATAAGAGCAACGGTTCTGTCTTGTGTGCACTCTGGGAAAACAGCAGACAGATACCTGCTCTGGAGGACTTAGGGCAGGCGGGGCAGCCCTGGAGGCAGAGTTGCTGGACAGTCCTTGTCCTGCCCTGATGGAAAGACTGCTGTTTGGTCTTTGCAACCACGTTGCACAAGTAACAGTCATCTTCAAGGGACCAAAGAATCTCTGCTCTATACGTTATAGTGCGAGAGTCTCTCTGCAAACTATTAAAATAAGTTATTTTACCTTCTTTCTTAGAAGACCAGGACCAAGTGAAAGTAACTGACCTGAGAACACTGTGCGTGCATGCATGCTCAGTCACTCAGTCGTGTCCAGCTCTTTTGCAACCCGGTGGACTATAGCCTACCAGGGTCCTCTGTCCATGGGATTTCCCAGCCAAGAATACTGGAGTGGGTTGCCATTTCCTCCTCCAGGGCATCTTCCTGATCCAGGGATCAAACCTGAGTCTCTTGCATTGGCAGGCAGATTCTTTACCACTGAGCCACCTGGGAAGCCCAACCTGAGAAAACACCACACTGGAAATAGGATTTGCACCCATTTCTACAAACTCCCAGTCTAGCATTTCATTTACTTTGAGGCAGCTCCTATGTCATGTTGAAGACATGATTCATTTGTTCCATGTAATGAAGTCATTGTAAACTGAGTGCAGGTGCTGGAGACACAGGGCTGGGCAAGATGGGGAAATCCCCAGCTTTCACAAAGCTTAGAGACCCCAAGGGAAGGTGGACAGTAAGTTATATAACGTGTGTTATCATGAGACACAGCTCACATTCGGGACATGATGCAATGGAGGCACCGCACACTGCCTAGTCTAGTGGATAACAGAGGGCCTGCTGGAAGAAGTGGCCTTGAAGAGAAGACTGACACTGACGGGGCAGGAGGGGTTACCCAGGCACAGAGGTGGCTGAGAGGGGGTTAAGCGGACAGATTGGAGTCCCTGCGGCTCGTGTGAGTGGTCCCCATTGGGCAATGGCTAAACTGAGGATTTTAGAAATAATCTTTTTTTTTTTTTTTAATGTGGGACCATTTTCAAAGTCTCTGTTGAATTTCTTACAACATTGCTTCTATTTTGTTTTGGTTTTTTGGTTGTGTGGCATGGATCTTAGCTCCCCAACCAGGGATCAAACCTGCACGCCCTGCACTGGAAGGCAAAGTTGTAAGTGCTGGAACACCAGGGGAGTCCCTAGAGATAAGCTTACAGGCAGCAGGAGAGGGAGGAAAACAGCCGCGACAGAGCGAGGACCGAGAGCCACAGACAGCCAACGGTCTACAAGCTTTAGCTTAGAGTCTCTCCTTCTATTACTAGATAATGTTGTTGCTGTTGTTGTTTTTCAGTCAACAAGTCATGTCCGACTCTTTGCAACCCCATGGAATACAGCACGCCAGGCTTCCCTGTCTCTCACCATCTCCTGGAGTTTGCCCAAGTTCATATCCATTGAATTGGTGATGCCATCCAACCGTCTTATCCTCTGTTGCCTTCTTCTCCTTCTGCCTTCAATCGTTCCCAGCATCAGCGTCTTTTCCAGTGAGCTGGCTCTTCACACCAGGTGGCCAAAGTATTGGAACTTCAGCTTCAGCATCAGTTCTTCCAGTGAGTATTCAGGGTTGATTTCCTTTAGGATCGACTGGTTGGATCTCTTTGCAGTCCAAGGGACTCTCAAGAGTCTTCTCCAGCACCACAGTTCAAAAGCATCAATTCTTTGGTGCTCTGCCTTCTTTATGGTCCAACCCTCACATCCGTACATGACTACTGGAAAAACCGTAGCTTTGACTTTATGGACCTTTGTCGGCAAAGTGACGTCTTTGCTTTTTAATACACTGTCTAGGTTTGTCATAGCTTTCCTGCCAAGAAGCAATCGTCTTCTTAGATAACGTTAAGAATGCACATATGTTTATTTTCCTAAAAGTAGACTAAAGGAAGAGAAGCCAACTTTCTCCTTCAGTTTAGTCAATTTATGTCCATCGAATTGCTGCCTCATTCACAGGTGTGTAACACCTGGACTCAGTGCTATTGCAGACTCAGTGGCAAGTAAATATGTCCTGGTGTCTGCTTACCCATGCACTCACTGACAGCAATCGGACGAGAAGACAGGACAAGACACAAGGAAACAGCTGGGCCTGTCTACAAAGAGCTATTAGATGGACTGTTTAAAGTTATGACAAATAACCAAGTTGATCTCAGGATTACCTCTGAGAGTAAGGGGGTCTAGGTTTTTTTTTTTCTTTAAGATTAAGAGCAAATTTTACTTTTATGCCACCAAGTTACTTTTTGCTTAAAAATTTGGGCGCATACCATATGCCAGCCATGACACTAGCAACTCGAATTAAGGACCTTGCTCCTGGCCTCTGGGGATCTGTAGTCTCGGGGTGGGACAGGGTGGGGTGTGGAGCTGAAGACATGGGAACAAAGTGTCACCGTGGGCTGTGCTCTAGAAAAGGAGCTACAGTAACCGGTGACTTTGTGAACCTGTGGGGGTGTCCCCTCACAGGGCAAGTGAGACCTCGCCTTTCCTACACTGTTCTTCTGTCAACACAGTTCTAAATAAGATGGAGGAAATCCAACACACTTCTGTTTCCTTTGAAAATTTTCTGCATCAGTCAATGCAAATTGACTTCAGAAATGAAACTGTTTTCATCAGAAGGAGACATTTTCCAAGTGATTAAACACTTTTCCATCAGCACCGATCAGAAGACGTCAACCAGTGGACTGGGCCCTGGAAACCTTGATAAGAATGTCAGGTTTGCTTTCTTTAAAAAAAGAAAAAAAGAAAATCCATTCACAGTATTAAAAGTATTTGTATAATTTTCTTCTTACACGCTATGTACAGATTTTCATATCTCAACATGGAAAAGATTGTGGTTGTATTTGAAACAAGCAAGGGCATAATAAACCTCACCATTCACATTGATTTCATCAATTTATTCATGCAACACATGTTGAGTGACTGTGCCAGACTAGAGACACAAAGTCCTACAATTGCAGACTGAAAGCTCTTGCTTTTCCAGGAGCTTACAGCCTGGAAAATCTGAATGGAATGGTTAATTGTTACAGAAAGTGTTTCTTTTCCTTGGCTGTTCTTCTCACTACTACCTTTAATTAAAAATTTAAGATTCTCTAACTATTTTCAAATATTCTTTTTTCCTGTTAGAGTTGTGTGAAAGCACTCTTTTCTGGGATATCTGTCATTTGCTTTATGCCATAACTTCTGATATTATGAACATGTCAACAGATCAGAGATTCACTGCCTTGATTCACCCTAGTTGATGCCTTCTGTTCAAAAGGAAAGAAAGGAACAGCGGAAGGAAGGAAAGAAGATTCTAATGAGCATAGCTACCCATGAAGCTCCTTACAGATACTATATGATAAATTGAAGCAAAAAATTGAAGGAGCAGCAATTTGGGAGCACAGAAAGGGGGAAAAGTAATAGGTGGAATTATACACCAAATCAGGATTATTTTTAATCAGTTGAGAAAGTAGGAGGTTAATAATCCATCAATTCAATCTAAGGGAAATCCTCAATTACCTAAGCCAAGGATTGAGAAAGTCTTAAATCAGATATGTTAGCAAGAGGAAGTAACTTAGTACAGTTCCTGAATTCAACATTACATAAAATTTCAGCCACCAATTGCTCTTGTGGAATCTACCAAATGACTTGAACTATGTCTCTGGACTAGAAAGGAGCCAATTTAATAAATTATTGCAAAGGAATGATGTTTGATTTCATGAGTCATTGGAAACTTAATAACAAAAGCAAGTCAGTCAAGGGGGAAAATAGTTCAAGTCTGTTGAATCTGAGGTTTTAACTTTTATTTTGCTGCTTTAATTTTGAAATCTCAGCATTAGAAATCAGAGTTTTTCATTTCCTTTCTCTGTTCTTCAGTCTCAAGAGACAGTTTATTGAATTCATTGTATTATATATGTACATTTTAATTTTTTTATATTTAAAATTTATTTACTTTAGTTGGAGGCTAATTACTTTACAGTATTGTAGTGGTTTTTGCCATATATTGATATGAATCAGCCATGGGTTTACATGTGTTCCAAAAACCTAAGAAGTAAAACAATCTGCACTTTAAAATGTTCATATATAATACATATATGAATACATATATATGCATAATATATATAATACACATATAATATATATAATGCATAATGCATATATGAACATTTTAAAGTGCAGGTTGTTTTACTTCATAGGTTTTTAAAAATGTTGATTGCACTGATAAAAAGTGCTGTGGATAAGAATTCGCACCTGCATACAAGCAGGCATTTAAAACAACTTTCCATCATTTTAAATATGTTGGGCTTCCCTGATAGCTCAGTTGGTAATGAATCCGCCTGCAATACGGGAGACTCTGGTTCAATTCCTGGGTCAGGAAAATCCCCTGGAGAAGAGAAAAGCTACACACTCCAGTATTCTGGCCTGGAGAATTTCATGGACTGCATAGTCCATGGAGTCGCAGAGTCAGACACAACTGAGCGACTTTCACTTTCTCATACTTTAGGATCAGCTAGTTAAAACAGGAACTTTACCACTTAAGAGTTTCCTTCAATGTGCATTTACTGATCTCCAGGAGTGTGAGCACTGCCATTTAAGAGCAGGACAGCTCTTAAAGCTGCTACTCACAACAGCTCCAGACTAGTCCTCAGTCTGCATTTAGACCTACCATCTGCCATTCAGTTCAGAGCTCATTGGGTAGTAAAGTCCCTTCTCATTTCTGTCAATTCAAAGAATAGCTGTTTCAAAGCATAAAGTACATAAACCACAATTGCACTTATCTCACACGCTAGCAAAGTAATGCTCAAAATTCTCCAAGCCAGATTTCAACAGTACTTGAACCATGAACTTCCAGATGTTCAAGCTGGATTTATAAAAGGCAGAGGAACCAGAGATCAAATTGCCAACATCCAGGGGATCATTGAAAAAGCAAAAGTGTTCCAGGAAAACATCTACTTCTGCTTTACTGACTACTCCAAAGCCTTTGACTGTGTAGATCACAACAAACTGGAAAATTCTTCAAGAGATTGGAATACCAGACCACCTGACCTGCCTCCTGAAAAATCTGTATGCAGGTCAAGAGGCAACAGTTAGAACTGGACATGGAACAACAGACTGGTTCCTCATCCAGAAAGGAGTAAGTCAAGGATGTATACTGTCACCCTACTTATTTAACTTATATGCAGAGTGCATCATGAGAAACGCTGGACTGGATGAAGCACAAGCTGGAACCAAGATTGCCAGGAGAAATATCAATAACCTCAGATATACAGATGACACCACCCTTACGGCAGAAAGTGAAGAAGAACTAAAGAGCCTCTTGATAAAAGTGAAAGAAGAACGTGAAAAAGTTGGCTTAAAACTCAACATTCAGAAAACTAAGATCATGGCATCTGGTCCCATCACTTCATGGCAAATAGATGGCAAACAATGAAAACAGTGACAGACTTTATTTTGGGGGGCTCCAAAATCACTGCAGATGGTGATTGCAGCCATTAAATTAAAAGACGCTTGCTCCTTGGAAGAAACGCTATGACCAACCTAGACAGCATATTAAAAATCAGGGACATTACTTTGCCAAGAAAGGTCCGTCTAGTCAAAGCTATGGTTTTTCCAGTAGTCATGTATGGATGTGAGAGTTGGACTATAAAGAAAGCAGAGTGTAGAAGAATTGATGCTGTTGAACTGTGGTGTTAGAGAGAACTCCTGAGAGTCCCTTGGACAGCAAGGAGATCCAACCAGTCCATCCTAAAGGAAATCAGTCCTGAATATACATTGGGAGGACTGATGCTGAAGCTGAAATGCCAATACTTTGGCCACCTGTTGCAAAGAACTGGCTCTTTGGAAAAGACTCTGATGCTGGGAAAGATTGAAGGCAGGAGGAGAAGGGGTCGACAGAAGATGGGATGGATGGATGGCATCACTGATGCCATGGACATGAGTTTGAGTAGGCTCTGGGAGTTGGTGATGGATAGGGAAGCCTGGCGGGCTGCAGTTCATGGGGTTGCAAAGAGTCCGACATGACTGACCAACTGAACTGAAGAATAGCTGTTTCAAAGCGTAAAGTACATGAGGACTTCCCTGGTGGTCCAGTGGTTAAGAATTGCAGTTAAGAATCTGTGAATCCACTGCACAGGGCACAAGTTTGATCACTGGCCAGGGACCTAAAATCCTGCATGTCCCTCATGGTGCAGCCAAGAAATAAATCAATAAAAAGCATAAAGTGCAAGGCAATGATAGATTGGAGGACTGAACGCTAGAGTTTTGCGCATGGGGTTTCAACAGAACACACATCCTCATGCCCAAAGAGAGCCTTGGGCTGCTTCGCCAGAACCGTAGTGTGTTCACCAAACTCCGCCTGCTTCTTCCCAGAAACATATCATTAGTACATTTTCTAGTTGCACCTCCTGGGGTCATGTGACTGAATTCTGGCCAATGGAAGTTGCAGTACACCACTTAGAGGCATGACTGCTAGTCCTCCTGGTGCCCAGTTCTCCAGATTCTTTGACCCGCAGATGCACAGAATTCAGGGAAGCTGGGGTCCAGGTATGGAAGAGACCCTCTTAGGGCGAGTATGGAAGACCTCCCCACCCCAGCCACCCCCCCTACTTCCTCCTCCTGCACCGTCACCCGAGCAAGAGCTTAGCTTCTATTGCAGTACACCCCTGAGGTTGGGGTCGTCATAGAAGTTAATCCATGGTGAATAGTACAGGTGTAAAGGGAGACGGTGGGCAGGAGAAAGAGAAACCAAATATCATTGCTTTGCAGTTGGCCACCATCGCCACGTTACTCTGTGTGGACAGGAATATCAGCTGTGTGGACAGCAAAAATCAGAACCACACGACATAAAAAAATTTACTAAGCCGTTATATTAAGGTTCAAATATTGTTGAATACCTTGCAACCATCCACTGTTTATTACCAGCAAGTTCTGCATATCTGTGTCACCTTTCCCCAGACGTAGAGCTGCTGCCTTGCCCTTGGGACCCAATTGTTCACCTCTGCCCTCCTCATTTCCCCTATGATTGTATAGCTTCATTAGCCTTCATTCCTTTTCCAAGTTGTTAAAATCATTTTTTATTTTTCATAAATTGTTGATAGCCGCTTCTTTGAAATTAATTTGCATGGGGAGGAAGATAGACTCAATTATTTCAGCATGACTATAAAAGCCAGTTTTGTTTAATTGAATTTTGTTCTTGTTAAAAATTAATATTTTCTATTGTGTTTTGTTTTTTTTTTTCCTACCAGATATTGCAGTATGTTATAATGGTCTAGTCAAAACCAGAACAGTGATGATGCCACAACAGAACAATGGCTTGAAATAGAAGACCCCAGAGCATGTCAGAAGCATAACAGAATACCCAACAGTCTATGTAAAAGCCACTCCTCTGTGTACTGTTTTTATATATTTGGGGATATTTCTGAAACTTTATTTGAGTAAGCATCTCCTGCTCCCTATATTTGTGTTTTTCTTTCCCCGTCTTTTCTATATTCTTTTAAAAAAATAATATAGTGTGACAGCAGAGCCTCTGGAACGGCTCCCAGTCTTTCCTGCTTCCTAGTTCTCTTCCCGTGCTAACTAGCCCATCCCCCGTCCCCTCCCACCCTGTACCAGGATCAGTCGCTGTGGCCCTAGAACACAGCAGGAGTGATGGCATGTCCTTGAGTTTTAGTCCGAGACATGGTTTCCATCTCAGGGGCTCACACATTTTCTCTCTTGGCTCCCTCCCTCCTGGGAAGCAGGCTGTCACAGTCCCATGAGAGGACACTCAGGAGGGGCCCCTGGGACGAGGAGTGAAGCCCACAGCCAGCGAGAACCCACCGCTGCCAACAAACAGGTAAGCAAGCTGGGGAGGGGGTCTTCCCATAGCTGGGACTTAAGTGACGGTTGAGCCAGGACCCAGGGGTGCCACCCAGAGTCCCAAGTCTCAGAAACCGTGTGAGATGACGAACGTTTGTTGTTTCATACTACCCTGGTAAGTTTTGGGGTAATTTGTTCCAGGGGTCCCCAGCCTCCAGAATCTAATGCCTGATGATCCGAGGTAGAGCTGATGTGATAATAATAGAAATAAAGTGCATAATAAATTTAATGCACTTGAATCATTCCAACACTATTCTCCCCACCTGAGTCCGTCAAAAAACTGTCTTTCACAAAACTGACCCCTGGTGCTAAAAAGATCGGGCACTGCTGTTACACAATAGATAAGAAAAAGACATAGCACATAAAATCAATAAAACTAATACGGGTCAATGATGAGTAAAAGACAGGATTTGGCAAGTTTTGACACTTCCGTTTCATCTTAATTGTCTTCCTCAAAATTAATTCCTTGGAGTAAACGTGGTTACCAACAGGGCATTAGAAAAATGAACATTTAGCTTTGGGAAATAAAATGTAACTAAAGGATTATTTTCCATTTTATTAATCTCATTAAACGGTATGGCAGTGCATTTGTTTCTGTTAAAAAACATGATACCACTCTTTGGGAAAAAAGCTACTTCAAATTAGCCTTAAACTATTACTTTTTAGCAACGTGTAGTAACATAATGCAGAGAATTATAATGGCACCCCACTCTAGTACCCTTGCCTGGAGAATCCCATGGACAGAGGAGCCTGGTGGGCTGTATGTAGTCCGAGGGGTCGCTAAAAGTTGGAAACGACTGAGTGACTTCATTTTCACTTTTCAGTTTCATGCATTGGAGAAGGCAATGGCACCCCACTCCAGTGTTCTTGCCTTGAGAATCCCAGGAACGGGGGAGCCTGGTGGGTTGCCATCCGTGGGGTCACTAAGAGTCAGACATGACTGAGTGACTTCACTTTCACTTTTCACTTTCATGCATTGGAGAAGGAAATGGCACCCCACTCCAGTACTCTTGCCTGTAAAATCCCACGGATGGAGGAGCCTGGTGGGCTGCCGTCCATGGGGTCGCTAGGAGTCGGACATGACTGAGTGACTTCACTTACACTTTTCACTTTCATGCATTGGAGAAGGAAATGGCAACCCACTCCAGTGTTGTTGCCTGGAGAATGCCAGGGACGGGAAGCCTGGTGGGCTGCCGTCTATGGGGTCACACAGAGTCGGACACGACTGAAGCGATGCAGCAGCAGCAGTAACATAATGATTGCTTAGTAGAAATTCCTAAGAGATGGTCTGACTTAAGCATATATTTAAACATAACATTATAAATAAGTTCTTCTGCAGTCCTTGAAGAGAGTATATTTCCTGCACACATTCTCCTTTATACACCTAAGCTTGTTTGCCGTCTCAGTTTTTATTCCTGGTAAAGTTAAACTTGAACAGAGTAAACGAATGCTAACAATGTCCGAATTAGTGAAGCCCAAATGAGTAAGCTTTATTCTGTGTGATGGCGCTGGAATGGATAAAAGCCCAAGTTCTGAGTCGAGGCAATAGTTATGAGCTACCAAGTCCCCGCCAGGATTCCAGCTCAGCATTCTCCACGCTTCACTGCAGCTGGAATCCAGATTTTGAAACTGAATTGTCTCAGTCTGGCCACAGTGGTCATTTCACATTCCCACTAAATTTTCCCTCAACCAGAATGCATGTGTGCTCAGTCACTCAGTCATGTCCGACTCTGCAACTCCAGGGACCGTAGCTGGCCAGGTTCCTGTGTCCATGGGATTTCCAAGGCAAGAATACTGGAGTGGGAAAATACTGGAGTGGGTTTCCATTTCCTCTGTCGGGATCTTCCCGACCTAGGGATCGAACCTGAGCCTCGTGCATTGGCAGGATTCTTTACTGCCAAGTCACTAGGGAAGCCCCAGCTAGAATGACTAGGAATAACTGATTTTTCCATGTAGAAAAAGAATAAAAGTGAATCTCTATTTCAGAACATTAAAGAAAAAACTGAATCAAGGGCTTATGTATGAAAGGCAGAGCTTTTAAGCATTTTAGAAGCAGACATAGAGAGATTATTCTCATGACCTTGGAAGAATTTCTTCATCAAAATACAAAAATAGCAAAGCACAAAGGAAAAGATCAGAAAAATCTGACTACACTGTGAACTTCTCTCTCTCCTTTTCTTTTAAGTATTATATAATGGATAATGATTTTTAAGGGGAGTAGTGTGATTTAATAAGTTTCATCATTTTTGCAATTTTGCTGCAGATCTTAGTAATACAAGAGAGAGTAATACAAGAGATCTGGCTCCAAGATCACTTTTGTGTGTGTGTATTCGTGGTTTTAATGGCTGTCACAGCCTTAATTTTTCATTCATATTTTTCTTACATCCTTCATTTTCTCAATTACAGTTTTCTTTTAGTACTGTAGTATCTTTGTAAGTTGCATCAAAATTAAGGGAAGAGGCAATAAATAAGTAAGTTGAACAAACCATTAGATTCAGTTTATGCTGCCAACATTTAAGTATTTCTAACTCAAGCCTTCAAAAATTATAAAAATTTTATAGTAAACAATAGATAATTTATGGAGACTTTCTGGCAATAATGAATGCAAATATAGGTAAATCTACAACTAACTCAGATTTGGAACATCTAAACACCCTATAATCTCAGAAACAGAACCCCAAGCCTATCAGTTAGAGATAATACTTACTAGTCATCTAAAGATTCAGGTTGTCGAATCATCTTGTTAATTTTTATCAGGTTGGGTCTTGCATCTCATTTGCTAAATAGGGAGAATAACAGACTCAAACTCTACCTGTGCTTCCTGTAAGCTCTCTGAGAACACAAAGGAGCATGGGGGCCCCGCTTTTGTTCCTCCCAATTCAATCCCGTTATTCGATGCAGAAGACACAAAACTCTCATCAACAGTTACTGACTACTTTTATTGTCATTGCCATGTGGGAGTGCTGAAAGACTGTTTGGAATTCATTCAAGTAACAGAGGAGAGTGCATAGTGCAGCCTTCTGCATTAAAGAAGAAGAGAAAAGTATTCACTGCAATCAAAGGTGCAAGCGATAGAGAATCAACACAAATAAAACCAGCGTCAGCCAGAAAGCCTATAGGAAACCATGGAAGGGAGACCAAAATCGGGTTCTTTGGAGGTGAATGGTATAAAGAAAATACAGTGTTATTTGCAACACAATTTTTGTAAAAGAAAGAAAAGCCAGAATAGCCTATTAGCCAGACCCTTCTTCACAAACCGAGTTCCAGACAGTGGTTCCATTTATAAGGACTCCAGCGAACTGTATACAACACTGAGGAGGAGAGTTCACAAAAATGCTTGTGACTGTCATGTTCCTGCCAACCCTAATCTTTCACAGTTGAGTAATCCCTACAACCTCATTCATTGAAAAACCATGAATGTCTCACATTTTTTCTCATAAAAACGTGCATAAGATGGATTATAGCTGAAGGTATATTAGAAAAATTCCAAAGATTACTTAATAATTTTTTATCATAGTTAATTAAAGTCATTTTAGCAGTTGAGAACATTCCAACCCTAGGTGAAAAGCCTGCATGATTCTGGACTTATTCATACCCCTCAGAGACCTAGGTGGCAGTAGAGGTAAAGAACCCACCTGCTAATGTTGGAGACATAAGAGACACAGGTTCAATCCCTGGGTTGGGATGATCCCCTAGAGGAGGGCATGGCAACCCACTCCAGTATTCCTACCTGGAGAATCCTATGGACAGAGGAGTCTGGTAGGCTACAGTCCATAGGCTTGCAGAAAGGTGGACATGACTGAAGCAACTTCACATGCATACATGGAGAAACTTGAGTATTTTACATGAATATCACTCTATTACAAAAGTATAATAGAGATTTACTTTGATGACACTGAAAAAGTGAAATGTGTAATTAAAGAATATATTCAAGATTGATGATGACATCTGCCAGATAATGTAAGGATTGCCTAAATGTAATGCACTATTATAGATTGTAGCAATTGATCATATTAGCATAAACGTCAAAGTCGGATTCTGAACACCTGAAAGTCATATTGCTTTGGGAGAGAAGATAGTGAGCTGTGCTCCTGTGGTAATCAGAATGGTGGTTTGCAGATTCCAGGCTGTCTCTCCATCAGCACATGCTAAGGCTGTATTTCCTGTGCACTTGGAATTAGGTGTGGCAGCTCATTTCCCTGCTACAGAAAGCGAAAGCTCCACAGGGCAGCATCTCTGCCACCACATCCGGTTTTCCTCCAGCTTGGTGATTGTCAGTTTTTAAGATGGCAGCCACGTGGCCCCTTGGGCCACCCCCCTCACCCCTCCCATCCCACCCCACCCAGGGGTTATCAGAACCAGAGACCTGCTTTCAAACTGCAATAGAAATAGAACTTGAACAAGAAGTAAGTAAAATGTGTGCTTTAAGCCACTGAGATTTTGGAGTTTGTCACCGTGTCACAACCCACTTACCCATCACAACACCATATACAAAGGTACACAAGAATCACATCACCAAGAGTGAAATAAAGACAGGTTGTCAGCCTCAGTTCTGTTTCGTTCTTTCCCAAAAACCACTCATAGTTGCCTGGAGAAAGAGCGTCCCCCAACTTGTGTGCATTATTTGAGAATTACAGAGATGCGGCTGGTGGAGCCAGGGATGGATGGTGTATGTTACGGTGGGTAGCTGGAGGAATAGCAGCCATGTCAGGTAGCCTAGTGTGCACTCCTCTGCATTTATTTACATTAAATGAAAAGGAAAAATACCGGGTGATTCTTTTTAAAAGTAATTTCTTCCCATTCCATTTGAGCTCTGATATTTATCTTCCTGACCAGGCATGTGCTAGGGCAGAAATTTGGGAGCCCTTTTATTTCTTTATTTTTAAAATTCAAATTATAGATAATGTTGACTTTATTTAAGGTTTTATTATTATTTTAAAATGGGAGGAATCTCATTGATTTGTTCAAAGCAATGTTCCTGGTACCTAGAATAATGCACAGAATAAGTAGACCCCCAAAAAATATATAAATATTTTTTTAAATTGAAGTATAGCAGTGTCAGACTTTATTTTTTTGGGCTCCAAAATCACTGCAGATGGTGATTGCAGCCATGAAATTAAAAGACGCTTACTCCTTGGAAGGAAAGTTATGACCAACCTAGATAGCATATTCAAAAGCAGGGACATTACTTTGCCAACAAAGGTCTGTCTAGTCAAGGCTGTGGTTTTTCCAGTGGTCATGTATGGATGTGAGAGTTGGACTGTAAAGGAGGCTGAACACTGAAGAATTGATGCTTTTGAACTGTGGTGTTGGAGAAGACTCTTGAGAGTCCTTTGGACTGCAAGGAGATCCAACCAGTCCATTCTGAAGGAGATCAGCCCTGGGATTTCTTTGGAAGGAATGATGCTAAAGCTGAAACTCCAGTACTTTGGCCACCTCATGCAAAGAGTTGACTCATTGGAAAAGACTCTGATGCTGGGAGGGATTGGGGGCAGGAGGAGAAGGGGACGACAGAGGATGAGACGGCTGGATGGCATCACCGACTCGATGGACATGAGTCTGAGTGAACTCCGGGAGTTGGTGATGTACCGGGAGGCCTGGCGTGCTGGGATTCATGGGGTCGCAATGAGTCGGACACGACTGAGCGACTGATCTGAACTGAACTGAACTGATAGTTGCTTTACAGTGCAGTGCCAATCTCTGCCGTACAGCATGGTGGCTCAGTTATACACATATATTCGTTCTTTTTCTATATTCTTTTCCACTGTGGTTGATCACAAGACACTGAGTATAGTTCCCTGTGCTGGACAGTAGGACCTTGTTGTTTGCCCATTCTTGGTGTGATAATTTGTATCCGCCAACACCAAACTCCCAATCCAGCCATCCCTCTCTGTTCCCACCTACCCCTTAGCAACCACAGGTTTGTTCTCTGTGTCTGTGAGTCTGTTTATGTTTTGTTGCTAGGTTCATTTATTTCATATCTTAGATTCCACATACAAGTAATCTCATACGGTATTTGTCTTTCTCTTTCTGACTTACTTCACTTAGTATGATACTCTTGTTGCCTCCATGTTGCTGAAAGTGGCATGATTTCATTCTTTTTTATGACTGAGTAATATTCCATTGAATGGATAAAGATGTACCACATCTTTAGCCATTCCTCTGTCAATGGACCTTTGCTTCCATGTTTTAACTATTGTGAATAGCACTGCTGTGAATATCAGGGTGCATGTATTTTTTGAATTATGGCATAATTCTGGATGTATTACCAAGAGTGGGATTGCTGGAACATATAGTAATTTTATTTTTAGTTTTCTGAGGAACCTCCATACTGTTCTCCATAGTGGCTACAACAATTTATATTCCTACCAAACAGTGTACAAGGATGCCCTTTTCTCCACACCCTCTCCAGCATATATCATTTATGGAATTTTTGATGATGGCTGACTGGTGTTAGGTGATATCTTACTGTAGTTTTGATTTGCATTTCTCCAATAATTAGTGATGTTGAGCATCTTTTTGTGTGCTTACTTGTCATCTGTGTCTTCTTTGGAGAAATGAGTAAACTAAAAATAATTTTTGAAAGAATCTATGGTTTTGTTAGAAGACTTCATTATCTGCAAGACTCGGTGTTAGTTAACAGTCTGACGTGGCTTCCCTAAAACTCAAGTACCATTTTAAACTTCAATAATAGAAGTGTCAGGTCCAGGACAAATGGAAAATATAGTGCGTTCTACTCTTCCTAACCTTTGGTTAATTTCTTGCATCACACACCAAGACGGATATTTATAAATTCTATTCCAGAGCTTCCTTAACTTTTTTGTGACACCACGGTGACCCTAAAACATGATACTATTTGTAGAGTACATGTGGGTAAAAAAGCTTTCTTGGACCATTCTTAGGGCTGAAGCACTAAAATGCAGGAACTAACATTTTTCTTCGAAGATCCTTCACTTCTAACAGAAGTTGTTTAAATGCTGATAATGAAAGAATGGGCTTCCCAGATGACACTAGTGGTAAAGAACCTGCCTGCCAATGCAGGCGATGCAAGAGATGCAGGAAGGTCCCCTGGAGGAGGGCATGACAACCCACTCCAGTACTCTTGCCTGGAGGATCCCATGGACAGAGGAGCCTGATGGGCTATAGTCCATGGGGTTGCAAAGAATTGGACACAACTGAAGCCACTTAGCATGCACCATGCCATGAAAGAATATTTACATAACAAGGGAAAGGGGCTTTCTTTAATTCTAACAACCACCACAGTACGCGGGAGAGAACATGGAAACAAACACGGAGCTTTCTCTCTAACCCCTTGGCCAGGACACCAGGAGAACCTGATGTATTTTGACAGGCTTGGAACTTGGCTCTGCTGGGTCAGGAGAACCCCTGGGAAGAAGAGGGCTTTGAAGACTTGGGATAATGGTTATTTTAGTCACAGCTAACTCATGGGACGTGTAAGGCACTTTGCACACATTGAACGTAAAGAGTCCATTTAACAACCATCTGGGATGGGTGTTATTTCTTCTACTTTTTAATTAAGGAAACTGAGGCTTAGAGATGTGTAATGTTATATCCAGATTTATGCAAGAATGGAATGGAAGAACCAGGTTTGAATATAGGACTGAGCCCCAAATCTCGTTCTTTTTTTCTGGAAACAGGGAGACAGAAAGGACTTATTTGTCCATACCATCTTCAGACATTAAAGGATTCTTGGTGACCAAGAGAGTATGTTTCTGATATTCTGAGTCAGTTTAGTACTTGGGAGTGGAATCGTGAAGGAAGACAGACTTAATTTCAGAATTTATTGTTGTTGTTATTTAGTTGCTAAGTCGTGTCCGAATCCTTGCAACCCCATGGACTTTTAGCCTGCCAGGCTGCTCTGTCCCTGGGATTTCCCAGGCAAGAATACTGATGGATTGCCATTTCCACCTCCAGGGGATCTTCCTAACCCCGGTATGGAACCCATGTTTCCTGCATTAGCAGGTGGATTCTTTACCACTAGCCACCTGGGAAACCCCTTATTTCAGGTTAAGAAATGATTCTCTGCAAAGATTGGATTTCCCACCCAGTTGGTATTTAGTAAGTGACTACTTCTTAGTTTTAGAGGAGGATCCTGCTTGGGCAACCTCTGCTTTTTCTCCACTTTCAAGAGTCTGATGTTATAGTGTAAAAAGCACAAGAAGATTCTGTTAAAGATGTTGTTGCTCTTTGTGCTTTTTCTTAGGAGGGATTTGTATTTTGGGCTAAGTAAATGTAGATGAACCCTGGCGGAGGACATGGCCCCCCACTCCAGTATTCTTGCCTTGAGAATCCCCATGGACAGAGGAGCCTGCTGGGCTACAGTCCACGGGGTCACTAAAAGTCGGACACGACTGAGCGACTAAGCACAGCAGACATGGATCAAGAGCCAGTTTCCGTGAGAGAAGCTTCAGTGGTTCTCCTGAGAGTTTACAAGGGCCTTTCTTAGAAAACTGCCCTATTATTTTGAAGTTTCTAGGACCTGGTCAGAAATACATTCATTCTGAAAAATCAAAATACAGTCTCAAACCTCCACCATCAACACGATTGGAATAGAAGACCCATTACTTTTCCCCTCCTTCCCCAACAAACAAATGGACATCAGTCAACAAGAAATCTTAGAATTTATAGATTGTCCTACTTTGGGATTGTTTTAAGTAATTTTTAATATGGTCTTGTTGAGGGGTGTATATGTGTAAGATGTATTTGTTTTCAGATTTCCTCCTGTATTTTACTGCTTTTTTTAAACATTTTTTTTATTACTGTGCAAACCTGTTATACAGTACACAGGGACTCAGAAATTCACTTAATTTGACACATTTGTGAAAGCTAAGTCTAACTGAACTGATCTTTTTCTTTTTTTTTTTTCCAGCCACACATCTCGAGGTATGTAAGATCTTAGTTCCCTGATGAGGAGTTGAACCTGAGTGCCCTGCATTGGAAGCATAGAGTCTTAACCACTGGACTGCTGGGCAAGTCCCATTACTGCTTTTATTAGGGGGAATAATACCCACTTCCTTTTACCATCACTTCCCAAATACACTTCCAGTTCCTGCTTTAGGATAGCAACTACTCTTAAAAACCAAAGATTCTCTGGGAAGAATATTTTCATCCTTGAGAGTGCAGGAGGATTAACATAAAGCCTCTGCCCCTGAGCAGAATGGAGAGATTGCAGAGCGGGCAGCATCCAGGCTGCCTTTGCCCCCCTCTCTCTACTCTTCACTTCCTTTAGATCAGGCCAGTTGGGGCCCCACGAACCCTCCCGTCCCCTGAGAATCCTGGGATGATTTTTGTTTGTTTTGCTTTTAAGAAATGTTTATTTTTATGTTTTTATTTGGCTCTACCGGGACTTAGTTGTGGCATGTGGAATATAGTTCTCTGACCAGGGGTTAAACCCAGGTCCCCTGCATTGGGAGCTCAGAAGTTTAGCCTCTGGGCCACCAGGGAAATCTGCTGGGATGATTTTGGAACTGTAGCTGTTCTCCTCTTGATTTTTCACTCCCCAAACCAAAGATGCCTGGGACAAGACTGAGCCAGCACAGGAAGGGAATTCTGGATGAGGATGTGGACTTTCAGTCTCTTGCAAACCATCTCCCTTTTCCTTGGTTAAAGGTACCAGTCATTATCAGGAAGGAAGAAAGATTGAAGGTAAAAGGAAAGTTTGGTGGATCTGGATTCTAGGTAATTCTGTCATTAATAGCATTAATTATTTGGTAAACAAAGGTGAACACATACATATCAATAAAATTTGCTGAACGACGTCTACCTAAATGAAATATCTGCATCATGTACCTCCTGACATATCCTTCCTATTTTTATTTTTATATTTACTTTATTTTTATTTATATGGCTGCACCGGGTCGTAGTCGATGGTGTGGGAACTCTCAGTTGTGGCATGTGGGTCAGTTCCCTGACTGGGGATTGAACCTGGACCTCTTGCATTGGCAACATGAACAGCCAGGGAAATCCCATTCCTACTATTTTGAAAATAAAAAACTATTATGTGCCTAATAGATGATCAATACATTCTTGTTGAATAAAAAAAAAATGATACCATTAGGATGGTTTTAGTCTTTGAAATCTGTATCTTGAAAGGTGAAACCATCTTAAAACTGAAGTCTATTCTGTTCAGTAGATCCATGGCTATTGAGAGGATAAATGGGATAAATCTTTTAAGGTATTCAGCACAGGGCCTGACACTCAGTAAGCAGTGAATGAACATTAATCATCATTATTATCATTATTCATCTATAAATATATAGAATAAAAGGACATATGTACACAGGGAATTGTAACAGTAATAAATAAGAAGTTCATTTGATTTTCTTATCTGTGCACTTAAATTTTCTTGAGCTTTTAGATTACTGTGTGTTGTTTTCTTCTGTTTTTGCACAGGTTTTAATATTTATAGGAAAATAAACTACTAAATACTACCCCTCTGTAGAAATATATGGGACATGGTTAAATGCTTTAAGTGTCACCAAGCTAAGCCTATTCAATTATTCTCTCTGTCAAAATACCTTTATGTTTTAAACACATACAGTCTCTTTAGGAAACATGGTCACTCTATTATTTGGAGCCAGGCCTTCTGTTACTCTGAAGTCTGGACACATAAGTCATTGTCATTAGTCAGTGGATTGACAGATGCTTCTCTGAAGCGTGGGCAGAGCTCAGAATCTTATCCTAGAAGGTAAAGAAAAATCTCATGTTAACAGATTTGGAAACCTCTTGGTATCAAGTTGATAGTTCAGTACCTTAACGTGAACTATCTTCCAGAAAGTTACTCAAGTTCAAGGAAGTCCCTGATGAATTAGTTCAGTTACCATCATATGAGGGCTTCCTAGGTGGTGCTGGTGGTAAAGAATCTGCCTGCCAGTGCAGGAGATACAGGTTCGATCCCCGGGTAGGGAAGATCCCCTAGAGGAGGGCATGGCAACCTACTCCAGTATTCTTGCCTGGAGAATCCCACAGACAGAGGAGCTTTGGGCTACAGTCCATAGGGTCCCAAAGAGTCGGACACAACTGAAGTGACTTAGCACATCATTATGTGGGCCAAAGAGTGAATTTGCATACGTTCTCACGGAGTCCACAGTGTCATTCGTTACTAGTTTTCAGACTCTTTTGGTTAGCTTTCCACCAGAATGTTATTATTTTTTTTAAACAACATTTAAATTTAACTTCTGTTCACCTTTCTTACTACTTGTTTTTGTCTAGTATGATTTTTATGCCTTTAGGTGCCTATGAATTATTTATGCACCCATATGCTTTTCTTCCTACATCTCCGTGCTGTGTTTTAAGTGAAAAGTTATGAAAGAATATTAAATAAGATGGGAGCAAAACCAAGAGAAATGCAATATAGTCCTGTGTGTGTACTGATAACGGCAGCTGGCAAGTGTTACTGGATTCAGCCAGGGGAAAAAAAAATAAAAAACAAATATGAGATATTCTGTAGCTGCCTTCGCTGGCTGTTCATTTTATATCACCCTAAGGCAAGATTATTTCCTAGAAGACACCATTCTGTAACAGAATCTGTTCTCAACTCAAATCTCCCTAGCCCCCCTGCTCCACATGACAGGTGATTTTACTAAATCATAATACATTTTGTTAGCAGTATGGGGGAAGGGGATTAATGAATGCTGGATCATCTGTAACATCAGTGGGTAAATGACCAAGTTTCATTTCCCCAGATCAGATGTATTTGCAAATCAAACCCTGGTAGCTTGCAAAAAGGCAGACATTGCTAGACTCATATTTTACATTCATTTTAAGTCATAAATCTTTAGAGTGCCTGTTAAGTCCAGAGATACAATTATATATCTCCTTCCATGCTGTTGACAGAGAAGGGAAGACTTTTTCGGCCACACTTGCACTGTTCTATCCGAACATACCATCGATTCATATCCATCACAGGTTTTTCTCAAAGACCCATCTCTCTTCATCTTCTCCAAAAGGCATAAAATGCATGCATTTTTTTCCGATAGAGAGACAGTTTTAGTCTGAAATCCCCAACTTTGCATTTGCATCTTCAAAATCTCTCTGTGGGGAGTAAGCTTCTTTCTTGGCTTTCAAGTCAGAAAAAAAAAAAAAAAAAGAGAGAGAAAATGGTGTTTCATGTCTAACTTGATTTTCTGTGTCTTTCTATCACCTAACACCTGTTTCTTTCTTCTGTCCTCATCGTCAGCCATACGATTTTTGTGTTAAAAATTATACCTCATCCATCACAGAGTTAGAGATCAGAAAAAAAGCCGATCAAGGCTGTTGGGGAAGAAACCATCTGCTGACTTTCAAGTGGATTCAAAGAAGGTGCAAAGTAATACATTTTAGTTGATTGTAGCATTAAGAAAACAAGACCAGGGGGCATTAAGTCAACCACAACAAACAATGAGTGATTTTTCTTTGCTCTAATACCTCAACCTGCTACAGTATATCTACCAAAATAATTTATTTCTTTTTCTTTAGCAGTGAAAGAAAACATGCTTGCTTATAGCTCTTGTTGTCGTTCAGTCACCAGGTCGAGTCCAACTCTTTGCGACCCCATGGACTGCAGCATACCAGGCCTCCCTGTCCCTCGCCATCTCCCAGAGTTTGCTCAAACTCATGTCCATTGAGTCTGTGATGCCATACAACTATCTCATCTGCGAATGTAGAATGATCTCTGAAGCAGCTGTGCAGCAATGTGGTTGCGGGGTGTGTTTGCAGCCTGGAAATCAAGCACAGCCTTGCTATGTCATCTTTAACAATTCTCTGTTCTTGTGGTGTCCTGGGTACTGATTTCTCCTTTGTAAAACACACACTGCCTTTTATCTGCTACAGTAAATGTAGGGGAAAAAAATCATTGAGGCCTCTCATCAGAGTGTTTTCTTGTGTGTGTATGTGCTCAGTCACTGAGTCATGTCTGACTCTTTTCGACCCCATGGACTGCAGCCTGCCAGGCTCCTCTGTCCATGGAATGCTCCAAGCAAGAATATTGGCATTGGTTGCCATTTCCTCCTCCAGGGGATCTTCCCAACCCAGGGATCAAAACTACTTCTTCTGTGCCTCCTGCACTGGCAGGTGGATTCTTTACCATTGTGCCACCTGAGAAGAAGCCCTGTTTACTTGTATGATTAATTTTATTTTTAAGGAGCACAGGTTCATTTACTTTCAGGTTCATTTACTATGTTATGGCTTCATTTCTCAGTCACCGTACATCTTCTACTTTAGCTACTGACATCATTCTCTATTAATGTGTGTCACCCATATAAAAAAATTAGATCCTGAATAGCCAGTGCAGGCCTTCCTGTTTTTCTTTCATATCACGCCTGTGTTAAGCAGTTAATTTTAACTCCCTTCTTTGCTAGATTGTTCATGTTGGAAAGAATACTATCTAAACTTTTCTCCAGTGATGATGAAACGGACCAGAGATGATAAATCTTGCCACATACAGATTTTCAAAACCATTGATCCACTGTTGCTTTCATGTTAAAGAGAGAATTGAAACCTCAGGGCTAAAACAAAATGACTCCAGGGCTGAGGCCAGCTGGCCGATTGGGGTGGTTGATTTCAGATGGGTTTCAGAGCGTTGCCTCTGTGGATGATCAGTTGCATGCTTGCACCTGGGCATCCCTGCCTTGGGGCTGAAGGATGTGTGGGTCCTCAGGTCAGCCTGGCTGGAGGGTGACTTAGTTATCCTTGCAGAATGCTCCCAGCATCCCCACAGGTCCGTGCCTTTGCCCACTGGTCAGACTGAAGGCATCCTCTTGTCCCTCCAAAGCCAGATGAGAGAGGAGAACTCAGAGTGGTCCATATGTGAATCTCATAGCTATGTTGTGACTTAAACAAGTCACAACGTGTATGATTAATTTTACTTGTATGTAAAATTATTTTACTCCTCTGATGCAATGACTTGCTCTGAGCACCAACGAGGGGATCCCAGCTTTGACAGCAGAGGCTATGTGGTTTCACGAACCTCCACTCCCATCAGTAGAGATCAAAATATTTGTGTGAATTTTCTGCACTTGTCCAGTGTATGTGTTAGTCGCTCATGTCTGACTAACTAGTTAGTCATGTCTGACTTTTCAACTCCATGGACTGTATGTAGCTCACCAGGCTCCTCTGTCTATGGGATTTTCCAGGCAAGAATATTGGAGTGGTTACCATTCCCTTCACCAGGGGAAGATCCCTTCCCGACCCAGGGATCAAACTTGGGTCTCCTGTATTGCAGGATTCTTTACCATCTGAGCCACCAAGTAAACCCAGTCACATTATATGACTGGGTCCTTATAAACCCAGTCATACTGGGTTACTTTTAGAAAAAAACACAGGAATGTGAAAAGGTGGCTGTTTCAGGGCTTTCCTGGCACAAGCTGCCTGCCCAGAACTGAGGCTGGGATGAGGTGGGCAGGAAGGTGGCTCCGGCTGCTACCAGGGCCTGTCTGCCAGGACGTCCCGCCTCTCTGCTGCAGCTTTTTCCTGCGCCATGAGGGTGAACCTGCAGCAGGTTTGGCCATATAAGCAACCCTGGGGTGCAGGCTTTTTAGGAGGTGTGAGGGGTGTGGTGGCTACAGAGATAAATCCTCGTCCCCAGCAGAGGATTTGCCCATGTGAAACATGGTGCTTCCTTCTCTTTTCAGGGTTTTTATGAAATTTCTCATGGACTGACGGCATGAGTTTACTTTGTTTTGGTTTTGTTTTTACAATTTTTGACCTTCACAGCTCAAAGAGCTGGTCTCCTGTGTGCAGCATTCAGAGATCATTCCCATTGTGTGTGTGTTTAAAAAGGTTTGATATTGCATGTATACCTGCAACTTTCAGAAGGTCTCATGTAAAAGTCTCATTTTATATTTGTGTTAAAAGTCTGTTAATGCTAATAGTAAATGCAAAACAGGTGCAGAAAAGAGCCCACAGCGATTCTAGCAGGGACAACACAGCAGTCGTGATTATAATGACCTAACAATTAAGGGTTAGGTGAAAATCCCTCTACACTCGGGAGACTGTTCTGAATCTTCATCACGTACAGGTGCCACAGCTAAGCCTGCGTGCTCTGCCCGGTCTTACTCAGAACTGGAAACGCCCTGTGGACTCCTGTTTCCTCACCTCCTGGCCTGCTCCTCTGACCGAAGGACACGGCTCTGGGACTCCTGTGAGTTCTGACTGGCCTGCTATTACGACGCTTCTTTCTGATAAGTGCCCTGTTGTTTGTTGTTGTTCAGTTGCTCAGTCGTGTCCAGCTCTTTGCGACCCCATGGACTGCAGCACAGCCAGGCTTCCCTGTCCTTCACTGTCTCCCGGAGCTTGTTCAACCTCATATCCACTGAGTCGGTGATGCCGTCCAACCATCTCATCCTCTGCCGCCCCCTTCTCCTCCTGCCCTCAATCTTTCCCAGCATCAGGGTCTTTTCCAATGAGTTGGCTCTTTGCATCAAGTGGCCAAAGTATTGGAGCTCAGCTTCAGCATCAGTCCTTCCAGTGAGTATTGAGGGTTGATTTCCCTTATGATTGACTGGTGTGATCGCCTTGTCATCCAAGGAGATCAAAGCTTAAGCTTAAGCTGTACTCCCAGCTTAAGCCATAAGTGAAGTTATATGTTTTTGTCAACTGTGCTCAAGTCACATTTGTCTTTATTTCATAAAGTTATATTGATGATATCTAGCATAATCCTTTTATGATCAGCACTGAAATACTTTTTTGGGGGAGAAGTTAACAAAACAGACTCAGAATTGGTGGAAAACCTTTTCAAAGACTGAAAGTGCCAATCATAGTGTTTTGTTTTTTTTTTTAAACAATTTACAGGAAGTTCAACATGACATTTGATTTCTTCTTGCCAAAGCTAACATTACAGTTCGCTTTAATTCTCTCCTCCCTGCCTTTTAAAAAATTTGTATTGGATAAGGTTTTGGCTCCACATGTGCTGTTCCTGCTTTCGCATCAAGGCTGTAATTAAGTCTTTGTTTGTTCTGACTTGCAGTTCCTTCCTGGCACTGGATAAGAGCTAAGATGTTGCTTCTGCAGGTCCTTCCCGCAATAAAAGTGGAGGTAACAGCAAAATGATTACTAGCTTTAGTAATGGGAATTATAATACAGACAACAAAACAAATTTACCTTAATATTAAAAGCAGGATGCAGAAGTTTATCAACCACTTGTCAAGCTAACCCACTTAGGAATTCCAAAATAATTTTTAATCTTTGCATTAATGTTTCTTTCCATTTTCCTTCTTGAAAAACACATCAAATTTTGAACAGTGTGCTACTTCTTGGGTTTATGTATACTTTCATTTTTCAAAAGCAATGGACTATGTTAAAGCATTGCTTCATTTCTTCCAGTCTGGTTTTTTAAGGTCAGAGTGACCATTTAATCCAGCATGTTCTGGAACTAGATGCTTGGAAAAACAGCCTTCTCCCTGGTTACTCTTACACAACCTTGAGTCATTTTCTTCACTCTAAAGAGATACGTTCAGCATTGGAGAAAAGTAAACCTTACCTTGTCATCTTAGGTTTAGCGCAAGATTAGGTGTGAATATTCAAGAAATACTTTGCAATCTGAAAAACAATAAAAAAAAATCTTAATTTGGGGGTGGATCTTGCATCTTATTAACTCTGCAATTAGGCAACTATTATAAACTAAAATCTAGATTTTGAGGTTATAAAATGGGTCAGGAAATGGGAATAAAAGCCAGCTTCCATCCTCTCTGTTCTGTGTTTGATTTACTAGATGAAAAGGGGGCCAGCCTTGGTCTTCTAAAGCAGTGGTCCCCGGACTTTTCTGACACCAGGGACCAGTGTCCACTTTTTTCAGGGATGAAGGCAGGGTGGGGTTGTGATTTGGGGATGATTTAAGTGCATTACATTTATCGTGCACTTTATTTCTATTATTATTATATCAGCTCCACCTCAGATCATGAGACATTAGATCCGGAGGTTCGGGACCCCTGCTCTAGAGGACATGGTCTTTCCATCAGCTCTGCTGGGCTGAGTCCTTGGCCCTGGCAGCGCTGGGCTGCTGTTGAAGGCCCTCCACAGGCGATTGTCCTGGCTGTTGGAACCCGTTTACCCGTCAGCCCCTCTGCTTCAGTCGTGGGGTCCGTGAACACGCTGTGCTTATTTCTGCTTCTTGCCCCATCCATCTTTTACCCATACAACGCTGTCTGTGTCTCTGCCTTCTACTGTTTGGCCCTCCACCCTCTGGAGGGCCATCCTGATCATTCTCTCTCTCTCTCTTTTATAATATTTATTTTTTATTTATGTGGCTGCTCCAGGTCTTAGTTGCAGCCCGTGGGATCTTCAGTCTTAGCTGTGGCACTCAGTATCTTTTTTGTTGCTAGGTGCAAACTCTTAGTTTGGGCACGTGGGATCTAGTTCCCTGACCTGGGATTGAATCCAGACCCCCTGCTTTGGAACCTCAGAGTCTTAGCCACTGGACCAACTGGGAAGTCCTCCCACCGAGTCTTCTGTTGGTGCTGTAGTTCACATCCCTCGCTCCCTCCTCTGAACTCCAAAACTTGTGCCTATGCCGTTTCATATTTTTCTCTTGTTCATATATGACTTTACATCGTGTACATGCTCAGTCGTTCAGTCGTGTCTGACTCTGAGACCCTATGGACTGTAGCCCGCCAGGCTCGTCTGTCCATGGGATTCTCCAGACAAGAATACTAGAGTGGACTGCCGTTTCTTCCTCCAGGGGATCTTCCCCACCCAGGGATCAAACCCACATCTCCTGCATTGGCAGGGGGATTCTTTACAGCTGAGCCACCTGGGAAGCCCTGACATAACACTGCATGCTCCTTACAAACTGTGTTCTACATCCACCACGACACAGTAGTTCTGCAAGCCTTGTGTAACTGAATTGATGCGTAATTGGCAGTGGGCTCCTTTTGTTCTCCACCCACTGTGCACAGCCCAGTTCTGGTGACTTGGATTTCAGGCTGACTGTAGTGGGTACCCTGTCCTAAATGATGGTATTTGGAAGTGGGGCCTTTGGAGGTAAACAAGCCATGAGGGTGGAGCCTGAATTAATGGAATTAGTGCTCTTATAGGAGAGAGACAGGAAGTCTGTCTCCACCAAGCAAGAAGGCGGCTGCCCAAGATCCAGGAAGAGGGCCCTCAGCAGGAACCTGACCACGCTGGCGCCTTGATCTTAGACTTGCAGCCTCCAGAACTGCAAGAAGCAAATGTTTGTCTTTGAAGATATTCAGTGTATGGTATTTTTGTTGTTAGTCAGTTGTTCAGTCATGTCTGACTCTTTGAGGCCCCATGGACTGCAGCACAGCCAGGCTTCCCTGTCCTTCACTATCTCCCAGAGTTTGCTCAAACTCATTTTCATTGAATTGTTGATGCTATCCAACCATCTCATCCTCTGCTGCCCCCTTCCCCTTTTGCCCTCAATCTTTCCCAGCATCAGGGTCTTTTCCAATGAGTTAGCTCTTCACATCAGGTGGCCAAAGTATTGGAGCTTCAACTTCAGCATCAGTCCTTCCAATGAGTATTCAGGGTTGATTTCCTTACTATTGACTGGTTTGATTCCTTACTGTCCAAGGGACTCTCAAAAGTCTTCTCCAGCACTACAATTCGAAAGCATCAATTCTTTGGCTCTCAGCCTTCTTTATGGTACAACTCTCACATCCATACATGACTACTGGAAAAACCATAGCTTTGATTAGATGGACTTTGATGGCAAAGTAATGTCTCTGCTTTTTAATATGCTAAGTTGGTCATAGCTTTTCTTCCAAGGAGAAAGCATCTTTTAATTTCATGGCTGCAATCACCATCTGCAGTGATTTTGGAGCCCAAGAAAATAAAGTCTGTCACTGTTTCCGTTGTTTCCCCATCTATTTGCCATGAAGCAATGGGACTGGATGCTATGATCTTAATTTTTTGAATGTTGATTTTCTTTTTTTGTATTTGTTTTTGTTGTAGCAGGCAATGAATAGGTCAGAGTCCAGTCAGGAGAAAAGAACCTAAATTATGCAGTTAAATACAAAGGATTTAGCACAGAGTACTGGTCATGGAGGTGTTGGAAGAGCTCACAGGGCAAAGAGCAAATGGTGAAGCCAGAGAGTAACAGCAGCAAGAAGTAGCCAGCAGCTCTAGGACTGGAGGGACAAAGAGAGGAGGTGGCTTGGCAAGAACAGGGGCCACCAACGTGGGGCTGGCTGGGGGAAGCTGGGACCCTGGAGGAGTCACAGCCACTGCCAGAAATCCTGGCCAGAGCAAGGAAGAAAGGGAGGCAGACCGGCCTCTCCCTGTCTCCCATACTAGCCACTCTCAGCTCCTGCCAGCGACTCTGGCCAAACTGACCAGAGCCAACTGGCAAAGAAGGCTGGGTGGTGTGTATTTTGCAGAAATCAACCCTTTGTGCTACAAACAGAGCAAGGGAAGCAGAGGAAAGAGACCAAAGAGCAAATAGCCAGATGATTACCACACTGATAGGCCAGAATGAAACGAACTCAGGACTGTTCTCCACGTGAGACTACAAATAGTTCAAAATAGCTCACAACTGATTTGATTCCATTTTAAAAGTTAAAAAAAATTAAATATTTATTTTATTTATTTATTTACTCTTGGTCACACCATGTAGCATGTGGGGTCTTCGTTCCTCCACCAGGGAGCAAACCCATGTTCCCCTGCAGTGGAAACAAGGAGTCTTAACCACTGGACAACTAGGGAAGTCCCTCCAAAATTTTCACTAGGATTAGTCTTTTATTGTTTCCTGGGTCTGGAAGATCCACTAAAGAAGGAAATGGCAGCCCACTCCAGTATTCTTGTCTGGGAAACCCAATGGACGGGGAGACTGGTGGGCTACAGTCCCTGGGGTCTCAAAGAGTTGGACACGACTGAGTCACCACCACCATCACCACCACCATTTCTGAATGATCACCATTTAATAATTTAGACTTCTTAAATAACTCAAATTCCTTTTATTGTAAATTATAAAATAAATACTAAGTCTGCTTTTTATCTTTGGCCCATTTCAAAAGGACTACAAGCAATTCTGGCATCTAACTGTCATCTTTCTCTAAAGAAAGAATTTCTATGAGATAGCAACCTCACCTAACCTAGTTCTCTAAATTCTATTTGCTTCCCTACTTAAACCTATTTAATGAATTTTCCATCTGTTAGTATATAAAAAACTAATCTCACCCTTTTATTGTTAGCTGTTTTTCATCTGAAGAAATAAAAATCCAACTCAAACTAGCTTAAGCCAAGTAGGAAATGCATTGGCACTCAGATCCAGGAGCTTAAATGATATCACTTACATTCTGTTTCCCTCGCTGTGTCCCACCTTCCTCTCCTTGCTCTGAGCTACTGACCTTTGTTTAATTCTGAAACAGTCTGGCTTCAAATGTTACATGTAGAATTCCAGGAAGAGCTCTGATTGGTCTGCTTGGGTCACAGGCCCAGCTGGTGGCCTCGTCTGTGGTGGATTCTGATTGGCTAGACTTAGGTCAGGAAAGTGCCACTTGGACTGGGTTGAAGGTAAGTTTCCCCACCCACATCACACTACAGCTTGAGGAGGAGGTTGTTTCTGAAGAAAGGGATAGAAAGTGAAAGTGAAAGTCACTCAGTTGTGTCCGACTCTTTTCCACCCCATGGACTATACAGTCCATGGAATTCTCCAGGCCAGAATACTGGAGAGGGTGGCCTTTCCCTTCTCCAGGGTATCTTCCCAACCCAGGGTTCGAACCTAGGTCTTCCATATTGCAGGCAGATTCTTTACCAGTTGAGCCACAAGGGAAGCCCAAGAAGACTGGAGTGGGTAGCCTATCCCTTCTCCAGCGGATCTTCCCCACCCAGAAATTGAATATTGGGGTCTTCTGCATTGCAGGCAGGTTCTTTACCAACTGAACTATCAGGGAGTCCAAGAAGAAAGGGATAAAGACACTGAGAAGATAAAGACACATCTTCAGTACACTCTTCCTTTTCCCCACAAATTGCTTAAAACAGGATTTTTGGCCATGCCTCCAGGCATTGCTTCCCTAATAGCTCAGTTAGTAAAGAGTCTGCCTGCAATGCAGGAGACCACTGTTCAGTTCCTAGGTTGGGAAGATCTGCTGGAGAAGGGATCGGCTACCCACTCCAGTCTTCTTGGGCTTCCTTTGTGGCTCAGCTGGTAAAGAATCCGCCCGCAATGTAGGAGACCTGGATTCGATCCCTGGGTTGGGAAGATCCCCTGGAGAAGGGAAAGCCTACCAAGTCCAGTATTCTGGCCTGAAGAATTCCATGGACTGTATAGTCCATGCAGTTGCAAAGAGTTGGACATGACTGAGCCACTTTCACTTTCAAGGCATTTAAATGCCCCAACTAAGGGTTGAACCCTTGTCCCTTGTTAGTGAAAGAGTGGAGTCCTAACTGCTCGACTACCAGGTTAAAATATTTTTTACTTTGCTATTTTGTCAAACAAGTTGCAAATCACCTGCTGCCTCTCTGTTGCCTCCAGACTCAATCTACCATCCTCTGTTTTTACCTTAGCTCTGTCAGGTTGGCAAAACAGGAAGTTTTACTGTAAAAGATTATTCTTTAAAAAATATTTTATTGGAGAATAGTTGATTTAAATGTTGTATTAGTTTCTGCTGTACAGCAAAATGAATCAGTTGTACATGTTCAGGCATGTGTGCTAAGTCACTTCAGTCATGTCCAACTCTGCAACCCCCTGGATTGTAGCCTGCTAGGCTCCTCTATCCATGGAATTGTTCAGGCAAGAATGCTGGAGTGGGTTGCCATGCCCTCCTCCAGGGGATCTTCCCTACCCAGGGACTGAACCCACATCTCTTGCGGTCAGTCTTGGCAGTCAGGTTCTTTACCAGTGGCGCCACCTGGAAAGCGCATAATTATACATCAGTTCAGTTCAGTTCAGTTCAGGGCTTCCCTTGTAGCTCACTAGGTAAAGAATCTGCCTGCAGTGCAGGAGACTGGGGTTTGATCCCTGGGTTGGGAAGATCCCTTGGAGAAGGAAATGGCAACCCACTCCAGTATCCTTGCCTGGAAAATCTCATGGACAGAGGAGCCTGGTGGGCTGCAGTCCATGGGGTCACAAAGAGTTGGGCACGACTGAGTGACTAACACTTACTTACACTCACTCAGTTCGGTTCAATCACTCAGTTGTGTCCAACTCTGCAACCCCATGGACTGCAGCACACCAGGGTTCCCCATCCATCACCAGCTTCCAGAGCTTGCTCAAACTGATGTCCATTGAGTCAGTGATGCCATCCAACCATCTCATCCTCTGTCATCCCCTTCTCCTCCTGCCTTTAGTCTTTCCCAGGATCAGGGTCTTTTGCAATGAGTGAGCTCTTTGCATCAGCTCTTTGCAAAGTATTGGATCTTCATCATCAGTCCTTCCAGTGAATATTCAGGACTGATCTCCTTTAGGATGGACTGGTTGGATCTCCTTGCAGTCCAAGGAACTCTCAACACCACAGTTCAAAAGCATCACTTCTTCGGTGCTCAGCTTTGTTTATAGTCTAATTCTCACATCCATGCATGACTACTGGAAAGGCCATAGCTTTGACTAGACAGACCTTTGTTGGAAAAGTAATGTCTCTGCTTTTGAATATACTGTCTAGGTTGGTCATAGCTTTTTTCCCAAGGAGCAAGTATCTTTTAATTTCATGGCTGTAGTCACCATCTGCAGTGATTTTGGAGCCCCCCAAAATAAAGTCTGTCACTGTTTTCATTGTTTCCCCATCTATTTGCCATGAAGTGATGGGACAGATGCCACAATCTTAGTTTTCTGAATGTTGAGATTTAAGCCAACTTTTTCACTCTCCTTTTTGACTTTCATCAAGAGTCTCTTTAGTTCTTCTTCACTTTTTGCCATAAGGGTGGTGTCATCTGCATATCTGCTGCTAAGTCGCTTCAGTCGTGTCCGACTCTGTGCGACCCCATAGACGGCAGCCCACCAGGCTCTGCCGTCCCTGGGATTCTCCAGGCAAGGACACTGGAGTGGGTTGCCATTGCCTTCTCCATTGTGTGAAAGTGAAAAGTGAAAGTGAAGTCACTCAGTCGCTTCCGACTTGTAGCGACCCCATGAACTGCAGCCTACCAGACTCCTCCATCCATGGGATTTTTAGGCAAGAGTACTGGAGTGGCTTGCCATTGCCTTCTCCATCTGCATATCTGAGGTTATTGATATTTCTCCCAGCAATCTTGATTCCAGCTTGTGCTTCATCCAGCCCGGCATTTCTCATGATGCACTCTGCATATAAGTTAAATAAGTAGGGTGACAGTATACAGCCTTGACTTACTCCTTTCCGGATATGGAACCAATCTGCTGTTCCATATCAGGTTCTAACTGTTGCTTCTTGACCTGCTTACAGATTTCTCAGGAGGCAGGTGAGGTGGTCTGGTATTCCCATCTCTGGAAGAGTTTTCCAGTTTGTTGTGATTCACACAGTCAAAGGCTTTGACATAGTCAATAAATCAAAAGTAGATGTTTTTCTGGAATTCTCTGGCTTTTTCAGTGATCCAACAGATGTTGGCAATTTGCCCTCTGGTTCCTCTGCCTTTTCTAAATCCAGCTTGAACATCTGGAAGTTCACGGTTCATGTACTGTTAAAGCCTGGCTTGGAGAATTTTGAGCATTACTTTACTAGCATGTGAGATGAGTGCAATTGTGCGGTAGTTTGAACATTCTTTGGTATTGCCTTTTTTTGGGATTGGAATGAAAACTGACCTTTTCCGGTCCTGGGGCCACTGCTGAGTTTTCCGGATTTGCTGGCATATTGAATGCAGCACTTTCACAGTATCATCTTTTAGGATTTGAAAGAGGTCAACTGGAATTCTATCACCTCCACTATCTTTGTTTGTAGTGATGCTTCCTAAGGCCCACTTAACTTTGCATTCCAGGATGTCTGGCTCTATGTTGGTTATCACACCATCATGATTATCTGGGTCATGAAAATCTTTTTGTATAGTTCTTCTGTGTATTCTTGCCACCTCTTCTTAATACCTTCTGCTTCTGTTGGGTCCATACCATTTCTGTCCTTTATTGTGCCCATCTTTGCATGAAATGTTTCCTTGGTATCTCTGATTTTCTTGAAGAGATCTCTAGTCTTTCCCATTCTATTGTTTTCCTCTATTTCTTTGTATTGGTCACTGAGGAAGGCTTGTCTCCTTGCTATTCTTTGGAACTCTGCATTCAAATGGGTATATCTTTTCTTTTCTCCTTTGCCTTTAGCTTCTCTTCTTTTCTCAGCTATTTGTAAGGCCTCCTCAGACAGCCATTTTGCCTTTTTGCGTTTCTTTTTCTTGGGGATGGTCTTGACCACTGCCTCCTGTACAGTGTCATGAACCTCTGTCCATAGTTCTGCAGGCACTCTATCAGGTCTAATCCCTTGAATCTATTTGCCACTTCCACTGTATAGTCGTAAGGGATTTGATTTAGGTCATACCTGAATGGTCTAGTGGTTTTCCCTCCACTCCTTTTCAGATTCTGTTCCCATATAGCTCATTACAGAGAACTGAATAGGGTTCCATGTGCTACACAGTTGATCCTACAAGATTATACATAAGGTAGAATATAGAGGATACATGGGAGCACAGGATATAGAGGAATATACCCTGAGTCACAGACTGGTTCCAAATAGGAAAAGGAGTACGTGAAGGCTGTATATTGTCACCCTGCTTATTTAACTTATATGCAGAGTACATCATGAGAAACGCTGGACTAGAAGAAACACAAGCTGGAATCAAGATTGCCAGGAGAAATATCAATAACCTCAGATATGCAGATGACACCTTATGGCAGAAAGTGAAGAGGAACTAAAAAGCCTCTTGGTAAAAGTGAAAGTGGAGAGTGAAAAAGTTGGCTTAAAGCTCAACATTCAGAAAACGAAGATCATGGCATCCAGTCCCATCACTTCATGGGAAATAGATGGGGAAACAGTGAAAACAGTGTCAGATTTTATTTTTGGGGGCTCCAAAATCACTGCAGATGGTGACTGCAGCCATGAAATTAAAAGACACTTACTCCTTGGAAGGAAAGTTATGACCAACCTAGATAGCATATTCAAAAGCAGAGACATTACTTTGCCAACAAAGGTCTGTCTAAGTCAAGGCTATTTTTCCTGTGGTCATGTTTGGATGTGAGAGTTGGACTGTGAAGAAGGCTGAGTGCCGAAGAATTGATGCTTTTGAACTGTGGTGTTGGAGAAGACTCTTGAGAGTCCCTTGGACTGCAAGGAGATCCAACCAGTCCATTCTGAAGGAGATCAGCCCTGGGATTTCTTTGGAAGGAATGATGCTAAAGCTGAAACTCCAGTACTTTGGCCACCTCATGCGAAGAGTTGACTCATTGTAAAAGACTGTGATGCTGGGAGGCATTGGGGGCAGGAGGAGAAGGGGACGACAGAGGATGAGATGGCTGGATGGCATTACTGACTCAATGTACATGAGTCTGGGTGAACTCCGGGAGTTGGTGATGGACAGGGAGGCCTGGCGTGCTGGGATTCATGGGGTCGCAAAGAGTCGGACATGACTGAGTGACTGAACTGAACTGACCCTGAGTCACTGTGGAGTTTTATGTCACTGTGAATGCATAGATTGCTGTACAGAAATTCAGTTTCATTTCTCTGGATGTTCCCCCTTTTTATATATCACAGGGATATGTAAGCCTCCCAGCTCTTTCGGATGCTTGAACCTGTGGGCTTCCCTGATGGCTTAGCAGTAAAGATTCTGCCTGCAATACAGGAGAGGAGAGTTCTATCCCTTGGTTGGAAAGATCCCCTGAAGTAGGAAATGGCAATCCACTCCAATATTCTTGCTTGGAAAATCCCATGGACAGAGGAGCCTGGTGGGCTGCAGTCCATGGGGTCGCAAAAAGCCGGGCACAAATGAGCAGGCACATATGCTGGAAGCTAGAAGAGTCAGTTGAGCTCTGAGCCTTCCAAAACCTGTGGCAAATATCCCCTCTGGTGTCTGACATTCTGGGTCTCAGCCGCCTCGATGGCCTCTGTCTTAGCACACCCAGTGACCGCCCACTCCTCTCTCTCTTGGTGCAGAGAGCATGGGACAAAGGAGGCCCTGTTACTTTTTCCCTTGATCCCTTGACCCTTTAGCCTTTTCAGTAGGGGAACATCAGATGACACGGCATATGTATCAGAACATAGTCACAGTAATAACTGGAAAATTAGCATTAACCTTAATTAAGCACCGTTCACTATGGGGGTGCTTTACTGAATCTCAGCCACTCTTCAATAAGTATTATTATTGTGCTTGTTGATAGGTGGGTGAGGCAGGTCTTAGAGGGGGAAGAACTTGCCCCAGTGACGCAGTTAGTTACCAGGGGCTGGGTGGGTGGGGGGAGCCGGATGTTCACCTAGGTGATCTCTCTGACAGTTTTACCCTCCGCCAAGACCCAGGTTCTAAGTAGTCTGGCGCTTTGTCTGTACGTTTGACTTCAGGGACTGCAGAGCCAGGGTTTCACAAGGTGCGTGTCTGTGTGCCCACATCTCTGCTCTGCAGACCTTCCCTGCACTTCTGCACTCTGAGTCATGCGCCCGGGCATCAGGGGTCCCCTCGTGTCATGGGGCTGTTGCCCTCCGCTCAGCACTCCATCTCTAGGTTCTGCCTTCACTGCAGGCGGTAGCGCCTGCCTTGCCTGCCCCAGGAATCGCACTAATCCTTGGTTTCACTCCACCCAGCCCACACCCTTCGTAAACAGACCTTTTATTCAACTCTCCTGCCTTTTCCTGTTTTGCGTGTGCCATTTGTTTCCTGCTGGGACCCTAACTGATCCATGGGTGTTCCGCAACCCTGACCTAGTTCTGCCTTCAAGTCACACCTCTGCCTCCCTAGAAACCTCCCCTCTCTTCCCCAGGACAGGTTCAACTCTGCCTCCTTCCTGAGTCCTGTACTCTTACTCAGGGTGGCCTTGTGAGGGTGGGGCCTCAGGCGCAGGGGCGGGACCGCCTCCAGGTCTGGCTCAGTCCCTCCACCTGGCGGGGCTCTGGTCCCCAGGCTTTATGGAACTGATTGCATCTCTTCCAGGGCATACACTAATTGCTTTCTCAGAGACAGCATAGCCTAACCCCATCTAAATAAAACATTTCTCTTATGAGCGGGGCTCTGGCCCCGACCTGCAGAAACAGTGGATCTTCATTGCTCAGTTGCATTCAACCCTTTGCGACCCCCACGGACCTCATGGACCCCATGGACCCCACCAGGCTTCTCTGTCCATGGGATTCTCCAGGCAAGAATACTGGGAGTGGGTTGCCATTTTCTCTTCCAGGGGATCTTCCCGATCCAGGGAAGATCCTGCATTGCATCTTCTTGCATCTCCTGCGTTGGCAGGTGAGTTGAGCCAGGGTCTTCATTATCATGCCTTAAAATCTTCGGATTCACATTCTTTTCCACTCTGCCCAGGGCCCTGGCAGCAGAAACAGAAGCCTGTAATAGCTTAGTGGCCCTCTGGAGAATGTTATCAACTGTGATGAAATGACTTTGATTCAGAATTTTGGGGATGGGCATTTAGAGAGACCATGTATCGTGGTTCCTGAGTGAATTGAGATGAGCAACCTCACTTCTGTGCACTTGTCTTTCTGCTTCACCTTTTCTCTCATGTTCTGAATATAGGAGTAAATGTGGAGTCCTAGGGGGAACCTTCACAGATGGACCCAATTTCATTTTGCTTTTTTATTTTTTGAGGTTTCACACTTAGGTCTAGCATCCGTTTTTTTGAGTTAATCTTTGTATATGATGCAAGGTGTGATCAGTTGTTGCTGTTCTTCTGCATAGGCTATTCAAATATTCCAGGGCCATTTGTTCTACACCGCGAGGCATGTGGGAGCTTAGCTCCCAGACTAGGGATCCAGCCAGCAGCTGCTACAGTGGAAGGTGAAGTCTTAACCATTGGACGACAAGGATGTCCCCCTTGTTCCATTTTTGAAGGGTCACAAAGTCTTCCTGCAGGAAGTTATAGGTTTTTTTCTAGTGTGGAGGGAAGAGTTTGTTCAAAGGCAGTGAGGCAGGAGAAGGCGTGAGAAATCTGGGGAACTGAACACAGGACTGCACATTTCCCAGAGCTCATCCTCTTCAAACATTCTCGGGTCCTAAGGATGAGAGGCCAGGTATGGCATCAGCAAGACCACGTGGGTTGTGTATAGCAGTCATCAGTTCTGGATGGTTAGTGTCCTTATGTAGGGTAATCTAGTCCCCCCCACCCCCGTGTGTGTATGTGAGCGTGTGAGTTGCTCAGTCATGTCCAACTCTTTGTGACTGCGTGGACCATAGCCCTCCAGGTTCCTCTGTCCATGGGATTCTTCAGGCAACAATACTGGAGTGGATAGCCAGTCCCTTCTCCAGGGGATCTTCCCTATCCTCAGATTGACCTGGATCCCCCACATTGCAGTCAGATTCTTTACCATCTGAGCCACCAGGGAAGCCTCTAACCCCCTGTAGCCCATCCCATTTTAGCACTAAAAGGAAACCCTTCCCTCCCAGACAAACCAGGACACATGGCATCCTGGCCTGGGATAGCAGTGGGCTATTTTGGGCATCACCCTGCATTAGCGTGCATGCATATGCACGTAACGAATTCCGTGTATGAATTTGTGTTCTTGGGTCCTTGCTGTACAGCGTGATGCTTTAATAATCCTCTTGCTCTTTGAGTTTTGAGCAGGATTTCTAACTCAAACTGTCACCCAAGATGACCTCTCCTCGCTTTCACAGGCGAATGTACTTTTTCATCATTGTGGTCTCTGAGGCATCTTGAACTTTCCTTTCCTGCTAGCAGACTTGAGTTTCCCCCAAGGATCTTTGAAGAACTCTCTTTTGACTTTTCCTGCTCAGAGAAATTTCCTTTTGAGCCTCAGAAGATGACTGGCTGTATTAAAACAAGCATGGCTATGACTGAGATGTTTGAAGACTGTTTCAGAAATTTAAAAATTGTGGGTTCATTTTAGTTTTCATTTGAGCCCTTGAATCACGTTTAGTAGAGACCAGTTTGCAAGACTAGCAGGTATCCCAGCTGCCTTTGGGGGCAGTCTAAGGGCTCTTGCTCTCTGCTGCTCTCTGAGCCAAACAGCTGTGCTCTGAGTTATTCTCCAGGCAGCTGGTGCACTCTGCAGCCCTGCAGGGACACCTCTTGGCGCCAGGGTCACACCTGGAGGCCTAGAGTGTCACTAGATGAGCCCAACAAGATGAGACATTCTACCGAAACGTCTGTCACTCCTTCCTAGACACACCGGGACTCACAGACGTCTGCAAATGGTTTGCTGGAATACAGACTCTATGTTGAGTTCAAGATCTAAAATATGCCTGTTTAATTGAAAGACATATTTGTGTTTGGAAAGTTTTTTTATTGCTATGGGCCCAACATTGATGTATAACTTTACAAAGGCTGATGCTGCTGCTAAGTCCCTTCAGTCGTGTCCAACTCTGTGCGACCCCATAGACGGCATCCCACCAGGCTCCCCCATCCCTGGGATTCTCCAGACAAGAATTCTGGAGTGGGTTGCCATTTCCTTCTCCAATGCATGAAAGTGAAAAGTGAAAGTGAAGTCGCTCAGTTGTGTCCGACTCTGTGTGACCCCGTGGAGAGCAGCCTACCAGGCTCCTCTGTCCGTGGGATTCTCTAGGCGAGAGTACTGGAGTGGCTTGCCATTTCCTTCTCCCTTTAAAAAGGCAAGTTATTGTTTAGTCACTAAGTTCTGTCTAACTCTGCGACCCTGTGGACTGTAGCCTGCCAGGCTTCTCTGTCCCTGGGATTCTTCAGGCAAGAATACTGGAGTGGGTTACCATTTCTTTCTCCAAGGTATCTTCCCAACCTAGGGTCTGAGCCAGTGTCTCCTGCGTTGCAGGCAGATTCTTCACCATTTGAGCTCCCAGGGAAGCCCCCATGAAGAAAAGTAATGATCTCCAAACTTGGAAAATTGTCATCATGGTCACAATTATTGTGATTTTCATTTTGCTAGAAAGTCCGTTTTGGAAACACAGGAGGATAAACCACTGGGTTCATGTCCGCCGAAGTTACTGGTGTGTTCTGTGTCAGCCATTGCCAGATCCACACCAGTGAGAAAAACTGGAAGGTTCCCTGTGCTCTGGCCTGTTTAACACATGATGTTAGCCTGCGTTTTAATTTGTATTGTGTCTTCGAGCTTTGGTGTCAGAATTGGCTGCCAACTCTTCCATATTCTCCTACACCCTAGAGTGATTTATGTGGCATAGAAATGATCTGTGCTTTTCTTGGTCTATTCTTTTCTTGCCTTAAAATTATTCTAGTCGTGGTATACTTTAGGAGTGCTTTTTTAATCTTAAATTTTTCTTATGGGTTTGATATTTTAAGATTTTCAACCTAGTTTTGAGTCCGTTTTTTTTTCCCCCCCTTGGAAATCATCTGTGATCTAGATTTTTAGATTTCTTGGGCCAAAATTATACTTTATCTTCTCATAATAAAAAAAATCCTGTGTATATGCAAGGCATGCTGCATTCTAATTTCTAATGCTGTTTATTTTGTGTCTGTTAGTTTATTCTCCAAAGTTTGATTATTTTATTGACTTTTCCTAAGTATTAACTTTTATTTATATTGAGAGAGAGAGAGATGGAAATGAGAACGATAGAGTTGTCCTTGTTGTTCAGTAGCTCAGTCACGTCTGACTCTTTCAATCCCATGGACTGCAGCACGAATGATAGAGAGAATGAAGTAATATTTACTAGTTCAACTGTATTTCTGTCTTTTGGGTCTACTTGGTCTATTTCTTGGACTTCCCTGGTGGCTCAGACAGTTAAGCATCTGCCTACAATGCAGGAGACCCGGGTTCAGTCCCTGGGTTGGGAAGATCCTGTGGAGAAGGAAATGACAACCCACTCCAGGATTCTTGCCTGGAGAATCCCATGGACAGAGCAGCCTGGTAGCTACAGTCCACGGGGTCACAAAGAGTCAGACATGACTGAGTGACTTCACTTTTGGCCTGTTTCTTAGAGAAATGTATCACTGTGTCACATTTCTTATTTATTTGTTATCATCATTTGCTTTATAAGTTTCACAGTCATGTTTATAAGTCCAGGAAACTTTGCTACTGTTATATATTCCTTATTGTTTGTATCTTTTATAAATATATAAAATGGATGTTTCTTTTTAAAGCCGTAAATGCTTTTTTCTTTACATTTTATTTTTTCTAATGTTAATATTGCAGTGCCTATTTTCTTTTTGTCTGTTACAAATCTGTCTGTTATACCTTTTTATTGCCTTTTCTTCCTGCACACGTTTGTGCGCTTTTGTTTGCTTTAATATCTACTAGACCTAAGGTTGGAGAAGGCAATGGCACCCCACTCCAGTACTCTTGCCTGGAAAATCCCATGGATGGAGAAGCCTGGTAGCTACAGTCCATGGGGTCGCGAAGAGTCGGACACGACTGAGTGACTTCACTTTCACTTTTCACTTTCCTGCATTGGAGAAGGAAATGGCAACCCACTCCAGTGTTCTTGCCTGGAGAATCCCAGGGACGGGGGAGCCTGGTGGGCTGCCGTCTATGGGGTTGCATAGAGTCGGACACGACTGAAGCGACTTAGCAGCAGCAGCAGCAGACCTAAGGTGGCCTGGCCCTCTCTCATTGGATCATGATTTTATGTTCTTGACTCAGTGAACACCACAAGATAGAGATCAGCAAAAGGCTCTCCTCCTCTTTGTTTCCTATCCTATGCAACGTTCACATAGTATCCAGGTATTTACTCTACCAACTTCAGCCAGCTGCTTGAAGGTGGAAGTGATTTTTTTTAATATTTGTCTGTCTGGGCTGGGCCCTAGTTGCAGCACGCAGGGTCTTTTAGTTGCAGCATGCAGGGTCTTTTAGTTGCAGCATGCAACCTCTTAGTTCCAGCATGTGGGATCTAGTTCCTTGACCAGGAATTGAACCCTGGCCCCCTGCATTGGGAGCACAGAGTCCCAGACCCTCAACCATCAGGAAAGTCCTTAAGGTAGAAATCTTTAATCAATCCACGTGGTTCTGGATTCAGGGGCTCCTTCTTACTTTCGATGGCAGAGCAGAGGGACAGACCATAAGGGGGCTTATTCTCAGCTGATGTGAACAGGCAACCTGCTTTGTTTCTGTAGAAGCGCCTCTGACTTTTCTTCATTTGATCTTTGGTGTTCTGAAATTCCTCCAAGAGTAGTTTTCAGTGGTGTGAAGTTCAGAGTCTTTCTTTCTAAAGACTTCAACACTGGGAATTTTTCTAATGTTTTCATTTGGTTTCCAAACTCACTAATTTACTGCTCGGCCCTGTCTGTTCTGCTGTTCAGTCCATTGATTGAGTTTTTATTTTGTCAATTACATGTAAACATTTGCACAGATGTAGTTCCTTCTTAAATCTCTCTCAGTATAATAATAATTATTATTATTATATGCACTTATATGGTAGATACTCTGTAGGTCTACAACCTTACCTCTATTCTTATCATTTCGTTGCTAAGTCATGTCAGACTCTTTGTGACCCCATGGACTGTAGCCCACCAGGCTCCTCTGTCCATGGGATTCTCCAGGCAAGACCACTGGAAGTGGTTGCCATTCCCTTCTCCAGGGGTCTTCCCTACCCAGGGATGGAACCTACATCTCTTCCATCTCCTGCATTGGCAGGCAGGTTCTTTACCAGCTGAGCCACCAGGGAAGCCCTCAGTCTATTCTAGGTATTGTCATTTATAAAAACTTGCACCCCGTTGAGGCTATGAACTATGGTTCCGGCCAAGTTCCCTGGTACCACCTCTTGTACCTCCTTGAAGGCATCACTGAGTACTTTCACTAGCCCTGGGCCACCCCCTCCATCCTTCTCTCTGTATGACAGAAAGGAACCTTTACTATGCAGTTGCATGCCCGAGTATGCACAGCCAGTCATCCATGAGCACAGCTGAGTCTGAGGTTGTCTTCCAGCTGCTCTTCCGTTGCTACCGGGTTTTTATTAGGCCCCTCTGCTTACTGAATTGGTTCTCCTCTCACGGTGTTGGTTTCCTTCAAGTGATTATAATTCTTATTTATTAACCAAAGGTCTCTGTTTGACTACCTGTAGAGGTGACCTTTTTGGTCTTCCCTGGTGGCTCAGATGGTAAAGAACCTGCCTGCAATGCAGGAGACTGGAGTTCGATCCCTCCCTGGGTTGGGAAGATCCCTTGGAGAAAGGAACAACAATCCACTCCACTATTCTTGCCTAGAGAATCCCGGGGGACAGAGGAGCCTGGAGGGCTACAGTCCATGGGGTTGTGAAGAGTCAGACACGACTGAGCGACTAACACTGTCAGTTTTCAGAGGTGATCTTGTCTTGTCAATAATGCTTGTGGGAGAGAAGCAGCCATGTATCCTTGGCATGGGACACTCATCTTTCCCGTCGGTAACCAGTGGGACCCAGTCCTGCTTTGCTGGCCCAACTCCAAACCTGTGCTGTGGCTAGTACAGGCCACAAGTGCCTGCCAATTGGCTCCAGCGGGGTGGGAGAGGGGCAGGGGGGCAAAGGAGGGTGGTGAGCCCTGCCTGGGCGTTCCAAGACAGCTGCCCAAGTAGCCACCCAGGGCTCCCCACCCCCACCGCCACCACCTTTCTGTGATGAGATAATCATTTCCCTGAGCTGCTGCCCTGGCGCACTTCCTCTCTTGAATGTGGTGTGTAGTTTTCTCTTGTGATTGTTGCTTTGAGTATTCATCCAGTCTGCTTTCTATATCAGAAACACCTCAGAAACTTTTTTCTGTATACTGTTTTTTATATTTTGGGGCTCCTCTGGATGTATTCTTTATATTTTTTAATTAAAAAGTATTTATTTGTTTATTTATTTTATTTTTGGGCTGCGCTGGGTCCTTGTTGGGGGCTTCCTAGGTGGCGCTAGTGGTAAAGAACCCGCCTGCCAATGCAGAAGACTTAAGAGATGCAGGTTCAATCCCTGGGTCGGGAAGATCCCCTGGAGGAAGGCATGGCAACCCACTCCAGTATTCTTGCCTGGAAAATCCCTTGGGCCAAGGAGCCTGACAGTCCATAGGGTTGCAAAGAGTCAGACTGAAGTGACTTAGCACACACACGTGCATGGATCCTTGTTGCTGTGAGTTGAAAGAATAGCAAGGGCTATTCTTTCTCGCCATGAGTGGACTTATTCCAGTGGCTTCTCTTGTTGCAGAGCACAGGTTGTAGGTGCTTGGGCTCAGTAGATTTGGCACATGGGCTTAGTTGCTCCAAGGCATGTGGGATCTTCCTGGACCAGGGATCGAACCCCTATCCCCTGCATTGGCAGGCGAGTTCTTAACCATGGGTCACCAGGGAAGTCCCTAGATTTATTATTCATTTTAAATCATGGGTTCTCAAACTTTAGCCTGCATCTGAGTGCCCTGGAGGTGAACTGCTGGCCCTAGAGCCCACTTTGGGAACCACTGCTTTAAAATATGTCTTTCATCTAATGAGCCTTTGGAAAACAGCCCTGCACTTGTGATTAGTTTACTGTTATTGATCTAATCTCAGAAATTTGGTTCATTTTAAACAAATTTTATTTTCTGAAACCCAAGATTTTGACAATTGGATCTTCATAGCTAAAGGGAACACCACCTTGAATGCTGGTTTTAAATAATCCCCTCCATGCCTCCTCTCCACTTAAAGATATTCCAGATCTTACTGTTACTCCCAAGTGATTTTAGCCCTCTTGTTGCCTTCCAGAACTTTTCACATAGTTCAAATTTGGAGTGAAGAAAAAGAGCCCTGCCCTGTGTCTGTGTGTGTGTGGGAACCTAGTTTGATATCTTGGCACGTGTACTTGTTGTTTAGTTGCTAAGTCATGTCTGACTCTGTGACCCCATGGACTGCAGCACGCCAGGCTTCCCTGTCCTTCACCATCTCTGACAGTTTGCCCAAGTTCGTGTCCTTTGAATCGATGATGCTGTCCAACTATCTCATCCTTATCCACATGTAGTTACATAGTATTTATGGACAAAGAAGAATTTGGATATCTGAGCACTGTTTGAAAAATCTACATTTCTATGAGAGGAAAAGGCCCCAAAGTGCTGTGTCTCATGTACTTTCTATAGCACCATCTGATGTGGGCTCAGATAATTTAATCATCTGGTGAAGCCATTTCACTAGTGATTTCCCTGAAGTAGCCACTTGTACCTGAGAAATCCAAACAGAAGGGGGAGGATAAATATATACTCCTTCCTTTTGTCTCATATTCTGTTGTATCCTGTTTCTCCTCTCTCCTTCCAAATTTATTTTTAGACCCAGGCATATGATTACATGCTAACTTTCTTTTTTAAATATATTTTTAAAAATATTTATTTATTTGTTATTTAGTTTTGGCTGTGCTGGGTTTTTGTTGCCTCTCTGGCTTTTCTCTGGTTGTGGCGAGAGGGGGCGGCTCTCTAGTTGGGGGCGGGGGTTTCTCATTGACGGGGCTTCTCCTGTTGCGGAGCACGGACTCTGGGCCGTTGAGGCTTCAGTAGTTGTGATGCCCGGGCTGAGCTGCGTCCCAGCATGTGGGATCTTCCCGGGCCTGGGATTGAACCCTGGTCTTCTGCCTTGGCAGTCGGATTCTTTACCACTGAGCCACCACGGAAGCCCACTAGTTTTCAAGATCAAATTTTCATATCCACTTCAGACTGTTTTTCAAGAGTGACTGTAACTTGCAAAATATGTTTAGTGGAGTGAGTTGTATGCATGTATGTGGATCATTAGGACACAGAGTATCATGTGCATAGTCGCTATGTATCATATAATATCTTTATTTTATGGTTTATTTTAACCTTGAGGGTTCTTCCTACCTCATGAACAAGACAGCCTTCCTTCCTCTGGGTCTCCTTAACGTAAATATTTGAATGTGCTCTGAGATTACGTTATTCCTACTACCTGTCATTGAAAGCTGAACTCAGACACTGCCTATTTTCAGCTCTAACTAATTTAAATTGGCAAGTGATTATGACCGCCTTGAATCTGAAATGCACACTTCGAGTGCAGAAATCACACTCTAGTGAATCAGCTTTTACATGTAAATATAAACAGCCTTAGAGTAAAGGAAATCCACATTAACTAGTCTTGTGTGAGCTGTAATCAGAACACATCCCATGTATATTTTCAGCTATAACATTCCCAGTGTAACCAAACAACTAAAAAGAATACCCATGTGCTTGAAGGTAAGTTATGACTGTCATGGGAACCATAATTTTGAACTTGATATTTGTGGTTATAAATCTCTGCTCTGTTTCTGCCTGAGCCTTTACTTAGACAAGAAGAAAAGCATTTTGGAGGCTTCTTTGCATATTGTGATGATAGCAGTTGGCCATACTCTGAGCTAGTACTCTGATGCTGGCCACCTAGTAGGTATCACTCCCCTTCTTCAGGGGTGTCATTTGATTGCTGTGATACACGGAGAAGGACGGGTTGAATTGTCCTTAGTGAGTGGGGGTTTTCTAGGTGAGAGAAATGAAGAAAGAAGAACAGCATCTTGGAAGTTTTTGTGCACTATGAATATGTGTGCGTGTGTGCTCAGCCGTGTCCGACTCTCTGAAACCCCATCGACTGCAGCCCGCCAGGCTCCCCTGTCCATGGGATTCTCCAGGCAAGAGTACTAGAGTGGGCTGCCATTTCCTCCTTCAGAGATCTTCCCCACCCGGGGATCAAACCTGCATCTCCTGCATCGTCAGGTGGATTCTCTACTGCTGAGCCAACAGGGAAGCCCATACAAATGGTATTTATCTTGAGAACAGCTATGAGCACAAACCTTGGTGACTTTTCCTTCTGTCTTGTTTGGAGAATTTAATAGTGTCTAGTTATAGCCCTGAAAAGGGTTCAGTCTGTCAGAAGACCAGCATCCTGACCTGTGACGTGGAGGTGACCTTTCTGGGTTTTTGTGAGACCTGGTGAGATAATATGAGTAATATCACATGTAGGTACTTCCCAAGGGATCGTTAGTGTTGTTGAAGAAGCTGAATCAAAGCAAGAGAGTAATGGTTAGCAAAGGAGATATATAAACCAAGTTTGGGTAGTGTATTATAATAAACAATGATTTAAAGAGTGATGTCTAGGCAGAAATTGCATTAGAAATATATGTCTATAACTGAGATGGGAGAGAGAAGGAATATTTATTTGAGCAATCACTCTGTTTTGCACTGTTGAAGTACATTAGCTATGCACTGCTGCAAAACAGAGTACAAGGTACAGTACCTGAAGACAATCCACACTTCTTTTTTTTTTCTCAATTATTTATTTGACTGTGTCTTGTCTTAGTTGCAGGACATCTGATATTTGTTGCAGTATGCAGCATCTTGTGTTTCAGGTGTGTGGGCTTAGTTGCTTCCAGGCATGTGGGATCTTAGTTCCCAAACCAGGGTCGAAACTGTGTTACCTGCATTAGAAGTTGGATTCTTAGCCACTGAACCATCAGAGGTCCCAGTCCACACCTCTTATTACACTTCTTTGTGCTAGGAATCTGGGTACAGCTTAGGTGGCACCTCTGATTCAGGGTCTCTGACAAGCTGCTGTCAACATGCTGGCCAGGGCTGTGGTTTCATCTGAATGCTCCACCCGGGAAGGATTTGCTCCCAAGCTCATGGGGTTGTTGGCAGAATTCAATTCCTTGTGGGTTGTTGGACTGGGAATCTGGGTTCCACTTGGTTGTTGGTTGGAACTGCCCTCAACTCCTTGCCACTTGGGCCTCTCCAGTGTGGAAGTTTGCATCACTAATGGAACCCAACAAGTCAGCAGAGAAAGTCTGCCAGAAACAGTGGGAGCTCAGTTTTGTTTGTTTTTAGTTAATTAGTTTTAAAATTTTGGCTGTGCTGGGTCTTCATCTCAGTGCACCAACTCTTCTTTGGGGCATGTGGGCTTCTGTCCTTACAGAGCATGGGCTCTAGAGTGCATGGACTCTGATGTGGCAGCACACAGGGTTTAGTTCCCCCGAGGCATGTGAGATCTTAGGTCCCCAACCAGGCTTCAAGCCTGTGTCCCCTGCATTGGAAGGTGGATTCTTAAGCCCTGGACCACCAGGGAAGTCCCAGGGACTCAGTTTTATTAACCTGATCATTGCATGACATCCATTATCTTTGCTGCATTTTATTAGTTAGAAGGAACTTGCAGAGCCCACCTGTGCTCAAAGGGGAGAGATTACACAGAATGTGAATACAGGAAGTGGAAGTCGTGGAGCCCTCCTTAGAGTCTCTTTGCCATAGCAGCTTACATGGATAGCATAGAAACTGAAAGTACAGCAAAATAAATGTAGCACTGACCATGTTCCATACATTCTCCAAGAATTTAAAGGTTTGTTCATTATTCCTCCCAAGAATCTTATGAAGGGGGTGTTAAAATTGTCCCTGTTTTGATAATGAACATTGAATCACAGAGCGCTTAAGTGACTCGTCTGAGATTGCACAGACAGTAAGTGATAGAGCTGGGTTGGGACCTTGACATTCTCACTCCAGAGCCCTTATTCCCAGCCATGACTCTACCCTTCATGTACTCTAGACCTCTGTACCATAAAAGTTACAAAGTTATTTATTGACATATATGTCAGATTTTGGTCATTCCTTGTTTTCTGTATTTGAAGAAGTTGTCTGACTAGAGTAGCTTTACATGAAATGAAAGTGTCCTGAGCAGGCGGGATGATGTATGTGCTGCTACATAGACTGTACTTGGTCTGTGTTCGTTTCCTCCCCTTCTTTCGGCAGCGAGATGAGCACAGCAGAGTCAGGAGTCGGGAGCATCTGCAGGGAGGGTCTTTGAATGACTCAAGATTTAATAGTGTTTCTGTATTACTAGTTTCTTGAGGACTGAAAGCACATAGAAGTGTTTTCCTAGGAGCAGAACAATACCCCTAAGCTCTGGGAACAATGTTAGTCTGCTTGCTTTCAGAGTGGCACCCAAATAGTATCTGAGTAGGTTGTTGGTTTTGGGGGAGTGGTTTCCGAGACAGAGTTGAGCAGCACTTGCTTAGAGGGAGGTGGCTTTGACCTCATTAAAAGTAAGATGCCATCCTCTGAGTGCTGTGATAAGTACCATGTGTATAAATTGACCTCTGCACCCTGTGAAGAGTCTTCTTCATTTTCTGCCATGTCTACTCACTTGGGTCAGTTGAAGCCCAGTTTCATGCTTTCTGTGCCACCTTCTCCCTGACTGAATAGGGCAGCTCTTCCTTGTGGCTCAGACAGTAAAGCATCTGCCTACAATGAGGGAGATCCAGGTTCGATCCCTGAGTTGGGAAGATCCTCTGTAGAAGGAAATGGCAACCCACTCCAGTACTCTTGCCTAGAAAATCCCATGGACGAAAGAGCCCAGTAGGCTACAGTCCATGGGGTCGCAAAGAGTCAGACACGACTGAGCGACTTCACTTCACTTCTACTCAATGAGGGAAAGAAAGGCACTGCAAAGTTATGCCCTGGGTCCTCCTAATGGTACCGTTCCTTCCTATGGGACATTTGATTACTAGAATAGAGCAGCTGCAACAATGCTTTCCATTTCTCGGTAATCTGAATATCTGCTCTCTGTCTGCAGTAGTATGGATGATTGAGAACTGAATATACAGGACCACCTAGTGTCTACATATATTTTTGAGATTATTGATCATGTATTATTGGATTGGCCAAAAGGTTTGCTCAGATTTATCTGTTCAGTTCAGTAGCTCTTTAAATCTTTGCGACCCCATGGGCTGCAGCACTCCAAGCTTCCCTGTCCATCACCAACTCCCAGAGCTTGTCCAAACTCATTTCCACCGAGTCGGTGATGCCATCCAACCATCTCATCCTCTGTCATCACCTTCTTCTCCTGCCTTACATCTTTCCCAGCATCAGGATCTTTTCCAATGAGTTAGTTCTTTGCATCAGGTGGCCAAAGTATTGGAGTTTCAGCTTCCGCATCAGTCCTTCCAATGAATATTCAGGACTGATTTCCTTAGGATTGACTGGTTTGATCTCCATGCTGTCCAAGGGACTCTCAAGAGTCTTCTCCAACACCACAGTTCAAAAGCATCAATTCTTCGGTGCTCAGCTTTCTTTATAGTCCAACTCTCACATCCATACATGACTACTGGAAAAATCACAGCTTTGACTAGATGGACCTTTGTTGGCAAAGTAATGTCTCTACTTCTTAATATGCTGTCTAGGTTGGTCATAACTTTTCTTCCAAGAAGCAAGCATCTTTTAATTTAATGGTTGTACTCACCATCTGCAGTGATTTTGGAGCCCAAGAAAATAAAGTCTGTCACTGTTTCCATTGTTTCCCCATCTATTTCCCATGAAGTGATGGGGCTGGATGCCATGATCTTAGTTTTCTGAATGTTGAGCTTTAAGCCAGCTTTTTCACTTTCCTCTTTCACTTTCATCAAGAGACTCTAGTATTTTTGCCTTGAGAACCCCACGAACAGTATGAAAAGGTTTATCTGTAAGATGTTACAAACTTTTTGGCCAACCCAATAGAAGAAATGTTAACTCCTGAATTATTCTTTAACAAGATTTTAACACTTCTAATCCTTTAATGTCATGCTTGCATGCTCAGTCACTCAGACATGTCCAACTCTTTGCAACCCCCTGCACTGTAGCCTGCCAGGCTCCTCTGTCCATGGGATTTCCCAGGCAAGAATACTGGAGTGGGTTGCCATTTCCTTCTCCAGGGGATCTTCCTGACCCAGGGATTAATCCCAGGTCTTCTGCATTGGCAAGTGAATTCTTTAATTCTGAGCCACTGGGGGAGCCTCAGTCCATTAATGCCATTGGTAAAGAAAACAGTTTTCATTACACTTGGACATTAAACTCTGATATCGTTTTCCATGGCATAGCGGGTACCTTTTGGGATGCTGTTATGAACTGAATTGAGTCTGTCTAAAATTCATATGTTGAAGTCCAGCCTCTGTATTTGGAGATAGGACCTTTAAAGAAATAATTGAAGTTAACTGAGGTCATAAGGGCAAGGCTGTAATCCAGTAGGACTGATATCTTTACAGAAGAGGGAGCAGAGGTTTCTCTCCAGGGCGCACAGAGGAAAGGCCAAATGATGAGCAAGAAGGCGACTGTCTGCAAGCTAGGAAGAGAGGTCTCACCTGAACCACCCTGCTAACATCTTGATGTTGGATTCCTAGCTTCCAAAGCTGTGAGAAAATAAATATCTGTTGTTTAAGCCACCCAGTCTGTGATGGCAGGCCTAACAGATGAATACATGCTTCTATCCATCCAGGTAAATGCTTTCACCTACAGCCTGTCCTCACTGCCTGTTTACTTCTAGTGTGCGAGCTTCTAAAGATGTGGCTGAGTTGCTAGCAAGTCAGTCATAAAACTTTGGCCCCTGAGCACAGCCACGTACCTGAGCCACTCATGGTCAATCCAGACTTGTCCCACAGATGCTCCCTTGTGGGAATTCAAAACAGGAACTCAGAAACTTGAGTAGTTTTGCTGAGATGTTGTAACAGAGTATTTGAAGTTTGGGCTCTGATGACCTTGTGCATGCTGCCTCAGAAAAAAGTAGGTCTTCTGGAGAAAGAAAAGAATAAAGAACATGTGGGAACAGGCAGAGAGAAGAAGCGAGAATCTGAGAGCCTGCTCTTGGAGAGAAAAGCAGCAGCCTTGGTTGTGGACTTCCTAGTTCTGACTTTGTCTTTTGAGGGGCCTTCCTTGAGCTGTCCACTAGGTTTCCACGAAATCCCTCCGATTCTGTACAAAAATTCCTCACACTTCAGCTGTCTCTAGGCAGCTTCTGTTTCTTGCAACCTAAGGATTTCTTAATAGACATATGGAAACATGCATAATTAGGACCTAAAGCATGAATTAAGTAGAAATCTAATAAACAGAAGGTTAATGCATGAATTTGCTAATCTTTTTTCCCTTTCTGTGGGAATGAGAATTTCATTCTTAACCCATGGCAGGGATAGGTCTCTGTTTTGTTTGCTATTTTTATTTCTTGTTGATCGTTTGTCTGAGGAGGGGCCTGTCTATGATCTATTGATATAACAAAAGACAGGGAGAATGTATTTCATTCATTCATTAAAAAATGATTGAATGTATACTTTAGAGAAGTGCTGGATTTAATCTTGGGCAAACAAATCTGACAAGTTGGGCCATAAAAAAAGGCTGAGTGCCAAAGAATTGATGCGTTTAAACTGTGGTGTTGGAGAAGACTCTTGAGAGTCCTTTGGACAGCAAAGAGATCAAACCAGTCAATTCTAAAGGAAATAAACCCCGGATATTCATTGAAAGGACTGATACTGAAGCTGAAACTCCAACACCTTGGCCACCTGATGCGAATAGCTGACTCATTGGAAAAGACCCTGATACTAAGAAAGATTGACAGCAGGAGGAGAAGGGGGTGATAGAAGATGAGATGTCTGGATGCCATCACTGACTCAATGGATATGAATCTGAGTAAACTCTGGGAGACAGTAGAGGACAGAGGAGCCTGTGCTGCAGTCCATGGGGTCGCAAGGAGTTGGACATGACTTAGTGACTGAACAACAACAATAACAAATTTGAATTAAACTTTATTTCTGCCTGAAGTATTTTGTGGATTAACTGGTGGAGATGGACACAAGGCAGCCAGGTACAGCCACATGAATTGTTCACTGTAAGTCCAGGGATGCCTTTGAGATGTCTGAGCAATGAGCTCTGAGTGCATAGTTCACAACACTCAGAACCTAACGTGAAGCTCAAAACAGCTCAGCATGAGGCTGCGTGGTGACTGCCACAAAATGCCATGAACTAATCATATGGGGCATAAGTAATTCTACCCAGAAGGGAGGAAGAAAAGGAGGTCAATAAAGGCTATACTGAACGTGAGACAGTTGACATCTGGATGCCAAATTTCCAAGCAGCAGAGGATGAGAGTGTTCCTAGTATGGGATAACAAGGATAAAGGCACGGCCATTCCCCAAAATTGTGTCACAGTACGGTGGCGTCAGGACCTCTGAAGATCTGCTCATCCAGGAAAGCAGTAGAAATACTAGCAGAAACTGTTGAAACAAACATTCTCAGGACTCAGAATTAACCAAAGGCTTGTAACTACCCAAAGAGAGTTTATTCAGGAAAAAAACAGAACCTGCAAAACCAGGAGGCCTTGTGGCTTGCCCTCATCCCATCCCCTTCCCAAGGTCTGCTGTAGTCCTGAAAGCCAGCAGCTCACAACCATGGTAGCCATGAACCCCAGCAGCTCACCACCTCTGGAGCGGGCAGAGCAGCTCTGAAACCCCATCCCCAGAGGCCTCTAATTCCTTGACTTGTCCAGCACCTTCTAGCTCCGTCTCAAGCTGGTCTCTGTTGGACCTGATTCAGCAATCTCGCTGGACTTCTCAGGTGGCTCAGTGGTAAAGAATCCACCTGCCAATGCAGGAGACTCAGGTTTGACCCCTAGGTCAGGAGGATCTCCCCTGGAGGAGGAAATAGCAACCCACTCCAGTATTCTTGCCTGGAGAATCCCATGGACAAAAGAGCCTGGCGGGCTACAGTCCATGGAGTCGCAAAGAGTCAGACACGACTGAATCGACTGAGCATGCACGCAGTCAGAAAGGACAGCATCCTGGCCTCTACTCCAGTCCTCGAGACAAGGCAGTTTTATCTCCTGAAGACTCCACCCAAGTCTTAGCACCCACGGAGGGAGAGTGCTGAGGTCTTCAAGAATGTGGCAAAGAGGTTAAGAAACTTAACAGGAGAAAAGAAAAATAAAGGCATTGAAAGTGCGATGGTTGTGATGCAAATGAACCTTATGTAAATGTAGACACTTACCAGGAGTTCTTTAGAGCTCTCGGGTAAATGTGCATTTAAGCAACAATAGTCCATTTTCCAGGAAACATCTTTAGAGCACATTTTTGATGTGGACCTTTTGAATAAAGCAATCAAAAATGTTTGTTCAGATACTGAACAATAAGACTGCAGCTTGAAAAACTAGCAATTGAGAGGGAGCAGCTTGACCAAACATGAGGAAAGTAATGGGATGCTTTACTGTTTGCTTTCCACTGCCTGAGTATCTGGAACATTTTCAGAGGGCTGGCAGCAGAGCTATTCTTTGTTGTTGTTTATTAAAAAATAATTTAAAAACATTTTTTTAATATAGACCACATTTTTAAGGTCTTTTACAGTATTGCTTCTGTTTCATGTTTTGGTTTTTGGGCCACAAGGCATGTGGGATCTTCGCTGCTAGACCAGAGACTGAACCTGTACCTCGTGCTTTGGAAGACAGAGTATTAACCACGGGACTGGCAGAGAAGTTCCTGGAGAGCCATTCTTGACATATAATTCAAGTTCCCAATATGTGCCTTATCTCTTGGGTACAGGAGAGAAACCTGAAAGTCCAGGTAGTCTTTGGAGCAAGGTCATCAGAAGGGAGTAGAAGGGGGTGATTACCTGGTGGACTGGTAGCCAGCCTTGCCTTTCTGCAGTCAGTGATGACTCCTGGCTGTTATTTGCCCTTCTGAGAAATAGGATAAAACTGATGAACTTTAGGGATTGAAAAAGCACTCCTCATAGACAAATAAAGCCTAGGAACACCTCAAAACTCAGAGCCAGGGAAGGTACCAAAAACGTTGAGGCAACATTCACCATAGAGCGAATAGATGGTGGACAAGCCCCGGGCAGGAAGGGTGGAGACAGAATAAGATAAGCCACATCCAGTGAGAGAAGACAGGAAAGCAGAAGAGAAGCATGATGATCTTAAATATGAATAAAGATGCATAAATATGCAATTTGTATTTCCGCATCTGAGCATCCAATCTGACAGCTATTTATTGAGCAGTGACTCAGTAAGTGTGTATCCTGTGTGAAGGAAGCAAAGCTACCAATGTCCATCATATTTGAGTTTAAAATTCTGAGCCACGAAACTTGTCCCTTGAGATCTGCATAGAGTTTTCAACCATAAGGGCTCACGTTTGATTATCAGAGGGTTATTAAATTCAAAATATTTGCGATTCTTTTCCTGAAAAGAGTGAAACAACATAATTTACACTTGGGTCTAAGATTTTACTCTTCTTAAAAGATAAGTTGACCTATTCCAGCTTTATGTATGTAATGTCTTGACAGCAGGATATGACACCCCAGGGTTGGAGACCCAGACCATTTATCACTCACAGCAGATCAGCAGCCAGAGAGGCATTACACACTGACTCCTACATCCCAGGCCCCACTTGGTGATTTGATGAGGGCCCAGTGGTACCCATGGAATGAACGAGAGTACATCCCAGCAGTAGATCCCAAATGAGGGGACTCTGAGCTAAATAGGGTGCCTGGGACATCTACCCAGAGAAATGAGATTTCTCATTACCCTGGACTGTTTGCAACGTCTCTTGGTGGAAGATCTGGGCTTTATCTTTGCTACCCCGGGACTGTTTCTAGTGCTACCAGGACTGCTGCCAAGTTTATGGTAATTTGTTTACAGCAGTCCAAACAGACTAAGACATCATTCATTTTCAAGGTCTCATATAAATTCTTTTGAGTAAGCAAACCAGTTTGTAAGAATGGACACATTCAAGTTGAATTCTTGGGAAAGTGTACTCTAAGGTGGAGCTGGGGGGGCAGGGTATCAATTCAGGATGCTTTCAGTGTCGACGTGTAGAAAGGGAGAGGGGAGAGTAGGACAGGGTGGGGAGCAGCTGTGAAGACCTGGGACTTCAGGGGGCTCTGGAACCAGCAGAGCCCTGAGGCTTGTCAGTCCCCACCCGGACCATCACCAGCTGTGGGCTCCCTTGGTCGGGGGTGACCTCAGGTAAGACTCTATTTCCAGTCCACGCATTCCCTAGGTCACAGCACCTGCAGTGCTTAAGATGCTTTGCTGAGGGGATGTAGGTGCCCCACAGGGCCCCCAGCGTCGGACCCTCCTAGACTTGCTCTGGAAATGATGCTGTGCCAAGCTCCTTTTAAAGATCGGTTTCTTCCCCTTTTCTTCTGGCTGCGCTTCAGTCTATTTTTAGTCCCTGAGTCTACTCTCACGCTATCTCCTCTCGCACGCCTAGAACATAGGCGCTGTCTCTAATCTTGCTTCGCTTCTTCTCTCGTCTCACCTGTTTGGACTCTGTTGACAAAATTATCTCCTGGACGTTGTCTTTTGACGTTTCACTCCACTCTTTTACCTTTGCTTTTTTTCTCACTTGTGCCTGATGAATATCCTAGCAGTAAGAAATATTTATTTGGCTTTTTCACATCTTTGGCTTTGTGCTTTCCATTGAGAGTTTTCTATCGTATTTTCATAAGTTCTCCTGCTTCCTGACACAGAGAGAGGACACATTCTCACTCCTCTCGGTAATTTTTCTTACGTTTTAAATTTCTTTCAGGTCTGACAGACATGTTCTTGTTTTTCATTGCTGAAACTCCCATCTCAGAAAGTTTAATGAACAAACAAAAAAGAAGTCCCTATTCAGTTAAGTGAGGCAAATATACATAAAACAGTAACAAAATAATAAAGTGCTTTAAAGGATCTATAAATAAATGTCAGAAAAACACACACACACTCAAAGAGCCCTGACGTTTGAAGGTCCTTGCTGCATAGATATGACTTTACTATCTGCTACGTTTGGCCACAGAAAGTTGTCAATCCTGTTTGAAAAAATAAAAAGAAAATCACTGTTTAGATTTTAGCCTTTTTTTGGTAAGATTGTGATTTAGCGCTCAGTAAATGGGTGTTTTTCCTTCCAGCTTTATTGAGATGTCATTGACACACAGCACGGTGTAAGTTTAAGGTGTACAGCATCATGGTTTGACTTCATACATTGTGTGATGACTCCCACAATAAGGAACATCCGTCTTCGCAGACAAAAAATTTTAAAATAGAAAGAAAGACTTTTTCCTTGTGATGAAAACGCTTAAGGTTTACTCTTTTGATAACTTTCATATATAACACGCGGCGGTGTTTATTACATTTGTCACGTTGTATGTTATATTTCTAGTACTTATTTATCTACATATTTGTCTTATAACTGGAAGTTTGTCCCTTTTGACTAGCTTCATCCAATCCCCTCCTTCATCCTCTACCTTCTGGTAACCACAGGACTGATCTCTCTTTCTGTCAGCTTGTTTGTTTTTGAAGTATAACCGGCTGACAACACTGTTAGTTCCTGGTACTCAGCATGGTGAGCTGATATTTCTGTGCATTCCAAACCGATCACCATGGCAAGTCTAGTTACGCTATATCACCGAACAAAGATATTCTGTAGTTACTGACTGTATTCCCCACACTGTATGATTCATACCGTGACTCACTTATTTTGCACCTGGAACCTTGCACCTCTTAATCTCTCTCACCTTCTTCCCTCCCCCACCTCCCTCCCTGCTGGCAACCACCTGTTTGCTCTCTGTTTCTACAACTCTGTTTCTCTCTGGTTATACTTGTTCATTTTTTTGGCTCTTCAGATTCCACGTACAGCTGAGATCATATAGTATTTGTCTTTCTCTGTCTGACTTCCTTCACTCTGTGTAATACACCTGTGTAGGTCCATCCACGTTGTCATAAATGGCAAGATTTCACTCTTTTTTAAGGCTAATATTCACACATGACTGTGTCTTAAGCCACCTGATCTTTGGTACTATTACCACAGCCCCGGTAAATGCGTAGAACCACTGGGATGAGCCCTGAGCCCAGTGACTTCACACTTAATTTTTTCGTTGTTGTTGTTGTTTAGTTGGTAAGTTGTGTCTGACTCTTCTGTGACCCCATGGACTGTAGCCCGCCAGGCTCCTCTGTCCATGGGATTTCCCAAGCAAGAATACTGGAGTGGGTAGCTATTTCCTTCTCGGGGGGATCTTCCAGACCCAGAGATCAAACCCGAGTCTGCTGCATGGCAGGCAGATTCTCGACCACTGAGCCACCATCGAAGCCCTACCTTTTCATACTCTGTGTCAGTTTTCAGAGCATCAGTTTAAAATGTGCCTGAGCACTGTGGTCCTCTCGCTGTCTCTCCGAGTGTGCAGACGCTGGATCTGGTCTGGATCTTGCTGATACGTGCCCTGCTGTCTCCTTGACTGTGTGACTGTCACGCCGGTAGGTTCCCATGTTAGCTCTGAGCTTCTGCCTTTACTGTCTTCTCATCCTCACTTCCATTCTGTAATTCGCGCCCTCTGCCCTCCTTTCTCCTCCAGAAGTATTCCCGCCACTGCAGACCTAGGAATCTCATTTTCTTTGTTTTTTTTTTTTTTTTTCTTTTTCCTCTGTGACTTCTCTGAATGTTTCCACTTTCTGACATTTCCTCTTCTAGTAGTTGCAAAGCTATGCCTCTTGAAGCAGCTGTACTTTCGATGACTTTCCTTTGAGAGAGACTGCCTATCCATCCTTACCTATTTTATTTCTTTTTACCCTTTTGCAACCAGAAATCCATTTAAAAATACTGTAAATAGGGACTTCCCTGGTGGTCCAGCGGTTGAGACTTCACTTTCCGATGTTGTGGGTGGGATCGATCGCTGGTCAGGGTGCTAAGATACAACATGCCATGCAGTGTGTCCAATACATAAATAAATAATCGTAAATAATCTACATCTTTTCTGGAAATCACTTCTTAGTGAGAAAGTTAATTCTTAGGTAGGTTGATAAGGAGTTCAGGGCCCCTGAAGAGGAGAAAGGGGCCTGGGGCTCTTGAGGAGGAGAAATGAGTGCAGGGCTCTAGAGGAGGAGAAAAGGGCAAACATTTTTTTCTACATTTCTTTGTCTTAGTCACATCAGATGTTATTTTCTTTAAGCCCAGAGCTAATGATTACACAACAAAACAATTCATCTTGCTCAAGGGTATGCTTTTCCTTTTAGCTCTGTACTAATGATTATATAGACTTCCCTATAGTTCAGATGGTAAAGAATCTGCCTGCAGTGCAGGAGACCCAGGTTCGATCCCTTGGTCGGGAAGATCCCCTGGAGAAGGAAATGGCAATCCACTTCAGTATTATTGCCTAGAGAATCCCACGGACAGAAGAACCTGGCAGGCAACAGTCTATGGGGTCACAAAGAGTCAGACAGGACTAACACACACACACAATGATTATACGATTAGATAGATGTACTATGTATTATATAATGACTACAGTGTACTAATGATTATACATCTAATGATTATATAACAACAATGTATATTTCTCAAGGACATGTTTCTCCTCCTTAACAGGAACCTTCTGACTAATCCTGTTATCTTAAGATGTATGTTGTGGGAATGGGTCTGGTAAGACCTTACTATTGTTAGTAACCAGTTGAAAAAGTATATAAGGCCTTGATAAGACTAGAGAGTGGGGCACTCTCTGCCCCCTTCTGATGTCTATGTCAGAAGCTTTATCTGTCCCCTTTTATACTTTAGTAAAACTCTACTGTACAAAGCTCTGAGTGATCAAGCCTCATCTCTGGTCCCGAAGCTAAATTCTCTTCTTTGGAGAGAAGAATCCTACACAGGTCACTGTAAGCTATCATTAGGGCCTATTCTCGCTTATTATCATTCAGTCCCTGTCACGTCTGACTCTTTGTGACCCCATGGGCTGCTGCACACCAGGCTTCCCTGTCCTTCACTATCTCCTGGAGTTTGCTCAAACTCCTGTCCATTAAGTTGGTGATGCTATCCAATCATCTCATCCTCTGCCACCCACTTTTCCTCCTGTCCTCAATCTTTCCCAGCATCAGGGTCTTTTCCAATAAGTTGGCTTTTCACATTCATTTCCTTTAGGATTGACTGGTTTGATCTCCTTGCTGTCCAAGGGACTCTCAGGAATCTTCTCCGGCACAATTTGAAAGCATCAGTTCTTTGGCACTCAGCCTTCTTTATGGTCAGCTCTCACATCCATACATGACTACTGGAAAAACCATAGCTTTGACCACATAGACCTTTGTCAGTTGGGCTTCCCTAGTGGCTCAGTTGGTAAAGAATCTGCCTGCAATGCAGGAGACCTGAGTTCAATCCCTGGGTTTGGAAGATCCCCTGGAGAAGGGAATGGCTACACACAGTATTTCTGCCTGGAGAATTCCATGGACAGAGGAGACTGGCAGGCTACAGCCCATGGGGTTGCAAAGAGCTGGACACAACTGAGCAACTAACATGTCACTTGTCAGCAAAGTGATGTCTCAGCTTTTTAATAGACTGTATAGGTTTGTCATTCTTTCCTGTGGACTCTATTTATTTTCATTCTCACCTGAAGGGTAAACATTGGCATTGACGGGCAGCTTCTTTACCACTGAGCCACCAGAGAAGCCCAGGGAGCCTGGTGGGCTACAGTGCACAGGGTCGCAAAGAGTTGGACATGACTGAGTGCGCACACAAGGGTAGACATAGCTATGGTTGAGTCTGTCCACTTCCTTCTTCCCTGCCTTTTTCTAATGTCATCAAAATATAGACAATATAATGTCTATATTTTATTTTTGGGCTGTCCATGCCATATGGCTTGTGGAATTGTAGTCTTCCCACCGGAAATCAAACCCATGCCCTTAGCAGTGAAAGGGTGGAGTCCTAACCACGGACTGCCAGGGGAGTTCTACCTGCCCACTCCACCCCCACCCTTGATGACAAACTCTTCAGCTTTTGGCATGGACTTGTCTTTGTGATCCAAGTTTCTGATGAGTATTTTCTGGCACCGTCTCCTCCAGTGAACCTGGTGAAAACAAATAGGCAATAACCAGTGAAACGACGTGTCTTCTGGGGGCCATCTCACAGTTGTTTCCATCTTTCACTTTTCATTGAGTAGAATTGGTTTAATGCTCACACTGACTGTCAAGGAAGTCACACTGATGAGCCATAAATGCCATACAGCGGAAACAAAATGCTCAGCATTGATTCCTCTTCAACACGGTGCTGTAGCATTTTAAAAGTATTACTAAGTTCATTGCCTCAATATTTACCTCAAGAGCAGCTCAAGAGGGCCTTTACTGTTAGTATTTTCCTTATCTTGAAAAATATTGAAGCTGGAGTGGGAAGAATAGCTTTCTAAGTTTTATATTTTGAGCCTACATTTTACTGTAATGACCTTAAACGTTTGTGAAAGCATTTCAGGCATTGCAGCAAAAAACCAAATCCTTGGGAGGCTATTCATAGTTTAGTGCCTCAAGTTTACATGGGCATGTTAATCCCAGTCAGCAGAGAAGAGTTCATTATGTCTCACGATTAAGCCCCTGTCACCGTGGGAATGCAGAAGTGTGAAAGGATGCTGGTACAGACACACCGAACACCAGATCTAAACATACCAACTTGGGGAGGGTGCAGACATGAGTCTCTAATGAGTTTTCTTTGAAGATCTTCCTTGAAAAGTTAAACTCAGATCGAGATTTTTTTCCAACAAAGTGGAATATTATCCAGATTTGCTTCTGAGATTACCTTGCTAGAATGACTGCTTTATTTATTCTTTTTAAATATTTATGTGCTGATTTATTTGGTTGCATTGGGCCTTAGTTGCAGCATGCAGGATCTTAGTTCCCTGACCAGGACTGGAACCTGGCCCCTGGCACTGGAAACTCCAAGTCCTAGTCTCTGGACCACAGGGAAGTGCCACTTCTTTCACTTAGAGTTGAGCTAAACAAAAAATGTAACCACTGAAATAGCACACAGTGAATTGATAGCCTTGGAAGAACCAGGGGAGATGGCTCAGAGAGGTGGGGGCGAGGACTTTGGGGTTCCCTTGGGGACGCGGCTCTTCCACAGAAGAAGAAGCTGCCTGTTTTTCCTAGTGGTTGAGCAAAACAGTCCTTTCTCTCCAGGACTCACCTTCCCTTTACAGCCAATATCTCTCTCTTTTCTCTCTCTCTCTCTTTTTTTTTTTTTTTTAATATTTTTGATTTGGACCATTTTTAAAGGCCTTATTGAATTTGTTACAATATTGTTTCTGTTGATTATGTTTTGGTTTCTTGGCCACAAGGCATGTGGCAATCTTAGCTCCCCAGCCAGAAATTAAACCTACTGGAAGTCTTAACCACTGGACCTCCAGGGGAAGTCCTAATAGCTGACTTCTGGAAAGGCTTGTTGTCTATACTTACTCTATTTATCCACCTCTTAATTCCTTAATCAGGGCCTCCCAGGTGGCACTAGTGGTAAAGAACCCACCTGCCAAAGCAGGAGACAGAAGAGATGTGGGTTTGATCCCTGGGTGGGAAAGATCCCCTGGAGGGAATGGCAGCCCACTCCAGTATTCTTGCCTGGAGAATTCCATGAGCAGAGGAGCCTGGAGGGCTACAGTCCATGGGGTCCCAAAGAATTGGACATGACTAAAACGACTTACCATGCACCATCCTTAATCAACACATGCTAAAGTAGCCTCTACCCTTCTGTAGAGATGACTTTTCATTATCAAAAAATAACCTTCAGCTCACTCATCTAGCAGGCATATTTCGTCCTCCCTCTGTGACACCTTGGCCTCCATGAAAAGCACCTTTTCTGCTTTCCCTCTTACTCCTCTTTTGTCTCCTTTCCCTATTCTTTCCTCCCTAGACCATCAGCCCCACATTTGCTCCTTAGAGAATTTATTCTGTACTTATGCCTTCATTGTCAATTTCCCAGTTCAGAATCTTCATTTTACACTCTCAGCTGTGGGATGACCAACCAGTATACACACTTGACATCCCTAAAGCACCCTAGATTGGACATTTCTGAGTTGAGCATGCGATTTCTCACAGCACCACCATCACCACCCTAAGCCTGCTGGTGCTCGGGTTTCCCTCGAAGTGGTGCCAGCACCGTCCACCCATGTATAGGAAGAAGCTTGTGGTAAGGTATTCATCCTGGATGCCTCCTATCCTCCTCTATCCAGTTTGTGGTTAAGTCTTGCTAATTTTACCTGTATCTCCTCCCATCCCTGCCGCCACCATCCTGACTCTGAGCTCCTGTCACCTCCGTCCTCAGCCGTCACTCCAGCCTCCTGACTGCTCCCCCACATCTGTTTTTTGCTCCCATCTGATCTCTTAAGTTGCAGGAAATGGGAGCTTTTAAAAACACACCTCTGTTCCTACTACTTTCTCGCTAAGTATCCTTCAGTGGAACTCTGTTGCTTTAAGGAGAAAGATCAAAGTCGTCATGGTCTCTGGAGTCCTAGAACCTCTGTCTCCCCTTCAGCCTCATCCCTGCCCCTTGCTTTGGCCACAGGGGCTTTCCTTCAGTTCCTCATGCACACCATGACCCACCCCAGTGCCTTTGCATGTGTGTTTCTTGTTCCTTGGTGGTTCTTCCCCCGTCCTTATCCTTGTCTCCTTCACCAGTGACTCCTGTGTGGGGGAAATCTCTCAGAAGAACTCTTTTGTGGATGTGAAAGCTTTCATTCTCTGCTGTGAAAAATGTTTTCTTCTTATGGAAAAGCAGAAGGAGTCAAAGAAGGAGTCAAAATGCCCACTGTCTGTTGTTCTCAACCAAATTTTATACCAAGATCTGCAATTCCTTTTTCCAGAGGAGAGAATGTAATGCATGCAGAATCTCTTGCTTAAAGACTCTCTTTTGTTCATGTTTTTGTTTAGAGCTTATCATTGCTTGCCTTTTTATACTATTAGGAAAGTGGGAGAAATTTGTTCCTGGGCATCCTGGATTAGATAGGAGAATAAGATTATCACCTCAGGTTAGCCATTTCTTTCTTTTTTTTTTTTTTGGATGTTTCTAATTAAAAAATTTTTTGTTTTATATTGGAGTATAGCTGATGAACAATGTAGTGTTAGTTTCAGATGTAAAGCAAAGTGATTCAGTTGTACGTATACATGTATCTATTCTTTTTCAAATTATTTTCCCATTTAGGTTATTACAGGATATTGAGCAGAGGTCCCTGTGTTATACCCTTGTTTATCCACTGTATAATGGTGTGTATCTGTTAATCCCAAACCCCGAATTTATTTTTAACTTCCCTTTTACCCTTTGGCAGTCATAAATTTGCCAAGCCTGTGAACAAGGCTGGCCATTTCAACCCAAAGAGAAGGTAATAAAAGAATCGCAGTGCCTTTCCCATCCCTCCGTCCATGCACTAGCCTGCCAGCCCTGCGGAGGGACAAGCATCTGCAGTGACACCCAGAATGGCCAAGATGCAGTGTAACAGCATTCTGAGAGGCAGTAAAGCTGCAATGAAACCTCTTTAACTGTCTCTGCTTCTCAGGGCCTAGATACTTCCATCACTTTCTATTTACTGAAGAAATAAAAGTCATGCCTAAACTGGCAGGCTCCGCAGGCACGTCTGCTCATCCTTTGGCTGGCAGGGGAAATGTGGTTTCCTGGAGAAAACCCTCGCTGTGTCTGCGGACAGAGTCAGGTGCCCCGCTGCAAGCTCTCACAGCACACCATGGTTGTACTTCAAGTTGTTTACCCCACATGTAGCTATGAAGTCCTGAGGTTATGTGATTGCTATCTGACGGCTCCATCAGAAGCTGAGCGCCTGGGGGTGGGAACCACATCTGCGTGTCTCACCCCGTGTACTTCCCACAGCGCTGGCTTGTGCTGGTGCCTGAGGAACACTGGTGGAATGAATGAATACTTGGGTGAATGGGCAGAAGAGGAGAAGAAGCCCTAGGTTCATAATATTGTCAGGTGAGTGGTCTTAGAAATATAAAACTGAGCTCTATGGGAAAGGAGCCTAAAAAAGAATGGGTATAAGTATACGGATGGGCTTCCCTGAGCTCAGTGGTAAAGAACCCCCCTGTCAAGGCAGGAGACACAGGCTCACTTTCTGGGTTGGGAAGGTTCTTGGAGAAAGAAATGCCTACCCACTCCAGTATTCTTGCCTGGAAAATTCCATGGACAGAGGAGCCTAGCGGCTACAGACCACGGGGTCACAAAAGAAGCCGACATAACTCTCACTGACTAAACATAGACAACAGCGTGTCTAAGTGGAACTGATCCACTTTGCTGTGCACCTGGAACTAACAACGTTGTAAATCACCCAGTAAAAATTAAAAAAAAATATAGAATCATCTGAAAATCTTATTATAATTTCTTGATAATAGCTGGTTTATATTTAGACATCTCTTATTCAAAATTTTGGTGAAGTCTTCCCAAAGAGAGAAAATGGCATTAGAATCAATATCATTTCTTTGTGGCTATAAAGTGTTGGACTGAAAAGGCGCTTTTCTCCTTGATTCCTGCTCTCTGATGTCTGTTGGAAGTGTAAGCTCTGCATCCTGTGTGTGTTTCCATGTGTGCATCTGTATGTGTCTGTGTGTGTGTCCATGTGTGTGCATGTCTGTGTATGTCTGTGTATGTGTGTCTGTGTGTGTCCGTTTGTGTGTATGTGCCCATATGCATGTTCTTGTGTGTCCGTGTCCATGTGTGTGTCCATGTGTGTCTGTGTGTTGTGTGTATGTGTGTGTCTCTGTGTGTGTGTTTCGTGCGGCCCCCACCACCCACCATCTGGTGTGTATGGCTCTGGGCACATGGCTGTGGTCACCGTCTGTCAAACCCGCAGCTCTGTGTCTTCTTTCCCACTCTTCTGTGACTCCATCCCCTGTTTTCACAATGACTCACTTTCTCCCTGGTGCTTCCCCAAGGCCATAGTTATTGCCATGTGTCCCAACTGTGTGCTTTTAATGTTCCTTCCGTGGGTCTTGTTTTGCCTCCTCTGTTCTTTGCATGACAAATATCTGCTCAGCTGGTCTTCCCTGGAGCCTGACAGCAGGGCTTCCACGCCAAGCCACATTCCAGAATTCCAGAGCCTGAAGATCCTGCCCTTCCACCTGCTTTAGGGAAGAAAAGCACACATTTAAACCTGACCTTGAGTTCCTAAGTGATATCTGGGGAGTAAACAAAACGATGAGGTATTTTGCAGTAGCTCAGCTGGTAAAGAATCCACCTGCAGAGACCTGGGTTCGATCCCTGGGTTGGGAAGATCCCCTGGAGGAGGGCTGGCAACCCACTCCAGTTTCTTACCTGGAGAATCTCCAGGGTCAGAGAAGCCTGGCAGGCTACAGTCCTTGGGGTCACAAAGAGTTGGACATGACTGAGTGAGTGAACACACACAACCCCCTACCTTATTCCTCCCAGCATACTTTATCTGATCGGCAGTTTATTGAATGAGCTTTTACAACATCCAGCTCAATTTTGCATCTTTGCTCCATTTATCCAGCCCCCAGAACCCCACCTACATGGTGAAGAATTCCCTTTGGTGTGTTTAAAACTGCCTTACCACCTGTTTCTACCTGTGATTCCTGGCTCCTTTCCCTTTTTTAAAAATCTCAGCCCCTGAATTTGATGCACCTGTTTTTGTTATTCTTGCACTTACAACTTGGACCCCCTCCCTCTTTCTGAATTTTATTTTATTTATTGTTTATTTTTGGCTGCATCAGGTCTTAGTTGCAGCATGGGGTATCTTCGTTGTGGTACTTGGGCTCTGCAGTTGTGGTTCGAGGGCTTAGTTGCCAGGGGGATTGCATGTAGGATCTTAATTCCCCAAGTAGGAATTGAACCCATGTCCCCTGCATTGCAAGGAGGATTCTTAACCCTTGGCCACCAAGGAAGTCTCTGCTGCTGCTGCTGCTGCTGCTAAGTCGCTTCAGTCATGTCCAACTCTGTGCGACCTCATAGATGGCAGCCCACCAGGCTCCACTGTCCCTGGGATTCTCCAGGCAAGAACATTGGAGTGGGTTGCCATTTCCTTCTCCAAGGCATGAAAATGAAAAGTGAAAGTGAAGTGACTCAGTTGACCCCATGGACTGCAGCCCACCAGGCTCCTCCATCCAGGGGATTTTCCAGGCAAGAGTACTGGAGTGGGGTGCCATTGCCTTCTCCGAGGGAAGTCCCTGGACCCTCTGTTTTGCAGACTCTGTCTCTTTTTTCATTTGTGTTGCTGTCATCTGTGCTGGGTAATTAATTTCTCCAGTGACCAGCTGGAACCTCAGCTTCTCCCGAACATTCCTCTGCCTGCTGTCCCACTGGGTGCCACCCTCTCCCCACCCCAGCCCACCAACCAAGGAGATCCAGGCAACCATGGAACTAGGCTAAATTTCATTTTCTTCCAAGAAATCTGAAACAAAACAAACCTTTCTTGGTGGTTGACACAGTTTGGGATGTCCAGATTTGGAAAATGAGTGAATTGGGATGTTGGCTGTATAGTGAAAAAGACTGTGATGTATCATTAATGTGCTTTTAGAATGATCAGTCCTGTTTTTCCATTTAGAACCTACGTATTTTAACATTTGTATGAAAGTTCTCATTGTTAGGAAGGTTTTTGTTGTTGTTGTTAAATAGAAAGGTAACATCCTATCTAAATTATTGTGGGTATTTGGATACTTGTCTGACTACTTAGATGTTGAAGGTCCGTTGTAACCTCATCCATGACCTATTTGCGGCTGCTGACCTGGGCGCCCTTCTGACTCTCCTTCCCCACTTCCATTTTGATTAAGGTTTGTGAAAAGAATGCTACTCCCTTCATTTCACTCCTTAATAATCCTTCTCTCCACTTTTTCCTCATGTGACCATTCCCATCCTCACTAGTACAGCTCCAAGCATAGGTTGTTCTGTCACTTCTTATGGCAAGCAGGATCTGTACCTGAATGGAGGCTATTTTCTTACCGTGTGACATGTGAAATGTTCTCATGATTGTCTTGAAAATGCCCTAATTCTTGTCATTCTGGTGTGATGAGTAATCAGCCTGGAGCTGCCCACAATTTCAGCCCAGATAAATTGTCAGATTTTTCAGCTGCAGCTTAGTAAGAACCAGGCTTTGTCTTTGTCTGCTGTAGAATTTTTAATTTATCACATAAAGTGAAGGAAAGATATATCCCCATGTAGATTTTTAAAATTTCACTGCAAACATATGATTTTCAAATGCATAATGACATGTCTTCGAAAAAAGATTATGGTTAGTCCCCTTTCCTTGAAATTCAGGAACAGCTTATTTATCAAAAACACCATGAAGTCTGTCCAGAAGTCTTTGTCCGTGGTCTCCTAGATATAATTAACACTTAACTCTGAATTCAGATATTCTTTAGATTGTGTAACCATCAGCATTTGGGGACATTTTGTTTGAAATCCATGAGGTTAGAGCTATAGAAAAATTGCAACATTTTCACTCCTTAATCAATTCAGAAAATGCACGTTTTAGGTTCCTCTGGAGAATTAATTAAACATCCAGTTATTTTAAAAGTGAATCGTTGGAGGGGAAATTGTGATTAAGTCACACGTTTGCTGTAAGTGATGCTCAGAAGCTCGGTCTAGAATAAATCGTGGAGGAGGAGGTGTAACAAGCAGTCTCTCACCTTGGGGTTTCTGAGTTTCTGCAGATGTCTGCTGTGCTCATTTCTCCCCTGGTAATTCTATTATTGCTTCCCTGGTGTTTCAGCAGTAAAGAATCCGCCTGCCAATGCAGGAGACACAGGAGATGTCCTGGAGAAGGAAATGGCAACCCACTCCAGTATTCTTGCCTGGGAAACCCATGGACATAGGAGCCTGACAGGTTGCAGTCCATGGGGTCACAAAAGAGCTGGACACAACTTAGCAACTCAACAACAACCACAAGAAATTCTATTACTGTTTGAAAGAGAGGGTTTGTGGGCAAAGATCTAGAGATGTGGCAGCCTGGGGGCACTGCCAGAGAGCAGACCTCGAGACCGGCTCTGCAAGGTATCCCCCTGCAACTGTGTTCATGGCGCCTTCTCTCGATGCCACGATTCAGATCTGCTGGATGTGTGCGGTTGCATCAAGTGTAGCGATTTGTCAGAAAAAATCAGGAGCCTGGTGACCTACTGGACTGGTGAATTCTTCTCCAAAAATAACTTTATGTAGAAAGTATTGGTTTACAGAAATACTTAGAGTTTTCTCATCGTATTTGATGTCATTGTTGTTTAGTTGCTAAGTCGTGTCCGACTCTTTGTGATGCCATGGACTGCAGCCCACCAGGCTCCTCTGTCCATGGGATTTCCCAGGCAAGAATACTGGAGTGGGTTGCCATTTCCTTCTCCAGGGGATCTTCCCAACCTAGGGATCGAACCCATGTCTTCTGCTTGGCAGGCAGATTCTTTACCATTGAGCCACCTCGGAGGCCCATTTGATATCATAGATCTGCATTATTTCCCCCAAGTGATTCATTAAACTGTGTGTGTGTGTGTGTGTGTGTGTGTGTGTGTTGAGTTTAAAATGCATAACTTCAGTGCTGACAGTATCTATTAATGTGTTTATTGAACACTTCTATTTATTAAGTACACAGACTAAAAAACTTGTATTTGATTTCATTTGCTTGACCAAACATATCCACTCTTATGGAAAAATGTACTTTGACAACAACAATAAATTGGGTTTTAGGGTATTTCTTCCACGTCAGACTCTGCACGGTTTCAAATACTTATCCTGTTCCATCCTTACCAGCTTCTAAAACACATTTCAGAACTGAGCCAGCACACATGGCCTCAAGCGGGGTCCCTGTGGGTCCCTTAATGAAGAAGAGGTGATCTGAGCTTGACCCCCTGTGAAGCCCAGGCTTGTGTGAGCCAGAAGCAGATGGAGGCTTGTGCTCATCCAGCCCTCCTGTAGTTGGTTCCTGGGGCCTGGTAATATCCTTCCAGTGAATTCCTGCTTGAGTTTTCCAGCATAATTCTTGCCATTCAAGAACACTGGCTGCCAGACATCTGTATCATACCCCATCTTCAGCTGAGAGTTTGGGTCATGGCAAAGTTGTCTTATTCAGCCAGTGGTTAGACAGTGAATAGCAGAGCTGAAATCTGAACCCTGATCTGTTTGATGCCAAGCTTGTATCCTGAGCCAGTACTCTCAGTTCCAAACAGAAAACATTACAAAGACTTCCTTTTTGTAGTTTTTAGAGAATTAATTCTCAGCTTAAGGGCACACACCAGGAGTTGGTGACAGACAGGGAAGCCTGGCGTGCTGCAGCCCATGGGGCTGCAAAGAGTCAGACAGGACTGAGTGACTGAACTCAACTAAAGGACACAGACAATTGACGTGGTGCTTGGGCTTAGTTGCTCAGTTGTGTCCGACTCTTTGCAACCCTGTGTACTGTAGCCTACCAGGGTCCTCTGACCGTGGGATTCTCCAGGCAGGAATACTGGAGTGGGTAGCCATTCGCTTCCCCAGTGGACCTTCCTGACCCCAGAGATTGAACCCAACTTTCTAGTGTCTCCTGTGCTGCAGGCAGATTCTGTATCTGCCGAGCCATCAGGGAAGCCCACGTCACATGGTAGATGGCTCCAAGTGTTGAGGCTTCTTCAAGAAAAGATGACGCCATGTTGATCAACTCGAGAAGACGCCCTGCCAAGCTTTCAGTGCAGAACCTCTGAGGGAGCTTGTGTTGGTGGCAGGTCCCCCACTGTCTTTTTGAAGACTCTTCATGGGGTGGAGTTTCTACTTTCTTCTCTGCTTGCCAGTCACCTGCCTCTCTCTTGTTCATTCTTTCTCTGCCTCTAAAACTGACTCCCTGTGTTGATTCCCACCATAGACTTTTCCTTCTCTGAGAGGAATGTTAGACAAGTATTTTCTCCAAAAAATAGCATAGAATCCTTGTTCTGTTTTCTCCAAAATAGAACAGATCTTTTTTTTTGTTGGCGGAGCGGGGCGGGGGGAGGGGGGTGGCAGGGGGCTGTGCTGGGTCTTAACTGCATGCAGGATCTAGTTCCTTGACCAGGAATCGAACCTGGGCCCCCTGCCTTGGGAGCTTAGAGTGTTAACCACTGGACCACCAGGGGAGTCCCTGCATCCTGCTGTTTTACAAGGGGCTTTCTGATCCAGAGGACTGGAGATGTGCTTGTTGGGTCCTTGGTGCAGCCTGGTATGTGAGAGGACGGTTACCCCCGGGGAGACGCTGCACTATCTGGCAGCTCCTTTCCTCAGAGACATTAAGTTTAAATTTCTCCGTCCTTAACCTCAGCCCAATTCATTCCCTCTGTTGAGCTCAGTAATGACTCTGACTGTTGTTTACACTCTGTGGATGCTTTCTGAGGAAAGTCACGTCCCCTCTAGTTGCTCCTCAGCAGAGCGGGGCATTAGAGAAGCCTTTAATCACTTCTTTTCACACATCAGTCCCTTTGCCCTCTGAGTTTGGTCTGTGCTTCCCTCTTCACTTCCTTCAGTGTTAGCCCAATTGGAAAGTGTCTAGCATATGGATTTTTCCTGTTTCTGCCAAGGATTTTACAAATGGTTGCAGAAAAGAAGCTCTGAATTTTTAGAAGATCCAGGGTCTAACCCACCAAATTCCACTATTGCTTGGGCCAACATCCTTCTTCCGAATCCCTTTTGTACCGGATTTCCTTCTGATAATGGGAAGTTTAATTGCACAGCTTTGATTCGGAAATCCAGGTGGAGTTTGTATTTTGTGCAGCTCTCACCCTGAGGCTGTAAATCGCAAATGATAAAGTGGAATCCTACTTTTCAGTTATCTCATTGTGCTCAACTCCAGGCAGTGTTACTTATCTTAAAGATGATGGTAGGATGCATTAAGTTTTAATATATCTGTGGTGGCTTCTTGCTCTTCTAATAATCATCACTCTTTCTTCACAGGTATCTCTCTCTAGCCAGGGATCCCCTCTATGATCCTGAAACTCCAATCTCCTCCGGGATCGAACATTCATTTCTGCAGCTGTCTTCTTGCCCAGCAGTGTTCTTGGTTGTGCTTTAAGGCAGCCACACAGGGGTATTTATCCAGGACAGCACAGCTGGCATGTGTCCTGTCACTTTAGTCGTGTCCGACTCTGCGATCCCGTGGACTGTAGCCCTCCAGGCTCCTCTGTCCATGGGATTCTCCAGGCAAGAATACTGGAGTGGGTTGCCATTTCCCCCTTCAGGGGATCTTCTCCACCCAGGGATCGAACCACATCTCTTATGTCTCCTGCATTGGCAAGCAGATTCTTTACCACTAGTGCCACCTGGAAAGCCCACAGCACAGTTTAGCTGCCTATAAATACTGGGCCTAGGCTAGTTACTTACTGTGGGTGAAAACTGGCAATCAAGATCATTGTCTTCCTTGTTGCGATGGCTGGTGCGGCTGGCACGTTTCCTGCCCGGTTGGAAAGTATCAGTGAGCTGTTTGATGTACTTTATTTATGTGTCCTTTAAGAGAAATTTGAAGCCAGTGTCTGAAAGAAGGGAAGCCTGTTTAGTGTTGGCAGAGGGAATGCCACCTAGTTTGTTAACACTGGATAATGAGTTTGAACTTGGCTTTATCGGAAGTGTTTGCTGGAGCAGATTAAACTTTGTTCCTCACTGGTTTATTTTTTTATCATCATGCTGGAGCAGAATGAATGGCCTTGTATATTCCAGAGGCTGTGTGCTGTTTTCTCAAAGCTTCCCTGGGGAAGGAAAACACTTACAAGCCTCTCTCCTCTACCACCAGAGACCACAGAGAAGTAAAGGAGCAGAGGGCTGGTGATGAATTCAGGAGAATCCCTCCTCCTTCCCGCCAAGGTGTCTGCTCAAGTCTTCCTGCCCAGAATCAGGTTACCCTCAATTCTCAGTTCTGATGCGCTGTTGCCTGGAGGATCCCAGGGACAGGGGCGCCTGCTGGGCTGCCCTCTATAGGGTCGCACAGAGTTGGACACGACTGAAGCAACTTAGCAGCAGCAACAGACCTCTTTCTCATGCTGCTGAGAAAGCATATCAGAGCAGAAGTGAGTGAGAATGATGTTCTTCTAGGGAAAAAAAAATCAGATTCCTTTAACTCCATAAAAAATTTGGAAATTTTACAGCTTTACATGTTATGACTAAATCAGCTGTGACCCAAATTATAACCGATCAAGGTACTCATGCATGCATGCTAAGTCGTTTCAGTCGTGTCTGACTCTTTGCGACCCTGTGGACTGTACCCCACTAGGCTCCTCTGTCCATGGGATTCTCCAGGCAGGAATACTAGAGTGGGTAGCCATGACCTCCTCCAGGGATCTTCCACAAGTAGACTGAATAAGGAGTGGAGAGCGTGGCTGCCTTTCCCATGCTCCCTGGACAGACTTATATCAGCTAGCTGGTCTGGCAAGTGGAAATATTTAAGAAAAGGAAGAAGAGATGTTTGCACTACCTGTTCGTGTATACTCAGTCGCTCAGTGGTCTTGACTCTGCGACGCCGTGGACTGTAGCCCACCAGGCTTCTCTTTCCATGGGATTCTCCAGGCAACAATACTGGAGTGGGTTGCCATTGCCTTCCCCAGGGGATCTTTCCCGCCCAGGGATCCAACCCGAGTCTCCTTCATTGGCAAGCAGATTCTTCACCACTGAGCCACCTGGGGAGCCCCGTTGTGCTACCCGGGATGCTTCATTCCTGGTTTGCTTCCTTAATTTTTATTTTAGAAAATTTAAAGACTTCAAAAGCATTCTGCATCTTCTTACCTTTTCTTTCTGTCCTATTCTTTGTGTAATCTCCAGTCATCTAGTAAAAACAATGATAAAACAGAGTAAGATGAGTGTTAAGTCTGGTTTTCCTTTCAACCTTGGCTCTGGCTGTGGTTTTGTAATCCGATAAGCAGATTTTCAGCCTGCTGGCAAGGTTTGCAGAATATTTGACTAGCCTCCCTGTGAATTCAATTATGGAAACAGCTTCAGCGGAGAAAGCTCTGCCACAAAGGACCATTATAGGGTTTTGAGAACTTGTGTGATTAGTGTCTGCCATTCAGCACTCAATAAATGTTTGATGAATGAGTGACTCGATAACTGGTAGAATTAATACATTGTCAGTTGCTTGTAATACCTCTGGGTACCTAAACCCATTATGTCTCTTGTTAGTGGGGCATGGATGCAGTTACTTCATTCAGTTCTGACACTGACAATAATTACTGTTATTCCAACCCTCCAAGCCAGGGAAAACATGTTTCACATCCACCATATTAGGTTCTGATAGTGGAACCTAGATCCTTTTCTTGTTTCCTTTTTATTCTAAAAACCACAGAATTTTCCACCATATGGCTGAACCACACCGACTCTGTTTTAGGCCCCCAGTCCCTTTCCTTCCCTTCCCTTCTGTGTGACTGAGCTTCAGCTGAACTCACAAGGAATGAGCCCAGTCGGATGAGTCCCCTGTCAGTCTTTACCCTTGCCTTCATGGAGCATGAAACCTGGGAGAATGCCTTTTGCGGACGCAGATGGTTACAGGTCATGAGACCCCGGATGGGGGGGATGGTGACCCCTGGTTCCCATCCCTGCAGACGTGCTTCCTCCTGGCGGTCAGATTCTCATTTTAGCTTTGCCCCCACCCCCACCTGACCTCCGATTTGTAAATGTGTTTACTTGGCTGTGTCGGGTCTTAGTTGAAGCATGAAGGATCTTTGTTGTGTCCTGCGGGCTCTTTCACTGTGGCACCGAGTCTCTAGTTGCAGTGGGCTTAGCTGCTCCAAGGCTTGTTGGATCTTAGTTCCCTGACCAGGTATCAAACCTGTGTCCCCAGCAGTGCAAGATGGATTCTTAACCACTGGACCAGCAAGGAAGTCCTAGCTCTGGCCCCTTTAAGTCCTCTTGTATCCCTTTTGGAGGCATAGCCTTGAATGGCTCTGAGTGGTCATCCACATGACGCTGCCCATATGGAAGCTACCCACAAGTTACCCATAATTGCACTTTATGAAGCTGCTTGCTTCAGCTTCAGGTCTTCTTTTTTTCTTTTCTTTTTTTTGAGAGTTATGTTTTATTTGGTGGGAGTTTTTAGGGCTTTAAGCCCAGGAGACAGCATCTCAAGTAACTCTGAGAGAACTGCTCTGAGGAGGCAAGGGGAGGAGCCAGGTTATATATAAGTTTTGCAACAAAGGGCAGGTAGTCTGAACATCAAAATATTATTGTTAACCAAAGAAAACCAGATCTCCCAAGTTAAAGAATTTGCAGCTTTTCTATGTATGGGAAGATGTGTGGTTTCTGTTTTTTTAATTAATTTATTTGACTGCACTGGGTCTTACTGAGGCATGTGGACTCTTGTTACAACTCTAGTTGCAGCATGCAGGATCTAGTTCCCTGACTGGGAATTGAACGTGGGTCCCCTAGCATTGGAAGTGCAGAGTCTTAGCCACTGGACTACCAGGAAAGCCCGTAGTTTTAGGTCTTAAAAGTCCCTTCTCAGTTCATATCGCCTCCTCCTTTAGAATACAGCACAGTTTAGGAATGAATGTCCTAAATCTTAGATATTGGTCATTTACCCATGGTTATACAACCAATTCATAGCCCAGTTTAACTTTAATAAAATTAGAACCTTAGGAATTAGAAACAAAAACACTAACAGCTTGCTCCTCCTGTAATGACTTACAAGAATCAGCTCAGTTGCTCACATGCAGTGTGTCTTGGAGAAATTTAAGAATATTAATCATTCCCATAGGTCGAATGGGAAAAGTAATTCTCCAATCCATTACTTCTGATTCTTCTCCCTTTCTGTGATTCAGCAGCGTAATCAAAACGAAGTGGAGTCTGGAGGTTGAGACCAGCCTGTAAGCCTTCTTCAGTCACTTTGGGAGTCTCTTCTGATGTTTGCCTTAAACTCGCCCCATTTCTCAGTTTCATGCACTTCTTGTTGCTTAATTAGTTTCAGAAATCAGTGTCACTACCCCGGAGAGCTTTCAAATCATGGATTCCTGCTTATAGATGGAGAAACAGGAATGTATGGGGTAAACACACTTATGGGGTTTCCATTGTTACTTCGGCTCCCTGAGTTCTGGTGCCCCAGGACTCACTTGCAGAGGGCTGGCGCTCCCCCCGCCACCCCCCCCCAACCCCCCCTCCCTCCCATGAACAGTGAAGAAGCCCAGAGCTATCACACAGTGAAGTCAACCCTGAATATTCATTGGAAGGACGGATGGTGAAGCTGAGGCTCCAGTACTTTGGCCACCTGATGTGGAGAGTCGACTCATTGGAAAAGACCCTGATGCTGGGAAAGATTGAGGAGAAGGGGACGACAGAGAATGAGATGGCTGGATGGCATCACTGTCTCGATGGACCTGAGTTTGAGCAAGCTCCAGGAGATGGTGAAGGACACAACTGAGCGACTGAACAACAACAACAGTCACACAGTGGGTCCCTCTGTCTTAGGTTCACTGAGGTTCAGGGCCATCAGAACAAGTATCTCTCCCAAGGGGCTCCATACAACATATCTGTATTTGCCATTTCCACCAATAAATAGAAACTCTCTGTATAATTTGTATACATCTCAGCGTATATTGGATCTTTTTCTCAGATTCCTTTCTCTAACTACTGATAATACCTAGTGACTATCTTTACTATGGACGTTTAGAAAGGGGTAAAAATGTCAGCATGACCTGGGAAAGGGGAGGGTCGATGTTCTCTGAAATGTGCTTCTCCCAGTGGGGGAACTCCACATGGCTCAGGTGGTTAGAGCAGATCAGAGTCACGACAGAATCCCTGTCGTCGGGGACCTGTGCTCTGCTATGGAGACATTTTTCCTGTCCACTGCCCGGTGGTGTGTATGTTAAAAATATTTTCTTTTTATTACTATAGTTCAGCTGTCGCTGGTCTTAGTTGCACAATGTAAGATATTTGTTGTGGCATGCGGTGTGTAGCTCCCTGGCTAGGGATTGAACCTGGGCACCCTGCGTTGGGACGAGGGGGTTCTTAGCCACTGGGCCACCAAGGAAGTCCCTAATGACATGTACTTTGTGCCTCATTTTTTTTTCTTGGAGAAGAAATTATAAAACAACTCACCATATCAATCAAAATTCCCAATGAAGGTATATTTATTATGCTTTGGAGAGTGGGCTTCCATTCATATTGCTTTTCTCCCTCTCTAAGTCTTCCTTTTTTTGTTTCTACTCTGCATTTTCTAGGTTGAGATACTGTGCTTACTGAGAGGAATACTGGGAAGGATGGATTATTCCTGCCATCCATCCGTCCACACATCCTTTCAACACAACTGTGTCTGTGTGTACTTGCTAAGTCATTTCAATTGTGTCCGACTCTTTGCAACCCCATGGACCGTAGCCCACCAGGCTCCTCTGTCCATGGGATTCTCCAGGCAAGAATACTGGAGTGGGTTGCCATGCCCTCCTCCGGGGGATCTTCCTGACCCAGGAATCGAACCAGTGTCTCTTAAGGTCTCCTGCATTGGCAGGCCAGTTCTTTCCTACTAGCTTTGCTTGTTTACATCTTTTAGATAAACCAATTTCTGTCTTCACAGGTGGAGTAGCATTTAGGGGCCTTCTGTTTGTTTTTGGTCTGTTCTCTTTTGGTTGGTGGATTTGGTTCTAAACCAGATGATTTATTGTCTCCTCATTTTTGCTGGGGCTGCAGTATAGCTTGTCAGGAACAGACCCCACAGAAAACAGCTTCATTTCCATGGAAGCATTTCCCCAACCTCAGGATGTGGTAAAATTGAGCAAACTCGGCCGGCACCACCCGCATTCTGAAGGTAAGGCACGTTGACGTCCATCAGGCCTTATTACCTCATTCTGATGGGGAATTACCCCTGTGCAATGAGAAACCAAGGAGTAAATTAGCAATAAAAACCTAATGTCTTCTTCGCTATTTTGTTTTATTGCTAAATCGTCTGACAGCAGCCTCCTTCCAAAATCCTCATTCATCAAGTAAAACACAATTCTATTGGCGATTTACATAAAGCAAGCTACAAAATAGCAATTTTTAATGTCATGGGAGGTGTTTAATAATTCAATTATTTTACAAGTTCTACTTGCCTTTTTAGTTAAATGTATACAATGGCATATCAAAATAGAGAAGACTCTATTTCCTGTTTAAGGCATCTGCTTTACAAGATTTTTACTTAAATTCTCTTAAATTAAGCTAGTTCTTATGATCTTATTTTGATACCCTAATTTGATGAATAAATACTTTAGGGACATTCCAAGCAGTAAATAGCCTGGATATTTTAATGTAATTGTAAGAGTCCACAAACAGTTTTATTTTAGAAAAAGCTTCATGCTCAAACTTAAAAACTGCAAAATAATGCCACATAACCTACATGATTTCAAAGAAGTTTCCTATAAGAAAATGAAAATACTTAATTCCAATAAGAAAATCCAAGTGCTCAAACCCAAATCCATTTTGTTAACATTGAAGGGGTCTTGATATATCAGCCCCCAAATATGCCACTTTGGCATAAGAATTATTTTGAGGTCAGGCATTTGAGTACCTCAAATCCTTTATCTGCCTGAAAACAGAGCCTACCAAAACAAACAAAATGCAAAAGAACCCAATTTTTGTAAATCCCCTCCTAAGGAAAAACTCTAATCTCTGTTTTGAGAGGAAAAAGTTGGCACCACAACCAAAGACATTGTTACAAAAACTATCACATCTCCCAACTGTTCTCCTAAGGGCCCACTTGTATTTCCAGAAAGTCACTAGTCTTTTCATCAGTGCCCTTTCAACCCCCTCCCCTTCTGAGAACTCTTTTGTTCTCCCAGTGTGGCCCTCTGCCCCTTACATCCCCTAGTCAGATGGTACGCGCATGCGTGTATGCTCAGTCGCTTCAGTTGTGTCTGACTTTGCAACCCCATGGACTGTAGCTCGCCAGACTCCTCTGTCCATGGGATTCTCCAGGCAAGAATACTGGAGTGGGTTGCCATGCCTTCCTCCAGGGGAATCTTGCCAACCCAGGGATTGAACATACGTCTCTCGTGTCTCCTGCATTGACAGGCAGGTTCTTTACCACAATGCCACCTGGGAAAGCCACAGATACATACACATACACACACATTCTTTTTAAAAACTATTCTTTTCCATTATGGCTTATCACAGGTTATTGAATATGGTTGTCTGTGCTATATAGTAGGACCTTGTTGCTTATCCATCCTATCTATATATACAGTCACTTACATCTGCTAACCCTCCCTCCTCCATCCCCTCCCCCCACCCTCTTCCCCCAGCAACCACAAGTCTACTCTTTATGTCCGTGAGTCCCTTTTGGTTTTGTGAATAGGTTCATTTGTGTCATATTTTAGATTCCACCTGGAAGTGGTATCATATGGTATTTGTCTTTCTCTTTCTGACTTACCTTACTTAGCATGAGAATCTCTAGTTGCATGCATGTTGCTGCAAATGGCATTATTTTGTTCTTTTTTACGATTGGGTAATATTCCATTGTATACATGTACCATCTCTTCTTTATCCATCCTCTGTCAATGGAAACTTAGGTTGTTTTTCTCCCATCATTATTAATAATACATCGTTTCATTCTCAAAATGATCTGGTTTGTATGACAAATTATGCCGTAGAGAATCACATTGCTGAGTTGTAAGCTGCCAGAGGATAGGCTGTCATTGAGTGTGAACATGTTTCATTTACATCTTGTTGGCCAGCCTTGTTCACACCCACACCTCATCAGGACCACACTCCTGCAGGGGAGACTTAGGGAGGGTGAAGATTCACCAAGTTTCAAATGGGAGACAAGGGCTTCAGGGACAGCAAGAACACTGTTTTGGGGGAGTTTTATTTTGTTATTTTTCAGTTGTTAAGTTGGGTCTGACCCCTCGCCACCACCAAGGACTGCAAGCCACCAGTCTTCCCTGTCCTTCATCATCTCCTGGGGTTTTGCTCAAATTCAAAGTCAGTAACCATCTCATCCTCTGTTACCCCTTTCTCTTCCTGCTCTCAGTCTTTCCCAGCATCAGGGTCTTTTCCAGTGAGTTGGCTCTTCACATCAGTTGGCCAAAGTATTAGGACTTCAGCTTCATCATCTGTTCTTCCAATGAATATTCAGAGTTGATTTCCTTTAGGATTGACTGGTTCGATCTCCTTGCTGTCCAAGGGACTCTCAAGAGTCTTCTCCAGCACCACAGTTCCAAAGCATTGATTTTTTGGCTCTCAGCTTTCTTAATGGAACAACTCTCACATCCATACATGACTACTGGAACAGCCGTAGCTTTGACTAGATGGACTTTTGTCGGCAAAGTGATGTCTCTGCGTTTTAATATACTGTCTAGGTTTGTCATAGCTTTCCTTCCAGGAGCAACCATCATTTAATTTCATGGCTGCAGTTCACCAGAAATTTTTCTCCTAGCTCCATGAACTTTTTATTCTACCATGAAGCCTCACTTGTGTTGGGACTCAACAAACAGTTATCGAAATAAATTTAGAGTGTCAAATCCTCAGAGAAAAAGACCAGCCTGCTGACATTTCCTAAAGCAGTTTCCTCTAGTCTGGGAGAGAAGCCTGGAAGGAATGACCTGCAACAAGGTGGGAAGTCGGCCTCTCACGTTTCTCTTGCACCTAATGAGAAAGGTGCCCTGATCATGAGTCACCAAAGGATGACACTGATCTGATGCCCTGACCTCATTTTGGAGGCTGTTTATCAGGATGAATAGAAATAGGGGAGACTTTGCGAGACATGCGAGGAGAAGAACTTCCCAGGGCGGGTCTTGAGGACCTCTGAGCCCCACCCGGCTGGTGCCTCAGCTCCTGCAGAGCATCTGCCAGCTCCTCCGCAGTGGGGACATCCATCAGCCTCTTTAGAAGCCACGCCTGAGCTCAGCCCGTTCCCCCACAGCCTTTCTCTCTAGCCGTTTCAAACCTCACTGCGCTGACCCACACAGGCGGTTTTCTGGAGGCCAAGTGAAGTCTGAGGGCCGTTGGAACAAGGTCATTAGCTCTCCTCCATTTCAGTCTCTCCTGTCGCTCCCAGTCTGCATCTGAGGGCATCTGTCATCCAGACTAGCTGGCCCACTGAGCATTTCCAGGACTCTGCATAGATATTTCATCTTTCTTTGAGCTCTCATTCTTTAGAAATCATTCTCTTCCGACCGAAGGCGCTTCTGGGGATGGTGCGGGTCTGACCCTGGCCACTTGCTGGTGGGGAGACGGTGATGAGAAGTGACTGCTTGCTCAAGTGCCGTGTTCCTTTCGTGAGGCTGTTGCTTTGACATCTCAGCTACTCCAACACTTCCCCACTGCTTCCTCCAGGACATTAAAAAAAAATTGTCTTGAGGAAAACAAAGCATGACTGTTTCTCTTTCTTTCTCTATACCTCACCCCTACTATGGTTCATCACCTCGAATCCCTTCTATATAGGATGGTGGGGGGGGGACCTTGTTTGGGACTCCTGGGTCCCGGGTGCTTACTCCTTTATCAAGAATTCAGAGCCTCGATGATAGAAGTGGATCCTTGTGATTTGAGATGCACTGTCTAGATTTTGGCTGTAAAGGGGGCTTTTGCGTGTGCTGCATTTTTTCCCCACTGCAAGATCTGAGTACACGGGGCCTTGGATGATCAGCACGTTACAAATGACTACATTACGAGTTACATAACAAACAATTTGCTGGGTGATACAGATGTGAATAGCAAGCAGCAGTAAAGCAAAATGCTTTTCCACATCACATGCTTTCCTTCACACACCCATGGTACACACACACGTGCTAACATACAACTAGAAAAATACTTGGAAAAAAGTGCTTTGGAGGATTTGCTCTTTGTGCCATAAGAGTGCCATTTGATGGCACTTCTCTGGTGGCTCAGCAGTAAAGAATTCGCCAACAATGTAGGAGATGCAGGTCTGATCCCTTGGGTCAGGAAGATCACTTGGAGTAGGAAATGCAGCCTACCCCAGTCTTCTTGCCTGGAGAATCCCATGGACAAAGGAGCCTGGTGGGCTACAGTCCATGGGGTCACAAAGAGTTGGACACAACCGAGCAACTAGACAACCACAACAGTCTGTGTGCCACACTGAAAAGGCAAACAAAAAGAAAACGGTTCTCAGTTAACTTTTATTGTTGAAGACAGAGGACAAAGGGAAACAAACTTAAAAAAAAAAAAGAGAGATCTTACTATTTATTTTCAGTGAAAAGAAGGTTACAATCTAAGAGAAGGATGCTGGCAACTGACAGAAATACTCCCCTTTATTTTCTGCAACTGTTTCTAGGGAAGTTACCCAGTTGAGTTAAGCACAATGAGATACTGTTACACTTACAAAGACTTTTAATTAAACTTGCAGCATTTTTAAAAGATGAGAGGAACCATAGCTCATTCATATCAGCACAATGTTTTTGAAAAGATCCTGGCCAGAGGTTTACCACCAAAAGGTGTGTGTTTTTTTTTTTTTTTTTATCCCTCAGGATGTAACTCAAGAAAAATATGGTCTAGGCTAGACAGGCTGATATACTGAAAAACAAGGTTAAGCAAATTATTTAACCATACTATACCTTCTTTTAATTTTCAATATTATTCTATAGTAGCGTGAAGTTCACTGACAGGGGAAGGAGCAATAATAATACAACTGTTAATGCAGTGATTAATGCCTGGCATTTAATGGTAGGGGCCTTGACTTAATTACTACAGGTAGTGGAGAAATGTAAATGATTAAAAAAGATATTTGCTATGATACTATAATACTGCCTATTTTTGGTCTTCCAGCTCTGTGATCTTGACTTAAAGAGCTTTAAAATTAAGAGGTTGGGATTAACAGATACACTCTACTGTGTGTTTTTGTTATTCTGTCACTAAGTCATGTCCCTTCCTCTGCAACCCCATGGGCTGCAACACTCCAGGCTTCCCTGTCCTTCCGAGTCTCCTGGAGTCTGCTCAAACTCATGTCCATTGAGTCAGTGATGCCATCCAACCATCTCAATCTCTGTCTCTCACTTCTCCTCCTGCCCTCAATCTTTCCCAGCATCAGGGTCTTTTCCAATGTGTCAGCTGTTCACATCAGGTGGCCAAAGTATTGGAGCTTCAGCTTTAGCATCAGTCCTTCCGATGAATACTCAGGGTTGATTTCCTTTAGGATTGACTGGTTGGATCTCCTCATTATCCATGGGACTCTCAAGGGTCTTCTCCAGCACCACAGTTTGAAAGCATCAGTTCTTCAGTGCTCAGCCTTCTTTATGGTCCAACTCTCATAGCCATACACGACTACTGGAAAAACCATAGCTTTGACTATACAGACCCTTATCTCTGCCTTTTAATACACCATCTAGGTTTGTCATAGCTTTTCTTCCATGGAGCAAGCATCTTTCAATTTGTGGCTGCAGTCACCATCCACAGTGATTTTGGAGCCCAAGAAAATAAAACCTGTCACTGTTTCCACTTTTTCCCCAACCTATTTGTCACGAAGTGATGGGACTAGATGCCATGATTTTAGCTTTTTGAATGTTCAGTTTTAAGCCAGTTTTTTTCACTCTCCTCTTTCACGTTCATCAAGAGGCTCTTTAGTTCCTCTTTGCTTTCTGCTGTTAGGGTGGTATCATCTGCATATCTGAGGTTGTTGATGTTTCTCTTGGCAGTCTTGATTCCAGCTTGTGATTCATCCAGCTGGGCATTTCACACGATATACTCTGCATAGGAATTAAATAAGCGGGGTGACAATATAAAGCCTTGATGTACTCTTTTCCTAGTTTTGAACTAGTCCACTGTATATGTCAGGCTCTAACTATTGCTCCTTGACCTGCATACAGATTTCTCAGAAGACAGGTAAGGTGGTCTGGCATTCCTATCTCTTTAGGATTTTCCAGTTTGTCATGACCCACACAGTCAAAGGCTTTACCATAGTCAATGAAGCAGAAGTAAATATTTTTTTCTGGGATTCCCTTGCTTTTTCTATGATCCAACAGATGTTGGCAACTTGATCTCTGGTTCCTCTGCCTCTTCTAAATCCAACTTGTACCTCTGGAAGTTCTCAGTTCACGTACTGCTGAAGCCTAGCTTGAAGGATTTTGAGCATTACCTTGCTAGCATGTGAAATGGGTTCAATTTTACAGTAGTTTGAACTTTCTTTGGCACTGTGGTTCTTTGGGATTGAAATTAAAACTGACCTTTTCCCGTTCCTGCTGAGTTTTCCAAATTTGCTGGCATATTGAGTGCAGCATTTTAACAGCATTATCTTTTAGGACTTTAAATACTGTTTGTAGAATAGATAAACAACAAGGACCTACTGCATAGCCCAGGGAACTATATTCAATATCTTGTAATAACTTAAAATGGAAAAAGTCTGAAATGAGTGTGTATACACTTGTGTGCATGTATGTTCAGTTGTGTCTGAATCTTTGCAACATCATGGACTGTAGCCCACCAGGATCCTCTGTCCATGTATAGCCATATATAATTGAATCACTCTGCTATAGACCTGAAACAAATCAACTGTACTTCAATTAAAACATTTTTTAAAAATGAAGAGCTTTAAAGGGGGAAATTTCTTCTAGTAATAAATATTTATTAAACTGAGTTACAATCAGTTTAGATTTTGAATGAGTTGGAATTTTTATCATTTCTAAGTGATGGCTTTTAACTCCAGTCAATCATAAAGGAAATCAGTCCTGAATATTCATTGGAAGGACTGATACTGAAGCTGAAGTTCCAATACTTTGGCCACCTGATGCAAAGAACTGACTCATTGGAAAAGACCCTGATGATAGGAATAAGGCATGAGGAGAAGGGGACGACAGAGGATGAGATGGTTGGATGGCATCACCAACTCAATGGACGTGAGTTTGAATAGGGTCCGAGAGTTGGTGATGGACAGGGAAGACTGACATGTGCAGTCCATAGGGTTGCAAAGAGTCGGCCACGACTGAACTGAACTGAACTGATTTATTTATTTGGCTGCGTTGGGCCTTAGCTGTGGCATGTGGGATCTTTTGCGGCACACAGACTTGCTAGTTGTGGCACATAAGTGTGGGCTTCAGTAGTTGGTGGCACTTGGGCTAAGTAGCTCTGTGGCATGTGGGATATTAGTCCCCCAATCCAGGATCAAACCTGCATCCCCTGCATTGCAAGGTGGATTCCTAACCGTTGGACCATCAGAGAAGCCCCTAAGAGATGGCTTTTAGATGTATTATATGGTTTCTAAACACATTCAACATCAATAAAACTGGCTTTAAAAGGTATTTTCAAAATGTGAAACTGTACCAGAAAAATGAATAATCCAATCAAAAAATGCGCCAAAGAACTAAATAGACATTTCTCCCAAGAAGACATACAGATGGCTAACAAACACATGAAAAGATGCTCAACATCACTCATTATCAGAGAAATGCAAATCAAAACCACAGTGAGGTATCAACTCACACCAGTCAGAATGGCTGCAACCCATAAGTCTACAAGCAATAAATGCTGGAGAGGGTGTGGAGAAAAGGGAACCCTCTTACACTGTTGGTGGGAATGCAAACTAGTACAGCTTCTATGGAGAACAGTGTGGAGATTCCTTAAAAAACTGGAAATAGAACTGCCATATGACCCAGCAATCCCACTGCTGGGCATACACACCGAGGAAACCAGAATTGAAAGAGACACGTGTACCCCAATGTTCATTGCAGCACTGTTTACAATAGCCAGGACGTGGAAGCAACCTAGATGTCCACCAGCAGATGAATGAATAAGAAAGCTGTGGTACATATACACAATGGAGTATTACTCAGCTATAAAAAAGAATGCATTTGAGGCAGTTCTAATGAGGTGGATGAAACTGGAGCCTATTGTGCAGTGTAAAGTAAACCAGAAAGAGAAACATGAATACAGTATATGAATGCATATATGTGGAATTTAGAAAGATGGTAACGATGACCCTGTATGCAAGACAGCAAAAGAGACACACACGTAAAGAACAGACTTTTGGACTCTGTGGGAGAAGGCGAGGGTGGGATGATTTGAGAGACTAGCATTGAAACATGTATATTACCATATGTGAAACAGATGACCAGTGCAAAATCGATGCATGAAGCAGGCACCCAAAACCGGTGCTCTGGGACAACCCAGAGGGATGGGTGGGGAGGGAGGTGGGAAGGGAGTTCAGGACAGTGGGACACATGTACACCCATGGCTGATTCATGTGGATGTATGGCAAAAACCACCACAATATTTTAAAGTAATTAGCCTCCAATAAAATAAATAAATAAAATTTTTAAAAAAGAATGAAGAACAACAACAACAACAAAATTTTTTTAGTCAAAAAATTTTTTTAAATGTGAAATTATGGATCTAAGCCAAAGGGTGGATTCCAGACCATCAGAGTTCTCATCACCTAGCAGCTTGTTAGGAATGTAACTTCTTGGACCCCACCCCAGACTGAATGAATCAGAATTTGAGGTGGGGATGAGAAGGTGGCTCAGCAATCTGTTTTTATTTTATTTTATTTTATTGTTGACACCTCGTGGCTTGCAGGATCTTAGTTCCCCGATCAGGTTTCAAACCTGGGGCCCTGGTTATGAGAGCTCTGAGTCCTAACCACTGGACCACCTGGAAATCCTCAGCAATCTGTTTTGACAATCCCTTCAGGTACTATGGGGTCTTCCCTAGTGGCTTAGTGGTAAAGAATCCGCCTGCTATGCAGGAGACATGGATTCAATCCCTGGGTCAGGATGATCCCCTGGAGGAGGAAGTGGCAACCCACTCCAGTATTCTTGCCTGGGAAACCCCATGGACAGAGGAGCCTGGCGGGCTACAGTCCATGGGGGTCACAAAGAGTCAGACATGACTTAGCGACTAAACCAACAGGACCACCAGGTACTACAGTTTAATAACCACTGGCTTAAAGCACGCTAGAGGATTTTTGAAATAAGGTGTTTTTGGATATGTTCCTCTCAAGGTAAATGTAGCTCTAGATTACCCCTGACCATTCTTTAGACATCTGCATCCATATACAAAAGCTTGACAACCACAGCAGAGAATTAACTTGGATTTATTAATACTAGTGCTGAGACATTAAGAGCTAGGGCACAAAGTAGTGTATTATCTCTATTTGTAGACTTTTCTGTATCTAGCAGCCTTTAGTATCCCCGAGAAATTCTGATTTAGTATCCCCAGAATAGAAAAAATTCCCACAGAGTGAGCTGACATCAGTGCATTTCAGAGTCTCACATGGCTAATAGCTGTACTTGGACAGCACATTTCAGAAAGAATATTGAACCTATGGCTGATTCATGTTGATGTTTGGTAGAAACCAATGCAATACTGTAAAGCAATTATCTTTCAATTAAAAATAAGTAAATTAAAAAGAAAAAATATTGAGTGCTCAGTCATTTCAGTCCTGTCCAACTCTTTGCGACCCCGTAGACTGTAGTCCGAAGGGCTGAACCCATGAAGACTCCCGGAGTGCGGTGTTTGCTTGAGGGTTTCTCCTCCAGAACTAAGCACACAGCTTTAGTTGACTGCTCCTGCAGAGCACCCTGGGACATCTCAGGAGGAGGGAACAAGGCTGCACGCGGTGTGGTGCTCTCCCTTTCCCAAGCTTGTGGGGAGAAAAGCAAACATCATTACGGGTTAAAAGCAGAGCCCTCCACTCCCCACCCCTGAAGGACTGTTTACAGCATTCTGAAGTAGCTCAGAGCCTCTCATATTTGGTTTGACCGTGAACCAGTGACCCTACAGTGAGGCGCAGACACCACAGAGACGGGCAGAACTGGGACGTCAGCATCCAGGCCTGGATTCTGGGTCAGGCTATGTGTGAACTTGTTGTATGACTTTGACTTGACACACCCCTTGACCAGAGTCCTGCAGTTTCTTGTTCTCTTCCTCCTCCTCCTTTTTTTTTTTTTTTTTTTACCATAAGAACTAACCATTTTATTTATTTATTTTAAAATTTTTGGCCATGCCTCATGGCATGAGGGATCTTCCCCAATTAGGGGTAGAACCCCTGCCCCCACTGGAAGCAGAATCCTAACCACTGGACCACCAGGGTAGTCCCTGTAGTTTCTTCTTAAGGATGGTAACATAATCTACCATTGGGTGTAACCACTGGGTGGTTACATCTTCAGAAGGAGATGAATGTAAAATCATTTTGAAAAACAAGACCAATATTATAAATAGAATCTATTTATCATCTATTTGTTCACCTGTATCTGATACCATAATATTAAGAATTAATAATATGCTGCAGGTGGGGATCTACTGTTTTCAGCTTGCAAAAGTGGAAAATGACTTCAGTTCAGTCACTCAGTCGTGTCCGACTCTTTGCAACCCCATGAATCGCAGCACGCCAGGCCTCCCTGTCCAACAGGAACTCCCGGAGTTCACTCAGACTCACGTCCATCGAGTCAGTGATGCCATCCAGCCATCTCATTCTCTGTTGTCCCCTTCTTCTCCTGCCCCCAATCCCTCCCAGCATCAGAGTCTTTTCCAGTGAGTCAGCTCTTCGCATGAGGTGGCCAAAGTACTGGAGTTTCAGCTTCAGCACCATTCCTTCCAAAGAAATCCCAGGTCTGATCTCCTTCAGAATGGACTGGTTCGATCTCCTTGCAGTCCAAGGGACTCTCAAGAGTCTTCTCCAACACCACAATTCAAAAGCATCAATTCTTCGGCGCTCAGCCTTCTTCACAGTCTAACTCACATCTGTACATGACCACAGGAAAAACCATAGCCTTGAATAGATGGACCTTTGTTGGCAAAGTAATGTCTCTGCTTTTCAATATGCTATCTAGGTTGGTCATAACTTTCCTTCCAAGGAGCAAGCGTCTTTTAATTTCATGGCTGCAATCACCATCTGCAGTGATTTTGGAGCCCAGAAAAATAAAGTCTGACACTGTTTCCACTGTTTCCCCATCTATTTCCCATGAAGTGATGGGACCGGATGCCATGATCTTAGTTTTCTGAACGTTGAGCTTTAAGCCAACTTTTTCACTCTCCACTTTCAGTTTCATCAAGAGGCTTTTGAGTTCCTCTTCACTTTCTGCCAGAAGGGTGGTGTCATCTGCATATCTGAGGTTATTGATATTTCTCCCAGCAATCTTGATTCCAGCTTGTGTTTCTTCCAGTCCAGCGTTTCTCATGATGTACTCTGCATATAAGTTAAATAAGCAGGGTGACAATATACGGCCTTGACGTACTCCTTTTCCTATTTGGAACCAGTCTGTTGTTCCATGTCCAGTTCTAACTGTTGCTTCCTGACCTGCATACAGATTTCTCAAGAGGCAGGTCAGGTGGTCTGGTATTGCCATCTCTTTCAGAATTTTCCACAGTTGATTGTGATCCACACAGTCAAAGGCTTTGGCATAGTCAATGAAGCAGAAATAGATGTTTTTCTGGAACTCTCTTGCTTTTTCCATGATCCAGCAGATGTTGGCAATTTGATCTCTGGTTCCTCTGCCTTTTCTAAAACCAGCTTGAACATCAGGAAGTTCACGGTTCACGTATTGCTGAAGCCTGGCTTGGAGAATTTTGAGCATTACTTTACTAGCATGTGAGATGAGTGCAATTGTGCGGTAGTTTGAGCATTCTTTGGCATTGCCTTTCTTTGGGATTGGAATGAAAACTGACCTTTTCCTGTCCTGTGGCCACTGCTGAGTTTTCCAAATTTGCTGGCATATTGAGTGCAGCACTTTCACAGCATCATCTTTCAGGATTTGAAATAGCTCAACTGGAATTCCATCACCTCCACTAGCTTTGTTTGTAGTGATGCTTTCTAAGGCCCACTTGACTTCACATTCCAGGATGTCTGGCTCTATGTTGGTGATCACACCATCATGATTATCTGGGTCATGAAGATCTTTTTTGTACAGTTCTTCTGTGTATTCTTGCCACCTCTTCTTAATATCTTCTGCTTCTGTTAGGTCCATACCATTTCTGTCCTTTATCGAACCCATCTTTGCATGAAATGTTCCCTTGTATCTCTAATTTTCTTGAAAAGATCTCTAGTCTTTCCCATTCTGTTGTTTTCCTCTATTTCTTTGCATTGATCACTGAGGAAGGCTTTCTTATCTCTTCTTGCTATTCTTTGGAACTCTGCATTCAGATGCTTATATCTTTCCTTTTCTCCTTTGCTTTTCACTTCTCTCCTTTTCACAGCTATTTGTAAGGCCTCCCCAGAGAGCCATTTTGCTTTTTTGCATTTCTTTTCCATGGGGATGGTCTTGATCCCTGTCTCCTGTACAATGTCATGAACCTCATTCCATAGTTCATCAGGTGCTCTATCTATCAGATCTAGGCCCTTAAATCTATTTCTCACTTCTACTGTATAATCATAAGGGATTTGATTTAGGTCATACCTGAATGGTCTAGTGGTTTTCCCTACTTTCTTCAATTTAAGTCTGAATTTGGTAATAAGGAGTTCATGATCTGAGCCACAGTCAGCTCCTGGTCTTGTTTTTGTTCACTGTATAGAGCTTCTCCATCTTTGGCTGCATAGAATATAATCAATCTGATTTCGATGTTGACCATCTGGTGATGTCCATGTGTAGAGTCTTCTCTTGTGTTGTTGGAAGAGGGTGTTTGCAGAAAATGACTTAGTTGATTTCAAATATATATATATATTTCACATCATGAAAATAAAATTCAACTAGGATTATCTTGACACGGCAAACAGATAGTTATTAGAAGCCTTAATTGAAAAGCCTCCATCAAGCAACTTGTGAAGAACCATGTGAATGCTTTAGACAATCCCCAAATAAAACTGGTTGTCATCTGGTCCTGTGTAAAGGGAAGGGGTGAGACTCATAATTTCCTATTGATGCTGGGCATTCTTAAGTACTGGACATTTTAACTTTCTATAGAGGAATTAGGAAGGAAACAGGCAGGTAGATTATAGAGAGACCAGATACTTTTCTATCCAAACTAGGACATTTTAAGAGTAAAAGGAAGCATTAATGATAATTGTAGCTGTTGCTCAGTTGCCCAGTCATATCTCTTTGCGTTCCCATGGACTGCAGCACGCCAGGCCTCCCTGTCACTCACCATCTCCCAAAGTTTTCCCAAGTTCATGTCCATTGAGTCGGCATCCAACCATTTCATCCTCTGCCACCCCCTTCTCCTACCTTCAGTCTTTCCCTGCATCAAGGTCTTTTCTAATGGGTTGGCTGTTTGCATCAGGAGGTCAAAGTATTGGAGCTTCAGCTTCAGCATCAGTCCTTCCAATAATATTCAGGGTTGATTTCCTTTAAGATTGACTGATTTGATCTCTGTGTAATGATAATTAACCAGGTGCAAACTAGGACTGTTCCTGGTAAACCGGGACCTGTGCCTCTGAGTTACAAACTAGTAAGCTCACCCTTCACAAGGTGAGTGAGGTCAAGACAGAAGATTCTTCAGCGTCCAGGCTTTCTGTACTGAGGCTGACCCGGGCACACATGGTGGGCAGCAGACTGTAGAAACCCTGCGGACCATCTCCTGATGTGCTGAGGGGGGCCACTTCAGGCCGTGAGGGCAGAAAAAATGAGCCCAGGCTTCTATGAAGCACAGCATCAGACATGCACCTGAGCTGGCATCTCTGAAGCCGCAGTACCAGGCACACCAGCCTGGCATGTCGGGAGCAGAGATGTGTGACTGTGATAACAGTTTCTGGCCAGTGTCAAGTCCACCAAATAGAGTCGCCGACAGCTCCAGGGTCTCTGACAAGGGCTCCAGACATAAATCAAAGAGCAATCTTCTCATGTTGGCGGCGTGGGAGGACCGGCCACTTGTCACCTGTCAGTGTTCCCGCTCTGGTCACACACGTGGAGAGTAATTACAGCCAGCTGGTGGTGTCATCTGAGAGTTATGATGGCCAGAGCAGGACCTGGGGATGCTGTGAAAGCAGGGGATGAAGGGCACCCATGTCTGGAGATGTGGCCTACCTGTCATTGTTGCCATCGGCTCCCAGAGTCACAGGGAATTGCTGAGAAATAGTTTCCCTTTGAGGTGGTCCCTCTCAGGATTTATATAAAATGCCCTCTTTCTTTATCTTCAGCACCTGCTTATGAAAGAATATCTCTGCTTTATATCTGTGTCAGGAGAAGGCAGTGGCACCCCACTCCAGTGCTTTTGCCTGGAAAATCCCATGGATGAAGAAGTCTGGTGGGCTGCAGTCCATGGGGTCGCTAAGAGTTGGACACGACTGAGCGACTTCACTTTCATTTTTCACTTTCATGCCTTGGAGAAGGAAATGGCAACCCACTCCAGTGTTCTTGCCTGGAGAATCCCAGGGATGGGGGAGTCTGGTGAGCTGCCGTCTATGGGGTCACACAGAGTCGGACACGACTGAAGTGACTTAGCAGCAGCAGCAGCAGCAGCAGGGGAAGAAGCCTCAGGAGATCTTCTGAAAGGGGTTTCAGGGATAAATCAGTGTTCCCAGGAATCTCACGTTACTATTGTTCAGCCACTCAGTCATGTCTGACTCCATGGGATTTCCCAGGCAAGAATATTGGATGGGTTACAAATCCCTTCTCCAGGGGATCTTCCTGACCCAGGGATCAAACCTGCATCTCCTGTGTTTGCAGGTGGATTCTTCACCACTCAGCTTCCCTGAGAAGCCTGAAAGCTCTTCCCAGGTGGCGCTAGTGGTAAAGAACCTGATTGCCAATGCCGGAGACATAAGAGATGTGGGTTCGATCCCTGGGTTGGGAAGTTTCCCTGCAGAAGGAAATGGCAACCCACTCCAGTATTCTTGCCTGGAGAATCCCATGGACAGAGGAGCCTGGCGGACTACAGTCCATAGGGTTGCTAAGAGTCAGACACAACTGAAGTGACTGACCTCTCATGCACCAACTCACAAAAGAATCCTGGGCCTTGCATTACACACTGAGGACTCTGAGACAGTGAATGCATTTAAAAACAGTCTTGTGATCATGTGGATATTTTAAATTAAGTACTGATAGACTTAGAAGCAGCACATTGTTATTGCCATGGTATTCATCAGCCTTGGAACACATGAAAATCCCTTGATTAGTTCACAACTGTTTTCCAGCACAGCCTATTCTTGGTAAATACATTAAAAAGGGGTTTGAAAAGTTAACTATTTTCTAACTTCTGGGAAAAAATCATTTCTTATCCTGGAGAAGCAGCAGTTCCCGAGGCCAGATGAACTTTCTGCTTTTTTCCCTCCAATTCTGATAAAAGGGTGGGTCAGAACTCTGCTGCTCCAACTTCTAAATCCTGTTCTTTCCAGGAAAGATAATCTCTCCAGTGACCGTTCAGTCCTCTTGCCAAATAAATACACAAACATATGTAATGTTCTATGTTTCAGAACAGTCATGGTGGTGTTTGAAGGAAGCAGATTCCCACCCTCAGTGATGCTGGGAAATTGGACATGTTCATGTAAGTGCCAGGCCCTTCTGCCCAGGGGGAGGTTCTGAGACTTCCTTTTATTCTATTTGGGTGTTCAGTCTTCTCACACGTCTAACAATTACTTAGCAGTTTAAGGATTTTTTTTTTTTTTTTAAGTATCTATCTATTTGAGTTGCACCGGATCTTAGCTGCAGCATGTGGGATCTAGTTCTCCAACTGGGGATCGAACCCCTGCCCTCTGCATTGGCAGCAGGAAGTCTTAACCACTGGGCCACCAGGGAAGTCCCTTGAAGATCTGATTTTGGCTTTCATGTCCCAGGCTTCTCTTGGAAAAAATCTTCTAGTTTTAATTTTTTTTTGTATTACATCCTTTAAGTCAAAGTAAGAGTACAAGGCCCTCTGAGATCAGGAAAGCAACCCATTGTGATCCCAGGTGTCACGCCTAAAGGATGCAGTATTCAGGTTCTTTTTGGGGACAGTGCCAAGCGGGTTATGACCAGCTCCCCCCGACGACAGCATCCTCGAATGCTGCAGATCCAGGCTTTCCAGGGCACAGCCCACGGGGCTGGCTCTTTGGTGCGACTGTAAACAGCAGTCAACTGTTTAATGACCTAATGTGGATTTTTATAGACTCATCTCCTTCTACAACCAGGTTGCTCTCTGAACACTTGAGATAAATCTTCACCCACTCTCTGAAATTGTTCAACACAGGTTAATTTCTCATTATCGATTTTCTCCATCATGCATCTTGAATGCTTCAAGATCTCTTGACCAACACACAAAAAAATCTCTGCGACTGTCAGTTTAAACAGAATAGTTCTTCAAAAGAACGCTTGAAACATCAGTAAGGAGAATGAAGTAACTCTTCCCCACCTATTAGCAGGGCAGTGTAACTGGATGTTGGATTAGATTTCAAGGAGAGAACACAATCAGGAACATTTATAAGAAGCGGTTTCATCTGTTTAAGCTTCTGAACGTGAGTGCTACTCTTGTAGGTGTCCCCAGGCAGCTACGTTATTGTCATCAAGGGACTGAACATTTCAAGTGAAATCAGAGTAAGGACCTGAACCTTCTTGGATGATGTAAGAGTCAATGCAACACAGGAGGAAAAGCACTGGACACTAGGCGTTGGAAGACCCTTTCGCCCTGTTAGAATTAGGACCATTTTCTCTAGGCTTTTGCTATTCATCTATAAAAACAGATTGGATTCTAAGAGTCTTCCTAGTTCTAAAATTCAATGCTTTTATATCCAAGACTATATATATATATATAATTATTATTAATATAAAACTGAGTTAAAACAACAAAACCCACTCCAGTGTTCTTGCCTGGAGAATCCCAGGGACGGGGGAGCCTGGTGGGCTGCTGTCTATGGGGTCGCACAGAGTCGGACATGACTGAAGCTACTTAGCAGCAGCAGCAGCAGCAGCAAAACAACGAAAGCAAAATAAAAACCGTTTTCTACCTGGAAGAAAAAACACTTGAGAAATGTATGTATGACAAAATATCATTCTTTCCTCTACAGGCTTATCTCCATATATTCTTCCCCTACCCCCACTGTTACTGAAGAGTAAAAAAAATTCTTTTAAGGATTAAGTGTTCCATTTAGTTTTAAAATCATCCCTGAAATACTGTCCCATGAATAGAAAATGGGGTCAGAAGCACTTTATTAATGGAAAGTCCTTCAATGTGTGTCCAAGAAAAACAAAAGCATCATTAATATCTACACTATAAAAAAAAGGAACAACAACAAAAAATAAAGCCAGCCCAAAGGAACACCCAACCAATTCTATGTCCCCAGCCCTTACCAGACATAACTGAAGTGTACCAAGTCATTTTCACACGTTTCTTGGAGTGTAGATTTATTTGGATTTAAGAATCTCCTCAACAAATTACATCAGCCTCACTCCATGTCCTTCCTTAATAAAACAATGACTGAACTAACATCAGACTCTGAAAATTTTAAAAATAATAGAAAAGTAAAAATAGATTTTCCTAGTGAAATTCCTCGCCTAAACCTTACATGGTTTTGCTGCTTCCGTGAAATATTTCTCTTTGGAGTAACTTGGTAGCATAGTTTTTTATTCGTGTTTGTTTTCAACTGGATTCATACAAGGGCACTGAATTAGAACTCCAGCTGGCTTATGGAGCATGAACTTTTATGACCAATAAGTTACCTCTGCTGTGAAAGGAAAATGACAGACGTCAGTGAAGGCATGGAGACGCTGGAAGTCCGTTTCGTGATGTAATTTAAGTCTCAGATAGCACACCCTCATGGCAAAATAACACAAGGACACAGGATGGTATGCGCACTCTAGAATCCTCTGCAGCACTCTGAGCCATTCTAGTTGGAGAACGGGCTTATTCTAAACCTGCAACAGGCTGTCAGAGGGGTCACGCCCTCCATCTCCACCCCCACCCACCCACTTAATAGGATCCATTCATAGCTACTCACTACTGCAGGATTTGACCTGAGAAATGCTAGGATTTATTAACTCAGCAGTTGTTTGGGAAGGTCCCTAAGTCATCTTTGCCCTTGGCCAGCAAGGGGACTGCTCAAAGTTCTTGGAAGCAGCTGGCGAGGTTCTCAGCCAAGTTCTTCGGGATGCAGGAAGTTCTTCAGGACGCCCTCCTTGGACAAGGCATTTACAGGTCTTTCCAAACAGGCTTCCTGGATCTAGGAAAAGTTATTCCTGACTCCTTTGACCCAGAGGCTGGCTAAAGTTGAATTTTTTTTATCATCTGTAGGGAATCACTCTTTTCGTCCTTCCTTTTTTTTTCTTCCTAGGACCTGGCATGGTAGTTAAATTTTTCTAAAACAGTCATATTAATATGTTCAAAAACCCACTGCTGAGTCTCTGAGAGAGGATCGCATCTGGCCATGAAGATCTTCTTCTCTGCAGGGTTACAGTCCATGCAGCTGTTACTCACAGGATGGAACAACGTTCTGTCCTGCAGGGATGGGAAAGGAAGGGAGAGATGGACATCATGTATGGTGAATGTTTGGAACCCAAAACATACAGAGGAAGTAAACTGTCCCTGCTATCTCAGTATATATCGGCAGTGTGAGAAATAAAAGTACCTCCTAAGTCCAACAGTGGGCTTCCCTGGTAGCTCAGCTGGTAAAGAATCCGCCTGCAATGGAGGTGACCTCGGTTCCATTCCTGGGTCGGGAAGAAGCCCTGGAAAAGGGATGGGCTACCACTCCAGTATTTTTGGGCTTCCCTGGTGGCTCAATCGGTAAAGAATCCACCCACAATGTGGGAGACCTGGGTTCGATCCCTGGATTGGGAAGATCCCCTGGAGGAGGGGATGACAACCCCCTCCAGTATTCTTGTCCGGAAAATCCCATGGACAGACGAGCCTGGGGGGCTATAGTCCATGGGATCGCAAAGAGTCGGACACCACTGAGTGACAGGCACAGTATACGTTGGACGTGGTGTTGCCATGGGAAACCTGGTTTCCTAGGACCCATTGGTGCCATGTGGGGCCTCCAGAAGGTTCAGCCAGAAACCATTCATTCATTCATTGATTTTTTTAAAAAAATGCAATACATTCATTTCCTGCTCTGCGGTAAGCGTTTTCCTATCTGCTTAGGTTTTGAAGATGAGAAGTCTACCAGAAGTTGCTAGTTAAGCATCTAGTAATCCAGCTATTTGGGGGAGAGGCATATATTCAGAAATGGTAATTTAGTTCATAGTGAACACTGCCATGGGGCTTCCCAGGTGGCTCAGTGGTAAAGAATCTGCCTACCAATGCAGAAGACACAGGAGATGTGGGCTCAACCCCTGGGTTGGGAAGATCCCCTGCAGGATGAAATGGCAACCTACTCCAGTATTCTTGCCTGGAGAATCCCATGGACAGAGGAGCCTGGAGGGCTACAGTCTATGTGGTTGCAAAGAGTCAGACACGACTGAAGTGACTGAGCACACATGCACAAACAGTGCCACACACACACGCGCGCGCACACACACACACATACACACACACGAGGACCAGAAGAGTCATCATTTCCCTACTCTTTTTGTTTCTAAATTAATTAATTTACTTGGCTTCCTCGGGTCTTAGTTGCATCATTGCGGTGCATGAACTCTCTAGTTGTGGTGTAGGCTCAGTAGTTACCATGTGGGATCTTAGTTCCCCAACCAGGGATTGAACCCGCATCCCCTGCATTGCAAGGTGGATTCTTAACCGTGAGACTACCAGGGAAGTCCCTTCCCTACCCTTGTACTGAGCCTGTAATGGGAAAGGGAAATAGCCGAGGACCAGGACCAAAGAGAGCTGGATGCAGGGTTGTGAGGGTCGCAGGATGAACACAGCGGGCTGGGGGCTCACAGTGCACAGGCAGGATCTCAAAGCACAAACTCAAAGTTGACTCGAGCTTCTGTCTCTCCCTGACCCCTTTATTGGTGTCGAAGCTCTTCCTGTGGTGTAATTGTCACTGTTTTCTGTCGAATGGAGGAGGCGGTGCTCCCTCAGTGCGTGATAGAGCTTTGGATGAAGGTGTGAGCAGGACACAGAAGTTGAGTGGCAACCAAGCCCCTGTGTGAACAGCCTCGATGAACACAGACCCTCTTTCCATTGCACAAGCAGGAAGAAGGCTGTCAGTGGTATGAGAAAAGGATCTTTAACTAGTAATAAATGCTTTTGTCTCTTACAGCATCTATGCATTAAAAAAAATGTCCGTAACATGTAAAAATGTCCCCAGACCACTGCTTAAAATTTTGGAACAAGGAATGTTTTATTGTTTAGCTTAGGAAAACATTTAGAGGTTCTGATGAATTTCTTTGACTGAGGAATATTAGACTTGGCATGCTTAGAATGAAAGAGTCTCTCAGTCACCCCATGTAAACAGTTCTGGGTTACCCTGCTTGTTAAGCAATATTTAATGTCCTTCAGGACCCGGATGTTTGCATACTTGGGCTCCTGGGGATAGCAGGAAGATTAAGGAAGGAGGGAGGTGGCAGCCCAAAGTGCCCTTTGCACGTCTCCACGTGGAGTGTACACACAGAGCTCCGTCTGATACAAAGGTTCCCTTTCTCTCCTCTGTTCTCTTTTAAGTCTCCTGAGTTTATTGTGGATTTTGTTTTCGTTACAGCAAGAAGGCTGCCAAGGCCTCCTGCCCATTTTCCTCGTCCCCTGCTTCACTAGCTGCTGGTTGACCCTGTGGAGCCCTATACCAAGGTCACAGGTGTGGATCCCTGTATCAAGGTCACAGCATAAAAGTCTCTGGAACTGACCAAGCCCCATAGTAACTGTTGCCATGAGCCTCCTGATCTCAACTGTCCGGTTCCCTGACTCCCTTACTATGTAAAATGCCCACCCTACTCTCCACTCTATAGCACCCTAACCAATCATCTAATGCCACTGTTTCAGAAGGAATTTTCTCTGTCTTGAGACTATAAAAATTGGCTGCAAGCTTGCAAAAACACTTGGCTCTCCTGTGAGCTGGCCCGATGTTCTAACAGCGTCTCCCATTCTGGTAAACTTTATTCTCCTCTCATTCTGTCTCATGTCTGGAAATTCTTTTCCAACCTGTGCATGGATCATGAGAGACCCCAGGGCAGCTGGAGGGAGCTCTCCTTGCAAGGGTGAGATAGCAGATTCTTGAGGAGGAGGGCTGTGCTCTGAACTCACCGCTTCCTTCCTCCTGGGGTGGAAGACAACAGACCCCGCCTCCACACACACTGCGGCCCCCTCGGCTCCCTGGGCAGCAGGCTCCTTGCCCCCTACGTCCTCCTTTTCAGCATCCCTCCCACTCTGTTTCCTGCCCCCACTCTCTGTGAGTTTAGCTACATAGGCCTAGTGTATTTAAACCAATTTCTCCAAGAGCATCCCTAAGCTGTTATATTCATGAAAATTCTATAGGACCTGCTAAATTCTAAACTCCACTTTATTCCACATCTGTGGACTCCTCTTTCCTCTGAACCAGCCAGATTTCTTTCTATTGTCACTTTTGTCAATGTCTCAAGACAAGCAGAGGCTCACAGTTTCTCTCCCCGGACGTGTATTTCCATAAAATGTAAAAAAATAAGCGGGGGTGGGGGGGTGGGAAGTAGAACATGTTTTAATTCTCTTCCTTTCTCAGCTTGTGCCTCTCAGCTAGGATACAAAAGCCAAAGCACATTTTTCTGAATATTTTATCTGAATGTTATTTTCTGAGCCACAAGGTGATCGCATTTTCCCAGCTCTCCAGCTGAAACTCAGGCTCTGGCAGATCCAGGTCTGCTCATGGGGACAGCTGGTGGGACGTGCAGACTCAGCACAAGCCTGAGCCATCCAGAGGCCGTCTCTGTGACTGCTCATCAGGTTCTCATACAAGTTGAAAATCGGAGTCCCCCAAATCTATCTGTGTCTGAGGTGCCTCATCAGTAAAATGAGGGGGTGGATAACATCCATCCCTGAGGCCTCTCCCAGCTGTGAAATTGAATGAACGTTTTATTCCAAAGTTCACTGGAGACAAAGACGAATGATGGGGCATCAAATAGACTCTCTCAGCCACATTCACTGGGCTAATAGATGACTGCTCTCTGGTTGCAGACTGAGCTTCCATGTCTTTGGCATTTCCAGCAGATCCTAAAGGGGAGCATTCTGGAAGCATCTTTTTTTAAATTATTTTTATTTTTATTTGGCTGCTCCTGGTCTTAGTTGTGGGACATGGAGTCTTTAGTTGCAGCAAGTGGGATCTAACCACTTGCTAACTAAGTTCTCTGACCAGGGATCGAACCTGAGCCTTCTGCATTGAGAGCATGGAGTCTTAGCCACTGGACCACCAGGGAAGTCCCTGGAAGCATCTTTAGTGACCTCGGAACATACATTTTCCACTTTGACCTTGTGTGCCTGTGCTAAGTCATTTCATTTGTGTCTGACACTTTGCAAACCTGTCAACTGTAGCCCACCAGGCTCCTCTGTCCATGGAATTCTCCAGTCAAGAACACTGGAGTGGGTTGCCATTTCCTCCTCCAGGGGATCTTTATACATTATCATCATTATGTTTCTTCTCAGCTAAGCTTTTGGATCTCTGAATGTCATTGCTGATGCTTCTCCTGGCTGGTGCACCATCGTCTGTGAATGTAGTCTCTTGTCCTATAATGGTACTTCTTTAAAAAAAAAAATTATTGGAATATAGTTGATTTATACCCTAGGGTAGGAAATGGCATGCCACTCCAGTATTCTTGCCTGGAAAACCACATGGACAGAGGAGCCCATGGGCTGCAGTCCACAGGCTACAGTCCACGGGGTCGCAAAGAGTTGGACGTGGCGGAGCAACTGAGCACACAGCTGATGTGCAGCGGTGTGTTAGTTTCCACTACACAGCAACGAATCAGGTGTATGAACACTTATATCTACTGTTTGTAAAATTCTTTTCCCATATAGGCTGTTACAGAGCATTGAGTAGAGTTCCCCGTGCTATACAGTAGGTCCTTGTTGGCCATCCGTCTTATACCTAGTAGCATGTATGAAGTGGAGTATTACTCAGCCATAAAAAAGAGCAAAACAATGCCATGTGCATCGTGGATAGGCCTGCAGCCTGTCATGCCAAGTGAAGGGAGTGGGCAGAGGACAAATACCATATGATATCCCTTACATGCAGAACCTAAAAAAGGGCACAAATGAACTTAGCTACAAAAGCCAGAGAGAGACCCGCAGATGTAGAAAACAAACTGATGGTTTCCAGAAGGCAAGGGAGCAGGGCTTAAATTGGGAGATTGGGATTGACGCCTACTTTACTCCTTTAGTCTCCTCAGTTGCGACAAGAGATGCTGGAACTGAACCAAATACAGTTTTTTTGTTTTTTTTTTTTTATTTACTATCTTGACTGCACTGAGTCTTACTTGTGGCACACAGAATCTTTAGTTATGGATTGCGAACTCTTAGTTCCTGCATGTGGAATCTAGTTCCCAGACCAGGGATGGAACCCAGGTCCCCTGCATTGAGAGCGATGAGTCTTAGCTGTCAATAGATCACAAGGGAAGTCCCCCCAGTACAGTTTTTCCTCTGGGCTAGAGTTCAGAGTGCTCTGGTCAAATCTGCTGTTCCCTAGCAGTCCTCCTTTACTTGGACTGTTCCCTTATTCAGTTCTGAGGGAAGCAGAGCCCTCGCCCTATCTGTTCAAAAAATAACGCCGCAAACTGTCTCCTGCAACCTTCCCGCCTTCCCTGACTGCTTCCTCCCATGTTTTTTTTCTGTTTTGTTTTTGCATAAGAGAATTAGAAATCCTTGAGCAGGAAATGAAAATTTTCATATTCACGAATATGGAAATACTCTTTGTAATCAAATCGGGTCAGGCTAAATTCCATTTGGTCCCCAGGGTGAAAGGCTGGGCAGGACTTTTCAGGTAGGTTCCAGGTAGCTCAGCAGTAAAGAATCCGCCTGCTGATGCAGGAGATGTAGGAGACGTGGGTTTGGTCCCTGGGTCGGGAAGATCCCTTAGAGAAGGAAATGGCAACCCACTCTAGTATTCTTGCTGGGATAATCCCATGGACAGAGGACCCTGGAGGGCTCCAGTCCATGCGGCCACTAAGAGTCAGCATGACTGAGTGAACACCCACACACGGTGGGGACACCTCTTGAAAGCAGGCCTGTGTGACCCTCTGAGGTATTCATAGGCCAGGAGTACATTTTGTTAGATTCTGTACTTTTATAGCGTCCAAACTTTAAAAGAACCAGGATGTTGTAGAAATCATTTCACACTGTATTCAGGGTAACAAAAGCATCACACGCCAACAACGCAGACAGTAAAATAGGTGTGTGAGTTCATAACGTGTAGGATGACTACCCTGAGCATAAGCGCCTGCGTGGTGGTAGGGGAGGCATCCTAGTGCTGGGCAGGGGCTAAGGGGACAGGGGCCTTTATTCCCCAGGAAATGCGGTCAGGCCAATCACTTATTACATGACCTTGGACGATTACTTAATTCTCTGAACTTCAGCTTCCTCACTTGTGAGATGCAGATAGTAATATCTGTTTCCTATGTTTGTTGTGGATAAAATATACGTAAAATCACGTGTAACGTCTGACGTAACTAACAGTGATTCCACGCCTCCTCTCCTCTTATCTTTAGTTGGACAGCATCCCTAATTCTAAAAGTCAGAACGCGCTAATCATCTGGTGTGAGTCCAGCTATTCAAGATCGTTTTGCATTTTCTGAAATCCTGGCAAAACAGGATTTGCAAAAATTGGCACCTGCCTCAACCAGTTATCCAAATGGATACATCAGTATCTCCTGGATATGGAAAAGACTTATGGAACAGAAGTAATCTACAGTCCAGGAATGAGCTCTTCTGTATTGTTATGGTCCGAGTTGCCCAAAATACAACAGGACCCAGGGCATTTTTGAGTTCAACAAATGTTTATTTATACTGCCATATGTAAAATAGACAGCCAGTAGAAATTTGCTGAATGATGCAGGGAGCTTAACCTGGGACTTTATGACCATCTAGAGGGGTGGGATGGTCTGGGAGGTGGGAAGGAGGTTCAAGAGGGAGGAGACATATCTATACCTATGGCTGATTCATGTTGATGTATGGCAGAAACCAAGACGATATTGTAAAGCAATTATTCTTCAATTAAAAATGTGTGCATGCTAAGAAAAACAATGCTCCTCTCTCAATTGTCCCTCCTCTCCCTCCCCACTGTGTCCACAAGTCTGTTCTTTACGTCTGGGTCTCTACTGCTGCCCTGCAAATAGGTTCATCAGCACCATCTTTCTAGATTCCATATATATGCATTAATATATGATATTTGCTTTTATTTTTCTGACTTACTTCACTCTGTATAATAGGCTCTAGGTTCATCCACCTCATTGGGACTGACTCAAATGCATTCTTTTTTCTGGCTGAGTAGTGTTTCATTGTGCCACGACTGCTTTATCCATTCATTCATTGGTGGACATCTAGGTAACAAATATTTATTAAGTGCCTTTTATTTTCTGGTTTGTGTGTATCAGGAAGTAGGCACTGAAAGATAACTGAAGATGCCTCTCCTGGCCCTAGAAATGGGAGAGACCAGTAGGTGAACAAGACATGTTTGGAGTAAAACTTGTCAATGAGATTGTAGTTTTGGGGGGTTAGGATGAATAGAGAAGAATGCATGAGCAGAGAGATATGAACTAACGGGTCCTTTTATGGGTTCAGTTTATTCAACAAAAATCTACAGGGCACCTTCTGTTTCTTAGGCACTATTTTAGATGGTTTGGATGTATCAATAAACTTTAAAAAGTATTTATTTATTCACTTGGCTGTGTTGCGTCTTAGTTGTGGGCTCCAGAGCATGTGGACTCAGTAGCTGTATCACACAGGCTTAGTTGCTCCAAGGCATATGGGATCATAGTTCCCCAACTAGGGATCAAACCCTTGTCCTCTGCAGTGGAGGGTGGATTCTTAACCACTGGATCACCAGGGAAGTCCCAATAAACTTAATAATATAAAGATTCCTGCCCTTCTGGAGCTTACATTTAGAGATGGGGTAGGGAGTGGAGCAGTAACGATCAGCATACCCTCACTTCACGGTAAATAGATGGGGAAAAAGTGGAAACAGTATCAGATTTTATTTTCTTGGGCTCCAAAATCGCTGTGGATGGTGACTGCAGCCACAAAATTAAAAGATGCTTGCTCCTTGGGAGAAAAGCTATGACCAACCTAGTTAGCATATTAAAAAGCAGAGAAGACATCATTTGCCAACGAAAGTCTGTATAGTCAGTTCAGTTCAGTCGCTCAGTCGTGTCCGACTCTTTGCAACCCCGTGGACTGCAGCATGCCAGCCTCCCTGTCCATTGACAACTCCCGGAGTTTACTCAAACTCATGTCCATTGAGTTTGAGTAGCATCGGTGATACCATCCAACCATCTCATCCTCTGTCATCCCCTTTTCTTTCTTTCTCAGCATCAGGGTCTTTTCAAATGAGTCAGGTCTTCGCATCAGGTGGCCAAAATATTGGAGTTTCAGTTTCAGCCTCAGTCCTTCCAATGAATATTCAGGACTGATTTCCTTTAGGACGGTTGGATCTCCTTGCAGTCCTAGGGACTCTCAAGAGTCTTCTCTAACACCACAGTTCAAAAGCATCAATTCTTCAGTGCTCAGCTTTCTTTATAGTCCAACTTTCACATCCATACATGACTACTGGAAAAACCATAGGTGTGACTATACAGACCTTTGTTTGCAAAGTAATGTCTCTGCTTTTTAACATGCTGTCTAGTTTGGTCATAACTTTCCTTCTAAGGAGTAAATGTCTTTTAATTTCATGGCTGCAGTCACAATCTGCAGTGATTTTAAAGCTATGGTTTTTCCATAAAGAAGGCTGAGTGACAAAGAATTGATGCTTTCAAATTGTGGTACTGGAGAAGACTCTTGAGAGTCCCTTGGTCTGCAAAGAGATCAAATTAGTTAATCCTACAGAAAATCAACCCTGAATACTCATTGGAAGAACTGATGCTGACACTAAAACTCCAATACTTGGGCCACCTGATATGAAGAGCTGACTTATTGGAAAAGACCCTGAAGCTGGGAAAGAGTGAGGGCTGGAGGAGAAGGGGATGACAGAGCATGAGATGGTTAGGTAGCATCGCCGACTCAAAGGACATAGGTTTGAGGAAACTCAGGGAGATAGTTAAGGACAGGGAAGCTTGGCATGCTGCAGTCCATGGGATCTCAAAGAGCTGGACATGACTTAGTGACTCAATAACAGCAAGAATAATATGTAAAATGTGTAGCTTGTTCAAAGGTGCCAAGGAAGGGGCTGGTGTGCAAACTTAAACAGGGAGATAAGGGTGAACCTCACCTGGAAGGTGACACTTGAGTAGGGGAAATTTGAAGAAGGTAAGGGAGTTGGCCATGAAGATATCTGGAGGCAGAGGTTTCAGGTAGGGGAACACCCAGTGCAGAGGCCCTAAGCGGGAACACCCTAAGTGTGGGTCAGAAGAACATGAGGAGGCCAGGGTGAGAGAGAGCAGTAGGAGACGAGTCAGAGGCGATAGGAGGCTCTGTCCATCATAGGGGGACCAGCAGATCACTGGTGTGGCTGAAGCACAGACAGCAAGCGGAGAATTCCAGAGGATGGGCTCATTCTACACCAGGAAGAGACTGGGGTGCAATGTTAAGGCCTGGGTTTTCAAGTAAGTTGTTGTGCCGCCTGGGAGCCCACAACTCACATGGACAGCAAATGTGTTTGTAAGAGATAAAAGCTTCATGTCCTCTTATTTCTAATATGGATGGGAGGGAAAGGAGGCTCAAGATGATGAATCTGATTTTAATCCTAGTTTTATCTCTGATGATAATCTTTGATGGTCATTTCATTCGGCAGTGATTTCAGTTTTCCATCTGCAAAATGAATGGAGTGGGAGGAGGAGGGAGGGATGAGAGAAGGGATAAAAAATATCTGCCTTCCCACCTCCTAAGGTTGTGGAGAAGAACCATGTTGATATATGAGTGGCCTTTGAGTTCTGGAAGAACTCTGGAGAATGCAAATAACACCCTGGTAGACAGAAAGGCGGAGAAAGCAATGGTACCCCACTCCAGTACTCTAGCCTGGAAAATTCCATGGACGAAGGAGCCTGTAGCCTGCAGTCCATGGGGTCGAGAAGAGACGGACATGACTGTGCGACTTCAGTTTGACTTTTCACTTTCATGCATTGGAGAAGGAAATGGCAACCCACTCCAGTGTTCTTGCCTGGAGAATCCCAGGGATGGCGGAGCCTGGTGGGCTGCCGTCTATGGGGTCACACAGAGTCGGACACGACTGAAGTGATTTAGCAGCAGCAGCAGCATGCAGAATGGGGACGATGCAGTCTTACTGTCTCTCCTTTTCCATTTCTTCTGTGACAGGTACAATTCCTCACAGGACGAGAAAACTGGTCTTCCTGCATCAGTGGGTAATTTGGCCAGTCAGAAATTATGCTTCTGGCGTCCTGACCGACTGAGGCCTCCATGTGCGCACTGAGGCGGAAGCGGTGCTGGCGGCCCCACCGTCCACTCCATTGCTGGCTTCTGGGCTACAGGTAAATGATGGGTGTGCGTGTACCCTCAATTCTAGGAGCAGCAGAAACCTTACAGAACCAGGTGTGGTATGTTGGAGCTCTGCTCTTCACACCATTCACACTCTGGCCCGTCTCTTGGCTGAATTCTTAGCGTAGTCCTGAGGTCTTGTACACAAGGTCCTGCCCCTGGCCTCAGAGGGCATCATCTCCCCCAACACCTCACCCGGTTGCTACATGCTTCCAGAAAACAAAGCTCTTCCTCACCAGAGGGCCTTTGTACAAGCTGATCCCTATATCTGGGATTTTAAAAAAACTTTTATTTTAGATTAGAGTGTATTGGAGTATATGGCTTCTCTGGTGGCTCAGATGGTAAAGAATCTGCCTACAGTGTGGGAGACCCAGGTTCCATCTCTGGGTCGGGATGGAGAAAGGAAAGGCAACCCACTCCAGTTTTCTTGCCTGGGAAATCCCCAGATGGAGGAGACTGGCAGTCCATGGAGTTGCAGAGTCAGACACAAACGAACGACTATCACTATAGTTGATTTGATTTCCCTGGTGGCTTGGTTGGTGATGAATCTGCCTGTCAATGCAGCAGATGCGGGTTCGTTCACTGGGTCAGGAAGATCCCCTGGAGGAGGGCATGGCAACACACTCCAGTATTCTTGCCTGGAGAATCCCACGGACAGTGGAGCCTGGAGGGCTACAGTCCGTGGGGTCACAAAGAGTCAGATACGACTTAGCAACTGAGCAATAGCAATAGCAACATAGTTGATTTACAATGCTGTGTTCCTTTCAGGTGCGCAGCAGCATGATTCAGTTATACACATATCCATTCTTTTTCAGATGCTTCTCTTCACTTACCTAAATCCTGTTTCCCTTTCAGGTCTCCATTTACAGGGTAGATGTCAGAGCAGCCTTGTCTGCCTCTCTGACCTAGGTTGAGCCTCATGTTGAGTTACCATATTATCCGGTACACTTAATATATTCAATTAAAAAAATTTTCAGCTTCCCTATTAGACTGAAAACTCTGAGAGTAGAGAAAACCCATCTGTTCCTGATCTTGTTTCCATCTGTCCATAGCTGTTTATCTCCCTTCCGTAAACCTGCCGGGAGTCATGTCAACATCATAATAGCTGCTCTTTGTCGAGTATGTATTTATGTGTTGGGCTTCCATAGTGTTCAATGTTCTACTTAGCTTTTCTCTCTTTATCTACTTCAACCACATAAGCAACCTAAAGAGAGAGTGAATGCAGACAACCAGGAACCTGGGTGCATTTACTTGTTCGACATCTGCTGCTGCTGCTGCTAAGTCACTTCAGTCGTGTCCGACTCTGTGCGACCCCATAGACGGCAGCCCACCAGGCTCCCCCTGTCCCTGGGATTCTCTAGGCAAGAACACTGGAGTGGGTTGCCATTTCCTTCTCCAATGCATGAAAGTGAAAAGTGAAACTGAAGTTGCTCAGTCGTGTCCGACTCCCAGCGACCCCACGGACTGCAGCCTACCAGGCTCCTTTGTCCGTGGGATTTTCCAGGCAAGAGTACTGGAGTGGGGTGCTCTTGCCTTCTCCAATCTACTATATGCCAAACAGTGTTGAAGGTACTGAGGATTCTGCACGAAAGAAAGCAGATAAAGCCCTGCTCTTGTGGAATTCGCATTCTAGTATTTAGTGGCAGCTACACAGCTGCAATAGTACAGGAAGATGACGGGACAGCCTGTCTTCTCCTGGATGTGAAGGTACTAGGAGAGCGAAAGTCAAATCAGAAGAGAGATTTTTGGGCATGTGGCACAGTGGTAAAGAACCTGCCTGCCAATGCAGGAAATACGAGAGACGTGGGTTCGACCGCTGGGTTGGGAAGATCCCCTGGAGGAGGGCATGGCAACCCACTCCAGGATTGTTGCCTGGAGAATCCCCGTGGACAGAGGAGCCTGGTGGGCTACAGGCCATGGGGTCACAAGAAGGCGGACGTGATTGAAACAACGTAGCACACACACACAGGAGAGTGAGCTAACACTCGTGAAGTGTCGCGTCCTAGGGGTATTTGCATTTTATTTCATTATCACAATAACTTTCTTTTTTAAAAAAATTATTTGGCTGCATCGAGTCTTAGTTTTGGTGGGCAGGCTTAATTGCCCCTCAACATGTGGGATCTTAGCTTCCTGACTAGGGATCAAACCTGTGTCCCCTGCGTTGGCGTGCAGATTCTTAACCACTGGACCACCAGGGAAGCCCCCCATGATAATCTTCTGAGGCTGATACTGTCATTATTGCCATTTGATAATGAGGAAACAAGTTTCCCAAAATCCCAGAGGCAAGACCACTGCTGGTGGTCTCAGGGGGGACTCCCACCCTGGGTCCCCCGGGGCCTCTGCCCGCCCCGCCCCCTCTCAGCCGAGCCAGCCAGCAGTCCAGTCCCAGACCCACACCTGCCCCCAGGGAAGAGCTGTCCCGTTAGCAAATGCTGATCTCACACGCGTATAATCCCAGTTACCAAGGTCCTTTCAAGTGTGACAGTCTCTATCTTGGCCGGCATTCCCTTTAGCCGGTCTTTGTCCACATGTTAGAGCCCGAGATAGAAACCGTGATGAAACCTTTCTACTGGTGACCAGAGGGTGGCAGCTGAATGTATGCAGTAGAATGGTGACCAGCAGGTGGTGGCTAAGGTATCCAATCGTGGAAGAAAAGGATGTGACCTCTAAGTGATGTCACGACTTCAGCCGGGTTAAACATATGGAATAAAAACAGAATGGGAAGGTTACCCTGGTGAAAACGTAGTCTCAAGGCAGCGGTGAAGGCCTTTACCTCCCAGGGGCTACTAGCCTCCCTCATCTTTGACTCTTCTATTTGAACAGAGGATCCCAGCTTCTCAGGGCATAACACTTATGTCTCTGTTATCTTCAGGGTATAGGATATGATATAGACATTGTGTACCTGGTATTCAGCAAGACATTTGAAAATCCTCCTTTTTCCCCCTGTGGGTCAGCTGGAGAAATGTGGGCTAGAAGGTGATTCGCTGTTAGTTGAGCTTGTATCTGGTTGAATGACTACTGCCTGTGGATCAGCGTCAGCTCCGTTATGTGATGGGAGGCTCAGTTCTGGGCCTTGTTCACTGGGATCAGGGCCTTGGATGAGGGCCTGCATGCCCACTGATCTGCTCTAATTCATGGCTGGAATAAAACTAGTTCACTTGTTAGTAACTTGGACCAAAGTCCAGGCAGGGGTAAATCTGGCGAGGGAGAATTTAACAGAAACCAGTGGATGGCTTACACAGGAATGAAAGGAGCTCCACACAGGTGTAAGACTGAAGTGACATGTCTGTGTAGCAAAGCGAACGTGGTCTTTTAAATACTGAAAACTCATTAAGAAGCGAAGTATGTGAAGTGAAGGCCGAAAACCAATCAGCTGGAGCTAATTTAACAGACATTTCTCATGACAAAAAGGCGCTAGACAGGACTTCCCTGGAGTCCAGTGGCTAAGACTCCGAGCTCCCAATGCCGGGGGCCTGGGCTTCAATCCCTGGTCAGGGAACTAGAGCCCGTATGCTGCAACTAAGAGTTCACGTGCCACGGCTAGAAGATCCTGAATGCCACAACGAAGTAACCTGGGGCAGCCGAATAAAGAAATAAATGATTTTTTAAAAAATTCCCAACAAAAGGGTGCTAGAAACTCATTCTCGTCCTTGGTTAAACACGCCTAGGATACTGTGTTCCATTCTGGGCATCATGCCAACCTCTAGGACCATCTGGAGTGTGTTAAGAATCAGTGTCCAGGAGGCTGAGGTGAGCCCAGTGAAGTCATCTCAAGAACAGTGGCAGGAAATTGGGCCATTTAATTGGAAGTAAGGAGTAAAGGTCAGACAAGCTTTGTTTAAGTATTAGGAATCTGTCTTGACCAAAATGGATTAAATTTAATCTGTGTGGTACCAAAAGCTTCACAGGTGGCTCAGCAATAAGGAATCTACCAGCAATTCAGGAGCCACTGGACATGTGGGTTTGATCCCTGGATCAGGAAGATCCCCTGGAGAAGGAAATGACAACCTACTTGCCATTTTTTTCAGTATGAAAAATTCCACTGACAGAGAAGCCTGGCAGATTATAGTCCACGGGGTCACGAGGAGTCAGACACAACTGAGGGACTGAGCACGCGTGCACCCCGAAGGCCTTGGAGCTTTGTAATACTTGGGACTATCCAGAAATAACTGGGCCGACTGGGGGTAGGCTGACTGTCTAAATGTGACCACAAGTCCAGAACTCTGAGTGGGGCTTCGTTTATCAGAACCAGAGTCAAATTTCATGCCTTTTAATTAAACTCTTCATTTCCTCATTTTGGGCTCTAAATCAATACATAACCGGAATAATTTAAAAATAACAACGTGTGGCCGTCCATCTGGCATCTTTGTGGGCCAGAAGGAGTTTATGGGCTGAGCGGCCAAAGCCCTGGCTTGTATCATAGGGTCCCATAAATAGTCAGATGCAGACATATGCCAAGAATTCCACCCACTCACTTTCTAAAGTAATGTGACTGTTTCAATGTTATCAGTTTAGCCTGACGTGTACCTTTTAATCTGTATTTTCTAATTTGATGATATTTTTTAAAATATTTAATTTTATTTATTTATTTGGCCACACCAGGTCTTAGCATCACTGGTTGGATGGCATCACCAACTGAATGGACTGGGACTTGGGCAAACTTTGGGAGATAGTGAAGGACAGGGAGGCCTGGCGTGCTGTAGTCTATGGGGTCACAAAGAGTCAGACAGGACTTAGTGACTGAACAATGGAGTCTTAGTTGCAGTATGCAGAATCTTAGTTGCTGCACGTGGGATCTCATTCCCTGACTAGGAATTGAACTTAGGCCCTCTGCATTGGGAGTGCAGAGTCTTAGCCATTGGACCACCAGGGAAGTCCCCTGTTGATGTTATTTTTAAGCCCTTTCTTGTGGAAGTTAAACTGTACGAAGGCCTCCAGAGAGCAACTCAGAAACGTGATGCACACTTTTCACTGTCATACTTTGGGGAGGCCTGGTAGTAGTTCTGAGACCACGAGATGTGTTACGTTGTATCCAGCGCAGCTTGGGGTTCATAAGGACAGGGTCAGATCAATAACTGAGTCCATTCAACAAATGCTTATTTAGGAATGTCTGTGTAGTAGGTGGGGCTTCCCAGGTGGCACTAGTGGTAAAGAATCTGTCTGCCAATGCAGGAGACGTAAGAGATGTGGGTTCGAACCCTGGGTTGGGAAGATCCCCTGGAGGTGGGCATAGCAACCCGCTCCAGTATTCCTGCCTGGAAAATCCCATGGACAGAGGAACCTGGCGGGCTACAGTCCATAGTGTCGAAGAGCTGGACGCAATTGAAACGACTTAGCCTGCACACATGTAGTAGATATTAGGCAGGCTATACAGGAATCAGAGAAAAAGTTCCTGCCCTCAAGTGGTTAACTAAGGGGAGACTAGCTGTGAATCACACATGCGCTAAGTACAAAGAAAGGAACAGAGTGGGATAGGAATACACGCAGGGGCAATTCCAGCGGAAGCAGGAGAGAGGAGTAGTGTAAGGAAAGTAGCTGAAAGCTGGAACAAGAAAAGTGATTCTCGGCTGCCCCATCAGAACCTTTTAGGCCTCCCCTTCTAGATCATCGTCTGTCCTTAGGCCAACAACAGACTACACTAATAAGTGCATTTCTTATAACGTTTGATACTTGTTCTTGTTCTTCTTCAGTGTTTTCTTGGCTATTCTTGACCGTTTCATCTCCATGTAAATTTCAGACTCTGCTCATCAGTGTCCACAAATAAACCTGCTGGGATTTGAATGGTTTTGCATGAAATTTAAACACCTGGTTAAGAACAGCTACCTTCACAATGTTGTCTTATTAGCCTTTTTTTTTTTTCAGGTAATTTTACTTTCTTTAATATCTTGATTGAATTTTTGTATGTGCGTGCTGACTCTCATCTGACTCTTTGCAACCCTATGGACTGTAGCCCGTCAGACTCCTCCACCCATGGGATTCTCCAGACAAGATCACTGAAGTTGGTTGCTATGCCCTCCTCCAGGGGATGTTCCCGACCCAGGGATTGAACTCAGGTCTCCTTAATTGCAGGCAGATTCTTTCCTGTTTGAGCCACTAGGGATGCCCCCAGTTTCCAAAGGGAAGCTGAAACATTTCACCACTAACAGGTTAGTGGGGTTTTGGTTCTTATTAGATTGTTAGTTTCTATCAGTTTACTTTCTGTATGGCTAAGACTTACTGGTCAGAGGGTTAAAAACATGAGGATTCATAAATAGACCAGGTATATAAGGTCCCTTGACTTATGACAAAGGCGCCACTTTCTTGCAGTAGGAAAACTTTTTTTTAGTAAATTATGATTGATAATTGAATATAAATATGAAACAAATAATCACCCCCCTCTTACACTGTACACAAAAACTATTCAGGAATATGTACCACAATGCGGAAGATTAAACCACAAAGCTGCCAAAGATGCCTTAGAACACTGGCTTCATGTGTTTGGTGTGGGCAAAGATTTCCTAAACAGGACACAGAAGACACTAATCATAAAGAACAGCTCTTCATCAAGGAGGGAGAAAAGGCTAGATACTGACTGGAGTCAGATATTTACAAATATCCAACAAAGCACTATACCTAGATACACCAAAAATGCTTCCAAATCTGTTAACAACAACAAAAAAATCCAGACAACCCATGTTAAAACATGGTCAACAGATTTGAACGGGTTCTTCTCAAAGAAGCTATCCCAAAAGGCTAACAGACCTGTGTGTGATCTCACTCTATAACCACAGAACTGAGAAAGGAAAAGAAAAAGAAACTGACGTGCTGTGTGTTGTTGGCAAGGATGGATGGGTAGGGCAGGGTTCTGACAGCGTTTGCCCACAGCTCTTCAGGCCCCAGGACTTGGGTGCCTGCTGACCTGACCTCTGAAGCTGGCCACTGTCTCTCTCTCTGTTAGGCTGTTCTCGGGGCTCTAGAACGGCTCTGCCTGCAAGAGCAGCAGCCCGCACAGAGGTGTCAGGAATGGACACCACACCCCCAACCAGGAGTAGCCCTAGGCCAAGACCAGCTGCGCTGGTGTGTGAATATCCCCTCCCCCTTGCCTCTGGGGTTGGGGACTTGAGCTCCCCCCTACAGGTGGCGCAAGGGGTAAGGAACCCACCTGCCAATGCAGGAGACGAGAGAGATGTGGGTTCGATCCCTGGATCAGGAAGATCCCCTAGAGTAGGAAACAGCCACCCACACTAGTACTCTTGGCTGGAGAATCCCATGGACAGAGGAGCCCGATCATGCACAGAGGAGCCCGATGGGCTATAGTACGGGGTCGCAAAGAGTCAGACATGACTGAGCGACTTAGTAGGCACACATGCCCGCAGTGGTACTATCTGCATCACATACCCTGTACTGGCTCTCCTCCCTTTCATGTTTCATGTTTCACTTCCCTGCCATGATTTTTGGGGACATCTCCCAAATAAACTACTGGCATTCAAATCCTCACTTCAGGGTCTACATCTGGGGAAACCCCAATGAAGATATGTGTTGTAGTCCCATAAAAACGCTTCCTTGCAAGAAAAGGACATGGGAGGTCGCTTTTACTCTGCAAGGATAACAGGAGTTAATATTTCTTAGCATCGTTGTCGTTGTTATTTAGTCACTCAGTCGTGTCTGACTCTTTGAGACTCATGACTCATGGACTGTAGCTCACCAGGCTCCTCTGTCCATGAAATTCTCCAGGCAAGAATACTGGAGTGGTTGTCATTCCCTTCTCCAGGGGATTGAACCCGTGTCTCCTGCATTGGCAGGCAGATTCTTTACCACTGAACCACCAGGAAAGGTCCATTTCATGGCATAGATTGCTGTATATCAGGACTCACCACCATTTTCCATGTAAAATTTATACTTGTTACCCACTTGGGTGGAAATCTGATCATATACGGTCAGAAATCGTGCTGGAAATTTTCCACAGTTTATCTCACCAAATTGTTGTCTGTATTATATTGATGTGGAAGTTGAAAATTACACGTGAAATAGCTTCTTCAAGATTACAGGGACTTCCCTGGTGGGCCGGTGGCTAAGACTGCAAGCTCCCAATGCAGGAGGCTTGGGTTGGATCTCTGGTCGGGGAACTAGATCCCACATGCCACAACTTAGAGTTTGTAGCAACTAAGGCCTGATGCAGCAAAATTAAAAAAAAAATCACATTTCAGTTTTAGGATGAATTAGGATGTCTTAGCTTGACAAGCAACCGGGACGTTGACCAGATTGTGAAGCGTCAGGATGAGAATTTGGGAGAAGGCCCTTATCTTCTCAGTGGGAAACCAGATGGTGTATAAACCAGAGGAATATAGTGACCAGAGTTTGTGGGTACCCCTCTGACTTCAGGATGGAAGGTGGGTCGGGGGAAAGGGTGGCAGGGTGGCCCTTTGGACAGTTGTTCCACTCATCCAGGGCTGAGATGGGCAGGTCTGAAATCAGGGTCTGCAGCCACAGAAATGGCAGGCAGGGTGGGGTCACATGTCTTAGTGACCAACTAGACGTAGGGGCTGAAGGGGAGGGAAAGCAGCTTCTCCTTTCAGATGTCTTTGGAATGTGGGTGATAATTTGAGTGTTTTCATTGAAGGCGCTTCAGCAAGTCACTGTTCTTGTCGCAGGGCTCCCCCTGGTGGTGATAATAACCACAAACGGGGCTCACCCTGGGCGCCTGCTGTGGTGGGAGACACAAAGGAGCCTAGTTATACGAGGCCCTCCTCTTCTAGTGGTGGCCCCATAAAGAGAAACTGACAGCTGGGGAGAAGGGTCGGGGAGGGTGGTCCAGTTCTGAGATGGGTACGTTTCTGGGCATGTTATGTTCAGCATGGAGACCACAGTGAATAATTCTGTATCATATACTTGAAAGTTGCTAAGAGACTGGATTTTTTTTTTTAACATATAATGTGGTTTTACTTATTTGCTTTTATTTGCCTGCATCTGGTCTTAGCTGTAGCACGCAAGCTTACTGGCCCTGCCACATGTGGGATCTTAGTTCCCCGACCAGGGATTGAAACTTCATTGAAGGGTCCCCTTCATTGCAAAGCGGGGTCTTAACCCCTGGGCCACCAGGGAAGTCTCAAGAGAGTAAATCTTAAATGTTCTCATCACATACCCATGAGACTGTAACTGCTCAGCGATGGATTTGTTAACTATACTTGTGCCGATTCTTTCTCAATTCATGCATATATCAAATTATTACGTTTTACACCTTGAACTTATTAAGTGTCCTGCATAAACTTGCTGTTTAGTCTCTCAGTCATGTCTCTTTGTGACCCCGCAGACTGTAGCCCGCCAGGCTCCTCTGTCCATGGGATTCTCCAGGCAAGAATACTGGAGTGGCTTGCCATGCCCTCCTCCAGGGGAATCTTCCCGACCTAAGGATCCAACCTGTGTCTCTTACGTCTCCTGCGTTGGCAGGTAGGTTCTTTACCAACATAAGTGAAGTCGCTCAGTCGTGTCCGACTCTTTGTGACCCCATGAACTGTAGCCTACCAGGATCCTCCATCCATGGGATTTTCCAGGCAAGAGTACTGGAGTGGGGTGCCATTTCCTTCTCATGTGGCAATTTAAATGAAAGCAATGTGTTAAACAAAACAAATCTTTGCGTTAGAGAACCCCAAGCCGAGTAGCGGGGGATGCCCTGCCCACAGGACGCCGGCCCTTACCTTCCTATGGCCCCAGAGCTGGTTCCCCTTCATGCCGTGACAGTCGTACAGAGTGACGGGGCTGCTGTGGGACACAGCATCGAAGCAGAACTTCCGAGTGTGCAGGGGCTCGCCTGGCCGGATATCCTCTCTCCAGCCGAAGGTGAAGAGCTGATAGAGTGACAACAGCAGAAAAGCAACGGTAAGCGCAACTCGGAGAGATTCGCGAGCAGGGAGAAGTGTGTCTGTCAGCAGTGAAGAACTCCTGGCTCCTGTTTTACAGGAAAATAGCTTGGTGTGGGGGTGACAGAGGTGTTGAGCAAGCCAGGATCCTTGCGCTCTGTGGCTGCACAGGGAGCACCGTTGGCCCAGGCTGGCCAAAAAAACAAGTTTCCAGTTAGAGAGAGAGACACAGAGGGACAGAAGGAGGGGAGAAGGTATTTAATGATGCTCTTTATCATTCTTTTCTGTTTAAATTGTTTTTTGTTTGCACCAGGTCTTAGTTATAGCACGTTAATTCTTAGTTGCTGCATGCAGGATCTAGTTCCCTGACCAGGGATTGAACCCGGGTCCCCTGCATTGGGGTCATGGAGTCCTAACCACTGGACCACCAGGGACATCCTTTTACATTTCTCATTTAGGTAAAAAATTAGTGGATTAAATGTTCCATGTTCGTGCGTGCTATGTCGCTTTAGTCGTATCCAGCTCTTTGCAGTCCATGGATTTTAGTCCACAGCTTCTCTGTCCATGGGATTCTCCAGGTAAGAATACTAGAGTGGGTTGCCATTTCATCCTCCAGGGGATCTTCCCAACACAGGGATCAAACCTGCGCCTCTTATGTCCACTGCACTGGCAAGAAGGTTATCACTAGGGCCACCTGAAAAGCCCCAAATGCTACACATTGAGCCTAACTGAGCAGATTAACTGAAAAAAAGACTAGGAGTAGGATTGCGCTGGATGGATGCTAGCAAGTTGACAATTTTGATTTAAATGAAAGCTAAGTTTGATGTAGTAACTGATAAGCAAATTGATTTCCTGGGGTTGATAAGAGTAATCCTGCCGGGCAGTGTCAGAAGTTTGGGACTGTGACTCCCAGTAAGAGATACAGTTTACTCACACACGGACCGCTCCCCTCATCCCCAACCCCCAGCTGAATAGAAGTTTCATGGAACATTTATCCTCTTTGCATTTAATAGATTTTTAATTGCATTTAATTGTGTCTGACTCTGTGACCCCATGGACTTTTGCACACCAGGTTCCTCTGTCCTCCACTATCTCCTGGAGTTTCCTCAAACTCATATCCTTTGAGTTGGTGATGCCATCAAACAGTCTCATCCTCTGTCATCCCCTTCTCCTCCTACTCTTGGTCTTTCCCAGCATCAGGGTCTTTTCCAGTGAGTTGGCTCTTCATATCAGGTGGCCAGAGCATTAGAGCTTCAGCTTCAGCATCAGTCGTTCCAATGAACGACTGATCAATTCAGGGTTGATTTCCTTTAGGATTGACTGGTTTGATCTCCTTGCTGTCCAAGGGACTCTCAAGAGTTTTCTCCAACACCATAATTTGAAAACATCAGTTCTTCAGTGTTCGGCCTTTTTTATGGTCCAACTCTCACATCTGTACATGACTACCAGAAAAACCATAGCTTTGACCATACAGACTAAATTGACTAAAATTTGATTTCACAACGTGTAGATTGAAAAGTACAATTTCTGTTTCTATAAGGAAAGGGTATTTTCTTGAGTTTGAGCTGAACAACCATTTGAAGGGTTCAGTGGGAGAAATCCTTAAGTAAGTAGGAACATGGACTAGACCAGCCCTTGGGCTTCTTCCGGTTGTAACATCTCAGTGAGTTTGTGTCATTTTTATGACAGGACTTGTATGGGCCTCACTGTGAGGCCAAGCTGAGTCCAAAACGGAGAGCTGTCAGAAGGCCCTGTGGATGTAAAAACAAGCACAGTGCTGAATTCCGTGCAGACAGTAAGTACACTTGGCTGAGACCAGGCTCTGAGATTATCCCAGTTTTGGGGTCCTACCTGGGCGAGAAAATGCAGAGAATCTGGCAAAACTCCGGGGATGGCACACAAAAACAGTTACCTGGTGGGGAAATGGCAGGTGTCCAGCACAATGATCCAGTGTTACAGGTACATCTATTCTTTTTCAGATTCTTTTCCATTATAGGTTATTAAAAATATTGAACTTATTTCCTTGTTGGTTATCTATTTTAATTTATAGCAGTGTTTATATGTTAATCCCAAACTCCTAATTTATGCCTTCCCCCACATTTAACTATAAGTTTTCTTTTTGTCTGTGAGTCTATTACCATCTTGTCAGTCAGTCATTTCAGTTGTTCAGTCGTGTCTGACTCTTTGTGACCTCATGAACCGCAGCACGCCAGGCTTCCCTGTCCATCGCAACTCCCGGAGTTTACTCAAACTCATGTTCATTGAGTTGGTGATGTCATCCAACTATCTCATCTTCTGTCGTCCCCTTCTCCTCCTGCCTTCAATCTTTCCCAGCATCAGGGTCTTTTCAAATGAGTCAGTTCTTTGCATCAGGTGACCAAAGTATTGGAGTTTCAGCTTCAGCATCAGTCCTTCCAATGAACATCCAGGACTGATCTCCTTTAGGATGGACTGGTTGGATCTCCTTGCAGTCCAAGGGACTCTCAAGAGTCTTCTCCAACACCACAGTTCAAAAACATCAATTCTTCTGCACTCAGCTTTCTATATAGTCCAACTCTCACATCCATACATGACTACTGGAAAAACCATAACTTTGACTAGATGGACATTTGTTGGCAAAGTAATGTCTCTGCTTTTTAATATGCTGTCTAGGTTGGGCATAAATTTTCTTCCAAGGAGCAAACATCTTTTAATTTCATGGCTGCAGTCACCATCTGCAGTGATTTTGGAGCCCCCCCAAAATAAAGTCTGTCATTGTTTCCATTGTTTCCCCATCTATTTGCCATGAAGTGATGGGACCAGATGCCTTGATCTTAGCTTTGTGAATGCTGAGTTTTAAGCCACCTTTTTCACTCTCCTCTTTCTCTTGCATCAGTAGGTTCTTTAGTTCTTCACTTTCTGCCATAAGGGTGGTATCATCTGCATATCTGAGGTTATTGATATTTCTCCCAGCAATCTTGATTCCAGCTTGTAATTCTTCCAGCCCAGCATTTCTCATGATGTACTCTGCATGTAAGTTAAATAAGCAGGGTGACAATATACAGCCTTGATGTACTCCTTTCTCTATTTGGAACCAGTCTGTTGTTCCATGTCCAGTTCTAACTGTTGCTTCCTGACCTGCATACAGGTTTCTCAAGAGGCAGGTCAGGTGATCTGGTATTCCCATCTTTTTAAGAATTTTCCAGAGTTTGTTGTTTCCCACATAATCAAAGGCTTTGGCATAGTCAACAAAGCAGAAGTAGATATTTTTCTGGAACTCTTTTGCTTTTTTGATAATCCAGAGAATGTTGGCAATTTGATCTCTGGTTCCTCTGTCTTTTCTAAATCCAGCTTGAACATCTGGAAGTTCACGGTTCAGGTATTGCTGAAGCCTGGCTTGGAGAATTTTGAGCATTACTTTACTAGCGTGTGAGATGAGTACAGTTGTGCAGTAGTTTGAGCATTCTTTGGCATTGCCTTTCTTTGGGATTGGAATGAAAACTTACCTTTTCCGGTCCTGGGGCCACTGCTGAGTTTTCCATATTTGCTGGCATGTTGAGTGCAGCACTTTCACAGCATCATCTTTCAGGATTTGAAATAGCTCAACTGGAATTCCATCACCTCCACTAGCTTCATTTTTAGTGATACTTCCTACGACCCACTTGAGTTTGCATTCCAGGATGTCTGGCTCTAGGCTGGTGATCACACCATCGTGATTATCTGGGTCATGAAGATCTTTTTTGTATAGTTCTTCTGTGTATTCTTGCCACCTTTCTTAATATCTTCTGCTTCTGTTGGGTCCATACCATTTCTTTCCTTTATTGTGCCCATCTTTGCATGAAATGTTCCCTTGGTATCTCTGATTTTCTTGAAGAGATTTCTAGTCTTTCCCATTCTGTTGTTTTCCTCTATTTCTTTGTATTGATCTCTGAGGAAGGCTTTCTTATCTCTCTTTGCTATTTTTTGGAACTCTGGAACCCTTTTCTCCTTTGCCTTTAGCTTCTCTTGTTTTCTCAACTATTTGTCAGGCCTCCTCATACAACCATTTTGCCTTTTCGCATTTCTGGTATTGGGGGATGGTCTTGATCCCTGCCTCCTGTACAAAGTCACAAACCTCCATCCATACTTCTTCAGGCACTCTGTCTACCAGATCTAATCCCTTGAATCTATTTGTCACTTCCACTGTATAATCGTAAGGGATTTGATATATAATTGTAAGGTCATACCTGAATGGTCTAGCGGTTTTCCCTACTTTCTTCAACTTAAGTCTGAATTTTGCAATAAGGGGTTCATGATCTGAGCCAGTCAGCTCCTGGTCTTGTTTTTGCTGACTGTATAGAGCTTCTCCATCTTTGACTGCAAAGAATATAATCATTCTGATTTCGGTATTAACCATCTGGTATTGTCCATGTGTAGAGTCTTGTGTTGTTGGAAGAGGGTGTTTGCTATGACTAGTGCGTTCTCTTGGCAGAACTCTATTAGTCTTTTCCCTGCTTCATTCTGTACTCCAAGGCCAAATCTGCCTGTTAATCCAGGCGTCTCTTGACTCCCTACTTTTGCATTGCTATCTTGTTCATGAGTATATTTGTATCAGTTTTTTCAGATTCCACATATAAGTGACATCATGTGATATTTGTCTTTCTCTGTCTTACTTCACTTAGTATGATGATCTCTAGGTCCATCCATGTTGGTATAAACGGCATTATTTCATTCCTTTTTATGGCTGAATAATATTCCATTGTATATATGTACCACATCTTCTTTATCCATTCCTCTGCCAGTGGACCTTTAGCTTGCTTCCATGTCTTGTCTATTATAAAAAAATGCTGCTATGAACATTGGGGTGAGTGTATTTTTTTGAATTAGAGTTTTGAAATACCCACATGACCATGTTGGCTCTTAACCTGAAAGCTCATCATATTTTCACATAACCCTTAGAAGATGGAGTTCAAACTCTTTAAAACATAAAGAACTTTCCACCTTCTGACCTTTACCATGTTTTCCAACTGCATCCCTTCCCCTTTAGTTTATGTTCTAGCAATAGTAAAATATTTATAAGTTGCTAAGAGAGTAAATCTTAAAAGTTCTCATCACAAGGAAGAAATTCAGTAACTATGTTTACTTCCAGAGGTCAGGAAGATCCTCTGGAGAAGGAAATGGCAACCTGCTCCAGTACTCTTGGCTGGAAAATCCCATGGACAGAGGAGCGTAGTAGGCTACAGTCCATGGGGTTGCAGAGTCGGACACGACTGAGCGACTTCACTTCACTTTATGTTTGGTCCCTTGTATAGCAAGGAGATTAAACCATTCAATCTGAAAGGAAACCTGAATTTTCATTGGAAGGACTGATGCTGAAGCTGAAGCTCCAAAACTTTGGCCACCTGATGGAAAAGACCCTGATGCTGGGAAAGATTGAGGGCAGGCAGAGAGGGGGATGACAGAAGATGAGATGGTTGGATGGCATCACTGACTCAATGCACATGAGTCTGAGCAAACTCTGGGAGACAGTGATGGACAGGGGAGCCTGGTGTGCTGCAATCCGTGGGGTCGTAAAGACTTGGAGACAACTGAGCAACTGAAGAACAACAACAACAAACTATGTTTGGTGATGAATATTAACTAAACTTATTGGGGTTATCATTTCATAATAGATACAAATGGTGAGCCAACATGTTGTATAACTGAAACAAATCTTACTGTATGTCCGTTAGACCTCAATGTAAAAAACTGTAGTTCCTTGCACTAATCAGGTTGTATGTATTTTCTCGTCTATGGCTTTGTTCACGAGAGGCCCTCTGGCTGCAAGGCCCACATTCACCAGCCAGCTCACCTAAGAAGCCATCTCTCTGAACCCCTCCTTCCCTCCCACCCCCACCTTATTTCATCATGCTTGTCCGTTTATGTTTCTGTAAACTTTACTGGTCAGTGAGACCCCAGATGGCAGGAGCCATATCTTCATCTTTGTGTTTCCCGCACCCAGAACAATTCATGACATTTAATTCATGTCCAATAAAATTTCTATTGCATAAATAAAAACTTGAACTCATTATATAACAGAAAGTGCACTGGAATAACTGTCAAGAGGAACTAATTATAATTAGTCTTTTCGGTTTCTCAAATAAATTTGTTTTGTTTGTGTCTAATTATTAATACAGCAATATCACCAATAATTCATTTTTTGAGCTTTCAATTTCAATGATTCTCAGCTCAGTTACCTATTATTAGAATAACAGTGTCCTGGCCTATAAACCTGTCATGGATTAAATTTTATGTTATTTAAACTTCACAAATCTTGGTACCGTAAGCAGTGCGGGTACCGGTGGCTGTGACTGGTTTATCCATTTCCCTCTTTGTCGCTTTCCTGATTCTATACCTGTAGAAGGCAGAGCTGAAGGGCGCTGTGGTCCTTGCCTTGCCTTTCAGTACCCAGCTGGCCTGCAGAAGTGGGTGGGCTGGCTGCTGCCATGCTTCAAGAGTCCAGGCTTGTGTGTGCTTCCATAGACAGTGATTTCTTTTTACTTTCTTACCGTTTCCTTTCCTCTGGTTGTTGTTTAGTCGCTAAGTCCTGTCCCATTCATTTTTGATCCCACGGACTGTAGCCTGCCAGGCTTCTCTGTCCATGGGATTCCCCAGGCAAGAACACTGAAGTGGGTTGCCATTTCCTTCTCCAGGGGATCTTCCCAGACCAGGGATTGAACCCACATGTCTGGCATTGGCAGGTGGATTCTTAACCACTAGACCACCAGGAAAGCCCTCTCCAGGGTCTTTGAAATGCTCTCTCCTGCCGCATAACTTATCCTAATTGTCACACGGAACCAATCAGCCACTGACTGGTCTCATTTCTGAGACCTGCAATCCTGTGCAGTCGTGTCAAAGCAGAAACAGGCACACATCATGCAGGTACCTGACGGTTTGGAAAGCTTTGGGCTGCTCCTCACTGACAAGAAATATTCAGATTTTATTCAGGTTCCCTGCACAGTACCTCCTGAGTTGTTTTCAGCCTCAAAGTCCTCACTCTTGAAGTACATTGATATTAGTTTCTCCACTTTCTTCTTTGAAGTGAGACTTTAAAACAGATTCATAATGATATATAAGTTAGACTTCTTGGTTCTGATGTTAACGTGGTGTGCACAATGTTGCCCGAGTCTGTATTGTATTACTCAAAACACAAAGCCTTGGCTGTCGCTAAGTCATGTCTGACTCTTGGTGACCGCATGGACTGTAGCCCTCCAGGCTCCTCTGTCCACGGGATGCTCCAGGCAAGAATACTGGAGTGGGTTGCCATTCCCTTCTCCAGGGGATCTTCCTTCATTGAGTAATAAATATATATTGAGTATAAATCGAATAAAATGAAGAGTTAATTACTGGAAAAGAGGCAGTTTGTGATGTTTGAACCTCCACGTCAATATACAGTGATACGTGTTTCAAATAAGATTGACTTTCACCTCCTGTCAACCTTGTTTGATCGCCTTGTTTTCGGAGACTATGGGGAATGGAAATCTTTTTAAAGAGCTGGGAAAACCCTGAGGGATGGGATGGGGAGGGAGGTGGGAGGGGGGTTCAGGATGGGGGACACATGTACACCCATGGCTGATTCATGTCCATGTATCCCAAAACCCAGCACAATATTGTAGAGTAATTAGCCTCCAATTAAAATTTTAAAAAAAGAAAGAGAAAGAGCTGTGTTAAGTGGTCTTTTGTTCCTCTTAGATAGCTGTCTGCTTATCTAGTGCTGCCCTCTGGTGACTACTTCTTGAGTTACATGCCACAGGTTTTTGCAGTTTGGCCTGGCCCTCGTGGCTCAGCAGTAAAGAATCCACCTGCCAATGCAGGAGACGGGGGTTCCATCCCGGGGTAGGGACGATCCCCTGGAGAAGGAAATGGAAACCTACCCTAGTATTCTTGCCTAGGAAATCCCATGGACAGAGGAGCCTGGTGGGCTACAGTCTATGGGGTTGCAAAAGGGTCAGACGTGACTTAGTGACTAAAGGACAAGGGAGGACTGAGTATGCAGTATAGCTGGCTTTATTTATATTTATTGTCACCCATCAGATAAAGTTGCAGCCCATATTTCACTCTAGCACATTCCCTGGGATGGAGATGTTAAACCTGATCCGGTCATTCAGGTATGTCTGCGTCCTTCACAACCAGCTGGACAGGCGTGTCTCCTGGTCAGGCTGAACAGACACAGTAGAGAGGAACTGAACTCAACAGAGACGGGGGCATTTCCTTCTGGCACCCTCCTTTTCCTTTTTGAAAATGTCCTTTCTCCTCTAGACGCCAGCCTTACCAAGTGGCCGTGAAGCCTCCTCTCTTGCTCCCAGGCTGCAATCAGAATTGCTTCATGGAGGAAACGGGTGGACACTGTCCCCTGCCCTGGTCACAGAGGATACAGATCCCCTGGAGAAGGGGATGGCTACCCACTCTGGCACTGTTGCCTGAAAAATTCGATGGACAGTGGAGCCTGGAGGGCTACAGTCCGCGGGGTCGCAAAGAGTCGGACATGACTGAGCGCTAACACACGCAGAGGATAAAGAAGGCAAGTCAGCTTCTACTGAGGGTCCACAGCTGCCAGTGAACCTCGAGCTGCAGGGCCTTCCTTAAAACCCACCTGACACTGTCCGTAGATGCAGGGTGTATTTGCGAGCATGTGTGCTCAGTCGTGTCTGACCCATCGCGACCCCATAGACGGTAGCCCGCCAGGCTCCTCTGTCTGTGGATTCTCCAGGCAAGGATACCGGAGTGGGTTGCCATTCCCTTCCCCGGACAACCTTCCCCACCCAAGGATGGAACCTGGGTCTCTGGAGTTTCATGCATTGGATTCTTCACCACTGAGCCCCCCGGGGAAGCTCCCCTCAGCACAGTCCCTGGTTTAGGCGTTGATGGACTTGATTCTGGGCTGTGCTCTGGACTTGGCTTAGAGCAACTGTTTTCCTAGATTGGCTGCTCTGCACTGGGGCGGGGCAGGAGAGGGTGCACAGTGGGGAGAGGGGAAGGACGACATGTTCAGCCTCATCACACCCAATAACTCTTGGAGATCCCAGGCTGGGCGAGGTGGGGGCTTCTACTAACTTAGCATTAGTTAGTTACCAGACATACTCCTTTGGTCTGTGTGATGAGTACATGAGGGTGTGCGGTTTAATTTCTTATAGTTTCCTGTTTGAAAGATTTTATAATTTAAAAACAATAAAAAGGGGCAGGCACAATTCTTCCCCTGTCTTTCCTGTTTTACAGGTGACTCGGGGTGAGGGAAGCCCCTTACCAGGACTGTCACATTTCAGAGGTAGTCAGGAACCACACCTCACTTAATAAACTGAGTTGCTCTGGAATGTTGTTTTCAAGCACAAGCAGTAAATAGTCTTAAAGTAGGGCTTCCCTGCTTGCTTGGTGGCTCAGTGGTAAGGAATCTGCCTGCCTGTGCAGGAGATTCAGGTGTGACCCTTGGGTCGGGAAGATCCCCTGGAGGAGCAATGGCAACCGACTCCAGTATTCTTGCCTGGAGACGCCCGTGGACAGAGGAGCCTGGTGGGCTACAGTCCACAGGGTTGGGTCGGACACAACTGAGTGACTAAACAACAGCAAGTCTTAAAGCATCCCATGTGGTCCACACTGGGGTGTTCCTGCCTCTGAGTTATCCTTTGTGTGTAAGATCACAGATTGCTGCTACAGTGACAGGTGTATGTAAAGTAAGCTGTCCAAGCAGCTAAAGGGGGAGATAAGATTAGAGAAAGTCACAAAAACGGACAGAATCACCAAGAGTCCTTCCATAAAACCATGGAATCTGCTCGGGAGAGTTGTATAAACACCCTACAAACTTTTCATGGTTTGAAAGCTATCCTCCTGGGAAAGGAAAGAGAAGACTAGGGTCACCATCAACATCTCTTTACCATCCTTTCTATTCTTTTCTTTTTTTTGAAACCATGTGGCACGCGGGATCTTCGTTCCTCGACCAGAGATTGCACCTGTACTGGCAGCAGTGGGAGCATGGAGTCTTAATGACTGCACCGCCGTGAAATGCCAGCATCCTTTCTTTAAAGCCCATTTGAATACCTGATCTCAATGGATGACCATGACTGTCCTGAGAGGACGTGGAAGCCAAGAAGGGGTTCCCTTGACTGCAGAGCTAGGTGGTGACCTCCCAGGCCCCTGTAGAGACTTATTCCCACACTGTCCCCTGCCTGTACCAGCCCCCCACCCCAGTCCCAGGACGCACCTGCTCATGAGACCAGGTCCTCTCAGAACCGTCCTTGACACACACGTCCAGCCTTAGCTCGGTCCCCGTGGCTCCGTGCTTGCTGTCCACGCAGAGGTTTGCTGCCACGTTTCGAAGCTGTGGAGAGAAGGAAGGATGAGGATGCAGCTGTTCCTGACAATCCTGGTGGAGATTCAGCAGGGATTTTTTTTTTTTTTAATTCCACGATGATTGGATGGTGCCTTAAATTCATATGGAGAGAAACTGGAGAATTAAATATCACATGGGCCAGTCTACATGTCAAAGAACATGAGAAGATTGGACTGCAAACCGCAGTGAGACTCTGGGTGAAACTGCAGTCTAGAAACAAGGACACAGAGCTCATGACTTCTGTAAGATGGGAGATTTTTCCTTTCAGGTGGTTCTTTAGCTCATAACTGGTCATCTTCCTGCTTCAAAGCATTGTCTCCTATCGCCACGTTAGCTAGGTTAGCTAGGAGAGAGCTCCAGAACGAGGCAAGTGTCGCAGGTAGAAGGTGTGAGGAGGAGGTCACTGTGTAGGGGTTCACCTGACGCCCCCTGGTGGCCTGGGATGGATGTGCCATCCAGTGAGAGTTGGACCAAAAAAAGGCTGAGCCCCCAAAAAATCGATGCTTTTGAACTGTGGTGCTGGAGAAGACTCTTGAGAGTCCCTTAGATAGCAAGGAGATCAAACTAGTCAATCCTAAAGGAAATCAACCCTGAATATTCATTGGAAGGACTGATGCTAAAGCTGAAGCTCCAGTTCTTTGGTCACCTGATGAGAAGAACTGACCTATTGGAAAAGACCCTGATGCTGGGAAGGATTGAAGGCAGGAGGAGAAGGGGTGACAGAGGAATAAGGTGGTTGGATGGCATCACCAACTCAATGGATATGAGTTTGAGCAAGCTCTGGGAGATAGCGAAGGACAGGGAAGCTTGGAGTGCTGCGGTCCATGGGGTCACAGAGTCGGACACAACTTAGTGACTGAAGAGCGACAACAAAAGAGTATTAGGAAAATGGGAAAGACAGTGACTATTGGTGCACTCCTTGACTGGATGAAGATTCTCTACCCCAGGGGTCCCCAACCTCCAGGGTCTAGTGCCTGATGATCTGAGGTGGAGCTGATGTAGATAATAGAAATAAAGCGCACGATACATGCACTGTGCTTGAATCATCCCCAGCCACCTCCCCACCGGTCTGTGTAAAAACCATCTTCCACGAAACTGGTGCCAAAGAGTTTGGGGACCGCTGCTCTACATCATGTAGAGGGACTTAGAAAAGTTGTAGCATGAGAAAAAAAATGACTTAATCATTCTTTGCAAATATTGTAGTAAAGAACTGAATGGACTTTCCTGGTAGCTCAGCTGGTAGAGAATCTGCCTGCAATGTGGGAGCAAGATCCACTGGAGAAGGGATAGGCTACCCCCTCCAGTATTCTTGAGCTTCCCTGGTGGCTCAGACAGTAAAGAATCCATCTACAATGCAGGAGACTTGGGTTCAATCCCTGGGTCAGGAAGATCCTCTGGGCATGGCAACCCACTGCAGTGTTCTTGCCTGGAGAATCCCCATGGATGGAGGAGCCTGGCAAGCTACAGTCCATGGGTTCGTAAAGAGTCTGACACGACTGAGCGACTAAGCACAGCACTAAGAACTGAATAGTTAGGGGTGGGAAAATGGTGAAAAGTATCAACAGCAGAAACGGCAACAGAAAAAAGTCTGGACATGGATGCGTCCCCATGTCAAATCTTCCCGCCCAGAGCCTCCACTGGTCCTCCTGCCACCAGCAGGACCACCTCCTGTAGCACAGCTGGTCAGTGTGTATAGCCACTGAGGTGTGCGTGCTTAGACGAGTGCGAGGACCTTGGTCCTTTTCACGTCTTTACAGGGTCCTGCTAAGAATGGAAACAAGAACAGGATCTACCCGAGGCATCATTTTAGTCACAATTCTTTTGCCCAGAATGAGTAGATAGGGAGTCTCTCCAGTAGAGAATGATGCCTGAATGGGGCCTGATCCTACTGGGCTGGGGCAGTGAGGCAGAGAGGAGGTTATGTGATGTACTGGATATCACAATCCAATAAGTGATGCTGGGACACAGTGTGGTAGGCACATGGGCTGTTTCATTTCCACTTACTTAATTTTTTTAGTTTTTATTTATTTAAATTTGGCTGCCTTGGGTCTTTGTTGTTTTGTGCGTGGGCTTTCTCTAGTCGCAGTGCACAGGCTTCTCACTGCAGTGGCTTTTCTTGTGGCTTCCGGGCTCTAGAGCTCAGGCTCAGTAGTTGTGGCACACGGGCTTAGTTGCATGTGGATCTTCCTTGACCAGGGATGGAACCCGTGTCCCCTGCACTGGCAGCCAGATTCTTAACCGCTGGACCACCAGGGAAGTCCTCCACTTACTATAGGAGTCAGTTTAGTTCAGTTCAGTTGCTCAGTTGTGTCTGACTCTTTATGACCCCATGGACTGTATATAACACGCCAGGCCTCCCTATCCATCACCAACTCCCAGAGTTTACTCAAATTCATGTCCATTGAGTTGGTGATGCCATCCAACCATCTAATCCTCTGTCATCCCCTTCTCCTCCCACCTTCAATCTTTCCCAGCATCAGGGTCTTCTCAAATGAGTCAGTTCTTCGCATCAGGTGGCCAAAGTATTGGAGTTTCAGCTTCAGCATCAGTCCTTCCAATGAAAACCCAGGACTGATCTCCTTTAGGATGGACTGGTTGGATCTCCTTGCAGTCCAAGGGACTCTCAAGAGTCTTCTCCAATGCCACAGTTCAAGAGCATCAATTCTTCAGTGCTCAGCATTGTTTATAGTCCAACTCTCACATCCATACATGACTACTGGAAAAACCATAGCTTTGACTAGATGGACCTTTGTTGGTAAGGTAATGTCTCTGCTTTTTAATATGCTGTCTAGGTTGGTCATAACTTTCCTTCCAAGGAGTAAGCATCTTTTAATTTCATGGCTGCAATCACCTCTGCAGTGATTTTGGAGCCCCCCAAAATAAAGTCAGCCACTGTTTCCACTGTTTCTCCATCTATTTGCCATGAAGTGATGGGACCGGATGCCATGATCTTAGTTTTCTGAATGTTGAGTTTTAAACCAACTTTTTCACTCTCCTCTTCCTCTTGCATCAAGAGGCTCTTTAGTTCTTCTTTGCTTTCTGCCACTATAGGAGTAGAGGCTGGTATAGGGTTGTCAGGAGGGAATCAAGGCGGTGGATACCAGATTCCTTATTCGGGAAATTTGGCCACAATTGGGGTTCACCCTCTGCTGCTGGACCAGTGCTCTCAGGTGTCTGTCCATGCTGACAGGGGATGTGAAATCATGGAGGACACAGGGTGACAGTTCTGAACCTGGTTTGGCCTACAGACTTCTCCGAGAAGCCACGGAGAGCTATGGACACTCTTGCAAAAACAAAGGAACTGGAAGTAGACACACACAAGCACTTTTGTATTCACTTTTCTGGCTGCCATAGATTCCACGTTTGAACCCGGATGACAGAAAATGCATGCCACCTCCACATACATTCCACAAAGGAATTGCCTCCCTTTTCTTCTTCTTTTTTTGGCTGCGCCACACTCATGGTTGGCTTTCCCAGTGGCTCAGTGATTAAGAATCCGTCTGCAATGCAGGAGACTTGGGTTCCATCCCTGGGTCAGGAAGATCCCCTGGAATGGCAACCCACTGCAGTATTATTGCCCTTGGACAGGGGAGTCTGGGAGGCTGTAGTCCACAGGGTTGAAAAGAGTTGGAAATGACTGAAGTGACTTAGCACACTTGCATGCATACACAACATGTGGGATCTGAGCTCCCTGGCCACGGATTGAACCTGAGCCCCTTGCAGTAGAAGCACAGGGTCTTAAGCACTGGACCACCAGGGAAGTCCCACCCACTTCCTCTTAGTTTCCTGGGAGATCCGGACGGGCAGGACATGAACTTGGCCATGTCAGCGAGTGCCCCAGTCACTCCCAATTCCTTCACCTTTTCTCCACCTCCTCAATCAAGAGCCAGGGAGGAATTTCACTGTGGAATTTGGGGAGCCAAGCTTAAAAGAGGCATTTTGGGGGATCAATTCCCAGGTGTGTGATTGAGTTTATTGGGTGAAAGAGAAGCAGCCCGAGAGGTGGAAGTCTGAGCTTGCATCACTCTCTGGGGTCCAGCATCCATTAACGCCTGTCTGATCTCAACCAGGACCGGGGTTTCAGTTTCTTAAAGCTGCTCCACCGGGGGTTGCCAGACAGAACGCTGGGAAGAGCTTTCTTTTTATTCTTGGCCACTGAACTCACAGCCTCTCTATTCTTAGAGCTCTGCTGTCTGCTCAGTCATGTCCAACTCTTTGTGACCCCATGGACTGTAGCCCACCAGGCTCCTCTGTCCATGGGATTCTCTAGGCAGGAATACTGGAGTGGGTTGCCATGCCCTCCTGCAGTGCATCTTCCCACCCTGGGATCTTCTACCCTGTGTCTCCTACAGTGTCAGGTGGATTCTTTACCCACTGAGCCATTTGGAAAGCCCAGTGTCAACTGATGGCAAAGGCTCCTTCAGGGCACTCCTGTTCCCACTCCTGAGTCCAGGTGGAGGGAACAGCAGCTGCTGTTGGTTTATGGCCACGTGGCTGCAGAGGGACCAGCTGCACAGGCTCTGCTCTTGGAAGAGGAGGATGTGAGGCAAAAAAGGACATGGGCTACCCAGCGAGGCTGGGCAGTGGATGTGCCAGTCCTGCCCAAAGCTGTCAGAGTGCCTGGTTCTCTTTCTAAATGCTGTGAATGTGTAAGGGCTCTGGCAAGGGGTAGAGGAAACCATCGTCTGAACTCTCAAACGTTCTAAACTCTCATCCAAATGGCATCTGTGTAGACACTGGGATAAATGGCTTTGGAAACCAAATTTCAAGTTCCAAAGGCATAATTGTCCACATCTGTGTAAATTTCAGCCCCTCGTTGTGCCAGAGAAGAGCCACCGAGAGTCCAGCACAGGATGAGGTGGGCACCTGCACTCCAGCCTGTCCATCCACTCTGCTCACGCCCACCTCTTCAATTCACACCCCATCCTCAGCTCACAAACATGGCTCCGTCACAGTGAGCTGGTGAGTAAAATCACAACAGAACAGACCCTAATGCTTGCTTATACTTTTGAATAAAGTTTTCTTTCTAAGGGAAAGTAGACAAGAAAAGAATGCAGATGATTTCAACTTTTCCACCATGGGCTCGTATATCTGCAGCTAAAGGAAAAGCAGTTCACACAAGCACACACGAACACACACACATCTAGGACAGGGTTACTGATTCATCTGGGACAGAAAAGGGCATTTTCCTGCTCTGTTCCTCCAATATCCAGCGTGGAGACTCAGCAGGACGAAAATCACCTCAAAGGACCAAGAGACTTGGAGCAGGATTAGAAAGTGAGGCGGTGCTTGACTAGGAACAGGAGAAAAATGGGGCCAGAGGGACTCAGGACGTGAGACAGGATTACAGAGATCTCCTGGGGCGAGGATTAGGAGGTCTGGCGGAGTGAAGGCTGTTTTAGGTCAGCAGGAGAATGCCGGCTCAGCTGGAACATGTGCTTTCCCTCCCCGACAAGGGAGGTTTTATGAAAGAGGCTGGAAGAAGGGGCACAGGGAATAAACATCGAGGTGGCTGGTGAGTGGAGACAGATAATTCAGTTGGTAGTCAAAGAGAGACCAGCTCAACAGGAGTGGGATTTGCTATCACCCTTTCATAGACCTGGGGTTTTTAAGTGAGAAGTAATGGGTTCATGATTCATTCAACAAACATTAAGTAAGTACCTGGATGTCCCAGGGACTATGCTAGACATTGTATACAGTGGAAAATAAAAGAGGATTTGTGGATGAAATGGTATAGATGGTGAAAAGGTACAATCTTCCAGTTATACAATGAAAAGCTTCTGGGAATGTGACCTATAGCATGGTCACGACAGTTACCCATTCTGTGTTGTATGTGCTAAGACAGTGGGTCTTAAATGCTTGCATTGCAAGAAAATTAGTAATTCCACGGTGACAGATGGTAACCAGACTTATTGTGGTGATTGTTTTGTAATAGGTACAAATATCAAATCATTATGTGGACACCCGGAGGTAAATAGATTATGTTGTTGCTGTTCAGTAGCTCAGTCATGTCTAAATCTTTGCAACCCCATGGACTGCAGCACACCAGGCTTCCTTGTCCTCCACTATCTACCAAAGTTTGCTCAAACTCATGTCCATTGAGTCAGTGATGCCATCCAACCATCTTGTCCTCTGTTGCTCCCTTCTCCTCCTTCCCTTGATCTTTCCCAGCATCTCTTCTCCAATGAGTCAGCTCTTTGCAACAGGTGGCTAAAGTATTGGAGCTTCAGCTTCAACATCATTCCTTCTAATGAATATTAAGGATTGATTTCCTTTAGGATTGACTGGTTTGATCTTCTTGCTGTCCAAGGAACTCTCAAGAGCCTTCTCTAGCACTACATTTCGAAAGCATCAATTCTTCGGCACTCAGCCTTCCTTATGGCCCAATTTTCACATCCATACATGACTACTGAAAAAACCATAGCCTTAACTATACAGACCTTTGTCGGCAAAGTGATGTCTCTGCTTTTCAATACACTGACTAGGTTATAGGTCAATTATATCTCAGTTTTAAAAATTCAGAAAAATACATTTGAATTCAACCTCCTCAGAAAAGTCTGTCCCCTCCTTTGAAAGCACATCTAGTCCTTTGTCATTCCCAAAGTTCTGACACGTGAGGACCAGTGGTTTCTAAGCCTTCTTCTGGCAGGGTGTCCTCACTGGGCTGGGTGGGTCTAGGGGAGATGAAGGTCCCCGGGTGGGGTCAGGCAGAGACGTCCATAGCTTGACTGATGGGCTCCAAAAACTGTTGCTTCGTGATTCTCATTCCTCAGTGATTGACGGCATTTCTTTAGATCCCATGGTCCTGTGATCATTTATTTTTCTCAGTCTCGGAAAGCTGTGATCTTTTTTGGTCCCCACAGCATGCTGTAGCACAGAGAGAATTTTGCAGGCACCTCTGCTGCCAATTGAAGAAGGTGATGGCACCCCACTCCAGTACTCTTGCCTGGAAAATCCCATGGATGGAGGAGCCTGGAAGGCTGCAGTCATGGGGTTGCAAAGAGTTGGACACGACTGAGCAACTTCACTTTCACTTTTCACTTTCCTGCATTGGAGAAGGAAATGGCAACCCACTCCAGTGTTCTTGCCTGGAGAATCCCAGGGATGGGGGAGCCTGCTAGGCTGCCGTCTGTGGGGTTGCACAGGGTCGGACACGACTGGAGCGACTTAGCAGCAGCCGCAGCACTGCTGCCAATGCACTGGACAGGACCAATTTTCTTTCAGGGTCTTGCAACTTTTTTGAATTTTACTAGAAAAGCGGGAAAAGGATTTGTCTTCTGAGAGCTCATGAATCTCTCTCTTTTTTTTTTAATTCAGCTTTTGTCGAGGTATAATTGACATATAAAATTAGATATTTACCATATACATTGTGGTGAGTTAATACATGTATACTTTGTGAAATGATTTTTCTCGTTAATTAACACAATTATCACCTCACATATTTATCTTTTTTTTTTTTTTCCTGATGAGAACATTTCAGTTCTCCTTGCTGCTTCTTGTTGTTTAGTTGCTCAGTTGTATGTGACTCTTTTTGACCCTATGGACTGTAGCCCACCAGGCTCCTCTGTCCATGGGATTCTCTAGGCAAGAATACTGGAGTGGGTTGCCATTTCCTTCTCCAGGGGATCTTCCTGATGCAGGGGTTGAACCCATGTCTCCTGCACTGGCAGGTCGATTCTTTACCACTGAACCACACCGGAAGCCTCTCCTTGCTTAGCTAGTGTCAGTTATACAATTCGGTGTCAACTGTAGTCAGTATGTTTTACATGAGACCCTCAGACTGCTGCTGCTAAGTCACTTCAGTCGCGTCCGACTCTGCGACCCCATAGACAGCAGCCCACCAGGAACCCCCGTCCCTGGGATTCTCCAGGCAAGAACACTGGAGTGGGTTGCCATTTCCTTCTCCAATGCATGAAAGTGAAAAGTGAAAGTGAAGTCGCTCAGTCGTGTCTGACTCTTAGCGACCCCATGGACTGCAGCCCACCAGGCTTCTCCATCCATAGGATTTTCCAGGCAGGAGTACTGGAGTGGGGTGCCACTGCCTTACCTGGACCCTCAGACTGGGTTTGTCTTATTCCAGCCTTGAATGAGTGCTTCATTCTACTCACAGTGAAGCCCAGCACACATTAGGAGTGACCCACCAGTTGAACAATCTCTGCTACCGGACTCACATGACTGACCTCCGTACACACCTGCCCCAGATTGTTCTCACGTTGAGATCAGAAATCTCCACCTGGATGGCTCATCAAAGGGGCCGTGAGGGGCGTGGCCCTCTGCTGGTTGCCCTGGTAACCCCGGTGCAGACCAGGTGTCAATCCCCCTATAAGGGGCGATCTCCCCCAGTCCCCACCCCCACGCCCACCCCCACCCCGCCCACCCTGCCCCAGGGCGGAGGCGGCCGCCCTGTCCTGCCTGCGCTCCACTGCATACAGTGCGGCTGTCTGTTGTCCCGGGACCCTGCTTCAGACAGGTAAGTTCCCCATTCCATGAACCGCTGATGTCTCTGTCGCTGACCCCGGCTCTTCCTTCGGTCTTAAAGCTAAGCTTCTGGGTGCAGTCCAACAAATTGGCGGAGCAGCCAGGGGACTGAGGAAATGCCCACGAGCACCAAAATGTTGGGAAATGAGGACGGGGGCTGGCAGATTACCGTTGTAATCCCGCTGTGGTCATCCACTGACACGGGTCTCGAAAGCTAGGGGTGAGGGGGTACCCCAGGGTGCCATCCGCCAGTACTGGGGTCCTGTGGTGGCTCTCCATGACGGCTGGGCACTGCCAAGAGTACAGAGAACTCCTAGACACCCTCAGGCTTGTGGAGATTCTGGCCGCCATGACAGTGGGGAAAGCGAAGTTAGACAGTAAGGCAGTGGACGCACCTCTGGGCATTTCTTTTAAAACTTTATTTATGGTCGCGCTGGGTCTTCTTTTGCTGCTCGGGCTTTCTCTAGTTGAGACAAGTGGGGGCTACCTTCTAGATGTGGTGCCCAGGCTTCTCACGACAGTGACTTCTCTTGTGGCAGAACAGGGGCTCTAGGGCATGTGGGCGTATGTATTTGCGGCTCCCAGACTCTGGAGAACCGGCTCAGTATTCTGGTGCACCGGCTTACTTGCTCCGCAGCCTGTGGGATCTTCCCAGATGAGGGATCAAACCAGTGTCTCCTGTGGTGGCAGGCAGATGCTTATTCACTAAGCCACCTGGGAAATCCAATTGCCTTTTTTTCTTTCACTTGCTGTGCCAAGTCTTAGTTGCAACATGCAGGATCTAGTTCCCTGACCAGGGATCGAACCTGGGCCCCCTGCACTGGGAGTGAGGAGTCTTCGCCACTGGACCGCCAGGGAAGTCCCAGGCCATTGCTTTTTATTTTAAGAACGGCCACAGGTGCTGAGCAAAGGTTAACTTAAATGTGGATTCCTGTTTCTCTGAAAGTGAGGCATATGTATTAATGATGCTGGGAAAGAGTAGGGTAGGAGGAGAAGCGGGTGACAGATGTTTAGATGGTATTACCAACTCAATGAACATGAGTTTGAGCAAACTCCAGGAGATGGTGAAGCACAGGGAAGCCTGGCGTGCTGCAGTCCATGGGGTCACAAAGAATCGGACACGATATAGCGACTGAACCACAACAAATGTATTAATATACAGTGGATGATACGTATTGTTATTACTGTTATTTGTTTAAACTGAACTGGCTATTTAGAAAGTAAAAACAGTACCTGAAAATGGCCAAAATAGGAATCTTTTGGCATTCTGAAACTGGTTTTTGCATATGCCCTTAGAGGAAGTTGGCTTTCTGGAAGGAACGGGTGTTTGTCTTCATGTGCCTTTGAGATGTAAATGATCTACCTGTGCTCTAGGTAACTTTAATCCCTGAGAGTGAAGAAGAAGAAAGAAGAAAATAAAAAAGGCCTCTTAAAACTCTAGCTGGAAAACTGTGAGATGTCTTTGTCTGTAAAGATATACGCATGTCTATGTGTCCCTTCTAATTATGAGGTATCTCTGCCTCCAAATGGCATTGCCAAGATTGCTTTGTGTCTGAGCTCTGTTTATTTGCTTGACAGAAATTGCATGCTTACATGAATTCTCAGAAATAGAGTGAATTTCAGATTCATGTGATCTGAGAAATACTCAGTACTGAATCGATATCTGGTATTGAAGCTACTTAAGCTTGTTGGTTTGATTAATATAGACATATCTTTTTCTAGTCATCAGTGTTAACACTTTCGTTCAAATGAAGATTTCCCTGTTCAAATTACTGGCATTCTTTCTTTCTCCTGGCTGGACTCTGATGCAACCGCTTTTGAGTAATAGTTGAAGGACCGGATATCACAGAAGCAAAGAGGATGAGGAGGGTTGAGGGTGGAAGTCCCAGGAATGGTTTCTTCTGGAAGCGGTCAAAGGAGGAGTAGTCAGGAAAATAAGAGGAAAACCAGAGAGGTTTTCCAGAAGTGGACAGGGCTGGGGGTCAGCAGGGTCAAATTCCTTAGTGAGGTCAAGCAGGCTGAAGGTCTGGGAGGGGCTGTTGAACTTGGCAGCTAGGAAATTTTCAAGATCAGTAAAGGAGGAAAAGGGAGGTCAACCAATGGAAGCTTCTCTTCCAAGAAACTGGACTTCGATGGGAACGAGAAAAAGCAGAATTAAAACAAAACAACCTTTCAGGGTGAGTGACTTGAGGATAGAAATATAAACAAGCCCCGCCCCAGTTCATCTGAGATGGGTTAAAAAAGTGAGGTGCTTTTAGAAATTAAAAGTGGCAGATGGTGGGGAGGGATAAAATAGGATTGGGATTAAAATATACACACTGCTTCCTTGGTGGCTCAGACAGTAAAGAATCTGCCTGCAATGTGGGTTCGATCCCTGGGCTGGGAAGATCCCCTGGAGAAGGAAATGGCAACCCACTCCAGCACTCTTGCCTGGAATAGCCCATGGACAGAGGAGCCTGGTGGGCTACAATGCATGGGGTTGCAAAGAGTCAGACACGACTTAGTGACTTTCATTTTGATTTTAGAAATTAAAAATGGCAGATGGCGGGGAGGGATAAAGTAGGAGTTTGGGATTAAAATGTACATATTACTGTGTATTGAAGAGATAATCAATAAGGACCAACTGTAAAGCACAGGGAAAACTCTACTCAATATCTTGTAATATCCTATAATGAAAAGAATCTGAAAGAGTGTGTGTATGTATGTGTGTATATATATATATATGAGAGGTGGGAATACATGTGTATGTATATATATCTGAATCCCCTTGCTGTACACCCAAAACTAATATTGTCAATAAACTACACTCCAACACAAAATTTTAGAAAACAGCTTATAAATTCAAAGCACTGACGACGCCCTCATTATCCTTCTAGGACCTTCACTGTGGAAGGTTCTGCCTCGTGGTCATGACACCATTTATGCTCTCGAGGATCATCCCCACTAATTGCTCCATGCCAGTGGCATACAGTGGCTGCTGGCAGAGATGACTGTCTCCTTTCCTAGAAATTAAGCCCGCAGAGATCATCTTCCCATTGCACGCACATTTTCCTCTTCTGAATTCACCATAAATGTAATTGCTTTGGCATCTCTCTCGTGCCCTGGGACCTACTAGAACCACTTGTTTCAGAAGCCTAGCTTACATAAGGAATTGAAGAGCCCACAGCACAAACACCACCATAGGGCTTTCAGATTTAATGTATGTGCTCTGCTCCAAATAGTCTATTTCTAAAACTGTGTCTTGCGACTTGAAGTGAGGGACTGTGAATATTGTTTGTGAAATATATCTAGTGTCAGAACTTTCAGATGATGGGTTAGTTGCCAAAAATGATTCGATTTGCACAAATAGATGAGGAAAATTTGTGTAAATTAGCCACTTCTAATTAAGCAACATTCTCGGACAGAAGGAAAAGAAATGAGAATACCTGTACTTCATACTGGGCTTCCCTGGTGGCTCAGTGGTAAAGAATCTGCCTGCCAATGCAGGAGCCACGGGTTTCATCCCTGATTTGGGAAGATCCCTTGGAGAATCAAATGGTAACCCACTCCCATGTTCTTGTCTAGAGAATCCCATGGACAGAGGAGCCTGGCAGGCAACAGCCCATGGGATCACAAAGAGTCAGATATGACTGAAGCAACTTAGCATGCATCAGTATTCTTGCCTGGGAAATTCCATGGACAGAGGAGCCTGGCGGGCTACAGTCCATGGGGTCACAAAGAGTTGGACACAACTTCACAACTAAACAACAACAATGCTTCATACTGAATTAGGAGCTTTCACAACTGTCATTTCACTTCTTCATCTGCACCACTGCCGTGAAGTGCGTGTGCTTCCAGTTGTTACTGAGATTCTGGGAAATTACATGATTTGTCCAAGATGATGCAACAGGTAGATGGCAAGCAGGATTGGTACCCTCATCTCTGATCCTAGATCCTTGCTCTACCCACGCAATGGGAATGGAGAGAATTAATTCACCAGAACAGTGCAATTTGGGGTGGTACGTTGGTGGCAAATGCTTTACTGAGCCCAAGGGATGCATGGAGATGAGAGATGGTTGTGAACCCTTGGGTTTAGAAGAGAGCTCCGTCCTGGGTGGGGTTGGAGACTGACCAAGGAATAGAGGCTGAAGCAGGGTCAGCAATAAGACCCCTGTAATGATTGCTTGGTTAAAGTGCTGGCAGCCCAGGGATGGACAAGTGACCATTAAATCATCTAGGCCCAGGGCTGAAGGGGACAGCTGTTGGCCCGCGATGCCTGGACTCTGGGCAGGGGTTGGGGGGCTTCGGGAATCAGAGGAGTCACAGATTATGGGGAGGAAGCATTTCCTGACCTCTGCACGAGACTCTAGATTTCGAACCTAGACTCTTAAAATACAACATTTTCCAAAGAGAAAACTTAGAAAGCTGCACAACTGTGGTGACTTTATCCTGATCTACACCGTCATTGAGGAAATACCTCCTTTTGTGTCCAATGAAGCTGGGTGTATCCTTTGTAAAGCAGAGAAGATGGAACAATTTTGATCTTTTGTACGCCAGAAATGTGAAGGCAGACTTTTTGTTAAAGTCTAAAGAATAGCTTAGGAGATGAAAGGACTCACGTGTGCCCTGGTTTTCTCCCTGCAATATACAAAACTCAGATGAGTAAATTAAAGCTGAACAGAAAGAGGGCAAATGAGACTTGAAGGAAAATTTTTTTGGAGAGTTCAAGACTTTCTACAGGAAAACTCAGGCTTCCCAGGTGGCTCAATGATAAAGAATCTGCCTACCAGTGCAAGAGCCACAGGCCAATCCGTGGAAGATCCCCTGGAAAAGGAAGTGGCAACCCACTCCAGTATTCTTGCCTGGAGAATCCCATGGACACAGGAGCCTGTCAGGCTACAGTCCTGGGGTCACAAAGAGTTAGATACAGCAACTAAGCAACAACAAGGAGTCGCTTGGGAGATGCACAGATTCTCTCGTGCCCCAGTTCTCTCCCTGCAATATACAAAACTCAGAAGAGTAAATTAAAGCTGCATAGGAGGAGGGGAAATGAGACCTGAAGGAAAGTTTTACAGGGAGAGTTCAAGACTATCTACAGGAAAAACTGCCTAAAGAAGATCTGAAAGTCAGCAGGGAGTCAGAGTATTCTGCAGGGAGGAGTCTACAGGAAGACCACGTCCCACGCTGTCAGCCGCACCATCCGTGCCTGTGAGGGGCTTCTAAGCGGAGATGCTGCACTGAAGGCAGTGCCTTCTGGAGAAGGTGGTTTGTGTGCCCTGGAGGCATCATGGCCCCGTGTCAGCTGAGACTGTGGGAGGAAACTGCAGACTGGTTATCACCATGCCTGCTGCACCGCCGCTCGGAGCGCACACAGGGCCATCTCCCCAGACCTGGCCCCTAATCCCTTGACATTTCCCATCCCTGTTGTTTCCCCTGGAGTGATATTCTGCTAATAAAAACACTCCCGTCAAGACCGCTTTAATCTGAGAACTGCCAGTAAATCTCAGATTTGCTCCAACTCTGTTGTAATCTTGAAAATCCACTTTCAACATTATTCTTGAGAATCCAGGTCACTATAGGCAGTGAAAATAAAACAAGTTTTTAGTGCTTGAGAAATGACTCATGGAGCATGGTGTCTAGATAAAACAGTTCTTCCTTTGAATTCAGTTCAGATCATGGAAATGTGGACAGGTTTAAAAGCTTGTCTAATAAAGGGATGCTAGGCTTTTGTGTAAAATTCAGTACCGTTAGTTAATGAAAATCTGCAGTCAAGAATCATAAGGTTGATTCTGAGAAGTACATGTCCTGCTGAATTGGAGAGGATTAAAGCAAAGTCCTTGAGATGTATGGACATCTGTGGGCTCTTAAAGTTCTCTAGGGAAGTCGGTTCTCTTGAACTCATTCTTGAGTTTAACAGTCATCCTTCCAAGGAAGGTCAGCAAATTGTCTTTATTTTCAAGTAAGATAATTCAAGGTCTGAGCTTTCTACTGTAAATTTCATCACTGTTAAACACACCATAGTACAAGAGGTGACTTGGGGAACTACCATATGACCCAGCAATCCTACTGCTGGGCATATACCCAGAGAACACCATAACTCAAGAAGACACATGTAGACCAGTGTTCATTGCAGCACTGTTTACAATAGCCAGGACATGGAAGTAATCTGTCCATCAACAGAGGAATGGATAAAGAAGATGTGCTACATAAATACAATGGAATCTTATTCAACCATAAAAAGAAATGAAATTGTGCCATTTGCAGAGACAGGGATGAACCTGGGAACTGTCATACAGAGTGAAGTAATCAGAAAAAAACAAATATTGCATATTGACACATATATGTGGAATCTAGAAAAAACATATGTGTGCATGCTAAGTTGCTTCTCTAGTATCTGACTCTTTATGACCCTATGGACTGTAGCCTGTCAGGCTCCTCTGTCCATGGGATTCTTCAGGCAAGAGTATTGGAATGGGTTGCCATGCCATCCTCCAGAGGATCTTTTTGACCCAGGGATCAAATCTGTGTCTCTTAGGTTTCCTGCATTGGTAGGCAGGTTCTTTACCACTAGCCCCACCTAGGAAGCCCAGAAAAATGATACAGATGGTCTTATTTGCAAAGAAGAAATAGACACACAGACATAGAGAATAAACATATGGAAACCAAGGGGGGAAGGAGGGAGTCGGGGCAAATTGAAGGGTTGGGGTTGACACATATACACCATTGACACTATATATAAAATAATGAGAACCTACTGTATAGCACAGGAAACTCCTCCTCCTCACCTCCTGACACAAATCAAACAGATGAGCAGCAGAAATAGTGAACTCTGGAGGTCTAGCCTTAAAATTTTGTGTCACACTGACCAGTATTCTACCTCTATGTCCTGAATCAAGAGAAATTCATGCAAAACTAGTAGGGAAAACTGATTAATATTTCCTATGAAAAAAGCAAATATTCTCCTTTTAAACCAGTGACACCAGAAATCCCACACTGGGCCACCATCTCATGCAACAACCAGTGCAGTAATCTCAGAATGCTTGAATGTTCCAGTCAGCTTTCTGGACAATAATCCCACACTTTCTCCTAATTTGAGCATTTTGGATAGTCTTCCTCACAATTTTCTTAATTGTATGTGTATTGTAAGTTGCTTCAGTTGTGTCCGACTCTTTGCAACCCCATGGACTGCAGCCCACCAGGCTCCTCTGTCCATAGGATTCTCCAGGCAAAAATACTGGGGTGGGTTGCTATGCCCTCCTCTAGGGTATCTTCCTGACCCAGGGGTCACACTTGAGCCTCTTCTATCTCCGGCATTGGCAGGTAGGTGGGTTCTTTACTACTAGCACCACCCGTGAAGCCCAGCTGTGGATGTAGTTAATCACAACAGACTCAATGGAGAGATAGTTCTCAGAACGAGCTAATCAGAGTTCAATGAGATTATGATTGAAATGGTGGGTGTCAAAAGCTGACTGTTGTCCTTTCTCTGGGAGAGAGTGAAACTTTATTTCTCCCTGGAAATAGAGCAGAACAGAACCACAAAACTATGCAGGACAAAACAAAAGAGGTCTTAAAGACAGCCTGCAGAAGTCTGGTTCCAGTCTAGTGAGTCTGGGTCCATGTACAACTTAAACAGCTGGTCCAGGCAAGTTCACGTGGAAGTTCAGCAAACCCGCTGAGTTTCAGGTGGCTTTGAGAGATCAAGGGCTGGCTTCTGTGTCTTGCAGGAGCCTGTAGTATTCCCTCAAGCCAGTGACCCTGGGGAGAAGCTATGCATTCATCATCTCCAACTCCAACATCTGGCATAGTTTTTGGTGTTTAATGAATTCACCAGCTGGGCTACCATAGCAAAATACCACACACAGGGCGGCTTAAGGGAGTCCCAGATGACTCAGATGGTAAAGAAGCTGCCTGCAGTGCAGGAGACCGAGGTTCGACCTCTGGGTCGTGAAGATCCCCTGGGGAAGGGAAAGGCTACCCACTTCAGTTTTCTTGCCTGGAGAATTCCAAGGACAGAGGAGGCTGGGGGCTACAGTCCAGGGGGTCGCAAAAAAGTCGGACACATCTGAGCATGCACTCAAGTCCCGACTCCTCCTGTTGCTGGAATTAGGTCACAGGCTAAGCTCCAGCAATGACTTTTTGAGCCTCAGGTGGCCCTCCAGCTGAATGGGACATTTACTTGTTTTATATTTTTGAGCCTGGTCTTAATCTTATTATTCAAGGCTGTTAATATCACTTTATGTAAGTGATACTAAACTCTTTTTGGAATCTGATGAAAGCCATGGGCTCTCCAGAAAAACGTACACACACACAAAGTATTCTCACTTTGTATCTCTGTTGGCCCATAAAGACTATTTCACGTGATTATTACATACAACTCCCCCCCAGCCCCAACACATAGACACATGGAAACTTAGACTTTGCTCTCTGGAATTCAGGATCTCAAAATCTCCCTGTACCCATGGGCACTGGTAGACAAGACAATGACTATGAGACCACTCTCTTGAACCACTGCCTCGTGTATGACTGAGGTACTGCATTGCCTCCGCCATCCATTTGTTATGCAAACAGGGTTTCCATTGCAGTAAATAACAGCCAGCATTTCACTAAGAACATGCTGTTGGCCCTAGGCTAGGTGCTTTTTGTGGATTATTTCATTTTATCATCAAAACTACTCTATGAAGGAGGTATGGTTGCATTTCTATTTTGCAATGAGGAAACCAAGCTGTATTACTTTCCTGTAGCTGCTGTAACAAATTACCACAAACTTGGTAGGGTAAAGCACTGAAATGTGGTCTCTCAGAGTTTTGGAGGCTAGAAGTTCAAAATCAAGGTGTCAGCTGGGTTGTGCTCCCTCCAAAGGCTTGAGGAGAAATATCATTCCTTGCTTCTCCCAGCTTCTGGGAGATCCCAGCATTCCTTAGGGTGCGCCTACTTTCCCATTTCTGCCTCTGTCTTCACATGGCCTTCCCCTCTCTTCTTTTCCCTTCCCCATTCCTCTGTGTGTCTCTTCTAAGGACACTTGCCACTGGATTTAGGCTCCACTCAGATAGTCTAGTGGAGAAGGAAATGGCAACCTACTCCAGTATTTTTGCCTGGAGAATCCCATGGGCAAAGGAGCCCAGGATGGTACAGTCCATGGGGTCGCAAGAGTCTGACAAGACTTAGTGACTAAACCAACCAACCAACAGATAGTCTAGCATGATCTCATCTTGAGATCCTTAATTTAATTCCATCCACAAAGATCCTTTCCCCAAATACTATCACGTTCACAGGCTCAGGAATTTGGATCTGGACATAGCTTTCTGCTGGCCAGCATTTACCCTGTTAAACAAGGCATAGCGAGGTTGAGGTTACAGTAAGTCTGTGGTGGACTTGGGATTCCAACTTTGATTTGAGGGCCCTGAGAAGCTGCGAAAGCCCCACTCTTGCTAGTCGTAGACTTCAGCACCTCCCCTTGGCTTACTCTAGTTCAAGGGACAATTGCACCACCTGCTGATGGCCATGTAGCAGTTCCCCTTTAGGGTATACAGTAATTCTCCCTGGTGGCTCAGATGGTAAAGTGTCTGCCTGCAATGCGGGAGAGCCGGATTCGATTCCTGGGTCGGGAAGATCCCCTGAAGAAGGAACTGGCAATCCACACCAGCACTCTTGCCTGGAAAATCCCATGGACGGAGGAGCCTGATAGGCTACAGTCCATGGAGTGACTTCACTTTCACTTTCTTTCTTTAGGGTATACACACAAAATAATTGGTAGCAAAGACTTGAACAGGTATTTGTACACCCATGTTCATGGCAACGTTATCTGAATAGCCAAAATGTGGAAACAACCCAAAGTTGCATTAATGGATGAATGGATAAACAAAATGTGATATATATGTACAACGTACAAATGTGATATATATATACACACACACACATGCACAATGGAGTATTATCTTGCCTTAAAAAGATGAAATTCTGATACATGCCTCAACATGAATGAATCTTGAAGACATTATACTAAGTGAAAAAAGCCAGTCCCCGAAAGGACAAACACTGTAGGGTTCTTCTGAACTTCTTATGAATTACCTGGAACAGTCAAATCCATAGAAACAAGGAGCAAAATAGAAGCTACCAGGGGCTGCAGAGACAGGAATGTGGAGTTGTTCAACGGGGACAGAGTTTCAGGTTGGGATGATGGAAAAGTTCTGGAGATGGTGATAATTACACAACAGTGTGAATGTATTTAATGCCACTGACCTGTTTATTTAAAAATACCTATAAAAGTAAATTTTATATGCATATTTCACAGTAATAAAAAAGAACAGTGCTTACTTGATGGTGATTGGGGAATTTGCTTTGTTTATAAAGCCATGAAAGAAAAGAAGCCAAGCGCAAAGGGTCTGGACATAACAGCAGGTCATGTGAGGCAGCACGGCATTCCTTTGCTTTGGGGTGGATATTGGAAGAGATTTGTGCTTAACAGGATGTCTGAATGAATACACTTTTCTCAATGTATTTAGAACTCAATCTATCACGCACCAACAACATATTCACCTCCACTTTGTTTGTTGTTGTTCAGTTGCTAAGTCATGTCCAGCTCTTTGTGACCCCATGGATGGCAGCATGGCAAGTTTCTCTGTCCTTCACCATCTCCTGCAGTTTGCTCAAACTCATGTCCATTGAGTCGGTGATGCCATGCAACCATCTCATCCTCTGATGCTTCTTTCTCCTTCTGGCCTCAGTCTTTCCCAGCATCAGGATCTTTTCCAGCGAGTTGGCTCTTCAAATCAGGTGGTGACAGTATTGGAACTTCAGCATCAGCCCTTCCAATGACTATTCAGGACTGACTTCCTTTAGGATTGACTGGTTTGACCTCCTTGCAGTCCAAAGAACTCTCAAGTCTTCTCTAGCACCACAATTTGAAAGCATTAATTCTTTGGTGCTCAGCCTTCTTTATGGTCCAACTCTCACATCCATACATGGCTACTGGAAAAACCATAGCTTTGACTATATGGACCTTTGTTGGCATAGTGATATCTCTGCTTTTTAATACACAATCTAGGTTTGTCATAGCTTTTCTTCCAAAGAGCAAGTGATTTTTAATTTCATGGCTGCAGTCAAATAAGGAAAAAGTTACAAGGAGATATAGCATGATCTCTTCTTATGTGATGGCACATAATCGTTTCAGGAGAGAGCTGTCTGGAAATCCCCCCAAAGGACCAGGATTCCTTCCAGTTGCAAGGAGAAAACTAAAAACAGCTGAAGGAAGTTGCAAGGGATAAGCATTTTGATTTTTATCTTCCCCTCTCTAATCCTGCTTTATCTGAGACTCACTCTCTTCCAATCCATACTGTCATCTTTAGAGACTAACCAAGATTGTTTTCTTAATGAATAGCTCAAGTAGTCATGGCCAAGCTTTCTAGCTCTAGTGCTCCCGTTTTGTAACCAAGCAGGACAACTCAGGGGGGGTTCCTAAAACTAAAGAAAACATACTAGTAAGCTATAAGGGGGGGGGTTTCCTTGGTGGCTCAGATGGTAAAAAATCCACCTGCAATATGGGAGACCCAGGTTCAATCCCTGGGTCAGGAAGATCCCCTGGAGGAGGAAATGGCAACCCACTCCAGCATTCTTCCCTGGGAAATCCCATGGACAGAGGAACCTGGTGGGCTACAGTCTATGGGGTCACATGACTGAGCATCTAACACACACATACACAAGCTAGAAGAGGCAAACTCTGCTTCTAAAGTTTTAGTGATTTTATAATTCATTTGCAGAGGAAGAGAGAGGAAATAAAGGAGTCCTTGAACGGTGGAAGACTCTTGCCTGTTTCTGCTCAATGTAACCCAGGGGTAGACTCACAATGAACTTGAACTTCCCCCCACCATCCACCCATTCAGAATGTCAGTGTTGGGTCTGACACTGTCAAAAGAAACTGCTCTTTCCATATTCAGTTTTCTTTGTTTTATTTAGTTGGCATCTTCTATCCCAAACATTTGTTGACAATTAGATCTTTTAGGGGAGACAAAACTGATTACCTTCAGGAGAAAATTCGCTCAGTTCACTTTGGCATGAAAGAGAATTAAATGTAATTTTCTCTTTTAGATATGAGAATTAGATGTTTAATTACCAATAACTATAGCACATGTGAAATGATTATCTTTGGATTATTCTGCATTCCTTTGGCTTTGAGATGGCCAGACTGTTAAAGACTCCTGTTACTGTAGCCATAAACTTGGATGTGCAGATACTGTGGGTACCACTGCTACTGCCCGAGCAGACAGGCGGCTTCTGTTGCTCATGTCCCATAGGCCAGACCTTGAGATGAGAGCTTTACATGCATCGTGACAGTTAATACTCAACTCACTCTGGAACGTAGGGACTACTATTCTCATTTTACTACTGTGGAACCTGAGAGATTAACTCGCTGGATTCTAGCATATCCCATAAACGTTGGACACGGAATTTGAACAAACAGAGGTGCCTGGGAGCTCAGCAGGACTCAGGGCGTGTTCTGAACTTTGAGAACAATGATTGTTTGCTATTATTCTCATATTTGTCACGACTTTGCACATGGAGCGTTTTGTGCGGCAGAGTGAGATCAGTCGGGTTTGCAGAACAGACGAACAGGGAAAGCTGAGGGGTATTTAGCATTTTGTCAATTCCCGTGTTTTCACTGGGAAGCTGCTGCATTGTGGGATTTTCTTGCTCATTTGTATGCACTTAGGTAGCCTGTGAATCTAAGGGGGTGTGTTGGGTTTGTTATTTTGGGAGGTGCAGAGGCTTGTCCTTGGGAATACTGAGTGGCAACAATTCTGTCATGACCTTTGTGGTTTGAGGAGAAACGGTCTCATTTGAGGTTGTTCTGAACTGCAAGGAGGATTTCAAGAACTTTAGGGTTTAGTCCGCGTGCTGCGGGTGAGGTGTTTATCCCTCAGAATGATGAAAACAGTTCACCCTCATCACGGTCACTAGTCCTTAAGACACATGAGAGCAAAACTCAGAACCCTAACTGTATCACGTGCTCACAATCCATCCACTGTGATGGCTGCGGGGCTTGGCCCATTAATACTGAGGAGTGACGCCAGAGGAATAAAAGTGAACGCTCGATGGGTCCAATGACAGCTATGAAAGGACTCCTGGGGGAGGCAGGGTGGCCAGCAGAAGTCCACAGTCACCCACTCAGTGGATCAGCACAAAAAAGAATGTGTTGGTCTCTGTGAGGTCCCGTTCTGTTTTTTAAGTAAGTTCATCTGTATTGTTCTTTTTAGATTCCACATATAAGGGACGTCATATGGTATTTCTTCTTCTCTCTCTGACTTACTTCAAATGAACTTATGGTTGCCAGGAGCAATGTTTCTGGATCTTCAAAGAGGAGGGTCAGTTTCATCCATCTAGCCCTTTCCTTAGGCCGGCACCCTGCAAACCTTTCCCCGAGAACCAGGCTGATGGTAGGTGCTCGTGTGTGGGGAATCGGCAGTCTCAGATTGAAGTACAGCATCTTCTTGAAACTTTCATTTAAGCAAGTGTTCTGTATGGTGCGTTCTATTCTCTAACAGGCCATTTCATATCAGTGCTATTTTTCATGGTGTTATTTTCCTCCCCACCTTTAAACCCGATGCTGTGGGGAGACATGCAGTGCTCTTCCGTGGCTCTGGCTGCCGTGGGCTCAGGGCTGAGTGCTGCCGGGTGTGCCCTGGACAAGCTCTGCCTCTTCATCACGGAACACGGGCAGTTACGTGACTTCTGTGTCTCAGTGCTTTTTAGGTCTATCATCTTGGTCTCCTTTGTGTGTGTGTGTGCATGTGTGTGTGCCATGCTCAGTCATGTTCCACTCTTTGCCACCCCAGGGACTGTAGCCCGCCAGGCTCCTCTGTCCATGGGATTTCCCAGGCAAGAGTACTGGAGTGGGTTGCCTTTCCCTTCTCCAGGGAATCTTCCTGACCTAAGGATTGAACCTGAGTCTCCTGCATTGCAGGCAGATTCTTTACTGTCTGAGTTCCCCTCCTTTACTTCCTCTGAATAGGATTATTTTGACCCAGATTGCTACATGGTGATTTTGGTTGTGGAAGCTGGCATCTCCTGTAAACATGGTGGTTTTCCCCCCTCATTCTTTCTTTTAAAATCAGTGTGATCTCTGTTGCTATCTGGTTAAATGGTGGATAACTAGACTCTATGTTTCATGTATGTTTGGAGGACTAACCTATCTAGAGTAAGCATTTTGAAAACATGAACTATTCTTTGAAGTTTACTAATCATAACATGGTTTTGAAAGATAATTGTATGTTACTGATAAGAAAGAAGAAAGTTCTCTAGACAACTAATAACCAGTAGTCCAACATTTAGAAATGAGAGAGAGATTCTGGCAGACAAAAAGGTGACATTTACCAAGAAAGATCTTTGTCTTAGCTGTTGAAAGCCTCAATAAAGTTAAAAGATAAAAAAAAGCACAGAGAGTGATAATAGAGAAGAAAGCATTTAAATGAGAAATTAGTATCAAAATAAGAAATTAATGTCAAGGGTACTTAAGAAAACCCCATGTATTTGGAAATTAAATGTCCACTTTTAAATGATGGGTGTATCTAAGAAGCCATAACAAGGAAAATCAGAAAATATAATTTTCTAATGATAACAATAAAAATGAAAAGAGAATTTATCAGAATTTGTTGCATGTAACTGAAGCTGCTCAGTGCGATCAAATGCAATGTGAAATCTTCAATAAGGTATGAAAACAAATAAAGGACACTAGCATAAAATTTTGTGAAATTCGAACAAATAATGGACACTAGCAAAATCTGTACTTTAGTTAATAATAAATACCATGGGGCTTCCCTGGTGGCTTAGATGGTACAGAGTCTGCCTGCAATGAAGGAGACCCAGGTTTGATCCCTGTGTCTATCACATATTAATTTCTTTTTTAAAACAATGTAGCATTTCTTTATATTCTCAGAATTGGACTAGAAGTTTCAAGCCTCAGTCAAATTTTTTTTTCTGTTTCCTAGTTTATAGTCTATGGGAATTTGAAGGGAATTTGTGTCCTGCTGTTGTGTGAAAATTGTGTAAATCTTAATTATGTTAAGCTAGTTCATAGTGCTTTTCAGGTCAATCTTTATACTTTTCTGTATATTCTATTAATTTTTAATAGTTTGATATTGAAACTGCAACTAAAAATCTTAATTTATCTACTTAAAAATAATTGTAATATATAGTGGAAGTATATGTAACTTTGCTCTGTATTCTCCAGGTCTCCAGTAAGTGTGCTACCATACTTCCATAATTTAAAAAAAATAAGGGGGGGAAAAACAGTCCTTGAGGGGAGGTGGGGGAGAGAAGGACTGGGAGGTTGGGATTAGCAGATGCAAACTATTATATATAGGATGATAAACAACAAGGCCCTACTGTCCAGCGCAGGGACCTATGTTCAATGTCCTGTGACAAACCGTAATGGAAAAGAATATATTAAAAAAGAACGTATGTATGTGTATAACTGAGTCACTTTGCTGTACAGTGGAGACTGGCACAGCATTGCAAATCAGCTATACTTCAATAATAAACCCTCCTCCCCCCAAAGATGCCATCTGCTCATATATTTATGGTGTCTTCTTTCATGTTATTCTACACCAGTTCTCAGACGGAGCTAATAAATATCCTAAATATAAAACCTGAGTAAAATATTATATTATTGAGGCATTCTGCCATTCAAACATGAGAGATATGATGATGATTCCAATATAATGATTTTAGCTCCAGGGGAGAAATAAAATAAAATGCTGATGACTAGCTGTGACTACACTGTCACCAACATGTAGCTATTTCCCTATTGTTACTGAGTTCCCACATCCCTTTAAAGCCAATGCATTAAAAAATCTTATTATGAAAATTTCTATATACCAATCATGGATGTTTGTAAACTGTTGGATCTTGCCATACTTGTTCATCTTCCCAACCTCCTCCTGCTGTTGCTGAATAATTTTCTATGTATCTTGTCATTTCACCCCTAAATGGTTTAGCAATCTTCTCTAGGAGAAAAAGAGAGAGAAAAGAGCAAGAGAGAGAGAGAGAGAGAGAGAGAGAGAGAGAAACATTTCCCCACATAGCCACAAATTAACAATAATTAATGTCATCAATACATAACCCAGATTGAGATTTCCTTAATTGTCTAAAAATGCCTCTTTTCAGTTAGTTTATTATATTCTATTCAGGATCCAAGCAAGTTCCATTTCATGATGTGTGGTTCTTAAGCTGTACAAAACTTTTGTGAATATTTCATAATCTAGACCCCACCCCTACCCTGCATGGACTTAGTGAAGAAATTAGATTCTTAAATTCTAGATTTGGTTTCAGATGTCATTTAACTTTCTCTTCTACCGCCCAAGTTTCCTGTGGACTGAAGTTTCATTTAAAAGCTTAATTAAATTCAGATTTGATCTTGTTGGTATTGCTGTTGCTGTTTTTAAAAGATTATATCAGACCTAGTTCTTGATTTTTCAGCTTGGTTTCTCTTTTTCTCACCTCCCTTTCTTTTATGAATTTACAACTTTTTGTTTATTTGTTCTTGTTCAGTCACTCAGTTATGTCCGGCTCTTTGTGACCCCATGGACTACAGCACACCAGGCTTCCATGTCCTTCACTATCTCCTGGAGTTTGTTCAAGTTCTTATGCATTAAACACCAACCTTTGTCAGCAAAGTGATATTTCTGCTTTAATATGCTATCTAGGTTTGTCATAGCTTTCCTTCTGAGAACCAAGCATCTTCTGATTTCGTGACTGCAGTCACCATCTGCAGTGATTTTGGAACCCAATATATTTAGTGTATTTTAATTTATTGGGTCAACTTTTTGGGTATTCATAGTGCTCTTGCCTGGAGAATCCCAGGGATGGGGGAGCCTGGTGGGCTGCTGTCTATGGGGTCGCACAGAGTCGGACACGACTGACGGGACTTAGCAGCAGCAGCAGCAGTGTCTTGTCTATGGCAAGTGGTTTTAAACTGTTAGCTGACTCCTAGGTCTGTTTTTGTTTTTTACAAGAATGAGACTTTAATCATTTTTATGTGGAGTTTATAATATTAAGAGATAAAGCATTGTTAACCAACACAATAATGACTAGATATCTGATTGGTATGAGGCTTTCGAGTCCTAATTAAAACTTAATTTATAACAGTATTCATGATCAGTCTGAAATGCATTCTGTAGGTAATCTCTTGAGTTTCTATAGTATTTTCTTAGACTGCAACTGTTTACATGTCTGAAGTTACTTGAAGGCATTACTTCTAAGAAAGCTTACAAGTCTGTTCTCTATAACTGCAGCTCCATTCTTTCCCTACAAATAGGTTCACCAATACTATTTTTCTAGATTCCATATATATGCATCAATATGATATTTTTTTCTTCCTGTCTTACTTCACTCTGTCCAGCAGGTTCTTGGTTCATCCACCTCACTACAACAGATTTGTTCCTTTTTACAGCTGAGTAATAGCCCATTGTGTACATGTAGCACATCTTCTTCATCCACTCATCTGCTGGTGGACGTCTATATTAGTAGGGGAAGGAGAGGGAAGGATGAATTACAAAAGTGGGATTGACGGATATATATACAGTGCCATGTGTGAAACAGGTGTGTGCACGTGTTAGTCACTCAGTCGTGTCCCACTCTTTGCGACCCCATGGACTGTAGCCTCCAAGGCTCCTCTGTCCATGGAATTCTCCAGGCAAGAATACTGAATTGGGTTGCCAATTCCTTCTCCAGTGTAAGGGAAATAGCTGGTGGGAAACTGCTATATAACACAGGAAGCCCAGCCTGGTGCTCTGTGATGATCTAGAGGTGTGGGATGGGATGGGGGAGGGAGGCTCACAGGGAGGGTATAGATATATATAATACCTATACATATATAGAACCAAGCATATTGGTAGGTTCTAGAACCAACCAAGCATATATCTATACATATATAGATATTATATCTATATAATTATGACTGATTTGTGCTGTTGTGTGTCAAAAACCAACACAATATTGTAAAACAGTTATCCTCCAATTAAAAAATTAATTAAAAAAGAAAAGAAGGCTTACTACTGAGCTTTGTACCGTCATAGGTCCTCTGTAGCTCCTCTTGAACATTTTCGTTGTAATTATTAAAGGTTTTTGGGACTTCCCAGGTGGCGCTAGTGGTAGAGAACCTGCCTGCAATGCTGGAGACACGCAGGAGACACAGGTTTGATCCCTGGGTTGGGAAAATCCCCTGGAGGAGGAAATGGCAACCCACTCCAGTATTCTTGCCTGGAGAATTCCATGGACAGAGGAGCCTGATAGGCTGCAGTCCACGGGGTCACAAAAGAATTGGACATGACTGAGAGTCTAAGCAGCAGCAGCACTTGAATAAACAGCATCCCGACCTGTGTCCTCTTGATCAGACCCTCGTTGCTTCCTTCCCTTCCTTATTTTCTGGGGCAAAATATCCCAGCCCATTTACCTACATTTCCTGCCCACACCTAGGATCAGTCATTTCTTCAAGGATCCTTAGTTCCATTGAGTGGAGAATCCAGTTTAGAGACCACATTGAGAGTTAGATGTGCCTGTGAGATTGGAGTGGAGTTGTTTCTAGTCCTTCTCAGTGAACAGAACTGAAAATTTGTATTTTAGAAAGCAAGGGGAAAAAAATCTGGATCCACCTTGCCATTTCCAATTCAAATTTAAAATCCTCTAAGTGTTTATTCTGTTAATTTTGTGTATAGATTTCTTTTTATATGTAGATCTCTGAGGCAAACCTGGTTTCTTTATAACAGGAACATACATTCAAACTTGTGTACTTGAAAATAATGTGAATTTAAAAAAATGTTTCAGAGTTAAAGAGGTCTATTCTATTTACAGTGCTGATTACATGTTTTATTATTATTTTTTCCAGGTTTATATTTATTCTTGGCTATGCTGCTCGGCTTGCAGGATCCTAGTTCCCCAATTAGGGACTGAACCCAGCCCCTGGCAATGGGCGCTTGGAGTCCTAGCCACTGGAGTGCAGGGAATTCCGAATTACATGGTTTCGATTATATGGAATCTTATTAAGTTTGGTTTACCTGCTGTGTCTTGGACTGAGAGATGTTTGTTGTCCCATTTTTGGTACATTTCAGTCCTTTTCTTCTTCATTTACAACAGTTTCTACCTCATAAAAGTTGCTTCTCTATAGATTGTAGTCTTTGTCATTTATAATGTCTTTTTTGGCTTTCTTTAACTTTTTAGTGTGTTTTCCCCTCATTCTACCATGTTTTATATTAAAATATGAACTTGTGCTTTCTTACTACTTGAGTTTCCCTGGTGTATCTATGCTTCTTCTTTAATCCTTAATCTTTGTGTCTTTTTTGACTGTGGTATGTATCATACCACAGAGAGTTAGATTGGCTTCATTAGTTGAACTGAATTTTCTTCTTTTAACACATTTCTTTGTTGTTTGATCTCAGCTATGACATGCTGATTTATTATTTATTTACTGTATCTAGTAAATCTTTCACTGTGCGATTCATTTTCTTTTCTCTTTGTAATCTTTGGCATTTCATATGGTTTCTGATTTTTTTCTTGTTGTTCTACCAGTTACCTTTACTCTAATATTGTATATAATATCTGAAGGTTCTTTTTTTTGGTTAATGCCTAATCCTGCTCTTTTCTCAGCAGTACTAATTATCTACAGTCGTTTCCTTTTTATTCCCTCTCCTCATTGTCTAAATCTAGATGAAAGTGAAAGTATTAGTCGCTCAGTCCTGTCTGACTCTTTGCGACCCCATGGGCTATAACCTCTGTCCATGGAATTCTCCAAGTAAGAATACTGGAGCGGGTAGCTATTCCTTTCTCCAGGAGAATCGTCCCAACCCAGGGAACGAACCCAGGTCTCCCAAATTGCAGGCAGATTCTTTACCTTCTGAGCCATCTTTTCAAGTGCAGGTGGTATTGTTTTAATCCTAGTTAATGCCTGAGGGAATTTATTCTGCTTTCTGCTTACTTTCTGTATTTGTATGTTGTGTTATTTCTGTTGTGTCGTGTTGTGTTATTTCTGTTACGCATTGTCTGACCATATGACATTTACATATCCTTTTATCCTTATAGACAGTCTCTGCCAGACTGCAGGCCAAGCTAATCTAAACATCTCTTGGTTTTCTGAAGCTCATTCTCTAGTAGGGCTCCTCAGAAAGACTCTTGGGAAAATTAATCTCTGAGTTCTGGAATGTTTGTAACCTTTTTTTTTTTGAAAGCCTTCATACTTGAAGCACAGCTTGGTTGGATATAAAATCTTTTGCTCATGTTTTAATTTCTAATGGATCTTTACACTGTTCTATTGTTTTCTGGCACAAAATGTTTGTGATTCAAAGTGTAACTTAGGTTTGTTTGCTTTTCGTTTGCATGCACTGTTGTTTTTTGGTTGCTAAGTTGTGTCCGACTCCTTGCGACCCCATGAACTGCAGCACACCAGGCTTCCCTGTCCTTCACTATCTCCCAGAGTATGCTCAAACTCATGTCCATTGAGTCAGTGATGCCATCCAAACATCTCACCCTCCTTCGCCTCCTCCTCCTGGCTTCAATCTTTTCCAGGATCAGGGTCTTTTCCAATGAGTTGCCTGTTTGCATCAGGTGGCCAAAGTACTGGAACTTTAGCTCTAGCATCAGTCCTTCCAATGAATATTCAGGGTTGATTTCGTTTAGGATTGACTGGTTTGACCTCCTTGCTGTCCAAGGGTCTCTAAAGAGTCTTCTCCAGCACCATAGTTTGAAAGCATCAATTGTTGGGCACTCAGCCTTCTTTATGGTCCATCTCTCACATCCATACATGACTGCTGGAAAAACCATAGCTTTGATTATACGGACCTTGGTTGGCAAAGTGATGTTGCTTTTCATCATTTAAAAACTGCAACTGTTTTACTAGAAATGTTCCAGTCTTAATGGTCCTCGATTGATTTTGTGAGCTTGTTGTTGTTCAGTCTCTCAGTCATGTCTGACTCTTTGCAACCCCATGGACTGCAGCATGCCAGACTTTCACTATCTCCCAGAGCTTGCTCAAACTCATGTCCATTGAGTTGGTGATGCCATCCAATCATCTTGTCCTCTGTCGTCTCCTTCTCCTCCTGCCTTCAGTCTTTCCCAGCATCAGTCTTTTCTAATGAGTCAGATCTTTGTTGCCAAAGTAATGTCTCTGCTTTTTAACATGCTGTCTAGGTTTGTCACAGCTTTTCTTCCAAGGAGCAAGCATCTTTTAATTTCATTGGCTGCAGTCACCATCTGCAGTGATTTTGGAGCCCGAGAAAATAAAAGTCTGTCACTGTTTCCATTGTTCCCCATCTATTTCCCATGAAGTGATGGGACCAGATGCCATGATCTTCATTTTCTGAATGTTGAGCTTTAAGCCAACTTTTTCACTCTCCTCTTTCACTTTCATCAAAAGGCTCTTTAGTCCTTCACTTTCTGCCATAAGGGTGGTGTCATCTGCATATCTGAGGTTATTGATATTTCTCCCAGCAATCTTGATTCCAGCTTGTGTTTCTTCCAGTCCAGCGTTTCTCATGATGTACTCTGCATAGAAGTTAAATAAGCAGGGTGACAATATACAGCCTTGTCGTACTCCTTTCCCAATTTGGAACCAGTCCATTGTTCCATGTCTGGTTCTAACTGTTGCTTCTTGACTGGCACACAGATTTCTCAGGAGGCAGGTAAGGTGGTCTGGTACTTCCATCTCTTTAAGAATTTTCCACAGTTTGTTATGATCCACACAGTCAAAGGCTTTTGGCATAGTTAATGAAGCAGAAGTAGATGTTTTTCTGGAACTCTCTTCCTTTTTTGATGATCCGATGGATGTTGGCAATTTGATCTCTGGTTCCTCTTCCTTTTCTAAATCCAGTTTGAACATCTAAAAGTTCTCAGTTCATGTACTGTTGAAGCCTGGCTTGGAGAATTTTGAGCATTACTTTGCTAGTATGTGAGATGAGTGCAATTGTGCAGTAGTTTGAACATTCTTTGGCATTGCCTTTTTTTGCGATTGGAATGAAAACTGATCTTTCCCAGTCCTATGGCCACTGCTGAGTTTTCCAGATTTGCTGGCATCTTGAGTGCAGCACTTTCACAGAATCATCTTTTAGGATGTGAAAGAGCTCAACTGGAATTCTATCACTTCCACTAGCTTTGTTCATAGTGACGCTTCCTAAGGCTCACTTGACTTCACACTCCAGGATGGAGTCTGGCTCTAGATGGGTGATCATACCATCATGGTTATCTGGGTCATTAAGATCTTTTTGTACAGTTCTTCTGTGATTTCTTGCCACCTCTTCTTAACATATTCTGCTTCTGTTAGGTCCATACCATTTCTGTCCTTTATTGTGCCCATCTTTGCATGAAATGTTCCCTTGGTATCTCTAATTTTCTCAAAGAGATCTGTAGTTCTCAGGTACAGTCCCTTTAATATGTAGATTCATGTATCTTTTTGAAGATTTTCTTGACTATAGCTCTATGTCTTTGGTGTCTTTTATTTTTTGGAGGTTCTGCGTTCTTCTTTCAGAATTGATGTTAAATCTTCATTAAATTTCTGTTGTTTTCAAATCTTTGGTAGAATCTTCTGTCTCTTCTTTATTTCTGCTATTAATTTCACTCTCCTCCCTTCCAGCCTTGGTTTCTCTTACTGGACCTCCCATGGCTCTATTTGTTTCTTTGTTTCTTCTAATTCTGCCTTTGTTTCTGAGATATTTTTTCCTTCTTTCATTTTCTTCTCTTTTCATTCTTGAGTTTTCAGTTCTGTTTGTATCTCATCACGTTTCACATCAATCCTACTGTCTTTTTTTTATTACTTTTAATTTTTTTGGAGTATAGTTAATTTACAATGTTGTGTTAGTTTCTGGTATAGCAAAGTGACTCAGTTATATATGTAAATATATACACACATACATGATGCATGTGCACACACATGCATACACACACACACATATATAGATATAAAACTTTTTTTTTTTTTAAACAAATGGCACCATCTGGAAAGCCCAGAGTGTTAGTCATTCAGTTGTGTCCAACTCTTTGTGACCCTATGGACTGTAGCCCACTAGGTTCCTCTGTCCATGGGATTCACGAGGCAAGAATACTAGAGTGAGTTTCCATTTCTTTCTCCAAGGGATCTTCCCAACCCAGGGATTGAACCTGGGTCTCCTTATTGCAGGTGGACTCTGTACTGCCTGAGCTACCAGGGAAGCTCGTGTGTGTGTGTGTATATGTAAATCCTTTCTCACATTGTTTTCCATTATGGTTTATCACAAAATATTGAATATAGTTCTCTGTGCTCTACAGTAGGACTTTATTGTTCAACTGTTTCCTTTCTGAGCTGTTTTAATTTTAACTTGTATGATTCTTCCAAGTTTAGATTGTTTTTATGTTTCTTTCAGCTCATTTAGAAATCTGTTGCACTTGTCATCCTCTTTGTGGCCACATTTGTGGGATGTTGTCATCATCTCTGGGAACTTTATCTGGTTCATTTAAATCTTTGTATGGGGTTTTATTGTAATCTGGTTTTATTTTGCACATACAAATTAGCCGTTCTCTTGGGAAGTTCCTCTGTAGGGTTCTTTTCTGTGTCATTACTGTGATGGATTAAAACATACCTCTTTATATCTTTGATGACTTCTCTATCAGGGAGAGCCTGATTCATAGGAGCTTCTGCTTCTAACTCTGTGTCATCTAGAGTCTGAGGGTCTTTCCCTCCAGAAAAGTGAGGCTGCCTTTCTAGGTGCTTGTCCAGCATATCCTGAGGCCCAGCTCAGACCCCCCCTTCTCTGGTGTTAGAAGCCTTTGTCTTCCTGGGGTCCCCGGTGTTTCTTTCTGGACCCCACTAGCAGCAGCTTCTTTTCTTTCCTTTTTTTTTTTTTTTCAGCAAGGTGAGGGGAAGGGAACTGGAAAGCCTGAGTCTCTGTCTTTCCAAGAGGGCATATTTCACAGCACTTCTGAGATGCTGCAGAGAGAGATCTAGGGCAGAGGACTGCCTCAACTCCTTTGAATTCTGGGGCCCCTTACTAGTTTCCTATGGTTTCCTTGCTCTTGTCCTCAGCGTGGAGCCTTTGAGGGAATCTTTGACTTTCACTGGCTCGTTTGCAGAGTTGAGGCTTTTGTTCCTGTTTCGTAAAGGATGGGTTCCTTTTGGGGGTGAATACTTGCTGGTTTCTGAGTTGCAGCTCATAGCACCATCCACACTCTCCTACTTCTTCCCTACCAACATTCCCTACCATCATTCCTGCTGATCCCACACACCTGCTGCCGCCTGATGTAGAGTTTCCACTAACCCTGCTCCGGGGTTCCTGGTCACCAGTTTTATGTAAGATGACATCCATGTTGTGTGTGGTTTTTCTTTCGTGATCTTATATATTTTGTCTGGGCTGTGATTTAACCAAACCATGCTGTTGCCCATGTTTTTAACATCAGAAATCCCAGTACATTTTAAAACAAGAATATAGTAGAAGTGTTAGCTTTCTGACATCACATCCTATGGTTTTTCATTATTTCCGGTAGAATAGCAATATTTGATGTTAGGATCTGGAACCAAACTGTTTGCTGCCAACTGGTATGCAATTCTGGCTTAAAAAAAGTGTGGCCAAAGATCTTGAATATGTGTAACCAGTTCTACATTATTTGGGTCTAGAGCAAGACTAAGAAAAATTGACTTGTCCTTCCTGTTTTAGGGATTGTCTAGAAAGTTAAGCTACTCTTGAGATTACATTGTTAGTTTCTCTTTGTAATGTACCTAATAGATGGGTCACCTTATCTAGACACTGACCAACTAACAGACAGCACATTGGCAATAGAAGCTCAAGAGAAGGGCCTTTTATGTCACCATAAATGGGAGAGATCTAAGAGTTTGTTATTGATGGGATAAAAAGAGAGTTTTAGAAATCTAAAGGTGGTCAAAGTCAATTCCTTGGAATCTACTCAAGTGGATAAAAACCCATAAAGAGATAGTTGTGAGAAAACAAAATGTGCAGAAAGAATGGAGGCTTCAGGCGAGCCCACACACACTGATTTTCCCACCTCTCAACCCAAGACAGGGACAGTTATGTTTCAGACCACTCACAAAATCTCAGACTGACTGATGACCTTTAAGCTGCAAATGGAAGGGATGACTTACGTCTAAGCAGTGCAGTAACTGCACATCCTGGAGTTTGGAACAGGGCCAGCCAAGACCTACTGCTAATAGCTCAATTCATAGCAAGCCACTCGGAGGAATATTTGCTCTTGTTCTTAACTACTGTCTGCCTGCAAGTGATAAAACCAGTTCTAAGCCCAATGATGTACCCTGGCATCTGTCTTCATCTCTAGCATGACACTCAGTATTTTCTCAGTGTTCTTCCAGGACCCCGAGAATCTTTCCCAGTGTTTGCCTGTTTTTTTTTTTTGTTGTTGTTGTTTGTTTGTTTTCCATCAATGTGTGGAAGGTCACTGGACTTTCAAGGCAAGTTAAGGGCAGTTGTTCCCGCAGGGGCCACTCTGAGTTCTCTCCCAGAAGCCAGCTGGGCTTTCTGTGAAAGAATGGGTGGGGAAGGGGTGTTCTTATGTCCCTGGCTGGAGAAATTATATTGATTTTTCCATCTGCGCCAATCTCCCTGAGGCTGTGGATTGGAAATTCTGCTATAATAATTGAGTGATCCTCAAATTCTGTTAATTTTATATCATTCTTGAAATGAGAAAGGTACCAATCATTGATAATTCAACACTAAAATGAATTCACAATTAGGCTAACATACACTTAAAATTGCATCTACTCCTGTCACATGGCCCTAAATAGAAAACACAAAGTTTTGTTTGGCATATTTATAGAAAAGAAGAAAAAAAACCTATCTCTGATTCTATTAGGACGTGGATCATATTGCTAATGTGGAGAGATTAGGATGTCCAATTTGCTCAGCAGGTGATATGAAACTAAAATCACATTGATTGGGCTTCCCTGATGCTTCAGTGGTAGAGAATCTGCCTGCAGCGCAGGAGACACAGGTTCAATCCCTGATCTGGAAAGATCCCACATGAATGCAGAGCAGTTAAGCCTGTGCTCTACAGCCCAGGAGCCACAACTACTGAAGCCAGAGCACCCTTGAGCCTTTGCTTCACAAGAGAAACCACCGCTATGAGAAGCCCACACACCGCAACTAGAGAATGGGCCCGGCTTGCTGCAACTAGAGAAAAGACTGTGTAGCAACAAAGACCCAGCACAGCCAAAAATGAAACATTAAAAAAAAATCACATTTATCCTGAAACACCAAGTTTGTCTTCAACTGGAGAGAACTCAGAAAGCACACAGTAGATTCTGAAAGGACAATGTACTTCTTTATATAGTCTTAGATTTTTCTCAGCCTGGGTGCAGGGCCCCAGAGAGATGAACTAGCACAGTATGCTGGGATTCTCTCTGCCTGAGAAAATAAACGACAGCTCAAGTTTCATACACTCAGAGAATGACAGGCCATCTCTGAACAGCTGCTCAGTTTACAGATCTGGTTTAGACAGAGAGCAGTTGAATGGTAGGGATGGTACTGGGACGGTTGCCAAGAAAGTAGTAAGACCAGTCCTCTGCAGGTTACTCGGCTGCCAGTGGAGGTTGCGGAGGTGAGAACACTGGCCATTACTCTCCCCAGAGGAGCCAGACCCCGGCTTTCCCCTCTGTCTCAGCAGCCAAGCTTGCATAGAATTTTTTTGAAAGAGACAGCACATATTATCAGATAATGCACCCCTAGTGTCAAGCTTCGTTTCCTGGAAGCTGAATGGAGAAATCTAAAGACCTCATGTACCATGAGAGTATCAGAAGAAAGAGAAAGTGAAAGGAAGCCAAGGGCAGCTGGAGCCGAGCAGGAGAGCTGGAACGACTCCGGGGGCCTGTCTGTGTGAAGATGCCACCACTCAGGGTGACTTGAATCTTGAGTGAGGAGTTTAAATAGCAGCAGAAGGAGTTCGGCATTGGAATGAAATTTTAAAATAAAGGTTTTTTTTTTTTTTTTTTTTAAGTTTTGCACAATGGCAAGATGACAGACGGCTGTGCCAAGACTGGCACATTGAGGACAGCTGGAAGACACCTGAGTGGGAAAGACACGCCTGTCTCTTTTACGTCTTTTAGTCCTTCATGCATGTGAAGATGTGAGATTCTGCACAACTCTTTTTTTTTTAATAGTGAAGGAGTACTATAAATGGCTATAGTAAATTCATGAATTCTAAGGAGGGGAAGGAATAAGAAGGCAAAACATAATAGGAAATTCTATTTTGTCCATTTAGCATCTTGACACAAAAAAGAGACACTCACTTCCTCTGTGCCTGGTTTAAGAATAGCTTTCTGAATTAAACCCATTCTCACCCAGGTTTCGTCTCTGGCACAACATCGTGGAAAGTGCATTGCTTCTATCTGAAGAGCACCATGGGATGCTCAACTTACTATATGACTCAGAATCCCATTTATTTTCTCAGGGTGTGTCGCCTCCTCACTCCACCCACTACCCTGGTGACCGGAGGGCAGAATGATGCCTCCATCAGAGGTGACTTTAATCTCTTCTTGCCTTTGGGGTAGGAAGCTGGCAGGGGGAATTTGGAAATTGTTCATACAGAGGATTTTTGCTTTTGGAGGTTTTTCTTCTCCTTAGGATGTCAGAAGAGAAGGTTTCATATCTTGTTGGAGTATGGTTTGGAATGTGGACCTGTCAGTCCACTGGAATCAGTCACCTGAGATTCATCACTCATACCATCTCTTCCCGGGCAGGCTTCCCAGAGAGGCGGACTCTGCAGACTGGCCAGGGGGTGGTGTGGAGACCCTTCCCATGTGGTGAGGTGGGTCAGAGTCTGGCTTCCTGTGGGGGCCTGCAAACAGCCGTGCATGCAGAGATGACAAGGTGTCAGGATCCTCCATTCCTTTGCTGTTTATTCACTTAGTAAGCATTTACTGAGCATATACTATATGTGAACTGTGGTATTGGAGAAGACTCTTGAGAGTCCCTTGGACTGCAAGGAGATCCAACCAGTCAATCCTAGAGGAAATCAACCTGAATATTCATTGGAAGGACTGAAGCTGAAGCCCCAGTACTTTGGCCACCTGATGCAAAGAGCTGACTCATTGGAAAAGACCCTGATGCTGGGAAAGATTGAAGGTGGGAGGAGAAGGGGACAACAGAGGAAGAAATGGTTGGATGGCATCACTGACTCAATGGACATGAGTTTGAGCAAGCTCTGGGAGATAGTGAAGGACAGGGAGGCCTGGTGTGCTGTAGTCCATGGGGTCACAAAGAGTCAGACATGACTTAGTGACTGAACAACAAAATATGCCAAATCCTGCTTCTAGCTGCTGAAAGGCTGTCATAACTTAACAAATCAACAGAATCCCTTTGCCCTGGAACTGGCTCTCTAGATAGACGAGAAACACAAGAAATAAATAGATGGCAGAGCTTGCTGCATAGTGAGGGATGCTGATGAGAAGGAAAGAGCAGGGTAGGGGGTTAGGAGCATATGAGGTGAGCAACCCCATGTGCATTGCTGCATCATGACAGGGGGGACAGTTGGGGAGGGCCCTTGAGAAGACAGTGCTTTTGAGGAAGTGCCTGAAGGAAGTGAGGGAAGCACCTTGGGGTCTAAGGTGGGGGAACAGCAGGTGACAGGGCCCTAAGGTGGGCTTGTGCCCAGCCTGATGGGGAGCAGCACTGAGGTCCTGGAGAAAGGAAGCTGGGGGCCACCAGGGAGGGATGAGGTTGGAGGGGCACAACAGGGGCCAGGTCATTCCGGTACAGTGAGGACTTTGACCCCGAGAGAGCTGTTGGAAGGTCCTGAGTGAGGCAGTGGCCTGATCTCCCATCTCAGTGGAGAATGAGCCTCAGGAAGGAGGTGGAAGCGGACGGATGAGCTTGGAGACACACGTGACAACCGGCGGATTCTGTTGTTTATGGTCTGTAATGCACACATCCTTTCCGAGCTGGGTTCCAACGACCAGAGCCTGAAACTGCCTTGGCACTTCACTGTTTACCTGGAGTTGTGTTGGCACGGACAAGCAAGTGGAAGCCATTCCAAGTACAAGCGAATAAGACAGCAAGCTACCTGCTTCCTGCCACAGGGCGCCCACCAAGGATGCTGTGTTTTTGTTGCTGGAGCTTTGTGGTTCCTTGCTACCACTGCTTTAAAACACACACACACACACACACACACACAATGTGTGCTTCCCTTTTCACTTTCTTATCAAAACAGCAAGTGACCTATTACATTTATGTAGGAGTGCGGCCCATGCGGAAAATTCAAGTTTATAGGGAATAAAATAGCCTTTTCATATACTGGATTGGGCCCTGCAACAGAAAAGGGACATTGGTGAAAAGTAAAACTGGTGAAATCTGAATAAAGTCTGTAGTTGAGATTCATTTGTACGGATACTAATTGTGTACTCTGTGCTCTGTGCTAAGTTGCTTCAGTTGCGTCTGACTCTTTGTGACGGCATGGACTGCAGCTCTGCCAGGCTCCTCTGTCATGGGATTCTCCAGGCAAGAATACTGGAGTAGGTTGCCATGCCCTCCTCCAGGGGATCTTCCCAACTCAGGGATCGAACCTGCGTCTCTTAACATCTCCAGCTTTGGCAGGTAATGCTTAAACACTAGTGCTGCCTGGGAAGCCCACCAGTACTAATTACTGGGTTTAAATGTGCCGTGGTTAATGTCACAAACATATGATGCTAACATTAGGAGCAGATGAAAGATGTACGTCAGCCTTCTGTACCTTCTTTGGCAAATTTTCTGTACATTTAAAATCATTCCAAAATAAAGTAATAAACAAAAGCACCCCACTTAGAGGGAAAAGAAAAACATGAGTGAAAACTTTGAATTTCTTTCAGAGATGAAATGGGTCCACAGATATGTTCTGCACATTTAGAATTTTTACCTACCATTAATACCAGGTCGCTATTACGAATATAGAGCTAGACAATGGTCTTTCCTTTTCATCACTTCATTTCAGTTAAGCTACATTGCAAATATTGGGTTTTCCACGTTATTGAAAAACCCAAACAAACTTCTTGGCTGACCATGGCCTCCCCCCCTGCATTAAATGTCCAGGCATGACTCTTACTCCCCTCTGCTTGGGAAATGGGTGTTTTCCAGTGTGGTTTACACCCACACCCTGTCATTTGTTGGTTTCCCTTCCCTCTGCCTTCCTCCCATCTTGACTCTTCATCCTTGCTGTATGTCACCCCTTCACTGAATAAATGTCACTAAATGTAACTGGTCCTAGAACTACTTTGCCACCGTCTTCTTTTCCTAAACCTAAACATGACCTTTCTTGGTTTGCTGTTCTAAAGCTTTGGGGAAAAAATTTGCCATTATATTAAAAAAAAAAAAATCTGACATTCTCCATGTCTGATTGTATAGACCAAGAATGATGATCTCAAATGTCTCTAGGGCCCAGGCAAACCATGCAGCAATATGAGACAGTTGAGACTAACAGATAACACTAGATAACCAATGGGAATTTGCTGTGTGATGCTGGGAGCTCAAATCTGGTGCTCTGTGACAACCTAGAGGGGTGGGAGGGAGGTTCTTGAGGGAGGGGACATGTGTATACCTATGGCTGATTCATGTTGATGTACGGCAGAAACCAACACAATACTGTAAAGCAATTAACCTCCCATTAAAGATAAAATTAAAAAAACTCAAAAAAACACCCCAAGACAAAGAGTAATAGATACAGAAACTGGCATCGCCTACCTGGTTGTAAGATGGTTCTCATTTGATTATTCTGGCAAAGTTGTATCTTTTCTAGAACCTCAGGGAAATTTCAAATCTGTTTCCAAGCAAGATGCATTTTTTCCCCCCAAGGTGCTTTATAAATGCAAGTTATTATTTAGTCAGGCAATGTGGGAAAATGTGATCAGTTGCAGTTTAGGTAGTAACGGGAAGGAATAAAAAATTATATGACTCCACAGAGGGAGAAGATGGATGAGATTTTAACCCAGCTGTGAATGAACACAGCGATACTGTGAGGTCTTAGAGGATGTTCTTAGTCACTAAGGCAGGACCATTTTTAGATCATTATAGAAAGATGACAGACATAACCTCAACCAAAAAAAAAAAACCTCGAGGAAGAAACTTACCTACTTTTTGGGTAACAAATTCTTATGTCTTACAATGGGTTAGACATTGCTCTCTCTGGATTGTACCTTAAATTTCTGTGGCTGTAAATTAAGCCCCTGGTAGATAACAAAAAGAATACTAGCAGCATAATATTATTAATATCCCAGGGATGCATTAATGAAATGTTTAAGATGCATTGGAAAGAAAGTGAAAGTGTTAGTCGCTCAGTTATGTCTGACTCTTTGCGACTCCATGGACTATAGTCCACTAGGCTCCTCTGTCCATAGAATTCCCCAGGCAAGAATACTGGGTTGCCATTCCTTTCTCCAAAGGATCTTCCCAACCCCAGGATAAAACCTGGGTCTCCCGCATTGCAGGCAGATTCTTTACCATCTGAACTGCAAAGCCCCAAGATGCACTGGATTAAAGACCGAAGAACTCACTGACTTAAGTATCCATGGTCAGGACCACATGATGTAGAAAAAAACGTTAGGAGATGGAGCGTGTGGTGCTGGCCTTGGCGCCATCCTTCTTGCGGGTGGTATCCCAGGTCTATAGGGAACCACATATCTTTGGGCCTCTCAGCAAAATAAGCAGCACGCAGGTGACTCCCTGAAGGAGTTTCCCCAGGGAGCCTGGGCTCATCCCAGGACACCCCCCCACCTCTCCTCCCCCCCACCCCTCCTTGCCACATGCAGGCCTCTCCTGTTTTCAGAGCTCCGCGAAGTCACAGATGCTAAGCAGGCAGAGACACGTTCTCCCCACACCACGAAGCCAAGGACAACGATGGGAAGGCTCCTCCATGAGGCGAGACAGTCCACACCTGGCTTCCGAAAGCCCAGAGCCTTGGAATGGCGAGAACGTCCTGCCCAGTCCGCTGCCATGAGCAGATGAGACCACGGCTAAATCCACACCATTCCATTTGAATCCCTGCTCTAGCATGCTCTTTCCTAAGGGAACGAGCAGGGCTGAATGGAACTGAACCCGTCACAAGAGTCCTTTACATGCCCAAAGGTACGTGCTTTGGATTTGCCAACGGAGGCTTTCCAGCTGTTTCCATTTTAGATCACGAAATAAAATTAAAAAGCAGCACTCGGAGCTGGGAAGCTTAGTCCTTATTTAAGGAGCCAATGGGGCTTCCCTGGTGACTCAGCTGGTAAAGAACCCACCTGGCAATGTGGGAGACACAAGAGAGGCTGGTTCAGTGCCTTAGTCAGGAAGACCCCCTGGAGAAGGAAATGACAACCCACTCTAGTATTCTTGCCTGGGAAATCCCATGGACAGAGGAGCCTGGCAGGCTACAGTCTAGATGGTTGCAAGAAGTTGGACACGACTGAGTAACCAAACCGCCACCAAGGAACTGATGAGGTTCCACACGTGCCTCTGTGCTGGGTATTCTGGAAAAGTCTGTCCTTGTGATTCTGCCTGGCATACCTGGTTAGGAAGCTGCCAAGCCCCTGGACACCTTATCCTTGCTCTGACAAATAGCAGTCAGGCTGTGTGAGGAGGAGGGAGGGATTTTATCTTGGACATCACGGCACGTTTATGTACACAGCAGCACCAGAGACATTTTCATTCTCTGCCAGCTCTTATGGCACTTTCACAAATCTCAAATCAAAATATTTTCCAGGTGCGCTAAAAAAAAATCAATTTTCAGAGTCAACAGTGGCCAAGGGCTCCAGGGGTGAGCTCACTGTCCTACCCCAGCAGCTCCTAGAGAGGCTGAACAGATGCTTATCAGAGATGGTTTCAGCCAACCTTTACTGACTGCTGGGCAAGGGAGCAGAGGGCTTCAGCAGCCCCCATCTGGGGACGGGGCGTGGGGGATAAATTCTTTGTTTTTCACAGGGGGCTGGAGAGCCGGGCGCCTCACCTCACCCCAGGCCGCAGGCGGGGGCTCCACCGGAGGGTAGTACTTGGGCACGTCCCAGGCCACGGCTGCCATGAACCACTTGAAGTCCTTGCACTTGAGCTGTCTGCGCAGCTCCTTCTGCGCTGAGAGGTCCCCAGTGGACAGGTGCCGGTACTCCGGGCGCCGCTGGTAAATGTACTCGGCGAACTCGTCCATCCAGGTCTCTGCCACCCGCTTCAGGTTCTGCACAGGACAGAAGAGCATCAGTGACTGGCCCGTGTCCGCCACGGTGCATCTCAGTTGCCCTCGAAATGGGGAAAAAAAAAAAAAAAGGAATTAGACAACCTCAGGCAGCTCTGGTGGTGAGTTTTCCTCACTGCCAGAGGTGTGAGACAGTTAGCCTGAGGCCACGCGTGCATTTCTGCTTCTGGCATGGGGTTCGACTGCCAATTAGCCCAAATAAATGAGACAGAGTGAAACACCCCGCGGACAAGCTGATCAGCGTTCTCATTCCTGCTGTTACTGCCCAATGATGAATTCTTTATTTTTCACCCAGAATTGTAGGAGTTGGAGCTGGAGGTAACAATGTTGCTCTTAGGCATCTGATTGCTTAAACTGGTTCAGGGATCAATGAGGGATCTTGGCAAGAGTGAGGAAGAACCGGCTGTTGTTTTCCCAGTCACAGTGAGAGAGCCCAGCAGGACTGAAACAAAGACCTTGCGTTCTGATGGTGTTTTGTGCCACCTGGAAGCCCAGGGAAACTCGTAATTCACGGCACAGTGAAGTTGGCTAAGGAGGCACCAAGGGGCCTCTGCAGGTGGAGCCGTGGGGGCAGAGAGCAAGGAGGCCGGCCCCTTAGAGGAAGGAGCATGGAGGCTCAGGGTAGGAGGCTCTGCGCGTTTGCCAGTTTTGAGGTTCAACAGGAAACGTCTATGCTCTGGGTCTCAGATTCCTCGCCTGAAAAAGGGACATAGAGTCATCTGTCCCTCCATCATGGGAGTGGTTTCAGGATTAAGTAACACCTGGGTTTCAGTATTCTCCCCTGGGAAATCCCATGGACAGAGGAGCCTGGTGGGCTGCAGTCCATGGGCTCACAAAAGAGTCTGAGCGGGTAACACTTTCACTTTTCGCTTGCCTTATTTTAAACACCCAACTGGTGTGAATATTGACCCTTTCCAGCTTCTCATTTGCACTGAGAAGATAAAATGAGCAGAAAGGCTGGGAACTCCACTAAGACCCAGAGACAAGTGACTCAAGTAACTAGGAATGTTTAGGAAAATTGTTTATCTTAAAAATTGCTACACTGTCCTAAATGAGACTATTCCTAATGGAATTGTACCTTTTTTTTGTTTTGTTTTCTCAGTATGCACACCTCCAGCCTCCCTGGAGGGCCTCTCCCATCTGATTTTGTTCCCAACACTTGCCAACTCATCCTCCCTGGTCTCCTTGGTTAGCATGGGTAGGGCTCAGTTAAGTCAGCAAGAGACAGAGAAGACATGATGCCATAAAGACTACTCTGATTTTCTTTTTTTTTTTAAGGTTTTTTTTTGTTTTTTGTTTTTTTTTTAGATGGACCATTTTTAAGGTCTTTATTGAATTTGTTACAGTATTACTTGTTTTATGTTTTTTGTTCATGAGGCATGTGGGCTCTTAACTCCCTGAAAGGAGTCACTGTTAGTTGCTCAGTCTTGTCTGACTCTTTGCCACCCCATGGACTAGGTAGCCCATCAGGCTCTTCTGTCCATGGGATTCTCCAGGCAAGAAAACTGAAGTGGGTAGCCATTCCCTTCTGCAGGGGATCTTCCTGACCCAGGGATCAAACCAGGATCTCCTGCATTGTAGGCGGATTCTTTATCACTGAGCCACCAGGGAAGCCCCTTCACTCCCTGATCAGGGAGCAAACCTTCACCTCCTGCATTGAAAGGTGAAGTCTTAACCACTGGACCACCAGGGAAGTCCCGGGACTACTTTGATTTCTTGGTTGCCTCTGTGTTCCTTTCTAAGATTCCTGGCGTGGAGGGCTTAAGAATTTCTCTCTGAGGGGTTATTATTTGCTATCATTGTGCTGCTTGCCACCTCATCAACATTGCCTGGCCAAGAACATTTTCTTCTCCTCTGACTTCAGTTTACTTTGACAAATGATCAGAGTCAACATTATTTTGTAATAGTCTAACCCACTCCAGTATTCTTGCCTAGAAAATCCCATGGACAGAGGGGCCCAGCAGGCTACAGTCTATGGGGTCACAAAGTGTCAGACACGACTGAACGACTGAACATGCATGTGCACACACACACACACACACGCACGCACGCATGCACATGTGCACACGGCCCTCACCATGGACTCTGAACTGCCTGATTTGTGAGGAGGCTCCTGCTGTGTTCTGGGACCAGGAAGCACAGGCACACGTGATACCCAAGTATGAGTCTTCAGTGTCACCTTGCCATTTACCATTCATTCTGACAAATGTTCTGCCTGAAATGCATTCTATTTTCATTTGTCCTTGGACAAGTAATTTTTATGATTAGCAACAAAGGCTCACAGATAGGATGGAAAAAAATCAGTTGGTAATATTAAAACTTTATTTATATTCGACTTTGATTTTTGGCTGTAGTTTCATTCTTTCTCATAAACTTCAATTATTATGTAAAGTGAAAATATTTAATTTTTACCTACTTTGTGCTTCTCAGATAAACAAGTATGAATAAAGGCAAGAAAATAGCAAAGAGCAGAGATGAAGAGGTAAATTACCCAGGAGTAACAAGGAAATGTTATGCATGCGTGCTCTGCTGCTGCTGCTGCTAAGTCGCTTCAGTCGTGTCCGACTCTGTGCAACCCCATAGACGGCAGCCCACCAGGCTCCCCCGTCCCTGGGGGAGCAAGAACACCCAGGCAAGAACACTGGAGTGGGTTGCCATTTCCTTCTCCAATGCATGAAAGTGAAAAAATAAAGTGAAGTCACTTAGTCGTGTCAGACTCCTAGTGACCTCATGGACTGCAGCTTACCAGGCCCCTCCATCCAGGCAAGAGTACTGGAGTGGGTTGCCATTGCCTCCGCCAGGGGATCTTCCCAACCCAGGAATCAAACCTCTATCTTCTGCGTCTCCTGCGTTGCTGGTGGATTCTTTACCACTGAGCCTCCTAGGAAGCCCTTTTATTAAGTGGATGCATGCCTTAGAAATTCTGATAGCTTGCAACAAAGATGTGTCACTAAGTAATCTGTTTGACTTGGGTAAATAAACACTTTTAGACTACAGATTCTGTGAAGTTAGGGGTAGATAGTGTTTTTGTTTTAAATTAAAAGGCCCTGGCATGCTGCGATTCATGGGGTCATAAAGAGTCGGACACGACTGAGTGACTGAACTGAACTGAACTGAGTACATGTGTGTGCTCATCTGAGCTTGCTAACTGTGGAGTTATTAAAAGACCATTTATAAAATGAACATGAGTAAACTCCTAGCTCATGCATGTATCTGTTGATAAAGGCACTGAAATAGAAACAGTAGTTTAAAAAGCACTACTGCTAAAGGGTTTGCTGCTTTGGGTTTTTGAAATAGAAATAGGAATTCTTGTGAAAACTCTAAGAGGAATTGACCAGTTATATGCGTTCAATTGGGAATGGCTGTAAGGGTCAGGATGAACGTTTGCCAGAAACAGCAGCACAAATAGTGAAAGAGGCAGGCGATGGCAGGTTGGAAGATGGTCCGCAACCTCAGGGAGGCTGCAGGCTCACTGACCTTGGAACCAGGCAGGTTGCTTTGGCATTATCACGTCCTTTTCAAATGGAAATACTTGGTTGCAGATTAGGTTTGCTGCTTTCCCAAGCACTCCAAAGAAAGCCAGAAGATCATTGACATACTCCAGGGATAAGGTCAAATCATTGAGCCCTTTTTGGTTGCCTTTTCAGGAGATGGGAAAAGAGAACCAGCACAATAATTGCAAAAACTAATTGCCAGTGTCTCTCTAGCAATGAGTGTTATGTAACCATTTAGACAAACATATGAATCCTGACTGTTCTCTAATGTTCCGATGACTCATCAGACAGCCTCCACTGGAGACGCTCTGTTCTGAGTGCAGTTTTCCATCAGGAGGAAACTTTCTGAAGTGTCAACTATTGTAGTCAAGGAGCAGTCTAGAACAGTCCAGGTGACAGGTGAAATCATGTTGTTCTGAAGGCGTCATTCTGAAAATAACAAGACGCCATGTGACTCTTACACTGTCGTTTTGAATTTGTAGTTAGTTTTGGGGAAAAGATTGGACCCTCAGCTGAGGAATATTTTAAGCAGTTGCAAGAAGCATTACATTGGCCTTTCATAGATTGTGCAATAAGTTCACCCACTATAGAAAATGGAATAATCACATACACATTTGAGCTCATCAGAATATTTGCATAGAAGCACATGTATTTAGGGGCTTCCCTGGTGGTGGCACAGTGGTAAAGAATCCACCTGCCAATGCAGGAGATGCAAGAGACAGGGGTTCAATCCCTGGGTAGGGAAGTTGCCCTGGAGGAGGGCATGGCAACCCATGTTAGTATTCTTGCCTGTGGAGAACCCCATAGACAGAGGAGCCTGGTAGACTATAGTCCATGGAGTTCACAGAGTCAGACACAGGTGGGTGCACACACACACACACCTACTTTCAAACACATGGAGGTGATGGAGTAGCAGCAGAGCGGTATTTCTCATTTAACACCGCTGGGAACACATGGACAGAATGGTGAAACTGACATCCCCAAATACATCTTGCCCGAGATGGTAATGAAGAGAATAGGGAATCAGTCTGGGCCCATCTGTCCTGAGATTACATAAGCATTGGTGGTGGTGCTAAGATGTTAAAAATTAGTTATAAACAGGAAGAAGGAGGACAGTATGGACACTGGGCGATCTATGCATGCCATCATTCTTTCCCAAACTATCAGGAGTTGGATGTAAAGGTTGCTTATATATGTGGGGCCACAATGATGTTGGGAAAGATTGAGGGCAGGAGGAGAAGGGGGCAACAGAGGTTGAGATGGCTGGATGGCATCACAGACTCAATGGATATGAGCCTGAGCAAATTCCGGGAGATAGTGAAGGACCGGGAAACCTGGTGTGCTGCAGTCCCTGGGGCTGCAAAGAGTCAGACTGAACAACAACAAGGTGTTAGGTGGGATTCCTGGTTTTTGAGACGTAAGTGAAATTGCGTTAATGTATTCCTGTCTTAGAAATTTGCATGGCTTCCCAGGTAAGCCAGTTTACACGTTCGTCCTTCACTTGGATGTCCTGTCTGGGATCCCTCCTTCCTTCCCTGGTGGTGTCCTGCCCAGGCTTGCTCTCTGCCCTGGCCATGTGAGCTTCGTGGGTCTACATGCACTGTTCCTCACCTCTCAGACATATATCTGACAGATAGCAGTTCTAGACTTGGGAGATGTGAGGGAGAGGCAGGCACGTAGCTGCCAATAGTAGGTTGGAAGCTTGGGCTTGTTTCATATTCTTTTTGTTTTAAAAAATACACATATTTGTTTATTTAGCTGGAATTGGTCTTAGTTGCTGTGTGTGGGATCTAGTTCCCTGACCAGAGGTTAAACCCAGTCCCCCTTCAGTGGGAGCATGGTCTTAGCCACTGGGCCACCAGGGAAGTCCCTTCCTCCATATGCTTTAGCTCCTATAGAGAATTTCGTCCCGGACAAGATTTCCTCCCTGTCCTTTGCCCTCCTGACATGCTGTTTTCAAAACTTTCCTCGTGTCTCCTTTGCAGACAGAATATGGCATTTCTTCCTACTTTTATTACTGAGCACGTCAGCTTTCTCACTGTCTGTCTTGGTCTGTTCTGGCCTGATGCTGAGGTTTCCCTTTCCAGAACCAACACGTCCTTTCTAGGTGTTTTGTCTAACAAAGGTCCTTCCCCCACAAGAAGTCACACGGCCAGCTCTTGAATTACGCCCCCCTTACTTTTGGTTGTGTAAAGAGTTGGCTGCGCATCATCGAAGACATTCCACAGCAGGTCCCTAACTGTCCTCCCCAGTTTTATTCTCCTGCCTGGAACTCTGCTCAGGAGAGCTGCTCTGGCCCTTGCCCCTGTCTTTAATTAAACAAGGAGGCCCCTGTCCAGAGGTGGCTCTGATGCCTCAGTGGTCTGTGTGAGCCAACTGAAATATGGCCTGTAAACGCCTCCAGTTTACAGAATCAACGCCTAATCAATGTGTGCGCACCATGAACAACCAACCAGCTTTCAGCTATCACCCAATCAGATTCTTCCTCTGCTTCCGCTGTTTCTCTGCCCCGTTTAAGTCTTTCCCCAGCTCCAGTGGGTGGACCCCTCCTAACCCCTTCCCATCTGGCGCTGCTTGATTGGAACTGATTTTTGCTCAGCTAAACTCTGAAAATTTGTTAATTCTTTGGCTATGCTGGGTCTTTGTTGCTGCGTGGACTTTTCCCTAGTTGCAGTGCACAGGCCTCTCGTTGCAGTGGCTTCTCTTGTTGCGGAAGACAGGCCGAAGGGCACACAGGGGTTCAGTGGTTGCGGCTCCCGGGCCCTAGAGCACAGGTTCGGTGGTTGTGGCTCATGGGCTTATTTGCTTCTCTGTGTGTGGAATCTTCCTGGATCAGGTATCAATCCCGTGTCTCCTGCATTGGCAGGCAGATTGTTTACCCCTGATCCACCAGGGAAGCCCTTAGATAAACTCTTAAACATTTTAATTTATCTCAGTTTCTCTTTTTACACACAGAAACTGCTAATACTAAAAAATGTGTCTGGAATTCAGACTTCACCAGGCGCTTTGTGTTTTTGTTGGCAACCCTCCTCTTGATACTCATAATCTGCATGTACTGTGTACTCTGTGAATGTTTTTAAGTTGATTATGTGGTGGTGTCTGCAGAGTCTGGCATGTCTTGATGCTGTTGCCGGTACATAGTGAATGCTTTGCTTCCATGGAAGTTATTCTAGAGAGACTCCGAGTTCTCTCCAAGAGAAGCCTGCGATCACATAGCGGTGATCTGAATGTGCTTCCCAGTCCCACTGCTTTTCTGATGTGGGTCGGGGTGGGGTCCTGCTGGCCCTCTGTCAGTGGCTTCAGATAACAGCAGTGGGCTAGGAGGGTCGCCTGGAGAAGGGAACAGCTACCCACTCCATGAAAACCTCTGGGACCCACTTTGAATGGGTGGGCCCCCTTCCCCATTGCCCCCTTGTCCACAGCACACTCAGAGCTAGCGTGGAGCCCAACCCTGAGGTCCAGAGACAGAGACCTCCACCTACTTATTTTTCAGACTCAAGTTAACCAACAAATTAATTCAGCTTAGCCATGTGGCGCCCTCACCTCTCGCTGCCAATTAGCACTGCCATTATCTGAAAGCGAAAGTCGCTCAGCCATGTCCCATGCTTTGTGACCCCGTGGACTGTAGTCTGCCAGGCTCCTCTGTCCATGGGATTCTCCAGACCAGAATACTGGAGTGGGCTGCCATTTCCTTCTCATACTTGTTGAACGACATGTGAAATAAAAGCTGTTATTTTGAGCACCTTCTGTGCATACAGCATTAAGAGTCTGCACGTTTTTTATGTCACCCCAATGGTTCCTTGTGTAACAACACGCCCCCCCTATTCAACACAAAGTGCTGTTCATCTCTTCCTTCTCTGTGTTGCTCAAATATTTATTTTTAAAAATATTTATTTGGTTACACTGGGTCTTTTGGGGTCTGATGGCTCAGATGGTAAAAAAATCTGCCTGCAATGCAGGAGGCCCGGGTTTGATCCCTGGGTTGGGAAGATCCCCTGGAGAAGGGAATGGCAACCCACTCCAGTGTTCTTGCCTGGGGAATCCTTTGGGGTCCATGGGATCACAGGGTGTTGGACACGACTGACAGAATAACACTTTTCACTTTCAATGGGCCTTTAGTTGTGGCATGTGGGATCTAGTTCCCTGACCAAGGGTCAAACCTGGGCCCCCTGCATTGGGAACATGGGGTTTTAGCCTCTGGACCACCAGGGAGGTCCCTGTTCAAATATTTATTAACTCACTTAACACAGTCAGCCCTGTATTAGAGGTCTTTAGAATTCAAGTCTTGTTTTTGGCGTGTTCTCCAGGACTACGTCTTTCCTTAATTCTAATGCTCATCAGGTCTTGGAATTGATATTTTCAGAGGAACACTTAATCACGTTGCAATCTCAGTTCATAAGAACGGATTTCACCTTTGACTGATCATTTTCATTGTGAAGCATGAGGAAAGTAGATATTTCTGTTACACCTGCTGCTTCACCAAATGCCATAAGTCTATCCACTAATTATTATTATTATTATTTTTTGCCAGCAACAGTTTAGACCCTATGGCTCCCTCATCCTGAAAACTTGATCCCTATTCAGTTTCTGAACATACTAAGTGGGGGCTGATTATTTCCCTGGCTGAGAAGCTGACCCACACATGTGAGTTACCTGGGCCACCTCACTGCAGCTGCTCGTTTCTTTATGGTGAGTGCAATCCTGTGTGCCCACTGGTGGGACTCCCGCTGCACAGGCTGTGCTAGTGTCCATATTAATCTATTGTATTATGGCGGGTTTAGTAATAGGTTTCTCTATCACTTGTTATTTTTTCCCAGTGATTTTTCCCAGAAACTGCTGGGTAGCCAGCAAAGCCAGCCTCACCCAGAGTTTATTTGTCACAGTCACTCCTCCAGCAAGGAACCACATCACTCTTCCAGAACGTTAAAAATTCTACTTAGATTTAAAGGTGTTTTTTTCCTCCCCTTTGAAGCCTAAAACACTTCAGTAGCTTCCGCGTCCCGCCCCAAAACCCTCTTATCATTGATGATGTGATAAATGTCATCATGGCTGCAGCTCAGAAGAGGATCTCTTTACAAGAGCCTCAACTCACTACAATTATTTAGCCCAGCACTATTTTTCCTCTGATCTAAAGACTTCTTTGAAGTCAGTGGGACGCCTCCAGCATAAGGAGAGGATGGTTAATCCAGTCCTCAAAGAGAGACTTTTCTGACAGGCAGTTTCCTCTCTTTTCTTTACTAAGCCTGCATGAGCTGTTTGCAAGTGATTGCCTTCTCTTGACTGTTTTGATATAATTTAATTATACCTCTATTGTGATTTTTGGCTGAATATTTTGGATTATATGTTTCTGATAGCATTTAATATGGCCTTAGATATAGAACGAACAACTCTCCAAATTGTTTAGCTGCCTACCTTATTAAAAATGCATGTAAACCTAATTGAAAATAGTTTTGTTGAGGAATAATTGATAGGCAATAAATTACTCATATTTTAAATTTTATTATTGTTTTTTAAATTATTTATTTATTGGCTGTGCTGGGTCTCTGTTGCTATGTGGACTTTTCTCTAGTCATGTTGAGTGGTGGCTCCTCTCTGGTTGCAGTGCATGGGCTTCTCATTGAGCTGGTTTCTCTTGCTGTGGCTCATGGGCTCTAGAGCACAGGCTCAGCAGTTGTGTGGTACATGGACTTAGTTGCTCAGTGGAATGTGGGATCTTCCTGGACCAGGGGTCGAACCCATGTCTCTTGCATTGACAAGCGAATACTTTACTGTTGAGCCACCAGAGAAGCCCTAACTTTATTATTATTTAAAAAATTTATTTATTTATTTTGGCCACACCAGACAGGGATGCTAGTTCCCTGACCAGGGATTGAACCCATGCCCCCTGCAGTGGAAGCATGGGGTCTTAACCACTGGGTGTCCAGGGACATCCCAGCTACTCATATTTAAAGTGTACAGTTGACATGTGTGTTCCTGAAACCATCATTGCAAGCAAGATAATGAATATACCTATCACCTTCAATCATTTCCATATGTCACTTTAAAATCTCCCCATCTCCTTTCTTAAGTGCTTCTTCCATCCCCAGGCAACCACCGATCTATTTGAAAATTTTAAATTAAGCCTTCATATCTGTAAAACAGTTTTAGGTTCACAGCAAAGTTGGGGGGCAGGGACAAAGATTTCCCACTTATCCCTGGCCCCCTCCCATGCACAGCCTCCCCCACTATCCACACTCCCGCAGAGTGGGTTGTGTGTTACAGTGACCCGATAAGCATGCAAAGTCCACAGCTTACATTGTGATGTTGTACACTGACCTACTTTTTGTCACCATAATTTAGTTTGCATTGTCTACACTTTTAAATATAATGATAAAATGTGTGCTCTTTTTGTCTGGCTTCTTTCACTATGTGTAATTATTTTGAGGTTTACCCACATAATTGCATGTATTGCTTTTTATTACATTTCATAGAGTATGTATGGCTAGATCAAAATTTGTTTACCCATTTATGTACTAATGGACAACATAGAAATGCAAAAGATCAGAAGAGACTGCATGAATAATTATTGTTGTTGTTCAGTTGCTAAATCATGTCTGACTCTTTCTGACCCCATGGACTGCAGCACACCAGGCTTCCCTGTCCCATATATGAATAATTATATACCAACAAGTTGGATAACCTAGAATAAATATATAAGTTTCTAGAAATGTAGAATCTACAAAGACTGAATCATGATGAAATAGAAAATATGAAGACTGATTACTAATAAGGAGATTGAATCAGTAATCAAAAACATTCCAACAAGCAAGACATTCCAATAGCCAGGGCCAGTGGCTTCACTGGTGAATTCCACCAAATATTCAAAAAATAATTGGTACTGATTATTCTGAAGTTTACTCCAAAATAGCAGAGAAGGGAACTCCTCCAAACTCATTTTACAAGGCCAGCATTACCCTGATACCAAAACCAGACAAGGAAGCCACAGGAAAAGAAAATTACAGGCCAATATCCCTGATGAACATAGATGCAAAATTCCTCAACAGAATATCAGCAAACCAAACTCAGCAATACATTAAAAGGATCGTATACTGTGATCAAATGGGATCTATTCTAGGAGTGCTGGGATGATTCAGCATTTGCAGATCAGTCAGTTTGATACACCACATAGCAAAATAAAGAATAAAAATCTTATGATCATCTCAATAGATGCAGAAAAAGCATTTGATAAATTTAACATCCATGTATAACATTAGATCAGTGCCAAAGTAATTGAGGTTAGTGCAGAAGTCAACCACAATTACTTTTGAACCTCAATTACTTTTGTACCAACTGCAGTTACTTTTGCACCAACCACAATTCCTATTACTTTTCCACCAATATAAACCCTAAAGACTCAGTAAAAAACTGTTAGGACTAATAAAAAAATTCAGTAAATTTGCAGGATACAGAATCAATATACAAAAATCTGTTGCATTTCTATACACTAATAATGACCTATCAGAAAGAGAGATTTAAATAGAATCTCATTTACGATTGCAACAAAAGAATACAACACCTAGGAATAAATTAAACCAAGAAAATGAAAGACCTGTATTTTGAAAACTGTAAGATATTAACAAAAGGAAACGAAGATGACACAAATAAATGGACAAATATTCCATGCTCTTGATTGGAAGAATTTAACAGGCATACTTCTAAAATATTGCAGGTTTGGCTCCAGACCACCACGGTAAAGCAATGATCACAATGAAATAAGTCACATGAATTTTTGGTTTCCCAGTACATATAAAAGTTATGTTTATACTATACTATAGTATATTATTTAAATTATACTATAGTTTATTAACTGTACAATACATACCTTGAGTAAAAATATTTTATTGCTAAAAATTACTAGCCATTTTCTGAGACTTCAGAGAGGCATAGACTTTTTGCTGGAGGAAGTTCTGGCCTTGCCGCTGGTGGCTGCTGACTGGTCAGGATGGTGGTTGCTGAGGGTTAAGAGTGGCTATGGCAATTTCTTAGGCTAAGAGCACAGTGAAGTTTGCCAGGGTGATTGACTTTCCTTTCACAAATGATTTCTCTGTGGCATGCAGTGCTATCGGACAGCATTGGTAAAACTTCACCTCCGAACTTTAAAATTGGAGTCAATCTTCTCAAAACCTGCCACTACTTTATCAACTGAGTTTATGTCATTTTATAAATCCTTTGGTGTCATTTCCCATGTGGTTCTAGTGGTAAAGAACTTGTCTGCCAGTGCAGGAGACATAAGGGATGTGGGTTTGATCCCTGGGTCCAGAAACTCCCCTGGAGAAGGAAATGGCAACCCACTCTAGTATATTCTTGCCTGGAAAATTCCGTGGACAGAGGAGCCTGGTGGGTTACAGTCCATGGGTTCGCAAAGAGTCAAGCCTGACTGAAGCTGACTTAGCATGCACAACATGCATTGGCAGAAGGACTCAGTTTCCTCTCTGGGGGCTTCTCTACAGAGCTGCTTGAGTTTCCTTGTCTTGACAGGGCAGCCAGATTTCCCCCAAACCACCCATCCAAGAGAGCAAGGTGGAAACTAAAATAAGTGCCTTTTAAGACCTAGCTGCGGAATCTTCCCAGGTGCGCAGGGGTAAAGAATCCCCCTGCCAATGCAGGAGGTGCAAGAGATGCGGGTTCCGGCCCTGGGTCTGGAAGATCCCCCCGGAATGGGAAGTGGCAACCCACTCCAGTATTCTTGGCTGGAGAATCCCATGGACAGAGGGGCCTGGTGGGCTACAGTCTCTGGAGTCACAGAACAGTCAAACACGATTGACTGAGGACACTTGGAAGCAAAAAATAGGTGACAGGACAAAAAAGTATGCTTTCTGCTTTGCTTTATTTTTTTCATCCCTTAAGATCATATTAGGCTAAGACTGAGGGTCAGAATACGATGGAGTTATTATTTTTTTATTGAAAGATAATTGCTTTATAGAATTTTGTGGTTTTCTGTCATGCATCAACAAGAATCAGTCATAGGTACACCCATGTTCGATAGAGTTCTTTTTCATGACTTGGTATGAAAATTGTTGAAGGGAGTCCAAAAGAAACAGATGTTTCTGTGTCCCAGTGAGGAGCCACAGTGTGTATGGCCCACAGCCAGATGATGGCCATGCAGTCCAGATCTCTCCAGCATCCAAACAAGTTCTGGCACTTTGAGCACTGAAGTGCTGGTTTCTCTAGATAAGCACAACTAGCTGGAAGTTGATGCTCTTACTGTGAATGATGGTGGTGCTGTGGCTTCCCCAGTGACTTCACAGGCAGGGGACAGAGGCAGGTGGGGGTACTAGGCTAGGGGCCAATCTGGAGGGATGCAGAGTGGACCACTTCTGTCCATATATGTGAGCATGCAGAGGAAGCCTTTGGGGAATCCTAGAGAATGGCACCCCACTCCAGTACTCTTGCCTGGAAAATACCATGGATGGAGGAGCCTGGTAGGCTGCAGTCCATGGGGTCACTAGGAGTCGGACACGACTGAACGACTTCCCTTTCACTTTTCACTTTCATGCATTGGATAAGGAAATGGCAACCCACTCCAGTGTTCTTGCCTGGAGAGTCCCATGGACAGGGGAGCCTGGTGGCTGCCGTCTATGGGGTCACAGAGTCGACACGACTGAAGCGACTTAGCAGCAGCAGCAGAGACACCTGAAGATGGTTGGAAGGGCATTCATCTGGCAATCAAGCAAATGGTATCTCACTCTATCACAAAGGGAGTATAAAGGGCAGTGTGATCTCATTTGTGGATGATGACTGTTAATGCACACACACATACTTATATATAAATCACAACCAGCATTTTCTAACCATCCGTCAAGGAGAGTATCAAGTGTCTTGTTCCCCCACAGTAAGCATTCCAACAAACTGTGGTTAAACTAAATGGTGCTAAACCATTGTTCCATCTGATATTAGAAGATCCTGTTTTATTTTCCATACTACTTTCAAAAAAAGCAAAAAAAAAAAATCCTTTTAATAGCTCACACAGTGTTCTTATATTGCAAACGATATCTGTTTCAAAGTTTAGGCAACCTATGAAATCTTATTTTTATAAACTGTTTTCAAAATTAGAACACCAAGGGCATTCAGACGCCACAAAGCTGCCCATCGGTTTTTGACCATTTCTCAGTTTGCAGACTAGCATGTGGAATTGTTTTCTCCACCTCAGATGACATCACAAAGTGGACGTGAGCCTTCCCTTGTGGTCTGGTGGTTGGGAAGCGGCCCTCCAATGCAGCGGGTGCAGGTTTGATCCCTGGTCAGGGGGCTGAGGTCCCACGTGCCTTGTGGCCAAAAAACCACAGTCGTGGGCTGGAGGCAGTGTTGTGACAAATTAATTCATTGGATTTAAAAAAATGGTCCACATTTAACAAAGAATCTTTAAAAAAAGGAGATATGCTTGGGCTGAAATTTCAGTCAGAGATGAGATTCTTGCCATGAACTAATAAACTATGGGAAACAAGGGAGATTAGAATGGAAAGGACACAGCAGAGACCTCCAGCAGAGTGTCACTTTGCATTTACACATCTCAGGGTAAGAAGTTAATTTCTCCCAGTGAATCCCTCCCAGCCACGTGCTCCTGTGGCTTTATTGTCCAACTGAGGTCCCGAAAGGCAGAATCCGAGAGCGCCAGTGCTGCTCCCTCTTTCGAGAGTTGCATTTTTTTGGGGGGGGTGGGTTATGCAGATTGTGGTATGCTGAAATATTTTAATGTGCTTAAGTTTCAGCAGCTTAATTTTCTAGCAGCAGGGACCTATTTGTTTAGGCAAGCTTTTTCCTTTCTGAAGCTCCAGTGGAGTTGTGAATGCAGGAAAATGTTCAGTTCTAATGGGGATAATGATGAAAATGCAATTATAAATTCCCCAGCCCACAGACAGGGCTCGCCAGGTTTGTTTCTCAAGTGCTTTGAAAAAAGAAACATCAATGAATGCTAGCTAACAAAAGGGTGCCAAGGTGCTCTAGGTAGAAGAAAGAGAAACCAAAAGCAGAGTGGGTAAGTTTGCATTGGAAAGTAAAAATAATCCCCAACTTAATTTTATTAAAAATGACAAGGTAAAAAACGATGATGGCCAATTATCATGTAAATATTCAGGATCCCTTCTTAAAGATTATGCATGCACGCTCAGTCACTAAGCCATGTCAGACTCTCTGCAGCCCATGGATTTCAGTCTGCCAGGCTCCTCTGTCATGGGATTTCTCAGGCAAGAATACTGGAGTGGGTTGTCATGCCCTTCTCCAGGGGATCTTCCTGACCCAGGGATTGAACCCAGGTCTCCTGTGTCTTCTGCATTGACAGGCTAATTCTTAACCACTGAATCACCTGTCTCTAAAAAATCTTCCAATAGGGTGAACAAAAAACTGATGTGAAATGTTGGGTCTCACTCACTAGATAGACCAAGAAATCCTATATTGTCTCTAAAACTTGGAGATTGCTTAACTACAGCCTGTGTTTTACATTCGTGAAAATAGCAGATAATTGATTCACAAGTCAGCTGAGTGAGAACTTGGGGAGAAAGAACTGAGAAATATCTGGAATGATTAAACGGAGCAAAATAATGTTGGGAAGAAGATTGCATTTATGGGAGTTTTGGGGGAAAATATGTAGAGAAAATAAACAAGAAGACCAGAAAAAGTTAGTTTTGAGCAATTTGGTGGGAAATGGCTGAGTTTTTAAGTAATATTGTCTTTACCTTGCATATTTTGTTCATGAAACTTCCAAATGGCAAGAGACTGTACCCATCAACAATTTGCTACTTCTCTCTCTCTCTCTTTTACAAAATATTTATTTGGCTGCACCGGGTCTTAGTTGCAGCATTCAAACTTCGTTGTGGTGTTCAGGATCTAGCTCCCTGACCGGGGATTGAACCCATCCCCCTGCACTGGGAGCCTTAGCTACTGGAACACCAAGGAAGTCCCCCTCTTTCTTTTCTGGTGTCTGTGTTTGGTAAGAAAATTCTATGATTTACCTCAATATTGTTTAAATATTTTCAAGGCAGAGTGTGATTCTGCCGTTTTTCTTTTTTTGGTTTTTGTTGAAAGAATAGATAAAAACATGGATACATAAAAAAGGTACTGAGACTACTAGAGTTGGAATTAGGGAGTGAGTGAGGATCAAGTGGTAGGGAATACACTTGTGTTTCACATTCCCCTTCTCTTCTTCTTTGGTCCTTGGCAGATGGAATAGTTGTATTTTTCTCATAATCCTCATATGCAAAATAAGTGCTCAAAAAAGAAGCATCATTGAAGGGCTAGTACAATGCTGTGCTGGCAGAAGCTTATTTCTGGTAGGAAGTGTCCTTGGGTGAGGTGACATTCTATTACAAAGCAGAGGCTTGATTTAATTAAAAGGTCCAATGCTCTTGGTTTAGGATATGGGGCAAGGTGTATGCATTCTGCCTGGCACTTGGTAGGCACATGATAAATATTTATTGAAGAATTTCTGTGGCCTGAGCCTTATTTGTGGCTGGAGATGACATTTATCTTCATAGCATGCTATGGACTCATCAAATCTTAATGATTTATTGAATCATTATTGTCATGTAATAAAGTTATGATTGATTTTTAGGAAGGCTATCAGGAAAAATGATGAAATATTTATGAAAGATGCTTGGAATAAAAAATTCAATGTAGAGATTCCTCAAACAATTAAAAATTGAACTACTCTAGGATCCACCTATCCCACTTCTGAGTATTTATCTGAAGAATATAAAAATTCTAATTTGAAAAAATATATACACCCTCATGTTCAACAAAGCATTATTTACAATAGCTAAGATATGGAACAACCTAAGTGCCCATCAACAAATGAAGAAATAAAACATGCAGTATATATACACAATAGAATATTACTCAGCCATAAAAAAAGATGAAATCTTGCCATTTGTAACCTGGATGGACCGTAAGGGTATTATACTAAGTGAAATAAGTCAGATGGAGAAAGACAAATACCACATGATTCCACTTAGATGTTGAATATAAAAGCAAACACACAAAAAGACCAAGAATAAATGAATACACTAAACTAAACCAAAACAAACATGTGGACTCAGAGAACAGAGCAGGATCACAGAGGGGAATGGCCAAGATGACTAAAGAGGACCAACTATATGGTGATGGATGAAAACTGAATTTTTGGTGCTGAGACTGCAGTGAATACAAAAATAGAAATATAATGCTGTACACATGAAACTTACATAATGTTATATCAGCTTTACCTCAATGTAAAATAAATGTCGAGGGCTTCCCTGGTGGCTCAGTGGTAAAGAATTCACCTCCCAATGCAGAAGACACAGTTTCAATCCCTGATCTGGGAAGATTCCACTTGCCTTGGAGCTACTAAGCCCACAACTACTTTGCCTGTGCTCTAGAGCATGGGAGCCACAGCTATGAAGCCTGCACGCCCTAGAGTCCATGCTCTGCAACAGGAGGAGCCACCACAGTGAGAAGCCTGTGCACTGAGACTAGAGAGCAGCTCCCGCTCGCTGAAGCTAGAGAAAAGCCTGAGAAGCAATGAGGACCCAGAACAGCCAGTGAATAAAATTGTAAAAAATAAATAAAATTTAAAAGTTCCGTCTAAATAGGGAATATTATATTCTGAAATATGTCCGGGAAGGGAGAGACATACATAATAACAGTAAGTAAACCGTCTTTAATTTTTGCCAAGAGTGCCGATTAGCCTTATTGCTCTTTTGGTTATACTGTAAGGAAGAATTAGAAGTAGTTACTGATTTGAGAGGAAGTGCTTCTGCATAGAAGTCCTAGCCATTTATGAAGACCATATTTTGGGAAGAATTCATCATCGTCTTCTGCTCTTGGGGAGGGGGAAGCCCACGATAGGTCACTGTGTCTCTGAACTTGAGGACAGTCCCAGATGGTGCATCTGGGTAACGAGGCTGCCTGCTGTTGGTGGCCAAGGCTGTAGTGTCACTGCTCATGCCTGCAGGGCATCTTCATGAGAGTCCACAGATGGACAGTCATCTGGGAGAAGGGTCGCTTTGTGGGGAGTGGGAGGTCGATTTCCCATTCATCACCATGCTGGCTGATTTCCTGACAACTTTATTTTCTGATATCAGACTAGTCCTTTTGGTCTTGTTCATGCTTTTTCTCAACTGATACATTCTTCTGAGATAAACAAAGGAACATGTCTGCGTATGTCAGCTATTGCTTGCTATTTCAGCTACTCTGGCAAGGTTGCTGACACCACGGTGCACAGGAAAGTGCTCACTGATGGACTTGGGGTGGTCTTGCTTTGACACTGAAGCCCCGCTCCTCCCCTTGCCTTCCCTCTTGTTGTTGTTGGTCAATTGCTAAGTTGTGTCTGACTCTTTGAGACCCCATGGACTATACCTGCCAGGCTCCTCTGTCCGTGGGATTTCCCAGGCAAGAATACTGAAGTAGGTTGCTGTTATCTTCTTCAGGGGATCTTTCCAACCCAGGGATTGAACTCGTGTCTCCTGTGTTGACAGGTGGATTCTTTACCACTGAGCCACCAGGGAAGCCACCTCCATCAATTCAAGGGTCTGAGATGATCTATGGGATCAGTGGGGCTGGATGTCCCCAGAGATGTGGCACCAGGAAAAAGTCACCCCAGGAAACACATCAGAAAGTCATTCACAGCTGACAAAGGCAAGACAGCTCTGTCCACCACACAAACAAAGCATAATAACCACAGGAAATATTCACACCTCGTTGAATCCTGCTAAGAAACCCTAAGTAAATATATAAAGTCAAAATATCTGTAATATCCATGTGGATCACAGTGTAGCCTATAGGATCATTAAATGGATAATTTGTTATTATAGAACATATATCACTATATATTTAATAGATGAAATTATGCTAAATATTACTTAGGAGACCTACTTTCTCTTCTGTTAAATCATAATGCCAGCCATACTGTTGTAAACCCTATACAAATGTTTATCCGTAAGTAAATGATGTAAGACACCAATTTCATTCCATTGTGAGTCTGACGGTTTTACTTAACCCTTCTGATGTTGGGATTGTCACATACGGGGTGTAGGACTGCATGGATTTCCTATCCCTGTTGGGGCTGCTAGTTATGAAAAATGAAGGTTTGTGCTCATCCAGTTCATCGTTTATACTTCCAGGGCCTAGCACAGTGCCCTACTTGACAAGTTGTTTTTTTTTTTTTTAATGAAAATTTCTTTGTTTTTTTTTAATGAAAATTTATTGGTGAAGAATATCTGGCAAATATATATATATATATATATATATATATATATATATATTTCAGTGGGCTCTGAGAATTGTGGTCTGAAAGTCTGTGCACATCTCCTAGGTCTGGTTCTTCCTGAGCAGTGGTTGCTTGTAAGCCAGCTTGTCTAAATCCAGCCTCAGACCCGTCCCTTTCTTTGGCCCCGGTGTCTGTGTGGGTATCATCATTCCTTCGTCTCGCCCCTGTGTCTGTTTTTGCACAGTGTGGTAAAGCCGTGAAAATCTCTTAGGAAGTTTTCTTTAGAGATGCTTCTTGCGTTCAAAACGCTACCTTCTTTAGTCTTTCTCTCCTTTAATATTGACCTGCTGGTTGATCTCTCCATTTTACCCCTTCTCTTTTTATCCAGGCACTTCCTGTTCAGAAATCGAGAGTGCCTCCCTGCAGTCTGTAGGGAGAAGGCACACGCCTTGGTCTGCGTTCTAGGGGACCCTGCACCTGGTTTAACTGCAGCAGCTCAGTTGTTCGTCACTCTCCGCGTACCTGGCCCTCTGCACCTGCAGAGCCTGCCCACAACTCCCGGCCGTTCCTGTTTGCTGTGAGCCCTGGACAGACAGTCCCCGCTCTGCTCACTGGACATTTAACCTCTGTCCCCTTTAATGTGAGTTACATTCTCAAGCGTCATAGGTCATGCCGCACAATAAATTATTATGGGGATTTGACTTCGGCTTCACAGTTCTTATCCTGAAATTTGGACAATGGTGGCCTTAAAATGCAAGATGAAATTTAAAAAGGAAAAATTATCTATTTTATGGTTGATGGTAAAACACAAACAGATATAGAACCCCAATTTGGGCATCCCTTAGACACTTAGAGTGAGAGCTGCTGACTTAAAAAATAGTCACAACCTGAAAGTTGAGACTTATGTTTTATTCTGTGGAAATTTCTAGGACTTAAGCCCAAGAGGCAGCATCTCAAGTAACCCTGAGAGAACTGCTCCAAGGAGGTGGCAAGGGGGGAGACTCAGAATATATAGGAGTTTTGCAACAAAGGGCAGGTAGTCTGAATATCAAGAGATAATTAAAGAAACCCAGATGTCTTAAGGAATTTAGCACTTTGCTGTATATGGGATGATGCACGAGTCTGGGCTCACTGCAATCTGTCCTTTCATATGCACCTCACATCTGGGGCCAGCGCACTGTGATTTGCACATCCTGAGTGCCTCGGTGCTCCCTGTCGGGAGTGGCAGCAGCCTGGCAGCTGTTGATGGCAGGTATTTTTCTCCTTCCTGAGTTCCCTGGAGGGCTGGGATCACTGATGAGTGTGACATCCTTGTTTATAGATACGGCAAGAAGTATTCCAGTTCTCAGTGTTGGCGTCAACTTTGTCTCCCACATGGCCACGTGAACCTCTGGGACCCCCACCCACAGGTGCAGGGCTGCCTGCTCTGCAAGGGGCCCCCTGGGGACGTGCCCTGGCCATGTGCTCTGCGGGGACCACACTGTGCTTGCATCAGCTGGCATGTTTAGCCGTGGGATGGTGGTTCTGCTACTATCATGTTGCCTGCCCCAAGTCCAAGGGTGTGATGGCCCCAAACACACCGTCACACTGAGGCGCTTGTAATGATTTCTGCAGAGCATGTGGCTCATGTCACAGCCTGTCACGGGGGAGGGTCTTCTCGGAGGGTGACCACCCTCTGCCACTCAGTCACTTGGCTGTGCCATCCAGCTGCTCTTGCCTCCATGTGTAGGACAGTCGGTGCCATCCCAAGGAGGGGATGCCTGTCACCTTGGCCCTGGGGACACTCGGATCCCCCTGCAGCACTAGGGGTGGGCAGCCCTTCCCGCAGGGACTGGCTGTTTGTTCCTGGTGAGATGGTGCTACAACTGTGCTTGGCGTACTGACCCTCAACCCTGAGCCAGGGCGGGAGAACATCTGGTTACCAGATGAAGCGGCATTGTAGGGTGTGATGTCCCAGCTTTTTGCTTTGTGTGGGAACTGACATAGACAGGTTCTAATTTTTAATTTTGCCAAATAAGGGCATTAATGAAAATCTACTCATCTCATATTCTGTCATAAGAGGAAAAAAAAAGCCTAAAATTACTGCATGAGATGTTATTAAATGGAATAGATTTAGCTTTGTGATTCTTACTTTCCTCCGTTCACTGAGACTGGGTGAGAACTGGTCCAGGAACGGGTGCCCTGGTCCTAAGTTTGGGAACCATGATTCTGTGACCCATGTTCATTTAGTGGAGTTTTAGGTCCTCTTTTAGTTTGGTAACTAGGGCACCCTCTCCCCCTCCTCCTTCCCCTACCATACACGTCTTTGCAACACCTTCAAACTACTGGCTGTGATGGCTTGTCCTCTAATTATTTCCTGTGTGGATATCTTGTCCCTTCCAGCCGAACTGTGATGCTAGGTAAACAGAAGGCACTGAATAGCTAATCATTCGAATTTATTTCTGTAACATATGCTGGTCTGCTGTTTGGAGGACTGCAGGCTACTGATGTGTGTTGTGGGTCTGTGTGTGTGTGTTTGGAAGTCAGCTGGAGTCCTCTATACGCATAGGAACATAAATGAAGGATGCACATTTTTGAAGAATGAGGGGCTTCTCAGGTGGCACTAGTGGTAAAGAACCCACCCGCCAATGCTCGAGGTGGGAGAGACGTGGGTTCAATCCCTGAGTCGGAAGTATGCCCTGGGAGGAGGACATGGCTACCCGCTCAGTATTCTTGCCTGGAGAATCCCATGGACAGAGCAGCCTGGAGAGTTGCAAAGAGTCAGACACGACTGAAGCTACTTAGCACGAAGCACAAAAGCTCTGCCATAAGAAAACAAGCCCGTGGAGCTTTCTCCATCTTTCTCTCTGTTTCCTGCAAAGCTGGAAGGATGGACTCCCTGTTTCGTGGGTGTGGCCCTACATGTGAGTCTCTTCAAGCTCCCCTCATTTTTGATGATTTAATGATTCTGCAGGGTGTAGCCAGTAGCTGAGATTCTTCCACAAAATATCAGAATTGTTTTTCATTTTAATGTTTTTTATTTTTAAAACGTCATAAAATATTTCTCAGAGTGACAGCTGAGCTTCAATATTTATGACTTTCTGATTGCTCTAGCAGTTTAGAAAAAAAATTTAAAAATGAGCCCTCAAGTAAAATTTAAGTGGAAAAGATTAAAATTCAGAATTATGGACTTTTAAATATTTGAATAAACACTCTTGGCTGGGAAATTTTATGTGCCAGTCCTGGTTTCCTTACACTTGACAGTCCTTGAAAAAGGACTGAAATTCTTTCTTGAAAATATATAGACTGTGTTATTTTTGGAAGATAAACTTTTCTGTGTCAGCACAAATCCCCGTACCCCCAAACTGTCCGCCTGCCCACCCCCAGCTTCTAGACTTCTACTTTTGGCTAAAAACCAAGCACAGGTGGGGAGCACGTGAGTGGGTGAGATGGGTAAGCGACAGAACATCATTATCTTTGGGGTGTTTTAAACTGACACCCACACGGCTGACTTATCGGTATGTGCTCAACACTGTTCAGTCACTTCCATTTTGGGACATTCTCATTGTTTTCCCGAATGAGTTTTCAGGTTCAAATGTATTAAGTATTAAGACTAAATTAGATTCTCTTTCCTTACCCCAAATGCAGCTGTTTAATTGCTTTGTGATTTTGTGATTGGTTTCTCTTCTTCAAATAATATGTTTCTCTAATGATTTAATAGATTATGTTATTCATGCCTGATTAATCTTTTAGGAGGGAAGAATAACCTGTCTCCCTCCCTTCATGGTGTATGTAGTGTAACTTTATTACTATCAATTCAAGCTGCCATAAGAAAGGTTATGAATATGCCTGAGAAAATAGACACCATTGAGACAAATAATCTCAGAAGGGGAATAAGGCAGGATCCTCTCTCCCCAAAAGAGACTCACTATAAATGAGAATTTTATTAAACTTCATTAAAATGTTTACATCTTAATAAGACCTGAGACCTGTGGCATTTTATTGTCTTAGTTTTTTTCTCTTTCATTCATTCTTTCAACACATCTTCTGAGTGACACTGACCCTTGTCCTAGGTGCTGGGAGAATAGTAGCAAATAACTCCAAGAAAAGTTCTGGCTTTGTGAATTCTATGAACTTTTTTTTTTTTTTTTAAATAAAAAGCTTACTGTGTGAGCTTACTGAAGTTTATATAAAAGACTTGATTATATATTGCAGCCTTATTATTAAAGAAGCCAACGTGACTCATCTGAGATTAGATTCTTAGGGGAGCATAGTGCACAGGGTGGTGGTAAAAGACCCCTTTTCTAGACCTGGGGTCCGAGCGGTGGTGGGTATACATTGTGGAGCCTGAAAGTGACCAAGGGGCGAAGAGAAGGGACATGGGAAACAGGAAATGTCAGTGTTGTTTACAGTAGGTATTGTGACCACATTCTCCCAAACATTCTAAACAGCAGAGGAGAAAATCATCCTTGTGTTTGGTCCAAGAAAAAGGTTTTACTCAAAACAATATCTAAAAAAAATGTTGGACTTGGCCAATTTTGGGATTTTGCACATGAGGCAAAACCTTAAGCAGAGCCGACCTTGTGTGCATGAATGCTACAGTTCTGAATGAGAAGAAGGCAGAGTTGGGGAATACCTCTCTCATCTCCCATTTACCCTTTTCTGCCTCTGACTTACTTATCCTTACCCTCAGCCCCCATGGCAGGGTTTAGACCTGGGATTCTCAAGGGCTTCCCTTGTAGCTCAGTAGGTAAAGAATCTGCCTGCAGTGCAGAAAACCCAGGTTCGATCCCTGGGGTGGGAAGATCCCCTGGAGAAGGAAATGGCAACCCACTCCAGTATCCTTGCTTGGAAAATCTCAGAGACAGAGGAGCCTGATGGGCTATAGTCCACGGGGTGGCAAAGAGTCAGGCATGACTGAGCGACTAACACTTACCTAAACCCCTACTTAGAAATGAGCCACTCTGCTAAGCTTCAGTTTCCTCATCTAGGAAATAAAAATAAGAATACTAGCTTCAGAAGGTGCAAGTGAAGATTAGTTATAATCATACTGGTGCTTTGTACTCAGTTGGGTCCAGCTCTTTGCGACTCCATGGACTGTAGACCACCAGGCTCCCCTATCCATGGAATTCTCCACGTAAGAATACTGGAATGGGTTGCCATTCCCTTCTGTAGGGGATCTTCCTGACCCAGGCATTGAACCCAGGTCTCCCACATTGCAGGCAGATTCTTTACCATCTGAGTCACCGTTCAGTTCAGTTCAGTCGCTCAGTCGTGTCTGACTCTTTGCGAACCCATGAATCACAGCACGCCAGGCCTCCCTGTCCATCACCAACTCCCGAAATTCACTCAAACTCATGTCCATCGAATCGGTGATGCCATCCAGCCATCTCATCCTCTGTCGTCCCCTTCTCCTCCTGCTTCCAATCCCTCCCAGCATCAGGGTCTTTTCCAGTGAGTCAACTCTTTGCATGAGGGGGCCAAAGTATTGGAGTTTCAGCTTCAACATCAGCCCCTCCAATGAACACCCAGGACTGATCTCCTTTAGGATGGACTGGTTGGATCTCCTTACAGTCCAAGGGACTCTCAGGAGTCTTTTCCAACACCACACTTCAAAAGCATCAATTCTTTGGTGCTCAGCTTTCTTCACAGTCCAACTCTCACATCCATACATGACCACAGGAAAAACCATAGCCTTGACTAGATGGACCTTTATTGGCAAAGTAACGTTTCTGCTGTTGAATGTGCTATCTAGGTTGGTCATAACTTTCCTTCCAAGGAGTAAGTGTCTTTTAATTTCATGGCTGCAGTCACCATCTGCAGTGATTTTGGAGCCCAAAAAAACAAAGTCTGACACTGTTTCCACTGTTTCCCCATCTATTTCCCATGAAGTGATGGGACTGGATGCCATGATCTTCATTTTCTGAATGTTGAGCTTTAAGCCAACTTTTTCACTCTCCTCTTTCACTTTCATCAAGAGGCTTTTGAGTTCCTCTTCACTTTCTGCCATAAGGGTGGTGTCATCTGCATATCTGAGGTTATTGATATTTCTCCCAGCAGTCTTGATTCCAGCTTGTGCTTCTTCTAAACCAGCATTTCTCATGATGTACTCTGCATATAAGTTAAATAAGCAGGGTGACAATCTACAGCCTTGACGTATTCCTTTTCCTATTTGGAACCAGTCTGTTGTTCCATGTCCAGTTCTAACTGTTGCTTCCTGACCTGCATACAGGTTTCTCAAGAGGCAGGTCAGGTGGTCTGGTATTGCCATCTCTTTCAGAATTTTCCACAGTTTATTGTGATCCACACAGTCAAAGGCTTTGGTATAGTCAATAAAGCAGAAATAGATGTTTCTGGAACTCTCTTGCTTTTTCCATGATCCAGCAGATGTTGGGAATTTGGTCTCTGGTTCCTCTGCCTTTTCTAAAACCAGCTTGAACATCTGGAAGTGCACGGTTTATGTACTGCTGAAACCTGGCTTGGAGAATTTTGAGCATTACTTTACTAACGTGTGCTGCTGCTGCTGCTAAGTCTCTTCAGTCATGTCTGACTCTATGCGACCCCAGAGAAGGCAGCCCACCAGGCTCCCCATCCCTGTGATTCTCCAGGCAAGAATACTGGAATGGGTTTCCATTTCCTTCTCCAATGCATGAAAGTGAAAAGTGAAAGTGAAGTCGCTCAGTCGTGTTGGACTCTTAGTGACCCCATGGACTACAGCCTACCAGGCTCCTCCGTCCATGGGATTTGCCAGGCAAGAGTTCTAGCATGTGAGATGAGTGCAATTGTGTGGTAGTTTCAGCATTCTTTGACATTGCCTTTCTTTGGGATTGGAATGAAAACTGACCTTTTCCAGTTCTGTGGCCACTGCTGAGTTTTCCAAATTTGCTGGCATATTGAGTGCAGCACTTTCACAGCATCATCTTTCAGGATTTGAAATAGCTCAACTGGAATTCCATCACCTCTACTAGCTTTGTTCGTAGTGATGCTTTCTAAGCCCCACTTGACTTCCCATTCCAGGGTGTCTGGCTCTAGGTGAGTGATCACACCATCATGGTTACCTGGGTTGTGAAGATCTTTTTTGTACATTTCTTCTGTGTATTCTTGTCACCTCGTCTTAATATCTTCTGCTTCTGTTAGGTCCATACCATTTCTGTCCTTTATCGAGCCCATCTTTGCATGAAATGTTCCCTTGGTATTTCTAATTTTCTTGAACAGATCTCTAGTCTCTGTTGTTTTTCTCTATTTGTTTGCATTGATCGATGAGGAAGGCTTTCTTATGTCTCCTTGCTATTCTTTGGAACTCTGCATTCAGATGCTTATATCTTTCCTTTTCTCCTTTGCTTTTCACTTCTCTTCTTTTCACAGCTATTTGTAAGACCTCCTCAGACAGCCATTTTGCTTTTTTGCATTTCTTTTCCATGGGGATGGTCTTGATCCCTGTCTCCTGTACAGTGTCATGAACCTCTGTCCATAGTTCATCAGGCACTCTATGTATCAGATCTAGTCCCTTAAATCTATTTCTCACTTCCACTGTATAATCATAAGGGATTTGATTTAAGTCATACCTGAATGGTCTAGTGGTTTTTATAAATATGATGTATGTGAAAGTGCTTTGATACAATTAATAATAAGACAGCATCATAACTACTACTTCCTTAAGGAATGAAAGTAAAACTCTGAGAAACACAGGAAGCTCTACATTAAAAGAGTGCCACATGGAATGGCCATGGGGTGGGTTTGTTTGTTGATCAGATGGTGCCTTTAATTAGATCATGTGTGAGGTTTCACATTCTGCCCATGGAAAGCCTTATTAAACCCGACTCATTCTGATCCCCAGTTACTCACTCTCGCCAGGCTGGTCCCAGATGGAACTTTATAAGGGACGTACTTCCTGTAGATATGGCCGACCCTGGAACATGGAACGTCAAACATTTCTCCTCCACACATCCAGACCTACAGAGGGGAAATTGGAAGTGCAATAAAAAAGAAGAGTGCATTTCATACAAAAGGCCCCAAATTATTAGTAAGAGTTACACAAAATCTTAAAATCTCTTAAAGTCTCTGTATCAGTAATTTCTACTTATCAATAGTTAGCCAGGAAAATAAACCCACATTTTCATTTTTTTTATTTATTTTTTAACTGGTGGGAAATTGCTTTGCAATTTTGTGTTGGTTTCTGCCTACAGCAATGCAAATCAGTCATATTATATATATATATATATATATATATATATATATATATATATATATGTATATATATATATTATCACTTTCCTCCCGAGCCTCCTTCCGTCCCCCCATCCCACCCTTCTAGGTCATCACAGAGCACCAGGCTGCTCTCTCTGTGTTATTTAGCAACTTCCCACTATTCTATGCATGATAGTGTATATATGTCAATGCTACTTTCTCAATTTGTCCCACCCTCACCTTGTCCTACTGTGTCCACAAGTCCATTCTGTACTAGTTTCATCAGTACCAGTTTTCTAGATTCGGTATATATGTGTTAGTTTTTCTCTTTCTCACTTATTTCACTCTATGCAAGAGACACTAGGTTCATCCACTTCACTACAACTGGCACAGGTTCATCCTTTTATGGCTGAGTGATATTCCATTGTGTATATGTACCGCAAGCTATCCATTTACTGTTAATGGACATCTAGGTTGCTCCATGTCCTTGTGATTGTAAATATAGCTGCAGTGAATATTGGGGTACCTGTATCTTTTAGAATTGTGGGTTTCTCAGGGCATATGCCCAGTGGTGGGATTGCTGGGTCATTTGGTATTTTTATTCCTAGTTTTTAAGGAATCTCCATACTGTTCTCCATAGTGGCTGTATCAGTTTACATTCCCACCAACAGTGCAGGTGGGTTCCTTTTCTCCACATCCTCTCCAGCATTTATTGTTTGTAGATATTTTGATGATGGCCATCCTGATGGGTGTGAGGTGATAGATACCTCATTACAGTTTTGATTTGCAGTTCTCTAATAATCAGTGATGTTGAACATCTTTTCATGTGTTTATTGGCCATCTGTATGTCTTCTTTGGAGAAATGTGTGTTTAGGCTTTCTGTTCATTTTTTGATTGGGATATTGAGCTGTATGAGTTGCTTATATATTTTGGAGATTAACCCTTTGTCAGTTGCTTTGTTTGCAATTATTTTCTCCCATTCTAAGGGTTGTCTTTTCATCTTGTTTATAGTTTCCTTTGCTGTGCAAAAGCTTTTATATTTTATTAGGTCCTATTTATTTATTTTTCTTTTTATTTCCATTCATCTAGGAGGTAACCCCACATTTTTAAAAGCTCAGATTCATAAAAGTATACAACCAAAATATTAGTTCACTAAATCCAATTTACATAGACATGTTGACATTTTGAAAAGTTGTAGTAGAATTTTATTACAGCTATTGCATTACATTGGGGTTTGATGGTTAGATGTCTTATTTATATAGATATTTGTTTTGACAATCTTGTGGAATAATTTGAGGAAATAACATTGGAATTTAAATGTCAATTAAAAATTTAAAGTGTAAACATGAAATTTCTAACACTGGTGAATGAATGAAAGAATATAAGCATATCCATACTTTACATCTAGATTCTGAAACTTTCAGTAGAGCTTACTTAAAAAATCCGAGTTGTGTTCTAATTTCTCCCCACCCCTGATCTTTTCTTAGGTACAGAAAATAATTGGTTAGCAATGTGAACTCAAGACATGGAAAACTCAGGATATCTGTTAAGATGCTGTACTTAAATTTAGTAACAAAAATTAATTGGTTGTATTTTACCATGACTACCCACTTGAACCATTAATCATGGTTTTATATAACAGGCTGCTACTGCTGCTAAGTTGCTTCAGTCGTGTCTGACTCTGTGTGACCCCATAGACGGCAGGCTACCAGGCTCCTCCGTCCATGGGATTTTCCAGGCAAGAGTACTGGAGTGGGTTGCCATTGCCTTCTCCTGTAACTGCATAGTGATACACTAATTCAAACTTATTGCTATGGGGGAAAAACACCATTTAATGAGACATGAAGACAAAGCACAAACCCGACTAAGGGAACACACGCTGTGGACCACAGCATGGCTATGACCAGAGCAAGTGGGGGGACGGGGGAGGGGAGACGGATGGGTAAACTACAGCCTCGGGGGCGGGGGATGGGTGGGAGGCTGGGGTCTGGATTGATGACGACTAAGCATGGGGTCGCACAGAGTCGGACACGACTGAAGCGACTTAGCAGCAGCAGCAGCAGCAGCAAGCAGACAACAGGATGAGACAGGAAATCAAAACCCATGATGTAACAGGCTACTTACTATAAAATAACTAATAAATGCAGGCTTCATATATACTAGATTTTTAAACTGTTTTCATTGCAAGAAAACAATTTAAAAGAGAGTTAGATAATGTAACAGTTTTTTTTACATTTTTTTTTTTTTTTTTGAAGACATGAAATTTTTGACTTGGTCTATTTTAACCACAACATTGCAATTTCACAACTTTGAAAGAAAAACTTTTAATTTAGTAGAAATTCTTTTTTTTTTTTTTTATAGTTTATCTCTGTCTTTATTTTTTTTTTTTTATTTTTTACCATGAGGTACTTTAGTTATTTTCAGTATTCATCCCACTTGCATAATATCTAAGACAGAACTATGTCATACCATATTCTTTTTTTTTTTTCTGAAAAATTTCACAATATAATGTTGATAGTTTACCATGAAGAAATTAAGAAAAGAGAATAGTTTCTAATGTTTATCCATGTATTGACTGTTCGTAGTGCTCTTTACTCCTTCCTGTATTTCCCAGTTTTGTTTTGATATTATCATCATTCATAAAGGACTTTATCATTTTTTATAGCTCGTGCATGCTTCCTTAGCTTTCATTTCTCTGAAGGTGTTTTCACTCCCATTTCAAAAGATACTTTCAATGAATATCTATTACAGAATTGACAGCTTTAATTTTTCAGCACTTTATTTATTTTTTATTTGATAAATTTAATGCCTTTTATTGCCATACCTCATTTTACTGTGCTTTGCTTTAGTGAGCTTTATAGATACATGTTTTTTTTTTTTTTTTTTCCTTGTTAATTTTCTGTTTAGTTGATCTATCCATAAGTGTGAGTGGGGTATTAAAGTCTCCCACTATTATTGTGTTATTGTTAATTTCTCCTTTCATACTTGTTAGGATTTGTCTTACATACTGCGGTGCTCCCATGTTGGGTGGATATATATTTATAATTGTTATATCTTCTTCTTGGATTGATCCTTTGATCATTATGTAGTGACCTTCTTTGTCTCTTTTCACAGCCTTTGTTTTAAAGTCTAATTTATCTGATACGAGTATTGTGACTCCTGCTTTCTTTTGGTCCCAATTTGCATGGAAAATCTTTTTCCAGCCCTTCACTTTCAGTCTGTATGTGTCCCCTGTTTTGAGGTGGGTCTCTTGTAGACAACATATGTAAGGGTCTTGTTTTTGTATCTATTCAGCCAGTCTTTGTCTTTTGGTTGGGGCATTCAACCCATTTACGTTTAAGGTAATTACTAATAAGTATGATCCCGTTGCCATTTACTTTATTGTTTTGGGTTCGAGTTTATACACCATTTTTGTGTTTCCTGTCTAGAGAATATCCTTTAGTATTTGTTGGAGAGCTGGTTTGGTGGTGCAGAATTCTCTCAGCTTTTGCTTGTCTGAAAAGCTTTTGATTTCTCCTTCATACTTGAATGAGATCCTTGCTGGGTACAATAATCTGGGCTGTAGGTTATTTTCTTTCATCATTTTAAGTATGTCTTGCCATTCCCTCCTGGCTTGAAGAGTTTCTATTGAAAGATCAGCTGTTATCCTTATGGGAATCCCCTTGTGTGTTATTTGTTGTTTTTCCCTTGCTGCTTTTAATATTTGTTCTTTGTGTTTGATCTTTGTTAATTTGATTAATATGTGTCTTGGGGTGTTTCTCCTTGGGTTTATCCTGTTTGGGACTCTCTGGGTTTCTTGGACTTGGGTGATTATTTCCTTCCCCATTTTAGGGAAGTTTTCAACTATTATCTCCTCAAGTATTTTCTCATGGTCTTTCTTTTTGTCTTCTTCTTCTGGAACCCCTATGATTCGAATGTTGTAGCGTTTAATATTGTCCTGGAGGTCTCTGAGATTGTCCTCATTTCTTTTAATTCGTTTTTCTTTTATCCTCTCTGATTCATTTATTTCTACCATTCTATCTTCTAATTCACTAATCCTATCTTCTGCCTCTGTTATTCTACTATTTGTTGGCTCCAGAGTGTTTTTAATTTCATTTATTGCATTATTCATTATATATTGACTCTTTTTTATTTCTTCTAGGTCCTTGTTAAACCTTTCTTGCATCTTCTCAATCCTTGTCTCCAGGCTATTTATCTGTGATTCCATTTTAATTTCAAGATTTTGGATCAATTTCACTATCATTATTTGGAATTCTTTATCAGGTAGATTCCCTATCTCTTCCTCTTTTGTTTGGTTTGGTGGGCATTTATCCTGTTCCTTTATCTGCTGGGTATTCCTCTGTCTCTTCATCTTGTTTAAATTGCTGAGTTTGGGAGTCCTTTCTGTATTCTGGCAGTTTGTGGAGTTCTCTTTACTGTGGCGTTTCCTCGCTGTGTGTGGGTATGTAGAGGTGGCTTGTCAAGGTTTCCTGGTTAGGGAAGCTTGTGTCGGTGTTCTGGTGGGTGGAGCTGTATTTCTTCTCTTTGTTCAGTCGCGCTATGGGGAGGGAGGGAGGGATGCTGCAAACAAATGACACTGGCGTGCGCTCGCAGTGCCTCAGCCACACTGGGTCTGCCCCCGCTCACGGCGCGTGTAGCCTCCCTGCCCACACTGCTCAGGCTCTAGGTTGTTCCGCCGGGAACAATCCGAGGCTGGCCCTGGGTTGCATGCACCTCCCAGGTCCGAGCCGCTCAGGTTCAGGCACTCAGGTAGTCCTCAGAGGCGCAGACTCAGTTGGGGCTGCGTTTTGTGCTCTTCCCAGGTCCGAGCAGCTCAGGTGATGAGGTGTTTGGCGAGCGCCAATGCTGCGACTTATCGCCTCCCCGCCACTTGGTTATCTGGGTGTAAAACCGGCGCACCTTCTCAGGCAGATGTTGACCGTCCAGACCCCCAATAAGTTTTAGTTAGCAAAGAAGCCAGTTTTATAGATAATGTCTCTCTGGGGCTGAGATTGCCCCCTTCTGGCTCTGGCTGCCTGTCACCGGAGGGGGAAGGTTTGCAGCCGGCTACCTCTGTTTAGTCCTTTGTTCCGTGCGCGGGCTGGCGGTGTCTTAGGTTAGGGCTGGCTTTTCGCATGGTAGATATCCCACAGTCTGGTTTGCTAGCCCAAATTATTTCGCTCAGATAGCGCTCAGGGTATTCAGGCCAGATTCTTACTCTCAGTGATGCAGCCCACGCCGCGCCTCCCTGCCCAGCCCCCGCTTGCTAATGGCGGATGCAGGCGTCTGCGCTGCTTCTCCGCTGGAGGAGTTACCATAGGGCTCGCAATCTGCGAGTTTTAATTGTTTATTTATTTTTTCTCCCTGTTATGTTGTCCTCTGTGCTTCCAAAGCTCGGCACGGATTCAGCAGTGAGAAGGTTTCCTGGTGTTTGGAAACTTCTCTCTTTTTAAGACTCCCTTCCCGGGACGGAACTCCGTCCCTCCCTCTTTTGTCTCTTTTATTGTCTTTAATATTTTTTCCTACCTCCTTTCGAGGAGTTGGGTTGCTTTTCTGGGTGCCTGATGTCCTCTGCCGGCATTCAGAAGTTGTTTTGTGGAATTTACTCGACGTTTAAATGCTCTTTTGATGAATTTGTGGGGGAGAAAGTGTTTTCCCCGTCCTACTCCTCCGCCATCTTGGCGCCTTCCCCCTTTACATTTATTTTTAATTGGAGGATAGTTATAATATTGTGTCGGTTTCTGTCAAATATCAACATGAATCAGCCACAGGTACACACATGTCCCTCCTTCTTGGACCTCCTACCCCTCCCACCCCTCTAGGTTACCACAGAGCATTGGGTTGACCTGCCAGTGTCATACAGCAAATTCCCACTGGCTATCGGTTTTACATATGGTAGTGTATATGTTTCAATGCTATTCTCTCTATCCGTCTCACCCACTGTGTCTGGGAGACAGGTCTAGGGACAGGTCTTTGTTTTTCTCCTTTTCATGTTTAATCTTACATTGCTTCAGCCTCTTGGGATCTTTCCAGATGCCTGTACTATATAGTTTAGAAGGTTCACTGACCCTGCCAGCTTTCCATGATCTGTGCAGAATTCTGATGTCTTGACCAGAACCAAGTTGAAATTGATACCATGGGTAATCCTGAATGCATTTAGAGTAACTGAGTATTATTTTAATAATCCACTTGCCTTCCCCTTGGGGTTCCATCAGCATTTGTCCACCAGTCTTACTTAGAGTGTCATTCCTCTTGGTGAAAGAAGCTGGGACTGTTGACTGAAAAAATACATGCAACCTAAAAATTGAGATTTATGTTTTATTCGGTGGGAATTTTTAGGACTTCAAGGCTGGAAGACAGCATCTCCCAAGAAAAGATGAGAAAGACAACCCTGAGAGAACTGCTCTGAAGAAGTGAGGGGAGCATTCAAGGTTATACAGAAGTTTTATAACAAAGGACAGGTGATCTGAACATCAAAAGTATTTTTGGGAGTTAGAGAAAACCAGATATCTCAAGTTAAGGAATTTAGTGCTTTTCTATGTGTGGGAAGATGCAAGAGTCTGGGTTCACTGAAGTCATTCCTTTCACATGCACCTCAGCTGTCTGGGGCCAGTGTGTCCTGTATTTTCACACCTGAGTTCCTCAGTGTTCACTGTGGGGAGTGGCTGCAGTCTGATAGGTGCCAGATCATGGGTATTCTTTTCCTTCTTGAGTGCTCTTGGGGCTCAGAAATTCTCATTTGGAGGGCTGGAATTGATGGTGACTGTGACATGCTTGTTTACTGATAATGGCAGGATATACTTCATTCTCAGAACCACATGTGAGACATAAACATTTCTCTTTCCCTCTTCCAATATTTCACTTTAACAGATATTGTGTATCTGTGTCAGGGTTCTCCAGAGAAACAGAAGCAACAGGGAATGCATAGAGGGAGACACTTATTGAAAGGAAGTGGCTCATGAAATTGAGGAGGCTCGGGGAATTCATCTGCAAGGTAGACCAGCAGGCTAAAGATGAGGAAGAGCTGCAATTCAAGTCCAAAGGCAGGAAGTCTGCAGGCGGAATCCCCTCCTGCTTGAGAATGGTCAGTCTTTGTTCTACTGGGGCCTTTCAGTGACTGGATAAGCCCCCCACCCCCTATTATGGACAGAAACTGCTTTTCTCAAAATCCACCAGTGTTCCTCCATACATGGGATTTTCTAGGCAAGAGTACTGCAGTGGGTTGCCATTTCTTTCTCCAGGGAATCTTCCTGACCCAGGGATTGAACACAGGTCTCCCGCATTGTAGACAGACGCTTTACCATCTGAGCCACCAGGGAAGTCCATTTAAATGTTAATCTCATTCAAAAGACATCCTCTTGGAAGCATCCAGAATAATATCTGGACACTCTCAGGCAGCCTTTGACACATGAAACTAACCATTATGCAGCACTACTTACAACAGCTAGAACATGAAAGCATTCTAGATATCCATCAACAGATGAATGGATGAAGAAGTTGTACATTTATACAATACAATGGAATATTACTCAGCCATAAAATGGAATGCATCTGAGTCAGTTCTAATGAGGTGGATGAACCTAGAGCTTATTATACAAAGTGAAGTAAGTCAGAAAGAGGAAATCAAATTTTGTATATTTATACCTGACCTGCCTCTTGAGAAACCTATATGCAGCTCAGGAAGTGGCAGTTAGAACTGGACATGGAACAACAGACTGGTTCCAAATCGGAAAAGGAGTACATCAAGGCTGTATAGTGTCACCCTGCTTATTTAACTTATATGCAGAGTACATCATGAGAAACACTGGGCTGGAAGAAGCACAAGCTGGAATCAAGATTGCCGGGAGAAATATCAATAACCTCAGATATGCAGATGACACCACCCTTATGGCAGAAAGTGAAGAGGAACTAAAAAGCCTCTTGATGAAAGTGAAAGAGGAGAGTGAAAAAGTTGGCTTAAAGCTTAACATTCAGAAAACTAAGATCATGGCATCTGGTCCCATCACTTCATGGGAAATAGATGGGGAAACAGTGGATTCTGGTCCCATCACTTCATGGGAAATAGATGGGGAAACAGTGGAAACAGTGTCAGACTTTGTTTTTTGGGGCTCCAAAATCACTGCAAATGGTGATTGTAGCCATGAAATTAAAAGACGCTTACTCCTTGGAAGGAAAGTTATGACCAACCTAGATAGCATTTTCAAAAGCAGAGACATTACTTTGCCAACAAAGGTCCATCTGGTCAAGGCTATGGTTTTTCCTGTGGTCATGTATGGATGTGAGAGTTGCCCTGTGAAGAAAGCTGAGCACCGAAGAACTGATGGTTTTGAAGTGTGGTGTTGGAGAAGACTCTTGAGAGTCCCTTGGACTGCAAGGAGATTCAACCAGTCCTTCCTAAAGGAGATCAGTTCTGGGTGTTCATTGAAAGGACTGATGCTAAAGCTGAAACTCCAATACTTTGGTCACCTCATGTGAAGAGTTGACTCATTGGAAAAGACTCTGATGCTGGGAGAGATTGGGGGCAGGAGGAGAAGGGGATGACAGAGGATGAGATGGCTGGATGGCATCACCAACTCGATGGATGTGAGTTTGAGTGAATTCCGGGAGTTGGTGATGGACAGGGAGGCCTGGCGTGCTGTGATTCATGGGGTTGCAAAGAGTCAGACACGATTGAGTGACTGAACTGATGCCTCTGTAGAATCTAGAAAGGTGGTACTGATGAATCTGAGCAGCAATGGAGATGCAGACATAGAGAACAGACTTGTGGACACAGTCAATGACACTTTGTAGATAAATGTGTAACTCTGGGTGGACAGTTGATCTAGCTGATATTTTATGAGTGGATTAACAAGACCTTTGCATCATTGTGCTCTTTTTCACTTAATGCCCACAACTCCATGACCAGCTTTACTATTTCCCCAATTATATAGGTGGAAACATGGCAGTCTAGAGGCTCCCTTGCCCAGAGCCACATAATGGGACACATTCAGAACAGAGATATGAGGCTTCATGGTCTAACTTAAAGGTGGCCCAGTGGTATAGAATCTGGCTGCCAAGCAGGAGATGCAAGTTCGATCCCTGGGTTGGGAAGATTCCCTGGAGTAGGAAATGGCAACCCACTCCAGAATTCTTGCCTAGGAAATGCCATGGACAGAGGATCCTGATAGGGTACAGTCCATGGAGTGGTAAAACGTTGAACACAACTTAGTGACTAAATAACAACAAGTACATACTTTAGGCTTTGCTGATCATGTCATCTTGCAACTACAAAACTTTGCTAGGAAGAACATGCATGTATGCTAAGTCACTTCAGTTGTGTCCTACTCTTTGCAACCCTATGGACTATAGCCCACCAGGCTCCCTGTCCATGGGATTCTCCAAGCAAGAACACTGGAGTGGGTTGACATGCTCTCCTCCATGGGATCTTCTTGACCCAGGGATTGAACTCATGTCTCATGTCTCCCACATTGGCTGGCAGGTTCTTTAGCACTAGCGCCATCTGGGGAGCCCTGCTAAGATGAAACATCTGTATTTCAATAAAACTTTGATGACAAAGATAGGCAGTGGATCATAGTTTGCTGGCCCCAGTTCTGTAAAATGCACGGTACTTTCAAACACTGAAATTCAGTGATTGTAAGATAATACATATGGGAGGTTGCACTTTCCCCAGTTTGTTGCCATAATGTCTCCTCTGCCATGTGACCTTGGTAGCCACCACTGAGATGTGGGACTGTGTCCCCTGTCCTTGGATTTGGGTGTGCTTGTGAAGTCTCAGACCCATAGAATATAGCCAGCAGAAATGACCAAGGTCATAGAAGGCAGCAAAGTTTCTTCCTGGCCACTGAGACCTTTGTTTTTGCAGATCTGAGCTGCCAGCTAAGAAATCTGACTCCTTGAGTTGACCCCACTGTAGAAAGTCACACTCAGTCAACAGCCTCAATTGTTTTCACTAATGGCCAACATCAACCGCTGGGCATGTCAATGAAGATTACTTTAAGTCAGGGGTTCCCAGCTTCTGGGATCTAATGCCTGATGGTCTGAGGTGGAGCTGATGTAGTAATAATAGAGGTAAAGTGCACGGTAAATGTCATGTGCTTGAATCATCCAAAACTCCCCTCTCCCCACATCCAGGGAGAAATCGTCTTCCATGAAACTAGTCCCTAATATCAAAAAAGTCGGGAAACACTGTTCTAAATGACTTCAGCCCCTGGCTGTCGAACCACCCCCACCTGCAACCCCAGATATCATGCAGCAGAAATGAGCTCTCTCCTTTGTACCTTTTATGCATTTGGGACAGAGAATCCATGAATTTGACACAATGCCTGTTTTATGCTGTAGGCTCTGGGTGCTTCATTATGCTGTAATAACTTGACTGTAGCCCACCAGGATCCTTGGTCCTTGGGATTCTCCAGACAAGAATACCAGAGTGGGTTGTCATGTTCTTCTCCAGGGGATCTTTCAGACCCAGGGATGGAACCTGCATCTCTTACATTTCCTGTATTGGCAGGCTGGTTCTTTACCACTAATGCCATCTGGGAAGCAGGTGAACTGTAACACATGATGAAAGTTTATGGGTCACCCGTGGATTTTATCTTATCTCACTGTGGGAGACACAGGGAATGACTGGGTGCACTGCCAGGCTATAATTCCTGGTTCCTTTGTTTCAGAAGGGGCTCTATGCCTGTTTCTTGCTAGTGGAATGTAAGAGAAGTGAGTGTGTATCAGCTCTGAGCCCAAGTCAGTGAGCGTGGACATCCTTTTCCCCCTTCTTTACAGTTCTCTTTGTTCCCAGAGCCTGACTAATTGCAGAACATCCAGAGGAGGACTCTAATCCCCTAGAAGGTGGTAGAATCACTAAATTCTGGGTATCCAAAAACCTGGGTGGTCAGAGCACACGGCTCCCTTCCCAGCCAGGGTCAAAGTGTTGCAGCAGCCTGACTGATGCTAAGTTCCTAAGATTTGGGGAGTATTACAGCAGTTGGTCCACTCTAGTGACCTTATTTCATTTTGTTCTGTTTTTGGTCTCTTCTGACATTTTAAATCAAGTATAAAGGAGTTTTAATACAATTTTATAAAAAACTTCATCGAAAAACTGAATCAAATAGCCTGAATGTTTGAGAGATTATTTCCTTTTATTAACTGTGCATTTTAAAGAGAAAATTTGAAAGTAATTGGACAACAGATGGAGGGGTGGGAACTGGGAGGGCAGAGAAAGTTGGGGAGTCCTGTGTGTGTAATGAAATGTCAGAGGTAGGCAGGTACCAAGGAAAAGAAGCCTGCCTACCACCCACAGCGGGGAGAGAGAGAGTTGTTGGCACAAGTGTTTAGTTCTCATAATAAGGGATCAAAGTGCTCCTAGCACTTGGTGAGGTGGCCAGTCTCTCCTGCAAGACAAGGGGATGGTGATGAAGGAGGACAAGATGCAGCCAAGCCCTGGGGCAATGCCTCAACTTCTTTGACCTTAAGCTACTTTTTGGTTGATGTGGTTCTTATAGACTACTCAGCTGGCAGAAGCAGACTAAATACTTCTTTTTAAAAATAATTAATTAATTAAATTTTGGGTCTTCATTGCTGCATGGGCTTTTTCTGCAGTTGTGATGAGCAGAGCTGTTCTCTAGCTGTGGTGCGAAGGCTTCTCATTGCTGAGGCTTCCCTTGTTGGGAAGCACAGGCTCCAGGGCACGTGGGCTTCAGTGGTTGCAGCACCTGGGCTCAGTAGTTGCGGTTCCCGGGCTTTAGAGCACAGGCTCAATAGTTGTGGCAAAAGGGCTTAGTTGCCTTGAGGCACGTGGGATCTAGGTCCCTGATCAGGGATGGAACTCCTGTCTCCTGCATTGGCATGTGGGTTCTTAACCACTGAGCCACCAAGGAAGTCTCAGAAGCAGACTAAATACTCCTCATGAGAGTCTGCCAGAGTAAGGACAGCCACGATTGGAAGTTAAATAAATCATTGTTGCCTTTCTTTCCAGGGTAGGGCAAAATAACCTCACAGACACACAAAAAGGAAATTCTAATTCTCTTTGGAGGTCCCCTAATCCACTTTTTAAAGATCTTTCTCTGGGTGTGTAACAAATTACCACCACCTTAGTGGCTCCCATCAGCACACATTTTTTTATGATCTCATAGTTCTGTGGGTCAGAGGTCATGTAGGCTCTGGGGAGTCCCCTGCTTGGAGTCTCCTGAGATTGAAGTCTGAGTGGTTGCTGGGCTGAGCACTCCTCTGGAGCCTCCAGGGAAGAATCTGCCTTTGGGCTCATTGAGTTGTTGGCAGACGCCAGTTCCTGCAGCAGTAGGACGGGGGCCCTGTTTTCTCTGATGCTCAGGGCTGCTCCCAGACGGATCTCAGTTCCTTGTTCCATGAACTCTCCATCTTAGCCATGGCCAAGCTCCCTCACATAGAACCCTTCTCAGACTAGAAATCTCTCTGACTTGTTCTCCCTGCTGGGGAAAACGCCACACTTTACAGGGGCTCCTTTGACGAGGCCAGGCCCACCAGGATCATCATCCTAGCTTAGTGTGAACTGATTAGAGATGACATTTGCCAAATCTCTGGTGCCCTGGAATGTAACATACTCATAGGAGAAACTCAAGGAAGACAGGCACCTCAATATCCTGGCCGCCACCATCTCCAATGAGTGCAATTTGTCTTCTAGTGATAACTTACTCCTAATTCTTAAAATTCTTCCCCTCAGAAATTTTTCTTTATAGCTAAGTCAAATTCAGAAAATTTCCAGAGTTTTGAAAAATACTAACATGAGTGTTGGAAAGAAGTACAGAATCCTATACTTTTTTTTTTTTTTTCCATGTTGCCACTGTGATCACTTAATTAAAAGTATGAATCTGAGGCTCTCGTGCTTTTATTTAAAATCCGTTAGTGGTTTTCTGTTGCTGCCAGGGTAGTGTTAAAACTCCTGCATAAAAATTCCAAAGGTTCTATTATCTGGTTTTTGCTTAATTGTCCTTGATGACTCTCTCCTGTTTCCCCCTCTCCCTCCCCTACCTGTTCTATTTTTCATTCTCTGGAAAGGATCTCGTTCCCCTCCTCGGGGCTTGCTGCCATGCATTGTTCTCCTGAAAGAAACTCTCCCCTCCCTGTTTCCTATCTCTTGACTTGTGTTGTTGTTTAGTCGCTAAGTTGTGTCCAGCTCTTTGTGACCGGATGGACTGCAGCCCACCAGGCTCCTCTGTGCATGGGATTTCCTAGGCAAGGATCCTGGGGTGAGTTGCCATTTCCTTCTCCAGGGAATCTTCCTGACCCAGGGATCAAACCCACATCTCCTCATCTCCTGCATTGGCAGGTGGATTTGTTACCACTGAGCCACCTGAGAAGCTCCTGAATATGAATATAGCTGCATAAGTCTTCTGTTGGGTATATACCCAGGGAACTGTCTTTCAAGTGGAGACGGTGCTTATGACAACTGGAAGCAAGTGACTTATTTGTGTGCACATAATAGTTTGCTTAATGTTTAGATAATAACTACTTGCTGAGTAGGATCCTCTCCTGTTCAATTATACTCCTGCTTACATAGGGACCCTAAGACTGTCCCCATTTAGTCCTGCCTCTTATGACCTCAGAGCCAACTCACTTTCATTGTAAATACACTAACTCAATTGTCCCTGCTCTTAGAGTTCTTTTTTTTTTTTTTACCATGGATATCACCATGTACTTATTAATTTTTTTCAGTCTTCTTGTAGCATTGCCTGTTTATGTAGAAGGATACCATATCCTGACATGCTAGAGAGGAGTGTTTGGGTAATATTATGGGAACAGAGTTCATCAGGGAACACAATTGTTCTGGCATTTCTCAAACCCTGTATTTGTTCTGAAAGATGTGGTTTACATTTTTAAAAGACATGTCCAATGGGAGAAAATAATAGCAAATGAAGCAACTGACAAACAACTAATCTCAAAAATATACAAGCAACTCCTACAGCTCAACTCCAGAAAAAAAAACGACCCAAAAAATGGGCCAAAGAACTAAATAGACATTTCTCCAAAGAAGACATACAGATGGCTAACAAACACATGAAAAGATACTCAACATCACTCATTATCAGAGAAATGCAAATCAAAACCACTATGAGGTACCATTTCACGCCAGTCAGAATGGCTGCGATCCAAAAGTCTACAAATAATAAATGCTGGAGAGGGTGTGGAGAAAAGGGAACCCTCTTACACTGTTGGTGGGAATGCAAACTAGTACAGCCACTATGGAGAACAGTGTGGAGATTCCTTAAAAAACTGGAAATAGAACTGCCTTATGATCCAGCAATCCCACTGCTGGGCATACACACTGAGGAAACCAGAAGGGAAAGAGACACGTGTACCCAATGTTCATCGCAGCACTGTTTATAATAGCCAGGACATGGAAGCAACCTAGATGTCCATCAGCAGATGAATGGATAAGAAAGCAGTGGTACATATACACAATGGAGTATTACTCAGCCATTCAAAAGAATACATTGGAATCAGTTCTAATGAGGTGGACGAAACTGGAGCCTATTATACAGAGTGAAGTAAGCCAGAAGGAAAAACATAAACACAGTATACTAACGCATATATATGGAATTTAGAAAGATGGTAACAATAACCCGGTGTATGAGACAGCAAAAGAGACACTGATGTATAGAACAGTCTTATGGACTCTGTGGGAGAGGGAGAGGGTGGGAAGATTTGGGAGAATGGCATTGAAACATGTAAAATATCATGTAAGAAACGAGATGCCAGTCCAGGTTTGATGCACGATACTGGATGCTTGGGGCTAGTGCACTGGGACAACCCAGAGGGATGGTATGGGGAGGGAGGAGGGAGGAGGGTTCAGGATGGGAAATACATGTATACCTGTGGCGGATTCATTTTGATATTTGGCAAAACTAATACAATTATGTAAAGTTTAAAAATAAAATAAAATTAAATTAAAAAAAAATCAGGTCCCCCCCCCCCCCAAAAAAAAAGACATGTCCTGGTGGTATGATATGCTGATATTCCTTTAAAAATTATGGCATTGTCATACTTCAGTACCTAATTCTCAGAGAAAAGTTTTACATTTACAAATAACATGTCTTCTTGTTGATAACATAAATATTTTAAAGCAGTGTTATTTTATCCATGAATGAGCACAGTATGTTGTTTTCATCATGTAGTTCGAATTGACTGAATAATTGAATGCTCACCTTATTTTTTAATCACTTTTCAATATCAGCGGCAAATTGGAATTTAGACATGAAGAATGTTAAATTTAATGGAATTGCACAATTACAGTGATCACACAGAATATGAAATTAGTTTCAGTAAGAGACTGATAGTCAGGAGGATAATAAGGGAGCATTAGCAGGTATAAGATGAAGCGTGATATACTGTAATGAAATGGTGATCTAAACATTAAGAAAAAAATTTGTTAGCACATTCAGTTCTGAAGCCTGCTCTCTCTCTAGTCTTACCTCCCCCTCTTCCCAGCCCCTCTGCACATCCCCTGCCCCCGCCTGCCACTCTTGTAGTTCTGATCTCTTTTCTGTTCCTTCAAAATGCCAGACACCCTCCCATCTTAGGGTGTTTGTCCTGGTTAGTCCCTCCAACTGGAATTCTCTCCCAGAACTCCCCATGGCTAACTCCTCATCTCTATCAGATCTTCCCTCCAAGTGCTCTGGTCCCAAACACTGTCTCACCCTACACTGTTTAATGAGAGCCCTCATCACCCCGCTCTGCTTCTGCTGCAGCACTCAACACCTTCTAATTCAGCATGTATCTCACTTCTTCACTGTTGTTGTTCAGTCACCAGGTCATGTCCACCTCTTTGCGACCCCATGGACTGCAGCACACCAGGCTCCCCTGTCCTTCACTATCTCCTGGAATTTGCTCAGATTCATGTCCATTGAGTTGGTGATGCCATCTAACAATCTCATCCTCTGTCGCCCCCTTCTCCTCCTGCCCTCAATCTTTCCCAGCATTTGGGGTCTTTTCCAGTGAGTTGGCTCTTTGCCTCAGGTAGCCAAAGTATCACAGCCTCGGCTTCAGCGTCAGTCCTTCCAATGAATATTCAGGATTAATTTCCTTTAGGATTGACTGATTTCATGTCCTTGCAGTCCAAGGGACTCTTAAGAGTCTTCTCCAACACCACAGTTCAAAAGCATCAGTTCTTCAGCACTCAGCCTTCTATGTGGTCCAGCCCTCACATCCATACATGACTATTGTCATGTATGACACACTATTGTCAAAGCCACATCCATAGCTTTGACTATTATGTGGACCTTTGTCGGCAAAGTGATGTTGCTGCTTTTTAATATGCTGTCTGGTTTGATTTTTCTGTCTCTCTCCCTAACAACAGCAGGAATATTTGTGTCTTTTATTGAGCGATGTATCTTAAGTACTTAGGACGCTGCCTGACACATTGTGATGCTCTGTAAGTATTTGTTGAATGAATACATGAAATACTGGCTTATTGATATAAAGTAAGGTTAATTCCAAACAATTGAGTTATTTAATGATAATCCACCATTTAGCTGCCATTGAAAATATAAGCTGTGGTCTCTAGTATCCTTAAATATAAGTTTCAAGGTGATCGAGAAAGAGCATGCACCCCAGGGTTCATTGTAGCGCTGTTTACAATAGCCAACATGTGGAAACAACCTAAATGTCCATCGACAGGTGAATAGATAAAGAAGATGTGTACAAATGTACAATTGAATATTTGTTTTTGTTGTTGATGTTCAGTTGCCAAGTCATGTTGGACTCTTCATGAGCCCATGGACTGCAGCACGCCAGGCTTCCCTATCCCTCACTGTCTCCTGGAGTTTACCCAAGTTCGTGTCCATTGAATCTGTGATGCCATCCAACTGTCTCAATCTGTCATCCTCTTCTCCTTTTGCCTCAGTCTTTCCCAGCATCAGGGTCTTTTCCAATGAGTCAGCTCTTTCCTTTTGGTGGTCAAAGTATTGGAGCTTCAGCTTCAGCATCAGTCCTTCCAAAGAGTATTCTCTTCAGGATTGACTGGTTTGATTCCTTGCTTTCTAAGGGACTCTCAAGAGTCTTCACCAGCACCACAGTTTGAAAGCATCAATTCTTCTGCACTCTGCCCCACTCTTACATCTGGACATGACTACTGGCGAGATCATAGCCTTGACTGTATGGACCTTTGTTGGCCAAGTGATGTCTTTGCTTTTTAATGCACTGTCTAGGTTTGTTATAGCTTTCATCCCAAGAAGTAATCATCTTCTAAGATCAAGGTTGCAGTTACCATCTGCCGTGATTTTAGAGCCCAAGAAGAGGAAATCTATCATGCTTCCACTTTAGTTCCTTCCAGTGTAGGCTCTTTAGTTCCTCTTGACTCTCTGCCATTAGAGTGGTATCATCTACATATCTGAGCTTGTTGATATTTCTCCTGGCAGTCTTGTTTCCAGCTCATAACTCATCCAGCCCGGCATTTCGCATAATATGCTCTGTGTGTAAGTTAAATAAACAGGGTGACAATAAACAGCCTTGTCGTACTCCTTTCTCAATTTTGAACCAGTCAGTTTTCTATATAGGGTTCTAACTGTTGCTTTTTGATCTGCATACAGGTTTCTCAGAAGAAAAATAAGATGGTCTGGTATTTCCAACTCTTTAAGGGTTTTTCACAGATTGTTATGATCCACACAGTCAAAGGCTTTAGTGTAGACAATGAAACAGAGGTAACTAATTTTCTGGAATTCCCTTGCTTTCTCTATGATCCAGTGAATGTTGGCAATTTGATCTCTGGTTCCTCTGTCTTTCCTAAACCCAGCTTGAACATCTGGAAGTTCTTGGTTCATGTACTGCTGAAGTCTAGCTTGGAGAATTTTGAGTATAACTTTACTAGCATGGGAAATGAGTGCAATTGTCCGATGGTTTGAACATTGCTTACATGCATGCTAAGTCGCTTCAGTCATGTCCGACTCTGTGCAACCCCATAGACAGCAGCCCACCAGGGTCCTCCATCCACAGGATTCTCCAGGCAAGAATACTGGAGTGGGTTGCCATTTCCTTCTCCAAATTCCTAATAACCAGTGCATAAAATGAAATAAGATGGATACCATAAGTCACCATCAGTTCAGTTCAGTTCAGTCGCTCAGTCATGTCTGACTCCCTGCAACCCCATGAATTGCAGCACACCAGGCCTCCAAGTCCGTCACCAACTCCCAGAGTTCACCCAAACTCATGTGCAACTCATGGTGATGAAATCCAGCCATCTCATCCTCTGTTGTCCCCTTCTCCTCCTGCCCCCAATCCCTCCCAGCATCAGGGTCTTTTCCAATGAGTCAACTCTTTGCATGAGGTGGCCAAAGTATTGGAGTTTCAGCCTCAGCATCAGTCCTTCCAGTGAACACCCAGGACTGGTCTCCTTTAGGATGAACTGGTTGGATCTCCTTACAGTCCAAGGGACTCTCAAGAGTCTTCTCCAACACCACACTTCAAAAGCATCAGTTCTTTGGCTCTCAGCTTTATTCACAGTCCAACTCTCGCATCCATACATGACCATTGGAAAAACCATAGCCTTGACTAGACGGAGCTTTGTTGGGAAAGTAATGTCTCTGCTTTTGAATATGCTATCTAGGTTGGTCATAACTTTCCTTCCAAGGAGTAAGTGTCTTTTAATTTCATGGTTGCAGTCACCATTTGCAGTGATTTTGGAACCCAAAAAAATAAAGTCTGACAGTGAACATTGCTTAGTACTGTCCTTTTTTGGGAATTGGGATGAGAATTGACCTTTTTCAGTCCTGTGGCCACTGCTGTGTTTCCCAAAGTTGCTAACGTACTGAATGCAACACTTCAATAGCATCATCTTTTAGGATTTTAAGTATCTCTGCTTGAATTCCATCACCTTCACTAGCTTCATTGGCTTCCTTCTGCTGCTGCTGCTGCTAAGCTGCTTCAGTCGTGTCCGACTCTGTTTGACCTCATAGACGGCAGCCCACCAGGCTCCCCCCGTCCCTGGGATTCTCCAGGTAAGAACACTGGAGTGGGTTGCCATTTCCTTCTCCAGTGCATGAAAGTGAAAAGTGAAAGTGAAGTCGCTCAGTCGTGTCCGACTCTTAGTGACCCCATGGACTGTAGCCCACCAGGCTCCTCCATCCATGGGATTTTCCAGACAAGAGTACTGGAGTGGGGTGCCATTGCCTTCTCCGATTGGCTTCCTCAGGCCCCCTTAACTTCACACTCCAGAATGTCTGGCTCTTGGTGAGTGACTACACCATCACGGCTCTCTGGGTTGTTAAGATCTTTTTTGTACAGTTCTTCTGTGTATTCTTTTCATCTTTTTTTTATCTCTTCTGGTTCTATTAGATCTTTACCATTTCTATCCTTTATTGTGCTCATCTTTGGATGAAATGTTCCTTTGATATTTCCGATTTTCTTGAAGATACCTCTAGTCTTACCCATTCTGTTGTTTTCCTCTACTTCTTTGCACTGTTCATTGAATATTGCTAAATCATAAAAAATAATGAATTAATGCAGTTTGCATCAACATGGGTAGACCTAGAGATTATCATGCTAAATGAAGTATATCAGACAAAGACAAATGTCATATGATATCACTCATATGTGGAATGTAGTTTTAAAAAAATGATAGAAATGAACTTATTTACAAAACTGAAACAGGCTTACAGATATTGAAAACAAACTTCCCATTACCAAATGGGAAACATGGGGAAGAGGGAAATATCAGAAACTTAGGATGAACATGTACACACCACTATATACAAAACAGATAATCAAGAAGGACCTACTATACACAGCACAGGGAACTCTACTCAATATTCTGTGATAATCTGTAAGAGAAAAGAATCTAAAAGAATGAATATATGTATATCTATAACTGAATCACCTTGTTGTACACCTGAAACTAACACAGCATTGTTAATCAACTATACGCCCAGATGGCACCAGTGGGAAGGAACCTGCTTGCCAATGCGGGAGACATAAGAGATGTGGGTTGGGTCCCTGGGTCGGGGAGATCCCTGGAGGAGGGCATGGCAGCCCACTCCAGTATTCTTGCCTGGAGAGTCCCATGGACAGAGGAGCCTGGTGGGCTGCAGTCCATACGGTTGCAAAGAGTCAGACATGACTGAAGTGACTTAGCATGCACGCACATACTCCAATAAAATTAAAATTAAAAAAGGTAATAAGCTATCTTGAGCTTATTTTCATTTGTAACTAGTTTTTTAAGATGTGAAGAAATGGTTGACATTAAAACTATAGCACGTTTTAAATAAATAAAAAGTATCTGGGTCTGGAAAATAGCTTTCTAATTGTGTGGTGTGACTTGGATGGGTTAAGTTTGAAAAACTTCTAAAGATTAGCTAATCAACCACTTTACCATCTATCTGGAAATTAGGGTTGTTAACCTAAAAAGCTTTATTTTTAGTGTGTAGATATTGAAAAGGGCATGTCTGTTATTAAACTACTTTTTCAGGCTGGATGTTATAAAAGCTGCACTTTTTGACCTGCCTTGATCTAAAAAGGGCAACAGTGGAAAGGTACGTGTACACCATTGCTTTGCTTTATTCTTAGAAACCTGGACTTTGAGGTTGTCCTTTGAGATTGAGAGAAAAAAAAGGATAGTTTATTTTGACCTTGCCTGACTCTCTTTTTCTATTTGTTGATCGGAATATAATAAAAGCAGAAACTGGGTAATGTATCCTCAGTCTTTACTGAGGATACGGTGGTTTCTAGTCTCAAGAGGTGAGCTCTTGTTTTTGAGCCATCTGCTTAAGATTTTTCAAAGTAAGAAATGCTCTGTTATGTCAGTACAAAAAAAATCATGCCCTAACTATCTGCATTTAATGAGCTTCAAGAGGTCTGGGTGGGATGGTGGGGTTTCAAAAGGTATGTTGTTCAGAAGATCACTGTTTTTAAGATGTGATATTTGTGTTCTCTGTAACAGTACACTCTTAAAAACAGTGATTGAAGTGGGACATAAAAACAGATATATCACCTTTTTGGTTTATTTGAAACATTAATTCTTGGGGAAGAGAGAATGGATTGGAATGCAAGAGTGCTTCTTTAGGTAAAAATATTGGGTTGGCCAAAAAGTTCATTTCCATAAGATGTTATGGAAAAACTCAAATGAAGTTTTTGGCCAACCCAACACTATGGTTTAAAGAAACAATCCCTGATTTCCCTTAACTCATAATTCTACAACTTAGAAGGTGCAGTAGAAGCAAAGTGTTTGCTTTTTACCATTGTTTATATATGCCTCTAGATTTTAAGTCTATTGCTTTAATTTTCTGGCTTTACCATCTGTTAAAAACAAATAAAAGTTCCTTTAACGCTCATAAAGATTGGCTTTCTGTAGTGGAACAGCTTCTTTCCTTTAGAGAAATGCCCAGATATTACAGTACAGTACTATAGAGCTAATTGTGTTAGTTGTGTACCTACACCAACGTTGTTGGATTTACAAACAAATTGGACTTACATGCAAAAAGGTAAAATGGTTGTCTGAGAAGGTCTTACAAGTAGCTGAGAAAAGAAGAGATGCTAAAGGCAAAGGAAAAATGGAAAGATATACCCATTCGAATGCAGAGTTCCAAAATATAGCAAAGAGAGATAACAAAGGCTTTGGCAGTGATCAATGCAAAGAAATAGAGGAAAACAACAGAATGGGAAATACTAGCGATCTCTTCAAGAAAATTAGAAATACTGAGGGAGCATTTCATGCAAAGATGGGCACGATCAGGACAGAAGTGGTATGGACCTAACAGAAGCAGAAGATATTAAGAAGAGGTGGCAAGAATACACAGAACTATACAAAAAAAGATCTTCATGACTCAGATAACCATGAAGGTGTGATCACTCACCTAGGTCAGACATCCTGGAATGCAAAATCAAGTGGGCCTTAGGAAGCATCACTACAAACAAAGCTAGTGGAGGTGATGGAATTCCAGTTGAGCTCTTTCAAATCCTAAAAGATAATGCTGTGAAAGTGCTGCACTCAATATGCCAGCAAATTTGGAAAACTCAGCAGTGGCCACAGAATAGGGAAAGATCAGTTTTCATTCCAATCCCAAAGAAAGGCAATGCCAAAGAATGCTCAAATTACTGCACAATTGCACTCATCTCACATGCTAGTAAAGTAATGCTCAAAATTCTCCAAGCCAGCCTTCAACAGTATGTGAACCATGAACTTTCAGATGTTCAAGCTGGATTTAGAAAAGGCAGAGGAACCAGAGATCAAATTGCCAACATCTATTGGATCATTGATAAAGCAAGAGAGTTCCAGAAAAAAACATCTGCTTTATTGACTATACCAAAGCCTTTAACTGTGTGGATCACAACAAACTATGGAAAATTCTTTAAGAGATGGGAATACCAGACCACTTCACCTGCCTCCTGAGGAATCTGTATGCAGTACAGGAAGCAAGAGTTAGAACCAGACATGGAACAACAGACTGGTTCCAAATAGGAAAAGGAGTTCGTCAAGGCTGTATATTGTCACCCTGTTTATTTAACTTATATGCAGAGTACATCATGAGAAATGCTGGGCTGGATGAAGCACTAGCTGGAGTCAAGACTGCTGGGAGAAATATCAATAACCTCAGATACGCGGATGACACGACCTTTCTGGCAGAAAGTGAAGAAGAACTAAAGAGCCTCTTGATGAAAGTGAAAGAGGAGAGTGAAAATGTTGGCTTAAAACTCAACATTTAGAAAACTAAAATCATGGCATCCGGTCCCATCACTTCATGACAAGTAGACGGGGAAACAATGGAAACAGTGAGAGACTTTATTTTTGGGGGGCTCCAAATCACAGCAGATAGTGATTGCAGCCATGAAATTAAGACACTTGCTCCTTGGAAGAAAATCTATGACCAACCTAGACAGCATTCTAAAAAGCAGAGACATTACTTTGCCAACTAAGGTCCATCTAGTCAAGGCTATAATTTTTCCAGTAGTCATGTATGGATGTGACAGTTGAAATATAAAGAAAGCTGAGCACTGAAGAATTAATGCTTTTGAACTGTGGTGTTGGAGAAGGCCCTTGAGAGTCCCTTGGACAGCAAGGAGATCCAACCAGCCTGTCCTAAAGAAAATGAGTCCTGAATATTCATTGGAAGGCCTGATGCTAAAGCTGAAACTCCAATACTTTGGCCACCTGATACGAAGATCCGACTCATTGGAAAAGACCCTTATGCTGGGAAAGATTGAAGGCAGGGGAAGAAGGGGATGACAGAGGATGAGATGAGGAGTCGGTGATGAGAGGATGGCATCACCGACTCGATGGACATGAGTTTGAGTAAACTCTGGGAGTTGGTGATGGACAGGGAAGCCTGGCGTGCTGCAGTCTGTGAGGTTGCAAAGAGTTGGACACAACCGAGCAACTGAACTGAACTGAATGCACATTTGGAATGGTACTCAATCATATGTAAAGGACTTACTGTATTGTCATTAGGATTTGGGCTTGGGAAGTATATGGAGAGGTTTATTATTTTTTTTAATTTTCTACACTTATATCTCTTGAATTTTTGTGAGGAGGTGAACTAATACATTAAAGCGATTAGATTTATTTCATTTTTCTAGTTAAGGATAATGGCAACTGAAAAAAATACAAAAATTCTTAAAAATCTCAATATTAGAAGAAGACTTGAGTAGGAAGTTAAATTGACCTGAACACAGGTACTGAAGTCTTTGTATATTGGTGTACCTTGCTCTCCTTATAGCTATCTATAAACACGAAAATAAAATTAAATAGGGAATTAGGAAAGTGCCATAAGACATAAAAGATATAACAATGGAAGGAATTTAGACTTGCCGCTAGGCTTCTAGCCAATGGACATAAAATTTAACTTGAAAATGCTCTGTTTCACCTGAGGTACCTTTTGCTGGGTAAATGAAATGAATTTCAGACTGGCTTGTGAGACATTTAGCAGCTGTTTCTGTTTATCTTTGAGTTTCTGAATGAGTTTAGAGTCATTTTAATATTTTCTTTAGAAGATCAATTCTGCGCATGTTGAATTAGAATGGTTATTTTTATGTCCGTAGGCTCAATATCATAGGGGAAGAAACCCCATAGGAACATTTCCAGATATTTTCTTGTGTATGCGAGATTACGTGGTGTGCCATAAAAAGGCTTCTGTCACATTTTAGATACAAAACGCAGGTACACTTTGAGGTATTTGCAGACTCAGAAGTAAGGAGAGGTTTTTTGATATAGCCGTCTCATAAAAGCAATGAGGAGGTGTATAAAATATTTTAGAATCATCCTTGGCTTAAAGAGGATTTCTAATGAGTACATTTCATAAGGCTGAATTTATTTCTAACAAAACCATTTGTACAAAGCATCATCATGAGAGTTTATATAGAGATAGCTTAAGGGAAAAAAGATGAGATTGAGTCGTACCCTTCTAGGAAGTCAGGTAAACTATTTCAGGAGTATAAATTAAATGCTCTGGGAGGTTTTTGACTTTCGGACAACTGTGGAGAAAGTGAGAAATGTTTGTTAATTAAAGCTGCGGTTTCTCTGCCACTGTGCTGGAGGCCTGACTTGGGAACGAGAGTGTGGGGGCCGAGGGGCCAGCGTGGGGTCAGGGGGCCTGGAACAAGCCTCTCTCTTTGGGACGCTAGCGTGTCACAGCTCGGTAGTTTCTTCTGCGCGTCGTGGGTCCTGTGACACTTGGAGCCTTCGCTACACACGGGGCCATGGTGATGGCGGCATCAGAGACACTCAGGGTCGGAGGAGTAAGAGGACAGGGCCAGGAAGCACTGCCCCGCACCCCATCGCCCACCGTGGGTTGCTGGCTTTGTTGTTTAGCTGCTCAGCTGTGCTTTACTCTTTGTGACCCTGTGGACTGTAGCCCGCCAGGCTCCTCTGTGCATGGGATTCTCCGGGCAAGCATACTGGAGTGGGTTCCCACTCCTTTCTCCAGGGGATTTTCTGGACCCAGGGATCAAACCCACGTCTCCTGCACTGCAGGCAGATTCTTCACCACTGAGCCACTTGGGAAGCCTTCTACCTTGCGTACAGATGCAAATATTGGGTCGGCCAAAAAGTTTGTTCAGGTTTCTGTACCATCTTATGGGAAAACCATAGCAAACATTTTGGCCGGCCCAATATTTTGAACCCATTATCCCAAATATAACCATTTTCCTCTGGAGCTCCTACTTTGTAATATTGGCCAGTTGAACTCCTTTTACTACTTACCAACATTAGAAATTTTCCTGTTTATTCACTTATTTATTTATGATCTGTCTCTCTTCAGATTAAATTTTATGAAATAGAGAACTTGTCACTTCTCTTAACAATTACATTCTCAGTGTCTGGCATACAATAGGCTCTGAGTAAATATTTCCTGGATATGTGAATACGTCTGTGACAACATACATCTGTCTGCATATGGAGCTAATATTGTCATTTTAGAAGTGCTTACATTATACTATGTGACATGTTCTATATATGAATTATTAAACATAAGTAACAAAATTTACCTCCCCTCCATATTTATTTTTACACATATGTCTATACCTTGCCCTTTTTCACTTAATAGTAATCTGTAATATAATAATATGTAATATAATAGTGCATAATATAATGTAATAACAATATAATAATATCCAGTGATAATTAGTAAAAATACAACTGTTGCATTCTTTTCAAAAGCTATACTGTAGCTCATAGTATAGGTAAATAATGATTGATTAGTACACTAGGATGTGTGTTCGGTCACTCAGTCTTGTCTGACTTTTTTGCGACCCCATGGACTGTAGCCCGCCAAGTTCATCTGTACGTGGGATTTCCTAGGCAGGAATACTGAAGTGGGTTGCCATTTCCTTCTCCAGAGGATCTTCTTGACCCAGGGATCAAAACTGCATCTCTTGGGTCTCCTGCATTGGCAGGTAAAATCTTTACTGTTTGAGCCATTTGGGAAGCCCTAGGATGGATATTTGTATTTTTTTCATTTTTCATCAATAAAAACAATATTGAGATAAATATCCATGTGCACGTGTCATTTCACACACAGGATTCATCTTTATTTTTTTTCCAGATAAGTAGCTGTGTCACACTATTTATTAAGGAGTCTGCTGGCTTCCTTTTGATTTGAAATGTTTACTTCATCTTATGCTAAATTCCCATATTATCTGGGTCTATTCAAATTCTCTGCCATGGATATCTCTGTCTAATTTCTATGTTTGATTATGTTAGCCCCCTATTATCTTTCCCCCAAGAATTTTTTTATTCTGTTTGTTTTCCATTATGAATTAAAAGCATAACTAGTTCCCAGTTTAACAGCCCCTCCATTGCCCAAAATTCATGTTACCATTTTTACTGGGATGGCATTAAAATATTAGTATACTTACGGAGGGAGTCTCCCTGACAACTCAGACAGTAAGGGAATCCCGCCTGCAATGCGGGAGACCTGGGTTCTATCCCTTGGTTGGGAAGATCCCCTGGACAAGGGCATGGCAACCACCCCAGTATTGTTGCCTGGGAAATCCCATGGACAGAGAAGACTGGTGGGCTACAGTCCATGGGGTTAAAAAGAGTTGGACACCACTGAGTGACTAAGCACACAGCACACACATATTTAGGGAGAACTGTCTTCATTATGAATTTTCATTTACTCAAGGCTTTTTGTATATCCCTCAGTAGAATTAGCAATGGCACCCCACTCCAGTACTCTTGCCTGGAAAATCCCATGGATGGAGGAGCCTGGTAGGCTGCAGTCCATGGAGTTGCTAAGAGTCAGACATGACTGAGCGACTTCACTTTCACTTTTCACTATGGCAACCCACTCCAGCGTTCTTGCCTGGAGAATCCCAGGGACGGGGGAGCCTGGTGGGCTGCCGTCTATGGGGTCGCACAGAGTCGGACATGACTGAAGTGACTTAGCAGCAGCAGCAGCAGTAGAATTATAACATTTCTTCCTAGAGATATAGATACTTAAGTTTATTCTTGGTTGGTTTTTCCCTACTGTTGTAAATAGTGATTTCCCTTAGGTGGTTGTTTGCATATATAAAGCTATTATTTTCTGTATATTTACACAGACATACACAGATACATTTAATCCAAGCAACTTACTGAATTTCTTATTATTCATAGCAGTTTTTCAGTTGGTTCAACTTGAATTATTCAGGTAGGTATATGGTAATACTATTTGCAATCAATGAAAAATCTCTCTCCTCCTTTCCAGTTATTATATCTCTTATATTATCTCTTGTCTAACTAAATTGACTGCTATCTTCAGAATAGTCTTTTTAAAAACGATTTATCTATTTGGCTGCTCTGGGTCTTAGTTGCGGCATGTGGGATCTTTTAATTGTGGCATGTGATATCTAGTTCCCTGACCAGGAATCAAACCCAGGCCCTCTGCACTGGGAGCACAGAGTCTTAGCCACTGGACCATCAGGGAAGTCCTCATCATAATCTTAAATAGTGTGAAATCAGCTAATGGGGAAATTCCTAGAACTGTACTTATTTTGGTACGTTAGCCTTTGAACAGTTACTCTGTTGTGTGATCTTTATTATTTTTAATGCTAGCATTTATATGTGTCTGCACTTTTCTGGTTTTGTGTGTGTTTGTGTCGGAGAAGGCAATGGCACCCCACTCCAGTACTATTGCTTGGAAAATCCCATGGACGGAGGAGCCTTGTAGGCTGCAGTCCATGAGGTCGCTAAGAGTCGGACATGACTGAGTGACTTCCCTTTCACTTTTCACTTTCATGCACTGGAGAAGGAAATGGCAACCCACTCCAGTGTTTTTGCCTGGGGAATCCCAGGGACAGGGGAGCCTGGTGGGCTGCCGTCTATGGGGTCGCACAGAGTCAGACACGACTGAAGCGACTTAGCAGCAGCAGTGTGTTTGTGTGTTATCTTGGTCAGGTTTTGTTGTCAATGTTATTCTAGCTGTATAATCAATTTAAAATATATCTTTTTTTTGTTATTAGAAAACAGTTTTTGAAAACCATTGCAGGATGTGTTCCTTCAAAGTTTGAAGGAAACCAATCTGGTCTGGTGCTTTATTTTTCATCAGAGGTAGCTCTTTGACAATTTTCTCTATTTCTTCTATGGCTATTGGGCAATACCAATAGGCAGAAATTCTGAAATGGACCCCAAATTCCCACTCCATGGTACTAATGTCCTTGTATAATAATATCTTCCCTTTGAGAATAGGAAGGTGTGTGAGTGTGATGGTTTCATTGCTTGATTTAGGTGATGTTATGACAAAGATGAAAGGGTTTTGCGCATATAATCATGGTCCTAGTTTAGTTGACTTTGAGTTAATCTTGAGAGTCCCTTGGACTGCAAGGAGATCAAACCAGTCAATCTTAAAGGAAATCAACCCTGAATATTCATTGGAAGGACTGATGCTGAAGCTGAAGCTCCAGTACTTTGGCCACCTGATTCAAAGAACCGACTCACTGGAAAAGACCCTGATCCTAGGAAAGATGGAAGGGAACAGGAGGAGGGGACAGCAGAGGATGAGATGGTTGGATGGCATCACCGACCCAATAGTCATGAGTTTGAGCAAACTCTGGGAGATAGCAAAGGACAGGGAAGCCTGGAGTGCTGCAGTCCATGGGGTCACGCAGAGTTTGACATGACTTAACAACTGAAGTGGAGTTAATCAGAAGGGAGGTTGTCCTCGGAGGCCTGACCTCTCAAGTGAGTCTAAAAAGCCCTTCCTGAAGGCAGAGATATGGGGATGTGAAGTGTGAAGAAGAAAGTTGCTCTGTTATGAGAGGACCAGGGAGGAGACCACAAGGTGAGCACCAGAGCGGGGCTTCTCGCTGGTGAAAGTCCTGTCCAGACAACAACCAGCAATACCCTGGGGGCTCTGCCCACAGCCACAGAGATGGGTCCTGCCAACACGCTGGGTGAACTTGGAATCAGATCTTTGCTGGCTGAGCTTCCAGAGAAGGATGGAGCTGGCCGAAAATTTGATCTCTGCCTTGTGAGCTCCTTAGCAGAGGCCCTGTTGAAAGATGCTGAATTAAGATCCAGAGGCTCTGGGAAAATTCTATTTTAAGCCACTGAGTTTCTGGTAATTTGTTATGTAGCGGTAGAAAATGAATATAGTCAGTTCAGAATTTTTTTGGAAGTCAGTTTTGTCATTTATATTTTGTTAAAAATCATCCATTTCCCCCATAATCTTAATTGTATTTGCATAGAATTGAGCAGAGTAATCTCTTATGATTATTTAAATTTCTGAAATTTTTATTTATCCATTAAAAAATTTTATTTTGCTTATTGAAGTATAGGTGATTTACAATGTTGTGTTAGCTTTAGGTGTACAGCACAGTGATTGTTATACATATATGTATATTTATTCTTTTTCAGATTCTTTCCCATTGTAGTTTATTATGAAATATTGAGTAGAGTTCCCTGTGCTATACAGTAGGTCCTTACTGGTTATCTATTTTATATATAGTGATGTGTATATGTCCAAACTCCTAATTTATCTCTCCCCTACTTTCCTCTTTGTTAACCATAAGCTTATTTCCTATGTTTTTGAGTCTATTTCTGTTTTGCAGATAAGTTCATTTGTACTCTTTTTTTAGATCCCACATATAAGCAATATCACATGGTATTTGTCTTTCACTATCTAACTTACTTAGTATGATGATCTCTAGGTCCATCCATCTTGGTCAGACAGCATTATTTTATTCTTTTTTTATGGCTGACTCGATGGACGTGAGTCTGAGTGAACTCTGGGAGTTGGTGATGGCCAGGGAGGCCTGGCGTGCTGCGATTCATGGGGTCGCAGAGAGTCGGACACGACTGAGCGACTGAACTGAACTGAATGTTCTATTGTGTATATGTACCACATTATCTTTATCCATTCATCTGTCAATGGGACATTTAAGTCGTTTCAGAGTTTATATATAGTGGTGGTGGTGGTTTAGTTGCTAAGTCATGTCCGACTTTTGCGACCCCATGGATTGTAGCCTGCCAGGCCACTCTGTCCATGGAGATTCTCCAGGCAAGAATACTGGAGTGGGTTGCCATGCCCTTCTCCAGGGGATCTTCCCAACCCAGGGATCGAACCCAGGTCTCCCGCATTATAGGCGGATTCTTTTCCAGCTGAGCCACCAGGGAAGCCCAAGAATACTGGAGTGGGTAGCCATTCCTTTCTCCAGCGGATCTTCCTGACTCAGGAATTGAACCGGGGTCTCCTGCATTGCAGGCAGATTCTTTACCAGCTGAGCTACAAGGGAAGCCCCACTTTTAACTTGGTTCATTTTAATTTCATTTTCTTCCTTTTTCTCAGTCTTATCCTTTATGTCCCTCTATCTTTTCAGTACATTCCTTTTTCTTTCGTATTGCTTTCAATGTGACCATTTTTTGGCTTTGTTTTTCATTATATCCCAGTTGTTGCTGCTTATTTTTTTTTTAATCTCCTGCTTTCTTTGAATATTTTGCCTAATCTCAGCAAGCTCAGCATATCACATTGTTTCACAGAATCAATGACTTCATTAACCTCTTTGAAGAATTTATAACAATGTATAGCAGCATGGTTTTGATGACCATTCCTGATCTTTTCTTCCTTTTTTTCTTACAATATTTTAATATGCTATTTCCTTGAAAAGGTTATAATTAATCTTTGAGTAGGGTATGCCCTTCTTAACAATGACAGTAAGCATTCACTTTATGACACAGGATTTTGTGTGTGAGTGAATTCATTTAGCCTTTATTGGCTGCACCCAACAGGAACTAGCTGCTGTTGGGCTGCTTGGATATTGAATATTTTTCCTCCATTTTGCCTCATTAACAGCCTGCTTCCTGCAAATACGGCTGGTCTGTATAGACCTCGTCAGACCTGTCCCCAGTCTGCCATTCACTGCTTCTCTTTGGTGCCAGACTCAATTCTGAGATGCTCTGGCCACCAGCAGTCATTCCTGTTGCTACTATTTCAAACAAGTGCTTGTTGGTTTTCTTCTTAGGATTTCCCCCCAATACTTTGGGGAACTGAGATCTGGTGACTTTAAATGAGATTTGTAGCTGGCCATTCCATCTTCCCTTGCTCCTGATTTACCATAAATTAAAAAAAAATGATTATTTTTTAAAAGTGTATATTATGTTTTGGCTGTGCTGGGTCTTCGTTGCTGTGTGGGCTTTCTCCAGTTGTGCAGCGAGGGGGCTACTTTCTCGTCACAGTGCACAGGCCTCTCATTGTGATGGCTGCTCTTGTTGTGGAGCGCAGGCTCTAGAGTGTGTATGTAGGCTCAGTAGCTATGGCTCCCAGGCTCTGGAGCACAGGCTCAATATTGTGCCCCAGGTGCTTAGTTGCTACACAGTATGTGGGATCTTTCTGGACCAGGGATTGAACCCGTGTCTCCTGCACTGGCAGGCAGATCCTTTACCTCTGAGCCACCAGGGAAGCCCCAATTTATCATCAATTGAATTGATATTTTTCAAAAAACTAATTTTTGTTATTATTATATTTTCCTTCAGATCAGATCAGTCGCTCAGTCGTGTCCGACTCTTTGCGACCCCATGAATCGCAGCACGCCAGGCCTCCCTGTCCATCACCAACTCCCGGAGTTCACTCAGACTCACGTCCATTGAGTCAGTGATGCTATCCAGCCATCTCATCCTCTGTCGTTCCTTAATGAAGACTTTATTATTATTGGTTGCACCATGTGGTGTGTGGGATCATAGTTCCCTGACCAGGAATCAGACCTGTGCTCCCTGCCTTGGAAGCACAGACTCTTAATGGCTGGATCACCAGGGAAAGCCCATCACTGAACTGATCTTACTGCATATGATACTTTCCTTATACACTGTGGTTGGGGGTAAGATATCTGATACTTTTGTCAAGAGTAGGATTTTTTGTTGTTGTTGTTCCTGTTTCATATAATTTTTGCTGTTGCTGTGAGTGTTCTATAAGAGTAGATCTTTCTTTTCCAGTTTAAAAGTGTAAATTATACTTGTATAATATTCAATCGTTAAACCATAAATACACTTAAAAGTTTTTTGATGGCTACATACTATGTTAAGTGTTAAGTAAATGTTTGTCACTCACTTATGTCCGACTCTGTGATCCCATGGACTGTAGCCTGCCAGGCTGCTCTGTCCATGGGATTCTCCAGATAAGAATCCTGGAGTGGGGTGTCATTCCCTTCTCCAGTGGATCTTCCCAACCCAGGGGTCAAACCTGGGTCTCCAACACTGCAGGCCAATTCTTTACCATCTGAATCACCAGGAAAGCCCAATGTACTATGATGGGAAGGTTTAAATTTAGCTAATTTAGTGAGGTTATTTATCAATTTTGATATTCTGAGTACAAATAATTGAAATCCATGTTCTTGAGAAGCTCTGAAATGAGACTAAGCTCTAGACTATACAGTTTCCTGCACTCTAGCAAATTCCAAATTGATGGCTGTTACCATGTTTGAATAAAAAGCTGAGTGTTCTATACTCAGTGATTAGTCTCTGTTGTGTACATGCAAATCTTATTGAATAGCCATTGCATTTTAAAGACAGTAAAAAATTAAATTTTACATTAAATCATAACAGGAGTTGTTAGCCCCCATATTGGATAAAATTCAGTTGGGAAGAAACTACATTTCTTTTTTAAAGTAGTTTCAGAGAAATAGAGTAGCCACTTTCGCACAGAGGACATAAAATCTATTTTTTTCCCAGCTAAGAGAAATTAGGCTAATGGTTTGTAGAGCAAGCCTGAATTTTGCTCCTTGCTTTGATATTAACTAAGTAATGGCCTGCCTTTGCAGTTATGAAATAGAAATTATATTTTTACCTTGCATTAGTGTTGAATGGAATAAGAAATTAAATTCAATGACCTTTAAATGCTAAGTCATTACTTTTCCCTGCTAAAGGGCCAAATAACAGTTATTACCGGTATAGGAAGACTGGAATGGCCAGGACTTCGGGACACAGGTAGCTCCATGTGAAGCTTTTAAAAATCAGAAAGGGATGCAAAATAAATGGATGCCATCTATTAAAATCTCAGGCATATTTTAGTCTCTTTGAGCTGATGTGTTTATTTCTGTGTGGCAGTATTAAGAATTCTCTTTGTTATGTTCAGTGTGTTTTCCATCTTCTATTTTTTTCTCTGGGGACATTTTCTTCCTAGTCACAGTCACATAGATCAAAGATTCAAAGAAACCCTCCAGGCTTATTTTAGGACTGTTTTTCCCACCCCCCCACCCATGTTAGAGACATTACTTTGCCCACAAAGGTCCCTATAGTCAAAGCTATGGTTTTTCCAGTAGTCATGTATGAATGTGAGAGTTGCACCATAAAGAAGGCTGAGTGCCAAATAATTGATGGTTTTGAACTGTGGTGTTGGAGAACACTCTTGAGAGTCCCCTGGACAGCCAGAAGATCAAATCAGTCAATCCTAAAGGAAGTCAACCCTAAATATTCATTGGTAGGACTGATGCTAAAGCTGAAGCTCTAATACTTTGACCACCTGATGCAAAGAGCTGACTCATTGGGAAAGACCCTGATGCTGGGGAAAATTGAGGGCAAGAGAAGGGAGCAACAGAGGATGAGATGGTTGGATGGCATCACTGACTCAGTGGACATGAGTTTAAGCAAACTCAGGGAGATAGTGTTGGACAGAGAAGCCTGCTGTGCTGCAGTTCATGGGGTCACAAAGAGTTGGACACGATTTATCAACTGAACAACAACAACAGAGAGTCTACACAAGATGGGGCCTGAGGGAAGGGAACAGAAGTGACAACCTGCAAACAGGATTGAGAGCTGGTCTGTAGGACGAGTGTGCAGCATAGAAGGGCCACACAGAAGGGCGTGGAGGCTGCCCCCACCCTGCCTCATCACTGTATGACCCTGGCCACTCAGTTACCTGGGTACACCTGTAAGCCCCCTGGACAGAGGGCAGGGAACTGGGGCACCTGTGTGAGGACAAGGACTCAAGGGGAGTGCCTCACCCCAGGCCTGAACCCAGGAGCTGGGTGATTTGCCTCCGTATGGAGACAGCAATGCCCCTGCCCTTGCAACATGAGCTTTCCCTGTCTCTTATGAGACTGAGAGTTTTTGACAGCAAGGTCTGAATCTGCTCAATCAACTTAATGTCTAAACCATCACTCTAGTCGTTCAGTAAACATAGCAAATAGCATTCATATTAGGTGGACCTACGCTGGATACAGGCTATACTGGATCCACCTGAAATCCTTGGCTCACAGTTGTGTGTGTCTCTCAAAGGCAACTGGGGCTTCCCTGGTGGTCCAGTGGTTAGGACTTGACCTTCCAATGTAGGAGGTGCAGGTTTGATCCCTGGTCAGGGGGCTATGACCCCACAAGCCTCACGGCCAAAAAACCAGAGCATAAACAACAGAAGCAATGTTGTAATAAATTCAGTAAAGACTTTAAAAATGGTCCACATAAAAAAATCTTAAAAAAAGAACCCAAAGGCAGTGTGTTTCTTCCCAAAGGGGATTATGCTAGTTAAAAAAATTATAATTATGCAATTTGATGATGTATCATTTGAATTGATGAAATATTGTTATGGAAAGAGTTGTTGCTCATATCAGAACTAATTTGAGGTGCTTAAAAGATGGAATTGTTTAAAAATTGCTGTCAAATCAGTGTGGGTAAAGTAGTACTAAAGAGTCAGGTAAAAATCATAAAAAAATCAGAAGGGTTCTATGACTGCCTGAAGATAGCTTCCAAGTGTCTTCAGGTTCTCATTTCAGTTTTTTTTAAAAAGTCTTTATTGACTTTGTAACAGTATTGCTTCTGTTTTATGTTTTGTTTTTTGGTCACAAGGCATGTGGGATCTTAGCTCTCCAACCAGGGATCAGACCAGTATCTCCTGCGTTGGAAGGTGACATCTTAACCCTGGACCCCCAGGGAAGTCCCTCTCATTTCAGTTTAGAGGAGCCCAAGCTAGGACTCCTGGTGGATGCAAAGTGGATGTGGTTCAGGCATCTCTAGTTTACCCCGACTTGAGGACCCAAATGCAGAAGGAACAGCTTTGGCTTCTCTTGCATTAGAAGACTGTGAATAAATGTACCTTTGTATGTTTTACTTTGGAGGAGGTTTTTTTTTGGACTGTGCTGGGTCTTTGCTGCTGCATGGGCTTTTCTCTATTTGTGATGAGCGGAGGCTTCTCATTGGGGTGGCTTCTCTTGCGGAACATAGGCTTTAGGGGGCACGAGCTCAGTAGTTGGGGTTTTCAAGAGCACAGGCTCAGTAGTTGTGGCGCATGGGCTTAATTGCTCCATGGCATGTGGGATCTTCTTGGATCAGGCATCAAACCCACATCCCCTGCACTGGCAGGCGGTTTCCTAACCACTGAGCCATCAGGGACACCCTAGAGGAGATTCTTAACCTAAGTTTTTTGTGCGTTTCTGCTTTATCTGATGTTTATGTTTAACGGGTGAAATACCCATCTCGGTTGTACTTGACCTGAAGGCTCGTACTGGGCTTTCTTGCATGTTTCTGCAGGGTCTAGCTTGCAGGGCACATTGATTCACAATGAAGGGTTCTGATTAATATTTTAGAGGGAATAACCCAAAGTCTCAGGAACAGAGCAAAGTCTGGATAGTTAAAATCTCTGCAATAAACAAGGACAGTGATAGATGGGTGTGTTTCCATCTTTTCTGGGAAGGAAAGGAAAGCACGCCTTTAACTGGTTTGCGGTGTAGCTGGAGACGGGTGAGGCAGACAATTGAGGGGAAGTTTCATGGTTTATGATTTGGCATGCTAATTTGATTTGTGAGGTTCTTAGGAGAAATTGTGAACTTTTAGGAGGGGAAAATAAAGTGACTCAGGGAATTAAATGAGTAAAAACTGGAGATCAGTTGAAAGAGGAGAAAAGAACAGGGAGGGAGGCTGGTGAAGAGGTTCCTGTGTATATTCTTAAGTTATTCCTGTGAATATGGAAATAACATATATTCCAAACAATACTGAGGAATTGGAATCAATTAATTCTCCAGGTGGCAACTGGAGAGCCATTTTTTTTTCACATTATCTTTGAATCTCTGGAGCTTAGCCCAGAGTTGGCACACTGTAATCAGTAAATAAATGCCCACTGAATGAATTAGTGACTGATAAAGGCTGAAAGATTGTGAGAGGTAAGTGATAATTTCCTTACATATCTGAACCTTAAGCTTTCGCATGGGAAGGACAAGAGCACATAACAGAGGTGGTCACTTGCTGTTGTTGTTGTTCAGTCACTAAATCGTGTACGACTCTGGAGTGGGTTACCATGCCCTCCTCCAAGGAATCTTCCTGACCCAGGGATTAAACCTGCATCTCTTACATCTCCTGAATTAGCAGGTGGGTTCTTTACCACTAATGCCACCTGGGAAGCCCTTTTGTTTCCAGATGCAACTCCAAACTGAGTACCTGGAATACCACCCTGATGTAAATTAGATGCTCAGTAAAAGCTAGTTGAGTGTCTGACTTAATGGTGCTTTTTCCTCCCTGGCAGCTGGTAACCTAGCAACGTTTGAAAGGCAGCTGGATAATTCTGGGTCATGTGAGAATTCAGATTCATATTAAAAGAGATTGAAGCCTGAGCACAGGGCAGACGGATCATTTCTCTAGAGAGCTCTTTTCCTTGACTGTGTCATGAAATACCACAGCAACGTTTTTGTGGTATGCTGTGCTGGTCTCTGTGTGATGGCATGAAATCTCCTTACCTCGCCAGATGTTAGAAAAAGGAAGGATGTCCAGAGAGACAGAGAACTGAGTTGCCCCCATAGCCAGCATCGTCTGACCCAAAACTCAGCCTTTTAATATAAAGCAGAGGGTTCCCCCCACCTCCACCTCCTGGGTTTTCTCAGTGGCTCAGACAGTAAAGAATCTGCCTGCAATGCAGACGTGGGTTCAATGCCTCGGTCAGTAAGGTCCTCTGGAGAAAGGAGTGGCAACCCCCACTCCAGTATTCTTGCCTGGAGAATTCCATGGACAGAGGAGCCGCCATGGACAGAGGTGGGCTACACAGTCCATGTGGTCACAAAGAGTCAGACAAGACTGAGAGACTAACACACACTTTTCTGGACATATTTTCATTCAGCCACAGAATCTTGTCATAAGCGTCATTGAAATGATTCTTTGGTTGACGCGCAAAGAGCAAGCAAAGATGCCTGATGACAAATGCAGACCGAAATCTTTTGAATGAGAGTTTCTAAGTTTCAGACTTGAAACAATTTCTTTTTGATGATGTAGAATAGACTGGTGAATTTTCAGTTGTCTGTACATGTTCCCAAGACTGGAGGGCTGACCAGTGAGCATCTAACAGTGCTTCCCTTGGTAAAATTAATCACAATTTACGGACTATTTCTCCAAATACAGATATTTGATTTTTTCTTTGACTTTTTAAAATGTCATTGAGCAGAGCTATTTGTAGACAATTCTTTTGATTTATCTCATATGGAGAATATTCCTCATCTTCCATGCCAATTCCAGCAAAACCTGCTTGAGTGTGTTCCCCTCATGTTCCAAGTACTGATAGAGAGGGACAGCAAGCCCAAGGTCAGCCCACAGTGGCGGGAAGGACAGAGGGATGTGTCTGAAACAGGACCCCATAAGACATAGCTGTTGACAAAGCATCTGGCATTCTCATCAAACAAACTGGGGCAACGTAGTCCTGAACCTCTAGCTCTGTTTCCATGGTTTCTAGACAAAGACAGAAGGGCTGCATTCCAATCATAACCTTCAGAATGACAGATAATGGGAGGAAGAGGAAGTGGGGTAATAAAACCCCAGGTCACCCTGAAAAGAAGCATATATAGAAGTGATAGCCACATGAGAGGTTCAAGTTTGTGTTTGTCTTACAAATACCCCTGTGATGTAGAATGCAGATTCCATTCTGCAAACTCTCAGACTTCCCACAGTGCTTTTATCTACACCCGGTTCTTCATTCAAAGTCAGGTATCTCTTTAACACAGGTTTTCTTTTTCCTTTTTTTCTTTTTAAATAATTTTTAAAAAAGCATAGGGACTTCCCTGGTGCTTCCCCAGTGGCTAGGCCTGCATGCTCCCAGTGCAGGGTGCCTGGGTTCAATCCTCGGTCCGGGAATTTATTAACAGATCCCACAGGCCACAACCGAAGGCCTGGCATAGCCAAATAAATAAATAATAATTCAATAAATTAAAAAGATTGAGGTCTAGCTGGTTTACATTGTTTCAAGTGATTCATAGGTTGTGATAAGATAATGAATGTAGCTCCCTGTGTAGATCCTTGCTGTGTATTTTATATACAGTAGTGTGTGTCTGTTAATCCTGAATTCCAAATGTATCCCTTCCCTGCTTACCTCTTTGGTAACTAGTTTGTTTTCTATGTCTGTGAGTCTATTTCTGTTTCATAAATAAGTTCATTTGTAGCTTTTTGTTTTTGATTCCACATATAAGTGATACTATACAGTACTTGTCTTTTTTTGTCTGACATTTCATTTAGTATGGTAATCTCTAGTTCCAACCATGTTGCTGCAAATGACATCTTTTTTTGTTCTTTTTCTTATGGCTGAGTAACGTTCTATTGTATACATGCACCACAGCTCTATCCATTCCTCTGTCAGTGGACACTTAGGTTGTCTTCATGTCATAGCTATTTTAAATGGTGCTGCTGTGAATACAGGGGTGCATGTGTCTTCTTGAATTATATTTTTGTCCAGATACATGCCCAGTAGTGGGAATGCTGGATCATACAGCAACTCTTATTTTTTTGTTTTTTAAGGAACCTGTCCATATTGTTTTCCCCAGTGTCTGCAACAATGTATAATCCACCAGCAGTATTAAGAAGGTTCCCTTTTCTCTACACTTTTTCCACTCTTTATTATTTGTACAATACAGATTTTTCTTAATAGTATTTTAAACCTAAAGAACTCATGAATTAAGAGAATATAAAAACCAAAAAAACTCTTGAACTGTGAAAAGTAAAAAGCATACTTTGACTTCTGATGATATTGCAAATGTAGCAATGCTGTATTTTCTTTTACTGCTGGAGTCAAACGCAATTTTCTGTTTTTCCAGTGGAAGGAATTATTGTAATTCTTTCCAGCTTTGGACCACATCTGATATTAGCAGTATTTTGCCAGAGTCAGCACAGAGTTCGCGGCTATGCTCTTGGGCTATAATGAAGACACGCTCCTCTGTTCAGTGAGAGGAACCATTAACTAGAGACTAACAGGGTAACTGTGAACTTGGGAATGGTGTTGGCAGATATGACTTGGGTGAACGGACAATTTTATGTTTCTGTATTCTCTGCAATTGAGTCAACCTGAGCATTTTAATCCCTAAGCAACACCAGGTAGTTTATTTAATCTTTACAACTTAAAAAAATTAATGTAAAAATCTTTAAAACTTTTAAGTCTCAGTTTCTTCATCTATAAAATAGAATAGTACCAAGTTCTTAGAGCTGTGGTTTTAAAATATATAATGCATGTAAAGCACTTGGCCTAGCATTTATATATCACATATCATTGAATAAATTGTGTAAATGTACCTATACAGAAGTTTGAGAAAACAGTGCCTAAGGTGTGAAATTAGATGTGTTTCAATAATGGTGAAAAGAAGCACTAATTTAGTAAATAGTGTTCCCAGGTTTATTGCCAGCAATCAGATTGAAAATTCTAGATGTGCTGAAGCCTGCAGTCATGTCTCCTGAGTTTCTCTTTGGGGATATTTATTTTATAACACTTTGGAGACAACATAACATTTCTGTTAACACACTGAATATGGTTATTAAAATTGAATAAAAACCAGTTTTATCAATTTCTTTTATGCATAAATTCAAAAAGTTTAGCTAGACTATTAGGTTTGATTTTTACTGTATTCAGGATACATTTTATTTTAGCAAGAATTGGTTTGACTTTATAATAGAGGTAATTAAGAGCTAATTTATTTATTGAGATTTCGGTATGGTAAATTTTGTGAGAATCACTATCTTCTGTATGAATAATGACAAGGAAAAAGGAAAAAAGAAAACCTTTTGCATAGTTTATTTTGCTTTGATTATCTGATCTTCATATGTTGTAGTAAATGTTGTCATTTACAAATCCTGAAATTTGATATGCTATTATATATTTATGTATCATATATGTGTATATCAGAATATATGCATGCATATATATGTAATAAAGGCTTCCTGGATGGCTCAGTGGGTAAAGAATCTGCCTGCCAATGCGGGAGAGCAGGTTTGATTGGAGAAGGACATGGCAACCCACACTAGTATTCTTGCCTGGATGATCCCATGAACAGAGGAGCCTGGTGGGCTATAGTCCATGAGGTTGCAAAGAGTCAGACCCAACTGAGCGACTGAGAATATATGTAATAAAGGATATAATTTTAGAAGTACTTATGGTCCAAGCAAGTGGAAACGAAACCTGAGTAGTTTCAGATAAAAATAAAAAACTCACTTGTTTTGGAATTCTATAAAGTTTCAGTTATACATATATACATCATTTAACCATTAAATTGCTCAGTCATGTCTGACTCTTTGCAACCCCATGGACTGTGGCCCACCAGGCTCCTCCGTCCGTGCAATTTTTCTGGCAAGAATACTGGAGTGGGTTACCATTTCCTTCTCCAACATATGTGTTTGTTCTAGAACAAACACAAAGGGCAGAAGCTCCAGTAATTCCATTGCTTTCACCTCCTAGCCACTGTCTGTGTGTTCTGGGGGCCTGAGAAGGAGCGCACGGCCAGCGGAGCAGCAGCGGTGCTCACGCATTGCGTTTCCTGCCTTCAAGTGGGATTCCGGACTTTCTCCTCTGCTTTACTTTGATGGCATGCCTGCGTCTCTCGGAAGCTTCAGGAGGAAGTAGCCTCTCTCAGCCAAAAGCTGAGGTGGGAAAATGACATGTCTGTTTTCGATGTCAATTTACAGCATAGGTCACAAAACGAAATGTCGCCATTCCATTGCAATTGTCAAAAAGAGGCTGACCTAGTGTGGCAAGGGTGCTGATGGCTTACCTTGAAAGAAATTTCATACTGCTCTCCTCCCCAGATCTCCAGACCCGGATCATAGCCACCCAACTCCCAAAACCATTTGCGATCCACGGCAAAGAGACCTCCAGCCATAACGGGAGACCTGTGAAAGGAATAAAACCATCTTTAAAGGGCTCTGAGCATCGGGGACCCGGGCATTTTGCTTGGGGATAAAAACAGCAGACTTTAAGTTTCAGTGGTCACTGCACAGTTTTTCAGTGAGTGCACATGAGTTCTCACGGGGTCTCCAATCGCTCCTGGAACCCCCGTGGGCTTTTAACTTCATAGTTCAGGCTCTCAAGCCACTCACGCCCTGTGGAGCCACACATTAGTTATGTGTGTTTGTCATCAGAGAGAAGTATAAGATGACTAGTGACTGATATGTTGGGAAAATCCGTGGTTTTATGGCTTTTCCTCAGAGTGAAAGAGGTCTTACAGTATCAGACACATAAAAACATAGACAATGCAGTTGTAGACCATAACTTTAATTTAATTTCTCATATGTATTCACCATGCACCTACCATTTCCAGGTTATGTCCATTAACAGACTGCGAGATGGTCAGTTAGAACAAAATAACCAACCAGAACTAGTTATTAGCATGCCGAAGCTGGAGTTTAAACTAAGTCTTTTCACTTTAATGATGTTCTTTTTAAAGTCTACCTTTCTAGGAAATATTCTTTTGATCAAATAATAATTTCAAGTTTTCTGCTCTTGCTAGGATGCATTGCAGTCATATTACTATGTAATGAGGTAATTTATAATCATTGGATTCTGCCCTAAAGTGTTTTTTTTTTTTTTGCAATTCAGGAGCAGCTTTTCAGTTTTTCTGTTATTATTATTATTATTTAGTGTTTTTGCCACTGTTTTGCAGTGGGAGCATGAAGTCTTAACCATTGGACTGCCAGAGGAGTGTGCTCACATGTGTGTGTGTGTGTGTTTAATATTTATGTATTTGGCTGTGCCGAGTCTTAGTTGTGGCACATGGGATTTTTTAGGTGTGGCGTGTGGGGTCTTTGGTTGTGACATGCACACACTTAGCTGTGGCATGTGGGATCTAGTTCCTTGACCAGGGATCAAACTTGGACCCCTGCATTGGGAGCTGGGAGTCTTAGCCACTGGACCACCTGGAAAGTCCCAGCTCTTGGGTTTTTGAATGTTCACTGTGTGCTGGGCTCTTCTGTGAGATTCTTGTCCAGTTCTTTTGATTAATCCTTACTGCAGCCCTAGGAATACCATCCCTGTGTTCTACTGGGAGAAACAGGATGAGGGAGGGAGGGCCCAGCATCCTCTCTGGGCCAGGATGGTGGTGCCGCTGTGGCTGAACCAGGTACTCTGATTCCAAAGCCTTTGAGTTCTTTACTGCAATACTGTTTCTGTTTCAATGTTTAAAGAGAGTTGATGTTGTTTAGTTGCTAAGTTGTGTCCCAATCTTTGCAATCCCAAGGACTGTAGCCCACCAGGTTCCTCTGTCTGTGGGATTTCCCAGGCAAGAATACTGGAGTGGGTTGCCATTTCCTTCTCCAGGGGATCTCCCCGACTCAGGGATTGGACCCATATCTCTGAGTCTCCTGCACTGCAGGAGGATTCTTTACCCCGGGTAAAAAGAGACAGCAACACAAATGTGTACATAAAACATCTAAAGAACACTTTATGCAGACCAAGCAAATCTGTAAAAACACACAGTCAATAAAATTTTTGTGACACTTCTGAAGATTTTTTGGAAACAAAGGATATTTATATATATAAGTACAAGACACTAAATACTGGAGGCATGTTTAAAAATGTCTAAGTAAATAAGACACACCAATTTACAGACTCACTGAAGTTGTGCCGTTGGTAACTTTCTATGATGCTCTAGAGGGACATAAATGTGAATTTATTTAAGTGTGTTGTATATTTCAGAGACTTTGTATGTTACAATGGTACTTGGCCTAATCACTTTAAGATTTTAAAAAATATGTGTATACTCTCTGTAGATGGAAAGATTACAAGACAGGAAGAGGGATTTATTTCTCCCCTAGGAAAGTGAGCAGGATTGAAATAATAACACAAAGGATCTCATGCATTTCAAAAATTCTGTTTGAAATGGAAGTCTTGGAACCAGATGTGCCTTATTTTCGTGATCTCTCCAGCAGTATATTCTCTTCCCATTTTCCATGCCCTGAATTTCAGAGGGAATCACAGCTGTAGCCGGGACAGACTGGCATGGGACCACATCCTGGGGGCAGTTCCTCAGTGATCGTATTTGGTACATCTGTGTCATCTTTGGTTCCATGGGGCTTGGGCTTAAGCGATTAGAAATTCTCAATCCTTAATAATAAATTATAAAACATATTGAGAGATAACCCAGCATGATATATAGTTTGCTTCACTGTTAAAAAAGAGCAATGCGTGCATGCTCAGTTGCTTCAGTCATGTCCGACTCCTTGCGACCATGTGGACTGTAGCCTGCCAGGCTCCTCTGTCCATGGGATTCTCCAGGAAAGAATACTGGATTGGATTGTCATGCCCTCCTCCAGGGGATCTTCCCCACTCAGGGACTGAGCGTGCATCTCCTACATCTCCTGCATTGCAGGTGGATTCTTTACTGCTGATCCATTGGGGAAGCCCCAAAAGAGCAATAGTCATAATGGAATTGCACATACCTAATTTGTGAATTCTGGATCTAATGGAGCAGGGACTAATTTAGGTGTGTGGGAAGATGATGCGTCCAAGTGTTGGGGAAATTAGGATATTCAGAATGCAGCTGGGTATATATGGTCTTCGACCAGAGATACGGTCAAAACTGGAAGTGAACTTGGTTAACATCAGTTTAAACAGAGCAAGAAAAATCATTAGAATGTATGAAAATATCCAGTAATATTGAAGGAACATGGCATCGAGCTGTGTTTATTTTGGCCAAAATACACCTGCATTTCAAAAAATTACAAAAAGAAATTGTCAGTTCTACTCAGTCTGGACCACAAATGGGAAGATCTTAAGTCCTACCAGTGTATTCTCATTTGACTGTATGAAACATGAGACCAGAGTGCAACAGAATTTACACTGTGCAGACTACATCTCCCAGCTAGAGTTACTACTATTATAGATATGGAACCAGTCTACATATTGGGAAGAGAACATCCTAGATTGATATTTTTTATTGTAAGTGATTTGTTGGAGACACAACATCTTGTGTTTCTTGATGAGTTTATAAAAAACTAAACGGGATGTATCTGGTTAGTTTGAGGCATAATAAAATAAATTCATATGGACCCCCTTACCTTCACTGATGTTGTTTCCAAGCCCTAAATTAGCCTCTCCTATCTTGATTAGTGTGAATGATCGGTATGAAACAAGCCTTTTGTTTGTGTCGTTATTCATATTTGTCCATTAATCTTTTGAACAGTGTAACTAAGGCATAGTTGTCATGCAATGAATTGCAAATATTTTAAATGGAAAAGTTGATAGGTTTTGACTTATGGATACCCCTCGGTACCATCATTACACTTAGGAAAAAGTAACACATCTATCATGCCTCCAGAGTTTCCTCATTGTATCCCTCCCTCCCTCCTGACCCTCTTCTCATCCCTTTCCTCTAGGATGTAACTGATTTCTGCCTCTGTAGATGAGTTTGAATTGTCTAGAATTTTATATAAATGAAATCATACAGTATGTACTCTTCTTTGGGAGTGTCTGACTCCTCTCATTCATGTCTTTATTCTGAGACTCACTCTTGTTGTAATGTCTGTTAATGGTTTCTTCCTTTTTGGTTGCTGAGTAGTATTCCACTTGCATGGATATACTGTAGTTTGATTATCTATTTGCCCACTGATGAACGTTTGGGCTTTTTTCAGCTTGGGGCTATTACAAATAAAGCTTCTATGAGTTTTGTGTGCTAATCTTTGTGTGGATATATGCTTTCATTTCTCTTGAGAAAAAGCCTGGGAGTGGAATGACTAAATCATGTGGTAGGTATGGGTTTAACCTTTTAAGAAATTGTGAAACTCTTTCCCAGAGTGCTTGTAACTTTATATTCAAATACCAGCTGTATTTGACTTCCAACTGCTACATATCCTCATATACTTGACATGGGCAGTTTGAAGTTTAGTCACTATAACAGGGGCATGCTGCTGCCGCTAAGTCGCTTCAGTCGTGTCCGACTCTGTGCAACCCCATGGACAGCAGCCTACCAGGCTTCTCCATCCATGGGATTCTCCAGGCAAGAACACTGGAGTGGGTTGCCATTTCCTTCTCCATAACAGGGGCATGGTGGTATCTTATTGTGGTTTTGTTTTGCATTTCCACAATGATTAATGGTGCTGAGAAAATTATGTTATTCCTTTATTTTGCCTAGTCAGTCTGGCTAGAAGCTTATTGATCTGCTTAAAGAATTAACTTTTGGTTTCATTGATTTTTCTCTATTGTTTTCAGTTTTATATTTCATTGATTTCTCCATGGTCTTCATTAGTTTAATTATTCTACTGACTTTGTACTTTATTTTCTCTTCTTTTTCTAGTTACTTAGGGTGAAAGCTGATATTATTGATCTGAAATTTTTTTTCTAATAAAGCTATTTAGTACTATAAGTCTCCCTTAAATACTGCTTTAGAAGAATTCTGCAAAAAAATGATATGCAGTGTTCCCATTTTCATCATGTTCAAATACTCCATACTTTCTCTTTTGTTTTCTTTCTGTGACCTATGGGTTATATAAATGTATGTAATTTATTTTCCAACTATTTGGGATTCTTTTTGAAGGTCTTTCTGTTATTGATTTACATGTAATTCCATTGTGGTTAGGGAACACAGTTTGAAAGACTTGAATCCTTTTAAATTTATTGGGGTTTTTTAATGGCTCAGAATGTGATCTATACGAATGCATTCTGTTGCCATTGAATGGAGTGGTTTATAAATATTTATTAGGTAAGCCTGGTTGATAGTGTTGTTCAAGTCTTCCATATTCTTATTGATTTTTCTGCCTCCTTGTTGTATCAATTACTGAGAGGGATATTGAAATCTATGCCTATAATTCTGGATTTGTTTATCTCTTCCTCTGTTCTATCAAGTTTTTGCTTCATGCATTTTGTAGCTCTATTAATAAGTGCATATATATGTGTAGGAATTTCATGTGCTCTTGATGAATTGACCTCATTCTCATTACAAAATGACTCATCACCTCTGGTAATATTCTTTACTCAGGCATTGATCTTGCTTGGGTATTAGTATAGCCATTTCAGCTTTCTTTAGATTTATACTCTCAGAACACTAATATTTATACCTTTTAGGCCTTTTTACTTTACTTTTTAAACTATTTGTGTCTATATTTAAAGTGGTTTTCTTGTTGGCAGCTTATACTTGAATCTTGCTGTTAAAAGTCCCTGCTTTTTCATTGGGATGCTGAGATTTTAATCTATATTTAAAGTGGTTTTCTTGTTGGCAGCTTATACTTGAATCTTGCTGTTAAAAGTCCCTGCTTTTTCATTGGGATGCTGAGATTTTAATATGATTATTCATGTGATTAGGTTTAAAACTATTATCTTCTTTGCTTTCTGTATGTCCCATCTGTTGTTTCCTTTTCCTTCTTTCCCTATCTTTATGGTTAATTGAATATTTTTCATGATTGCATTTGGTGCTTCTCTGCCTGCGTAATAAATTTTTCTTTGAGATACAGAACTTTTTGGATGCTGGATATTTTGAACGTTTTTGAGCTTTGTTCCAGGATGCAATTGGAGGTAGTTTGACCCTTTTGCGAGCCTTAAGCAAGGCATTATCTACAAATTATTCACACCCTTAAGGCAAGACCCTGTGTGTGCTTCAATCAATGTCCTGCGATCATCGGGTTGTTCAGTCTGATGGGAACAGACTCTCTTCTCCGCCTTGGATGCCTTCTGGCCACTGTTACTTCTAATTCTTTCTAGTGGTTCTTTTGCATTTGTGGGCAGTTTCTTCTCATGCACAGGCTCTTGTCAGTCTTCTGCGGAGGACTCAGGGGGTACCCTCGGGAGCTTCTGCCCTTGAAATGTCAGCTGCGCTCTTCTCCCCAGACTCTTGGCTCCACATTGACTTAGGCTGGCCTCACCGGCTCCCCTCCTTACACCGCAACCTGGAGACTCTCTCAAGTAAGTAAGCTGGGGATGAGTCCAGGTTTCACCCAATTGTTTCCCATCTTTCAGGAATCAGTGTCCTTCATTCCCAGACGTTTGGTATCTTGAAAACCACTGTTTCATGTGTGTTTGTTTCTTGTTTTTTCAGATGACAGGGTAAATCTGGGCTGTATTACTCCAACTTGTTCAGAAATGAAAGTCTGAAAATCTACCCATTAATCTTTGTTTTAGAATATTTTAAAATATGTATTTTTAGTAGATGATATCTTTGCGTGTTTACAAAGAATTTTGCTCCTACTTCTGTCCCCACCATAAGTTTTCCTTATGTATCTTTTCGGAGATATTTCATAGTCATATAAGCAAATATAAATCTATCTTATTTTTCTTCCTACTCTATGAAAATGGTTGTATGCTACATCCAGTGGTCTTTACCTAATTCTTTTTAAAACTCCCTAACATATTTTTTTGTGTCTATTTTTATTTATTTGGCTGTTCTCTTAGTTGTGGCATGCCAGCCTTTAGTTGTGGCGTGTGGGATCTATTTCCTTGACCAGGGATTGAACCCAGGTCCCCTGCATTGAGAGCCTGGAGTCTTAGCCACTGGACCACCAGGGAAGTCCCGTCCTAACGTATTTTAATGGTCATGTCATATTGAAAAGAGCTTTCTTGTTTTATTTTCCTAACATTTGCTCATTATTCCATTATGCACAAAGTTGTGTATCTATGTATATGGTGAACATGTAGATTATTTTCACTCTTTTCCTATTTCAGAACTTCTGCAATGAATAATGTACATATATCATTTCCATGTGTGGGAGTAACTTTTTAGGAGAAATGCCTAGAATTTTATATCCTGGTTTGTTATAAAGAGTAAAACTGTAGAAACTGATTGACTTTTCCACTTCTGGAAGCTAAAGTTTCATTGTGAATTGTGTCCTAACCTGACACTTTAGTTCAAGTTTCACACCAGTCCAAATGCAACGATTTAGGGTCTGATAAAATTAGAGAAGAGTCAGATAAAAGCGGCAATTCTGCCGAGAAATTACAGATCTATCATAAAATATTAGTATCTGTCAGTCTACTGGTCGATTTCGCCAAGGAAACATCATTCTTGTGATAATACTTGGAGAGGAATTGTTGAAAAGCTTTCCAGGGTAATTCGTTTTTCAAAAAGGAAAGAAAGAGGAATAAAGGATGGGTTTGAGGCTGGAAAAGGCTCCGTGCTGGGAAGGAGAATAGTAATAAGAGGAGGAGGGAGGCCAGTGCTGCTGGCACCAGAGCATCCAGGGGTGCAGGGCATGCAGCATGGGCGCTCAGAATTCCCGCTGGTCCATGAAATGGGCAATGCCAGTGCAGCACGGATTATCCCTAAATTAGTCTATAATTGTTCTTCCACCTGGATGGCCACCACCCTCTCACTTCAAGCACAGAGTGAGCCAGGGCACCAGCCCGTGTTTCTTGTGGTTTGGCAGGAAGAATCTGCTCAAAGGCTCATAGAAGCTTGTCCTTCTAATTCTTGTCCTTCCCCGCTTGAGATCACAGATGATGCCCAGGGAGGAAGGGAGAGGGGAGAAGGTAGACCCCCGCAGAGCTGTCATCCCGGGGTGAGGGAGTCCCCACCCTGTGCTGTGAAAGTGCCACTGGGGTATACAGGGAAGATACCTACTCCCCACCTCCGCCCCCCCCCCCCCCAAAAAAAAACACACAGTTCTTGGCTTTAACAAACTATCCTGTGTGGAATTCCCAGAACTGCTGGATTCAAAACCAATGGCTTGCCGCCAAGGTTCTTGGTGGCCACCCCAGTGGATTGGTAGCCATGGTCACAAGGACAAGTGTGTTGGTTTGGCCTCATTGGATTCTAGAATGTTTGTCTTCCTGGAGAAGAAGGGACTGCCATTGTAAGAGAGACTGAACTTCCTGCTGCTTTTGTGCAGGGAACTCAGAGCTGGATTCTGGGTGGGTTGAAATCCATACCTCATCACACAGATGGGAGTTAACTCTTGTGCAAAGTTTTTCAGTGACATCAAGAGAAGGATAGCTTTGTTCCCCATAGATTAAAAAAGATTTCATTGTTGCATTGTTTTCTCATCAGAGAAAATGGAGAAGCGCTGTTGATATTTTTAACTTATTCTTCTACTTTCTTGGTGGCTTAGACTTCCCTGTTGGCTCAGACAGTAAAGCGTCTGCCGGCAATGCAGGAGACCTGGGTTCGGTCCCTGGGTTGGGAAGATCCACTGGAGAAGGAAATGGCAACCCACTCCAGTATTCTTGCCTGGAAAATCCCATGGATGGAGGAGCCTAGTAGGCTACAGTCCATGGGGTCGCAAAAGAGTCAGACACGACTGAGCGACTTCACTTTCTTCTACTTTCTATTTTCCATTTTAAATATAATTACTTCATGGGAAATAAATGGGGAAACAGTGGAAACAGTGTCAGACTTTATTTTTCTGGGCTCCAAAATCACTGCAGATGGTGACTGCAGCCATGAAATTAAAAGACGCTTACTCCTTGGAAGGAAAGTTATGACCAACCTAGATAGCATATTCAAAAGCAGAGACATTACTTTGCCAACAAAAGTCCGTCTAGTCAAGGCTATGGTTTTTCCTGTGGTCATGGATGGATGTGAGAGTTGGACTGTGAAAAAAGCTGAGCGCCAAAGAATTGATGCTTTTGAACTGTGGTGCTGGAGAAGACTCTTGAGAGTCCCTTGGACGGCAAGGAGATCCAACCAGTCCATTCTAAAGGAGATCAGCCCTAGGATTTCTTTGGAAGGAATGATACTAAAGCTGAAACTCCAGTACTTTGGCCACCTCATGCGAAGAGTTGACTCGTGGGAAAAGACTCTGATGCTGGGAGGGATTGGGGGCAGGAGGAGCAGGGGATGACAGAGGATGACATGGCTGGATGGCATCACTGACTCGATGGACATGAGTCTGAGTGAACTCCGGGAGTTGATGATGGACAGGGAGGCCTGGCGTGCTGGGATTCATGGGGTCGCAAAGAGTCGGACACGACTGAGCGACTGATCTGATCTGAATTGCCCAAAACCCTTCCCACTGGCCTCGTGTCCTGCGATTTCTAATTTATTTATCTTCATACTCTTTGATTTCTTCCAAAATACCGTTACTGATTTTGTTTCCCTGGGAATGTTGACATACTGTAGACATGTTTTACTGGGACTGTGTGTCCGTGTAAGTTTTAACATATTAATTTACTTTATGAGTATTGAACAGGTAATGTCACAAAGCAGGTTTTGGTTTTGCCATTAGGAAGCAACTGTTATCCTTGGGTTGACTTTTAAAATGAATATAACCATGAAGCAACATATTCCTAGAGAAGACTCTTTATTCTTCAGGCCATAGAAATGTGACTTTGCTGAATACCTAATGGAAATCAGTTTTCCATTTTATATGATCGCTATTGAACCAGGTAATGAATATGCTTTCCTTTTTAACTTACAGTAGACTAGTTTACTTTTCCACATCAGTTTTTATTTCCAAACTTTACTGACTTTAAGTTCATGGGGCAATAATGTAAAAATGTCCTAGAAACATTCTTATTTGGTACCAGTGAAAAATTCCTTATGTTCTCATTTGCAAATGCATTTTTCAAAGTGTGTTTTTGGTTGTTTTTGCTAAACTAGAAGGTGTATCCTTTTTTTTTTATTTTATTTTTTTATTTTGGTTTTACCCTGCTTCATGTGGGATCATTGTTCCTGGACCAAGGATCAAACCTATGCCCCCTGCAGTGGAAACAGGGAGTCTTAACCATTGGACCACCAGGGAAGCTCTGGGATGTGGTTCCTAATTCTAGTAACCTAACCCCATGATTCCCACAGAATTCTAAGAAGTTGCTAGTCTTCCTAATATTCTTTATTTAATACATGGACTCTTTCCTCACATTAGAAAAAAAATGGCATTTTAATAAAAAAATCTCTAGAGTATTTTTGTCTACCTACTCTCACTTTCAGAAAGTGTTATTTCACATTTTAATACATCTTGTTCATTCTTTAGGAGTCAGAAGACTGAAAAAAAAAATCCTACTGAAAGATAAACACACATAAAAATTTATTTTTAAAATGGACAATTAAAACTTAGGTCCAAGAACCCAAAGGAAACCTTCAATTTGGTCTCTTAGAGATCTAGTTCTCAATTTCCTTTCACTTTAGTGGTGTCAGTGAGAATTCTGAATGTATGGGTTGGAATGTGAATTTGATCAGAAATGAATGATTTCCCTCAGGAATCCATCAAGCCAAGTCAATCAACATCAAGACAAACCACATAATTTTCAGTTAGGTAATGAGGAATTTTTAGTTGGTGCATGCCTCAGAAAGCTAAAATATAATTATTTTCAACTAGGATTCAAATTGAGTAAAATGATACTGCAGATTCAAACATAGTATCTTTTCTAACAGGTTTTTTCTTTTAAGTATTAGATCATTGGTTACATTAGAATTTTGGAAAGAGTGGCTAAAAAGCTCCTGATATATTGACTTTTCTCATTTATCTCTTTTTTGCCGTTTTATTTTATTTTAAATTTTCATTTTATTGGAGTATAATTGCTTTACAGTGTTGTGTTAGTTTCTGCTGTACAATGAAATGAATCAGCCATATGTATACATACAGCCCGTCTCTCTTGTGTCTCCCTTCCAGCCATCCCTGCTACCCCTCTAGGTAATCACAGAGCACCCCATGAACTTACTGAGTACCTGCCATGAATCAGACACAATAGAGAACACGTTTCCTCACTGCAGCCTTCATATAACAATACAACTCTACAGCATGGGAGCGATCGACCACAATTCAGCAGGAGATTCCAATACCTCACTTTACAGATTAGGAGAGTGAGACCCAGAGCTATCAAGTGATATATCTAAGCTCAAACAGGTCATGGGGAAAAAATAACCTGCATGTGTGTGATAAGGTGCAACTAATTTTACTTTTCAGTGTTATTATAAATTCCCTAGCTCATTCTTTGATTTTTCTAACCTTTCAGCAATTAGAATAAGTGCTAGTGATAAAGAACCCATCTGCTAATATAGGAGATGTGGGTTTGATCCCTGAGTGGGGAAGATCCCCTAGAGAAGGAAATGGGAACCCACTCCAGTATTTTCGCCTGGAGAACTCCATGGACAGAGGAGCCTGATGGGCTCCAGTCCATTGGGTTGCACAGAGGCGACGTGACTGAAGCGACTTAGCATGCGCGCACGCAGGCATGTTTCAGTGCTACTTTTTCTATTCGGCCCACCCTCTCCTGCCCTCCCTGTGTTCACGAGTCTGCTCTCTATGTCTGGGCCTCCACTGCTGCTCTGCAGACAGGTGCATCAGTACCATCTTTCTAGATTCCATACATAGGCATTCAGTCCAGTTCAGTCGCTCAGTTGTGTCCGACTCTTTGCAACCCCATGAATCGCAGCACGCCAGGCCTCCCTGTCCATCAGCATCTCCTGGAGTTCACTCAAACTCACGTCCATCGAGTCGGTGATGCCATCCAGCCATCTCATCCTCTGTCGTCCCCTGCTCCTCCTGCCCCCAATCCCTCCCAGCATCAGAGTCTTTTCCAATGAGTCAACTCTTCGCATGAGGTGGCCAAAGTACTGGAGTTTCAGCTTTAGCATCATTCCTTCCAAAGAACACCCAGGGCTGATCTCCTTTAGAATGGACTGGTTGGATCTCCTTGCAGTCCCAGGGACTCTCAAGAGTCTGCTCCAATGCATTAATGTATGGTATTTGTCTTTCTCTTTTCAGTATTCTTGCCTGGAGAACCCCTTGGACAGAGTATCCTGGTGGGCTACAGTCCACGGGGTTACAAAGAGTCAGACATGACTGAGTGATTAACACTTTCATACTTTCTGACTTACTTCACTCTGTATAATAGACTCTAGGTTCATCCACCTCACTAAAACTGAGTCAAATGTGTTCTTTTTTATGTCTGAGTAGTATTCCATTGTATCAATGTACCACAACTTCTTTATCCATTCATCTGTTGAGGCACATCTAGGTTGCTTCCATGTCCTAGGTATTGTAAATAGTGCTGCTATGAACATTGGGGTACATGTGTACCTGAGGAATATGGAAAGGGTATATGCCCAGTAGTGGGATTATTGGGTCATCAGTTCAGTTCAGTTCAGTTCAGTCGCTCAGTTGTGTCCGACTCTTTGCGACCTCATGAATCACAGCATGCCAGGCCTCCCTGTCCATCACCATCTCCTGGAATTCACTCAAACTCACGTCCATCGAGTCGGTGATGCCATCCAGCCATCTCATCCTCTGTCGTCCCCTTCTCCTCTTGCCCGCAATCCCTCCCAGCATCAGAGTCTTTTCCAATGAGTCAACTCTTCGCATGAGGTGGCCAAAGTACTGGAGTTTCAGCTTTAGCATCATTCCTTCCAAAGAAATCCCAGGGCTGATCTCCTTCAGAATGGACTGGTTGGATCTCCTTGACTCTCAAGAGTCTTCTCCAACACCACAGTTCAAAAGCATCAATTCTTCGGTGCTCAGCCTTCTTCACAGTCCAACTCTCACATTCATACATGACCACAGGAAAAACCATAGCCTTGACTAGACGGACCTTTGTTGGCAAAGTAATGTCTCTGCTTTTGAATATGCTATCTAGGTTGGTCATAACTTTCCTTCCAAGGAGTAAGCGTCTTTTAATTTCATGGCTGCAGTCACCATCTGCAGTGATTTTGGAGCCCCGAAAAATAAAGTCTGACACGGCTTCCACTTTTTCTCCATCTATTTCCCATGAAGTGATGGGACAGGATGCCATGATCTTTGTTTTCTGAATGTTGAGCTTTAAGCCAACTTTTTCCCTCTCCACTTTCACTTTCATCAAGAGGCTTTTTAGTTCCTCTTCACTTTCTGCCATAAGAGTGGTGTCATCTGCATATCTGAGGTTATTGATATTTCTCCCGGAAATCTTCATTCCAGCTTGTGCTTCTTCCAGTCCAGCGTTTCTCATGATGTACTCTGCATATAAGTTAAATAAGCAGGGTGACAATATACAGCCTTGACATACTCCTTTTCCTATTTGGAACCAGTCTGTTGTTCCATGTCCAGTTCTGACTGTTGCTTCCTGACCTGCATACAGATTTCTCAAGAGGCAGGTCAGGTGGTCTGGTATTTCCATCTCTTTCAGAATTTTCCACAGTTTATTGTGATCCACACAGTCAAAGGCTTTGGCATAGTCAATAAAGCAGAAATAGATGTTTTTCTGGAACTCTCTTGCTTTTTCCATGATCCAGCGGATGTTGGCAATTTGATCTCTGGTTCCTCTGCCTTTTCTAAAACCAGCTTGAACATCTGGAAGTTCACGGTTCACATATTGCTGAAGCCTGGCTTGGATAATTTTGAGCATTACTTTACTAGCATGTGAGAACCCCATGAACAGTATTGGGTCATATAGTAGTTTAATTCCTTGTTTTTTAAGGAATCTCCATACTGTTTTCCATAGTGGCTATATCAATTTGCAGAGAGTCCCTTGGACTGCAAGGAGATCCAACCAGTCCATTCTGAAGGAGATCAGCCCTGGGATTTCTTTGGCAGGAATGATGCTAATGCTGAAACTCCAGTACTTTGGCCACCTCATGCGAAGAGTTGACTCATTGGGAAAGACTCTGATGATGGGAGGGATTGGGGGCAGGAGGAGAAGGGGACGACAGAGGATGAGATGGCTGGATGGCATCACCGACACAATGAACAAGGGTTTTGGTGGCCTCCAGGAGTTGGTGATGGACAGGGAGGCCTGGCGTACTGCGCTTCATGGGTTCGCAACGAGTCGGACACGACTGAGCGACTGAACTGAACTGAACAGTGCAAGAGGGTTCCCTTTTCTCCACATCCTCTCCAGCATTTATTTTGACATGAATTCCGCACAGATCCCTGACAGTGTTGCTGAGGGCTCCTCACGTCAGTCCCTGGTCTCCCATTTGTTTTGGTCTGTCAGGCTCCATTCTCCTGTGCATGCTGCGTGGCCCTTGGAATGATCTTTCCTCATTGCCAGCCCAGGCTCTGATCCCTCCCATCAAAACCAACACCACAAGGAACCCAGTTAATGATGTGAAATGGCAAAGCAAATCATTTATTTCAGTAGTCACAGAGACTGTTCACAACTAACAAGCCCATGTGCAGCCTGGGGAGCCGTTCTTCCTAGATACAAATAGGACTTCTCATTCCAGAGATAAATGCTAGTTGTTAAAATTCAGGCATGGATGAAACTGCAGGAAAGCTTGTTTTATGCTTCATTTATTTAATAAACATTTGATAGTTTCTGCTTACGAAAACATTACCCCTTCATCTTAGTAAGGACTGAAATAATGCTTTTTCCCTTCAGCTTTGACTGCAATGCAAAGGCAATTTTGGTCTCATTTCCTAGTATTTTATATTAAGTTAGAATGGGCTGTAAGTGGCATGGATTTTTAATACCTTTTATCAAAATTTTGGGCTTCCCTTGTGGCTCAGTGGTAAAGAACTTGCCTGCCAATGCAGGAGATGTGGAGGATTTGGAAGATCCCCTGGAGGAGGCAACCCACTCCAGTATTCTTTCCTGGAGAATCCCATGGACAGAGGAGCCTGGCGGGCTATAGTCCGTGGGGTAGCAAAAGAGTTGGACATGACTTAGCGAATAAGCAAAACAACAAATCAAAACTTTAATAAATTTATACCATATATCCACCACATGCTTGATGCTCTTAATTCTTTAAAAACAGAGCAGAGGACAAGAAAACAGGGACTGAGATAAAGAGGTATTAAGCAAAAAGGCTGTAGCTATAACTTATACAAATATCTTCATAAAAGCATCACCTTCTTTTCCCCTCTGGGTCAGCCCATCCACAGAGAAGTTTCATCTAAGTTTCATTGCGTGGCAGGGGGAAGAACACCCTCTCTGCCCTGCATCTGGTTCCACCTCTGGTTCTCATTCGAGAGCAGTTTTCACACATGTGCACAAGTTCTTAGCCCCTCTTCTCATTGAGAAGTGGGTCTACATCTCTGTCCTTGAACTTGGATGGGGTTACGACAGGCCTGACCCACAGAGCCTGACAGAGTGATGCCTTGTGGCTCCCGAGTTGGTTCACAGGAGACCCCACAGCTTCCATCTTGCTGGAGTGCTTGATGTCAGAGCTCTGAGCTTCCCTGTGAGCGCTCAGTCCCCAGGCCAGGAAGGGCAAAGGTCCCGTAGAGAAGCCACATGGAGGGGCCTTAATGCTCTTTTCCTTTGATCTCTTTCCTAACTTGTCAGGTGTTTTTAAAGATTCTTATTGTTGTTTATTTGCAAAGTCATGTCTGACTCTTTGTGACCCCATGGACTGTGGCCCACCAGGCTCCTATGTCCATAGAATTCTCCTGGCAGGAATACTGGAGTAGTTGCTATTTCCTTCTTCAGAGGATCTTCCCAACCTGGGGATCAAATCCATGTCTCCTGCATTGACAGGTGGGTTCTTTACCACTGAACCACAAGGGAAGCCCCCCTTCTAATACCATCTCCTCATATTATCGCAGCGGAGGTTAGGATTTCAACATACGCATTTTTGAGGGGACAAAAGCATTCAGTCCCTAACAGATGTTGATTTTCCATGGACTTCTTTTTTTTATCAGCTACCTAACAGATGACCGAGGAATAAGTTGAATACTTCTTGTGGTTAAATGCAAAAAACAATGACTGAGCACCAAGTCCAAGGTACTGGATCTGGGATGCAAAAGTGAGGAGTCACTTTCCGTCCTTGTGGTGCCCAAGGAGAGCGGGGAAGACAGACGTGACATCAACACAGCGTGGTGTGAGATGTGGCCGAGGGGTGTTCGCACTCTGTGGTATCACTAGAGGGGTTATGTATCTTATCCTGGGTATGGCAGTGAGGTGGTTGGGGAGAGAGGGAAGGAGCAGGTGTCAGGCAGAGGAAATTGAGCTGACAAAGCCTGAAGATAGAGAGAGCATGGTGTGTCCTCATTGGGGTTTGCAGGGTGTGGTGTGTGCGCTGTGTTGAAGTATATGCATTGGAAACTTGGATAAAGCTAGGCAGTCAGGTACAAGGATTATAGAGGATGGGACCACAGACCTTGGCAGGAGGACAAGGTGTTGGGGTGTTGGGGGTCTTGTGAACCATTTCATAGAGCATGAGTGTGATATGGAGATTTTAGTTTTTACTCTTTTGGGCCATGGAAATTGATGAAAGCTGTAGTTTTTCTCTAAATAAATGCTTGTTCACTCCAACTTCTGCATCAAGATTCAAGTGAATTGAAGGTGTTCCTGGAAGATCCAGCCAAGATTTATGACTCCCAGCTGAATTTTCTGAGTCTTGGTGAGACTGGGCACCACCAAAGAATCTTAACATGGAGGATAATGCATCCAGATTTTTGCATCGGTGACTCTGATGGCAGTGTAGAGGGGGTTTGAGGGTGACAGATCTGAAATGGAGAACCCACCTGGTAGGGAGGGGCAACAGCTGTCCAGGCACGAGGTGATGCCTTCATTGAGCTGATGCTGTGGAAATGGTGATGGCTGGCTGGATACTTAACAGGTTAAACTGGCAGGACTTAGTGTTTGAAAGACGTGGGGACTGGGGGTAGGATGAGTAAGCCACCCATTATCAAATAAAAGAGGAAGTACAGGTTGAGCAAGAAGAAAAAAGACCGAGTGAGCATTACAGTTTGGGGTCAGAAAGTAAGATCTTACATAAAAGTGATGCACCATTCCTTGACTACTTAACTCTGAAAGCAACCTGGGAAACGAGTTCTAAGTGTTTATCCTAGCTACTCTTTGGCAGGATCTGTGCCGTGCTGTGCTTAATCACTCAGTCTTGTCTGACTCTTTGAGCCCTCCAGGCTCCTTTGTCCATAGTATTCTCCAGGTAAGAATAATGGAGTGGGTTGCCTTGTAGGTGGATTCTTTACCAGCTGAGCTGCCAGGGAAGCCCTTGACAGAATCTTCTGAGGCCAAACGTGTGCTTGTTACACTATTGCTTCACTTACTTTTTTTGGTTTTTTGGTTGCAAGGCATGTAGGATCTCAGCTCCCCTATCAGGGATCAGACCTACACTCCCTGCATCAGAAGGTGAAGTCGTGACCACTGGACTGCCAGGGAAGTCCCTGCTATTTGTTTTTGAAGAATGGCTTATTGTATGGATATTTCTGCCTTTTTCTTTCTTTAAGGTGTCATTCCACCGAATCAATCCTTGTACCATAAGACAGAAGATATTTATCTTGAAGTTCATGTGCTTATATAGAAATTATCCTTAAAGTGGATAATGCTTAAAATAATTGAGATGAACAGAAGGCAATTAGAATAAACTTTTACCAAGTTGTACTAATAGAGAGGAATGTCAGTTGAAATTTATTAAAAATCTGAAGTCTAGGATATTGTTTTCATTCATATTCTAAAAATTATCTGAAGGACAAAAATTATTTTTTCCCCAGTATCACATAATTGCTTCCTATTTCTTTTATGCCAATTAGCATGGAGGATACAGGCCATCCAGATTCTACTTAATTCCCCATGAACACTACTGACAAAAATCAGTGTCTTTTGACAGAAACAAATCCCAGAATATCTCTTCATCCTCTTGTTTAAAAAATTCTGAACTTTATCAGCTGTTCCTAGACTGCCCTTGCTTTGATGGGCAGTTTTGAGCATCACTTTCAATGTTTTTTTATTTTTTTATTGGCCTATAGTTAATTTACAATGTTGTGTTAGTTTCAGGTGTACAGCAAAGCGATTCCTTCTCCAATGGCAACCCACTCCAGTGTTCTTGCCTGGAGAATCCCAGGGACGGCAGAGCATGGTGGGCTGCCGTCTATGGGGTCACACAGAGTCAGACATGACTGAAGCGACTTAGCAGCAGCAGCAACAGCAAAGTGATTCAGTTATACGTATCCACATATCCACTCATTTTTAGATTCTTTACAGAGTATTGAGTAGGGTTTGGGATGGACATGTACATACTGCTATATTTAAAATGGATAACCAACAAGGACCTTCTGTAGAGCACAGGGAACTCTGCTCAGTGCTATGTAGCAGCCTGGATGGGAGGGGACTTTGGGAGAGAATGGATACATGTATATGTGTGGCGGAGTGCCCTTTGCTGTTCAGTTGAAACAATCACAACATTGTTAATTGGCCATACTCCAATACAAAATAAAAAGTTTAAAAAAAAATTCAGGATGCTAATAATAAAAAAACTCTTGTGAGAACAGGTGTACAGTAAGTCCCCTATATGAATGACTTCCATTCTGAGAGTGTGTTCCTAGGTCCAGTGTGTTCGTAAGTTCCACGAAGTTAGCTGAGGTGCTCAACTAACACACCTGACTATGTAGTACGTAGCACTGTTCTAAGTTTATAATACTTTTCACACAAATAATACATAGCAGACAAATACTACAAATAGAACATTTTTTACTCTTACAGTACCTTGAAAAGTACAGTGATCCAGCACAGCAGCTGACACACGGGGGCACGTTCCCCGCTTTGAAAGTTCGCAACTCGAAGGTTCGTATGGAAGGGACTTGCTGTTCATGGAAACCAGCAGAAGCTCTCTGCAAACAGGGGCCGCTGTTACAGGGTGCTGGCAGTTTGTGGGGACGGAGAGTGGGAAAGATACTCACAGCTCAGAGAGCTCTCCTAAGACATAGAGTTTTGTATTTCTGTGTGTGCTGTGTGCTAAGTTGCTTCAGTCGTGTCTGACTCCTTGTGACCCCGTGGCTTGTAGCCTGCCAGGCTCCTCTGTCCGTGGGGATTCTCCAGGCAAGAATACTGGAGTGGGTTGCCATGACCTCCTCCAGGAGATCTTTCCATCCCAGGGATTGAACCTGTGTCCCTTATGTCTCTTGCATTGGCAGGTGGGTTCTTTACCACTAGTACCACCTGGGAAGCCCTTTGTGTTTCTGCTGCTGCTGCTGCTAAGTCACTTCAGTCGTGTCTGACTCTGCGACCCCATAGACGGCAGCCCACCAGGCTCCCCCGTCCCTGGGATTCTCCAGGCAAGAACACTGAAGTGGGTGGTCATTTCCTTCTCCAGTGCATGAAAGTGAAAAGTGAAAGTGAAGTCACTCAGTCGTGTCCTACTCTTCATGACCCCATGGACTGCAGCCCACCAGGCTCCTCCGTCCATGGGATTTTCCAGGCAAGAGTACTGGAGTGGGTTGCCATTGCCTTCTCCGTTGTGTTTCTACTTAACATCAAAAGCTGGATCTGGTGAATTCTGTTAAGTTGACATTTCTTTTTGTGGGGAGCGCTTTTCAGAGACAACTGTCATGCCCTTTGAGGTAGTCACCATCACCTGATTCCTGGAACGGACCCCTCTGGTCTGACCTTGACTCTCACTGACAGCTCAGGTTGGACCGACAGGGCTCCTCCCTTCCTCTCACATGACCCGAGGCCTCATCTAAGCCCCAACACCAGTGCTCACGGGCTTATACTAGCTGCATTTTGTCCTGACCCATTACATGTTCTGAGCTTTGGTAATTTGTTTCAGTTCCTGCTATTTTTCACTAACATGTTCACATTCTTCTTTATCTTAGCTTAAATTCGTAAATGGATTTCAGTTTGATCTGAAGCTTTGATCTGAAGTGTGTGCTTCAGCTGGAATTTTCAGAGATAGACTCACTGCTGGCTGTCCCATTTCCAGCTTGGGTGCATGCTCAGTCACTCAGTTTTTTTTTTTTCACAACTCCATGGATGGCAGCATGCCAGCCTCCTCTGTCCACGGCGTTCTCCAGGCAACCCCATGGGGGTTGGATTGCCATTTCCTCTTCTGGGGAATCTTCCTGACCCAGGGATGGAACCTGCATCTCCTGCATCTTCTATATTGGCAGGCGAATTCTTTACCATTGAGCCAACCTTGGAAGCCTCCTTTCCCAACTTGGCATTCCTTTTATATTCCACCAGTGAAATCATGAGATAAAATTACATTTCTGTTTGCCTTGGTCTCAGTATTTAAAGAGCTTCTGGGGGCCTACAGATGCATTGTTCTGAAGTTGCATGCATCTTACACTAAAATTTTTTCTGCTAGAAAAAGAGCAGATCATTAATGTGACTGCCCAGATTCTCTCTTCTTGGATTTTTGTAAGATCTTTTCACTGGCTTTTTTCATCTCCCTGATTATGGTGCTTTTTTTCTCTTCCTCCTGAAGATGCTGAGAAGATAATGTGTAAAAGGATCTTCCACGTGCTTGAACTTGCTTGGGGGCAGAGTCTCCATTTACGCTGGGTTGTGGGGGGGTGTCTCAGCTCTAAGTGCTATGATGATTGTGGAGTGTTGCTCTAGGCTTCCTGGATTCGAATCATTTGTCTATTTATACATCCCTTCACAGGTTGTAAATTGCAGCCACCAGGTCACCGTTGGCTATTAACAGGATAGAAAACTGCCTGTAGTGCATTCTGTTCATGGCTGTGTTCCGATAATACAAAAGAGAGCCTGAGAATCCTTTCCTGGCCTTGGTAACAAAGACACTTGTCAGATACCCCTTTGGGGGATTCATGATGCAGAGTGTGTATGGAAGACAGTGTCCCACCCCTAACCTTGCACGTGCATGGAATCCTAGTAAGTATTGGTCGCTCAGACAGTAAAGAATCTGCCTGCCAATGTGGGAGTCTCAGGAGACATGGTTTGGATCCCTGGGTCAGGAAGGTCCCCTGGAGAAGGGCATTGCTATCCACTCCAATATTCTTGCCTGGAGAATCTCAAGGACAGAGGAGTCTGGCAGGCTACAGTCCATGGGGTCAGACAGAGTTGGACAGGACTGAGCCACTAACACTGGTTTCCTTAATTGTGTGTTTCAGATATTATTACCCTCTTATTACTCCAGTTGTATGGCTCAGATATTCTGAGTGTTTGTTTACCTCCTTTTGGGGTCATAATGTACTCTGTTCTCTGGAGCTGAAAAACAGGAAGCTGCTCATTTTCCTGGATATCATGGATCACATAACATGCTACAGAGTTGGCCAAGTTTGCCCACAAAATGAGCCTGATACAGGCTGGGGAATTAAAGCTTTGGCAACAGCCCTTAGTCGAGAAGGGGGCAAGGGGTGGGGTGGAGTGGGAGGTGGGAGGGAGGCTAAAGAGGGAGGGGACATATGTATACCTGTGGTTGATTCATGTTGATGTATGACAGAAACCCACACAACATTGTATATCAATTATCCTCCAATTAAAAATAAGTAAGAAAAAACAGAAGCGAGTGAGATCAGAAGATACCATATACCCAGCTGTCCTGTGGCTGCTCCCCTGCCCAATTACAGGTGACGTTGCCTGAGAACCATGTGGACACGTTAACAGAATCACAGAGGGATATTTAACCTAGTTTCTGTGGGAGCTCGTTGTTCTGCCTTGTCCTGCCATGTTATAGAAGAAAATGCATGCATGCTAAACCGCTTCAGTCGTGTCTGACTCTGCAACCCCATGGACTGTAGCCCACCAGGCTCCTCTGTCCATGGGATTCTCCAGTTAGGAATACTGGAGTTGGTTGCCATTTCCTTCTCCAGAGAATCTTCCCTGACTCAGGGATTGAATGAGCACTCTCTTTTATTAAGAATGTCTTGATTTGGACCATGACTGACTACAGGTCTAATTTAGTTTACTCATAAGGTTCCAGAAGTTTCATTTCTTCCAGAAGCTGCCATAGATCCTTCAAGGCAGGCCTGGGGGCCTGGTCTGCATGTTCTCCTGAAGTGTGGGACACACCCATCCCAGTATCTCTGCCCCCACTCAAACCTGTGTGGTTCATGAGGCCAAGCTGTATATCCCCAAACATTTATGTATTCACAACTGGCACAGGACTGACACCTAAAAGGCACTTGAGTTTTGATTGAAATAATTATTAAATTGGAAGGCCAGGCCTGTAACCCACATATGGCTTAGGGAGAGTGATCCAGAGCAAGAAATGGCTGACTAGAGCCTTGAGCAGGAGCCAGGTAAAGAGGGGAACAGGGCAAAGCAATTCAGACACAATGGCAGGAGCTAAAAGAAGCCGCAGTAACTCAGCTGACACAGCAGCAGCCTAGGGTGTGAAGGGTTCTGCTAAGGATAAGTCTGGGGGCAGAAGTACGGGCTGGGGAAGGGGAGGGTCAGTATATAAACTGATGAGTTTTTACTTGGTCAAGTAAGAGCAACAACTTTGTTGACGAGATACGTAATTATAAGCCAGGCACTAGGTTAGGTGTTTTCTCTCAACTTGTCCTCGAAATTCCCTGAGTAGTTAGACATAGGTGTTATCCCTATTTAATAGATGAGAACTTTAAGTTCATTTTTATTTGAGTATAGTTGCTTTACAATGTTGTTTTCGTTTCTGCTGTACAGCAGAGTGAACCAGCTCTATATAGACTTATATCCCCTATTTTTTGGATTGTCTTTCCATTTAGGTCTATCAATACTGGGAAAGAAAAAAAATAAATAAAAATTCTATTCCTAAAAAAATATGTGAGAAAACCCAGGTTAAATAAAAATAAAAAATATATGTTATTTATTTTTATATAACCTGGGTTTTCTCACCTATCTGAGAAAACCCAGGTTAGAGGGAGTTTATATGATCTGACTGATGTCACATGGTTGAAAGTGGATTCAAACCACGAGGGTTTGACTTCACACCAGGGCATATCTATCTCCTTCTCTTTTCCTCTCATCCTCATATTATCTCCCTCAGACACACAAAGGCACACACGTAATCTCAGACTCGGTGGAGATCCCCTGAAGTGCTTGAAGCTGGAAAATTACATGATCAGGTCTCTATTTTAGGAAGACTATCGTGGGGGACGTTTGGGATCCAAAGTTTGGAGTAGGACTTCAGGAGCTGTGATGCCTGCTCAGAGGCTGGTCTAGACATCCAGGTGGGAAGGAATGAACCTGATTCAAAGTAGAAGTAGTAAAGACAGTGAAGGGGAGTGGACCCAAGAGATGCTGAGGATGTAGAATCAACTTGGAAAGTGCAGCATAGATTTGGAAAGGGAGGTTGAAAGTTTGGTTGTGAATTCAAGCCTTGTCTCTTTGTAAACCTGGTGGGTTCAATCAGGTGGTGCAGTTCCTTGGAACTGGGAAGCAGTTGTGTAAAGAGCCTGGAGGATGAGTTCAGCTTTGGGCTTGTTTGCTTTGAATCATCCATGCAATATCCAGATGGATTTATTTATAGAACATGCAGGACTGAGACGCAGAAGAAAGACCTGGGATAGATGTCTAGATGTAGGAATCATCAGCTTAAATCAGATGAAATGACCCAGGTCAGAGACAGTAGAAAACCCAGGATGTGAGAACACTTGAGGCTCCTGCAGGGTTTCAGGAGAGGTTGGAGGAAAATCAGGATAAAATCCTGTCACAAAAACCAGGGGTAGGGGGAGAGGTCAAAGAGGAAATGAATGGTAGCAACATGTGTGAAAAACCCCAGCATAATCCTGTTTCTGCCAAGTGAAAGTCGCTCTGTCGTGTCTGACTCTTTGTGACCCCGTGGACTATACAGTCCTTGGAATTCTCCAGGCCAGAATACTGGAGTGGGTAGCCTTTGCCTTCTCTAGGGGATCTTCCCAACCCAGGGATTGAACCCATGTCTCCAGCATTGCAGGTGGATTCTTTACCAGAGGTACCAGATACAAAATATCATGTACATCTTAAAAAACATACAGTGGCTTTCAGGAGTGTATTTGAAAATATTACAAAACTAAATTGATACTTAAAGGCTTTGGAATTATAGTTGCTATTCATTTACTACTCATTAATCAAGTGTCTACTTGTATCTGACTACTAAGGTGTACCATAACTTAAACCTGGATTAAGCCCCACTGACTCAAGTTTTTGCCTTTGGGAGGCAGAAAGACTTTGGCCCCCAGTTTTGCAAATGTCATTGGGACCAAATGTCACTTTGACTCTAGAGAGGGAGCTTCTGAATATTATCAGCAGTGCTGGGCTTTGGGCCTTCATGAGCAAACAGCGTTTATCTTGATGGCATAACCCCAGTTCATCTGGATGAAAGAGCACAGTGCTGGCATTTTCATGGAGTGGGTCACTGGACCCAGATGAAGAAAAATGGAAGTTATTGAGCCCTCGTGTACCAGCCTCTCCTCTGGGACAGCTGTTTTGTCCTTGTCCTTGACAGAGATACCTGAAACCCTCAAGTCTAATGAATTTTCTGCTCTGTCTGGATATGTTCCCTTGTCAGCAATGGCAAACTTGAAGAAATACTGTAAAGGTTATCAAAGGTTAATAGTTTCTCAACGTGTGTGTTTTTTTTTTTTTTTTCCCCCTAGGCAGATAACAACCCCCAAGTCCTTTCAGGCAAAGAGTCAATAATAAGACTATAATTACAATAGAGACACCGGTGGATATTCTTCCACTGATAATCTGCCTTTATCTAAGAGTTTTATTTTATTTTTGTCAGTACCCATCTCCTTCCAAAATTATTTGCAATATTTTAAAATAAAGGGCACAATATGATACAGTTAAAATAGAAATAGAACACCAAAGACCATGTAGAGGATAAAAAAGGACATAAATACTCTGAAAACCCACTCTGATAGAGGATGAGATAGTTAGATGGCACCACCAACTCAATGGACATGAGTTTCGGCAAACTCCAGGAGATAGACAGGGAAGCCTGGCATGCTGCAGTCCATGGGGTTGCAAAGAGCTGGACACGAATGAGCGACTGAACGACAAACCCAATCTGATATATTTGCAGCTTTAAGATTTCTAATAGATTAAAGTAAGTTTTCTTCTGAGTCTCTGAAAGTATTGTTGATCAACATTTTCCCATTAGCCGTATAAAGTAAACAGATGAATTGGATATATTTTAAAACTGAAACAGATTCTTTACCACTGAGCCATCTGGGAAGCCCAGAGAGTATAGTATTGCAGTATTTATTGAAAAACAATCTGCATATAGTGGACCTTCATAGTTCAAGCCCATGTTGTTCAAGGGACAACTATATTCCTGCTGCTGCTGCTGCTGAGTCGCTTCAGTCGTGTCTGACTCTGTGCGACCCCATAGACGGCAGCCCACCAGGCTCCCCTGTCCCTGGGATTCTCCAGGCAAGAACACTGGGATGGGTTGCCATTTCCTTCTCCAATGCATAAAAGTGAAAAGTGAAAGTGAAGTTGCTCAGTCATGTCCGACTCTTTGGGACCCCATGGACTGCAGTTCACCAGGCTCCTCCGTCCATGGGATTTTCCAGGCAAGAGTACTGGAGTGGGTGCCATCGCCTTCTCCGTGACTGTAAAAGTCACCTATAAAATGCGCTAGTGGTTGAGTACAGTACTAGTGATTCAAGCCTCATTAACGTCATCTGGTTTTAACTGCTATGTTTCAGTAACAACTTTAGGCAACCTTTAGCTCATAAATGGGCTTCTCTGGTGGCTCAGATGGTGAAGAATCTGCCTGCAATGGAGGAGACATGGGTTCGATCCCTGGGTTGGGAAGATGCCCTGAGGAAGGGAATGGTTACTCACTCCAGTATTCTGGCCTGGAGAATTCCATGGACAGATGAGCCAGGTTGACTACAGTCCATGGGGTCACAGAGATAATTTAGGAAAATCTTCCCTTCATTTATAAGCATTAGAGTAAAATAGAGCTTGTTCTCTATGCAATATTTATTAGTTTTTTCTAGTTTCCAGAGTGCCTCTCTATAAAACATCTGGCTGTTTGATACACATGCTATGATATACCTCCACACAAGTTTTTCCTTTTAAGCAGAGAACAGACTTTCTGAATCACAGAAGTTGTTTTTCTTTCTTTCTTTTTTTTTAAGGCTGGGGAATTTAACCTGGGTAAAAATGCTTTCAGGCTTCCCTGGTGGCTCAGCAGTAAAGAATCCACCTGCCAATCAATGCAGGAGATGAAGGATACTCAGGTATGATCCCTGCATCTGGAAGATCCCCTGGAGAAGGGAATGGCAGCCCACTCCAGTATTTTTTCCTGGAGAATCCGTTGGCCAGGGTAGCCTGGCAAACTACAGTCCGTGGGGTGCAAAGAACTGGACATGAATTAGCAACTAAACAAAACCAGAAATGCTTTTACACTATGAAATAAAGATCAACAAGGTCCAGCTGCAGTCGATCACTGAGGGGTTTCATCACAGTGTGTTTGAAAGCAATTAGATAAGATCAATAGTTTTGCGTCATTATTCTTCTACCAGAGTTTCTTAAAAAGAAAAAGTTGTACAGTTTCACAGTTCTGGAACAAAAGTAAAGCACGATGGCTGTTTTTAATATAATATGGTTCAGATCATGAGCATTTGAGTAAGAGGTGGGCTCTGACCTCCTATTGTTTACAGTCTAATCAGTGAACGATACGTGTGAACAAAAACTTGCACACAACTGTGAGACAGAATGTGCATACTGTTAAAGACAGAACGAGCTCTGTGACACGCAAACCTGGCTGATTTCAAAGTATGCCTCTCAAGGTAACAATAACCTCTCATTGCCTTTATGATCACAATTTTATCTATTCGTGGTATTTAATGACAACAAAAATAACTTGTGCCGTCGTTGTGTCCAACTCTTTTCAACCCCATGAACTATAGCCCGCCAGGCTCCTCTGTCCATGGGATTCTCCAGGTAAGAATGCTGGAGTGGGTTGCCATGCCCTCCTCCAGGGGATCTTCCCAACCCAGGGATTGAACCCATGTCTCCTGTGTCTCCTGCATTGGAAGTATGATTCTTTACCACTGAACCACCTGGAAAGCCTTAAAAATAACTGATAAAACTTACTAAATAATTCCAGTCCCAGGTACTGTTCTGATTGCCTTCCATGTTTTATGTTACTTAATTCTCATAATAACCCCATGAGGAAAACAAAGCACAGAGCAGTTTATGTCAGGAAGGGGCCTGGGAATCACATGCAGGTTTGGCTTGTGTCTGAAGCCTTTTCTTAATACCTCTGCTACCCAAAGATGGCAGAACTTACACCCATCAATGAAGAATCACTCATGTATATGTGCAGACTCATCGAATTGTACATATTAAATTTGCAGTTACCTCAGTAAAGCTGTTAGAAAAATAATTTAAGAGTTTCCCTGGTGGCTCACTGGTAAACGACCTGCCTGCCAATGCAGGGGACAGTGCTTTGATCCCTGGTCTGGGAAGATCCCACATGCTGCAAAGCGACTAAGCTCATGTGCCACAGCTGCTGAGCACGTGCCTTGGAGCCCAGGAGCCTCAGCTACTGAAGCCCTGGACCCTGTGCTCTGCAACCAGAGAAGTCACTGCTACGAGAAGCCCACTTAACATGCAACTCGAGAGTAGCCCCTGCTCGCCACAACCAGAGGAAAGCCTGTGCAGCAGTGAAGACCCAGCACAGTCGAATTAAATTAATTTTAAAAAGACATTTTGGACAATTTAAAAAATTAAAAGAAGAAAAACCTAGTTAGACTTGTTCAGATATCTTGTTTTCATGTACTATTCCTCCGAGAGTCCCAACAGCTATTTTGAAGCCAAAGCACTCAGAATTCCTTGGTCTATACTTCCTTGCTGATGTGGGCAGATCATTTGGGTAATTCAGGACTTGTGTGATTTTATTTTCAACCTCTAGTGTTCAGATAGCTGTCACAAAAATCTCAGACCCTTCTATGCTGTGTCAAAGAGGCCATGGAGAAGTCATTTCTATTAAGCAGATGTCACCATGTCTCCCATTTTCCTTTTTGCATGTTCCTTCAGCTTTTTTTTTTAATTAAAAAAAGTATTAAAAGCTTCCAGTATATTCTTTCTCTTGCCAAGCTGCAATTTGAAAAAAGCAACAGAGAAAACGTAGTTCTGTAGATTTGTCTCTGTTTTCTCTTTAACTTCTAAGATCAGCTCAGCCCAGTACCTCAGGATAACTCATTTGAGGCTCATGTGAGTGGTGAGCCTAATCTGTTATTATGAATAGCTTTGATCTCAATAAGAAACAATCAAAATAATAATGCCTAAGGTATCAGTACTGCCGCTCTTTAGGGTCCTGCCTCACCCAGGAGATGTGTTGACAAGCTTTCCGGTAAAATGCCTTTATCCGGCTCCACAGACAAAATACCACACAGGCTGCAGTGTTTCTGTCTTCTCTACTGCAGGAGGAAGTTACTAGAAAATCCCACACCACCTTTACCTCAGCTCAGCCTAAAAACCCTTGGCAATTATTGTTCATAGACTTTTTGATGATGCCCATTCTGACTGGGGTGAAGGGATACCTCATTGTAGTTTTGATTTGCATTTCTCCAGTAATGAGCAATTCTTGCCTGGAGAATCCTAGGGATGGCAGAGCCTGGTGGGCTACAGTCCATAGGGTCTCACAGAGTCGGACACGACTGAAGTGACTTAGCAGCAGCGATAATGAGCAATGTCGAACATCTTTTCATGTGTTTATTAGCCATCTATATGTCTTATTTGGATAAATGTCTGTTTAGGTCTTCTGACCACTCTTTAAAAATTAATTTATTTTTTAATTGAAGGATAATTGCTTTACAGAATTTTGCTGCTTTCTGTCAAACCTCAACATGAATCAGCCATAGGTATACATATATCCCCTCCCTTTTGAACCTCCCTCCCATCCCTCTCCCCATCCCACCCCTTTAGGTTGATCCAGAGCCCCTGTTTGAGTTTCCTGAGCCATACAGCAAATTCCCGTTGGCTATCTATTTTACATATGGTAATGTAAGTTTCCATGTTACTCTTTCCATACATCTCACCCTCTCCTCCCCTCTCCCCACGGCCATAAGTCTATTCTCTATGCCTGTTTCTCCATTGCTGCCTTGTAAATAAATTCTTCAGTACCATTTTTCTAGATTCCGTATATATGTGTTAGAATATGGTATTGATCTTTCTCTTTCTGACTCACTTCACTCTGTATAATAGGTTCCAGGTTCACCCACCTCATCAGAACTGACTCAAATGCATTCCTTTTTATGGCTGAGTAATATTCCATTGTGTATATGTACCACAACTTCTTTATCCTTTCATCTGTCGATGGACATCTAGGTTGCTTCCGTGTTCTAGCTATTGTAAATAGCGCTGCAATGAACAGTGGGATCCATGTGTCTCTTTCAGTTTTGGTTTCCTCAGGGTATATGCCTAGGAGTGGGATTGCTGGGTCACATGGTGGTTTTATTCCTAGTGTTTTAAGGAATCTCCATACTGTGTCTTCTATAGTGGCCGTATCAGTTTACATTCCCACCAACAGTGCACGAGGGTTCCCTTTTCTCCACACCCTCTCCAGCATTTATTGTTTGTAGACTTTTTGATGAGGGCCATTCTGACCAGTGTGAGGTGACACCTCATTGTTGTTTTGATTTGCATTGCTCTAACAATGAGCAATGGAGAAGGAAATGGCAACCCACTCCAGTGTTCTTGCCTGGAGAATCCCAGGGACGGGGGAGCCTGGAGGGCTGCCGTCTATGGGGTCGTACAGAGTCGGACATGACTGAAGCGACTTAGCAGCAGCAGCAGCAACAATGAGCAATGTGTTTGTTAACCATCTGTTTGTCTTCTTTGGAGAAATGTCTGTTTAGGTCTTTTCCCCACTTTTTGATTGGATTGTTTGTTTTTCTGGTATTGAGTTGTATGAGCTGCTTGTATATTTTGGAAATTAATCCTTTGTCAGTGGTTTCATTTCCTGTTATTTTCTCCCATTCTGAGGCTTTTCTTTTCACCTTGTTTATAGTTTCCTTTGCTGTGCAAAAGCTTTTAAGTTTAATCAGGTCCCACTTGTTTACCTTTGTTTTTATTTCCGTTACTCTAGCAGGTGGGTCATAGAGGATCTTGCTTTGATTTATGTCATCGAGTGTTCTGCCTATGTTTTCCTCTAAGAGTTTCATAGTTTCTGGTCTTACATTTAGGTCTTTAATCCATTCTGAGTTCATCTTTGTGTATGGTGTTAAGAAGTGTTCTAATTTCATTCTTTTACATGCAGCTGTCCAGTTTTCCCAGCACCATTTATGAAGAGGCTGTCTTTGCCCCATTGTATATTCTTGCCTCCTTTGTCAAAAATAAGGTGCCCATAGGTGCATGGGTTTATTTCTGGGCTTTCTATCTTGTTCCATTGGTCTATATTTCTGTTTTTTTTTTTTTTGCCAATACCATACCGTCTTGATGACTGTAGCATTGTAGTATAACGGGAAGTCAGAAAGCTTGATTCCTCCAGCTCCATTCTTCTTTCTCAAGACTGCTTTGGCTAATCGGGGTCTTGTGTGTTTCCATATGAATTGTGAAATTTTTTGTTCTAGTTATGTGAAAAATGCCCTTGGTAATTTGATAGGGATTGCATTGAATCTGTAGATTGCATTTTGTAATATAGTCATTTTCACAATATTGATTCTTCCTACCCAGGAACATGGAATATCTTTCCATTTGTTTATATCATCTTTGATTTTTTTTCATTAGTGCCTTATAATTTTCTGTGTATAGTTCTTTTGTCTCCTTAGGTAAGTTTATTCCAAGATATTTAATGCTTTTTCTTGCAATGGTGAATGGGATTAATTCCTTAATTTCTCTTTCTGAGTTTTCATTGTTAGTATATAGAAATGCAAGTGATTTCTGTGTATTGATTTTGTATCCTGCAACTTTGCTGAATTCACTGATTAGCTCTAGTAATTTTCTGATACTGTCTTTAGGGTTTTCTATGTACAGTATCATGTCATCTGCAAACAGTGGGAGCTTTACTTCTTCTTTTCTGATCTGGATTCCTTTTATTTCTTTTTCTTCTTTGATTGCTGTGGCTAGGACTTCCTTCAACAAAGGTCCATTTAGTCAAGGCTATGGTTTTTCCTGTGGTCATGTATGGATGTGAGAGTTGGACTGTGAAGAAAGCTGAGTGCCAAAGAATTGATGCTTTGATCTGTGGTGTTGGAGAAGACTCTTGAGAGTCCCTTGGACTGCAAGGAGATCCAACCAGTCCATTCTGAAGGAGATCAGCCCTGGGATTTCTTGGGAAGGAATGATGCTAATGCTGAAACTCCAATACTTTGGCCACCTCATGCAAAGAGTTGACTCACTGGAAAAGACCCTGATGCTGGGAGGGATTGGGGGCAGGAGGAGAAGGGAACAACAGAGGATGAGATGGCTGGATGGCATCACTGACTCGATGGACATGAGTCTGAGTGAACTCCGGGAGTTGGTGATGGACAGGGAGGTGCTGCGATTCATGGGGTCACAAAGAGTCAGACACAACTGAGCAACTGAACTGAACTGAATTGAATAGTGGCAAAAGAGGACACTCTTGTCTTGTTTCTGATCTTAGGGGGAATGCTTTCAGTTTTTCGCTATTGAGAATAGTGTTTGTCATAGGTTTATATGGCCTTTACTATGTTCAGGTAGGTTCCTTCTATGCCCATTTTTTGAAGAGTTTTAATCATACAAGTAGGTGCTGAATTTTGTCAACGGCTTTTTCTGCATCTATTGAGATGATCATATGGTTTTTATCTTCAATTTATTTCATTTTATTTTATTTTTAAACTTTACATAATTGTATTAGTTTTGCCAAATATCAAAATGAATATGCCACAGGTATACATGTGTTCCCCATGCTGAACCCTCCTCCCTCCTCCCTCCCCATACCATCCCTCTGGGTCGTCCCAGTGCACTAGCCCCAAGCATCCAGTATCGAGCATCGAACCTGGACTGGCAACTCGTTTCTTACATGATATTTTACATGTTTCAATGTCATTCTCCCAAATCATCCCACCCTCTCCCTCTCCCACAGAGTCCATAAGACTGTTCCATACTTCAGTGTCTCTTTTGCTGTCTCGTACACTGGGTTATTGTTACCATCTTTCTAAATTCCATATATATGCGTTAGTATACTGTATTTATGTTTTTCCTTCTGGCTTACTTCACTCTGTATAATAGGCTCCAGTTTCATCCACCTCATTAGAACTGATTCCAATGTATTCTTTTGAATGGCTGAGTAATACTCCATTGTGTATATGTACCATAGTTTTCTTATCCATTCATCTGCAGATGGACATCTAGGTTGCTTCCATGTCCTGGCTATTATAAACAGTGCTGCGATGAACACTGGGGTACACGTGTCTCTTTCCCTTCTGGTTTCCTCAGTGTGTATGCCCAGCAGTGGGATTGCTGGATCATAAGGCAGTTCTATTTCCAGTTTTTTAAGGAATCTCCACACTGTTCTCCATAGTGGCTGTACTAGTTTGCATTCCCACCAACAGTGTAAGAGGGTTCCCTTTTCTCCACACCCTCTCCAGCATTTATTATTTGTAGACTTTTGGATCGCAGCCATTCTGACTGGTGTGAAATGGTACCTCATAGTGGTTTTGATTTGCATTTCTCTGATAATGAGTGATGTTGAGCGTCTTTTCATGTGTTTGTTAGCCATCTGTATGTCTTCTTTGGAGAAATGTCTATTTAGATCTTTGGCCCATTTTTTGATTGGGTCATTTATTTTTCTGGAGTTGAGCTGTAGGAGTTGCTTGTATATTTTTGAGATTAGTTGTTTGTCAGTTGCTTCATTTGCTATTATTTTCTCCCATTCTGAAGGCTGTCTTTTCACCTTGCTAATAGTTTCCTTTGATGTGCAGAAGCTTTTAAGGTTAATTAGGTCCTATTTGTTTATTTTTGCTTTTATTTCCAATATTCTGGGAGGTGAGTCATAGAGGATCCTGCTGTGATGTATGTCAGAGAGTGTTTTGCCTATGTTCTCCTCTAGGAGTTTTATAGTTTACAGGCCAGTATCACTGATGAACATAGATGCAAAAATCCTTAACAAAATTCTAGCAATCAGAATCCTTCAGCAGATGAATGGATAAGAAAGCTGTGGTACATATACACAATGGAGTATTACTCAGCCATTCAAAAGAATACATTTGAATCAGTTCTAATGAGGTGGATGAAACTGGAGCCTATTATACAGAGTGAAGTAAGCCAGAAGGAAAAACATAAATACAGTATACTAATGCGTATATATGGAATTTAGAAAGATGGTAACAATAACCCGGTGTACGAGACAGCAAAAGAGACACTGATGTATAGAACAGTCTTATGGACTCTGTGGGAGAGGGAGAGGGTGGGAAGATTTGGGAGAATGACATTGAAACATGTAAAATATCATGTAAGAAACGAGTTGCCAGTCCAGGTTCGATGCTCGATACTGGATGCTTGGGGCTAGTGCACTGGGACGACCCAGAGGGATGGTATGGGGAGGGAGGAGGGAGGAGGGTTCAGGATGGGGAACACATGTATACCTGTGGCGGAATCATTTTGATATTTGGCAAAACTAATACAATTATGTAAAGTTTAAAAATAAAATAAAATTAAAAAAAATATTTTTACAAAAAAAAAAAAAAAAAAGAATCCAACAACACATTAAAAAGATCATACACCATGATCAAGTGGGCTTTATCCCAGGGATGCAAGGATTCTTCAATATCCGCAAATCAATCAATGTAATACACCACATTAACAAATTGAAAAATAAAAACCATATGATTATCTCAATAGATGCAGAGAAAGCCTTTGACAAAATTCAACATCCATTTATGATAAAAACTCTCCAGAAAGCAGGAATAGAAGGAACATACCTCAACATAATAAAAGCTATATATGACAAACCCACAGCAAACATTATCCTCAATGGTGAAAAATTGAAAGCATTTCCTCTAAAGTCAGGAACAAGACAAGGGTGCCCACTCTCACCACTACTATTCAACATAGTTTTGGAAGTTTTGGCCACAGCAATCAGAGCAGAAAAAGAAATAAAAGGAATTCAATTTGTTAATATGGTGTATCACATTGATTGATTTCTGTATATTGAAGAATCCTTGCATTCCTGGAATAAACCCAACTTTATCATGGTGTATGAGCTTTTTGATGTGTTGCTGAATTCTGTTTGCTAAAATTTAATTGAGGATTTTTGCATATATGTTCATCAGTGACATTGGCCTGTATTTTTCTTTTTTGTGTTGTCTTTGTCTGGTTTTGGTATCAGGGTGATGGTGGCCTCATAGAATGAGTTTGGAATTCCTGTGGAATTTTTGGAAAGAGTTTTAGAAAGATAGGCATTAGCTCTTCTCTAAATATTTAATAAAATTCTCCTGTGGCTTTTGTTTTTTGGGAGGTTTTTGATCACAGCTTCAATTTCAGTGCTTGTAATTGGGTTGTTCATAATTTCTATTTCTTCCTGGTTCAGTCTTGGAAGATTGAACTTTTCTAAGAATCTGTCCATTTCTTCCAGGCTATCTATTTTATTGCTATATAGTTGTTCATAATAGTCTCTTATAATACTTTGTATTTCTGCATTGTCTGTTGTAACCTCTCCTTTTTCATTTCTAATTTTCTTAATTTGATTCTTTCTTTTTTTCTTGATGAGTCTAGCTAAGGGTTTGTCAATTTTGTTTATCTTCTCAAAGAACCAGCATTTAGTTTTATTAATCTTTACTATTGTTTCTTTCATTTCTTTTCAGTTATTTCTGCCTGGATCTTTATGATTTCTTTCCTTCTACTAATTTTGGTTTTTTTTTTCCTCCTTCTTTTTCCAGTTGCTTTAGGTGTAAAGTTAGGTTGTCTATTCAATATTTATCTTGTTTCTTGAAGTAGGATTGTATTGCTATAAACTTCCCTCTTAGAACTGCTTTTGCTGCATCCCATAGGTTTTGAGTTGTGTTTTCATTGTCATTTGTTTCTAGAAATTTTTTGATTTTCCTTTTGATTTCTTCAGTAACCTGTTGGTTATTTAGAAATGTGTTGTTCAATCTCCATGTGTTTGTGTTTCTTACAGTTTTTTTTTTTTTTCTTATAATTGCTATCTAGTCTCATTGCATTGTGGTCAGAGAAGATGCTTGATACAATTTCAATTTTCTTACATTTACTGAGGTTTGATTTGTGACTCAAGATGTGGTCTATCCTGGAGAATGTTCCATGTGCACTTGAGAAGAAGGTGTATTCTTCTGCCTTTAGATGGAATATCTTGAAGATATCAATGAGATATATCTCATTTAATATATCATTTAAGACTTGTGTTTCCTTATTAATTTTCTGTTTGGATGATCTGTCCATTGGTGTGAGTGGGGTGTTAAAGTCTCCTACTATTATTGTGTTACTGTCAATTTCTCCTTTTACGTCTGTTAGTGTTTGTCTTATGTATTGAGGTGCTCCTATGTTGGGTGCATAGATATTTACAATTGTTATGTCTTCCTCTTGGATTGATCCCTTGATCATTATGTAGTGTCCTACCTTATCTCTTGTAATCTTCTTTATTTTAAGGTCTATTTTGTCTGATATGAGGATTGCTACTCCAGCTTTCTTTTGCTTCCCATTTGCAGGAAATATATTTTCCCACCCTCTCACTTTCAGTTTATAAATGTCTTGAGGTCTGAAGTGAGTTTCTTGTAGACAGCATATATATGGGCCTTGTTTTTGTATTCATTCAGCCAGTCTGTGTCTTTTCGTTGGAGCATTTAATCCATTTACATTTAAAGTAATTATTGATATATATGTTCCTATTGCCATTTTCTAATTGGGGTTGATTTTGTAGATCTTTTTTCTTCTGTTGTATTTCTTGACTAGGTAAGTCCCTTTAACATTTGTTGTAAAGCTGGTTTGGTGGTACTGAATTCTCTTTTGCTTGTCTGAAAAGCTTTTTATCTCTCCATCAATTTTGAGTGAGATCCTTGCTGGGTACAGCAATCTTGGTTGTAGATTTTTCCCTTTTACTACTTTAAATATATCCTGCCACTCCCTTCTGGCTCGCAGAGTTTCTGCTGAAAGATCAGCTGTTCTGCCCACTTTTTGATTGGGTTGTTTGTTTTTCTGATATGAGCTGCTTGTATATTTTGGAGATTAATCCTTTGTCAGTTGTTTCATTTGCTATTTTCTCCCATTCTGAGGGCTTTCTCCCATTCTCTGTCTTTTCACCTTATTTATAGTTTCCTTTGCTGTGGAAAAGCTTTTAAATTTCATTAAGTCCCATTTGTTTATTTTTGTTTTTATTTCCATTACTCTAAGAGGTGGGTCATATAGGCTCTTGCAGTTTGTCATAGAGTGTTCTGCCTGTGTTTCCTCTAAGAGTTTTAGAGTATGGAGAAAAGGGAATCTTCTTGCACTGTTGATGGGAATGCAAATTGATACAGCCACTCTGGAGAAGAGTATGGAGGTTCCTTAAAAAACTAGGAATAAAAGTACCATATGAGCTGGGAATCCCACTACTGGGCATATACTATAGGGAAACCATAGTTGAAAAAGACACATGTACCCCAATATTCATTGCATCCCTATTTACAGTAGCTAGGATATGAACGCAATCTAGATGTCCATTGACAGGTGAATGGATAAAGAACTTGCAGTACATACATACAGTGGTGTATTACTCAGCTATAAAAGGAATGCATTTGTATAGATTGTAATAAGGTGAATGAACCTTGAGCCTATTATACAAAGTGAAGTAAGTCAGAAAGAGAAAGACAAATATATTAACACATATATATGGAATCTAGAAAGGTGGTAGTGAGGAGCCTATTCACCAGGCGGCAGTGGAGATGCAGACATAGAGAACAGACTTGTCGACACAAGCGGGCACTGGGGTGGGGAGGAGAGGGTAGGACCAATGGAGAGAGTGGCATGGAAACATAATCAGATGTAAAATAGATAGCCAGTGGGAACTTGCTGTATGATTCAGGGAGCTCAAACTGGTGCTCTGTGATAACCTAGAAGGGTGGATGGGGTGAGAGGTAGGTGAGAGGTTCAAGAGGGAGGGGACATATGTAAACCTATGGTTGACTCAAGTTGATGTATGGCAGAAACCAACTCAATATTGTAGAGAAATCATCCTCCAATTAAAAATTAATAAATTAAAAAAAATAATAAAGAAAACTTGGGAAGAATGAGGTAGTAGTAAATTTTGGTGGTAAATATATTCCACTCATTCTTATATTATCATTTTTAGTCCCTGATGGATCTCAAAAGCAAACACTTGAGTGTATTTGATCTCCTTTGTCATGTATACCTATGATTTTCTTTTTAAGCTCTTCATTTAATTATTTTTTTATTCTTTCCCTTTTTATTTTTTTTCTCAAACCTGTGCTCATGTCCCTGTAGTGGATCTGCTGCTCTTCTCAGTCACTCAGTCGTGTCCAACTCTTTGTGACCCTGTGGACAGTAGTAGCCCACCAGGCTCCTCTGTCCATGGGATTCTTCTATACTGGAGTAGTTGCCATGCCCTCCTCCAGGGGATCTTCCTGACCCAGAGATCGAACCCATATCCCAGCAGATTCTTTACCACTAGCACCACCTGGGAAACCCACAGGGACTCTTACCCCAGGTGGGACTTGAACCCACAGTCCCTGGCTTAGGAGAACAGTGCCTTATCCATTAGGCTTCTGGGGCCTCTGCAGTGGGTGGTTACCAATTTTTGGCATTGCAGCATTCATGTCTCTTAATTAACAATACCATTATTTCCCTGGGGGAACTTCCTCTCTTCTGTTTGGAGTAGAGTTTGGGGAGATGGAATATATTCTCACTTCCCACCAGCCCCTTATCTGAAGCTCTTCATGCACTGCCCTGGGATAAAGAGCTAGGACAGGACATCATCTCCAATATCCTGAATCTTGAGCTGGAGTGGAGATAGGTAATTGTCTCTCTTTCATTATAACAGGAGTCCATCCATCCATCACACGCTCCATCGTGTCTGACTCTTTGCAACCCTATGGATTGTAACCACCAGGCTCCTCTGTCCATGGGATTTTCCTGGCAAGAATACTGGAGTAGGTTGCCATTTCTTGGAGTAGGTTGCCATTTCTTCCTCCAGGGGATTCCTGACCCAGGGTTCAAACCCATGTCTCTTACATCTCCTGCATTGGCAGTCAGACTCTTTCCACTTGAGCCATCAGGGAAGCCCTACTACAGGGATGGCGCGAGCTAAAACTATGAACATATTCCTCCAGCAAGGCTTTCTGGATTTTCCTGTTCCCTGGATGTGTTCTTTAGCCTCCCTTTTGACCTGGGAAGATCCCCTATATCCTGTCATTAAATTCTCCTTTTGTTTTAGTTAGTTGAGACTGTTTCTGTTGCTTGCAGCAAAGGAATTCTAGTTGATACAATCTTTGACTGCATTTTCTCTTCCTTTATTATTATTACTGTTACTTTTTTCTGACCATTTCCAACTCATATTTTACCTCTATTAACGTATTATCCTTTCTTTTTTAAGTTAACTTATTTATTTTTAATCGGTAGATGGTTGCTTTACAATATTGGGTTGGTTTCTGCCATACATCACCGTGAATCAGCCATAGGTGTACATATGTCCCTTCCCTCTTGACCCTCTCTCCCACCTCCCACCCCACCCCACCCTTCTAGGTAAGCACCAGATTTGAGCTCCCTGCATCATTCAGCAAATTCCCACTGACTATCTACTTTACATATGGGAAAATCACTGCAGATGGTGATTGCAGACATGAAATTAAAAGATGATTACTCTTTGGAAGGAAAGTTATGACCAACCTAGATAGCATATTAAAAAGCAGAGACATCACTTTGTCAACAAAGGTCCGTCTAGTCAAGGCTATGGTTTTTCCAGTGGTCATATATGGATGTGAGAATTGGACTGTGAAGAGGGCTGAGTGCCGAAGAATTGATGGTTTTGAACTGTGGTGTTGGAGAAGACTCTTGAGAGTCCCTTGGACTACAAGGAGATTCAACCAGTCCATCCTAAAGGAGATTAGTCCTGGGTATTCATTGGAAGGACTGATGCTGAAGCTGAAACTCCAGTACTTTGGCCACCTGATGCGAAGAGTTGACTCATTGGAAAAGACCCTGATGCTGGGAGGGATTGGGGGCAGGAGAAGAAGGGGATGACAGAGGATGAGATGGCTGGATGGCATCACTGACTCGATGGACATGAGTTTGGGTGAGCTCCAGGAGTTGGTGATGGACAGGGAGGCCTGGCGTGCTCTGATTCATGGGGTTGCAAAGAGTCAGATACGGCTAAGCAATTGAACTGAACTGAACTGAACTGAATGTATGTTACAATATTATCCTTTCTTAACACTTGGGATTTGTAGGTTTTTCCCACTCAAAAGATAATACTTATTTGATTTCACTGAGATAGGTTTGTTCATTTTTGATCTCCTTTGTGAGTGTCATTTTGTGTCCCTATGTAGCTCTTTTATTTGCCTTTGTGAATGATTTTCCTTGCCTCGCCTCGCACTGGTCACAGTCAGGTTGCTCATCAGGTTGTCTGGTTGTTCATCTGGGGAGGGGGTCATTCTTGTTAGAATGCTGGCAGTGGAGGGGAGGCCCCTGGAGTTGGCAGGGACAGCAGATGGGTCAGATTTGGGTCTGCTTCCTGGGCTTTGTCTCATCAGCACGTGCAGGCAGATCATTTACCACTGAGCCACCAAGGAAGCCTCACAGTGTTGTTGTTGTTCAGGCTCTTAAGTTGTGTCTGACTCTTTGTGACCCCATGAACGGCAGCATGCCAGGCTTCCCTGTCCTTCACTATCTCCTGGAATTTACTCAAACTTATGTCCATTGAGTTGGTGATGCCATATAAGCATCTCATCCTCTGTCACCCCCTTCCCCTCCTGCCTCAGTCTTTCCCAGCATCAGGGTTTTTTTTGCAATGAGGTGGCTCTTTGCATCAGGTGGCCAAAGTATTGGAGCTTCAGCATCAGTCCTTCCAGTGCGTATTCAGGACTGATTTCCTTTAGGATTGACTGGTTTGATCTCCTTGCAGTCCAAGGGACTCTCAATAGTCTTCTCCAGCACCACAATTCAAAAGCATCAATTCTTTGGTGCTCAGCCTTCTTTATGGTCCAGCTATCACATCTGTGCATGACTCCTGGAGAAACCTTAGCTTTGACTATAAGAACCTTTGTCAGGAAAGTGATATCTCTGCTTTTGTAATATGTTGTCTGAGTTTGTCATAGGTTTTCTTGCAAGGAGCAAGAATCTTTTCATTTCATGGCAGCAGTCACCGTCCACACTCAGGTGATAGTTGGCACAAAATGACAACCCTTGCTTGACTCAGTAGCTTCCATGGAGGTTATGAAAGGGCTTTGTAAAGAGCACTGGGTCTGCGCCTCCAGTCTCTCTCCCTTGCTTGATTTCAGTAGCCTCCTAACTGGTTTCCCAAGTGCTCTCCCATCCCTGCCGCTTCTTGTCCACATGGCAGCCAGAGAACCTCCTGGAATGTCCCAGAAAGTCCACAAGGCTCTCCCTATCCTGACCACAGCCCACTCTCTGCTTCCATCTGCTACCACCACCCTCTTCTCCTCCATCGCTCTGTTGCAGCCCCCTGGCCTCTCTGCTGCTCCTACGATACCCAGATCTGCTCCAGCCCAGCCTGAGGTGTTCCATCTCTGCAGGTTTTCCTCAAATGATATCGAAAGCACCTCTCCAGGCCCTCTTCCTGCCCTGTCTACCCCTTCCTTGCTCTACATCTCACCATCAGACTTAAATTCCTTGCTATATTGTATGTACTTTCCTGGATGGCTCCCTACTCCAATATGAATTCCAGGAGAGTGGATGCATTGCCAGTTCATTTATTCCCGAGCCCTGGCTCTGAGCATGATGCTGAGGTCGGCACACAATGCATATTTGCTGAATGAATATTAGATGACTGATTCTTAGTGAGGTCTTCCCTGGCAGCTTAAGCGGTAAAGAATCTGCCTGCAATACAGGAGTCAATGCAAGAGATGTGGGTTTGATCCCTCTGTCTGGAAGATCGCCTGGAGCAAGGTGTGGCAACCCACTCCAGTGTTCTTGCCTGGAGAATCCCAGGGACAGAGGAGCCTGGCAGGGTCATAAAGAGTCGGACATGACCGAAGCGGCTTAGCGTGCATGCACGCACTTAGTGAAAGTAGCAGTTTACAGTTGTTTTTTCTTCAGAAGATGCATCTGGCTAAAGGGAATGTCACCTCTTTTCCATCACACTTTTTGCTGAGCCATTCAAAGATGCATTTGAAGAAATTATGTCTATATAATAGAATTTTCATAAAGTGCAACTCTAAAGATACTTTTCAAGGACATAGAGCCTTGTCCCAGCTTAGAAGTCTTCAGGAGGGAGGTAGAAATTCAGTGAATTCCATTCTTTTTTATTTTCAAAGAACTACCTGCCAAGCAATTGGAGAATACATCACCAGTGATTAGTCTACAGTTAGACCCAGTCCACCCCAACCAAAGACAGAGGGAAGGGCCATTTCCTTCCTCCAAGTCAAGACTTGCAGAATTTGAGACTTCCCTGGAAGTTCAGTGGTTAAGACTTCACCTTCCAATTAGGAGGTGATGGTTCAATCCCTGGTTGAGGAGCTATGGTCCCACAAGGCTCATGGCCAAGAAACCAAAACATAAAACAGAGATAATGTAACAAGTTCAATAAAGACTTTAAGAATGGTCCATATCAAAAAATAAAAATAAAAGTCTTGTTAAATTAGAGATTATTTTCATCCTAAGGCTCATGAGTAGAACTTAAATCAGAGAATTGCTTTTATCTCATCCATTAAAGCTCGTTGGATTGGAAAAGCATTTTCTAAAAGCCTAGAGAACTACAGCCCTAAACTCACTCATCCTTTCCAATCTTCAGGTCCCACTTAGGCATCTCACTGAAATGTCTCCAATAAAATTGTCTCATAAGGAGCAGAAGTGAGCTTTCGCATGTGTTTTGGATGGCCTGAAAGTGCCCATTCGCTTTTTCAGCTCTATTCAACTGTCTCTTTCCTTCAGATAAATCCTTTCGAATTCTTGTGCCTTGCACATATATATAGCTATAATAGACATTTTCTCCAGGATTGTGCCGACGTGTCTCACTGTGATGTTGATTTAAACAGACGGGGTCTTACACTTTGCTAAGTGAACAAAACGTGTGGCTATTGATGTGGTTTGTGTGCAGCCAAAAGGCTGGGGGTGGGGCCACTTACTTCCCCTTGAACAGACCACCAGGATTATTCTTAAAGGCCTCACTCCCTACTTCTCTCCTCTGGACACACACTGCCCTAATTCTGGCTTCAGGGGAAAGGGAATAAAAGGTAATTATAATATTTCATTTACTTCCCGCCTATGGAGGATTCACAGGGAAGGGCGATGCAATTACATGGAGGCAGCGGTGAAGGCTGAAGCCGTTGGGGCTGCCTGTCTCTGCTCCATAAAGCAGGTCATCCTGTTACCGCCGGACAGTAATTTCCAGAAGATCCTGTAATTAGGTTGTGAAACGGTAGCAAATAGGATGAACCGAAGAGGCAGATGTGTGGCCCAAAGTAATTTGGCTTCTCCTAAAAGGCGTCGCAACCCACCTCCTTCCTATTTATTACAGCCCCACAATATACCGTGTTATGCTATACTGGAGGGTGATGGGAGGCAGGCACTTAACTGTAATGAAATTAGATTCCCCCTCACCTGCACCAGAGGCACAGTGACATCTTCTTGTAAAAGCTATGCAAGTGGTTTCTCAAAAATAGACATGACACAAAAACATGGGAATGCACTTCACCATAAAGAATAAAAGAGCTCAAGGCTGAGGAGGCTGCTCACTTACTGTCCCTCTGAACCACCTGCTCCTGGTTTGACGCTGTCGTCAAGCCAGGCAGATAGAGGAGGATAAACAACAGTCAATGCAACATCATGGTATTTTTTTTTCAACAATTAAATAAATGTATATTTTGTTTCTTACAGCATCCATATCCATGTTTAAATACAAATCATGGAATTTAGGTATGTATTCAGTCACAGCATTTCCCAAAGTGTGTTTCCTTCTAGGAAGTGGTTCTAAAAGCTTGATGGCCTCTAGAATCACCTTGTGCTGGAGAAACTGGCAGATCTCAAGGCCCCATTGGGGAGCCTCTGATGCAGGATCTGAGGGTCGGGGTTGGGACCAAAGCCTGCATTTTCCTAGATTTTATTGTATTTACTTTTTGGCTGTGCTGGGTCTTCGTTGCTGTGCAGGCTTTCTCTATTTGTGGCGTGGGTGTGTGTGTTCTCAGTTGCTCAGTCATGTCCGACTCTTTGTGACTCTATGGACTGGAGCCCGCCTGGCTCCTCTGTCCATGGGATTTTCCAGGCAAGAATACTGGAGTGGGTTGCCATTTCCTCCTCCAGCACCTTCATGTTTTGTCTACAAAGATCGTTTTCCTGTTTCTAGATGATGAACAGCAACAAAGAATATGGTCCTGTCTTGAAATGATGGTCCTGACTTCTGCTGTTTTGTTGAATTTGCATAGTCATTTTCTGTTTCCTTTAGAAGGGTGCACGTAGAGGGCAAAAAAGTAAGAAGATTGGAAAATAAGCACCTGTGTGATCCTAAAGGAAATAAACCCTGAATATTTATTGGAAGGACTGATGCTGCCACCTGATGTGAAGAGCAGACTCATTGGAAAAGTCCCTGATGCTGGGAAAGATTGAGGGCAGGAGGAGAAGGGGATGACAGAAGATGAGATGGTTGAATGACATCACCGACTCAATGGACATGAGTTTGAGCAAACTGTGGGAGATAGTGAAGGACAGGGAAGCCTGGAGTGCTGCAGTCCATGGGATTGCCAAGAGCCAGACAGAACTTAGTGACTGAACAACAACAAATATAATATTTTAAGTAAGTTGAAAGCTTACCAGGATGTATGATCTACTGTTTTTATATTGAAAGAGTTGGTTCTCACTCCATTCTTTCTTCCTGTTTTATCAGACTGATCTGTCTGGCACTTTGGAACTGAATCTGATTTTCAGATGTGAGCTGGTCCAATCCCTCATTGAATAAAGCAGCAAGGTCAGGGATCATCAAGTAGTCAGAGGAGCAATCTTACATAATCATTTACCTAAGATTCAGCTGTGAAGACTAATACCTTGATTAGACATTGAGATAAGTGGGGATAACAAGGCAACCCATGACACACCTTTCAATCAGTGATGCCAAGGACAGTATTGTGTTAGAAACTTCAGCCCCTGGAGAGAGAGATCAACTGTCCTTGGTGAGTGGGCTGCACAGAGCTTAGTGCAGGGTCCCTGGGAAGGAACACTCGCCAGGATGTGGACCACCGGAGACTGAGATGGAAAACATGCCGACAGTTTATGATGGCACTGCACACAGAGGGGAGTTTGCTGCAATGAAGAAGCTCTCAAGAAGAGAGATCCATCAGCAGGATCAAAGAAGCTTAATCACTGGAGCTGCAGGGCTCCACAAGAGGCAGGGACTTCAGGGAACCAGAGCTGCAGGAAAATAAAACGATAGAGGTAGAGGAAATTCAGGGATGTTGGTAGAAATTGCATGGGTAACTGGTGACGTGGGCTTCCCTGGTGGTTCAGCAGTAAAGAATCTGCCTGTTATGCAGGAGGCACAGTTTTGATCCCTAAGTCGGGAAGACCTCCTGGAGAAGGAAATGGCAACCCACTCCAGTATTCTTGCCTGGGAAATCCCATGGACAGAGGAGCCTGGTGGGCTACAGTACAGGGGGCTGCCAAGAGTTGGATACTGCTTTGTGACTAAGCAACAACTAGTGATGTAATGTCTTCTTTTAAAAAGCAAATACCCCAAGGTATTGAAAACCCTTGAGAGCGATTTGTGATTAGTATTCAGAGACCCTTAGGAAGTGGCCCAGGTTAAGTGGTAGGATTGAGGAAACAGGAACTCTGAACGTCCATGACCTTGATTCCAGTTAGAACAAGGTACTGCTTTCTTAAGCTGTGGCCATGTTTGTCATTGTCTCACACATTTTACTATACCTAACATTATTTGAACTATGATTTACATTTTGTTTCCTTTACATGTTAAATTTTAATTGATCATCATCTTAAGCAAAACTATTCTTAACATCATTAATGTATTTTTTTCTAATACAAGTTATAATAAATGCAAAATATTAACATTAAAAATAAGAGAGAGAATCTCTATCACTTAGACAATCCATGGAATGTGAACCATCTTTTAAGAAAACCATTTGTCACATCAGCATCTCTGTGTCTTTTTTAAAATTCTTTTCTTTTTTGAAAGTCTTCAGAATCTTAGCTGGCTTTCCACATGCATAATCATGCCCTCTTCACATTTTCTCTTCTGCTTTCTATCTGAGATAAAACACAGTTTTGCTCTGATTTAGAACACAGTTTCTTTTAAATCTACTCTGTAGAAGTGAGTATAGTAAGTCATCCATCTCCTTCAGCATAAAGGCTGGCTAAATTTGCTGAGGCATCTTCCCAAGATAATTTAATAAATATTATTTTATCACCTACTATTGCAGAGTCTGTGCTGATATTCTGAGAGATATAAAAGAGAAACATGAAATGAGCAGTTCCCATTCTCAAGGAGGTTGCAACTCACTGGGGTGACTCAGAGAGGCAATAGAACTAGCTATAATTCAAGGTCATAAAAGATGGACACAGAAAGTGACAAAGCAAGAGTGAGGAGAGAGAAATTCATTCCAACCAGGGAGGCAAGGGGACTTCTTATAGGAGAAAAGGCTGACTTTGGCCTTGAACCCTGGGCCACTTATAAAAGACTTTATAAGTGGCTATAGAACGGGGAAAGTGATAGAGATGTTTAGAGTATTTCAATGTGATGAATGTAGGATATAGAAGCCGCCTCTGGTAGGAGAAGGTACATCAAGGGACAAGGATGTATTTATTGGGGTGTCAAAGGCTCTCTGGTCTTCCCCTTTAACCTACACCATTGACTAAACTTATCATTCATTTTAATTCTTTGGGGTTATATTCACTTAATGAAGCTTTTTTGATTTCATGATATTTATAATTCTTTCTAAAAACATTTATTTATTTATCTATTTGACTGCACTAGGTCTTAATTGCAGCATGTGGGATCTTTAGCTGCTGCGTGTGAACGCTTAGTTGGGGTGTAGGGGATCTGGTTCACTGACCAGGGGTCGAATCCGGGCCCCCTGCATTGGGAGTATGGAGTGGGACCACTGGAAGTCCCTGTAACTAAATCCTGTGGGAGACACAAAAATCCAAAACTATTTTCTGTGTTTAAAGAGCCTTAAAATGCATTTAGAGATATTCAAGGAAACTTAGATGATCCAAGGGTCATGTGAGTGTACACATGAATTGTTGCAGGACCTTAGACCTCCATAAGGACTGAGGTGAATGGGGGCTGCGTTGTGGAGCTGGGGCCCCTGCTCTTGACTTAAATTAAGACAGAACCAGGAAATGCATTGAGGAAGACGCAAAGCATTGGGAAGGAATCACCTAGTATATTTGTGTAGGGAAGGGAGACTGACATATCAGATATATGCAGTGAACACATTTGGAGAGGAAAATTTGGGTCACATTATGTAGGTTCTTGAATGCTAGGCTGACACTTTTGAATGACTTTGTCAGAGGTCATAGGAGGTTACTGAGGAAAGAATAAAACAAAAAGATGAAAACAGAGCTGGACAGGATATCAGAGGTCTTTGGATCTTCTGCCCTTGCTTTGTGAAGAAGACACGTTTCTTTACCAGTGGTATCTAGGACATTTGGCAGAGTCTGCTTTGGAAAGTGGGGCTTCCCAAGTGGCACAGAGGTAAGGAATCTGTCTCCCAATGGAGGAGACAGGAGACCCCTGGTTCAGGAAGATCCCCTGGAGAAGGAAATGCAACCTGCTCTAGTATGCTAGCCTGGGAGAGCCCGTGGACAGAGGAGCATGGCAGCTCTATAGTACATATACACATGCTCTTATATATATTATATATATATATTCTTTTCTCATACAGGCCATTACAGAGTATTGAGTAGAGTTCCCTGTGCTATACAGCAGGTTCTTATTAGTTATCTATTTTATATAAAGTAGCATGTATATGTCAATCTCAATGTCCCAATTTATCCTGCCCTCCTTATCCCCTGGTAACTGTAAGTTTGTGTTCTATATATCTATGACTCTATTTTTTTGGTAAATAAGTTAATTTGTACCCTTTCTTTTTAGTTTCCACATACAAGTGATGTCATATATTTGTCCTTCTGGGTCCTATTTACTTTACTCAGGATGACAATCTCCAGATCCCTCTGTGTTGCTGCAAATAGCACTATTTTGTCCTTTTAATGGCTGAGTAATATTCCATTTGTGTATGTACCACATCTTCTTTATCCATTTCTTTGTTGCTGGTTGCTTCCATGTCCTGGCTATTGTAAATAATGCTGTGATGGGTGCATGTGGCTTTGAATTACGGTTTTCCTTAGGACATGGAACAAAAGACTGGTTCAAAACTTGGAAAGGAGTATGTCAAGGCTGTATATTGTCACCCTGCTTATTTAACTTCTATGCAGAGTACATCATGAGAAACACTGGGCTGGAAGAAGCACAAGCTGGAATCAAGATTGCCAGGAGAAATATCAATAACCTCAGATATGCAGATGACACCACCCTTATGGCAGAAAGTGAAGAGGAACTCAAAAGCCTCTTGATGAAAGTGAAAGTGGATAGTGAAGAAGTTGGCTTAAAACTCAACATTCAGAAAACGAAGATCATGGCATCTGGTCCCCTCACTTCATGGGAAATAGATGGGGAAACAGTGGTAACAGTGTCAGACTTTGTTTTTTTGGGCTCCAAAATCACTGCAGATGGTGACTGTAGCCATGAAATTAAAAGACGCTTACTCCTTGGAGGAAAAGTTATGACCAACCTAGATAGCAGAGACATTACTTTGCCAACAAAGGGCTGTCTAGTCAAGGCTATGGTTTTTCCAGTGGTCATGTGTGGATGTGAGAGTTGGACTGTGAAGAAAGCTGAGTGCCGAAGAATTGATAGTTTTGAACTGTGGTGTTGGAGAAGACTCTTGAGAGTCCCTTGGACTGCAAGGAGATCCAACCAGTCCATCCTAAAGGAGATCAGCCCTGGGATTTCTTTGAAAGGAATGATGCTAAAGCTGAAACTCCAATACTTTGGCCACCTCATGCAAAGAGTTGACTCATTGGAAAAGACTCTGATGCTGGGAGGGATTGGGAGCAGGAGGAGCAGGGGACGACAGAGGATGAGATGGCTGGATGACATCACTGACTCAATGGACGTGAGTCTGAGTGAACTCCAGGAGTTGGTGATGGACAGGGAGGCCTGGCATGCTGCGATTCATGGGGTGGCAAAGAGTCGGACACGACTGAGCAACTGAACTGAAGTGAACTGAATCCAAGGAGAGCTAGTCTAAAGAAGAAATGTGAGCCAAGAAATAAATGTGAGCATCACCTTTGTAAACATGGTAGCCACTGGACACAATATAATTGCCTGGGGAGAAGGTGAGGGTCCAGTGGATAAAGGGTCCCCCAGCCTCAATGGCTGGTGGAGGAAGAAGCTGGACAGTGTGAAAACCCAGTTCCAAGTTCCCCAATCATGCGTTCTCCCTGAAAAGTCTTCCATGATTTGTACATCTGGAAATTGATTTCTAGAGAGGTATTCTTAACCAAAGCATGGGGATATGAAAAGATACTTGTGTGACATCAAGTTATCACCTTCTTCATTAGAGTGAAAATACAGCAAGAACAGAGAACGTCTCATTTGCGTACCCAACTCCTAGTACTTAGGATAGTGCCCGACTCACATAGGCACTCAGGGAGCATTTGCTGGGAAAAATAATTCCATCACAACCTAAATAATAACACAGCAGTTTAACCAAATGAAGTAGGATTAAGCATCTCAGCAAAGGGAAGTACTTAGAATGACCATAATAAATATATAGATACACACACACACACACACACAGCAAACTTTTCCTTGTTCACACAAAAAATAGAAGACACACAGATTTCTCATTTGTTTATCTACCTGAGCTGGGCAAAATATAAACATAAAATATTTCATTTTTTGAGTGCCATAGAATGAAATATGATGTATTGCTAGATCCGATGAGAAAAAAAAAAAGGGAAAACATATACTTGAGGCCAAGATAGTAGGTGAAAACCCAAATAAACCTGAGAGACTGATTTAGAATAAATTCCTCAAGGGAAATGCAACATCATGTTCGGCCATCAAAATGACAAACCTCTAAAGTAAATTTTGGTTCAAGGTTGCTAGAGGTCAAGTGGCTGCTTTAAAGCTACAGGCAGAAGAAAATGTAATCACTTTGTTACTGCCCTTCAATGCAAATGAGGCAAAAAGGGATTGTGACTTATATTTATGGGAATTTTTTTAGTGCATAGTTATCAGAAACCTCAGCCTGGGAGCAATAGAAAAGAAGGAGACAGAGAGGCAAAGAGAGATGGAGAGAGGGAAAGAAAAAAAGAGAAATTCAGTACACTGTAGGATAAAAAATATCATCATACTCAGGGGATGGTTGGCTTCCCTGGTGGCCCAGCAGTGAAGGATCCGCCTGCCAATGCAGGAGACATGGGTTCCATCCCTGGTCTAGAAGATCCGCTGGAGAAGGAAATGGCAACCCACTCCAGTATTCTTGCCTGGGAAATCCCATGGACAGAGGAGCCTGTTGGGCTACAGTCCGTGCATTGCTTCAGTTGTGTCCAACTCTTTGTGACCCCATCCCTAACTCCCTATTTAAAAACGAGAGGCTCATTGCAGAGCTCAACTCATGCTACTAGACAAGTAATTTCATGTGATTACTGTTATTAAAACAACAAACTGAAATCTGCTGTACAGAATGGCCTTATTATTCTTTTTCATATACAGAAAAATCTGTTGCTGCTATTGTTGAGTATACTATTTGGGGTGAAATGGACAGTTGTCCTAATTATTTTATGGGTTTCAGAATTTGATCATTTATCCTTGAAATTATCTAAAAAGGCATACAGCTATTAATACCTTTTGTGTGCACATACAAGGCCAGATAATAAGGGATTATGTTCCTAATGTCTACCTGTAAGTCAATTGTTTAGAACTAAAAATGTATTTTTCCACAGAATAACGATTAATTATCAGATTTGATGCTTGTTGACATAGTAGCATTGTACTTTTTTAAGGGTCGTGTTCCTATTGAAGTTTTAAGGTTTGTTTTAAATAGGCTTCATGTAGTTGGCCTGGGAAAACTTTGACTGTCTATATATTTTTTATAGCAAATGTGTTCCAAACTCCAGACTTCAGGCATGCATGCCCCCCACCTCCCCAGGCCACAGCTCCTCCAGCAGGGGTCCTGGGGGCCAGGGGTCCATGGGAGGGACACCTGATGAGACTGAGCTTTGATGACCGATAAAACTTTATACGCGCAGTAGAAGAATTTCCTTTGGAGGGCACTGTCTAGGTTTTCTCTTTGGGAGAAGCGAACACCTTTCCCACATCAACAATGTGGACCTCATGCTGGACCCCTTTGGGGTCAGCATCCTTCCAGTGGTCCCTGTCTTTGCATTCGTCCTGCTGTGTGACCTACTCCTCTTGAATGACTCTGGACCGTGTTATGATTGAATGAAAGTTGGCAGAGACCATGGAACCCCCTTCTGGGGTCAGGGACAAGGAGACGGTGGCTTGTCCCTATGGTGCCTTCTCTCTGGCGTGTCCTATGGGAAGCCAGCTGACACACCGTGAGACATCAAAAATCAAGAAACAATATTTTCTCTTCATTTTTTAGTGCATTTGGGAGAAAATCTGTAGCTGTGGCCTCTGCCGTGCGGTGCTTAGTTGCTCAGCCATGTCCAGCTCTTTGCGACCCCATGGGCCGCAGCCCTCCAGGCTCCTCTGTCCATGGGGATTCTCCAGGCAAGAATACTGGAGTGGGTTGCCATGCCCTTCTCCAGGGGATCATCCCAGCCCAGGGACTGAACCCAGGTCTCCTGTATTGTAAGTGGATACTTTGCCATCTGAGCCACCAGGGAAGCCCAAGACTTCTGGAGTGGGTAACCTATCCCTTCTCCAGGGGAACCTCCTGACCCAGAAATAGAAATTGTGGCCTGTATTACATTGAAAAGAAAGCATGTCTTCCTTTTTTTGAAGAAAATTACTTATAAAATTATAAAAGACATACTTTCCCCTGGGGAAAGCCTGAAAAATGTAAAAGCAAACAAATGCTAATTATTCACAATCTCACCTTTTAAAGATAAGTCTTTTAATACCTTGGAATATTTTTTATGATCTCTTTTTAGAGGTGCTTTTTTTTTCATTTTTGGTTAACCTAGTTAAAAGTAGTACCTTAGTTTAAGATGATTTTAAAGCATTAACTTTCCATGGAAAGGTTTTTTTCATATTATTTTAAACTTTTATAAGAAATTTAAAAAGAAATGTATTCTATTCTATATTCCAATATATCATAATTTTCTTATTTCCCTATTTGTGGCCATTTATAGCTCAGTTGAACTATTTCAAATCCTAAAATATGATGCTGTGAAAGTGCTGCACTCAATATGCCAGCAAATTTGAAAAACTCAGCAGTGGCCACAAGACTGAAGTAGGTCAGTTTTCATTCCAGTCCCAAAGAAAGGCAATATCAAACAATGTTCAAACTACTGCACAATTGCACTCATCTCACACACTAGCAAAGTAATGCTCAAAATTCTGCAAGCAAGGCTTCAACAGTACATGAGCCATGAACTTACAGATGTTCAAGCTGGATTTAGAAAAGACAGAGGAACCAGAGATCAAATTGCCAGCATCCATTGGATCATTGAAAAAGCAAGAGAGTTTCAGAAAAACATCTGCTTTATTGACTATGCCAGAACCTTTGACTATGTGGATCATCACAAACTGTGGAAAATTCTTAAAGAGATGGGAATACCAGACCATCTTACCTGCCTCCTGAGAAATCTGTATGCAGGTCCAGAAGCAAGAGTTAGAATCGGACATGTAACAACAGACTGGTTCCAAATTGGGAAAGGAGTACATCAAGGCTGTATATTGTCACCCTGCTTATTCAACTTATATCCAAAGTACATCATGCTGGGCTGGATGAAGCACAAGCTGGAATCAAGACTGACGGGAGAAATATCAATAACCTCAGATATGCAGATGATATCACCCTTATGGCAGAAAGTGAAGAAGAACTAAATAGTCTCTTGATGAAAGAGGAACATGGAAAAGTTGGCTTAAAACTCAACATTCAGAAAACTAAGATCATGGCATCTGTTCCCATCACTTCATGGCAAACAGATGGGGAAACAATGGAAACAGTGGCTGACTTTATTTTTCTGGGCTCCCAAATCACTGCAGATGGTGACTGCAGCCATGAAATTAAAAGACACTTACTCCTTGGAAGAAAAGCTATGATCGACCTAGACAGCATATTAAAAAGCAAAGAGATTACTTTGCTGACAAAGGCCCGTCTAGTCAAAGCTATGATTTTTCCAGTAGTAGGGAGGAAGTAGGTTTTCGCATCTCATATATGGATGTGAGAGTTGAACTATAAAGAAAGCTGAGTGCCAAATACCTGTGGTGGATTCATTTTGATATTTGGCAAAACTAATACAATTATGTAAGGTTTAAAAATAAAATAAAATTAATTAAAAAAAAAAAAAAAAAGAATTGATGCTTTTGAACTGTGGTGTTGGAGAAGACTCTTGAGAGTCCCTTGGACTGCAAGGAGATCCAACCAGTCCATCCTAAAGGAAATCAGTGCTGAATATTCATTGGAAGGACTGATGCTGAAGCTGACACTCCAATACTTTGGCCACCTGATGTGAAGAAGTGACTCATTGGAAAAGACCCTGATGTTGGGAAGGATTGAAGGCAGGAGAAGGGGATGACAGAGGATGAGGTGATTGAATGGCATCACCGGTTCGATGGACATGAGTTTGAGCAAGCTCTGGGAGTTGGTGATGGACAGGGGAGCCTGGTGCACTGCAGTCCATGGGGTAGCAAAGAGTCCCACATGAATGAGCGACTTTCACTTTCTTTTCACTTTCGTACTATCTCCAGATTTTCACTGTTATAAACATTTGTTTATAGATCTTCATGCACATTTTTCTTCGGGATTTAATTTATATTGCTAAGCTAAAGTTTTTGGAAACTATTAGGACAAATTTCCAAATTATTTTCTAGAATGATTGAAACATTACAGAAATGTACATTCCTACAGGTAATATATGGACTTCCCTGTCTCCCTTATACTAAAAAGAAACTGTTTGCTAAATTGATGGCCAAAAAATCCTTATTGCTTCCACTAACCATTTTTTTTTTAATCATGGAGAGGGTCACTTCAGTCCATGAAATTCTCTATTAATGAGGTTCTATTGTAGCTACAAATAGTAAGAGGCGATAAAGAAGCATCAGTCTAAAAGCTAGTCAAATTAGTGTCCACTAATTTATAATCACTCTCAATGATTTCTGAAGGCAGAACTTAATTATATGTTACTGCTAACAATGCGTGCTTGCTCAGTCGTATAGTCGTGTCTGACTCTTTGCAACCCCACGGACTGTAGCCCACTGAGCTCCCCTCACTATGGTATTCTCCAGGCAAAAATACTGGAGTGGGTTGCCATTTCCTTCTCCAGGGGATCGTCCCCACCCAGGGATTGAACTGGCATCTCCTGTTCCCCCGCATTGGCAGGCAGATTCTTTGCTATTGAGCCACAGGGGAAGCCCACAGCTAATAGTGTTCCTACTCAAAGGCAGTACTAGGGAGGGTTACCTTATCTCATCTCGCAAATTCTAAACTTCAGCTCTTATCTGAAAACCTGCTTCCTCCCCAAACCTTCCACTCACTGTCCAACCAATGGATTCCCAAGTGTGGCTGGGGAGCTGGGTTCATGAGAACAGCACACAAATAAAATCTTCCTAGAACCTCCTTGAGATCTATTGGATTCATATCTCTAGGGCCCAAGAAATCTGATTTTTTTTAAAAGAACAATTGAATCTTACATATGTGTGAATTGATTCTTATGCGCATGTGAATTTTATTTTTATCTTTGCTTCAAATTTTACTTTCTATGAGTGATGACATTTTCTTTCACTTCGCTCTTCTTCAAAACTTATAACTCTTCTCAGAGGTGAATAAGTCTCTGGTGAATCTAATTATAAAAAAAAAACTAATTATAAAATAGCAATAAAGTTTCATTTATGAAGTGCTCACATAATTGACCTACACTAGCTGCAGTGAGAGCATCACCACATTGTCATCTTTTTAATTTAAATAGTGTTTGGTCAATCAGCTTCTCATTTAAAAGTATGATAATTCTAATTCATAGACACCCACACAGCCACCACTTTATCTGACAAAGAGTTCTCATTTGAAACATTTTAAGGAAGTAGTTTAGATAGGGTTTTCTGAGTGTCACTAGTGGTAAAGAACTCACCTGCCAATGCAGAAGACTTAAGAGACATGGGTTCGACCCCTGGGTCAGATCCCCCGGAGGAGGGCGTGGCAACCTACTCCAGTGTTCTTGCCTGGAGAATACTATGGGCAGAGGAGCCTGGTGGGCTACAGTCCCTGGGGGTGCAAAGAGTCAGATATGACTGAAGCGACTTAGTAGGCAGGCAGACAGTTTAGGATAACTGAGGAAAATTTAATTTTAATGCAAAACCCTCACAGAAGTTGATATGTCACTAAAGTCCAGTGCAGGAAACCACATTGGCTTTGCAGGAATATTCAAGTTTGCTTCTAGTTCTGCCTCTCTTGGCTGTAGCTGCCTGAGCAAAGATCAAGTGTCTGTGAACCTGTGTTTCCTCTTGTGAAATAGGGATTTTACAGGTTGTCATGAAGATCAATTACTGTACAGGGGAAGAACAAAATCTGCCTCCATATAGGATCTGTTTCTTTTTCTTAAACATTTGTATTGTTTTTGCTACAAGTCAATGTTGCCTATAGCCTGAAATACATAGGAGAGCCCATTCTCAAGTCTCTGATCTTTAAGAGTATAACACTTTCCCATGTATATAGAGATAAGAAGTTGCAGAACAGAGAATAATATTTGTCTTCTTGGAGGCTTACAAAAACATTGTAACCAGATCTTCATGAACAAAACAAAGGATTCCTGCGTGAAGAAGTTTATAACCACCTGCCATACCCTCTCCCCTTTTAATGTAAGTGAAAGTGAAAGTGAAGTTGCTCAGTCATGTCCGACTCTTTGCGACCCCATGGATTGTAGCCCACCAGGCTCCTCCGTCCATAGGATTCTCCAGGCAAGAATACTGGAGTGGGTTGCCATTTCCTTCTCCAGGGTATCTTCCCCACCTAGGGATCGAACCCAGGTCTCCCGCATTGCAGGCAGATACTTTAACCTCTGAGCCACCAGGGAAGCCCTCCCTTTTAATGTAAAGGAAGCCTGAATTCCAACTTGGGGAAGATGATTCCTTGGGACACTAGTCCACAGTCTTCTTGGTCTGCTGGCTTTCTGGAAAAGTCACTATTCCTTGTCCTGATTCCCACTCTCTTAATTTATTTGCCTGTTACATAGTAAGTGGTGTAAGCTTTGACTCAGTAACAGTGTAACAATACAGGCAGGTAGCTTTTGAGTCTCAGCTGTTTCAATGCCTTTTCCAGTCTCCCCCATGGAACCTGGGCCTCCACTGGTAGAAAGTCACACTGAATAGTCATGCCGAATGGCTCAGTGTGATGGATGTGACCTGATTTTGTAGAAGCTAAGCATCTCTTTTCTGTCCTATATCTTTTGAATTTGAGCTGCCATTCATTATTTTTTAAATGACTGTGGAATTGCATCACTAGAAGTTACTTTGAGGACATTTGTCACTTCCTTTGTGATGAATTCCATGATTCTTATTGGAGTTTTTGAAAGATGAGGCTATTGTCACTGTGGTTTTTGGCTGTAACTCTCCAGAGAAAGGTGAATGGTTGCAATTTTCACACCAGATCACGGAGAAGGGTGAACCTGCCTCCTGGGGAAGGAGACGCAAACATTTTGTGCAGGGGGCTGTCAGCTATCTGCAGCAGTAAATAGACGGCTAAGTCATGCTGTGTGGGATTTGTCCCTGCTCTTCTTGTTCTTGGAGGGTCTCACAGCAGCCTTCCTGAAGCCTCTTCCAAGCACCACAGAGGGGCCTGGTGTGCATCAAAGGGAGAAACAGATGCAGGTGGACCTGAGAGAGGGCACACATCTGGGCCCATGGTCAGGAATCTCCATTGATTGGTAGCATTTTTTTCTGGACCATAACCTCCCCTTGGAGGGAAAAAGTAATAAAGCAAAAACGAAGTGCCCTTGAGAGGGTTGGGGTGGACGAGAAGGGCGTCAGCCACAGGTCACCTTGGATGAGGACCTAAGTCATTTATATTTGAAACCATTCCCGGAGGGCCAGCTCCCCTTTTGCTGCTCGGAAACCACTTTTGGGCAGCAGATAATAGAAATGAAGAGTGAGTGCATTTCTGAAGTCAGGGAGTGAGCCGTGGAAGTCCTATTCTTTGCGGCTGTCAACGAAAAGCTGGCATTGCCTGGGAGTAGGGGTTGGAACTCTTCTTCCTTCCTCGCAGCCTGTTTTGGTCGTGGCAAAGTGATTTCAATGTCTTTTCCCCCTTTTTTTGTCAGGAGGAATTTATAAACCCTATATTTCCCAAGGTGACAAAGTCATGTAATTCCACTTCCTTGAAAAGAAATGACATAAAGGAAAACATCCTGTACTCCCCCCCCGCCCCCCCCGCCCCCCACCCCCGCCAATCCCTTATTCCTACCCTAGGAGAGACCACTGCTTGCTAAATTTAATCCAAATTTAATCTGTTATTCTTGGGCCAAAAGCCTCAATGGTCTCCTAGAAATTAAATCCATCTTCAAGAGGCAGAATAGGACATCATCTTATTATACATTGTGAACTGGGATTTTGTAGAATTGGCATCAACACCCTAAAAGCAGAATCAAATGCATAATGTGGCTCATTCACAGCGTGTTGGCTGAAAATGGAAGAACATGTTCTGTCTTTATTTTGGGTAGAAGCTCCAGTATACAGTCAGGGGGATCCAAAAAGTGCATGGAGTCGTTCAAGTCCTCTGGGTTTAGGAGAGAAGGTCCTGGGTCATAGCTAGGGCTGTGCTCATTGACAGAGGGGGTCAGTGCCTTTTCCCACGTTCCTGGGATGTTTGGAGAGTGTCTCAGATGAAAGAACTATAAATGATGGATACCCAAGATGGTGACTTTAGCCCATTTTAGGTGAGAATTTTTTCATAGATTGTTGTTGTTTAGTTGCTAAGCTGTGTCCGGCTCTTGCGACCCCATGGACTGTAGCCTGACAGCCTCCTCTGTCCATGGGATTCCCCAGGCAAGAACACTGGAGTGGGTTGCCAGGTCCTCCGTAGGGGATCTTCCTGACCCAGGGATCAAACCCATATCTCCTGTACTGCAGCAAACTCTTTACTGCTGAGCCACCAGATTAAATATAGTTGCATCAATCTAAATAGCTAACTGAACTTTGAGAACACTTGTTTTAGAGACAAATGCTACATTTGAGGGCATCTCCACGAGGTGTGACTTTAAGTCACATAATCTGACTTGCTTTCTTTTTGGTGAAACAGGACTCCCAAGTCAGGTTTCACACAGAGAGACGTTAGGACAATACTTTGAGGCTGTCGAGAACCCCTAGCAGGGCTGGCACGTAGTCCAGGCTTCCCAATGGCAGGTGTCGTGTATCATCGGACAGTGCTTGTCCTGTGTCATTCCACAGTAGATACTAGTGGTGCTGTGAGTACACCAGAGGACTAGAGAAGTGGGGTGAGAGGGTGGTCAGGAGGCCCGGCTTGGAGTCACACTGCCTGGGAGCACCACGGGAAGAGAAGGAGCTTGCGGGATGCCCTGCCCTTCTCGTCACCCAGCAGATGAAAGGGAGCAGTGATAGGTCCACTCATAGGGCTTCTGTGGGGATTGAATAAGCCAAGGGCTACAGATCGCTTCGAACCAACACTGGGTGTGTCCTAGGTTGGTCTGTGCTGCTATTGTGAATTACTGTTATTAAATTTAATGCAGGGTCTCCAGTACACATTCCTGACAGTCACATTCCAGTGCAAGAAAGCTAGAGCCGTGGTTCACTTTTCTGATTTACAAGTGCATTTGCTTCTTGTGTTTCATTCAGCAAAGTGATGCAGTGATGTATATGTGCGTGTGTGTGTGTGTGCGCACGCATGTGTATGTGTGTACAGCTTCCCTAGTGGCTCGGTGGTAAAGAACCCGCCTGCCAATGCATGCCAGAGACACGGGTTTGATTCCTGAGTCAGGAAGATCCCCTGGAGAAGGAAATGGCTACTCCGCCACTATTCTTGCCTGGCAAGTCCCATGGACAGAGAAGCCTGGAGGGACTCATGGGGGCTCATACAATTGGACATGACTTAGCAACTAAAAAATGAAAATAATGTATATGTATATTGTTTTCCATTATAGGTTATTATAAGATATTCATTATAGTTCCCTGTGCTATACAGTAGGTCCTTGTTGGTTATTTTATATATGGTGGTGGCTTTCTGTTAATATCAAAGTCCTAATTTATACCCCCTGCCCCTTCCTCTTTGGTAACTACAAGTTTGTTTTCTGTGTCTGTGAGTCTGTTTCTGTTTGATAGTTAAGTTTATTTGTGCTATATTTTAGATTCCACACGTAAGTGATATCATGCAGTATTTGTCTTTCTCTGTCTGACTTATTTCACCAAGCATGATGCTCTCTAGATTCATCCATGTTGCTGCAAATGGCATTTTCCATTCTTTATATGGCTGAGCAGTATTCCGTTGTATATCTGTTCATCCATTTCTGCAGCCATTCACTTGTCAGTGGATATTTAGGTTGCTTCCATGTCTTGGCTGTTGTGAATAGTGCTGTTGTGAACACTGGGATGCATGTGTCTTTTTGAATTACTGGAGTTTTGTCTGGATATTTGCCCAGGAGTGGGATTGCTGGATCATTTTGTAACCATAGTTCCTTTTTTAAACTCATTTAAGAAGTGTTGCCAGTTGGGTTTTCCAAGAAGCAGATTCTGGCAGCAGGGTTTCTGTTTTTTTGTTTGTTTGTTTTTCTTTTTTTAGAAAGTGCCCTGTGGAAGGGAGAGGGGCAGCCAGACTGAGGTGAGAGGAGGGGCTGTGTGCAAGCCTGCAGGACAGTCGTCCCCTCTGGCAGCTTAGTCTGCCCAAGGTGGGCAGGCTGTGGGCACCAACAGACTCACCTTCAGTCACTCACTGGATGTGGCTGCCACAGGAAGGGTGCGCCTTGAGTGAGGGGGTTGGGACATCCCTGGGTGGAGGGCAGGTGGGGGATGTCCATGCACAGCCCTAGCCTCCGAAACAGCAAGTCCTGCCCTGAAGGGGGACCAGCAGCTGGCATCTCCCTCTGTCACAGAGGGAGATACATATATATTATATATATATATATATATATATATATATATATATATATATATATATTATATATATACTGACCCAGGGATCAAACCCAGGTCTGCTGCATTGCAGGCAGGTTCTTTACTAGATGAGCTACCAGGGAAGCCCTATATATATATATATATATATATATATATATATATATACACACACATATATATTGGCTGCTTAGCTTGGCTTACAGGATCTTAGTTCCCTGACCAGGAATGGAACCCATGTCTTCAGCAGTAAAACCAGAGTCCTAACCACTGCCCTGTGAGGGAACTCCCTGTATTTGCACAATTTAAAAAATCTGTATGTCTGTGTAATCTACAGTTCTACACAAGTGGTGCTTCTGCATTTCTTGGTGGGTTGGATGGACTCTAAGCTGCCAGAGGGCAAGTGCTGTGTTTCAATGCATCTTTGCCTCCCAAGTACCTAAATTAACGCACAGTGCATCGTAGCTGCTCGGTAAATCCCACTGCAGGAATGAACCAGTGATGGCTCGTGATGAAGCGTAGAGATTCAGAAAAGGGTCTGGTGGATCCTAAAAGAGAGTTGTCAGGGCTTGCTTACTTCTCAGTACTGTGTGAGCAGGGCAATGGGGGAAGGAGATAATGAGTGCTTGTAAGCCTTGATGCCTGAGAATAAGTTTCTTTATGCTTTTGGTTTCATATGGGCTTTTTTGGGGGAGAAGTTAGTGTAAAAATATTCAAATTCATAAAATTTAAGCTGTTGTTCAGTCACTTAGTCATGTCTGACTCTGTGACCTCATTGACTGCATACCAGGCTTGCCTGACCTTTACCATCTCCCAAAGTTTGCTCAAATTCATATCTACTGACTTTGATATCCAACCATATTATCCTCTGCCAACCCCTCCTCCAGCTCTCAGTCTTTCCCAGCATCAGGGTCTTTTCCAATGAGTCAGCTCTTTGCATCAGTGTGGCCAAAGTCCGGGAGCTTCAGCTGCAGCATGAGTCATTCCAGTAAATATTCAGGGTTGATTTTCTTTAAGATTGACTGATCTTCTGCTGTCCAAGGGACTCTCAAGCATCTTCTCCAGCACCATAATTTGAAAGCATCAGTTCTTTGGTGTTCAGCCTTCTTTATGGTCCAAATCTCACATCCATACATGACTACTGGAAAAGCCATAGCTTTGACTATAGGGACCTTTGTCGGCAAATTGATGTCTCTGCTTTCTAATATACTGTCTAGGTTTTTCATAGCTTTCCTTCCAAGGAGCAAGTGTTGTTTAATTTCATGGCTGCAGTCACTGTCTGCAGTGATTTTGGAGCCCACCCCCCCCCCCCCGCCAAAATAAATAAGACAGTAAATTGTAATTTGTAGTTATGGATCCAATTGATGGGTTGAAAATTCTCAGCTTGAAGAATTTGAATTCAGTGGCTAGAGACTTTCCATGTGATTCTTAATAAAGAAATGCTTCAAAATAGTCAATAAAAATTTGAAGATTAAAGTACATCATGGACCCTACTTTAATTCCTTCAGAAATGGGAGCATTGTAGAAAGCAAACAGAAATATTTGCTCTGATGCTTTAAGATTTAACTTATACATTGTTTTTATAGCTCACTTATTGGAGATATGTTTATTTTTAGTGCTGAGAATATTAAAAATCCGAAAGTATTTTGAAGCAATTGCCTCTGATTCTGGCACTTGAGTTACAGTCATACGTATAAAGGGTAAGAAAACTAGTCTTGAGAAATTTGACTGTCAGTATTATGTGTTTTTTTTTTTTAATTTTATTTTATTTTTAAACTTTACATAATTGTATTAGTTTTGCCAAATATCAAAATGAATCTGCCACAGGTATACATGCGTTCCCCATCCTGAACCCTCCTCCCTCCTCCCTCCCCATACCCTCCCTCTGGGTCGTCCCAGTGTACCAGCCCCAAGCATCCAGTATCGTGCATCGAACCTGGACTGGCAACTCGTTTCATACATGATATTATACATGTTTCAGTGCCATTCTCCCAAATCTTCCCACCCTCTCCCTCTCCCACAGAGTCCATAAGACTGTTCCATACATCAGTGTCTCTTTTGCTGTCTCGTACACCGGGTTATTGTTACCATCTTTCTAAATTCCATATACATGCGTTAGTATACTGTATTGATGTTTTTCCTTCTGGCTTACTTCACTCTGTATAATAGGCTCCAGTTTCATCCACCTCATTAGAACTGATTCCAATGTATTCTTTTGAATGGCTGAGTAATACTCCATTGTGTATATGTATCACAGCTTTCTTATCCATTCATCTGCTGATGGACATCTAGGTTGCTTCCATGTCCTGGCTATTATAAACAGTGCTGCGATGAACACTGGGGTACACGTGTCTCTTTCCCTTCTGGTTTCCTCAGTGTGTATGCCCAGCAGTGGGATTGCTGGATCATAAGGCAGTTCTATTTCCAGTTTTTTAAGGAATCTCCACACTGTTCTCCATAGTGGCTGTACTAGTTTGCATTCCCACCAACAGTGTAAGAGGGTTCCCTTTTCTCCACACCCTCTCCAGCATTTATTATTTGTAGACTTTTGGATCGCAGCCATTCTGACTGGTGTGAAATGGTACCTCATAGTGGTTTTGATTTGCATTTCTCTGATAATGAGTGATGTTGAGCATCTTTTCATGTGTTTGTTAGCCATCTGTATGTCTTCTTTGGAGAAATGTCTATTTAGATCTTTGGCCCATTTTTTGATTGGGTCATTTATTTTTCTGGAGTTGAGCTGTAGGAGTTGCTTGTATATTTTTGAGATTAGTTGTTTGTCAGTTGCTTCATTTGCTATTATTTTCTCCCATTCTGAAGGCTGTCTTTTCACCTTGCTAATAGTTTCCTTTGATGTGCAGAAGCTTTTAAGGTTAATTAGGTCCCATTTGTTTATTTTTGCTTTTATTTCCAATATTCTGGGAGGTGGGTCATAGAGGATCCTGCTGTGATGTATGTCAGAGAGTGTTTTGCCTATGTTCTCCTCTAGGAGTTTTATAGTTTCTGGTCTTACGTTGAGATCTTTAATCCATTTTGAGTTTATTTTTGTGTATGGTGTTAGAAAGTGTTCTAGTTTCATTCTTTTACAAGTGGTTGACCAGATTTCCCAGCACCACTTGTTAAAGAGATTGTCTTTAATCCATTGTATATTCTTGCCTCCTTTGTCAAAGATAAGGTGTCCATATGTGCGTGGATTTATCTCTGGGTTTTCTATTTTGTTCCATTGATCTATATTTCTGTCTTTGTGCCAGTACCATACTGTCTTGATGACTGTGGCTCTGTAATAGAGCCTGAAGTCAGGTAGGTTGATTCCTCCAGTTCCATTCTTCTTTCTCAAGATCGCTTTGGCTATTCGAGGTTTTTTGTATTTCCATACAAATTGTGAAATTATTTGTTCTAGTTCTGTGAAGAATACTGTTGGTAGCTTGATAGGGATTGCATTGAATCTATAAATTGCTTTGGGTAGTATATTCATTTTCACTATATTGATTCTTCCAATCCATGAACATGGTATATTTCTCCATCTATTAGTGTCCTCTTTGATTTCTTTCACCAGTGTTTTATAGTTTTCTCTATATAGGTCTTTAGTTTCTTTAGGTAGATATATTCCTAAGTATTTTATTCTTTCCGTTGCAATGGTGAATGGAATTGTTTCCTTAATTTCTCTTTCTGTTTTCTCATTATTAGTGTATAGGAATGCAAGGGATTTCTGTGTGTTGATTTTATATCCTGCAACTTTAGTATAGTCATTGATTATTTCTAGTAATTTTCTGGTGGAGTCTTTAGGGTTTTCTATGTAGAGGATCATGTCATCTGCAAATAGTGAGTATTATGTGTTTTTTGTTTAAAATCTTTTGAAAATTGCCAATGTTTTCATAGAAAGAATAATTTTTTGTCTCATCCAAAAGGATCTTTTGCTACATGTCAATAAATTTTTTTTCTATTTTTCAACAGGGAAGAGTAATTTTTCTCTTGTTAGAAGTTTTACATTTTCTGATGTTTAGACCATTTGATCTTTGCCTCAAAGGTAATTCAACATTTTGAAACAGGCATTATATTTTCAGCACTGGCTAAGCTGCTAAAACTTCCATTTGATACATCAGTTATATTTCCTATAGTGACTGGAGTCTAGAAACAGCTTTGACAGGGATGAAAATCTACCATGTCATCTTCAAAACTTGGACTGTACTATTTTTTAAGAAATAATTTAAACTAATATCTCAGATATCACACACACACATCACTATCTTCATTCTTCTATGACTCTACCATGGCTCATAGTTTAATCTTGAGAACATAAGTGAAATTGAATTTAAACTCAGTTCTTAACAAAAGGTCATAGTGATTACCAGACACTGCAGGTATAATAACTTAAGAGGCTAGACTATTACCAACACTACATACATTTAGGATTGTCTGAGAGTTAGATCAGCAGTTTCAGGATGTCACCAGTTCTTCACTGTTTATGCCCTCCATGAAATACTATGCGTGATCACTTTGGCCATGACTCCAATATACCTGCATGTCTTAGTTCAGACCCTTGACCTTGGATCCTCCCCCAAAGGTGATGTGCTGCAGACTTTCCACCTCACTATGCACAGTGCTGTGCTTAGTTGCTCAGTCATTTCTGACTCTTTGCGACCCCATGAACTATAGCCTGCCAGGCTCCTCTGTCCATGGGATTCTCCAGGCAAGAATACTAGAGTGGGTTTCTATTTCCTTCTCCAGGGGGTCTCCCAGACCCAGAGATCAAGCCTGCATCTTCTGCATTGGAAGGCAGATTCTTTACCATCTGAGCCACCAGGGAAGCCCACGAATACTGGAGTGGGTAGCATATCCCTTCTCAAGGGGATCTTTCTGACCCAGGAATTGAACTGGGTTCTCTTGCATTGCAGGCAGATTCTTTACCAGCTGAGCTACCAGGGAAGCTGCTGCCCACCACACCTTACTATACTTCCACCTTTTTTTGTCAAAGTAAAAATGAACTTTCATCTGCAAATTTTTTTCTGTTAAGAATTCTCTGCCCATTATAATAATCCATGATAACAATTTTCAGAGGAAAACGCATTTTTTAAAAAAGTATGTATAACAGAATGACCATCAGATAATTACATTTTCTCCACTTATCAACAGATTCTGTGGTTGGATAATTTAATTTGACATTCTTTCCCCTACCCATTGAGTTATTTCAACTAGTGGTGGTGTTAACTTGAATACCTGTACATTTCTCTAAATCCCCAAGTAAAGACTACTTTGTACTATAATTCGGCGGGCAAAGAGTATTTCTCAAAAGCAGAAAGAGGCTTCTAGTAGAGTCTTTGGTAACTATAGGATATAGCTTATATATCTGAGGAAAGCGTTGATCCTAGGGAGATATGCACTATGAAGAAAATCAAGCAACTGCTAAACTGTGTCAAATTTTTGTATAAAATTGAAAAAGATATATGTATCCCACTGTTCATAGCAACATTTACAATAGCCAAGATATGGAAGCAGCCTAAGTGTCCACCAACCAGCTTCCCAGGTGGCACTAGAGGTAAATCGCCTGCCCGACTACACAGGAGACGTAAGAGGTGCAGGTTCAGTCCCTGGGTCAGGAAGATCCCCTGGAGGAGGAAATGGCAACCCACTCCAGTATTCCTGCCAGGAGAATCTCATGGACAGAGGAGCCTGGTGGGCCACAGTCCATAGGGGTTCAAAGAGCTGGACAGGAGTGAAGCGACTTAGTAGTAGTAGTAGCAATAGGAGAGGTAAGTGTCCACCACCAGATGAATGGTAAAGATGCGGTACACCACAATAGAATACTACTCAACCATGAAGAAAAGACGAATAACATGCTGCCATTTGTAAAAATGTGGATGGAGCCGGAGGATATTATGCTAAGTGAAATAAGTCAGATAGAAACAAATTCTTCATCTTTTCTCTTATATACATGCATGCCTGCTCAGTCATATCTGACTCTTTGCAACCCCATGGACTGTAACCTGCCAGGCTCCTCGTCTATGGGATTCTCCAGGCAAGAATACTGGAGTAGGTTGCCTTTTCAAGGATTTCACTTTTAGATGGAACCTAAAAAATTATAAAACAGTTGAATGTACATAACAAAAGAGAAGCAGACTCACAAATCTACAGAACAAACTAGGGGAGATAAAAGTGGGGAGGGGGCTGTATAGGGATAGAGGATTAAGAGGACCCAACTACTATGCATAGAGTAAATAAGCAATAAGGATATATTGTACAGCAAAGATCCATTATTTTATAGTAACTTTAACTGGAGTATAATCTATAGAAATATAGAATCACTCTATTGTACAGCTGAAACTAATATACTATTATAATTAAACTATATATAAAAAAAGAAATAAAGCCAAGAGTGTGCTGCAAAGTAACACATCCAACTTCGAGGAACTGAAAACATTTCCACCAAGAGTGACCCTGGAAAGGGCAGAATTCCACTGCTTTTGGAGGTTGTATTTGAGCCAGACCCACGGCAGTGCTGGAATTCACTTCAGTAAAGATGCTCTTGACAGGGAACCCAGGATTGGGAACCCATGACAAAAGGATGCTCTCAGTAAGTAGCTTTGTGTAACATTTAAAAGATTGAGACAACCCTAGGGTTTCTTATTTTCATCTCAACTAACATGTTATTTATATACTGTTAGATTTATTACAATGTGCATATGGAAAGATTAAAGTGTGCTGGGATGAAGTAGAACATATACACTAACATTCAATAGAATACCCCAAATTAAAAAAATAAAGCACCTCACTTACAAGAAAATTACATTAAAAAAGAAATTTAGGGGAACTTCCATGGCAGCCCCTGGGCCTCCTAAGTAGCACAGTAGTAAAGACTCTGCCTGCCTATGCAGGAAATGAGAGACAAGCTCTCCATCCCTGAGTCAGGAAGAGCCCTGGAGAAGGAAATGGCAACCTGCTCCAGTATTCTTGCTTGAGAAATCCCCATGGACAGAGGAACCCGGCAGTCCATGGGTCGCAAAGAGACAGACATGACTGAGCGACTGACTGAGCGCTGGCGGTCCAGTTGTTAGGACTCTGCCTTCTGATGCAGAGGGTACAGGTTCAAACTCTAGTCAAGGAGCTAGGATCCCACATGCCTTGTGGCCAAGACCCCAAAATGTAAAACGGAAGCAATGTTGTAACAAATTCAATAAAATCTTTTAAAATGGTCCACATTAAAAAAAAAAAGTTTAAAAATTGTGTATTATTCTTCTTACAAAGTAGCACTTTGGTTGCAAATAAAAGAAACCACTCTAACTTACATAGAGAAGGAATTTTGTTAGAAAGACCTCAGGTGGCTCACAACATTATGCACATGTTATAACACGTGGGAAGTCAGAGTGCAAGGTCATGGCCAAGACCAGCTTCCTTTCCAGGAACAGTCTCAGAAGTGAGGTTACCAGGGGCACACCCCTGCAGACAGAGCGCCACGTGCTGGACTCTGCCCTGGACGCTTGTGGCCATGTGCTGATTTCTGAGCCCACTCCCGCCATGAATGAGCTCAGTCCCTGAGCACCAGATCTGTTCTTTCTTTTAAAAAGTGTATTCATTTTTAATTGGAGGATTATTGCTTTACAATATTGTATTGGTTTCTGCCATACATCAGCATGAATCGGCCCTAAGTATACACTTGTCCACTCCCTCTTGAACCTCCCGCCCACCTCCCACCTGCTCCCACCTGTCTAGGTCGTCACGAGCACCAGGCTGAATTCCCTGTGCTATACAGCAGCTTCCCACTAGCTATCTATTTTGCACATGGTAGTTCCTTCAAGGTTCAAAGTCCCCGACTGACCTCCACTGGATCACAGATACACCTGGAAGGTGGGAGGGGAGCGGGCAGAACTCTGGGCTTGCACCCCTCCCCCCAGACCCCCCACTCTGCCCCTGGAGATTTACAACCTAGGAGTATGTTTCCATGCTGTGCGGACACGCACTGACAAGCGTCTACTAAACGGAGTTCCTATTTTGGAGGCGTGTCTTTCCAAAGTAGGTAAAGTGCAGGAGCACTGAGATGCATTATCCTTGACTCAATTCTGGTGTCAACTCTGGCCCTTAGAATCCATTTAAAACTACAGTATCAAGAAGAGTGTTGATTATAAGAATGCTAGAAGGTGAGATCCTCTGTCTTTTGTCCTTTAGGGTTAGTAAGCTGCATGAAGATGGTTGTTGGCTATCGAGGATGGATCATTCTACCAGCGAATTGTTCTTTTCTCATTTATGTTTCTCAGCCTGACACAAATCCAGCCATTTTCTTAACATTATCTTTATGGTAGGGGGTTGGATTAGAACAAGAGGAAGAGTTAAATTTCACATTGAGTAAAATTGCTCCTTTTTATTGGCAGCATGGACAAAAACATTGCTCCCAAGTTGAAAATGTGTTTTTTTCTCTAATTTTCTTCTAATCTTTTGTAGATCTACCACTCAAAAGATGTTTGTGGGATGTCTTCTCTATGTATGTAGGAAAATATCCTTTTTTTTTTTTCACTTTTCCATCTACTGACTCATATTTTTGTATTTGTTCAGTTGCCTTTCCTCTCCTCATAATATTGTTGTTCACTTTGGTATTTTGGATAAAATAGCAGAAATACAAAAATAAGTATAGACTATCAAAGTCACAAATAACCTATCAAAAAAAGCATCAATTTATGATCTACTATGTATATCAAGGCATTGAATTTGGCAGCATGGGAACATAAAGATAAGATCTGATCCTGGACCTTAAATATGTTGATATTTAAAGGAACCTGACATAGTGTCAAACAGGCTGAAGTAAGTCAGAGAAAAACAAATATTGTATATTAATACGTGTATGTGGAATCTAGAAAAATGGTATAGATCTTGTTTGCAAATCAGAAATAGAGATAAAATGTGTGGATACCAATGAAGAAAAAGGGGTGGGTAGGAGGAATTGGGCAGAGAATGCAATGGCACCCCACTCCAGTACTCTTGCCTGGAAAATCCCATGGACAGAGGAGCCTGGTGAACTGCAGTCTATGGGGTCGCTAAGAGTCGGACACAACTGAGCGACTTCACTTTCACTTTTCACTTTCACGCATTGGAGAAGGAAATGGCAATGCACTCCAGTGTTCTTGCCTGGAGAATCCCAGGGACGGGGGAGCCTGGTGGGCTGCCGTCTCTGGGGTGGCACAGAGTCGGACACGACTGAAGCGACTTAGCAGCAACAGCAGGAGGAATTGGGAGGTTGGGATTGACACATATACACCATTGATACTATGAATAAAATAGGTAACTAATGAGAACCTTCTGTACAGTACAGGGAACTCTACTCAGTGCACTGCAGTGACCTGAATGGGAAGTCCAAAAGGGAGAGGACATGTATATACACGTATGGCTGATTCATTTTGCTGTATGCAGAAATTAACACTACATTATAAAGCAATTATGCTCCAATAAAAATTAATTAAAAATACAAAAATAGAGGCAAAATGTTTAGAATTCTTATATAGTTTTGATGAACTGATCCCAATCTATTTCATTAAAATTTTCATTAAGTTTGTGGGGAAAAAAAAGGATATTGAAGCTGGCAAAAATAAGAATTAGAATGGTAGGAACCCTAAATTCACCTCCTTATAATTGTGTGTAAATTATTCAAGTTGCATCCCTTGAAATTAGCTTGCATCTTGCCTTTGAAAAATGTGCCCTGGATAACTTAGAGTGGTTGTAAAATTTTACCTTCTCTTTATGAAAATCAAACATAAAATAGGTTATAGGTTTTTTTCCGTGTTCTGATGGTTGGTAGAAGCCTTTTTCACAAGGCTAACTTTCCTAAGTAAAGTAATCAAGATGCACGGTTTGATAATCGATGCACAAGGAGGTGTTTAATGAATTATTGAAGCACGTGGCGCAGGTGTGCGTCTCCAGGGGCCAGAATACAGAATTACCGCTCGGCAATTAGACCGTCAGTGTTCCTTACCCAGTTGACCGTAATTAAAATAATTTTATTCTTGGTTTGATATTGGGAATTAAAACTCACAGCTCAGTTACCTGGTAAAAGGCTTTCAAGGCTAATGGCCAGAGACATGACGGTTTTAAAACGCCAACCTGTGTTCTTCCTCTGCATTTCAAATTCCTCAATCGTTCATGTCTGATTAAAGTTGTGTCTGACTAATTGATAATGACTTTTCAATTAGGTAAAAGCATATTTTATTTAGAAATTACATTTATTTACATTGATTTTTCCCTTCTTCAAGATGTCTGGGCTTCTGGGTCTGATTTAATCAGCCACAACTGGGAGGCAGCTTTTGCAAGAGTCACTGAGAAGTCATTCCCCAAACACAGGCTGCTGTTATCAGGCATTGGAGAAAGGCCGGGTAAAGCCACTGTTTATATAGGTTGCATCATGCAGCTTGCAGGATATTAGTTTCCCACCCAGGGCCTGAACCCAGGCTCTTAACTGTGAGAGCAGAGAGTCCTAAGCACTAGGGACCGCTAGGGAATTCCCTATCACCGTGTTAGCTGAAGGATACCTAGGAAACCCCTCGTCTTTTTCACTGAGCGTGGAAAAGGGGAATGAAGGCCGTGCTTGGCTGGTGAGGTCATGCTCTTTTCTTGTTGGGGTTGGGCATAAGAATCTCTCCAGGTGAGGGAAACTATCACAAACAACATTCTTTTTGACACATCTGCCCCTCATGCAGGAGTAATGAGGGGTCCTGGTGAGTTTGGGCGGCCTCCTCCCTTAATGTCCACGTGGTAGGGGTGAGGACCGAGATGCTCTCCACTTCTGGGGGCTAGAGGGAAGGACCGGACTTTTTCTGCCCCTGATTCTGCCAGGCAGGAGAGGTGAGCCCGTTCCCTTGCAGAGACAGTGACCCCAGCTTCCAAGGTGTTATCATCAGGTAAGCTGACTCCTCACTACCCGGCTGAACTCAGGGGGAGATGACAGAGCACAGCTGGGTGTTTGGGGTCCCTAGGTTTCTGAGGAGTGGAATCCTACAGGCTGTGTGTGTGTTTTAATATTTACTTAATTGGCTACACTGGGTCTCAGTCGCTGCGTGTGAGATCTTTAGTTGTGGGGATGGCATTTAGTTCCCTGATGAGGGATCGAACCCATGCTCTTGAGGGGGTCCCTGAGCCTCTGTTTTCCCACCACTTAGATGGAGGATACCAATGATCAGATAAAGGACTGTTGTGGGGATGAAAGTCAATCGAAGTAAAACATCTCGGGCTGCAACTGGGCATCAGTGGAGGCTCAACCAATGACAGAAGCTACTGTTGTAATTATGCTTTGTGATATTTATCTTTCCTGGGTTGTCCGTGTGGGTCCTAAGGTGGGGCATGCTGGCACCTCCTCTGATATGTGGGTCCTTCCTAAAGGCCAACACTTAGAAAAGACAACCGCCAAGTCACCTGGGACATCTCTGTGCTCAGATTTGCACCTCGATCCAATGGCTTTAGGACCTCAGCAACTCTCAAGTTCAAGACCAGCACTCTTGTGTTTTATACAGGAGCCTCAGGTCCAGAAGGGTTTCCCAGGTGGCGCTAGTGGTAAAGAACCTGCCTGCCAATGCAGGAGACATAAGAGATGCAGGTTTGATCCCCTAGGTTGGGAAGGTCCCCTGGAGGAGGGCATGGTATCCCACTCCAGTATTTTTGCCTGGGAAATCCCATGGACAGAGGAGCCTGGGACAGAGGGCTACAGTCCATGGGGTCACAGAGTTGGACACGATGGAGCGACTAACACACACGCAGACACACACACACACCTCCTAAACCGCCCTTGAGAACCTTGAGGGTTGATATTTTTTCTGTCACTGTGTTCCTTCAGAAGAGCTCTGATAGAGGCAGACCAGGAAGATGCTGTGACCGTCAGCTCACATGTAAATAAACTCACAGAGTGGCTGCTCGATGATTCTACCATCAGGGTTTACTTTCTCCTCCTTCATCTTGGGACATTTTGGACATTCAGCCTGGAGGTTATTTGTTTTGATTTGAAGTGTGCATTACCTTTAAGAGTCAAAACTCCTTTGCAAAAAACAAGGGTTTGGACATTGTGTCAATGCTTTCTTTCAAAACAACTTACCTTCCCTTCCAGCAGGTGGCAGTATAACACAGCAGTAACCTGAGCAAACAGTCTGGCCTATTTTAGGTTGAAAGCAACCAGGGAGTTTCATTCCCGGTTAGATTTCCACAATAATTCTAAATTAAGAAGATAGAGGCTTTCTAACAATTTTATCTGTGGGTCATCTTTTCACTGCCAATTGTTATACACTTCCTCAGGTAGAAAAATTTCATCCTGGTTTTCTGAGAGCTCCTTTACATCTGGCACTTGAAAATATGAAACTGGAGTATTGAGGAAAACATCTCGTTTACTATTTAAGTATTAGACTTAAAAGGTGTTTTGTTGCTATGCTCTTTTTGCATTTTTTAAAAATTATTTTTTAACTGGAGAACAGCTGCTTTACAATATTGTGTTGGCTTCTGGTTTACAAAAGTGTGAGTCAGCCACAAGTATATTCCTTCCATGTTGAACTTTCCTCCCACCCCACCCCACCCCATTCCACCCCTCTGGGTCGCCACAGAGCACTGAGCTGAGCTGCCTGTGCTGTGCGGCAGCTTCCGGCCCGCTCTCTGCTTTACATATGTCAATGCTGTTCTCTCAGTTTGCCCCACCCTCTTCTCCCCCTGCCGTGTCCAAAGTTTGTTCTCTTATGTCTGAGTCTCTGTTCCTACCTGCCCTGCAAATAGGTTCATCAGTATCATCTTCCTAGATTCCACATATATGCAATACTTATATGAATTTTGTTTTTCTCTTTCTGATTTACTTCACTCTGAATTATAGGTTGTAGGTTCATCCACCTCACTAGAGCTGACTCCGATGTGTTCCTTTTTATGGCTGAGTAATATTCCATCATGTGTACATACTCCAGGCCCTTCATCCATTCACCTGTTGAGGGACACCCAGGCTGCTTCTAGGTCCTACCTATTGTAAATAGTGCTGCAGTGAACTTTGGGGTACATGTGTCTTTTTCAATTATGATTTTCTGACGGTATATGCCCAGTAGTAAGATTGCTGGTGATATGGTAGTTTTATTCCTAGTTTTTCAAATACTCTTCATACTGTTTTCCATAGTAGCTGTATCAATTTACATTCCCACCAACAGTGTTGCTATGTTTAATTCACTCTATGATGTTAGTTAAAATGAAATTATTAGGGCTATTCATATGACTTCAGATAAGAAAATAGTCTTTCTGTGGAACTTATTTGAATGTGTACTTTCTGGACATGTGTATATTTATTGGCACATGCGTCTTTTGAGGAGTTATTTCAGCCTCTCAGAATTATGGTTTATTTTTTGGACTCAGCACAGCTTGAAAAATTAGCTTTCTTTAACATAATTTCTCAGGAATCTCCATACTTTTGTTTAGCTTTCCATAACTTTTAGGGAATTTGTTTAATAAAATTGGAAAAAATATTCATCAGACAAATATGTGAGAGGAGCCAAGGAACAGTTTTCAGGATGAGTCTAGCTAAAAGTGTGGATAACAAGAAAGCAGAGATTAGAAGTCAGATATCTACTACTTAAGGGATATATCTATTATTATTCTCTGAAAAGACAAATAGTGGCAAATTGCTCAATTATGGTGAATAAATCTTCATGATTTATGGTATCCCGGTTCAGTTGTGAATAAATGTGCCTTGAGTGTATTTTCTTATTCTAGACACAAGAAGACTCTTCCTACTGTGGACCCCAGCCCTGTGCCCGTCTCCTGTCTGAGAACTGTTTTCGTGTCTTCTTTGTGGTGATCAGCACATAGACAGCAGACCCCAGGGCCTGAGTGGCAGCGGGGCCCCAGGCTGCGGGGGAGGAGAGGCACAGCACAGGGTGTCTGGCGAATGCCGCTCGCTTGGCCCTCCTCTCTTCACCCGGCAGATACTCAGCGCCCCAGTCAGCAGGCACCGTGTGAAGCGGGCACCCAGCCAGCGGGATGAGTGGGCATGCTCTGCTACCGTCCTGTGGACGAGCCCCATCTCTCTCTGCTTTTCTGCCTCAAATACTGCTTTTCGGTGGGTGTGAGTTTCTCTCTCTCATCTCTCTCCTCCTGTGACTTTTCTCTCCTCGGTTCCCTCTGCTGAGTGTGTAGAGGGAAGACTCCGTGGAGACACAGAGTGGGCACCCTGTGGACATGGAGGGTTGAGCTGATACATCTGAGTTATTGAGAAGATGGGAGAGAGGCTGGGTCCCCCTTGAGGCAGCCTGTGAGTGACTGAGTGGGGAGGGTGCTTAGTCGGACGGGGGGCCTGAGCAGGGTCCGCGCCCCTGCGTGTGTGTGGAGAAGACCAGGTGTTCTCACCTGTCAGAGGGACAGAGCAGCCTGCCCCCAAATGCCCCGCTTTCCACACTGATGATGTTTGAAGTAAACTTACTCAGGAAGCAGCCAGTGCAAAACAGACACTCTGTTCTTTGTCTCCCTGAAAGCAGAGATAAATCTCCCCAGTGAAGAGTCCCCTCCCTGCACCTGCAGGGGAGAAGGCATCCTTTATCACCAGAGACAGGAAACCCAGGGCCCTTCAGGCTGTGTAAACAAACCGTGTGACTTGTTGCTAACTTTCCTCCCCAAGTCCGAACCCCTTCCTCATGTCAGTTCTTCCCACATTTATTGTTTCTTTGTTCAGAGGTATAAACGCTGGTGCTTGGCCACTTCTTTGAGTCTCATATTTTATGAGCTCCCATGCACACAAAATTAATTTCTTTTTCTCCTATTCATCTGTCTTGCTAAGTTGCTTCCATCCTGTCTGACTTTTTGCAACCCCATATACTGTAGCCCACCAGGCTTTTCTGTCCATGAGGTTTCCCAGGTAAGAATACTGGACCGGATTCCAGGGGTGGAACCCACGTCTCTTACATCTCCTGCACTGGTAGGCAGGCTCTTTACCACTAGTGCCACCTGGGAAGCCCATGTTAATCTATCTTATGTCAACTTACCGGTTAGAGCAGACATGCCTGGAGGAAGGGGCAGGTGGTAGGCAAATGGGAGCTGACCTTCAGAGGACCAGAATACAGGGGTGGTCATGCTGTAGGTAAAGGAGTCTTCTGAGGTTTGGGGCTGGACAGAGGGGTCAGTTAGAGTTGGAATCTGGGTCTCCAGGATAAGAGCTTAGCAAGAACTTTGACCCTCTGAGATGCACTCCCAGAGAGGCATGACAGCTGGGGACACCAGCAATGGGTCCTGTGGGGAAAAAAGCCTCTTTTCCAAAGATCCATTGCATTCAGTGTGAATCCATTGGAAGTTTGTGGGAAAAATTAAAAACTCAGATGACCCCGCTCCCCATCATGCCTTTCCCTGTTATCAGGATGTCATCCTGAGTCTACGTGCTGTGCTAAGTCACTCAGTCATGTCCGACTCTGTGGGACCCCATGGACTGTAGCCCACCAGGCTCCTCTGTCCATGGGATTCTTCAGGCAAGAATACTGGGGTGGGTTGCCATTCCCTTCTCTGGGGGATCTTCCCGACCCAGGAATCGAACCTGCACGTCTCTTATGTCTCCTGCATTGGCAGGTGGGTTCCTTACCACTCAGCACCACCTGAGTCTATGGGAACTCAAGTAGAATTGTGTCCTGCTGTTGTGTGAAAATTGTATAAATATTATGTTGAATTGGTTCATAGTGCTTTTCAGGTCTACTATATCCTTCTACTTTTCTGTCTATTCATTCTATTAAGTTTTGAGTTTAATATTGAAACTCCAACTAAAAATCTTAATTTATCTACTTAAAAAAGTAATTGTAATATATAGTGGAACTATATGTCACTTTATTCTGTGTTTTCCAAGTCTCCTGTAAATTTGTTAACCATACTTTCATAATTACAAAAAATTTAAAAATAATGTAAGATGCCATTCTGGACCTGATGTGGAATTTGATCTTTTGCAAAACATTTATTTGTATTTATTTATTTGGCTCCTCTGGGTCTTAGCTGTGGCATGCAGGGTGTTTGCTGCTACATCCAGAGTCTTTGTTGTAGCCTGTGGGATCTAGTTCCCATACCAGGGATTGAACCCAGGCCCTCTGCATTGGGAGCTTGGAGTCTTAACTGCTGGACCACCAGGGAAGTCCTGAATTTGATTTTTGAATGGACTGAGTTTGCATTGAGAATTTACTGAGAATTTACCTGTCAGGGACCATGACCTGGATCAGAAGGAATCTAGGTAGCAAGATCAGAGCTCACTCCCCTACCAGGACCTTGGATCCAGAAAGAGGGCCTGCTGGGCTTTGCTCAGCTGGACGGGTGGTCCTGGACCGACAGGATGTGCCCCTGGAGGCTGCACACGTCCTGGGAGTCAGGTGCTGGGTTTGCGTTATCCCCACGCAGTGGTGATGGGGGCTTCTGAGACTGCAGTCTCTTCTTTCGTCCTCTTTCCTGGGGCTGCCCTCCTGTGGCTGAGGGTTCGGGGCCCAGGGAGGGGCCACAGGATGGGTATTTTTGTGGATGGAGCAGGACACTCGGGTTTCAGTTCAGCTTGCATGTGCCCATGGCGGTGGAGGTACAGGCAGAACACGCGGGTGGAGACGGGGTTGGCCCAGGGCTGCTGTGTTCCACGTCCTCCTCCAGCGGTCACGTCTGCAGAGCTTTCAGGAGGAACTCCACCTGCAGACCTGGCCTTCCTGGGGACACGAAGGTGTATTTACCAATGTGGGAGCACAGAATAAACCTGGATTGTTTGCTCGTTGGATTTATAACTTGTAAGGGTCTGTACAGCACTGGCCTTCATCTGCACTCTGACTGCAGGGCCTGCGAGTGTGGGAGGCAGGCCACCCGCTTTCCCTGGAAAGGATGCTCTGTCGGCACCTCCCCTCTCCGAACCTTGAGTTCAGTAGCAGGGACAGGCAGTGGCATTTGTGTGCATTTGGGCGTTCACTGTATGTTTGAAACCTGTTCCGTGTGCTAGAGTTACTGTCTATGAAGTGACTGTTGTTGCTTTATAAAGATCAGTCCTTGGAGGGCAGTAGGCCAAAGGAAAACCCTTGGCTGGGCTGAGTCTTTTGGAGCCTTTACAGGTGGTGGGAAATGCCGCCTGCTCCCAGCCCCACACTGCCCCCTCTTTTGCGCATTACTTGAGCTCTGCCCAGGTTTTCTTATGGGCACAGTCCTTGCCCCCACTGCTGGTCTGGGCTCACTCCCCTTCAGACTGGCTTCCTATCCTGTGGTTTGCTGCGTTGTCGCCTCTTTCTCTTATGCTTCTGATCCATTGCTCTTCACTCGCTCTCTCCCTTTGGGTACCACGCCTTGGGTGCATTTTTCTCCCCATCCACTGTGGCCAGGATCCTCGGGCCTTGGCCTTGAGCATCTCCTGTTCCCAGCTCTGGCTCCCTGGACTCCACGGAAGGTCCAGGCCAGACTCCTGGACCTTCCCATCATCCCCACTGATGGGAGAGCAGCCAAAAATGAGGAGGAAAGCAAGGCAGCACAACATCCTGGTGTGGCCCATGTCCCTCACCAGGGGAGGGTTGGGCTGGGAGGGGCCCTCAAATCACTCTGGAGTCAGAAGCTGCAGCCTGGAGACTCTGGGTCTCCAGCCCCAGCAGCACAGAGCTGTCGGGACAGACGGCTGGGGCCGCTGCCTCTCTGTGACCTTTCTCCCTCAAGAGCTCACTTTGTCCAGGGTTTTTTGGGGGGCACGTCGAGAAATGAAAGCAGACATCCTTTTCTCCTTAACATATTTCCAGATGGATATACCCCAAGAAGTAGTAGTAGCCAAGAGAAAGAACAAAAGGAAAAGAAACTGCTTAATTGTTGCTTTGAAGGAGGGAATGCTGCTTTGGCTAAAGTGTTTCCTCAGGGGATGTGGTCTCATTGTAGGTACTGCTCCCGGACCCCAAGTAGATAATCAGGATGCATGCAAAGACGGGTGACTTCAGTCACTGGAAAGCTAATGAAAGTATGTGACTTTGCTAGTGTCACTCATCTCTACTCACATCAAGGGGGTATGTGCACTACTCTTTTATTCTATTCTGTCTATTTTTGCTCTAACTTTGTTAGAAGATTGAGATGGGGAATTCATCATCTCTGATTCAGTTCTTTCTTCTGAAGTCTCTTTTCAGTCATATATATGACTCATTTTTGAGCACAGCCTCACTGCTGTGGATTGAATTTTGGCATCCTCCAAAATTCAAATGTCGAAACCCAACCCCCAGTATGATGGTGTTTGGAGGTGAGGCCTTTGGAGGTGGTGAAGTCATAAGCGTGTATGAATGGGACTAGTGCCCTTATGAAAAAGGCAGCAGAGCACTCATTCACCCTTCCCCCAGGTGAAGACGCAGCAAGAAGATGGCCGTCTGTAAGCCAGGAAGTGAGTCCTCAGCAGACACCTGGTCTTGGCAGCCTTTAGAACTGTGAGGGATATGTTTCTATTGTTTATAAGCCACCCTGTCTACAATGTTTTCTTACAGCAGCCCAAATAGACTCAGACACTCACCTACTGCTACACAATCTGGAATGAAAACCAACCCCCTCAGAAGACCTCAGTATAGTCTCAAAGATAGGCTTTATATCTTTCCTATTCTAACTATTCATATGTATTCACTTTGAAAAATAATTTGAGGTGATTTACAGGCAAATTTAGCTTATAAACAATCAAATTTATGACAGTAGAATTCACATTATAAAAGCTAAGAGTTGTATAATGATAATGTGATAATGAGTATATATATGCTCTGCTGCTTAGTAACTCAGTTGTGTCCAAACCTTTCCAAACTTGTGGACTGTAGCCCACCAGGGTCCTCTGTCCATTGAATTCTCTAGGCAAGAATACTGGAGTGGGTAGCCCTTTCCTTCTCCAGGGGATCTTCCTGACCCAGGGATCAAACCCAGGGCTCCTGCACTGCAGGCAGATTCTTTACCATCTGAGCACTAGGGAAGCCCGAGTACATACACACTCATACACTCATACACTCATACTCACACACACACACACACACACACACACACACACACACACACAATCCATGGTAGCCAAGGAATTACATCTCTGCAGCAGAGAGCTTCAGGACAGAAGATTTAAGTTGCCCACTTTCCAGCCCTTTGGTCAGGTCACAGACCTGTCCTCTGAACTCTGCTCACGTCAGGCATCATTGCAAGACCATCAGTCCACTGCCCACTGAGTCCCTGGTGAAGACTCTAGTTTTCATCATTTTTTTCACTAAAAACACTCAAGGCTTCATCTCAACAGCACATGTGAGGTTTACTTTTCTTCACTAAACTTCAGATCTATGCATGTTCCCCAGTCTGTGATGCTTGTCTACCCTGCAGTTCTAGGACCATGACCCCTACCAAGTCCATGGCCCCCTCCAGCCCTTCTCTCCAGTGGCCTCCAGGCAGTTCTCTTACTGCCCCCTGCTACCCTAGGTTCCAGTTGGCATCTGGAACTTTGACAGCCCTGTTCTCTTAAAGCATCTCAATGCTTATTAGAAATAGACATGACTGGAAGGATCGATATCATTACCTTATTATGAACCAGCCTCCTGTGGGAGATGCTTCTTTCCCTGGATTGTGGTTTTTCAAATGATTTTCATAATCATTCATAATGTAAAGGATTCCAGGAAGGCCTTCCACTCCCAGATGTATTTTTTTTTTTTTGAACATGATTTTTATCAGCTCTCTTCTATGTGCAGAATAAAGACCTTCTGAAGTCCAGTCTCAACCACAATTTATTTATTTCTTTTTATCTGCTACCACACCCCTGTAAGAATTGCCTCTCTGCTCAGACTAGTCTGGGGTTGATGTCCTCCAAAATCTGTGCTGCAAAATTTTCCTTGACTGTTTCCCACTTCTGAAAAACTGTCACCTCTTCTTCAAGCACACACAGCCCTCCCTGCTGTCCCACACATTCTCCTGAACTTAAATATTTATTGCATTCATTGAATAAATATTTATTAGGCACCTATCATGGGTAGGTACTAGATTCCAGTGATGAAGAAATTGAATGAAACAGTCCTCCCTGCCCTCATTCTAGTATCAGGGTTAGCAGTGATAAGAAGTAGGGAAAAAAGGACTTGTCAACTTGGGAAGGGAAGGAAATAGGAATGCAAAGTGGAAGCCTCAGGTGAGAAAATGAAGCTAGAAGCACCCAGGTCTTGGGTCTATATTCCTGTTCACTGTGAAGGCAAGAAGAAGTTGGGTGAATGGTGGAGACTGTTAATTCTCCTGGCTCTGGTGCAGCGTCCTCACAGGTAGAGTAAATGTTGCTGAACCTAGGATTCTAGGAAAGGGGGACGTTCATAGAGGTTCCTCCTTAGCTGAATGCTCTGTGTGTGTGTATGTTAGTCACTCAGTCATGTCTGACTCTTTGCAACCCCATGGACTGTAGCTCACCAGGCTCCTTTGTCCATGGAATTCTCCAGGAAAGAATACTGGAGTGGGTTGCCATTTCCTTCCCCAGGGGATCTTCCCAACCCAGGGATTGAACCCAGGTCTCCTGCATGGCAGGCAAATTCTTTACCATCTGAGCCACCAAGGAAGCCCTAGTTGAATGCTGGCAGAACCAGAAAGGGGAATAGGGAACCAGAAATAGGAGATCTGGACTTCATGTGATTAGATCATGAGCACAGAGCCCATAAGTGTCCAGAGAAGGGGAGATTGTAGGTAGAATCAAGTCACACATCAGGGTTGGGGCAAGAAAGCAGAAATTCGTCATCATAATGAAACAGAAAGATGGATTCAGGACTCCAGTTTGAGAAGCTGAGCAAAGTGGTTAGTGGTTGAAAGAACAGGCAGATGAACAGCAAAAGGCAACAGTCCAAGTCTGTGTGCTCCTCAATTCTTCAGTACATTGGAAGCCGGTGCTATGTTTTAAGCCATGCAGGTTTATCGGCCACTTTATGGCCCTAGAGGTTGAGAGTTGGTTGGCCGATTTGCCCAAAGGTGCTTGAAATGAGGAATTCAGTCTGCAGCCTGGCTATGGTGGGACTAACCAACCTGCAAGACCAGGGGTGAGAGTCAGAGTCCAAGGATTAAGAGGAGATAATACCAAGGATACTCACAGTGAGGATGTTTCTGAGCTCCACTGGGGCCGTGGTCCTGAGTGACTGCTGAACAGGGACAAGAATCCATCTCAGGCTAGAGGAGTGGGTGCCATCTCCTTTCAAAACTGTAAAGTCTACCTGGTCTCCTGTGACTTGGCAGACTCCTCTGCCATATTGTGTCCGACTTTTCACAATCCAATGGATTGAAGCACTCCAGGCTTCCCTGTCCCTCACCATCTCCTGGAGTTTGCTCAGGTTCGTGTCCATTGAATCAGTGATGCCATCCAACCATCTCACTCATCCTCTGTCATTCCCTTCTTCCCTCAATCCTTCCTAGCATCAAGGTCTTTTCCAATGGTCATCTCTTCACATCAGGTGGCCAAAGTATTGGAGCTTCAGCATCTGTCCTTCCAATGAGTATTTTGGGTTGATTTCCTTTAAGATTGACTGATTTGATCTTCTTGCAATCTAAGGGAATCTCAAGAGTCTTCTCCAGCAACACAGTTCAAAAGCATCAATTCTTCGGTGCCCTGCCATCTTTATTGTGCGGCTCTCACATCCGTACGTGACTACTGCAAAGACCATAGCCTTGACTAGACAGACAGTTATCAGCAAAGTGATGTCTTTGCTTTTTAACTCACAGGCTAGGTTTGTCCTAGCTTTCCTGCCAAGAAGCGGTTGTCTAATCTCATGGCTGCAGTCCTGTGACTGAGTGACCCTAAGGGTAGTCATGCAGAAACAGGTAAGGGTTCAGCTTGTGGTCAGAGATCAGAAAGAGGGCCTCAAAGCTGGAGGCCCTCAGGAACCTGGAGACTCCAGGGAGCAGGACACAGGGAAGAACACGGGGGTGTCACAGACTGAGGGGAGGCAGGGACTGTTAATTCAGGAGTCTAATTTTATTCTGGTTGCTGGAAGAGAGAAAAAAATCATAGGGAACATCTTGCTTGGATAAAGGTCACTCCCCCAGGGAAGGAGAAAGAAATAGTCCTTTCTGGTGAACAGATCCTGACCAGGGAAACATGTTCTCAGGAGCCCTTGGTGTGAATTTGTATCAAATGGCTATGTTCTCCAAGACCTAGCACTGGGGCAGCAGAGACCCCAGAGAAGGGGCAACGGGGAGTGATCTTCAGGGGCACAGATGGACCATTAGCAGGTTTGCTTTGCCACACCCCTGCCCATGTTACAGCCTTTCGCTTTCCATTATAAAACTCTCCTGTGGGGTTTCATTTGGGGCCTTGAGGGACATTGATTTCATTCAATGTTTTGACTAAGTTTTTAAGACCCTGAGTCATTTCTATTTTTTTATTGTCACCCTCTGTAGAGTAGGACACCATTTAGAAATTTGACAGTATTTTTCCTGTCCTTTTGCGGTTGTCAAATATTGAATTAGGTCTCATTATAAACGGAGTAGAAGCTGTCGTTGTTGACATTTTCCTTCATTAGGAAGATACTGAAAGCTGACATTTTTAACCTATCAGCTCCAGTCAGTCTGCAGATAAGACACGGTGTGGGAACAAGGCCGTCTGCCTCCATTCCTGCTGTCATTACAGACTCACCGGGAATCATTCATTGATAAAGTGGCTTCACGTAATGGGTCTCTTCCAGAGAGAGGAGGCAAAAAGCATCCATTAACTCTAGGATTTAAAGTCTGAATGAGTGAAAGAAGGCATTGATTTGACTCCTGTGAGATTATTGATTAACTCAGATTTGAAACCTGAATGAATGAAGAGAAGACATTGATTTGAATCCTGGTTTTGCCCCTCAAGAGTTAGTTAATTTTGTTGGTTCTCTCTTTATTTGCAAAATTTAAAAAGCAACAGTAACTCCTTTAAGGATTATTTGGGGAGTTAGGGAATCAATTAGATGATGTAGTGAAGTGCTTTACAAACGTTAGGTTTTGCTTTACCTATTACATAGGCTTAATGAGATAGGTTATTTGGTTTTTGATTAATTGAAGGATTCTGGAATCATTCAAAGGTCGGGTGAGAACTGTGGTTGAGGTTTGGGGGAGGTAGAGTCCTGTTTCACTCCCACAGACCTCATCCATAGACTAAGTTGATGAACATATTTTATTTTTTTACAAAAAATTGGAATATAATTGCTTTACAATGTTGCATTGGTTTCTGCCTACAACATCATGAATCAGCCATAGGTATGCATATATCCCTTCCCTCTGGGGCCTCCTCCCACCTCCACACCTGCCACCCCTCTCAGTCATCGCAGAGCACCGCGCTGAGCTCTTTCTGCTACACTGTAGGTCCCCGCTAGCTGTGTGTTTTACACTTGGTGGTGCGTATATGTCAGTGCTACCCTCTCCATTCATCCCCCTCTCTCCTTCCCACTCTGTGTCCACAGGTCCAGATGAATATACTTTCTAACCCAATCCCTTCCAAAGTTTGTGACTACTGTTTCAAAACCCTGATCACAGGGAATTATATGTTTAAAGATTGAGGCCAAGGCAGCTAATGCTGTGGTAGTTTATATGTGTTAATATCCCTGGCTGGCTCAAATGGTAAAAATCCACCTGTGATGCAAGAAACCAGGTTTGATCCCTGGGTCAGGAAGATCCCCTGGAGAAGGGAATGGCATCCCACTCCAGTATTCTTGCCTTGAAAATTCCATGAACAGAGGAGTGTGCAGGCCACAGTCCATGGGGTTGCAAGGAGTCAGATACAACTGACCAACTAACACTTTGTATGTATTAATAGCATTTTGGTTTTTGAAGAAAAGGGGGGCAAAGTTTGGAAGCAATTGCTTGAAGGTCACAGCAAAACCCATGAGGTATATTGACTTAGGTTGAGAAGTAGAATATGAACAAAGTTCTCCCACCTACCAGACAGATACTCCGTGGTTTACAGGTAAGCCAAGGTGCTGGACTGTGAAAAACAAAGGAGGTGAACAATGCTCAGTGCAACTCAAAGGTGAAAGTAGAGGGACACAGCCACTTGTCCTTCTTGCTTTCTGTGCTACATTAAATCCAATCTCCTTTTCCACAAGGGGAGCCAACTGCATTTCTTGTTGTTTTTCAGGTGCTAAATTGTATCCGACTCATTGTGATCCCATGGACTGCATGCAGCACGCCAGGCTTCCCTGTCCTTCATGATCCCCCAGACTTTACTCAAACTCATGTCCATTGAGTCAGTGATGCCATCCAACCATCTCATCCTCTGCCACCACCTTCTCCTCCTGCCTTCAGTCTTTCCCAGCATCAGAGTCTTTTCCAGTGAGTCAGCTCTTTACATCAGGTGGCCAAAGTATTGGAGCTTCAGCTTCAGCATCAGTCCTTCCAGTGAATATTTGTTGATTTCATTGGAAGGGTTGATTTCCTTTAGGATTAACTGGTTTGATCTCCTTGCTTTCCAAGGGACTCTCAAGAGTCTTCACCAACACCACAGTTCAAAAGCATCAATTCTTCAGCACTCAGCCTTCTTTATGGTCCATTTCTCACATGCGTACATGACTACTGGAAAAACCATAGCTTTGGCTATAGGGACCTTTGCCAGCAAAGTGACGTCTCTGCTTTTTAATATGCTCTCTGAGTTTGTCATAGCTTTTCCTTCAAGGAAGACTAATGTTGATTAAATTCAGGATGACCAATATTGGGTCAAAACTCACTTGGAAAGAGTTTTGAGTAAAAGCGAGTGCTCTCAAATTCTAAGCTAAGGTACAGCTCAGTCCCCCCTGGGATTGACCCAAGTGGGATATTAACATTTTGAATGTCAGTCAATGTAATCAGTAAGGTGCTGATGACAGCTAGTTCCTTCTGGGCACCTAGCAATTCGACTGCAGTCTGTTGTTCTCTTCTTGGCTGCAGAAATAAGGCAAAGCTCCCATGCCCACCAAGGAGAAAGAGCCCCTCTTGCTCTCTGACAGTTAGCCCAAGCTTGGGCCCATGTCCTTCTGAGGAGACAGTCAGCCAGATCTCACCCCACGCACACCCCTCCACTGGGCACCCCTGTGACACCACAGTCCATCTGGGTGAGGTGACCTGCAGGGATTTTGTTTAACTCAGTGTGTTGAGCACATCTGGAGAAAAGACTTGTGAGAGGATTGGTGATGGTTAGTGCTGCTGTCAGCTTGGTGGTGGTCATTTATCTGCTCGCAGTGCTATTTGAGCAAGAAGTGATTGTCTTCTCTGAAAATGCTTTCTTCTATTTGATTACTTCTTAAACACTGGAGTATAAACCTTCTCTGAGTGGAAAGGGAGGTGGAAATTTCCACGGGCTAGTGGTAACCCTTACATCTGGGTTCTTATTCCGATTTCTTATAAACTTTAGAAAATGACCTCTTGAGCCCGAGTTACCTCATTTGTAAAAATGCAGACAGTATCATTTATTAGACTTAGACTTGAGATAAGGATTAAGTGAATTAGCAATGGAGGGAGATTCCCTCCCCAGCGTCTGATGCATAGAAATAGGCATTTAAAATGTATTTATTTGCTGTTTATTTATTTAACTGCGCCGAGTCTTGGCTGTGGCATGCAGGATCTTTAGTTGCGGCGTGTGGGGTATAGTTCCTTGACCGGGGATGGAACTTAGGCCCCCTGCATTGGGAACGTGGAGTACACCAGGGAGGTTCCTTAATATGCATTTAACAACTCTAAATTTTCTCCTCATGGTGGTGGTGTGGATGAAAGAAAGAAGTGCAGACTGGGGAGTCCATAAGCCCAGATTATAGTAATAAATGCTAAATTGATCAGTTGTGACACTGGAAGAGTCGCATAGACTCTCTAGTCTGGATTTCTTGTATAAAAACAAGAGGTGTTCTTTTTGATGATGGCCATTCTGACAGGTGTGAAGTGATATCTCACTGTGGTTTTGATTTGCATTTCTCTGTTAATTAGCCATGTTGAGCATCTTTTCATCTGCCTGTTGGGCATCTGCATTTCCTCTTTGAAAAATTGTCTATTCAGTTCTCCTGCCCATATTTAATTGGGTTGATTGTTTGTTTTGATGTTGAGTTGTATGAGCTGTTTATGTATGTTGGATATTAATCCCTTATTGCCATATCATTTGCAAATATTTTCTCCTTTTCAGTAGGTTGTCTTTTCATTCTGTTGATGGTTTCCTTTGCTGTGCAAAAGGTTTTAAGTTTAATTTGGTCTCATTTAAAAAGTTTTTGCTTTTATTTCTTTTGCTTTGGGAGTTGTATTCAAAGAAACATTGCTGTGATTTGTAGCAAAGAATGTTCTGCTTATGTTTCCCTCTAGGAATTTTATGGTTTCTGGTCTTATATTTAATCTAATCTTTAACACATTTTGAGTTTACATATGTTGGTGAGTATGTGGAAAAAAGAAAACCCTTGTACTCTATTGGTGGGAATGTAAATTGGTGCAGACACTGCAGAAAACAGTATGGAATTCTCTCCAAAAACTAAAAATAGAACTTTCATATGCTCTAGCAACCCATTTCTAAGTATATATCCAACCCCCACCCCCACCCACCCCGCCAAATGCTAGTTTGAAAAGATATATGCACCCTGGTGTTCACAGCAGCATCATTTATAATCACCAAGATGTGGAAGCAACCTGAGTACCCATCAGCAGATGAATGGGTAAAGACGATGGGGTACATAACACAATGGAATATTACTCAGCCATAGAAAGAATGAAATTTTGCCATTTGTAGCATCCTGGATGGACTTGGAGGATATTACGATAAACCAGAAACAGACAAATACCATATGGTATCACCCATGTACAGACTCTAAAAACTACAACTAGCGAATGAATATGACAGGAAAGAAGCAGACTTACAGACACAGAGACCCAACTAGTGTTTACCAGGGGGGAGAAGGGAAGGGAGGAGGGGCAGTACAGGGGCAGGAGAGTAAGAGGTATGGACTGGTGGGTGTAAATTAAGCCACAAGGGTATGTTGAACAACGTGGGAAATCTAGCCAATATTTTATAATAACTGTAAATGGAGTATAACCTTTAAAACCTGAATCGCTATATTGTACACCCATAACTTAAAATCCCATGGATGGAAGAGCCTGGTGGGCTGCAGTCCATGGGGTCGCTAAGAGTCAGACACAACTGAGCGACTTCACTTTGACTTTTCACTTTCATGCATTGGAGAAGGAAATGGCAACCCACTCCAGTGTTCTTGCCTGGAGAATCCCAGGGACGGTGGAGCCTAGTGGGCTGCCGTCTATGGGGTTGCACAGAGTCAGAAATGACTGAAGTGACTTAGCAGCAGCAGCAACTTATACAAAGAATCTGCCTACAATGCTAGAGACCTGGGTTTGATCCTTGGGTGAGGAAGATCCCCTGGAGAAGGAAATGGCAACCCACTCCAGTATTCTTGCCTGGGAAATCCCATGGACAGAGGAGCCTAGTGGGCTACAGTCTATGATGTCACAAAGAGTTGGACATGATTAAGCACACACACAAGATGAGAATATACTTCAATTTAAAAAAATAAAGACCTGACAGAATACAATAAAATTATATAAAGCAATTATACTTCAATTAAAAATAAATTAATTTAAAAAATTCAAGACAAACAAAAATAAATAAAATAAGAAGACTTTCCTGGTGGCTCAGTGGTATCAGCCTGCAATGCAGGAAATGTGGATTCAATCCCTGTGTACGGAAGATCCCCTGGAGAAGGAAATGGCACCCCACTCCAGTATTCTTGCCTGAAGAATCCCATGGACAGAGGAGCCTGGCGGGCTATAGTCCATGGGGTCTCAAGCAGTCAGACACAACTTAGTGACTAAACAACAGCAAATGTACTTCAGTGAAAAAAATAAGACAAGAGCTAGTACTGTCTCTAAGGTTTCTTCTAGCTTGGTGGACTCATGATTACTGGCACTTTGTGTGCATGTGTGTGTGAATCAATTGCGAAGTTAAATTTAGCACAAGACTGTCTTTGTTACCCAAGGGGTACTACCTTTCACGTGGTGTTTGCATCCGTACTTCATGGCACTCCTGTATGGGAGAGGTAGTCAGTGAGTTCCCAGGGATCTGCTCTCTGTCCCTTGGAAGAACAGACGGAGACCCTGGTGGTCTTTAGAAGTCTCTCTACTCCCATGTCAGAGGGTTACAGCTCCCTTTAATTGTGAGGAGAATCTTATCCCTTTGAGCATGCCCTGAGCTTCCCAGCTCTGGGCTGCAGGACCAGCCCATGAGGATCTGTGTTTGGTGCTTACACCCCAGGGGATCTGCGGTATTTGAAGTGCCAACCTTGAGGTGCCTACCAACGAGTCATGGCCTTTGCTGTTTGTGTCCTGAAGTATCTCTAAGCCAGGTGGCTGGTGGAGGAGGTACTGATTTCAAATTGATGTGTTTGCGGACATAGGGACTTTTGAGAGAATAAATGGACATTTGTATCCTGGGGACTTCCCCACTGGCTCAGTGGTAAAGAATCCACCTGCAGTGCAGGAGATATCGGTTTGATCTCTGGGTTGGAAAGATCTCCTGGAGAAGGACATGCAACCTACTCCAGTATTCTCGACTGGAAAGCCCATTGCCTGGGGTTGCAAAAGAGTTGGACTTGACGGGGTGACTCAACAGCAACAACATCAGTCCTGTGAAGCTTTTTCACTCCCAGGGACAGATACTGTAATTTTAAAAATTTTAGAAATTAGTGGTATGTAAAGATGGAAAATAGAGAACGTCAGTCCTGGCTAATGATGGGGTACAAGAAATACATTTACAATGTTCAAAACTCTTTGTTTCAGAAGCCTCTGGGGAATTGTTGGAGATCTGTCTGTAGAAGACTGGCAGAGTAAAAGTAATTGCTCTAAAACTGAAAGACAGAATAGAGGTGGATTCTGAAATACACAGCAAAACTGCAAAATTGAGTGGACTCTGAGCTGACTGTGAGTGCTTACTCCAAGGAAGCATGATCTCAGGAAACCAGTGTGGATTTCCTAGAAATTAACTTTGTTCTTATGGTCGACAGACTCATATATTAGGGCCCGAGTACCTGACACATTAGGGGATGCAAAAAGACAACTCATTGGAAAAGACCCTGATGCTGGAAAAGAGTGAAGGCAAAAGGGGAAGGGGCTGACAGAGGGTGAGGTGATTGGATGGCATCACTGACTCAATGGACATGAGTTTGAGTAAACTCTGGGAGACAGTGGAGGACAGAGGAGCCTGGCGTGCTGACGTCCTTGGGGTCACAAAGAGTCGGACATGACTGAGTGACTGATCAACAACAAAGTTTACTCAGAGAAACTGGATATATGACCTGTCCTTACTATCTTGCTTAAAATTATTTTGGTATTTAGAATGGATGGTAAATGTGTTCCCAGAAACAATTCTGTGATTCAGTTCAGTTCAGTCGCTCAGTCGTGTCGGACTCTTTGCGACCCCATGAAATGCAGCACGCCAGGCCTCCCTGTCCATCACCAACTCCTGGAGTTCACTGAGACTCATGTCCATCGAGTCAGTGATGCCATCCAGCCATCTCATCCTGTGTTGTCCCCTTCTCCTCCTGCCCCCAATCCCTCCCAGCATCAGAGTCTTTTCCAATGAGTTAACTCATTATCTTATAATATATTGCAAAGAGTTGGACATGACGTAGCAACTGAACAACAAGAACAACATTGTCCTAATTCTGTGTATATGATTTTGCTTCCGATTTCTTTTCTGAAACCTTGCTTCATGAGAGATTAGCCACAGCCCTTGGGAGCAATAAACATCCTGCATTGCAAACCTCCTTTTGCCATCTCACAGAATCTCCATAAATCTCGGCTGCAGTGAAGGCATCTCTTATTTTATCTATGAAGTGACTATTTCAAGAACATTTTTACAGCAGTCATCATTATTAGTCCTTTGTCCAATTCTCCCAGTTAGGAGAAGAAGAAATTAATATGCAATGTTGATATTTCTATTTTGCATTTAGGGCTTCCCTAGTGAATCAGTGGAAAAGAATCTGCCTGCTAATGCAAGAGACATGGGTTCAATCCTTGGGTCAAGACGATCCCTTGGAGGAGGAAATGTCAGTTGACTCCAGTATTCTTGCCTGGGAAATCCCATGGACAGAGGAGCCTGGCGGGCTACAGTCCACAGGGTCCCGAAAGAATGAGACACAAATTAGCCATCAAACAGCAACAAGAATCACCTGACGTATTGGGTGGAATATTTTACATCATCCTTGTGAACAGGTTGGAGAAATATGAGTTTATAAAAACAGAGCATTTACATGAATCAGCATGAACTTTCAAGGATTCTGGAGGACTGGGAAGATATGAAGATAAAATTGGAGATATTTTGCCTGGAGATGAAAACAGTTTCTTTTTTCCCCCTTTGGAGGGCTAGGCATGAATGGTTGTTCAGTTGCTCAGTCATGTCCAACTCTTTGCGACCCCATGGACTGGAGTACACCAGGCTCCCCATTCCTTCCCCATCTCCTGGAGCTTGCTCAAACTCATGTCCATCAAGTCAGTGATGCCATCCAACCATCTTGTCCTCTGTTGTTCCTTTCTCCTCCTGCCTTCAATCTTTTTCCTGCATCAGGGTCTTTTCCAGTGAATCTGCTCTTTGCATCAGGTGGCCAAAGTATTGGAGCTTCAGCATCAGTCCTTCCAGGGCATATTCAGAGTTGACTTCTTTAGGATTGATTGCTTTGATCTCCTTGCAGTCCAAAGGGACTCTCAAGAGTCTTCTCCAACACCACAGTTCAAAAGCATCAATTCTTCAGCTCTCAGCATTCGTTATGGTCCAACTCTCACACCCACACATGACGACTGGAAAAACCATAGCTTTGACTGTATGGACCTTTGCAGGCAAAGTAATGAAAACAGTATGAACAGGCATGAATGGTAGCTGTTTGCAAATATTTGTTTAACAGGTATGTCACTGGAGAGGAATTAGACGTTTCCTATGTCTCAAGTGGGACAGTTTTGGCTGAGGGAGGCAGATTTTTCTTAATCCAAGGGAAAAGGTTTGTGTCAATCAGTCTAATGGAAGGGACAGGCTTTTGAGGTAGTCAATATGACTTCTTTGATGAGTTCAAAAAGAGGCTGGTGTTCTGTTTGGGACATTGTCTAGAGCTGCATGCAATAAAGGTACGTTGGATAAAACAATTTCTTCTGGTCCTTTCTAAACCTTCAGATGCTGAGATATCTGAGATATTGAATAAATGTTAGAGGTCAGAAAGCAGATGGATGTCTTTCCCTTTGTCACCACGACTAAAGGAGTATATTATGTTCTGTCACAAGAAATGGCTTCAATTCCTAAGTCCCTGCATTAGAGATAAGCCAGGAATGAGGAAATCTGCTAAAAGCCATGATAGCAAGAATTACCTAAGAGCTAAGAGCATTATGTTTTGATGTAAGCCACCAGGGAAGGAAAATATTTCATTTGTTTAAAAAGACAACAATATTTATCAAATATGTCCAATCTAATCAGAATTGTGACTGACAGATAATTTAAACTGTGAATATTGCATTGTCCTCATATTCTAGGAGCAGTTTGTCTGAAAACTAGATCACTTTTTCTAATATAAATAATTTTTTTTCCCCTTAGAGCTCAAAGTTATCCATGAGTTTTCCTTTTCCTTCCTAGTTAGATTGTAGAAGTTCTTGAGTCTCAGTTTAGAGAGTTGATAGATTTTGAACTCTTCTGACTGCATCAGTTCAGTTCAGTTGCTCAGTTGTGTCAGACTCTTTGTGACCCCATGAATTGCAGCATGCCAGGCCTCCCTGTCCATAACCAATTCCCAGAGTTCACTCAAACTCACATCCATCAAGTCAGTGATGCCATCAAGCCATCTCATCCTCTGTCGTCCCCTTTTCCTCCTGCCCCCAATCCCTCCCAGCATCAGAGTCTTTTCCAGTGAGTCAACTCTTCGCATGAGGTGGCCAAAGTATTGGAGTTTCAGCTTTAGCATCAGTCCTGCCAAAGAACACCCAGGACTCCTCTCCTTTACAATGGACTGGTTGGATCTCCTTGCAGTCCAAGGGACTCTCAAGAGTCTTCTCAAACACCACAGTTCAAAAGCATCAATTCTTCGGTGCTCAGCTTTCTTCACAGTCCACCTCTCACATCCATACGTGACCACTGGGAAAAACCTTGACTAGATGGACTTTTGTTGGCAAAGTAATGTCACTGTTTTTCAATATGCTATCTAGGTTGGTCATAACTTTCCTTTCAAGGAGTAAGTGTCTTTTAATTTCATGGCTGCAGTCACCATCTACAGTGATTTTGGAGCCCCCCAAAATAAAGTCTGACACTGTTTCCACTGTTTCCCCATCTATTTCCCATGAAGTGATGGGACCAGATGCCATGATCTTAGTTTTCTGAATGTTGAGCTTTAAGCCAACTTTTTCACTCTCCTCTTTTACTTTCATCAAGAGGCTCTTTAGTTCTTCTTCACTTTCTGCCATAAGGGTGGTGTCATCTGCATATCTGAGGTTATTGATATTTCTCCTGGCAGTCTTGATTCCAGCTTGTGCTTCTTCCAACCCAGAGTTTCTCATGATGTACTCTGCATGTAAGTTAAATAAGCAGGGTGACAATATACAGCCTTGACGTACTCCTTTTCCTATTTGGAACCAGTCTGTTGTTCCATGTCCAGTTCTAACAGTTGCTTCCTGACCTGCATGCAGGTTTCTCAAGAGGCAGATCAGGTGGTCTGGTATTCCCATGTCTTTCAGAATTTTCCACAGTTTATTATGATCCACACAGTCAAAGGCTTTGGCATAGTCAGTAAAGCAGAAATAGATGTTTTTCCGGAACTCTTGTTTTTTCGATGATCCAGCGGATTTGGGCAATTTGATCTCTGGTTCCTCTGCCTTTTCTAAAACCAGCTTGAACATCTGGAAGTTCATGGTTCATGTATTGCTGAAGCCTGGCTTGGAGAATTTGGAGCATTACTTTACTAGTGTGTGAGATGAGTGCAATTGTGTGGTAGTTTGAGCATTCTTTGGCATTGCCTTTCTTTGGGATTGGAATGAAAACTGACCTTTTCCAGTCCTGTGGCCACTGCTGAGTTTTGCAAATTTACTGGCATATTGAGTGCAGTACTTTCACAGCATTGTCTTTCAGGATTTGAAATAGCTCAACTGGAATTCCATCACCTCCACTAACTTTGTTCGTAGTGATGCTTTCTAAGGCCCACTTGACTTCACGTTCCAGGATGTCTGGCTCTAGGTGAGTGATCACACCATGGTGATTATCTGGGTCATGAAGATCTTTTTTGTACAGTTCTTCTGTGTATTCTTGCCACCTCTTTTTAATATCTTCTGCTTCCGTTAGCTCCCTATCATTTCTGTCCTTTATCGAGCCCATCTTTGCATGAAATGTTCCCTTGGTATCTCTAATTTTCTGGAAGAGATCTCTAGTCTTTCCCATTCTGTTGTTTCCCTCTATTTCTTTGCACTGATCGCTGAGGAAGGCTTTCTTATCTCTCCTTGCTATTCTTTGGAACTCTGCATTCAGATGCTTCTATCTTTACCTTTTTTTCCACAGCTATTTGTAAGGCCTCCTCAGACAGCCATTTGGCTTTTTTGCATTTCTTTTCCATGGGGATGGTCTCGATCCCTGTCTCCTGTACAATGTCATGAACCTCCGTCCATAGTTCATCAGGCACTCTATCTATCAGATCTAGTCCCTTAAATCTATTTCTCACTTCCACTGTATAATTATAAGGGATTTGATTTAGGTCATACCTGAATGGTCTAGTGGTTTTCCCTACTTTCTTCAATTTAAGTCTGAACTTGACAATAAGGAGTTCAAGATCTGAGCCACAGTCAGCTCCCAGACTTGTTTTTGCTGACTGTATAGAGCTTCTCCATCTTTGGCTGCTGTGCCAAAGAATATAATCAATCTGATTTCGGTGTTGGCCATCTGGTGATGTCCACGTATAGAGTCTTCTCTTGTGTTGTTGGAAGAGGGTGTTTACTATGACCAGTGCGTTTCTCCTGGCAAAACTATATTAGCTTTTGCCCTGCTTCATTCTGTATTCCAAGGCCAAATTTGCCTATTACCCCAGGTGTTTCTTGACTTCCTACTTTTGCATTCCAGTCCCTTATAATGAAAAGGACATCTTTTTTCATAACCTATATTAATAAATACCATTTATACCATGACCCAGAATCATATATGCATTACACAAAATCACATATCTGAGACAATCCCTATACTTATGTACTGATATAATACTCTGAAATTTTCAACTCAGTTCAGTTAATTCATTGTTAAATACTGTTCATGCCACAGTAATTTCACATGATTTACAGGTTGAAAAATACCACTGCAATTGCTAGTTGGAGAAGACTGCAATAATGGTAGAATCAGTGAGAGAATTCAGATATTGTCATTTAGGAAATTTGATCCACTTGTTCAGAAGATAAGCTTTGCATATATTTTATCAGAAAGGTCTTGGAATTTGAACTGCATTTCCATCTAACTCTTCAGTTCCTTTCTTCCTGACTTTTCTGCCTGTCTCCCCTGACCCCCGTCCCCAGTAAATCCTCACAGTAGCCAACAGAAAACATGAAAGACTTGAGAGATGGGTAGATAGACCATGTTTCTTCTGTATGTCTTAAAGCTTTTACATCTAGAGAAGGAAGTGTTTGCCGAAAGCATGTCTGTTTATTCATACATTCACTTGGCCACCGAGATAATGGGATTGCAGACACACTGCTCAGAGCTGCGTGGGTAACTAAGCATTTACTTATTATCAGGGAGGCAAATGCAGTTTCCAAGATCAAAGTGGACACTCCTAGAAGCTATGGTTATTGCAAAAGGATGAAGTGCCCTCCTTCCCAGGAATCAAAGCGACTTCAAGCAGAAAGGCGGGCTTACATTTGACAGAATCCCACTTTTGACAGGATGGCAACCATCTAAGTATGTGACAAGATCGAGAGTTATTTAATTCCAAAAGTTAGCAACTCTGCCAGCTCTGGGGTTAAGCAACAGGCCTGATACTGTCATGGCCATAGCTGGGGTCTGCCTAACGAAATTTTAATTGTCAGTGCAAGGACTGAGGATACTTTTAGAATTTTCACGAATTGAAATTCCTTTGGTAGTATCTTGATCCCATGTCTGCAGAAAGCAGGGGCCCCATTTGCTATTTCAGTGGAAGTAAAGTATTAATGAAATACATTATAACCCAACCATGATTACAGTATCTGTTGGAAAAGTCATCTTGGATGAATCCTTGCCCTGAACACAGCAACCTTGAGTGGTAGCAATTAGGCCATGGCTATTCTACCATCAGCGGCCATCTACCAAGAGTTCCCCTGTGTTTGTTGTTGTTGCTCAGTCAGTAAGTCATGGCCAACTCTTTGTGACCCAATGGACTGCAGCACACCAGGCTTCCCTGTCCTTCACTATCTCCCGGAGTCAGTTGAAACTCGTATCCATTGAGTCAGTGATGCCATCCAACTATCCAACCACCTTATCCTCTGTCACCCCTTTCTCCTCCTGTCCTTGATCTTTCCCAGCATCAGGATCTTTTCCAATGAGTCAGTGCTTCGCATCAGGTGGCCAAAGTATTGGAGCTTCAGCTTCAGCATCCGTCCTTCCAATGAATATTCAGGGTTGATTTCCTTTAGGATCGACTTCTTTGATCTCTTTGCAGTCCAAGGGATTCTCAAATGTCTTCTCCAGCACAGTTTGAAAGCATCAGTTCTTCCTGGCTCAGCCTTCTTTCTGGTTCAATTCTCACATCTGTACATGCCCACTAGAAAAACCATAGCTTTGACTGTTTGGATCTTTGTTGACAAAATGATGCCTCTGCTTTTTAATATGCTGTCTAGGTTTGTCATAGCTTTTCTTCCAAGGAGAAAGCATCTTTTAGGATCCACTGTGTTAAAGGGTTTAATTTTTTTGGTATTCTCCCACACCCACTTGGCTTTGAAACCCAACCTAAGTCCTGTTGCTAAGACTTTCAGATGGTTATCTTCATGGACGTGTAAAGATCATCTCCTAGAAACTTCTTCTCTTGGATTACTGAAAAACTTCCCTGGTAGTTTTCAATATCCTTGAAATATTGGCTGGAGTATTTGGAAGAGTAACAAAGGGCTTCATTATTTCTTTTCCAAAACTAATAATTTAGGAGTCTGAAGAGGCGTCTTTCAGAAATTCTGGATACTTAATGAGTGTGCTTCATAGATATTACATTTCTATTACAATAGATAGCTTTTTTAAAAATAATAAAATTAGCTTTTTTTCAGGCTAATGTCTTTTGAGATCCCCCTTGTCCTCCCAAGAGCTTACCTTTCTAGAGACTGTTAGAATTAGAGGAACCATTTTCCTGACATTTATCAAATGTTTACTGTAATTTAAAGCTTGAGTGTCACAGAAGTCAGTTTTATACTTGTGAGTTTCTCTACTGCAAATGTTTATAGCCCATATTTTGATGAAAAGACAGTATTTATTTTTTTGATGTTAAATTGTGTGAGCTGTTTATATATTTTGGATATTAACCCCTTACTGGTCATATCACCTGCAAATATTTTATCCCATTCTGTTGGTTGTCTTTTCATTTTGTTGATGGGTTTTTTTGCTGTGCAGAAAAACTTTTAAGTAGTTTCCATCTGTTTATCTTTGCTTTTATTTCCTTTGCTTTAGGAAATGGATCTAAAAAAAAATTGCTGCGATTTATATCAAAGGGTGTTCTGCCTATGTTTTCCTCTAGGAATTTTATAGTCTACAGTTTTATAGTCTTACATTTAGGTTTTTAATCCATTTGAGTTTATTTATTTATTTGATATGGGCCATGTCTGTCTCTTATTATTAGCACTTATAAGCAGTGTGAAAACTGATCATAACAAATGTGAGATTTACCACATTAATTGTATTGCTTGCCTCAGGCATTACTAAGTATTTGCTTGTGAAGCTGGACACTACGAGTTCTTTATTTTGGCATTTATTGAGTTTATTTTTGTATATGGTTTTAGAGAATCATACAAATCAACATAAAAAAACCCCTAAATTTAAAAAGTGGGCAGAAGACCCTAATAAGCATTTCTCAACAGAGGAAATACAGATGGCCAACATACACATGTGAAGATGCTCAACATCACTAATTGTCAGGGAAATGCAAATTAAAACCACAGTGAGATATCACTTCATATCTGTCAGAGTGGCCATAATCAAAAAAGACCACGATTAACAAATGTTGACAAAGGTGTGGAGAAAAGCAAACGCTTGCTTGTACACCATTGGTGGGAATGTAAATTGGTACAGTCACTGCAGAAAGCTGTGTGGGGCTTTCTCAAAAAACTAAAAATAGAACTTCCACACGAACTGGCAGTTCCACTCCTGGGTATATATTAAAAACAAACAGGCAAACAAAAGCACCAATTGTCCAGTGTTCACAGCAGCATTATGTATAATAGCCAAGATATGGAAGCAACCTAAGTGTCCATCAATAGATAAATGGATCAAGAAGATGTATCCATGGTATGTGTATGTATATATATAGTAGATGCTCTACTCTGGATCTGTCATTTGGATTGAGTTCCCCAAGTTTAAGTTCTGGGAGCGGCTGCTCAGAAACATGACCTTCCTTTATACAGAAGCAGTTCCCAGCAGAGATGGAAAAAAGTGAAAGTGAAAGTGATAGTCACTAAGTCATCTCTGACTCTTTGCCACCCCTGGATGGTGGCCCACCAGGCTCCTCTGTCCATGGGATTTTTTTTTTTCCAGGGAAGAGTACTGGAGTGGGTTGTCATTTCCTTCTCCAAGGGATCCTCAGGACCCAGGAATAGAACCCGAGTCTCCTGCATTGCAGGCAGATTCTTTACCGTCTGCATATTTCATATCATTCCCTTATACTGTAAACAAAAGTAGAGTAGCTCATTTAAATAATTCTTTAGGGCAGTGACCCCCAAGGTTTTTGGAACCATGGATTCATTTCATGAGAAACAACTTTTCCACAGACTCAGAAGAGGATAGTTTTGGGATGATTCAAGTGCATTACATTTATTGTACACTTTATTTCTATTATTATTGTGATATATAATGAGACAATTATACAACTCACCATAATGCAGAATCAGTGGGGACCTTGAGCTTGTTTTCCTGCAACTAGACGGTCCCATCTAGGGGTGATGGGAGACAGTGAGAGGCGAAGTATATTCTTATGTCCAGTCTACTCCGAATTGTCATTTGGTTGCTGTCCCTGCAGAAACCCTGCTTCACAAAGATAGGATTTTGGAAATGGTGCTTTTGTGGCAACCTAGAATATTCCACCTAGACTTTAATCCAGAAAGTATTGTGATCTGAAGTGGTGTCAAACATAGTTTTAAGGCCACCATCATTTGTGATCTCAGGTGGCAATGCTGGCGATGAGGAGCAGCTGTAAATACAGATGAAGCCTCCCTCACCTGCCCACTGCTCACCTCCTGCTGTGTGACCCAGTTCCTACCAGGTCATGAACCAGTATTCATTCCTGTCCCAGGGGTTGGGGACTCCCACTTTAGGGAAAAGCACAAAGAACAGAGGAATTGATGCTTTCAAATTGTGGTGCTGGAGAAGACTCTTGAGAGTCCCTTGGACTGCAAGAAGATCAAAGCAGTCAATCCTAAAGGAAATCAACCCTGAATATTCATTGGAAGGACTAACACTGAAGCTGAAGCTCCAATACTTTGGCCACCCAATAAGAAGAGCCAACTCACTGGAAAAGACTCTGATGCTGGGAAAGATTGAGGGCAGGAGGAGAAGGGGACAACAGAGAATGAGATGGTTGGATGGTGTCACCGACTCGATGGACATGAGTTTGAGCAAACTCTGGGAGATAGTGAGGGACAGAGGAGCCTGGTGTGCTGCAGTCCCTGGGGTCACAGAGTCTGGACAAGACTTAATGACTAGACAACAACAACAGGAAAGAAGAGAGGGAACTGAAAATGGAAAGAGAAGCTCTAAGAGAATATCTGAAAGGGGCTATGCCTCCCTTCTCTTTGCATTTGCTGTGAACTCTGCTTTTTCCTGATTCCACATTGCACATGCCCTCTCATGCTTAGAAAGTTGGAGAATGTACTCTGGCCACCTTATGATTTTTTATACCTTGTAAGTCTGACCTTTCCCTAATGTCTTGCATACCTTTGCCACCTGTTTTATTCCATTTCATTAGAGATAATTGTCCTGGTGCTTCTCCAGTTGACACACACATGCCCCAGTCACCTACCGCCTCCCCATCAGGTCCCCAGGCTGCTACTCACTCGAAAGGGTCACTGGGGTCCGCCCTCTGCAGCTCTGGCGGGATGGGGATCCTCTTGTAATACATTTCCCAGTCAAAGGCACCACGCATGGCGTCCCCGGCTTGCGCCTCGTACCCAAAGTGATTGTGGTCGATGACGTCGATCATGGGGCAAACAATGGTCTTGTGGTTCAGTGCAATTTGGTCTGAAAAGCGGAAGCACAGAGCAGGAAGTGATATGCCTGCTTAGGTCATCCCTCACTTTTCTGCAAAAGCCCTTCCTCACCCATCGCCCTTGAAGCCTGGTTCCCTGTGGTCTTCAGAGCACTTTGCAGTATCTCTGTATGCTGGGCGTGACGTGATGGGACCTTGATCAGGTGCAATTAGTGTTGTGGTGCTTACTTTTAAGAAAGTGATGTCCCAGAGAGACCTGGAGAAGTCCATTTAACTCTCCCTCTGTCACATTTCTGCTCTGACTTGTCCCCAATCTGTCATTTCATGGTGCCTCCACCATGCATGGGGTATAAACACTCCCTGTGTTCCTTTAAGCATGTGGCTAGAGCCTGCTGAGAGAATACTGGCCTGCTTTCTGGAGGGTCCAGGATATAAATATTTAACTTCATGGTTTTTATCATCTAATCTCACAGTGGCCCTGATGGCTGGTCCTCTCCTGTCCCCCCAGATTCTGGGAAATGACACACAGAATCCTTTGCTCTCAGGCTTGCCTGAGATTTCACCAAGTCCTAGATTTGCCCTGCTGTTGTTGCTACTGTTCTTTAATATAGACTTTGTTCATCAAAGCTGTACATTTTTTATTTAATACATTTATTCATTTTTAATTGGAGGACAGTTGCCTTATATTATGTTGGTTTATGCCATAGGTCAGCGTGAATGACCATCTAGGTATGCATATGCCCCTCCCTCGTGCACCTCCCTCCCACCTTCTACTCTGTCCCACGCCTCTAGGTTGTCACAGAGCACTGCATTTGAGCTCCCTGCATCATACAGCAAATTCCAGCTGGCTGTCTCTTTTACGTATAGTGATGTATGTTTCAGTGCTACTCTCTCAGCTCTTCCCACCCTCTTTCTCCACTATGTTCGTAAATTCACTCTTCTCTCATCATATCCAAAAATATATTAGGTGATGTGTTAACTGCTGCTACTATTAAATTCTTGAGCAACTACTAATATACTTATGCTGTTTCTTTTCCTTTTTTAAATTGGAGAATAATTGCTTTACAATGTTGCATTGGTTTCTGCTGTACGACTAGGTGAACCAGCTCTCTCTCTCTATACGTGTATTCCTACCCTCTTGCACCTGCCTCCCACCTCCTCATCCCACCCGTCTAGGTCATCACAGAGCACAAGCTGAGCTCCCTGTGCTGGCCTACAGCTTCCCACCAGCTGTCTATTGTATAGATGCACGTGTGCTCAGCTGCTCGGTTGTGTCTGACTCATTGCAACTCCATGGACTATAGCCTGCCTGTCTCCTCTGTCCATGGGATTCTGTAGGCAAGACTACTGGAACGGGTTGCCATTTCCTCCTCGGGGGGATCTTCTCAACCCCAGGAACTGAACTGGTGTCTCCTATATCACAGGCAGCCCCTTTAACACTGAGCCACCACATGATAGGGTATATATGTCAGCGCAACTCCTGCTGTTTCTAATCCTCCTGGCAACCCTGTGAGGTGGCTCTAATTATCATTCCCAATTTACACATGAGGAAACTGGGTGCAAAGAAGTTAAGTAACTTGTCCAAGTTTGCTTGTATTTTGAGAACACGCACTAGGATGCAAGCCCTGCTTAACGGTCCAGTCCTAAAGCCTGGGGTCCATCCAGTTGCCGTGGTGCTTCTCTGAGGCAGAAAGGAGACTTATTCTCCAGTTCCAGTCCCAGATCCTCCCTGGTAGTTGTTATTATGCCAGACGTGGACGGCCAGCACTGGAAAGGGCACACACATGTACTCTGGTTCACCTACAAGAGCATCATGTGAAGTATTGTCTTCTCCACAATGTGCATTTCTTCAATATTTTGTTATAACAGCTAACACTACCAGAGGGCTTGAGCTTCTAAGTGTCAACATCTGCTTTCTGGTTCTTTGAGAGACCTCTGGATGTGGCATGAGGAATAAAGCACAGTTAAATATCTTTAAAAGAGGAAAGGCATCATGGAGAAATAATGAGGTCTGACAGTTTCCACGTCATTATCCTGATGACAGTAATGAGGAGGATGTGGGGATCACAGGATCCTGTGGAAAACCTCCCCGCCAGATCTACATGCCTTCCATTCACTCATGGATTTGTTCATTAATTCATTCATAGTTTAGTAGTTATTCATTGAGTAGAAACTGCATGCCTGTCACTTTGCATGGTTCTAGGGGAGCCAGCAGTGAGCCACAACCACAAAAACCCCTGTCTTCATGAATGGACCAAAGAGAATCCATAGGCACAGTAGATCACTCAATTATTTAGTGTGCTGCGCTGTGCTTAGTTGCTCAGTCGTGTCTGACTCTTTGCGACCTCATGGACTGGAGCCCACCAGGCTCCTCTGTCCATGGAATTCTCCAGGCAGGAATACTGGAGTGGGGAGCCATTTGCTTCTCTAGTGGGCCATCTCATCTGAGGGATCAAACCCAAATGCCCTGCACTGGCAGGCAGATTCTTTACTGTTTGAGCCACTAGAGATGCCTCATATAGTATGCTGCTGCTGCTGCTGCTGCTAAGTCGCTTCAGTCGTGTCCGACTCTGTGCGACCCATAGACAGCAGCCCACCAGGCTTCCCTGTCCCTGGGATTCTCCAGGCAAGAACACTGGAGTGGGTTTCCATTTCCTTCTCCAATGCATGAAAGTGAAAAGTGAAAGTGAAGTCGCTCAGTCGTGTCCGACTGTAGCGACCCCATGGACTGCAGCCTACCAGGCTCCTCCGTCTGTGGGATTTTCCAGGCAAAAGTACTGGGGTGGGGTGCCATTGCCTTCTCCGGATATAGTATGCTAGATGGTCTTAAATGTGATAGAAAGAAAATAAAACAGGGTAAGGCTAATGTTGGAGAAGGAAATGGCAACCCACTCCAGTGTTCTTGCCTGGAGAATCCCAGGGATGGGGGAGCCTGGTGGGCTGCCGTCTATGGGGTCGCAGAGAGTCGGACACGACTGAAGCGACTTAGCAGCAGCAGCAGCAGCAAGGCGAATGTGGCATGTGGAGAAGGTTGTGATTTTGTTTTATTTTTAATTTTTTAGCTTATTATGTTCGGGTCCTTGTCTTTATTTATTTGTTAGAAAAGGGGTTGCAGTCTTAGCTAGTGTGGTCCCAGGAGGCCTCAGAGAGCCTAAGGTCACCTTCATCTTATTTAGTTATTTAGGAGGCAGAGAGACCCCGCCTCCCACCCCCAACACCTTCGGATCAGTCCCCACCAAGGGCTCTCTACGCACCCTTTTTCACCTGGGAAAGTCTTACAGTAGGTTTTATCTTTCACTAAGTGGTCTTTTCCCAGAGATGTCTTTGACAGAGGAGACCTTCACTGCTGTGTCCAAAATATTTCTTCTATCAGCTCTGCTGCTACATGAGTATTAAGGTTTCAGTGATGTTCTTCAATCCAATTCAGAATCAGGTTGACTTAACAAGTTCCTTGACCAACAAGGAGTCCCAAGGTGACCCAAAGAGAATGAGTCTGTTAAATTAACTGTCAGCTTTCCTGTCAAATTTCCTCTCGGCTCTCATCCAGCCGCTCTTGCTCACAGTGAAGGCAGTTTGACTACTTTTTTGTCTAAGGATTGTGCCTACATTTCAATTTCCTGGGATCAAACAAATAGACTCTTAATGGGAAATTGAAATTCAGGTATAATCCCAGGGTGAAAAATGAACCAAGAAACCGTGTGACTCCACCTGTTTCTTTAAAATTTTTTTTCATTTTGAAAGATGTATCAAGGCAGTGATAGAGGAAAATAAAAAAATATAGCAATCCTGAGCTCAGATCATGTCTTAACCATCAGGCCTATAGGAAATGAAATGCTTTAAAGGGAAAAATGGGTTTCTCTTTATTTTCTGTCTTTTCCCTTTCCTCTCCTCTTTTTAGATGCATAGGAACAATCAGGGCCTTGATCATTGGCTTTTAGGGATTGCTTTGGTTCATAAATAATTAGCCCTTGTGCTGACTTCCTTGCCTATTCAACACCTCACAGGCCAAATTCAGTTTAAGGGAAGCTCAGGGCTACTGATGAAACTTTAAATTGCTATGTCCTTGGACAAGGTACTTTTAATTAAAGGCTCAGAAGAGTCTCTGACCATTAGGAGCATAGAAACATCCCTGTGGATTAGGGTGGCCAGGCCGTTGTCTGTCGGAGAGGGGGTGGATCTGAGATATGGTGGGGCCTTACCGGCTGATCATTTCCTGTTTCAAATCCAACACAGTTTCAGTTGATTTCCACCCCCCGCCCCCCGCATCTTTTACTAATGGAGCTTTGCCAGTTCCGCCTGAAATCCTGCACAGTTGTCAATAGCAAGCGATTCTTCCTGAGGCAGCTATTGTGAAGGCGGTTGTTACTTGCTTTAGCTCCAAGATCAGGGATATATTTACAATAAAAGTTGATTTAGTGAAATCTGGAGGAACATAAAGGAACACAATGTGCAGACCAAGAACTTTTTAGAAACACATTTTTTCTCATTTTACAATTTATTCCTTAGCTACGACTGGGCTTTATCTCTGTCTTCATTGTGAAATTAAAGAGATATTAATAGTAATGCTTGGACTCAGTTTCACATAGGTTTTCTAGTTTGAATGCATTTGCTGTTTTTAACAGTTCAAGTGTCAGAGAGTCTTCTTGTGATCATTTAAGATGTATCACCTGGGGGGCAGCTCTGTGTGTTTGAAGGGTTCTGTGTGAATGTAAGGGGTCATATATTTAGGCAGCTAGGCTGGAGCCAGAGTGGAAAGGAGAAGAGCCTTGTAAATCCTGAGAAAATGTCAGAGTGCTTGCACCATGACTATATTCTGGGGGCTGAATGCATTTTTCATCGCAGCATCAGAACAAATGTCAGTTCAGAGATGCTCTCAAGAATTGCAGCAGGGCCTAGACAAAGTTGGTGATGTGGACTTATTAGTGATGTGGAGTTTTACATGATGGTAGCCTGGAAAATCCCATGGATAGAGGAGCCTGGTAGGCTGCAGTCCATGGGGTTGCTAAGAGTTGGACTCGACTGAGTGATTTCCCTTTCACTTTTCACTTTCATGCATTGGAGAAGGAAATGGCAACCCACTCTGGTATTCTTGCCTGGAGAATCCCAGGGATTGGGGAGCCTGGTGGCCTGCCATCTATGGGGTCGTACAGAGTCGGACATGACTGAAGTGACTTAGCAGCAGCAGCAGCAGCAGTGAATAATGAGGTTTGTTTTTCCCTTAGGAAAACGGGCAGCTCTCATCTCTTAACAATCCTATAATAATCGCTAAACATTATGTGTGTGTGTGTGTGTGTGTGTGTGCATTTTAACCATACTGTGCTTATGTGTGCTAAGTCACTTTAGTCGTATTCAACTCTTTGCAACCCTGTATACTGCAGCCCGCCAGGCTCCTCTGTCCATGGGGTTTTCCAGGCAAGTATACTGGAATGGGTTGTCATGGCCTCCTCCAGGAGACCTTCCCGACCTAGAGATCAAACCTGCATCTCTTACATCCCCTGTTTTGGTAGGTGAGTTCTTTACCAGTAGAGCCACCTGGGAAGCCCACTGTACTTGTAGATAGTATAATAAACACCTTTTCCTTTTAGTCTACTCAGTGAATGTCTCAGATAAGAAATCAAACCTTATTGAACCAAAGTTAGACTGTATTATCTAAAAAGGTAATTTCAATGCGGTTTTCTAGTTACCTATACTTCCCAGCAATGGTTAATAATAGCGTTCAGGGCTCCCACTGCAAACCCCATTAAAGGGGTCTCTAGCCTTCGTCAACGGCAAACTAAATAGAAGTAAACCCCCTCCCCTGCCTAGACCCCAGGAGGCTGAGGGGCACTCACTGAGGAGTGGGGGCAGCCAGTTGACGTTGACCTCACAGTGGGAGTCTAGGAAGGTCAGGACCTCGCCTCTGGCCATGGATGCCCCCAGGAGTCGTGTCCGGATCAGCCCTTCCCTTTTCTTGGTGCGGACGATCCTCACTTTGGAAAACCGAGCCATGTACTCTTCCAGCTTCTCCTTCAAGTGTTCTGGGAAAGAAGAAGACAGACACAGAAGGACACGGAACATTAGCTATAGCAGACTGACTCCAGGGCGTCTGTGCGGACAGCGTGCGTGGAGAAATCTGGCTGAGGGCTTTTCTCTCCTCCTTTCATCTTGAGGGGAGAGGCTCAGAAGACTCCTTCCTAGAGGTCTCTATGCTTTACAAGTTCCAGTTGTTGTTTAGTTGCTCAGTTGTGTCCGACTCTTTGCGACCCCATGGACTGTAGCCCGCCAGGCTCCTCTGTCCAGGGGATTCTCCAGGCAAGAAGACTGGAGTGGGGGGCCATTCCTCCTCCAGGGGATTTTCCCAACCCAGGAATAGAACCTGCATGTCCTGCATTGGCAGGTGAATTCTTTACTGCTGAGCCACCAGGGAAGCCTACAGGTTCTAGAATGTTCCATAAGATGCAAATACTGCCTTTTGTGTGGACAAGGACAGCCAGCACTCCACCCCAAAGTTGTTGTGGGTCTGGGACCCCCAGGCTGTAGCCTGGTCAGCCTGTGCCCAGGTGGGAATCAGCCCCGGGTCCCTTCTGGCCAGGTCAGGTGACCGTTCCAGCACATGGGCTTTTGCCAACAAGAGGGCCCTTCCAGCAAGGCTTTGCCTAGTGTTCTCTGTATTGAAAATAGTGCATATAAAACCACAGGAAAGGAAAAATACCTCCCAAATCAACAGAAGGGCTGCCCTGGTGGGTTTAGTGGTAAAGAACCCGACTGCCAAAGCAGGAGATGTAAGAGACGTGGGTTCAGTCCCTGGGTTGGAAAGATCCCCTGGAGGAGGGCATCGCAACCCACTCCAGTATTCTTGCCTGGCTAATCCCATGGATAGAGGAGCCTGGTGGGCTGCAGTCCATGAGGTCACAAAGAGTTGGACACAACAGAAGCAACTTAGCACAAATAACAGGAACCAGATTTCCCCCCCTGCCAGGAAATAGCAAACTGGCAAACAACTTCAGTTCCTGGATTTGGATTTGAAGTGGAAAGTGACTGATTTACTATGAAAATTAGATATGGAGAGGGACAGGCAGATGAGATGCTACCTAATCATTTTGGACTTGGCTAAGATTGGAAAAAAAAAATTGGAAAGGTTTCTTTGCCTAATTAAAAAAATGTAAACAAAATGAAATGAGATAACTTATTTATGGAATAAAACATTTCCTACTGGCTGTGATAAAGTACATTTATCTCTCCATTCTTTTGTATGCCAAATAAGTGTATTTTTGTAGCCTTCTGTGGGATATGTGCTCATGTAATTGACATCATTTGCTCTTAGCCTCCCACATGTAAAACCTTAAGAGGGCTTTCCTGGAGTTTGTAACAAGTAGAGTCTGATATTCATTGAAATAGAATCTTAGCATGCTGTATATTCTGTAAGTTTCACTTTCAAATTGTCTCTGCTTGTTTGCAATCAAAGGCAAATATTATTATTAAGTCTCCTGTGATTTCTAACAATAGCAGTTCATGGAAGGATTTATGATATTGCCTTTTTTTTTTTTTCCCCGGAATATTGGCTCAGTGGTAAAGAATCTGCCTACCGATGTGGGAAAGTCATGTTCAGTTCCTGGGTAAGGAGGAGTCCCTGGAGAAGGAAATGGAAACCCACTGCAGTATTCTTGCCTGGAGAATCCCATGGACAGAGGAGCCTGGTGGGCTACACTCTGTGGGGTTGCAAAGAGTCAGACATGACGGAGCACGCAGGCCCTGTTGCTTTGCAATGCTGTGTTAATTTCTGCTGTACAGCAAATGAATCAGCCACATGCATACATATCTCCCCTTTTTGAATTTCCTTCCCATTTAGGTCACCACAGAGCACTGAATAGAGTTCCTTGCACTATACAGTAAGTTCTCAGTAGTTACCTATTTTTTTTTAATTTAATTTTATTTTTAAAACTTTACATAATTGTATTAGTTTTGCCAAATATCAAAATGAATCCATCACAGGTATACATGTGTTCCCCATCCTGAACCCTCCTCCCTCCTCCCTCCCCATACCATCCCTCTGGGTCTTCCCAGTGCACTAGCCCCAAGCATCCAGTATCGTGCATCGAACCTGGACTGGCATCTCGTTTCATACATGATATTTTACATGTTTCAATGCCATTCTCCCAAATCTTCCCACCCTCTCCCTCTCCCACAGAGTCCATAAGACTGTTCTATACATCAGTGTCTCTTTTGCTGTCTCGTACACAGGGTTATTGTTACCATCTTTCTAAATTCCATATATATGCATTAGTATACTGTATTGGTGTTTTTCCTTCTGGCTTATTTCACTCTGTATAATAGGCTCCAGTTTCATCCACCTCATTAGAAATGATTCAAATGTCTCTACTACAAAGCCACAGTTATCAAGACAGTATGGTACTGGCACAAAGACAGAAATATAGATCAATGGAACAAGATAGAAAGCCCAGAGATAAATCCACGCACATATGGACACCTTATCTTCGACAAAGGAAGCAAGAACATACAATGGATTAAAGACAATCTCTTTAACAAGTGGTGCTGGGAAATCTGGTCAACCACTTGTAAAAGAATGAAACTAGAACACTTTCTAACACCATACACAAAACTAAACTCAAAATGGATTAAAGATCTAAACATAAGACCAGAAACTATAAAACTCCTAGAGGAGAACATAGGCAAAACACTCTCTGACATACATCACAGCAGGATCCTCTATGACCCACCTCCCAGAATATTGGAAATAAAAGCAAAAAAAAAAAAAAAAAAACCTATTGTATACAAAGTATCAATAGTGTATATTCGTCAATCCCAATCTCCCAATTCACCCCAGCCCAACCTCTGTCCACCGCTTGGAGTCCACAGGTTTGTTCTCTACATCTGTGTCTCTATTCCTACCCTGCAAATACGTTCATGAGTACCATTTTTCTCGATTTCAAATGTACGAGTTAATAGACGGTATTCCTTTCTCTGACTTACTTCACTCTGTATGACAGCCTCTAGGTGCACCCATCTCTGCAAACCTCACTGCTCTTCTGTCAGTTGTACCACTGTGGGTATCGTCCTGACAATCGACTGCATTCTCTGCTTGACTGTCTGACCCCCAAGGACTAAACTAGTATTTTTTCAAGGGAGAGAGGATTAATTCTTTGTAGCTGCCTATGAGAAAGCACTTCTTTCTAGAAGAGGTTTGCCTCCCACACGTCCCAAGGCAGAGGGTTGTCAGAAGCAGAGGGTTGTTGGTCACCTGCTAAGGACGGTCCCCACTTGAGCTTGATGCTTCCACACTTTCCAGTTTATCGGGGACTCTCTGAACCCTGTGGGAGCATCTCTACATGTTGCCTTTCCCTCTCTGTATGTTTTCTGATTCTGTGTATTTTTCATCAAAGTCCATTTTAATACACTAAGAAGACTATCAGGTATGAATGCACTGATCTCAAGGGGTTTGACCCCACAGTGAGTCCACTAAATATTCAAATCAATTCCTCTAATTTGAACTTTGTGGTAATGATTAGGTTGCTTTGCCTCCGAGTAATGACCTAGTTGACTGCCCCTTGGAGGGGTCTGTTTTTTCTTCGTAGTTCAGTTATAGCATTTAGTTAACCATAGCTCACTGTGAAGAAGATATTATCCATCTGATTAGCAAATTAGACTCTCATACAAGGAAATTCCTGTGAATGGTGGAGTTGCCTTTAAATTAAAAACATTTTTCATTTCTTTTGTATGAACAGTTTTAAGATTCATTTCAAAACCTTACTCAAATGATTTTAAACATGCTTTGGTATTACTTAAACAGGAGAATTGACAGGAGGGTTTATGGTATCTTTATAAAAGAGACATTTCTTTTTTGACTAGGAAACATTTGTAGAACCATTAACTTTTTTTTTTTTTTTTTGGTTGGTGACCCTAGACTAGCAGTGGAAATATTACTGTTAAAATCCACTAAGTGGTACCCTGATGACCGGGAAAAGTTAATATAATTTCAAATATACCAAATTTTGCCCAAGGTTTATGATATCAGTGGGAGGCAGTAATGAAATGTTGAGTTATACTCGTTACAATTTGGTGTCTTGCTACTGTCGATATTAAGTACAGCAGTTTTCTGAATGTATTTTCCCTTTTTTACTAGAGATTTCACTATGCTCCATGAACTTACACATTCATTAGTATATTTATTGTTCAGGATAGCAACTAAGTGCTAAAAAAGTTGCCTTCAATGATTTGCAGTCGAGAATCAAGGACGTGAGTTCTAGACATATTACTCACTTGTCCTATATCTTCGGTTAAGTCATTTCAGTTTTCCTACCTGTGGAAGTGAGGTGTGTATGTATGTTCAGTGTCCAACTCTTTGCGACCCCATGGACTGTAGCCCACCAGGATCCTCTGTCCATGGAATTTCCCAGGCAAGAATACTGGAGTGGGTTGCTGTTCTCTTCTGCAGGGGATCTTCCCAACCCAGGGATCGAACCTGCATCTCCTGCTTGGCAGGCAGATTCTTTACCACTGAGCTACTTGTGAAGCCATGGAATGTGATGAGTTGATCTTCAATAGTCCTTCCAATTCTATGATTATGTGCTTTCTCTTGTCACGTTTTACTTATGCTATAGATCTAGTCTATCAAGTATTTCATCTTTCCTAAAAAGCATCCTAGAGGTTGGTCTTCCAGTGTTTCTTTGGGCCATGTGTCGCATTGGGAAGCAAGAATCAGCTCAAGATAAAGCTGACATGTATCAGAGCTTTAGTCAAAAAGCAAATGCCAGGTCTTGTCTTTGGTCAACACAGTATCTGTCTGGTCTCCCCCAGCTCCCTGTCTTCAAGACAGGTGTCTTCACAGGTGTCAAAAATCATGACTTGGAAGCGCTCTAAGTTCATCAAAGATTTAGGTCTATTCAATAAATTAAAGTGAAAGTTGCTCAGTCATGTCCGACTCTTTGCGACCCCATGGACTATACAGTCCATAAAATTCTCCAGGTCAGAATACTGGAGTGGGTATTATGCTTATTATGTCAGGAAAATATAGTAGCAGAGTTTAGACAGCTTTCTGGTCTACCTTTGAGCAACTGTCCCCAACACATAGGGAATCTAAGTGACCAGGAGTGTTACAGAGCAAGGTCAGGGTTTCCTGAGTGGAGAACTCACCAGAGGCTGGACAACACCTGCCCTGGGCTCAGCAGGTTCCTTCTCCTTTGAATCCCCTAATTTAATCTCAAGGAGAGAGCAGAAGGGGCAGGAGACCCAACTGACCTGGAGATAAGAGTTCTATGTCTAAATACATACTATGAAGCTGAATTTCTTTGATGTTTATACTTTAGTGTTGGTAGAGTGTAGTGCGTGCATTTGTGCATGCTAAGTCACTTCAGTCACGTCCTACTCTTAGTGACCCTATGGATTATAGCTCACCCAGCTCCTCTGTCCATGGGATTCTCCAGGCAAGAATACTGGAGTGGGTTGCCGTGGCCTCATCCAGGGGATCTTCCTGATCCAGGAATCAAACCTGCATCTCTTATGTCTCCTGCCTTGGCAGGCAACTCTTTACTCCTAGCACCACCTGAGAAGCCCTAGTGTATAGCAGAATATGACCTTAAGAGCACATACAGAATAAATGCTAGTTATTGTGTGTGTGTGTGTGTGCTAAATTGCTTCAGTTGTGTCCAACTCTTTGTGGCTCTATGCACTGTTGCCCGCCAGGCTCCTCTGTCCATGGGATTCTCCAGGCAAGAATACTGGAGTGGGTTGCCATTTCCTCCCCCAGGAGATCTTCCCGACCCAGGGATCGAATTCGAGTCTCTGGTGTCCCCGGCACTGGCAGGTGGGTTGTTTACCATTAGCGCCACCTGGGAAGGCCACGGTTATTGTGGATGGTGACTAGTGATACACTCTGAACTGGAACGTGTCATAGACACATGGAAGTGCATATACCTTTCTGGTTCATTCTTTCACCACAAGAATATGCTCTTAAGTATTTTGGATAATTTAAGGTCTTATCACAGTGACAAGAAGTACTTTACAGTTAGAGACTCCTTACTCTTCTCAATACACTTGACACATATTGCGTGTATATTTTAACCCAAAGTGACAGTATTAAGGATAATTGTCTACTTAGCAGTACAGAAAATTTTTCTATATTCTTTACGCAAAAGAACTGTATAGATTTTATGTCTCCAGTTAACTCCAGAAAGCTGTCATTTCTTGACGTCCTGGTTGACCACACTGAATATGTCCCTTTTCATAGCATTCACATACAGACACTTCATATTATCTCTGGAGCACAAAAAATTCAACCAAGAAGTTAAAAGAATTGCTGAAACTGTATCCGATTCCTTCTTTTATGATTCTGACTGAGTTCTGTCTCTGAATGTCTTATTTTCTATTCTTTTAATATGCAAGTCTCTTGGGAAATAGCTGTTGTTGTGGTTTAGTCACTGAGTCATGTCTGACCCTTTGTGACCCCATGGACTGCAGCACGCCAGGCTCCTCTGCCAATGGGATTTTCCAGGCAAGAACACTGGAGTGGATTCCGTCTCTCAATGTCTTATTTTCTATTCTTTTAATATACATAGCATCCTCAGTCACTTGGGAAATAGCTGGGGACACTGAAATGAACAGAGCATATACATTCCAGCTATTGTTAAAAAAAAAAAGAGAATTAGAAAGTCACCCTTTAAAACCTCTAATGAACTAATGGACCCAATTAACATCACAGAAGGAACCAGATCACTTGTTCTGTGCTTGAAACATGTCACTGCCTCTTTCTTGGCAAAGCATTGAATCTGAGTTTGAGTATGCCTTTAGATCTAACTACCAGGTTATAGGAACTAAAAGACTGATGAATTTGTGAAATAGCACATCTGGGAGATAACTAGCAAAATCAAAACTCTCGAAATTTCTCCAACACAAATGGCTTGACTTCTTCAACAAATAGATTAGACGAAGAAGAAAAGAAATGGAAAGAGAACCCTAAAGATTGTGTGTGTATGTGTCTGACTCTTGGGACCCCATAGACTGTAGCCTGCCAGACTCCTCTGCCCATGGGATTTTCCAGGCAAGAAGACTGGTGTGGGTTATCACTTCCTCCTCCAGGGGATCTTCCCAACCCAGGGGTTGAACCCACATTTCCTGTGTCTCCTGCATTGGCAGGTGGGTTCTTTACTGCTAGTGCCATCACCAGTGCCAGCTGGGGAGCCCACTAAAGATTAAAAGACACTTAAGAAATATATCAAAGGAGAGGACCCAGAGTGGGTCCTGATTCAATGGTACAGTAGAGACAGAAAACATCAGCCCGTCCCCCCACATCTGGGCCGTGGTCTGACCCACCCAGCCAGCCCGTCATCTGGTTCTGCTGGACATAACCATCTTGGTGACCGTCAGCGTGCAGCGAGGTCAGTCTGAGACCATGATAAAGTAAGACAGAAACATGATCATTGTGAAACCCACGGATACCAAATGTTTCCCTGTTTCAGCTAAAATGTGTGATTTCTAATTTTTTTTTTTTTTTTTACAAATTTTTGTTGTTGTTGTGGAATGGATTTGAGATTTTCCCCCCATGAGAATCCTTGTTGTAGTTTAGTCGTTCAGTTGTGTCTGACTCTTTGTCACCACATGGACTGCAGCACGCCAGGATTCCTTGTCCTCCAACGTTTCCTGGAGTTTGCTCAAACTCATGTCCATTGGGTCAATGATGGCAACCAACCATCTCATCCTCTGTCACCCCCTTCTCCTCCTGCCCTCAATCTTTCCCAGCATCAAGATATTTCCCAATGAGTCAGCTCTTCACATCAGGTGGCCAAAGTTTTGGAGCTTCAGCTTTAGCATCAGTCCTTCCAGTAAATATTCAGGGTTGATTTCCTTAAGGATTGACTTGTTTGATCTCTTGAGAGTCCTTGATTTCACGCAGTCATGGGAGGAGAGAGTTGGAGACTGTTCTTTAGGGCCCTTTATGTTTCTGCATCTTTTGTGGATAAGGTCTACCATTTGTTCTGGATTATTTTTTCAAGGATGTTTACACAGTGAACAGATGGGGAATACAGAGATCTATGTTTCTCTCAGGAACAAAATGCCATTTTATTTATAGCCCCAGAAGGTGGAGATAGTATTCCCCTTTCTTCCCTGCTGCCCATTATACGAGATTTCAGTTCTATCAGTTTGGAGAGGAGGGAAGGCCACCGATGAAGGACTTGTAACCTCACATGGCAGTTTTAGAGTTTCTGACCAGGATGTAGAGAGGAGTCTAGCAGAGCAGAAGTTGGTAATTACATATGCTTGGCTGTCCTGTTCTTACCTGTGGAACAGCTCGCCTCTGGTTCAACTGAGCTCCACCCCACCACTCACTGATCTCTTATGAGTCTCTCCTCTTTTTAATTCCTTTTTGTGCCTGAAAATATAACATCTCTGACATCACATGCACCTTTCATAGTGAGAAACAGTGATCTGTGTTTACCTGGAGAATTCTGATAATCGTCTGTGACCTTCCCTTAGGCCCTACATTCCCACGTAGAAAACAGGGATGAGGTGACTTCCCTGGTGGTCGAGTGGTTAGGACATCGCCTTCCAGTGCAGGGGGTGTGGGTTCAATCCCCAGGCAGGGAGCTAAGATCCCACATGCCTTGCGGTCAAAAAACCAAAACATAAAGCAGAAGCAGTATTGTAACAAATTCAAGAAAGACTTTAAAAATGCTCCGCATGAAGTAAAATCTTAAAAATAAAAAGAGGAATGGAACACATTTCAGCTCGGGGTCTCCTCTCGGGAAGGTAACCTGGACGCCTAACAGCTTCCTTGGGTCCCTCTTTCTGTCCCAGTTTCTCTCTCTGTCTTCCCCTCTCTCTTCCATCATTTGTTTAAAGAGCAACTGAATCATATATTTTCAGGATAGCTTTAAATGTGTGACGTACTCAGAGTAATGCAAAAGAAATGCCGCAACGTCTGTTCCTGCACCCAGGGCATGGCCACAGTGGAGTAGTTTCCAGCTGTAGACTCAGTGCCCAGAATTAATTATTCATGGAAAGCATCCTTTCTCCATGGTTAGGACTATAAATGGGTTTACAGTCTTCTCTCTGGGAAATGCTCTATATCAAAGATCGTGTGTATAATACCTTAGGAATCAAGGCCCCCAAAGTGAAAAAAATTATAGGTGTCACATACATAAAAGGATTAAGGACATTTTCAGAAAAAGCACAATGTGTACAAGGGAGAGAGAGGAGAGAAAAAAAAGAGAAATCCATAGTTAAAATGTTTATTTTCTTCATTTTTAAAATTTTAGAGTATATTCTCTTAGAATGGTTTTTGCAGGATGGTAAAAAATAGATTTTCAGTTGGCTCAGTGGTAAAAAATCCACCTGCTAATGCAGGAGACACAGGTTCGATCTCTGGGTTGGGAAGATCCCCTGGAGGAGGAAACGGCAACCCACTCCAGAATTCTTGCCTGGAAAATCCCCTGGACAGAGGAGCCTGGCAGGCTCCAGTCTATGGGGTCGCAAAGAGTCAGACATGAATGAGTGACAGCACAATAATAGACTACTCCATACAAAATATTTTGGCATTGGGTAATAGCCTGAAAACTGCCTGTCCCAATGTGTACATGCATGAATACAAATGTTGCATATAGCTGTGTTGCAGATTTTATTTCAGTTCGTTTGTCATGCATTTGATTTGTACATTCATTGCTTATTCCAATTTTGAATAATGTTAACTAACGTATATTTAGTTATAGCAGAAATATTTGTATTCTATTTTTCCTTTTCCACAGTATTGCCCTAAGGACTGTTTAAAAACTGATCTTGTCTGATGTTTCAAGTATTTCTTAACTAATATTCAGATTAAATATTTTTCTAAGCATTTTATTTTATTTTAATTTTTATTGGAGTGTAGTTGATTTACAATGTTGTATTAGTTTCAGATGAACAGCAAACTGAATCAGTTTATACTCCACTTTTTTTTAGATTCTGGGTGTTCTTTGGAAGGAATGATGCTAAAGCTGAAACAACAGTACTTTGGCCACCTCATGCGAAGAGTTGACTCATTGGAAAAGACTCTGATGCTGGGAGGGATTGGGGGCCGGAGGAGAAGGGGACGACAGAGGATGAGATGGCTGGATGGCATCACTGACTCGATGGATGTGAGTCTGAGTGAACTCCGGGAGTTGGTGATGGACAGGGAGGCCTGGCATGCTGCGATTCATGGGGTCGCAAGAGTCGGACACAAGTGAGCGACTGAACTGACAGAGTGCTGAGTAGAGTTCCCTGTGCTGTACATAGGCCCTTGTTAGTTTTGTATTTTATATAAGGCAGTGTATATATATCAATCCCAATCTCCCAATTTATTATCCCCTCACTCCCTGGTAACCGACCATGAGTTTGTTTTTACATCTGTGACTCTATTTCTGATTTGTAAATAAGCTCATTTGTGCCCTCCCTTTCCTTTTCGGATACCTCATGTACACAGTACCATGTGATGTTTGTCTTTCTCTGCCTGACTTACTTACTTCAGTATGATAATGTCTATGTCCATCTATTCTAAGCATTTTAAAGTTTTCAAAAATCATTGTAATTAAAGGGCTTCTGTGAATGAATACATGTGGCATAATATGAATCTAAAATTTATAGTTAGTAACTGTTCTGTTTATATGAACCTAGATCAAGAAATGTATTTACATCGGGCAATATAAAATTAACTGAAATTCAAGATTATTTTCCTTATATGATTCATTCTAATGTTGTAACTTTGGCCTCAAATAAAAACAATGTGAGTGGATACTGGATAAAATTCAGGTCTTTTCTATGAAATATTTTTGCTGAGTATTTTGAACTCACCACAAGTTGATGCATTTTAATACAGTATAAAAATTTCTGCTTTTAAATACTTCATTAGTTTTACTTCATATTAAACATCCTATATATTGTAAGGAATAGGTTATATAGTTGACAAGTTTTCATTTGTACCACGTATGTGATAATTCAGTCTAAATGTACAAATGTAAAAGTACATTATTGTCAGTATTACAAAAGTCTTTGGTTCAGTGTTATACCCTTTAACCTGCAAATATTTAAGAATTTTGCCAAAAATAATGTTAAGCTTTAGTCTGTAAATATTAGATAATGGTTTAATCCTGGAAGAAACATTACACACAAGGCACTGTTTTAAATAAGAGCCCTATATAAGTATCATTTGAATCATCAGTATTGACACAGGAGAAAAAAGTCTCTAAGCTCATCTAGATCATTTCTACTTTTCACTTATTTAGTGTTTTAAAAAGCTGGTGAGAGGCACATAACATAAAGTTTACCATCTTAACTATTTTTAGTGTACAGTTCAGTCTAGGGTTAAGTATATTCAAAATGGTTGTCCAATCCAGCCACAGATCGTTTGATGTTGCAAGCTAAAACTCTATACCCATTAAATAGGAAAGGTCCCTATTTTCTCATCTCCCCAGCCCTTGCAAACTACAAGTCTACTCTCTGTTTCTATGTGTAAGATGACTCTAAATGCCAAATGTAACTGGAATTTACAGTATTTACCATTTTGTTACTGGCTTATTTCATCCAGTATAATGTTCTCAAGGTTCATCTGTGTTGTAGCCAGGTCAGAATTTCCTTTCTTTTTTAAGGCTGAGTAATATTGAAATGTATGTATTAGACCCCATTTTCTTTATCCTTTCTTTTGTTAATGGGCATTGGGTGGTTTCTACCTTTTGTCTAAAGTGAATAATGCAACCTGCCTGCCTGCTTAGTTGCTCAGTAAGTCAGACTCTGTGACCCTGGTGGGCTCTAACCCGCCAGGCTCCTCTGTCCATGAGGATTCTGCAGGAAAGAATACTGGAGTGGGTTGCCATGACCTCCTCCAAGGGATCTTCCCCACCTTCCCAACCCAGGGATGGAACCCAGGTCACCTGCACTGCAAGTGGGTTCTTTAAGGTCTGAACCACCTGGGAGCTGGTTTACATGAATCTGTAACAATTTCTGTCTGCAATAGCCAGCCTCTTCTAGTCTTAGGCTTGAGGCCTGAAGGCTGAATCTAGGGACCCCCAGGCCTCTGCCCTCTCTCAGCCTAAACTGTCAGTTCTATCAGGGAGCTAAAGACCACTTTGCATTTAACCACCTTAGTTAATTAGTCTCCTCATATTTACCAGTATATCTTTTACTTATCTTCTCCTTCTTCCAAGAAAGCTCACTACTTAGCTGTCAATGATTCCCTTAATCTTGAACCTGTCAAAAATGCACATTTTATAAGATAATTTGTCTTGAGACATGAAACTTTAAAAAATAAATGTAGCCAAGGAAAAAAATCAAGAGAGCCAGTGTATGTATTTTGTTTCTAAAGTCCTTAAGGTGCTGCTGCTGCCAAGTCGCTTCAGTCGTGTCCGACTCTGTGCGACCCCATGTACTGCAGCCTACCAGGCTTCTCTGTCCATGGGATTCTCCAGGCAAGAACACTGGAGTGGGTTGCCATTTCCTTCTCCAATGCATGAAAGTGGAAAGTAAAAGTGAAGTCACTCGGTCGTGTCTGACTCTTAGCGACCCCATGGACTGCAGCCCACCAGGCTCCTCCATCCATGGGATTTTCCGGGCAACAGTACTGGAGTGAGGTGCCATTGCCTTCTCCCAAAGTCCTTAAGGTAAAAGTCCCATTTATAAATTTTACACTTTTTCAGCTACATCAACAACTTATTAATACATTTTGTAGAATGCCAGGTTATTTGACATTAAGTTGATCATTTTCTATTCCAACATTAATGCTAATTAGTGATTTATTTGCACTCTCATATGCATTCATTGGGTAAGCACCTGTTCTGTAAGCTGTTGACTCCTAATGACCATCTTTAAAAATTGGGACTAAGAGATTTTGTCATCAAAATAATGATTTCCTGTAATGTGTTGTCCTAATACAAAAATCAGGATGAGAAATAAAAACTCTGGACATTGAAATGATTCCGAGGTAATGTGAGCCCATCAACAAGGCTGGTGATAGAGGGATATGACCGTCTTCCAAGGAAATCAGATGCCATGTGCATCAAATCAGCAGGTTACATGAAATCACCTCTGAATCCAAGGGATTTCAAATTCACTGAGGCAATTTTAGAAAACTCAAAGTTATATTAATAAATAACAAACAAAATCAAAGCCAGGATGCTTGAAAAAGGGAGAAATTGATCTTTAGCTGGTGAAAAAGTATAAAATTCAAGGAATGTGTATGTTCAGCTGCTCAGTCATACCGAACACTTTCAACCCCATGGACTGTAGCCCCCCAAGCTCCTCTGTCGATGGGAGTCTCCAGGTAAGAATACTGGGGAGAGTTGCCATGCTCTCCTCCAGGGGATCTTCCCGGATCAGGGTTTGAGCCTGTATCTTCTGTGTTTCCTGTGTTGGCATGTGGATTCTTACCACTAGCACTGCCTGGGAAGCCCAGAATTCAGGCAGGACAAGAAACAAAAAAAGACAAACCTTAAGATCCCACATACCAGCACAGATATCAAATCTGAGGAATAAAATCTCCACCCTTTGAAAGCACTTTTTTTTTTTTCTTTTTAAAATTGTATTATTTTTGGCTGTGCTGGGTCTGTGTTGCTGTATGCAGGCTGTCTCTAGTTGCAGAGAGTGGGGGCTGCCCTTCATTGCGGAGCACAGGCTCCAGGCATGTGGGCTCAGTAGCTGTGGCACACGGGCTTAGTCGCTTTGCAGCGTGTGGAATCTTCCTGGACCAGGGATCCAACCCTTGTCCCCTGAATTGGCAGGAGGATTCCTAACCACTGGATGACCAGGGAAGTCCCTGGAAGCACTTTCAATTCTGCATTTCTCTGGGCTGAGAAAAACCTGGTGTAATTCACACATACATGCTACAAACCATTGTGTCCTTTAGTTTCTCTGCAGCATCTCTTGGCATTACCGGGTGGCAATATTATATGGTTCGAGTTATAGGGACCCGCAATCTCAAATTATCCTGTGTGTGAGTGATTGACTAATGTCACCCGATAACTGAAAACATCCATAAAGACCTGTGGGGTTTGGCTTGACTTCATCACAAATAAAGACAAATTGGATAGAATCCCTCTCAACAGTTAGGGTGAGAAAAATGCTATGTCAAAATTTCAATTTAGATGAGACCAGAGCTAAATTAAATATCTGGGAATTGGAGCTGTTCCCAAGGCTCACAAGACCCTCAGTTCCTGACAATATTCTTGTTCTGCAGCATAGGAGGAGCCATGCAGGAAACGAGCTGTCTGCCCTTGTTGAGGAAAATTGACCTGCTCAAGGTACGTCCTCCCAAGGAATTGCTTCATTTCTTGATAATACTATTGCAAAATGAAAAGGAGAGGGATCATATGAGATACTATCTTGGCTTAGAATTGAAAAAAAGAAAATATGAAGAGGACCAAAAATGTGTCTCATGTCCTTGAATGAAAGGAACCAGTAGAGTAAGTAGCAAAATATGACAAGTTAAATGTACGGAAATGAATAGTAATAGTATATACATTTATTGAGTGCTTATCATTTCTATTCTAAGATATATTCATGTGCCAATTTAGTAAATCCTCATTTTTTACTGATGAGAACAATAATACTCATAAGTCAGAAAGGTTAAGAAATTTGCCCTTTAATCTTACAATTGTACATTAAAGGGAGTCTGAATATTGTAAGAACTCAATAAATATCTGTGATTGTACATCAGAAGTGAAAACCGAACATGAAAGTCGCTCAGTCCTGTCCAACTCTTTGTGACCCCATGGACTCTACAGTCCATGGGATTCTCCAGGCCAGAATACTGGAGTGGGTAGCCTTTCCCTTCTCCAGGGGATCTTCCCAACCCAGGGATCAAACCCAGGTCTCCTACTTTGCAGGCGGATTCTTTACCAACTGAGTCACAAGAGCAGCCTGATTATAGGTCAAGAGGAAAAGAAAAAGTTGAACCCAAATGTATCCAGTAGGAATCTTTCACATACAAGGGAATTTAATGCAGGGAATTGGGTGTTTACAGTAATATGTATGATTATTATAGAAGACCTGTAAAATTGAGAAAAGTGGAAAGAAGGGAAGAAACTCAATAAAAATATACCACTCAAAGTCAGTCACTGTTTTTTGTGTTTTTAAATAGCTCCCCTGCTTTATTTATTTATTTTTAGGTAGGGGTACAACTGCTTAATAATATTTTGCTGGTTTCTGTTGTACAACGAAGATGATCAGATATATATATATATATACACATATATATGTGTTTTCTCTCCCTCTTGGGCCTCCCTCCCAACCCCACACCCATCAATCACCACTAATAAGCCAGACAGAGAAAGACAGATACTGGGTGGTATTAATTCTATGAAAATTGAAAAAAAAGTCAAATTCATAGGAACAGAGTAGCATGGTGGTTGCCAGCAAGCTGGGGTTGGGGGAAAAAGGAAGAGGTTGTTAAGAGGGTAGAAACTTTTGGTTACAAGCTGACTGTGGCCTGAGGATCTAATATAGAACATGGTCACTGTGGTTGACAGCATTGTGTTGTGTAATTGAAATGCGCTGAGACAGTAGAGCTTAAATATTCTCACCAAATACATACACGCTGATGGATATGTTAAGCCAACATTTAAGTACGTCAAATCATCAACTTTTATACTTTAAATGTCTTACAGTTTTATTTGTCAGTTATACCGACTCAGTGGACATAAGCTTCCCTAGTAGCTCAGCTGGTAAAGAATCCACCTACAATGCAGAAGACCTGGGTTCAATTCCTGGTTTGGGAAGATCTGCTGAAAAAGAGATAGGCTACCCTCTGTAGTATTCTTGGGCTTCCCTGTTGGCTCAGCTGGTAAAGAATCCGCCTGCAGTGTGGGAAACCTGGGTTCGATCCCTGAGTTGGGAAGATTTCGTGGAGAAGGGACCGGCTACCCACTCCAGTATTCTGGCCTGGAGAATTCCATGGACTGTACAGTCCATGGGGTTTCAAAGAGTCGGACATGACTGAGCAACTTTCACATTCACTTTCAATGGACATGAGTTTGAACAAACTAGGAGATAGTGAAGGATAGGGGAACCTGGTGTGTTGCAGTCCACGGGGGTCATAAAGAGTCACACTACTTAGCAACTGAACAACAACAATTGCAATAAAGCTGAGGGAAAAAAAATCCCTGCTCACATTTTCCTTTATCTTTTGTGCTTCTATTTAGAGCCTACATGTTCTTTTAAATCTTAACACTGAAATTTCCCATGTTCTTACCTTATTGTTTTAAACATGCAGTCACTTTTCCATATTGTTGGTTTACATGATTACAGGTGTGACTATTATAAATAATATATAATGAATATTTTGTGAATAAGTGTATTCTGAAGCTACAGTTTTCCTTAGAAGAAATTCCAAGACCTGAAACCAGTGCTTCATAGGGTAGAAGCCTGTTGAAGTGAAAGGCTATATAAACTTATGTCATTAGAATAGACTGAAAACCTGTCTTCATCAGCTGTGGAAGCCAAAGCGTTTGGAGGAGCCACGGAGACTTGAATGGCCATAAAATTCGTTCTCTTCTTTGTTGAAGGAGAACTGAGCCCAGCTCTCACCATCAGATCACCAAACTGCCGGCACCTCCCCCTTCTCTCCTGATAAAGAGAACAAACTCTATGGGCACGCATGTCAGACCAGCCTCTCCCCTTGTGCCCTGATCCTGTCCTTCCTCATCTGCTCACAAACGTGGCTCTGTAGCCGTCCCGTCTCCTCCTTGCATCTTCATCTTTGGTCTTTCACTAAGTCATTCAGTCTTGAAGCCGAAAACATTAGGATATCCCTTTTTAAAATTGCAGTATAGCCAATTAATGACATTGTGGGGAAGTGGAAGCAATGACAGATTTTATTTTCTTGGGCTCCAAAATCACTGCAAATGGTGACTGCAGTCATGAAGTTAAAAGATGCTTGTTCCTTGGAAGGAAAGCAATGACAAACCTAGATAGCATATTAAAAAGCAAAGACATTACTTTTCCAACAAATGGCAAATGTCCGTCTAGTCAAAGCTATGGTTTTTCCAGTAGCCATGTATGAATGTGAGAGTTGGACCATAAAGAAGGCTGAGCAGTGAAGAATTGATGCTTTCAAATTGTGGTGTTGGAGAAGACTCGAGAGTGTTGGAGATCAAACCAGTCAATTCCAAAGAAAATCAACCCTGAATATTCATTGGAAGAACTGATGCTAAAACTGAAGTTCCAATACTTTGGCCACCTGATGCAGAGAGTCAACTCATTGGAAAAGATTCTGATGCTGGGAAAAATTGAGGGCAGGAGGACAAGGGGGTGACAGAGGATGAGATGTTTGGATGGCATCACCAACTCAATGGACATGAATCTGAGCAAACTCCAGGAGATAGTGAAGGACAGGAGAGCCTGGTGTGCTGCGGTCCATTGGGGTAGCAACTAAACAACAGCAAATGCTGTGATGGTTACAGGTGGACAGCAAAGGGATTCAGCCATTCATATACATGAATCCATTCTCCCCCAAACTCCCTTTCCATCCAGGCTGCCACAACACTTAGGAGAGTTCCCTGTGCTATACGGTAGGTCTTTGTTGTTTATCCATTTTAAATATAGCAGTGTGTATATGTCACTCCCAAACTCCCTAAATATCCCTCCTCCCCATCCCCACCCCCAGCCACACATTTCTTCTCTAAGTCTGTGAGTCAGTTTCTGTTTTGTAAATAAGTTCATTTGTATAATTTATTTTTTATTTTTTGCCACTTTATTTTTTTAATTGAAGGATAATTGCTTTACAAAATTTTGTGGTTTTCTGTCGTTCATCAACAAGAATCAGCCATCAGTACACCCATGTCCCCTCCCTCACATCTCTCTCCCAACCCCACCCTTCTAGATTGTCACAGAGCCCCTGTTTGAGTTCCCTGAGTCATACAGAGAATTCCCATTGGCTATATCTTACATATAGTATTGTAAATTTCCCTGTTACTCTCTCCATGCATCTCACCCTCTTCCTCCTCTCCTCCTTCCCGAAGCCATGGTACATATACACAATGTATCATTTCTTTTTAGACTCCATATGTAAGGGATGTCATACAGTATTTCTCTTTATCTAATATCCCTTTTCTTAAAAAGCAAACTTCTTTGACTCACACCCTCCTCCAGCTTCTGTCTGCTGATTGACCCTATGTTTTGGCAGGATTTGACGGGGGCATTGTCTAGACTTGTGTCTCCATCTCCTCCCATCTTTTCTAGATGCACGTTTTCTGTTCCTTCATTCAGGATAGTCCTGGGGGTCTGTATGCAAAGAATTGTGCTAGAACCCTGCTCTTTTACCTTTTGAAACAGGCAGGAACTCTATTTGAGAGAGATTCTTCTGTTAGGACAAAGATTCAGATGTTGGCAAAGTGATGTCTCTGCTTTTTAATAGGCCGTCTATTGGGGAAGGAAATGGCATCCCACCCCAGTGTTCTTGCCTGGAGAATCTCAGGGACGGGGGAGCCTGGTGGGCCGCCGTCTGTGGGGTGCACAGAGTCGGACATGACTGAAGCGGCTTAGCAGCAGCAGCAGCAGGTTTATCATAGTTTTTCTTCCAAGGAGCATCTTTTAATTTTGTGACTAGCAGTCACTTTCTGCAATCATTTTGGAGCCCAAGAAAGTAAAATCTGTCCCAGGGCATAATTTTGAAGTTCACTGACAGAGAAGAGGAAATGGGTTCTGAGGCAGACAGGTCTGATGGTGAGCAGAAAGCATTGTCCATGCACACTTGCAAGGTTATTTCTAAGATTCTTACTTTGCCGATAACAGCCAAGAAGGTGGGGCTCATGAGAAAAGATCTGGGTCTTGGAAAAATGTCTGAAGTGATGAGAGCCCTTTGCTTGAATGAGAAACTGGATCGGGCCCTATGAGATATCACGCAGCAGTCCTCTTGGGGGAATGGGGAAAATGATCCAATAGGTCTTTTCTATCTTTGCTTTCCATGACCTCTGGCTGCTAACTTCTTTTTTTCTCGTTATGTCAGAATGAATTGCCTATTTACCACTGAACTCTAGACAGGACTTTTTCTCCCTCAGCAAGACAACAACCTAGCATTTGCGACAGACAGTTCATTTCAACTTAATGTGCTAAGGCATCATTTTAAAGTGGGTAATAGTATTTCCAGGATATTTTGCTTACTTGCTGGATATATAGTCCCCTCTCTTGTCAAGCCAGAGCTCCCCCCAATTTTAGAAGACATTCCGAGGATAATGTAAGATACATTTGCAAATTGGAAAGTCAAATGAAGTCATCTGGCCTATCCAACAACTTCCAGAGCAAGGTCATTTTTTAGTATTAGAATCTGTTCAGGTTTTGTTTTTTTTTTCCCCATTACAATGAAAACTGAAAAACACTGTATGACTGCATTTATATTCTGCAGAATTGCATGCATTTCTCTTTCTCAGGCAGAAGGAATAGAAGCTGGTTTAAATTTCTTAGCAAGAAATAAACAGTGTTTCTTGGAGTTTTATATGTATATGTACACACATGTACATACATAGATACGTGAATGTATATATCATCCAGTACCTAAGAATAAATGAAAGTACCTCATTTATAATTTATTTTTTTAAAAGCACTGTTTCCTGCACAGTCTTGATTAAATAAGGCAATAAATCATATGTTTGAAATCTGCCAAGTGTCTGCCAAGGTACAGGTTGGCTCAGAGAGTGACGAGAACAGAATCGTGGTGTTTTATAGTCTGTCGCTGGCGTGACAAGTAGTGATAAAGGGCCGCATTAGGTCTTCTCTACTGATAGTCCAGCCACACATTTTCTCCTGTAATTCTTTTGTTTGGCCCTGTTTATCTTCATTTGAATGGGCTGCATCTCCGTGAGTGCCCTCAACGATAGATATTTTCCCTGCTAATGATGCGTCTCCTTGGCCCCAGGGTTTTTCACACTGGATGGAGTTCTCCCACGGAGGGACCCCAGTCAGTCAGTGTGTTGCAAATGGTGCTGGACAGGACGTTGATTTTTTTCCCCCGACTCTCAGTGGACAGACAAGCCCTGCATTGCTAGAGTTATTGAGTCTCCACTCCCAGGAGAGATTTACTTTTTCTAATGACTTTATAAAGATCATTTAGCCTGCAAATTCTGCCTGTCTCTCAAAATCTGTGTTACCTCCCTGGCTTCGAATCTGAGACTGCCCTTTATACCTATTTCATGAGAGTGAGAATAAACTAAGACAAATGAAATGCTATTAAGCAGTAATTAATACCACTAAAAATTAACAAGGTAAGGCCAGGACTAGAAATACTGTGCTGCTCTTGGAACGATCTATGAGCAAATGAAATGTGACACCAAGACGGTGCAAGGCAATGATACGGTGAGTGCTGAGGACACAGGCACGGTCCTCAGAGGTTTGCAGCTCACAGCCTCAGCAGGAGGCAGTCAGTTTTCAGATAGGAAGATACCTAATATGTCAGAATGTTGTTGTCGTTACATGCTAAGTCATATCTGACTCTTTGCGACCCCATGGACTGTAGCCTGCCAGGTTCCTCTGTCCATGGGGTTCTCCAGGCAAGAATACTGGAGTGTGTTACCATTTCCTCCTCTAATACATCAGAATAGGGCTCATTTGCCAAAGAATTGATGCTTTTGAACTGTGGTGTTGAAGAAGACTCTTGAGAGTCCCTTGGACTGTAAGGAGATCCAACCAGTCCATTCTGAAGGAGATCAGCCCTGGGATTTCTTTGGAAGTAATGATGCTAAAGCTGAAACTCCAGTACTTGGGCACCTCATGAGAAGAGTTGACTCATTGGAAAAGACTCTGATGCTGAGAGGGATTGGGCGCAGGAGCAGAAGGGGACGACAGAGGATGGGATGGCTGGATGGCATCACTGACTCAATGGACATGAGTCTGAGTGAACTCCGGGAGTTAGTGATGGACAGGGAGGCCTGGCGTGCTGCAATTCATGGGGTTGCAAAGAGTTGGACATGACTGAGCAACTGAACTGAACTGATTGATGGTTTTTTGAGTAGTGGTAAAAGGGTTCTGAAAAAGGCAGGATCCTGGAACTTGAATCGGTTGAGTAAAATTTATAGAGATGAAGAGGAGGAAGGGAAGGCCAAGTTGCGGAATGGAGTAATACCAAGCCAGGACCTAAGTCATCCTGAGAAGGCCCTTTACTACAGAAACACACCCTGTAGTGAAACAACTGACTAACCAATCAACCAAACGGCAACAACCCCTGTGTGGGAAGGTCCTTGCAGAAAAAATGCTGACCTATGCAATTATGTGAATCCAGAGGAAACTAAGGGCACTGAAACAGGCTATAATCTGCATCTTCTCTTTTTTTCCTCCTTTAGTGACAGTGATTTCTTAAGTATTTTCATTTGCATATTGATATTTTGGGGGTCTGGGGGTAATACATGCACAGGCAAACTGTTTAATACAAAGGGGTGTATTTTGTAAAATAAACATCTCATACCTCTGGTACTCTGTTTTTACTTACCAGAAATACCCCCTGTTACTAGTTTATCTATATTTCTAGGGTATGTTTTAAGTATATGGAATTATATTTTATATATATATATATGTGTGTGTGTGTGTGTGTGTGTGTGTGTGTGTATCTATTTTGGAGAAGGAAATGGCAACCCACTTCAGTATTCTTGCCTAGGAAATTCCATGGACAGAGGAGCCTCGTGGACTGCAGTCCATGGAGTTGCAAAGAGTACGACATGACTGAGTGACTAACACTTTCACTTTTCACAGCTCCTGCTACATATAAGAGGAACATTTGTTTTTTTTTTGTCGTAGTTAAGAAGTGGAAAGACACTGTGGTGTGAAAGAAGAATTTAAGAAATAATAATTAGATTAGTATTTCAGTGGTGGGCCCTTCATTCATTGGGCGTTAGTTTGAAAAGCTGTCTTAGGCAAGGTGGTGATAGACACTGTAGTGCAGAATTAAACAAGGAGTTTATCTGGTGCACAATAAGAACAGCCATGAGTTCTAAGCATAGGTTTCCTGTAGTATTAGCGATAAAGAAGTGATGAGAACTTAAATCAGAGTTATGACATTTTGAAGAAACAATCAGCAAATAAAATGTCAGAGAACTCCTCATTGTTTGTTAACGAGACCCAGAGAGAACAGAAGACTTGTCTGTAGTCCTATAACCAGTCATGTGTGTGGGTGCTAAGTTGCTTCAGTCGTGTCCAACTCTTTGCAACCCCATGGACTATAGCCTGCCAGGCTCCTCTGTCCATGGGGTTCTCCAGGCAAGAATACTGGAGTGGGCTGCCATTCCCTTCTCCAGGGGATCTTCCCAACTCAGGGATCGAACCTGGGTCTCCTGCATTGCACCAGTGGAATTCTGACCCTTCATTACTTTTCACTCTTTTATACTCTTTTCAGATGAAATATGCAGACTTAAGTCTTTTCCACATTAAGGACTGTGCACACCCCAGAAAACTGTGCCCTTCTAGAACCTCTCTCCACCTGCTTTTAGGTTTGCTGCTTGTTAAACCAGTCACTGAGGTTAGGGATATGCCTCTGAGAGTTTTAGAAAGAATCAGTGCCTTCGGAATGAATGTTAGAGCACTTGTGGGCAGAAGAGTTGACTGACTCAGTTTGAATCAAAACCAAATAAAATGCAAAATAAGAACAAAATAATCTCAAGCAGATACATATTATGTTAAAGAATATTATAAACTAGAGGCAAGAAAATCCTTTTTCTTTGATGACATGATATCTAAATTGATTAAACATGTCCCTAAAACAGGAGGGAAGAAAAATATTGTACCCATGGGGCCAGAAGGTGAATGGTGATGCTATATTCTATGTGAAATTGACCAAACCTTCACATTTTGCAAACTTCTACCTAGAGGGTTATAGATAAAAAAGAGAAATATTCACTCTTGAAAAATACCGTGAGTTTCCCATTTGTAAAGGATTCAAGTTTTCTGAGGTTTCTTAAAGTAGCTCCTTGGTCATGGCTGGCAGTAGCCAGCTGATAGAAAGCACTGAAGCTCATGTTTGGTGTTTTTTTTTTTCCCCCATTAGTGTCTTGTCTCTGGTTTGCCCTATTTTGGAGTCACTGACTTTTTCTTCCTCGAGAATTCAAGTCATGCAATTCCCTCTCTGTTCAACTATGAAACTGTTAACTGGGTGAACGTGAAAGGAGGTTTCCCTTAAGCGATTCTGACATTCTTCAGAAGCAGGCCCATTGATCACCTTTAATCTTAATGGATTGGAACTAATTTCTGAAGACCAGAAGTTTCCTCAACTGGAAGGGAAATAAATTGCAAGAAACACCAACAAAAACCCACATACAGTCAACATAAGCTCTAGAGAGTGCAAGTCATGTCTTAACCAAACAGGTGATCAGAGCTGATTAATGCCTTCTGCCTACATTTTTCTTTGGAAGACTATTTAGAAAAAGTTTTCTTGTAGCACTCACACAAATTCAATCTTAAAAAGGCACCATCTTCCTATCACTGTCTGTTCTCTGTGTACTTTATTTTTCATGTTAACTCTTATGATCATCTCACATGATACACATTTTTCTTTGTGGTTATCCTTTCTCTCTCCAACAGGATCTACGTTTCATCAGAACAGAAATTTTGTTTCTCTTTACTGCTACATGGGATAATTCTTGCTACATCTCTAGGGGGTCAATAAGTAGACATAAATGAAGAGAACCCCTAATTAGTAGGTTTATGTTCATCATTTGAAGATATAATTTCACTTCCTTCTTGTGTTTGCTGTGGCCCACTTAATTCTTAGCCAAATATTACTGCATTACTGCTGTCAACATTGTAGGTTAATTTACTATTTTTAGAGACTGAATTACAAGTAGAACTGTACTGAAACTATTCCATTAAGACTGTTGTTTACTTATTAGAATTTCCGTAATAGCTGTCTTGGCTATTAATTCAGTTATCAGAATTATAATCCAATAAGCTTCTAGAATTTCCAACTTTCAAGATATTACCCACTTCTATTCCATATTGATGATTTTCTTTGCATATGATAGAAACTCCTTTTCTTGTTTGCTTTCTCTTCTTTCAGTCAAATAAATCTAGTTTTAATAAGATAATGAATACTGAAATATGTTGAAAAGTCTAAGGACTTCTTCAGTTTCAAGTCATCTTACAAAGCTCTTTCTGACTCAGCTGATTTTTGCATATTTTTTCAATTCAATTTTTATAACCTTATTATGTCTCTACTTATCATTACCTCATTTACCAGTTCTCAGAGCTCTTGTACTTTATCCTATGAGTTTCTATTCTTTACATTAGGGATGCAGAGAGCTGACTCATTTGAAAAGACCCTGATGCTGGAAAGATTGAGGGTAGGAGGAGAAGGGGATGGCAGAGGATGAGATGGTTGGATGGCATCACCGACACCATGAACGTGGGTTTGGGTGGACTCCAGGAGTTGGTGATGGACAGGGAGGCCTGGCGTGCTGCGTTTCATGAGGTCACAAAGAGTAGGATACGACTGAGCGACTGAACTGAACTGAACTGAAGAATAATACCCACTCAGTAAAGAATGCCTGCAGTGCAAGGGACATGGGTTCTATCCCTGGGTCTGAAAGATCCTCTAGAGAAGGGAATGGCAACCCATTCCAGTGTTATTGCCTGGGAAATTCCATGGACAGAGGAGCCTGGAGGGCTACAGTCCCTGGGGTTGCAAGAGTCAGATGTAACTTAGGGACTGAACCACTACTGGGGTTAAGACTCTTGTATTCCACTGGGTTTTGTTTCCTCTTACACCATTTACTTGACAATGAAGATGTGTATAAATAGGCACTTCTGGAGATGTACTGGCATTAGCAATAAAGTTATAAATCTGCCCATTAGGTAATCACCTTAGCTTGTCTTTTTTTTAATTAATTTATTTTTTAATTTATTTTAATTGGAGGTTAATTACTTTACAATATTGTATTGGTTTGGCCATACATCAACATGAATCTGCCACGTGTGTACACGTGCTCCCCATCCTGAAGCCCCTCCCACCTCCCTCCCCGTACCATCCCTCTGGGTCATCCCAGTGCACCAGCCCCAAGCATCCTGTATCCTGCATCGAACCTGGACTGGCGATTCATTTCTTATATGATATTATATATGTTTCAATGCCATTCTCCCAAATCATCTCCCCCCTCCTCCCTCTCCCACAGATTCCAAAAGACTGTTCTATACATCTTTGTCTCTTTTGCTGTCTCGCATACAGGGTTATCGTTACCATCTTTCTAAATTCTGTATATATGCGTTAGTATACTGTATTGGTGTTTTTCTTTCTGGCTTACTTCACTCTGCATAATCAGCTCCAGTTTCATCCACCTCATTAGAACTGGTTCAAATGTATTCTTTTTAATGGCTGAGTAATACTCCATTGTGTATATGTACCACAGACAGGATGGTTTCTTTTGGATTTGTGCTTGGTTTCAGAAGGAATGTGATGGTCACTGGCATCAGATGGGCAGGGGTTGCATCCCCAATCATGCTCCTGGAAGGTTCCTATAGCAAACATCACTCTTACTTCTGTAAGAAGAAGCAAGCATTTCATCTAACTTGTGAATCAATACATTATAAACATACTTTCTTTCCCAGGAAAGAAAGTTCTCAGTGGGGACATGTGTGGGGAAAGGAGGTACATTTTAGAATTCCCTGGAAATTTTTTCCAACTACACAGCCCCTTCATGCATTCTCACGTGGCTCTTAGAGACAAGCCCATTTGGTGGGCTTATCTGTGGCAGACAGAATAATGGTCCCCCCGTGTGTTCACATCTTACTTGTCAGAATCTCTGAATATGTTACCGAATGAGGCAAAAGCAAATTTGCCAAAGTGATTAATTTAAGAAGCTTTCAATGGGGGTGGAGGGAGGTGGGATTTATCCTGGATTATTCAGGTAGGTTCAATAAAATCATTGTTGTTTAGTCGCTAAGTCGTGTCTGACTCTTGCAACTCCATGGGTTATAGCCCACCATGATCCTCTGCACATCACTTCATGGCAAGTAGATGGGGAAACAGTGGAAACAGTATCAGACTTTATTTTTTTGGGCTCCAAAATCACTGCAGATGGTGACTGCAGCCATGAAATTAAAAGACGCTTACTCCTTGAAAGGAAAGTTATGACCAACCTAGATAGCATATTAAAAAGCAGAGACATTACTTTGCCAACAAAGGTCCATCTAGTCAAGGCTATGGTTTTTCCAGTGGTCATGTATGGATGTGAGAGTTGGACTGTGAAGAAAGCTGAGCACCAAAGAATTGATGCTTTTGAACTGTGGTGTTGAAGACTCTTGAGAGTCCCCTGGACTGCAAGGAGATCCAACCAGTCCATCCTAAAGGAGATCAGTCCTGGGTGTTCATTGGAAGGACTGATGCTAAAGCTGAAACTCCAATACTTTGGCCACCTCATGCGAAGAGTTGACTCATTGGAAAAGACTCTGATGCTGGGAGGGATTGGGGGCAGGAGGAGAAGGGGACGACAGAAGATGAGATGGCTGGATGGCATCACTGACTCGATGGACATTAGTTTGAGTGAACTCCGGGAGTTGGTAATGGACAGGGAGGCCTGGCACGCTGTGATTCATGGGGTCACAAAGAGTCGGACACGACTGAGCAACTGAACTGAATTGAACTGATGATCCTGTGGCCATGGGATTCTCCAGGCAAGAATACTGGAGTGGTTGCCATTTTCTACTCCAGGGGACTTTCCTTACCCAGGGATCGAACCCACATCTCCTGCATTGGCAGGAGGATTCTTTACCACTGAGCCACCAAGGAAGCCCTCAGTGTAGTCAGGGGATCCTTATAAAGGAAAGAGAGCAGTAGCAGAGTCAGAGAGAGAGAAATTTAAGGATGCCACACACTTGGATGTGAGGATCGAGGTCAGGGCTGTGATCTGAGGGGTTTGCAGTAGGCATCCACAGCTGGAAAAGTCATGTAAATGTGGATTCTCTCCCATAGCTTCCAGATGGAATAGAGCCCCGCTGACTCATTTTGGACTTCTGCTCACCAGAACTGTAAGATGATAAAGCTGTGCTATTTAAAGCCACTAAGTCTAGGGTGATTTGTTACAGCAGCAAGAGGAGTCTCATACAGTGGTAATCATTGACACGTGTGGTTTGCAAAAAATTCCTGATACTCCTACTATTAATGAGAATCACTGTTTGGTATGTTCTTAAGTACTGGGCTTCCCTGGTGACTTAGACAGTAAAGAATATGCCTGGAATGCAGGAGACCTGGGTTTGATCCCTGGGTCAGGAAGATCCCCTGGAAAAGGGAACAGCCACTCACTTCAGTATTCTGGCCTGTAGAATCCCATAGACAGAGGCCTGGCGGGCTACGGTCCATGGGGTCACAAAGAGTTGTACACGACTGAGTGAGTTTCACTTCACTAATTAAGCACTATTGAAACAATGTTGTGTTATTTTTATATTAGATTTAAGAATACTGATAAGGAAAAATGTCAGACTGAAGGTTTTGTTTGAAAAGAAGCATGAAGTATGAAAAAAATCCAGAATATGTCCCTGATGAAGTAATATACGGAAACTTCTGTCTTCTGTACAACTCTGCTGGTGATAGAATTAAACATACAACTCAAAATCCATCAATTTATTGATTGTCCCATGCATAAAATGAAAAAAAAAGTAAACATAAGTTTATATTGTTTAAAAGAAAACACTAAAAAAAATTATTAAAGTAAATTTATTACAGAAATTTTAAAAACTTTCACTTTATTAGGCAATAATAGAGCTTTCTGGCTTCCCTGGTCTGATTTGGGTTTGATCCCTGGGTCAGAAAAATCCCCTGGAAAAGGGAATGACTACCCACTCCAATACTGCCTGGAGAATTTCATGACAGAGGAGCCTGGTGGGTTATAGTCCATAGGGTTGCAAAGAGTTGGACAAGAGTGAAGCAACTTAGCACACATGCACACACGCAATAGCCCTTGCTAATCCCTCCAGTGATCTGATCTACCACAATTTTATTAACCTTCAATTTTTTCAGAAGCACTTCCATTAATTCACAGTATATGAAGGATCATGAAAGGTAGATACTTAGGCACCAAATATAATTCTTAATAGTCTATTCACTTCTCAAATAATTATGAAACAAATCCTCTCTAACATCTAAACAGACTTAGAACTGTTCAGTAAATAGACGATTGCTAAGGCATGGTTTTCAGACAGTTCCACCTCCTTTGGCATCTAGTGTTCAGATGCTGTGAATGCATAAAGCTGACTCTGTAGAAACAAATAAACAGACAAACAAACACTTGGTCTGGATGAACCAGCTCCCAAGGGGAAATAGGGTGAGCTTTATACATCTCGCCATAATAAAAGAGAGCAGAAATGTGTTGTGGGAGATAATCATTTTTATGACCAGACTTCCAGGAAAATTACTAGAGTTTTCCAAGGTCTACATACACTTTTACAAGTAGTGGATTTCAATGGCAGTTTTGCCAAAAATTATGCAGAAGCATTCTTCATATAGTTTGTCCCCATTTCTGACCTCAGTAAAACCAGCGGGCGTACTATTTAATCATGATTCAGTCATTTTTATTTCCACTGAAGTAATAAGAGCCCAGCTCTGTGCACAGAGTGGAGAAAAAATCCTGTTGCCATTTTTTGGTGCTTTAAAGAAACGGTGCTTTGCATACATTAATGTACATCCTTTGAACAATTCGCAGGGTAGGTTATGCTTGTCTCTTCTTTAACTGGTGAAGAAACTGGGAGCAAAGAGTTAGATTAGCTAACCCAAAGAGGCAGAGCTGGGATCTGAACCCAGATCTGTCTGGCAATAGAGCCCATGCACCTTCTCAATTTGGTACAAGAGAATCTTTTAATGAAAAATAGAATAGTATGTTCCCTAAACTCTGCCTGTCAGGTATCAATTGGTGCAGTTAACTTTTTGATAAGAAGGCCTGAAGCTGAAGGTACAAGCAGGTGTCTGAACACAAGTATTGTGACAGTTGAAAAGGAGACCAAGGAAATAAGGGACCTGGACTCATTTATGCTACTCTATGTAGAAATATGGATACTTTATTATGCAAATTCAAGACCTCATTTTGGTATTATTGTCTCAGTGAAGAATCAGCCTGTGTTTAGACAGTGAGGAGAAGGGATAGGAGGACTCTATGTACTTCAGCAAACATTAGATATGTTCTAGTATTCACTGAGAACTCATATGCAGACCCAGAAACCTGCAGTCTAATGTATGAACAAAGAAGTCTTAGCCTCAAACATTTTAAGGGGAAGATATTACCTGTCTCAACATGGTTGCTGTTTGATATTTTTATTTAGAAAAAAATTAAAATTTATACAATGTTTAAAGTTTATACTGCATTTATTGTTATAAAATATTGGCTATATTCCCCATATTGTACAATATATTCTTATAGCTTACTTATTTTATACCTCATAGGTTGTACCTCTTAATCCCCTACCCCATATTGCCTCCCACCTTCCCTGTGCCCACTGATAACCACTGTTTTTTCTCTATGTCAATCTGCTTCTTTTGTTATACTCACTACTTTGTTGTAGTTTTTATATTCCACACATAGGTGATACAAGACTGTATTTGTATTTTTCTGTCTGACTTATTTCACTTAGCATAAAACCCTCCAAGTCCATTCATGATACTGCAAATGGCAAAATTTCATTCTTTTTTATGGCTGAGTAGTATATTCCATTGTGTGTATATGTGTATGCAAAGGTGCTGCTGCTGCTAAGTCGCTTCAGTTATGTCCGACTCTGTGCGACCCCATAGATGGCAGCCCACCAGGTTCCCCTGTTCCTGGGATTCTCCAGGCAAGAACACTGGAGTGGGTTGCCGTTTTCTTCTCCAATGCGTGAGAGTGAAAAGTGAAAGTGAAGTCACTCAGTCATGTCCGACTCTTTGTGACCCCATGGGCTGTATCCTACCAGGCTCCTCCATCCATGGGACACTCCAGGCAAGAGTACAGGAATGGGGTGCCATTGCCTTCTCTGTGTATGCAAAGAACATCTTCTTAATCCATTCATCTGTTGATGGACACTTAGGTTGGCTCCCATACCTTGGCTATTTTAAGTAATGCTGCTAGGAACATTGGGCTGCATGTATCTTTTCAAGTTAGTGTTTTCTGTTTTCTGGATATATACCCAGGAATGGGGCTTCCCCGGTAGCTCAAACAGTAAAGAATCTGCCTGTAATGTGGGAGACCTGGGTTCAATCCCTGGGTTGGGAAGATCCCCTCGAGAAGGACATAGCAACCCACTCCAGTATTCTTGCCTGGAGAATCCCATGGACAGAGGAGCCTGGCGGGCTACAGGCCATGGGGCCACAAGGAGGCAGGTATGCCTGAGCAGCTAACACTTTCACTTTCATACACAGGAATGGAATTGCTGGGTCATCAGTTCAGTTCAGTTCAGTCACTCAGTCGTGTCCGACTCTGTGACCCCATGAATCACAGCACGCCAGGCCTCCCTGTCCATCACCAACTCCCGGAGTTCACTCAGACTCACGTCCATCGAGTCGGTGATGCCATCCAGCCATCTCATGGTAGTTGTATTTTTAATTTTTTGAGAAACCTCTGTTTGTGCAGTTGCTGCATCAGTTTACATTCCCACCAAGAGTGTATGAGCGTTCTGTTTTCCCCCATCCTCACTGACATTTGTTACCTGTGGTCTCTTTGAAGAGAGCCATTCTGACATGAGTGAGACGATACCTTGTGGTTTTGATCTGCATTTCTCTGGTGATTAGTGGTGTTGAGCACCTTTTCATGTATCTGTTGGTCATTTGCATTTCCACTTTGGAAAAATTCTATTCAATTCTTGTGCCCATTTTAAAATCAGGTTGTTTTTGATGTTGCATTGTATGAGCTGTTTATGTAGTTTGGCTATTAATCCCTTTTCAGTCATGTAATTTACCAATATTAAGTGGGCGTGGGGAAGACAGTCGAGTTGCAACACATTTAAAATTAAAATATGTAGATATCCAGGAGCCCCTTAACACCATCCCTTTGATGGACAAATTAAATAAGTGATCTGGGGACAAGCCTAATTGTCTAATAGGCTGTTCTTCCTGGAAAAAATTGGTCAGTCAGGTTCTCACTTATTAGAAAGACCTTCAAATATGATGATAAAACAGAGACTCTCAATTTATTCCTCATGAAGGGGAAAATGCTGCTGTTTTATCTAAAATCAGATTCTTACTACCCAGATTTAACTTTAAGAAGAGGATGGAAATGTGTAGTTCCTTGTCAGTTAGACTGAAAATGTCATCTGCCAAAAGTCCATTCCTCTGATTCTTGGGGAAGTATTTAAAACTTGATCTGAAAGACAAGGACTTTGGAATATAATTAGGAATTGTAACCATATTTTGATGCTTTACTGTGGTAGCAGTCCCAAGGTTTTTGGCACCAGCGACCGGTTTCCTGGAAGACAGTTTTTCCAAAGACCAGGGGGGCAGGGGGATGGCTTGGGGATGATTCAAGTGCACTAAATTTACTGTGCACTTTATTTCTAGTATTATTATATCAGATGCATCTCAGATCATCAGGCATTAGATCCTAGGGGTTGGGAAGCCCTGGTTTACAGAGGCAAGTGATGACAATAAATAAATGGTGGGAAAACATCATTATTAGTTTTTACTTAGATGATTAAATATGTACAATTTCAGCAAGTATAGTGTATGCTCTAATTAACCCTGAACTTCGCATGTTTCTCCATGAGAATCATGACATCTGTGACTAACTTTGATTTTGTTTTAAATGGCCTGATGGAGTTGTAGCTTTTTGATAAAGAAGTAGGACAAGACGGCAGAGTAGAAGGATGTGCACTCATCTTCTTCGAGAACTCCAAAATTACAACTTGCTGCTGAACAACCATTGACAGTAGAATGTTGGATCTCACCAAATCATGTCCAAGGGCAAAGGAGAAGCCCCAGCAAGATGGTAGGAGGGGGTGAAACTGCATTTAGAATCAAACCCCATACCTGCCAGAGATGCTTGGAGGGCTCAAACAAAACCTTGTGTGCAACAGGAGAACCCACAGAGACTGAGCCAGAGCTGCCTTTGAGTGTTTGAGCGTCTCCTGAAGAGGTATGGGTCAGCAGTGGCCTGCCACAGAGGCAGGGGCTCTGGGTGCAGCAGACATGGGTGTGGCATAAGCCCTCTTTAGGGAGGTCACCATGAACCCCACCATAGAACCACCAGAACTTACACAGGACTGGGGAAAAAGACTCGGAGGGTACAAACAAAACCTTGTACACGCCTGGACCCAGGAGAAAGGAGCAGTGACCCAACAAGAGACTGACCCAGACTCGCCTGTGAGTGTCCAGGAGTCTCTGGCAGAGGCGTGGGTTGGCAGTACCATGCTGCAGGGTCTGGGGTACTGAGTGCAGCAATGCACGCATGGGACCTTTTGAAGGAGGTCAGCATTATCTTCATTACCTTCACTATACTTTGCTCTTAGGACAAAAAACAGGGAGGGAACATAGCCCTGCCCATCAACAGAAAATTGGATTAAAGATTTACTGAGCATGGCCCCACCCATCAGAACAAGAGGGCAGACAGAATGGAAACCACAATCACAGAAAACTAATCAAACTGATCACAAGGACCATAGCCTTGTCTAACTTGATGAAAGGATGAGCCATGCCATGTAGGGCCACCCAAGATGGATGGGTCATGGTGAAAGTTCTGACAAAACATAGTCCACTGGAGAAGGGAATGGCAAACTGCTTCAGTATTCTTGCCTTGAGAACCCCATGAACAGTGTGAAAAGGCAAAAAGATATGGCACTGAAAGATGAACTCTCTAGGATGGTAGGTGCCCAATAAGCTACTGGAGAAGAGTGGAGAAATAACTCTAGAAAGAATGAAGAGACAGAGCCAAAGCAAAAACAATGCCCAGTTGTTGATGTGCCTGGTGATGGAAGTAAAGTCTGATGCTGTAAAGACCAATACTGTGTAGGAACCTGAAATCAAGGTAAGTTAGAAGTGGTCAAACAGGAAATAGCAAGAGTGAACATTGACATTTTAGGAATCAGTGAACTAAAATGGACTGGAATGGGTATATTTAATTCAGATGACCATTATATCTACTACTGTGATATAGCAGTAGAAGAAATGGAGTAGCCCTCATAGTCAACAAGAGAGTCCGAAATGCAGCTCTTGGGTGAAATCTCAAAAATGACAGAATGATCTCTGTTCATTTCCAAGGCAAACCATTCGATATCACAGTAATCCAAATCTATGCCCCAACCAGTAAGAAGCTGGTTCTATGAAGACCTACAAGACTTTCTATTACTAACACCCAAGGAAGATGTCCTTTTCGTTATAGGGGACTGGATTGCAAAAGTACAAAGTCAAGAGATACCTGGAGGAAAATTTGGCCTTGGAGTACAAAATGAAGCAGGGCAAAGGCTAGCAGAGTTGTGCCAAGAGAATACACTGGTCATAGCAAACACCCTCTTCCAACAACACAAGAAAAGACTGTACACATGGATATCATCAGACGGTCAATACAAAAATCCGATTGATTATATTCATTGCAGCTGAAAATGGAGAAGCTCTGTACAGTCAGCAAAAACAACACTGGAAGCTGGCTGTGGCTCTGATCATGGACCCCTTATAGCAAAATTCAGGCTTAAAGTGAAGAAAGTAGGGAAAACCACCACCATTCAGGTATGACCTAAATCAAATCCCTTATGTTTGATTATACAGTGGAAGTGACAAATAGATTCAAGGGATTAGATCTGATAGAGAGAGTGCCTCATGACATTGTACAAGACGCAGTGATCAACAATATCCCCAAGAAAAAGAAATGCCGAAAGGAAAAATGGTTGCCTGAGGAGGCCTTACAAATAGCTGAGAAAAGAAGAGAAGCAAAAGGCAAAGGAGAAAGGGAAAGATGTATTCATTTGAATGCAAAGTTCCAGAGAATAGCAAGGAGAGATAAGAAAGCCTTCCTCAGTGATCAATGCAAAGACGTAGAGGAAAACAGTAGAATGCAAAAGACTGGAGATCTTTTCAGGAAAATTAGAGATACCAAGGGAACATTTCATGCAAAGATGGGCTCAATACAGGACAGAACAATACAATACAGGACCTAACAGAAGCAGAAGATATTAAGATGTGGTAAGAATACACAGAATAACTATGCAAAAAAGTTCTTCATGACCCAGATATCCAGGATGATGTGATCACTCACCTAGAGCCAGACATCCTGGAATGCAAAGTCAGGTGGGCCTTAGGAAGCATCACTACAAACAAAGCTAGTGGAGGTGATGGAATTACAGTTGAGCTATTTCAAATCCTAGAAGATGTTGCTGCTAAATTGCTGCACTCAATATGCTAGCAAATTTGGAAAACTCAGCAGTGGCCAGAGGACTGGAAAATGTCAATTTCATTCCAATCCCAAAGAAAGGCAATGCTAAAGAATGTTCAAACAACCGCACAACTTCATTCATCTCACACACTAGCAAAGTAATGCTCAAAATTCTCCAAGCCAGGCTTCAACAGTATGTGACCGTGAACTTCCAGATGTTCAAGCTGGATTTAGAAAAGGCAGAGGAACCAGAGATCAACTTGCCAACATCTGTTGGATCATAGAAAGAGCAAGAGAGTTCCAGAAAAGCATCTACTTCTGCTTTATTAATTATGTAAAACCTTTGACTTTGTAGATCACAACAAATAGGAAAATTCTTAAAGAGATGGGAATACCAGATGACCTGACCTGCCTCCTGAGAAATCTGTATGCAGATCAAGAAACAACAGTTAGAACTGGACATGGAACAACAGACATGTTCCAAATTGGAAAAGGAGTATGTCTAGGCTATATATTGTCACCCTGCTTGTTTAACTTATCATGAGAAACGCTGGGCTGGATGAAGAACATGCTGGAATCAAGATCGCTGGGAGAAATATCAATAACCTCAAATATGCAAGTCACACCACCCTTATGGCAGAAAGCAAAGAAGAACTAAAGAGCATCTTGAGAGAGTGAAAAAACTGGCCTAAAACTCAACATTCAGAAAACCAAGATCAATACATCTAGTCCCATCACTTCATGACAAACAGATGGGGAAACAAAGGAAACAGTGACAGACTTTTTTTTTTGGGAGGGGGGGCTCCAAAATCACTGCAGATGGTGACTGCAGCCATGAAATTAAAAGACACTTGCTCCATGGAAGAAAAGCTATGACCAACCTAGACAGCATGTTAAAAACCAGAGACATTACTTTGCTGACAAAGGTCCATCTAGTGAAAACTATGGCCTTTCCAGTAGTCATGCATGGATGTGACAGTTGGACTATAAAGAAAGCTGAGTGCTGAAGAATTGATGCTTTTGAATTGTGGTGGAGAAGACACTTCAGAGTACCTTGGACTGCAGGAAGATCCAACCAGTCAATCCTAAAGGAAATCAGTCCTGAACATTCATTGGAAGTACTGATGCTGAAGCTGAAACTTGAATACTTTGGCCACCTGATGTGAAGAACTGACTCGTTGGAAAAAACCCTGATGCTGGGAAAGATTGAAGGCAGGAGGAGAAAGGGATGACAGAGGATGAGATGGTTGGACGGCATCACCGACACTATGGACATGGGTTTGAGCAAGCTCCGGGAGTTCGTGATGGACAGGGAAGCCAGGCGTGCTGCAATCCATGGGGTTGCAATGAGTTGGACATGACTGAAGAAGTGAACTGAAAGAAGAGGTGATAATTTGAATTCAGAAAACCAAGAGGATGTACTGTTTTCATTTTCCAAAATATAACTGCACTATGTGATGGCCAAGTTTCTCTTTTCTGAGGGTAGGTGTTACCATCAATGCATTTTGCTAAGCAGAAACATGGTGGTCACTCCCTGTGCTTAGGGCACCAGCGGGGTTTCCTCCATGACCTTCACATGGCGCCTGGATCTGCAGCCAAGCATATCTGTCTGTGAACCATGTTCCTTTCCTCCCCTTATCTAGGGTTTCTTGGTCTCAGAACTAATGTTTCAGTATGTTTCAGGACAAACCCTAAGGTGACCACCTCCTCAACATTTCTCATTTCCTGATGTTCACAGCTTTGTGATATCCCCTCCTTTTGACTGTATCAGAATCTAGGATTTCTTTCTAACTCATAGACTATAGCCACTCCAGCCAGGTTCTAACTTATTAGGGATGGATTATCACTGCTATGGTTAGACTGCTTTATATGAGACTTCATCTTAGTATACTTGAAAGAGATGCTTCTGGCTGGTTTCATGGAGCAATTAACCACGGTGGGGGAGCCCAGATGCTGGGGAAATTTAGTCTCCTCTAGGAACTATCATTGCCTCCAGCTGGTGGCCAGCAAAAAGCTGGAGCTCTAAGTCCTGCAAGTCAGGGTCCTCCATCTCCCAGGCCACGAACCATGACCAGTCTGTGAACTATTAGGAACCACAACAGGAGGTGAGCAACCAGCGTCTGAGTGAAGCTTCATCCATATGTACAGAGGCTTCCCATCAGCTGGGGGTGATGGGAGCATCACCCCCAGATGGGACCATCTAGTTGCGGGAAAACATGCTCAGGGTTCCTATTGATTCTACATTATGATGAGGTGTATAATTATCAATATTTCATTATATGTCACAGTAGAATAAAAATAGAAATAAAGCGCATAGTAAATGTAATGCACTTGAATCATCCCCAAATCATTGTTACCACCCCAGTCCATGGGAAAATTTTCTCCCATGGAATTGGTCCCTGGTGCCTAAAAGGTAGTGGATTGCTGCTGCAGCTGGTAGGCAGTGCATTCTGCCAACTACCTGAATGAGCTTGGAAGCAGATTCATCTCCAGTTACCCTGCAGATGCAGATTTTTAGCCTGGCTGATACCTTGTCAGCAGTCTTGGGGGACCCTGAGCATAGGACCCAGCCAAGCTGTGGCTGGACTCCTGACTCATGGAAACTGTGACCTTGTGAATGTGTGTTGGTCCAAGATGCTCAGCTTGTGATCATTTGTTAGGTGATAATAGAAACAGACAGTGACTGCAGGCATGAAATTAAAAGATGTTGGCTCCTTGGAAGAAATCTGTGACAAACCTAGACAGCATATTAAAAAGCAGACATATCACTTTGCCAACAAAGGTCCATCTAGTCAAAGCTACAGTTTTTCCAGTAGTCATATACGGGTGTGACAGTTGGACCATAAAGAAGGCTGAGCACCAAAGAATTGATGCTTTTGAACTGTGGTTTTGGAGAAGACTCTTGAGAGTCCCTTGGTCAGCAAGGAGATCAAACCAGTCCATCTTAAAGGAAACCAACCATGAATATTCACTGGAAGGACTGATGCTGAAGCTGAAGCTCCAATACTTTGGCCACCTAATGTGAAGAGCCAGATCATTGGAAAAGACCCTGATGCTGTGAACAGTTGAAGGCAGGAGAAGGGGATAAGAGAGGATGAGATGGTTGGAATGGATCACTGACTCAATGAACATGAATTTGAGCAAACTCTAGGAGATAGTGGAGGACAGGGAGGCCTGGCATGGTGCAGTCCCTGGGGTTGTAGAGTTGGACACACCCGAGTGACTGAACAACAACAACAAATAGAAATCAACGCCAGGATTCTTAAAACATCAAGTTAAATAATAGATGTTTTCACTGGCAGAGTTTGGGGAGCATCCTGGTCTTCCTCCTGCTCTGTTTCTGCCATGTGATGAGGAAAGAGACTCTGTACTGGGAAATAACCTTGGAGATTCATTAACTGATGCCCCCGGATAAGAATGTCAGCAGCTGCTGCCAGAGGCCTGGCATTTTTCCTCATACTTGCCGCTTGAGAGACAAGTGTTGAGCTTTGTGCTGCATTGACTGACTAAACAGGGTGAAACTGAACCGGATCATTAGGGCCCTGTTATCATTCCTCATTAAGAATTTTTTTTTTAAAGCCCATCTGCTTTCAGCAGTTTGACACTTTATATATTGTTGATGGGAATTTGACAGATTAATCTGAGAAAAACATTCAGTTGAATCAAAGGGTATTTATAATAGGTGGTGGATGTGAGCAGACAGGAATGAAAAATAAACATATGACAGAGGAATAAAGAAGAAATGTAAGGCAAGAGGGATGTCCCAGGATACCTATTTCAGAGTGCCTGTGAAGTGGTCTGTGCTCTATTGCGCTTGTTGGTGATGATTTCTTCTGCGGCTTTCGGGTCTGTCTAGAGGAGTGCCCCCAAATGTGAACTGCTGCTTGTTGTCTGAAAAATGTAGGCTTATTTCCTTGCTGTCCCAGCATGCTTCCTTTTTTTCTGTTACACATTGTGTATTTATACTATGCATTTTTCTTATGGTGGACTGGGGTATGAATGGAAGAGAAAACTAAGAAATCTCAACTCAAAAAGGAGTAAAAATACAAAGTGTGGAAGAAAGTGTCAGTTGCTCAGTCATGTCCGACTCTTTGTGATGCCATGGACTGTAGCCCGTCGGGCTTCTCTGTCCATGGGATTTCCCAGGTGAGAATACTGCAGTGGGTTGCTATTCCCTTCTCTAGGGGATCTTTCCAACCCAGGAACTGAACCCAGGTCTCCTGCATTGCAGGAGGATTCTTCACCATTTGAGCTCCAAGGGAAGCCCTTAAAAATAGAAATGTCCTTCCTTAATATCTGGGAATAGAGTATACAGTCTTTATGGGCAGGGCAAATTCTATGCAAAAATTATCATTCATGGTTTAATATATATTATTCTAATTGCTGAAAGGTTAGAGAAATCAAAGAATGATATGGGGAATTTATAACAACAGTGAAAAATAAAATTAATTGGACTTTATTATACACACACAGGCTATTTTTTCCCCACGACCCATTTGACCATGGATATGCCACTCGATGGCTCTGGTCTCAGTCTCCTAGTCTGTAAATGAGGTGTTGGAGCCTCCTGCTGACGTGTTGAATTGTGGTCCTTACCGCCTTGCTGTAGAGCCTGAATTGTTGTGTAAAGGCTGCACGTTGTGTCAGATCCATGCTAGCGCTCTGGGGTACTTCCTTTCCTTTTCCTTTCTCCTACATTTGGTTTAATTTTCTGTCTATAGTTTGATAAGTGAAAAAAAAATAGTGAAACTGTTAGTCGCTCAGTCATGTCCGACTCTTTACGACTCCATGAACTGTAGCCCACCAGGCCCTTCTGTCCGTGGGATTTCCCAGGCAGGAATACTGCAGTGGGCTGCCATTTCCTCCTCCAGGGGATCTTCCCGATCCAGGGATCAAGCCTGTGTCTGCTGCATTGGCAGGCAAATTCTTTACTTCTGAGCCAAATGGGAAGCACACGCCTTTCCTGCCCACCCCTGCCTGGCTTCTGGGCCTCAGTGTTTCTCGTTCACCCTGAACTGCTTAATTGTTCCTCTGAACTCTTACTCCTTCCCTCCTTGTCTGTTTCCCCTCCTGGAGTATGAGCTCCATGAGGACATGCACTTCTGTTCACTGCTGCGTATACCCAGACAGGAAGTATTTGTGCAGTGGATGAATGCAACGTGAATCTAAGAACCACTGCCCAGGGGCCCTGTATGTTATGTGCATCCCTGGTGGCTCAGACAGTAAAGAAGCCACCTGCAGTGCAGGAGACCCAGGTTCAATCCCTGGGTTGGGAGGATCCCCTGGAGAAGGGAATGGCTACCCACTCCAGTATTCTTTCCTGGAGAATTCTGTGGACAGAGGAGCCTGGTGAACAATAGTCCATGGGGTTGCAAAACAGTCAGACACAACTGAGTGACTAGGGTCAGTAAATCAAGGCGAAGACATCAAGTCCAGGAACATGGTGTCTTGTGTGTACTGACCACACTTTTCTTTGTGCTCACCTTTCCATCACTAGGGAGTCTGAACTGGCACACAGCTTACTGCCTGGGCACTGCCAGCCTGATGATTGACACAGAGGGTTGGCTTCTGTGCATTGAGGGTATGGAAGGAACCCATCATGTACTCACGGGTTCCAGTGTTGGCGGGACAGTCTGGAAGATTGTGTGTGGCTGGAGTGAAATCTCTGGACTCATGATTATCCTGCTCAAATGTCCCTTTCTTGTTAATAAAAGACTAGGCAAGCATCAAAGGAAAACCCCACAGGTCTCTAACTATTACCAGCACTGTAAGAAGGCAAAGTGCTTTTTTTTTTTTTTGGAATGGTTACAATAGGCAAATTCCTAGTCCACAGTGGGTTAAAGGTGCTGAAAATCCCCCAGTAGGGAGCTACAATTACTAACATTTACTGACCACGTTTGTGACGGTGGAGAACGATTTTCTTAAAGCTAATTCAGACAATCTTTGGCCACTGGTAGCAGTAAGCAGTGTCCTATGACAGGACAGGACTTAACAAGAAATTTTTCCCTGTTGAGCAGCTAAAGCAGGCATATTTTGAAGCTTATAAGGAAGGAAAGAAGGAAATGTGGGAGGCATGTGTCTTATTAAGTGGCATTCATTTCCTGATTCTCAAACGAATGTGCCAGGCCATTACTTCACTACATAGAGTGAAACATAGATATGTAATTAGGCATCACCTCACGACTGCATGAGCTGTTAATCAAACAATAATTTTAAGGGTTGTCACGGAAGGAAGGTTCAGGATTATTCTTGGATTATTATTATTATTATTTTTTTAAGTAGTAAGCAACTAGGTAGTAAAGCTCTGAGAAAAGAAACATCAAATCTTAAATATCAGAATCTTTCTTTTTAACTGAAATAATATGCTATCCTTCGAGGTTGTCATTGCTTTTCAGAAGTGCCTTCAAGGTTTTCTTTGGGGCTTCTCCTTGCTGAAAGTATTTTAGCCTTCTGATAGGAGAGATCAATGTAGTTAGGAACTTTTAAGTTTTGGGTTAAATCTGAGTAAAAATTTGGACATGTAAGTTTTACCATCTTAGGTTTTTCTCTCCCCTGTCATAACCCACATGAGGATGGTGGGGTTCAGGGCAAGGTGGAAGTGAAAATGTTAGTCACTCAGTGGTGTCCAACTCTTTGTGACCCCATGGGCTTAGCCCACCAGACTCCTCTGTCCATGGAATTCTCCAGACAAGAATACTGAAGTGAGTAGCCATTCCCAACCCAGACATAGAATCTGGGTCTCCTGCCTTGCAGGCAGATTCTTTACTGTATGAGCTACCAGGGAAGCCACCCCCAAATCGGCCACTTTGGTATATGATTTTGAATTAAAGTTACTTAAGAAACAGCGAGTACAAGAAGGACACTCTGACCCTCCCCTGACCTTCTGAAAATAAGACATAAATCTCCCACATGAAAGGTGGAGAAGGACATTCTTATCATTAGAGATAGAAAACTCCGGACCAGGGAGGCTGTATAAAAAGCCTGTTACTTCTTTTCCAATCTCTTTGTCCAGACTCACACTTCTTTGTCTTATAAATGACTCACAAATTTATTGTTTATCTAGAAGGTACAAAGGCTGCCTGCTTTGGCCACTTCTTTGGGTTTCATTTCTTTGGCCCCCATACACAAAAAATTAATACTTCTCCTGTTAACCTCTTTTATTATAAGGAGTGTCTAAGCCAAAAATCTGGAAGGGTAGAGGAAAAATTATTTCTTTCCCTTAGAAATAGATTCAGTGCATTGAATTCAATTTGCAGGTTTAAGATTTTTAAGCAACCAGTTCATTCAGATTAACAAATAAAGCAAATGAGATCTGGCTGGTTGAATCATCTTGCAATGTATTCTCCAGAAATTACAAAAATTACTGAGGCCTGGAGACATTTCCTTAGCTAGTCTAGACACTTTAAAATTGTTTTGCATGATGCAGTGTGGATGATTGTAATATTATTTCACTTATACCAACCAAGCACTACTGCCATGCAAGCCTCAACACCTATTTTTGTTGGTTCCCTGGCTTGTTGCCTTTATACGTGGAACAGGACTGCTCAGTTGAGGTCTGATGTCCCCCTGTGTTTGAAAGAGGCCCAGCTGGTCTGCTCGATGTGGCCACTGAGACATTTGGGCCCTAAGCATGCATCCACTCCTTGGGCTGTGCCTTCTGGAGCTCCAATGCCATTCATACCAGAGGATGTGTGATTTCTTCCTGCACAACAGCTTTGTCCCCCCAGGATGGCCACTGATCAATAGTTATAGCTTCAAAGAGTATGCCATTTATTAGCAGGCAGACAGGTGAGGGGAAACTTGGGAACACTGAATGGAGAAAAATAATGTTTGCTTCCATCAGTGATGAGATTGGTGGGCAGTTCAGAAAATAAGACAAGGGTGGCTGAACCCAAAGCCCTGGAGGTGGGGAGTTCTGCTTGTCTACCTTCATGACAACAGAAGAGCAGCCCCTCACTGTACAAGCAAGCTAGCAGTTGATGCAGTTTTCCAGTTCTCCACCAAATGATAGGGGAGACAATTAAGAGGGTTTTTAATGAAGGCAGATCTGTGATGTAGAAGTTTGGAAGAAGGAGCAAATCTGACTTCCTAGCAGGGTCTGGATCTCAGCCTCTTCATTCAGACTATTAAAGCTAAAAGAAAACTAAATAAAAATTAAAACCAGATCTGAATAACAGCTGAGAAGAAAGGGAAACAAATGTGACATCCCTATCAGCATGTTTTTACAAAAACTTTCTAGACAATTTGTCTGTGTGCTCAGTTGTGTTCTACTCTGCGGACTGAAGCCTGCCAGGCTCCTCTGTCCATGCGAATTCCTGGGCAAGAATACCGAGGTCGGTTGCCATTCCTTCTTCAGGGGATCTTTCTGACCCAGGAATCAAACCTGTGTCTCCTGCATTGGTAGGTGTATTCTTTACCACTGAGCCAACTGGAAAGCCACATATTTGTTGTTGTTGAACAGTTGCTAAGTTGTGTCTGACACTTTGTGACCCCATGGACTGCAGCATGCCAGGCTCCCCTGTCCTCTACTATCTCTGGAGTTTGCTCAGATTCATGTTCATTGAGTCAACTGAGTCAGTGATGCTGTCTAACCATCTCATCCTCTGCTGCCATCTTCTCCTTTTGCCTTCAATCTTTCCCAGCATTAGAGTCTTTTCCAATGAGTCAGCTTTTTGCATCAGGTGGCCGAAGGATTGGAGCTTCAGCTTCAATCAGTCCTTCCAATGAATATTCAGGGTTGATTTCCTTTAGCATTGATTGGTTTGATCTCCTTGCTGTCCAAGGGAATCATTCCCAAAAGTCTTTTCTAGCACCACAATTTGAAAGAATCAATTCTTCAGTGCTCAACCTTCTTTATGGTCCAACTCTCACATCTGTATTAGCTTTGTAATATTAATTAATGTGATAATGTTGGTGAGTTGACCCATGACCCTTCCCCACCTCTGTGGTCCTCTGGTCCCTAATAAAGCCCAGCATTTAACATAAAGGTATAACGGCACACCTGTAGAGGCCTATTTACTTGATCATAGCCCTCTCTTAATTCTACCCGTATTTTTTGACTCAACTTGCCTTTTCAATAAATAGAAAGTTTTAAAAAGACTTTTTTTTTTTAGTTTTGTCATCTCTCATGAGAAATATTCATGGGGAAAACCCTTGCGTGCACATATGTTTGCATAAACATTAACCCATGATAATGGCCATATATGAGAAAAGGATGACTTAGCCTGATAGAGTCGGATAAGGACTGGCAGTGGGACTGGGAATAGGTCAGGTGAGTATCTGGGGAACTGATTCCATTGGTTTATGACCCAGTACCTCTGAAACTCTGCTAGAAAAACTCTTGTGACGTCTTAGATGTGTCATTTTGAGTCTGTCATGGAATTAAGTGCCGCCAAACCTTTACTTCCTGTCCTTTTCATAGGACAGGTGTTGTCAGTTCAACAGGTGTGCATAAGAGAGGAGGAAAAGGCCTCACACCGCAGGCATAGACATCTGAGATTTGCCTGCATCATCTGTAGCATCTGTCTCCTCCCTCCTCCCTCCATTCTCCATCCTCCTAGCATCCTAAAAGAAAAAGGGAAACATAAAAACTGTTTTCACAGGGCTCAACATTTGAGGCAAGTACACTTTCTCCAATTTTCCTGGGCGAAGATTAGCCTTCACATTATTTTATTCATTAAGTTGTCACCAGAAAGAGAACAATACAGAAGGAAGAAGAAAAGCCATCCTCCAACTTTGGAAATTGAAGGAAAGTGTGTGCTTAATGAGAAAGAAGAGAGTATTGACCCATTTTTATGGTTTTAGAGGAGAAAGTACAGAGATGAGACACACTGACTTTTTGAAATGCTTGTTATGAATGAAGCGGAAAAAAAATGTCACAAGCGTTTTCCAGGACAGAGCCCGAGATGCAGGGTAATTGACAGTTACAAATTAGTGGTGATCAGTAAAGAGTGCCTTATTGCTATGAAGCCATCTCTTCTTAAATGTCTCAAGTCCCTGGCACCACTCTTGAAAGGTAATCATCTTCTGAATTGGACCTTCTACATCAGCCTTCCAGCCTCTCTTACAGACCTGTGCTCAGAATTGCTGATATGCTGTTCAGTTTCTGTCTCAATAAGCTCTGAATTAGAGACTGACATAAAAGATTTAAGATCAGATAAGACCAGATCTGTTGCTCAGTCGTGTCCGACTCTTTGTGACCCCATGAATCGCAGCACACCAGGCCTCTCTGTAGATTTAAAGAGGTGATCAAATAAATGTAGAATTTCCAGAAAACTAGAATTATGTGTGAATTTCTAGTTATCTAGGTGAGGAAATTCTTTGCAGCCTTTTAATCTTCATTTTATGTCTTATTGAGCTTCATTAAAAGAGAAGACCCGGGATTTCAGTATCTGAGGTCAACAGAAAAATCTCTTTTATTTTTACTAGGAAATAAGATAATGAAATTCTGTTTACAGTAGCATCAAAACAATCAGTGTTAGCAATACATTTCGTGACAGATGTGTATGACACACACTGAAAACTATGGGACATTGCTCAGAACCAATGAGGACTTAAGTAAGTGGAGGTGCTTTATTGAAGAACTGGAAAACTTACCATTGCTTAAAAATACTAATTCAAAATGATATATGTACCCCAGTATTCATAGCAGCAGCATTTACAGTGGCCAAGATATGGAAGTAAGCTGTGTCCACTGATAGATGAATGGATAAAGCATATGTGGTACATATATACAATGGACTAGTACTCAGCCATATAAAAGAATGAAATCTTGTCATTTGGGGAAACATGGATGGACCTGGAGGGCATTATACTGAGTGAAATGAGCCAGACACAGAAGGACAAATACGGAATGATTTAATTTATATATGGAATATAAAAGGACAGAAAACTAGTGAATATAACAAAAAGCAGCAGACTCACAGTGAAAACAAACGACTTGATAACCAGTGGGGAGAGGGAAGCTTTATAGGAGTAGAGGTGTGAGCGGTACAAACTATTAGGTATAAAATAAGCTGCATAGGTATGTTGACAACACAGGCAATATAGCCACTGTTTCATAAATGGAGTATAACCTTTAAAATAAAAAGAATCAATTAGTCCCTGATTGAAATGTAAAATTAACACAACTGCAATCAAAACACTAATCTTTAAAAAATCGATGATGCATTAGGTCCTATTGCTGCTATAACCAATTACCCCGAACTTAAGGGCTTAAGATAACACAGTTTATCATCTCACAGTTCAACAGGCCAGAATTCTGAGATGAATCTAACGAACTGTCACAAACTTAGTGGCTTAAAATAACACAATCTATCATCTCATAGATCTAGAGGCCAGAAGTCTGAGATGAATCTAACCGTACTGAAGTCAAGCTGTTGGGCATGCTGCTCCCTCCCGGGGTACCAGGGTTTGGCCTTTTGGTGCTGTGCCAAGCTCCTTTTTGCCTCCATATTCCTTGGCTTGTGCCCACATCACTCCAAGCTCTGTCCTGTAGTTAAATTACCTCTTCCTTTTCTGTGTCAAATGTCCCTCCATCTCCTTCTTAAAAATACTTGTTATTATATTTATGGCCCACTTAGATAATCCACCATAATTTCTCAAGTCAATCCTTGACTCAATCACATCCATACAATCTCTTTTGCCATATATGATAACATTCCCAAGTTCCAGGGATTGACTTGGATGTCTTTAAGGGCCATTTCCTGGCCTTCCAAGGAATATGTTAACTCTTCCTAAAATTAATATAGAAACAGAAAGAATCTAAAGCAGAAAACACAGTATTGAAGAAGAACTAAGTTGGAAGACTTATGCTACCTAGTTTTAAGACATGCTACGAAACTACAGTAATCCGCTTGGTGGTTTTGATGTATGAATAGAGAAATAGGTCTATGAAACTACAGGGAAATAACAGTTTCTTGAATTTCTCAATGTTCCTGTAAAAATCCCCAGCCTTTTGAGCCATAGAAAGTTGGAGAGTGTTTGCTCTTACTTCTGAAGTTTCATATCTATAGAAAGTAGATCTCTAGCTAATTTTTAAAAACTCCTCTTATCACCCCAAAGCCAAATGGTTGCATCCATAAGCAGACATGTGGATGAGTTTCAAAGGTTCTAGGGTAGAGAATTATAGTCCTAGGTATTTGTTGTTGTTTACTTGACTCTTAGCAACCCCATGGACTGCAGCATGCCAGGCTTCCCTGTCCTTTCCTATGTCCCAGACTTTGCTCAACCTCATGTCCGTTGAATCAGTGATGCTATGTAACCATCTCATGCTCTGTCTCCCCCTTCTCTTCATGTGCTCAATCTTTCCCAGCATTAGGGTCTTTCCAGTGAGTCAGCTCTTCACATCAGATGGCCAAAGGATTGGAGCTTCAGCTTCAGCATCAGTCCTTCCAGTGAATATTCAGGGTTGATTTCCTTTAGAATTGACTGGTTTGATCTCCTTGCAGTCCAAGGGACTCTCGAGTGTTCTCCAGCACCACAGTTCAAAAGCATCAATTCTTTGGTGCTCAGCCTTCTTTATGGTCCAACTCTCATATCTGTACGTGACTATTAGAAAAATCATAGCTTTGACTATACAGACCTTTGTTGGCAAAGTGATGTCTCTGTTTTTAATATGCTCTCTAAGTTTATCATAGCTTTCTTTCCCAGATATTTACATTTGAAATAATCTAAATTTCTGTGTAAGTGGTGCTGAATTTTCTGAATCCACTTAAATCAAAAGTGACTCTTTTTGCCAAAAGCAGTTGAACCCATTTTTTTTATCTTCTTAGCCTATAAAATTTGACGATCAATCTTTAGTGTGTTTAAGATTCACTTAGAGATTCTAAACTCATCCTGTAGTGATTTGTACACAGTGGATCTGGCAAGGGCCTTGGAATCTTTTTAACAAACATGCCAAGTGTTTCTAATGCTGGTGGTCTAAGGACCACTTTGAGATCACAGCCAGAAATAATGTTGATTCCTCAGTGAAAATGATGATTGAAAGTACTTGGTGAAAGAGACAAACAGTGTACAAATGATCACAGAGGATAACAGTCTTCCGTGGAAGTGGACACTGTGAAAGAAATAAAGCAGGGCACAGAGAAGGGTTCAAAGTGGACTAAAGTATTCTTATTATCAGTCCTGGTTAAACTGCCCTTGCAGAAGATTTAGTGACAGCGTCACCAGTAGCATTTCCTAGTTTTATCCTTTTTGCTGAGTTTTGTCTTTTTAAACAGTGGCTGCAATTTTTAGGGCACCATGAGATGATTATCTACTAGTGACAGGAGCTCCGCTATTTTCTTTCTTTCTCTTTCTCACATTGGTCATCTATGTTTTCTTGGTGGTGGTGGTAGTTCAGTTGCTAAGTCATCTCCAACTCTTTGTGACCCCATGGACTGTAGCCCGCCAGGCTCCTCTATCCATGAATTTCTCCAGGCAAGAATACTGGAGTGGGTAGCCATTTCCTTTTCCAGGGGATCTACCCACCTGGGGATTGAACCTGAGTCTTCTACCTCTCCTGCGTTGGCAGGCAGTTTCTTCATGACCGCTCCACCAGGGAAGCACCTATATTTTCTTACTTAATCCCTAAAAACAGTATTGTTATATTTTATCTTCATTTTTCAGATGAGAAGACTAAAAAAATGCCAGAGCCATTTTGGCTGTTTGACTCTATTGCCTGTACTGTTAAACCCCATCTTATTACATATAGCTCTATTTAAAGGAATGGTTTATTTTTTATTTTGATGCTTTCTTCTTATTTTTCAGTTAATATAGTTTTTAATTGAATTATAGTTGATTCATGATGCTGTGTTAGTTTCAGGTGTAGAGCAAAGTGAATTAGGTATACATATACATATATCCACTGTTTTAGATTCTCTTCCCTTGTAGCTTAATATGAAATATTGAGTCTAGTTCTCCATGCTATTCAGTGGACCCTTGTTGTTGATCTATTTTATACATAGTGAAATGTGTATATGTCAGTCCCAAACTCCTAATTTGTCTCCTTTCGCCTTCAGTAGCCATAAGTTTTTTTCTATGTCTTGTAGGTCTATTTCTGTATAACAGTTCATTTCTGTCACTAAAAATTTTTTTTAGCTTCCATATATAAGCAATAGCGCATGGATGGAGGAGCCTGGTAGGCTGCAGTCCATGGGGTCGCTAAGAGTCGGATACGACTGAGTGACTTCACTTTCACTTTTCACTTTCATGCTTTGGAGAAGGAGATGGCAACCCACTCCAGTGTTCTTGCCTGGAGAATCCCAGGGACAGGGGAACCTGGTGGGCTGCTGTCCATGGGGTCGCACAGAGTTGGACACAACTGAAGCGACTTAGCAGCAGCAGCAGCAGCAGCATATGATATTTGTCTTCCTCTGTCTGGCTTACTTATAAATAGGAACCTGGATGGACTTGATATTAAAGGACTATTAGAATTAAACTTCTGCTACTCAAGGTGAGCATCAAGTGTTTTTGGCAAGTGTTATGGTTTAGAAGTGCACGAGCATGCCAGCTGTGATGGCGCATGAGCCAGGCCGAGAGGAGCTGCCCTGCTTCTGAGGTAAGGAGCAGCGGCTGTGCTTTGCTGGAGCAGCCATGAAGAGAGACCCCAGGTCCAAGGTAAGAGAAACCCAAGTGAGACGGTAGGCACTGAGAGAGGGGATCAGAGGGCAGACAGACTGAAACTACAATCACAGACAACTAGCCAATCTGATCACATGGACCACAGCCTTGTCTAACTCAGTGAAACTAAGCCATACCATGTGGGGCCACCCAAGACAGCCGGGTCATGGTTGAGAGGTCTGACAGAATGTGGTCCACTGGAGAAGGGAATGGCAAAACACTTCATATTCTTGCCTCAAGAACCCTATGAACAGTATGAAAAGGCAAAAAGATAGGACACTGAAAGATAAACTCCCCAGGTCAGTAGGTGCCCAATATGCTACTGGAGATCAGTGGAGAAATAACTCCAGAAAGAATGAAGGGATGGAGCCAAAGCAAAAACAACACCCAGTTATGAATGGGACTGGTGATGGAAGCAGGGTTTGATGCTGTAAGAGCAATATTGCAAGGAACCTGGAATGGTAGGTCCATGGATCAAGGCAAACTAGAAGTGGTCAAACAGGAGATGATAAGAGTGAACATTGACATGCTAGGAATCAGTGAACTAAGATGGACTGGAATGGGTGAATTTAACTCAGATGACAATTATATCAACTATTGTGGGCAAGAATCCCTTAAAAGAAATGGAGTAGCCATCATAGTCAACAGAAGAGTCCAAAATGCAGTACATGGATACAATCTCAAAAATGACAGGATGATCTCTGTTTGTTTCCAAGGCAAACCATTCATTATCACAATAATCCAAGTCTATCCCCGACCACTAACGCTGAAGAAGCTGAAGTTGAACAGTTCTATGAAGACCTACAAGACCTTCTAGAACTAACACACACAAAAAGATGTCCTTTTCATTATAGGGGACTGGAATGCAAAAGTACAAAGTCAAGAAACACCTGGAGTAACAGGCAAATTTGGCCTTGGAGTATGGAATGAAGCAGGGCAAAGGCTAATAGTGTTCTGCCAAGAGAACGCACTGGTCATAGCAAACACACGCTTCCAACAACACAAGAGAAGACTCTACACATGAACATTACCAGAAGGTGGACACTGAAATCAGATTGATTATATTCTTTGCAGCCAAAGATGGAGAAGCTCTATACAGTCAGCAAAAACAAGACCAGGAGCTGACTGTGGCTCAGATCATGAACTCCGTGTTGCCAAATTCAGACTGAAATTGAAGAAAGTGGAGAAAACCACTAGGCCATTCAGGTATGACCTAAATCAAATCCCTTATGACTATTCAGTGGAAGTGAGAAATAGATTTAAGGAACTAGATCTGATAGAGTGCCTGATGAACTATGGAGGAGGAACAATGGAGATTCCTCTAACTATGGATGAATGATGAGGTTCGTGACATTGTACAGGAGACAGAAATCAAGACCATCCCCAAGGGAAAAAAAAATGCAAAAAAGCAAAATGGCTGTCTGGGGAGGACTTACAAATAGCTGTGAGAAGAAGGGAAGTGAAAAGGAAAAGAGAAAAGGAAAGATATACCCATTTGAATGCAGAGTTCCAAAGAATAGCAAAGAGAGTTAAGAAAGCCTTCCTCAGCCACCAATGCAAAGAAATAGAGGAAAACAATAGAATGGGAAAGACTAGAGATCTCTTCAAGAAAATAAAAGATACAAAGATGGGCTAAATAAAGGACAGAAATGGTAGGGACCTAACAGAAGCAGAAGATATTAAGAAGAGATGGCAAGAATACACAGAAGAACTGTACAAAAAAGATCTTCATGACCCAGATAATCACAATGGTGTGATCACTCACCTAGAGTCAGACATCCTGGAATGTTAAGTCAAGTGAGCCTTAGGAAGCATCACTGTGAACAAAGCCAGTGGAGGTGATGAAATTCCAGTTGAGCTATTCCAAATCCTAGAAGATGTTGCTGCTAACTTGCTGCACTCAATATGCTAGCAAATTTGGAAACCTCAGCAGTGGTCATAGGACTGGAAAAGGTCAGTTTTCATTCCAATCCCAAAGAAAGGCAGCTGCACAATTGCACTCATCTCACACACTAGTAAAGTAATGCTTAAAATTCTCCGAGCCAGGCTTCAGCAATATGTGAGCCATGAACTTCTAGATGTTCAAGCTGGTTTTAGAAAAGGCAGAGGGACCAGAGATCAAATTGCCAACATCCGCTGGATCATTGAAAGAGCAAGAGAGTTCCAGAAAAATATCTATTTATGCTTTATTGACTATGCCAAAGCCTTTAACTGTGTGGATCACAACAAACTGGAAAATTCTGAAAGAGATGAGAATACCAGACCACCTGACCTGCTTCTTGAGAAACCTATATGCAGGTCAGGAAGCAACAGTTAGAACTGGACATGGAACAACAGATTGGTTCCAAATAGGAAAAGGAGTACGTCAAGGCTGTATATTGTCACCCTGCTTATTAAACTTATATGCAGAGTACATCATGAGAAATGCTGAGCTGGATGAAGCACAAGTTGGAATCAAGATTGCCTGGAGAAATATCAATAACCTCAGATATGCAGATGACACCACCCTTATGGCAGAAAGTGAAGAAGAACTAAAGAGCCTCTTGATGAAAGTGAAAGAGGAGAGTGAAAAAGTTGGCTTAAAGCTCAACATTCAGAAAACAAAGTTCATGGCATCTGGTCCCATCACTTTGTGGCAAATAGATGGGGAAACAGTGGACACAATGTCAGACTTATTTTTCTGGGCTCCAAAATCACTGCAGATGGTGACTGCAGCCATGAAATTAAAAGACGCTTGCTCCTTGGAAGGAAAGTTATGACCAACCTAGACAGCATATTAAAAAGCAGAGACATTAGTTTGCCAGCAAAGGTCCCTCTAGTCAAGGCTATGGTTTTTCCAGTGGTCATGTATGGATGTGAGAGTTGGACTATAGTCCAAGAAAGCTAAGGACCGAAGAATTGATGCTTTTGAACTGTGGTGTTGGAGATGACTCTTGAGAGTCCCCTGGACTTAAAGGAGATCCAACCAGTCCATCCTAAAGGAGAACAGTCCTGGGTGTGCATCAGGGGGACTGATGTTGAAGCTGAAACTCCAATACTTTGGCCACCTGATAAGAAGAGCTGACTCATTTGAAAAGACCCTGATGCTGGGAAAGATTGAAGGCTGGAGGAGAAGGGGATGACAGAGGATGAGATGGTTGGATGGCATCACCAACTCAATGGGCATGGGTTTGGGTAGACTCCGGGAGTTGGTGATGGACAGGGAGGCCTGGCATCCTGTGGTTCATGGGATTGCAAAGAGTCAGACACGACTGAGCGACTGAACTGAATTGAATTGATGGTTTAGAAGGGCTCGGGGAAAATTTAGGCAAGAAGGTGGGTGATGTGGTAAAGAGAGTAACTTGAGCCTGTGTTGCAATCAGAGATGTTTGCGCTCCATGGAGTGGGGGGTGGAAAGTGTCTGAGAATCCTTGAAAATGAGGCATGATGCAAAGTTTGGACAACTAGCTTGATGATGCTCTCTTGCAGAGGGTGGATTGCAAGGATCAGAAATTCCAGGTGAGGCGACCCACTTGAGACAACTACATCATTTAGGAGAAGAACAACACCAGCAGGTATTCGTAGGGTATCCTGAGATTCACAGAACCTTCCAGAAGATGTAATCCCTTTCGTCTTCATGAAGGCTTTCTCATTTCCATTTCACGTCACTGACCTCCTTAATTAGGAAAACCACTGGTATTTGTTGTTTTCACTAGATTATCCTGGGCAAGTGTTCACTTAGGTAAACAGAGTTCATGCCTGGTGACTATGTCATGGTTTTGAAGAAATTTCCTCTTTGGAAATTAATTGTGCACAGTTGCTTGATTCAATTAACCCTTCAGACCATTTTAGTTTCTTTTGGAAATACATATATATGAGTTTTCAAAAATGCTTCTTCCTGTGACTATATGAGCTTTTCCCTTTGCTCTAATCTTATAGCTAAGCTTTGAAGAATTTTATTACAAATAGAAGAAAGTTAGCAAAATACTGCTTCATCCCTTCCATTAATCACTAAAAATCTTTTCAAACTCCAATCAGAGTTTGTCTAACTAGACAGTTGTCCATGGTAAGGTTAAAATTCTTAATCTGGTTAGTGTGATGATACAATTTAGTGCCCCCAAACTGTTCTGTACACTAGTAATTACAACCTGATCATTAGTTCTACTTAGGTTACTTTGGAAATGACAGGAACTTTATTTGTGGAAACTATTTGGTACATCCTCGGTAAGCTGCAGTCCATGGGGTCGCTGAGGGTTGGACACGACTGAGCGACTTCACTTTCATTTTTCACTTTCATGCATTGGAGAAGGAAATAACGACTGAAGTGACTTAGCAGCAGCAGCAGCATGGTGCCATAAGCTTCCCCGGTGGCCTTTGTGGTGAAGAATCTGCCTGTTAATGCAGGAGACCTAAGAGACACAGGTTTGATTCCTGGAGAGAAAGATCTCCTGGAGAAGGGAATGGCAACGCACCCCAGTATTCTTGCCTGGAAAATCCCATGGACACAGAAGTCTGGCAGGCTACAGTCCATGGAGTTGCAGAGTCAGACAGGGCTAAGCAACTTATTAGCACATGGTGCCATAACCAACTGTCTATTCAAATATAAAAGTAAATTGTTTATTTTCACTTAGATAAGTGAAAATTTTACTGGTTTGGCCACATCTGCTATTCTATCAGTTGTTTGGTCTATATGTACAGTTAACTTTTCTTCAGTTCAGTTCAGTCCCTCAGTCGTGTATGACTCTCTGAGACCCCATGGACTGCAGCATACCAGGTCTCCTTGTCCATCCCCAATTCCCAGAACTTGTCCAAACTCATGTCCATCAGTCGGTGATGCCATCCAACCATCTCATCCTCTGTTGTCCCCTTCTCCTCCCACCTTCAGTCTTTCCCAGCATCAGGGTTTTTTCCAATGAGTCAGTTCTTCACATCAGGTGTCAAAACTATTGGAATTTCAGCTTCAGCATCAGTCCTTCCAATGAATAGTCAGGACTGATTTCTCCTTGCAGTCCAAGGGATTCTCAAGAGTCTTCTCCAACATCACAGTTTAAAAGCATCTATTCTTTAGCATTCAGCTTTCTTTATGGTCCAATTTTCACATCCATACATGACTACTGGAAAAATCATAGCTTTGATTAGACAGACCTTTGTCAGCAAAGTAATGAATGTCTCCACTTTTTAATATACTGTCTAGGTTGGTCATAGCTTTTCTTCCACGGAGCATGTGTCTTTTAATTTTATTGCTGCAGTCACCATCTGCAGTGATTTTGGAGCCCAAGAAAATAAAATCTGTCACTGTTTCTATTGTTTCTCCATTATTTGCCATGAAGTGATGGAATCGAATGCCATGATCTTCATTCTTTGAATGTTGAGTTTTAAGCCAGCTTTTTCACTCCCCTCTTTCACTTTCATCAAGATGCTGTTCAGTTCCTCTTCACATTGTGCCATAAGGGTGGTGTCATTTGCTTATCTGAGGTTATTGATATTTCTCCTGGCAATCTTGATTCCACCTTGTACTTCATGCAGCCCAGCCTTTCTCATGATGTACTCTGCATATAAGTTAAATAAGTAGGGTGACAATATACAGCCTTGACTTACTCCTTTCCAAGTTTTGAACCAGTCTTTTGTTCCATGTCCAGTTCTAACTGTTGCTTCCTGACCTGCATGCAGGTTTCTCAAGAGGCAGGTCAGGTGGTCTGGTATTCCCATCTCTTGAAGATTTTTCCACAGTCTGTTGTGATCTACAGAGTCAAAGTCTTTCACATAATCAATAAAGCAGAAGTAGGTATTTTTCTGAAATTCTCTTGCTTTTTTGATGATCCAGTGGATCTTGGCAGTTTGATCTCTGGTTCCTCTGCCTTTCTTAAATCCAGCTTTATTTGTAGTGATGATTCCTAAGGCTCACTTGACTTTGCATTGCAGGATATCTGGCTCTATGTGAATGATCACACCATCCTGGTTATCTGGGTCATGAAGATCTTTTTTGTATAGTTTTTCTGTGTATTCTTGCACCTCTTCTTAATATCTTCTGCTTCTGTTAGGGCCATACCATTTCTGTCCTTTATTGAGCCCATCTTTGCATAAAATGTTCCCTTGATATCTCTAATTTTCTTGAAGAGATCTCTAGTCTTTTGCATTCTATTGTTTTCCTCTATGTCTTTGCATTGATCACTCAGGAAGATTTTCTTATCTCTCCTTGCTATTCTTTGGAACTCTGCATCCAAATGGGTATATCTTTCCTTTATCCTTTTCCTTTTGCTTTTCTTCTTTTCTCAACTATTTGTAAGGCCTCCTCATACAACAATTTTGCCTTTGTGCATTTCTTTTTTGGGGGGGTGGTCTTGAGCACTGCCTCCTGTACAAAGTCATGAACCTCCGTCCATAGTTCTTCAGGCACTCTGTCTATCAGATCTAATCCCTTGAATCTATTTGTCACTTCCATGGTATAATCATAAGGGATTTGATTTAGGTCATACCTGAATGATGTAGTGGTTTTCCCTACTTTCTTCAATTTAAGTCTGAATTTGGCAAAAAGGAATTCTTGATCTGAGCCACAGTCAGCTCCGTCTTGTTTTTGCTGACTGTATAGAACTTCTCCATCTTTGGCTACATAGAATATAATCAACCTGATGTCGGTGTTGACCATCTGGTGATGTCCATGTGTAGAGTCTTCTCTTATGTTGTTGGAAGAGGGTGTTTGCTATGACCAGTGTGTTCTCTTGGCAGAACTCTATTAGCCTTTGCCCTGCTTCATTCCGTATTCCAAGGCCAAATTTGCCTGTTACTCCAGGGGTTTCTTGACTTCCTACTTTTGCATTCCAGTCCCCTATAATGAAAAGGACATCTTTTTTTGGGTGTTAGTTCTAGAAGGTCTTGTTGGTCTTCATAGAACCATTCAACTTCAGCTTCTTCAGCGTTACTGGTTGGGGCATAGACTTGGATTACTGTGATGTTGAATGGTTTGCCTTGGAAACCAAGAGAGATCATTCTGTTGTTTTTGAGATTGTACCCATGTACTGCATTTTGGACACTCTTTTTCACTATGAGGGCTACTCCATTTCTTCTAAGGGATTCTTGCCCACAGTAGTAGATATAATGGTCATCTGAGTTAAGTTAGCCCATTCCAGTCCATTTTAGTTCGCTGATTCCTAAAATGTCGATGTTCACTCTTGCCATCTCCTCTTTGATCACTTCTAGTTTGCCTTGATCCATGGACCTAACATTCCAGGTTCCTATGCAATATTGCTCTTTACAGCATCGAACCCTGCTTCCATCACCAGTCCCATTCACAACTGGGTGTTGTTTTTGCTTTGGCACCATCCGTTCATTCTTTCTCGAGTTGCTTCTCCACTCTTCTCCAGTAGCATATTGGGCACCTAATGACCTGGGAGTTCATACTTCAGTATCATATCTTTTTGCTTTTTCATATTGTTCATAGGGTTCTCAATGCAAGAATACTGAAGTAATCTGCCATTCCATCTCCAGTGGACCTTGGTTTGTTAGAACTTTCCACCATGACATGTCCGTCTTGGGTGGCCCTACACAGCATGGCTCATAGTTTCATTGAGTTAGACAAGGCTGTGGCCCATATGATCAGTTTGATTAGTTTTCTGTAATTGTGGCTTTCATTCTGTATGCCCTCTGGTAAGGATAAGAGACTTATGGAATCTTCCTGATGGCAGAGACTGACTTTTCTTAGCAGAGTAAATAATTTTATAAGTACAGTATATCAAATGTAAGTAGTTCTTCAAACCTAAACTTTGAAGTATGGTTAGGTTTTTATTGACTACTATTGATAATTGAAGGAAAAACCTCAGTAGCAATAAAAGTAGTAACCATCATTCATTGAGCCATGAATATGTGGCAGAGTTATATTTAATCAATCTTTTGTCTATAAAACCCCATTTATTCCTTATTATAACTTCTTGAGTATATATTAGGCATGTAAGAAAACTGAGAGTCAGAGAAGCTAAATAATGAATGGAGTAAGAAGTCACACAATCTGGGGGAAAAGTCAGGATTGGAATCCCAGGTTGTCCACCCCAAAAGCTCAGTGTTCCTTCTTATAACATTGCTCCCAAGTCACCTGGAAAATACCAGCAATGCTGTTTTATTACCATAAATACAAGCACAGGAGAGTGGGGTAGGGAAGGATTGGGAATTTGGGCATTAGCATATGCAAATTACTGTATACAAAATTGCCCTACTGTATAGCATAGGGAATCATATTCACTATCTGAGATAAACCATAATGGAAAAGAACATGAAAAAGAATATAGGTATAACTGAGTCACTTTTTTGCATAGCAGAAATTAACACAGCATGATCAATCCAACCATAGTTAATAATTTTTTAAAAAAAGAAATACAAGGACAGATTGTGGTGTAAACTTCTTTTTTTTTTTTTTCCCTAAAATGAATCAGCATCATGTCACGGAGAAGCTAAATATAAAGACAGAAAGCCAAAAGGACCTTTGGCTCTGTCTCATCTTTAAGCCACTCAGTCTCACATTGCTGTCTTTGCTTTGACATTTCTCCCAAGCCCCGGGACAGCTGTCCTTCAAGTGTTTTCCAGATCCTGCAGCTTAAAATGTCATCAGTAGACCTTGTTATCTTTCCACTCACATTTTCTGTATCACCTTCATGATGCCTTTCTGCCAATGACTTTGAGATCTCCAAGCACCCAGGCTTGAATACCAGTGGTCCTTCTGAGCTCACGGTTCCCCTTACACCTTACATTTCTCAGCTGCTAGGTCCTGTTCCCTCTTCTTTCAGAATTCCCTCAACTTTGATTTCACCACAGCCACTTGAGTTCAAACTGCTTTTCTTCTTTTCTGAAGTATCTTCTTACTTTAGAGCAGCACATTGGTGGTTTCACAACAGTCTTTCTGAATCACCATCTCAATTGTTTGTTTGCTACTCCCCCACTCTACAACCCTCAGTGGCTCCCCATTGCCTGTATTACAGGGCTGTCAGATACACGGCAGGATTCCAAGTTATAGGTGAACTTCCTAGTTGCATGGGACCTGCTTACAGTTAAAAAAAAGATTTCCCTGAAATTCAAATTTAACTGGGTGTCCTGTGTTTTCATTAGCTAATTCCAGCAACCCTATTATATCATTAAATATAAACTCTTTAGTCAGCTGTCCAGTAAATGAGCCCAACAATTGGCTCTAGTTTTATCCATCACTTCTGTCCTCCTTGGAGTCTGTCCCCTAGTTAGGACTATTGGCTCTAGTTTTATCCATCACTTCTGTCCTTGGAGTCTGTCCCCTAGTCAGGTGATAGTATTGACTGGCCCCATGCACGAGTCACTCTACTGCTGCAGGCAGTAAGCCTGTGTGCTAAGTTGTTTCAGTTGTAATGGACTCCTTGTGACCCCATGGACTGCAGCCCGCCAGCCTCCTCTGTCCATGGGATTCTCCAGGTGAGAACACTGGAGTGGGTGCCATTTCCTCCTCCAGGGGATCTTCCCAAGCCAGGGATTGAATCTGTGTCTCCTGCATTGGACATGTGGATTCTTTACCACTGGTTCCCCCTGGGAAGCCCAGAGTGAGTGTGTCCCTCCCCTAATTTGTAAGTTGAAACCCAACCCTGTGATATTTGGAAATGGGGCCTTTGGGAGGGGATGAGGTCATGAGGGTAGATCCCTCATGAATAGGATTTGTGCCTTTATTAAAGAGACTCAAGACAGTGCCCTCACCCCTTCTTCCATGTGAGGACACAGTGACAAGACAGCTATCTGTGAACTAGGAAGCAGGCTCTCACCAGACACGAAATCTGTTGTTAGGACTGCCAACCCCCAGAACTGTGAGAGAGAAACGCCCACTGTTTAAGCTTTGCAGTCTATCCCAATGTGGGGATTGGCATGTATCCATTATTGATACTACATGTAAAGTACGTAACTAGTGAGGACCTACTGTGTAGCACAGGGAACTCTACTCAATGCTCTGTGGTGACCTAGGTGGGGAGGGAATCTTTAGAAAGAGGGGATATATGTATACATATGGGGCTTCCCAGATGGCACTAGTGGTAAAGAGCCCGCCTGACAGTGAAGGAGACGTAGGTGATGCAGGTTCAATCCCTGGATCAGGAAGATCCCCAGGAGGAGGGCATGGCAATCTGACCCAGTATTTTTGTCTGGAGAATCCCATGGACAGAGGAGCCTGGTGGGCTACAGTCCATAGAGTCAGGCATGACTGAAGCTACTCAGCACCCACGCATGCACATATGCACACGTATAGCATATTCACTCTGCTCTACAGTAGAAATGAATAACACGACATTGTGAAGCACCTATACCCCAGTTTAAAAAAAATATGACTCTCAGTCTAGGGTACTTTTTGTCATAGCAGCCTGAACAGACTAAGACATCTACCCTGTACTTTTTGTAGAACTTGTGGCCCAGAAAAGATGCTGACCCTTGAAGGAGTCTGTGCTTCCTCCAAGAAGTGCATGGCTCTTGAGTATTTTTCTTACTCTACTTATTCCATCCCAGTGTGCATGCACGTAATTGTTTATCTCTTCTTCCCAGTTAGTTGTGAGCTCCCTTAGAACAGCTCACACCTCTCTCATTTTTACATGCTTCCAATTCTAATATTGTGTTTTATAAATATTAAATGCCATTGACTAAATGAGTAAATATTAGGAAAGAACTTTAACTCCAAAAATGAATTTATGCTTTTTAATAATTCCCTTTTACTTTTGTTTCTAAAATTTTATTGGAGTATAGTTGATTTGCAATGTTGTGTTTTAGGCACACAGCAAAGTGATTCAGTTATTTACTCTTTAGTTACTAAGTCATGTCCAACTCTTTGTGATGCTGTGGACTATAATCTGTCAGGCTCCTCTGTCCACAAGATTTCCCAGGCAAGAATACTGGAGCAGGTCTCTATTTTCTTCTGCAAGGACTCTTCAGTTATATATGTTCATTTTTGTTTTCTTTTTTTTCAGAATCTTTTCTCACACAGGTTACCACAGACTATCAGGTCGAGTTCCCTATGCTATATGGTAGTTCCTTTCTGGTTATCTGTCTTATATATAGTGGTGTGTGTGTGTGCGTGTGTGCATGCTAAGTGCTTTCAGTCATGTCTGATTCTTTGCAACTGAGAGAGTCAATTCGTAGGCAGGTTGATAAGAAGTCTGGGGGTCCCCAAGGAGAGAGGGGTCTGCACTTCTTGAGAAGGAGATAGGGGTCTAGCATTCTCAAGGAGGACGAAAGGACAAACTTTTTTTCCCTCTGCATTCCTTAAGATTGTATAACAATAATGTATCCTGCTTGAGGACAGTTTTTGGGAAAAAACTTTCTGGCTAATCCTGTTATCTTAAAATGTAAATTATGGGAGTGTCTTTACAACCTCCAGACGTTCTTTTGACTCATTGTAATAACTAATTAAAAGTATATAACTCCATTGCTAACACTAGTGAGGGGGCACTCTTTCTGCCCCCTTCTGATGTCTATGTCAGAAGCTTTTTCTATCCCTTTTATACTTTAATAAAACTTTATTACACAAAAGCTCTGAGCAATCAAACCTTGTCCCTGGCCCCGGATTGAATTCTTCTCCTCCAGAGGCCAAGAATCCTGGTGTCTTTCGTGGTCCAGCAACAACCTCTCACAACCCTATGAATCTTAGCCCCACCAGGCTCCTTGGCTCATGGGATTTTTCAGGCAAGGGTATTGGCGTGGATTGCCATTTCCTTCTCCAGGGGATCTTCATGACCCACGGATCGAACCTGCATCTCTTAACTCTCCTGCATTGGCAGGTGGATTCTTTCCCACTAGTCCCAACTCGGAAGCCCAAGTGGTATGTGTATATTAATCAACTTCTTTTAATTCTAAAAAGGAATTATCCTTTCTCATACAGTGAGCACCTATTTTCCAGAAAGAGAAAAAGGATGGGGGCATGTGTTAAACATGTAAATTCTACTCTGTTTTATTGATACTTTACATTTCATTAAAGTAATTCATTTCTTGGGTATTCTCAAGAAATAAACATAGAATTTATTCCCTCTATTTTTTTTATGGGAATGCTATGTGTCTCATTTTGCTAGAACTTTAAACTACTTGAGATAAGTTAGCAATCATTTTGAGACACCAGATTTTTTATTATTAACAAGGAGGATACATGGCCACAGAGTAGTTGATATGTAAGGTTAAGTGGCCAAATTACAAGGATGTAACACAGCCCCACCCATCAATAGAAAATTGGATTGCAGTTTTACTGAGCAAGGCTCCGCCCATCAGAGGAAGACCCAGATTCCCCCACAACTAGTCCCTCCCATCAGGAAGCTTCCACAAGCCTCTTATCCTTATCCATGGAACTCAGACAGAATGGAAACCACAATTACAGAAAACTAAAACTGAAATGCAGTACTTGATGCAATCTCAAAAATGACAGAATGATCTCTGCTCATTTCCAAGGCAAACCATTCAATATCACAGTAATCCAAGTCTACACCCCAACCAGTAACACTGAAGAAGCTGAAGTTGAACGGTTCTTTGAAGACCTACAAGACCTTTTAGAACTAACACCTCCCAAAAATGTCCTTTTCATTATAGGGGACTGGAATGCAAAAGTAGGAAGTCAAGAAACACCTGGAGTAACAGGCAAATTTGGCCTTGGAATACGGAACGAAGCAGGGCAAAGACTAATAGAGTTTTGCCAAGAAAATGCACTGGTCATAGCAAACACCCTCTTCCAACAACACAAGAGAAGACTCTACACATGGACATCACCAGATGGTCAACACCAAAATCAGATTGATTATATTCTTTGCAGCCAAAGAGGGAGAAGTTCTATACAGTCAACAAAAACAAGACCAGGAGCTGGCTGTGGCTCAGATCGTGAACTCCTTTTTGCCAGATTCAGACTTAAATTGAAGAAAGTAGGGAAAACCACTAGACCATTCAGGTATGACCTAAATCAAATCCCTTATGATTATACAGTGGACGTGAGAAAGAGATTTAAGGGACTAGATCTGATAGATAGAGTGCCTGATGACTATGGTTGGAGGTTCGTGACATTGTACAGGAGACAGGGATCAAGACCATCCCCATGGAAAAGAAATTCAAAAAAGAAAAATGGCTGTATGAGAAGGCCTTACAAATAGCTGTGAAAAGAAGAGAAGTGAAAAGCAAAGGAGAAAAGGAAAAATATAAGCATCTGAATGCAGAGTTCCAAAGAATAGCAAGAAGAGATAAGAAAGCCTTCCTCAGCGATCAATGCAAAGACATAGAGGAAAACAAGAGAATGGGAAAAACTAGAGATCTCTTCAAGAAAATTAGAGATACCAAGGGAATATTTCATGCAAAGATGGGCTCAATAAAGGACAGAAATGGTATGGACCTAACAGAAGCAGAAGATATTAAGAAGAGGTGGCAGGAATACACAGAAGAACTGTACAAAAAAGATCTTCATGACCAAGATAATTATGATGGTGTGATCACTCACCTAGAGTCAGACATCCTGGAATGTGAAGTCAAGTGGGCCTTAGAAAGCATCACTACAAAAAAGCTAGTGGAAGTGATGGAATTCCAGTTGAGCTATTTCAAATGCTGAAAGATGATGCTGTGAAAGTGCTGCACTCAACATGCCAGCAAATTTGGAAAACTCAGCAGTGGCCACAGGACTGGAAAAGGTCAGTTTTCATTCCAATCCCAAAGAAATGTAATGCCAAAGAATGCTCAAACTACTGCACAATTACACTCATCTCACACGCTAGTAAAGTAATGCTCAAAATTCTCCAAGCCAGGCTTCAGCAATACATGAACTGTGAACTTCCAGATGTTCAAGCCAGAACCAGAGATCAAATTGCCAACATCTGCTGGATCATTGAAAAAGCAAGAGAGTTCCAGAAAAACACTGATTTCTGCTTTATTGACTATGCCAAAGCCTTTGACTGTGTGGATCACAATAAACTGTGGAAAATTCTCAAAGGGATGGGAATACCAGACCACCTGACCTGCCTCTTGAGAAACCTATATGTAGGTCAGAAAGCAACAGTTAGAACTGGACATGGAACAACAGACTGGTTCCAAATAGGAAAAGGAGTACGTCAAAGCTGTATATTGTCACCCTGCTTATTTAACTTATATGCAGAGTACATCATGAGAAACACTGGGCTGGAAGAAGCTCAAGCTGGAATCAAGATTGCCGGGAGAAATATCAATAACCTCAGATATGAAGATCACACCACCCTTGTTGCAGAAAGTGAAGAGGAACTAAAAAGCCTCTTGATGAAAAGTTAAAGTGGAGAGTGAAAAAATTGGCTTAAAGCTCAACATTCAGAAAACAAAGATCATGACATCTGGTCCCATCACTTCATGGAAGATAGATGGGGAAACAGTGGAAACAGTATCAGACTTTATTTTTGGGGGGCTCCAAAATCACTGCTGATGGTAACTGCAGCCATGAAATTAAAAGGTGCTTACTCCTTGGAAGAAAAGTTATGACCAACCTAGATAGCATATTGAAAAGCAGAGACATTACTTTGCCAACAGAGGTCCGTCTAGTCAAGGCTATGGTTTTTCCAGTGGTCATGTATGGATATGAGAGTTGGACTGTGAAGAAAGCTGAGCACCGAAGAATTGATGCTTTTGAAGTGTGGTGTTGGAGAAGACTCTTGAGAGTCCCTTGGACTGCAAGGAGATCCAACCAGTCTATTCTGAAGGAGATCAGCCCTGGGATTTCTATGGAAGGAATGATGCTAAAGCTGAAACTCCAATCCTTTGGCCATCTCATGCGAAGAGTTGACTCATTGGAAAAGACTCTGATGCTGGGAGGGATTGGGGTCAGGAGGAGAAGGGGACGACAGAGGATGAGATGGCTGGATGGCATCACCGACTTGATGGACATGAGTCTGAGTGAACCCCAGGAGTTGGTGATGGACACGGAGGCCTGGCACGCTGCGATTCATGAGGTCGCAAAGAGTCGAACACGACTGAACGACTGAACTGAATTGAACTGAAACAAACTGATCACTTGAATAACAGCCTTGTCTAACTCAATGAAACTATGAGCCATGCCGTGTATCGCCACCCGAGACAGACAGGTCAGAGTGGAGTGTTCTGACAAAATGGGGTCGACTGGAGAAGGGAATAGCAAATCACTTCAGTATTCTTGCCTTGAGAACCTCATGAATAGTATGAAAAGGCAAATAGTAATGACACTGAAGGATGAACTCCCCAGGTCGTTAGGTGCCCAATATGCTACTGGAGAAGAGTGGAGAAATAAGTCCAGAAAGAATGAAGAGACTGAGCCAAGCAAAAACTGTCCAGTTGTGGGTGTGACTGGTGATGGAAGTAAAGTCCAATGTGGTAAAGAACAATATTGCACAGGTACCTGGAATGTTAAGTCCATGAATCAAGGTAAGTTAGAAGTGGTCAAATAGGAGATGGCAAGAGTGAACATCGACATTTTAGGAATCAGTGAACTAAAATGGACTGGAATGGGCAAATGTAATTCAGATGAACATTGTATCTATTACTGTGGGCAAGAATCCCTTAGAAGAAATGCAGTAGCCCTCATAGTCAAAAAGAGAGTCCAAAATGCAGTACATGGGTACAATCTCAAAAACAACAGAATGATCTCTGTTGATTTCCATGGCAAGCTATTCAATATCACATCAATCCAAGTTTATGCCCCAACCAGTAATGGTGAAGAAGCTGAAGTTGAACAGTTCTATGGAGACTTACAAGACCACCTAGAACTAACAATCAAAAAAGATGTCCTTTTCGTCATAGGGGACTGGAATGTGAAAGTAGAAAGTCAAGAGATACCTGGAGTAACAGGCAAGTTTGACTTTGGAGTACAAAATGAAGCAGGGCAAAGGCTAACAGAGTTTTGCCAAGAGAATGCACTGGTCATAACAAACACACTCTTCCAACAACACAAAAGATGACTCCTACACAAGGACATCATCAGATAGTCACTAATGAAATCAGATTGATTATATTCTTTGCAGCTGAAGATGGAAAAGCTCTATACATTCAGCCAAAACAAGACCAGGAGCTGACTGTGGCTCAGATCATGAACTCCCTATTGCCAAATTCAGACTTAAATTGAAGAAAGTAGGGAAAAGCACTAGGCCATTCAGGGGAATCCCTTAGGATTATAAAATGGAAATGACAAATAGATCCAAAGGATTAGATCTGATACATAAGAAGAGTGCCTGAAGAACTATGAATGGAGGTTTGTAACACTGTACAGGAGGCAGTGATCAAGACCATCCCCAGGAAGAAGAAAGGCAAAAAGGCAAAACAGTTGTCTGAGAAGGTCTTATAAATAGCTGAGGAGAAGAGAAGTGAAAGGCAAAGGAGAAAAGGAAAGATATATCCATCTGAATGCAGAGTTCTAGAGAATAGAAAGGAGAGATAAGAAAGTCTTCCTAAGTGATCAATACAAAGAAATAGAGGAAAACAACACAATGGGAAAGACTAGAGATCACTTCAAGGAAATTAAAGATACCAGGGGAACATTTCATGCAAAGTTGGGCTCAAAAAAGGACAGAAATGGTTTGGACCTAACAGAAGCAGAAGATATTAAGAAGAGGTGGCAAGAATACACAGAAGAACTGTACAAAAAAGATCTTCACAACCCAGATAACCACAATGGTAAGATCACTCATCTAGACCCAGACATCCTGGAATGTGAAGTTAAGTGGGCCTTAGGGAGCATTACTGTGAACAAAGCTAGTGGAGGTGATGGAATTCCAGGTGAGCTATTTCAAATCCTAAAATGTGATGCTGTGAAAGTGCTACACTCAACATGGCAGCAAATTTGGAAAACTCAGCAGTGGCCACAGGACTGGAAAAGTTCAGTTTTCATTCCAATCCCAAAGAAAGACAATGCCAAGGAATGTTCAAACTACTTCACAATTGCACTCATCTCACATGCTAGCAAAGTAATGCCCCAAATTCTCCAAACAGTCTCTTGAAAATTCTTCAACAGTACGTGAACCAAGAACTTCCAGATGTTCAAACTGGATGTTCAAAGCAGAGGAACCAGAGATCAAACTGCCAAGATCCGTTGGATCATCAAAAAAGCAAGAGAATTTCAGAAAAACATCTACTTTTGCTTCATTGACTACACTAAAGTCTTTGACTGTATGGATCACAACAAGCTGTGGAAAATACATAAAGAGATGGGATTACCAAACTGTCTTACCTGCCTCCTGTGAAATCTATATGTGGGTCAAGAAGCAACAGTTAGAACTGGACATAGAACAGTGGACTGGTTCCAAATTGGGAAAGGAGTATGTCAAGGCTGTATATCGTCACCCTTTTGTTTAACTTATATGCAGAGTACATCATGTGAAATACGGGGTTGTCTGAATCATAAGCTGGAATCAAGATTGCCAGGAGAAATATCAATAACCTCAGATATGCAGATGACAGCACCATTATGGCAGAAAGTGAAGAGGAACTAAACAGCGTCTTGATCAAAGTGAAAGAGGGGAGTGAAAAAGCTGGCTTGAAACTCAACATTCAGAAAACTAAGATCATGGCATCTGGTCCCATCACTTCATGGCAAATTGTGGGGAAACAATGGAAACAGTGACAGACTTTATTTTCTTGGGCTCCAAAAGCACTCCAGATAGTGATTGCAGCCATGAAGTTAAAAGATGCTTGCTCCTTGGAAGAAAAGCTATGACCAACCCATGTGTGTGTATGTGTTAGTCACTTAGTTGTGTCTGACTCTTTGTGACTCCATGGACTGTGGCCCGCCAGGTTCCTCTGTCCAAGGGATTCTCCAGGCAAGAATACTGAAGCAAATTGCTCTTTCCTTCTCCAGGGGATCTTCCTGACCCAGGGATTGAACCTGGATCTCCTGTACTGCAGGCAGATTCTTTACCATCTGAGCTATAGGGAAGTCCCAGCTAACAGAAAAGCTCAACCTATACAGCATATTAAAAAGCAGAGACATTACTTACTGGCAAAGGTCCATTAGTCAAAGCAATGGTTTTTCCAGTAGTCATATATAGTTGTGAGATTTGGACCATAAAGTTCCATAAAGGCTGAGTTCTGAAGAACTGATTCTTTTGAAATGCGGTGCTAGAGAAGACTCTTGTGAGATCCTTGGACATCAAGGAGATCAAACCAGTCGATCCTAAAGGAAATCAGTCCTGAATATTCATTGGAAGGACTGATGCTGAAGCTGAAGCTGCTTTCCTTTGGCCAGCTATTGCAAAGAACTGACTCACTGGAAAAGATCCTCATGCTGGGAAGGATTGAAGGCAGGAGAAGAAGGGGACCACAGAAGATGAGATGGTTGGATGGCATCACGAACTCAATGGACATGAATTTGAGCAAGCTCCGGGAGTTGGTGATGGTCAGGGAAGCCTGGCTTGCTGCAGTTCACAGGCTTGCAAAGAATCATACACAACTGAGTTACTGAACTGAACTGAACTGCAGGGGCAGTGGATGGAGGTGCATGGCCTGGAAGTTTGAGAATCCACTTGCAAAAAGAACTAAGATCTGAATGTTGTGGATATAGGTTTTCATTTTTGCAAGGCTTGCCTTTTTTTACCCCATCCTTTTGCACCTGGGTCTATCAAACAGAGATGTATTATGAAAGCATCTGGCCTCACTGATAGATTTTTATTCTTTTTCCATCAATTTATATTGAGTATTCTGTTAAGTGTGAGACCCATTACATTCCTGTTCCAAGAGATAAATGGCATCCTTTTGGTTGTTTATCATCTTATACAAATAAAATAAGTTGAAAGAGAGCCTAGTTTCGCTCTTAGTGGGCATGTTTTATGTGGCTTCAAGATTCTTTAGTTCTGATTTATTAACTATGTTTCAAGTACATATATGCCATCTGTACGCTGTTGCAAAAGTGAAGCCTGAGAACACAGTTCTAGATTCTCTCAGTCTCATCAGTATGTAAATCATTAAGCAGAATATAAATGCCCCCCAGGCAAAATAGTCAGAATGACATTCCCACCACTGCATATGGATGAAGCCATGGCCGATAAATTCCTTCTTCAAATATGCTCTCTTACTGCATTATTTATGGACTTGGGAAATGCGGGTTATCCTGCAGTTATTCTTGGTATTATTCTCTTCTAGTGGGGTCTGTGAGCTGTAACCTGATCCTTGGATGGAAAGCATTTATTCTTTACTTGACAGCTAAATTGTTACTCTAGACCAGCAACAGTTGCATTTAAAGAATTTTTTTTTTTTTGAGCCTTTAGCAACTATAGACGTTGGAAGGGCAAATGAAGGTTTTTCTGCTTTGTCTGTCTTTGTATATCTAGAAGGCTTCCCAGGTGGAGCAGTAGTAAAGAATCCACCCCCCAGTGCAGGAAATACAAGAGTTGTGGGTTTGATCCTTGGGTCCGTAAGATCCCCTGAAGAAGGAAATAGTAACCCACTCCACTACTCTTGCCTGGAAAATCCCATGGACAGAGGGCCTGGTGGGCTGCAGTCCATGGAGTCACTGAGAGAGGGACACGACTGAGCGTCTTCACTTTCACTTTCATGTATTGGAGAAGGAAATGGCAACCCACTCCAGTGTTCTTACCTGGAGACTCCCAGGGATGGGGGAGCCTGGTGGGATGCCGTCTGTGGGGTCACAGAGTCGGACTCAACTGAAGCGACTTACTACACTTACATGTATACATCTAGAAAAGTATTTAATATGCTTCTATAAGGTCCTTTTAATTAGAATCTCATCTTGGAATTTTGAAGGCATTGTGCATTTATCTGAACAATTAAACAAATATTCTCAATCCTGTTTTGTTCAAGTTCTTCCCTCAAATTGCCTTTTCTTTTTTCATTTTGTTAGAGCTATTGAAAGCATCCACAGAGACAGAAAAACTTGTTAAGCAAATTTAATGTAAAATACAAACTTTTTCAGGGAGCCACAAAAGGGAAAAAGGGCTTTTCTTTTTTTTTTAAACAACACAGACATGGAATGCATAAAATACCTTAAATAGCTCAAATATAGTTTTCAGGGCTGGGGGGATTTTCTATAAAATATCCAAAAATTTCACCGGGAATGAGTACTTTCTTTTGCCTAAAACCTGCAAATTCTCTTACAGCCACTGTACATATGGCAGTGAAAAAAAAAATCTGCTCAAGCTGAAAAAACATTGAATAAACTGAGAAAGACACAGAGATGGGCAGGAGAGGCCACAGAGGCAGGAAGAGGAACTGTTTTCCTTTTCTGCTTTTTCAAGTCCTCTGTCGTTCTGTCTGCCTCCAGATTTTAACAACCCCTTCCAGTCCTTCATTCTCTCTGTCTGTATCTGCTGTCTTGTCACATCACATTAGTGATACAAGCTAATACTTTCCTGAGTGCTTTTCCTTTCTTTTTCCTCTGAGGTTACCACTGAAACAACTCTACAATTATCCTCTGAAATATAGTGCCTTTTTTCTTTTATACAAAATTATTATTATTTTTTTTTATTGGAGGATAGTTGCTTTACAATATTGTATTAGTTTCTGCTGTGCAACAAAGTGAATTGGCTATATGTATACAAATATCCTGGAGAAGGCAATGGCACCCCACTCCAGTACTCTTGCCTGGAAAATCCCATGGACGGAGGGGCCTGGTAGGCTGCAGTCCATGGGGTCCCTAGGAGTCGGACACGGCTGAGCGACTTCACTTTCACTTTTCCCTTTCATGCATTGGAGAAGGAAATGGCAACCCACTCCAGTGTTCTTGCCTGGAGAATCCCAGGGATGGAGAGCCTGGTGGGCTGCCGTCTATGGGGTTGCACAGAGTCGGACTGTGTGACTTAGCAGCATACAAATATCCACAGTTATTTTTTTTACACTTTGTTTTTGTTTGGGGGAGCAAGCATGCATTTGTTGGGAAAGTCTGAGTCTAACCTGAAGATCATCCTCATTGTCTTTAATTGAGGTGTCTTGGGTAAGCCTAGAGAGATGTCCAGAGGCACCCACCTTCTCAGTGAAGGTGTGTGGGGGAAGACAGAGCAGGCGAGATGGAAACATCTATTGATCAGCAGATAAGTGTGAATTCAAAGCTGTCAACACCCAACTCACCCAAAGGCTATATTAGAAATACGTAAAGTTTTATCATCCATTTGTTTTTCTGGTGCAAGTTTGCTGGTATCACTTTGCTGACAGAAGTCTGTAGAGTCAAAATTATGGTTTTTCCAGTTGTCATGTATGGATATGAGAGTTGGACCATAAAGAAGGCTTAGCACTGAAGAATTGATGTTTTCGAACAGTGGTGCTGGAAAAGACTCTTAAGCATCCATTGGACTGCAAGGAGATCAAACCAGTCAATCTTAAAGGAAATCAACCCTGAATATTCATTGGAAGCACTGACGCTGAAGCTGAAGCTTCAATACTTTGGTTACCTGATGTGAAGAGCTGACTCACCGGAAAAGACCCTGCTACTAAGAAAGACTGAGGGCAGGAGGAGAAGGGGACAACAGAAGATGAGATAGTTGGATGGCATTACTGACTCAATGGACATGAGTTTGAGCAAGGAGATAGTGGACAGAAGAGCCTGGTATGCTTCAGTCCATGGGATCACAAAAAGTTGGATGTGACTTGGTGACTGAACAGCAACAACAAACTGCACCCATATCCCTGATTAACTGTGATTAACATCACCAGATATATTCAAAAATTTATACAGCTGCTATGGAGAACAGTATGGAGGTTCCTTAAAAAAACTAAAAATAGATTTACCATATGACTCAGCAATCTCACTAACTGGCTGAGAGAAAACCATAATTCAAAAAGACAGAAGTACCCAATGTTCATTGCAGTGCTATTTACGGTAGCCAGGACATGGAAGCAACCTAGGTGTCCACTGACAGGTGAATGGATATATAAGTTGTAGTACATATACACAATAGAATATTACTCAGCCTTATAAAGGATGAAATTGGGTCATTTGCAGACATGTGTATGGACCTAGAGTGTATCATAGAGAGTGAAGTAAGTCAGAGAAAAACAAATACCATATATTAATGCATATACACGGAATTTAGAGAAATGGTACAGATGAACCTAGTTCCAGGGCAGGAATAGAGATGAAGACATAGAGAATGGACGTGTGGACATAGAGTCTGTGGAAGGAGAGGGTGGGATGAATAGGGAGAGTAGCATTGACATATATGTATACACACACACACAGACATGTGTAAAATAGACAGCTAATGGGAAGCTGCTGCATAGCACTGGGAGCTCAGCTTGGTGCTCTCTAATGATCTAGAGGGGTGGGATGGGAGGAAGAAGGGGGGATGCTTAAGAGAGGTTGGCTGACTCACTATGCTGTACAGCAGAAGATAACATTGTAAAGCAATTATACTCCAATAAAATGAAAAGTTATTTTAAATTAAAAAAATGTCTACATAGAGGGAATTTTCATAATCTAAATCAACCCAAAAGAGCTAATAATAGGGCAGGTAGGAGAGAGACAAGCATGAAGCAGATAAGAAAGGTGAGGAAGTGGGCTGAGAATGTTCCAGTGGAAATCTTGTTTCAAATCACCATTAAAAAAAAAGTTTAGCACAGTCATTTTTCTTTGCCATGGTTATTATTATTATGTCTTTGTTCTCCCTTCACTGGCAATTACTGAACAGCTTTTTGGATAAAAGCTAAATGAAATGGCAAGAAGCCAGTTTCATTAGTGGAGGAACACTTATCCAGAGCAGGCCCCTGAGAGCTGATGATTCGAATCTGTGAGTGCCCTAGACTGGCCTTTTCTCTCATGTGTTTCTGCGCCCGAATGACTGGAAGCACCATTGACTCAAATCAGCTTTTCTGGGCTATTAAAAAGCAAACCTACAGAATAAGAATGCTTCAGTTTTGCTCTTCAGCATGGGAATTAGATTTTTTGTGTATGTGCTAGTCTACTGAGGCAAACTTCCCTCAGTCCATTCCTGAGCCAACACCACACTGTTTTAATTCCTATTATTCTATAAGAACATTGTGAACCAGAGCAGGTTCTTGGTTTTGATTGTGATTCAGTTCACACACTATCAAATCCACCGTTTAAAAGCATACTGTTATGGGTGTTAATGCATTCACAAGGTTGTACAGTCATCACATGTAATTCCAAAACATTTTCATCATCCACATGGGAAGTGACTGCTAATGCCTCACACCCATTAACAGTCACTTCCCACTATGGGAAAAGATCAGTTTTCATTCCAAACCCAAAGAAAGGCAATGCTAAAGAATGTACAAACTACTGCACAATTGCACTCATCTTACATGCTAGCAAATTAATGCTCAAAATTCTCCAAGCTAGTCTTCAAAAGTACGTGAACAGAGAACTTACAGATGTTAAAGCTGGATTTAGAAAAGGCAGAGGAACCAGAGATCAAATTGCCAACATCTGTTGGCTCATTGAAAAAGCAAGAAAATTCCAGAAAAATATCTACTTCTGTTTCATTGACTATGCTAAAACCTTTGACTGCTTTGTGCGGATCATAACAAACTGTAGAAAATTCTTCAAGTGATGGGAATACCAGACCACCTTACCTGCCTCCTGAGAAACCTGTATGCAGGTCAAGAAGCAATAGCTAGAATCAGACATGGAACAGCAGACTGGTTCCAAATTGGGAAAGGAGTACGTCAAGGCCGTATACTGTCACCCTGCTTATTTAACTTCTATGTAGAGCACATTATGTGAAATGCTAGGCTGGATGAAGCACAAGCTGGAATCAGGATTGCAGGGAGAAATATCAATAACCACAGATATGCAGATGATACCACCCTTATGGCAGAAAGTGAAGAGGAACTAAAGAGCCTCTTGATAAAGGTGAAAGAGGAGAATGAAAAAGTTGGCTTAATATGCAGTATTCAATATATTTGTTATATTGCTGTATTCAGTTCAAAATATTTTCAAATTACTTATATAATTTCTCCTTTGACCTATGTTATTCAGAAATGTTTTACAATTTCCAAAAATGTGGCTTCTTCCTGTACTTTTTAGGTATAGATTTTTAATTTAATTCCATTGTGATCAGAGAACGTGTTTATATGATGTTACTCCCTTGAAACTGTTGAATTTTGTGGTTGTTAGATGCAGTGTTACATATATGCCCATTTGATTTAAACTGTCAATTATGTTGGTCTATCAATTACTGGGAAATTTTTATTAAATTTCTCAACTATGTTAAAAAAAAAAAAAAGTTGGCTTAAAGCTCAACATTCAGAAAACAAAGATCAAGGCATCCAGTCCCATCACTTCATGGCAAATAGATGGGGAAACAATGGAAACAGTGACAGACTTTATTTTCTTGGGCTCCAAAATCACTGCAGATGGTGACTGCAATCATGAAATTAAAAGATGCTTGCTTCTTGGAAGCATAGCTATGACCAACTTAGACTGCATGGATCACAATAAACTGTGGAAAATTCTGAAAGAGATGGGAATACCAGACCATCTGACCTGCCTCTTGAGAAACCTGTATGCAGGTAGGGAAGCAACAGTTGGAACTGGACGTAGAACAACAGACTGGTTCCAAATAGAAAAAGGAGTACGTCAAGGTTGTAAATTGTCACCCTGCTTATTTAACTTGGAGAAGGCAATAGCACCCAACTCCGGTACTCTTGCCTGGAAAATCCCATGGATGTAGGAAGGCTGCAGTCCATGGGGTCGCTGATACGACTGGGCATCTTCACTCTCACTTTTCACTTTCATGCATTGGAGAAGGGAATGACAACCCACTCCAGCGTTCTTGCCTGGAGAATTCCAGGGACGGGGGAGCCTGGCAGGCTGCCATCTATGGGGTCACACAGAGTCGGACATGACTGAAGTGACTTAGCAGCAGCAGCAGCTTATTTAACTTATATGCAGAGTACATCATGAGAAACTCTGGGCTGGATGAAGCAGAAGCTGGAATCAAGATTGTTGGGAGAAATATCAATAACGTCAGATATGCAGATGATACCACCCTTATGGCAGAAAGTGAAGAACTAAAGAGCCCCTTGATGAAGGTGAAAGAGGAGAGTGAAAAAGTTGGCTTAAAGCTCAACATTCAGCAAACTAAGATCATGGCATCCAGTCCCATCATTTCATGGCAAATAGATGGGGAAACAGTGGAAACAGTGTCAGACTTTATTTTTTGGGGGCTCCAAAAATCACTGCAGATGGTGACTGCAGCCATGAAATTAAAAGATGCTTGTTCCTTGGAAGGAAAGTTATGACCAACCTAGATGGCATATTAAACCACTGGTTCTTCCAGTGGTCATGTATGGATGTGAGAGTTGGACTATAAAGAAAGCTGAGCGCTGAAGAATTGATGCTTTGAACTGTGGTGTTGAAGATTCTTGAGAGCCCCTTGGACTGCAAGGAGATCCAACTAGTCCATCCTAAAGGGAATCAGTCCTGCGTGTTCATTGGAAGGACTGATGTTGAAGCTGAAACTCCAATATTTTGGCTACTGATGTGAAGAGCTGACTCATTTGAAAAGACCCTGATGTTGGGAAAGATTGAAGGTAGGAGGCGAAGGAGACAACAGAGGATGAGATGGTTGGATGGCATCACTGACTCAATGGACATGAGTTTGGGAAACTCCAGGAGTTGGGGATGGACAGAGAGGTCAGGCATGCTGCGGTTCATGGGGTCATAAAGAGTCAGACACAACTGAGTGACTGAACTGTGTTAGACAGCATATTTAAAAGCAGAGACAACTTGTTCATTATTTGTGGGAATGTAAATTATTGTAATCACTATAGAAAATAGTATGAAGGTTCCTCAAAAAACTAAAAACAGATCTGCAATTCTATCCTTAGATATGTATTTTAAAATACTGAATATATTAATCCAAAATAGTAAACATGTATCCCAATGTTTATAGCATTATTTACAATAGCCAAGTTATGGAAGCTAAGGGTCCATCAAAAGATGAATAGTTAAAGAAAAAGTGGTGTATATATACAATGGACTACTATTCAGCCGTAAAAAAGAATTTGAAATTTTGCTATTTGTACCAACATGGATGTATCTGGAGGATATTATGCTGAATAAAATAAATAAGACAGAGAAAGACAAAAAAAAAAAATAAAAGCAGAGACATTACTTTGCCGACAAATGTCTGTCTAGTCAAAGCTATGGTTTTTCCAGTAGTCATGTATGGATATGAGAATTGGACCATAAAGAAGGCTGAGCACTGAATAATTGATGGTTTTGAACTGTGGTGTTGGAGAAGACTCTTGAGAGTCCTTTGGACTGCAAGGAGATCAAGCCAGTCATTCCTAAAGGAAATCAGTCTTGAATATACATTGGAAGGACTGGTGCTGAAGCTGAAGCTCTAATACTTTGGTCACTGGATGCAAAGAGCTGATTCATTGGAAAAGACCCTGATGCTGGGAAAGATTGAAGACAAAAGGAGAAGGGGCCAACAGAGGATAAGGTGGTTGGATGGCATCACTGACTCAATGGACATGAGTTTGAGCAAGCTTCAGGAAATGGTAGAAGACTGGGAAGCCTGGTGTGCTGAAGACCATGGGGTCGCAAAGAGTCGGACAGGACTGAGAGACTGAACAACAACCCATTACGCCCCACCCCCATCCCACCCCACCCCAGGTAACAACTAAACTACTTCCTGTCTCTGTGAATTTGCATATTCTGTTCATTTCATGTAAGTGAAATTGTACACAATATGGCCTTTCGTGTCTGGCTTCTTTCGCTTAACATAAGTTTTCTAGGTCCCTTCATGTTGCAGCATTGAAGAAAGTATTAGTACTTCATTCCTTTTCATTGCTGCATAAGATGCCATTGTATTGTCAGTTACTCAGTCATGTCTGACTCTTTGCAGCTCCATGTACTGTAGCCCACCAGGGCCCTCTGTCCATGGGATTTCCCAGGCAAGAATACTGCAATGGGTTGACATTTCCTCCTCCAGGCTGGGATATAGGTTTTAAAGAAATTATATAAATTATTCAGATTTCCCAGGTGGTGGTAAAGAATCCTGCAGGAGACGTGTGTTTGATATGTGGGTCAGGAAGATCCCCTGGAGAAAAAAATGACAACCTACTCCAGTATATTTGCCTGGAGAATTCCTTGGACAGAGGAGCCTGGCAGGCTATAGTCCATAGAGTTTCAAAGAGTCGGACACTACTGAAGTGACTTAGCAGGCACACACATATAGATTACTCAAGGGCTGGGAGGATTTCTTTTAATTAGAAAGGTAGAGAAGATCAGTGACTATTTCCCGCATCTTGGTCTGGCAGAGCTGACAGCTTATGTTCATGAACTTGCTTTAATGATATCTCACTTTACACCTGATACTGTCAGCTTGATCAGACTGAAGACCTCAGGTGTTTTCTAAGAAGTGGGATATATAGATATCCAACCATCCTTGAAAACAGTATGGTTTTCTCTCCATTCATTTATCCCAAATAACACACAGTCTTCAATTTTCTGGATTCTGATTTTGAATAGAACACTCAGTTCAGTTCAGTTGCTGAACAGATGGACAGGCCTCCCTGTCCATCACCAACTCCCAGAGTCCACCCAAACCCATGTCCATTGTGTCGGTAATGCCATCCAATCATCTCATCCTCTGTCATCCCCTTCTCCTCCTGCCCTCAATCTTTCCCAGCATCAGGGTCTTTTCAAATGAGTCAGTTCTTCGCATCAGGTGGCCAAAGTACTGGAGTTTCAGCTTCAACATCAGTCCTTCCAGTGAACACCCAGGACTGATCTCCTTTAGGATGGACTGGTTGGATCTCCTTGCAGTCCAAGGGACTCCAAGACTCTTCTCCAACATCACAATTCAAAAGCATCAATTATATAGATACTGACCATGCTGAATTTAAGAATGGTTCCCGAATGGCGCTTTACAACAAAATTATCCTCCAACCTGTGAAAGCGAATGAATAGAATCAAAGTACAATCCCACCATGAAGCTTCCTTTGATTCAGAGTTGACTGAGCAACTAACACTTTCACTTTGTGTTCGATCCCTGTGTTGGGAGGATATCCTGGAGAAGGGAATGAACCCACTCCTGTATTCTTGCCTGGAGAATTCCGTGGACAGAGGAGCCTGGTGGGCTACAGTCCATGGGGCCTCAAAGAGTCAGACATGATTGAGCAACCAACACTTTCACTTTTCAAGGCTGACAGGGTACTTTCTGAGATTTGATGAGATATCTAGCTATAGATTCACTCAGGTTCTCCTTTCTAGAGAAGCAGGCAGGTGTGTGTGGGAATAGCTTATGACCCAAGAATTTTACCTCGAGGTATATTCTGGGGGAAACTCTCCCATGTCCACACAAGAACACACATTCAAGGGTTCCTGTGGCAGGCCTGTGTATCTGAACAAACAGCCCTTGTTAAAGTCTAGCAGCCACTGAATTTGGATCCAGGACCTTCCTATAGCTGGACTGAGGGATTCCAACTTCCATAACTGGTCCTTTCTCCTCACCACCCTCTAAGTTGATACAAGCAGAGGCTTGTGAGGTGAGACAGACTTCACACTATTCAGAGAGCACAAGATGTGTAAAGAGAAGCTATCCATTTTCTCTGTGAGAGACCGAGAGAAACTCATTCCCACAGTGTATGGTGCCTAAGATAGGAGCTGGCATTGCCCATCAGAGCTGGATGTGCCCGGTCAGTTCTTCCAGAAGAGACAGCCCAGTGGGGCCCGTGACTCTGAGAAGAAGCCCAGACATCCCCCTTCCATGTGCCTGGGGGAGGAGACCCTGATGGGGAATGGGATTGTTGACCACAATCTTTCTTGAGTGACAAGAGACACGCTTGTTGTAGAAAGCCATCCACCAACCAGCTTTACATCAGTGAGAACATGTGGTGGATCTATCATGGAACCATTATGCCCTGAGGAGCCCAGCCATTTATATGGATCCAACAGGTGAAAGCCAACGTGGTGTCTTCCTTCCTGCATGAAGAATTCTTGGCTTCCATTTCATCGTCCGGAACAATCACTTAGCCAGGCCTCCCCTGAAGAGGTCCAGGGGTCTCAAACTCCACGCCCCCCACAGGACACAACTGCTGGTGACACGGGTCATTCCTGCCACAGCTCTCTTATTTACCTGCACAGGAGAAGTGTCTCTCTCAATCTAGGCTGGTGGGATGGCCCAGGAATATTCTCCTTTTACTCTCTGCACCATTCCACTTCCTGTGGCTATGGGACAAGAAGGTCGATGGGGGTACAGATGAAGGTCAATGGCTCCATTACTGACACTTGATTTTACGGGAAAGAGTTGAGCCTCCCTGATTAACTGGCTATAAGTAAATGTGAAAATGAAAGTGTTAGTCAGTGTGACCGGTTCTTTGTGTCCATGGGATTCTCCAGGTGAGAATAGTGGAGTTGGTAGCCATATCCATCAACGAAGGAATGGTTTTTTAGAATGTATAAAGCAATACATTTTGATGGATAGGAACGTGGATAGTTCTCAACTATGATGTTGAATGAAAAAAAAACATGTTGTATAGTAAGTGCAGTGTAACAATGTTTATGTAAAATTTAAACACATTCTACACCTCTCTCTCCTGTATTTTTCATGGCTCTATAGGTGTATGTGTGTATAAACATAAGAATAGACCAGAAGTACATACACTGTATTTCTGTGATACTGGTTAACTCTTGGGAGAGAAGGAAATAAACACAAGTTGTGGATGAGAGGGGCTCAAATGGTATTTCAAATTTGTGTGTAATGTTTGTTTGTTCATCTAAAAATGTCTGTGTATATGCAACCGTGAAAAGGAAGAAACTGGGTCATTTCTAATCATGTGGATGAACCTAGAGTCTGATACATGGTGAAGTAAGTCAGAAAGAGAATAACAAATATTGTATAGTAACACATATATGTGGAATCTAGAAAAATGGTATGGATGAGCCTATTTGCGGCGCAGGAATAAAGACACAGACATAGAGAATGGATTTGTGGACATGAGAGGGGAAGGGAGGGTAGGACAAACAGAGAGAGTAGGATTAACATATACACCACCATGTGTAAAATAGACAGCTAGTGGGAAGCTGCTGTATAGCACAGGGAGCTCAGCTCGCCTAGAGAGGGAGACTCAGGAGGCAGGGAATACACGTATATATATACGACTGATTCACTTCACTGTGAATCACAACATTTTAAAGCAATTACACTCCAATATAAACAAGTCTATATAAGCATGACATGATCTTTGTCATTGTCAGCAACCACAGTGGTAGGAACATGTGCATTTGTCCTAATTATGCTCTGTAACATTTTCTATTTTTACAACTTATCAAGAATTATATAAAACACAATGAAAAGATAACAAAAAACATGGACATACTGCCTCAACACTTAGTTTCAGAGTGAGGAGGCAGATCACTCGTGTGTGTTCAGTTTGTGGGGGAAATATCCCCAGAATTAATATTTATGGAATGTTTATTATATGCTTTGTGACATGTCACCTGATATTTTCTAAGGAGTTCATGGATGTCCTGATTTGCATGTTGTTTGCATCATTCTAAGTGATGATGTTGAATTCAGCTATTGTTCCTACTTGGTAGGTGAATGGAGCTGAGAGGTCAGTGTTGGATAGTTCAGGATCTGAGTTTAGTGCTTCCCAGTTGTGTGACTTTAGGTAATTCTCAGAATTTCTTTGAGCCCCCGTTCCTCACCAGTAAAATGGGGACAGTTCCATCAGTCTTACCTCCTACCTGTTGCCCAGCCATAGCACCCATTTGGGAACAGTTTAAAGTCTGGGCAGCTTCTTAATACATTATCTTCTGCATATAAATTTTATTAAAGTCTAGAATGTTCAGGGAAGGGGAAGGGATATGAATATTCTATTCCAGAGTACAAAGTGCTTGCACAACCTCGAGGTCAAGGAAAATGATAACTTTTCTTCTTAGTGTGAAGACCAGCCTACAAAACTGTACATTAGCTCCTATACAAGACAGAGTGCCAACACCCAATATACAACAAAGGCTGGATCCATAGGTGCACTAAGATTAGTGCTTATAAGTTTTTTACACTGTCAGGGTCAAGGGGCTTCCCTGGTGGCTCAGATGGTAAAGAACCTACCTGTGATGCGGGAGACCAGGTTCCATCCCTGGGTCAAGAAGATCCCCTGGAGAAGGGAATGGCAATCCATGCCAGTATTCTAGCCTGGAGAATCCCATGGACAGAGGTTATAGTCCATGCAGTCACAAAGAGTCGAACATGACTGAGCAGCGACCAACACTTTCTTTTCGGGGTCAAGTAAAAATTAATGGAAAAAATGGTGAAACTGGAACCTATTCAAGGTTTTTGCTAAGAAAAAAGATGCAGATAATACACACATATCCCTGTACTCTAGTAATAGCTCAACAAAGGGCAATTTAATTAAAAAAAATACTTCTGAAACACATTTCTAAAATGAAAGTTGGTCAGTTTTAATAATTTACAATAACCTGTTATATCCAGATGAGAATACATCTCTCAATATTTTGCCAATTCATTTTTAATGCAAATGACTTGGAAATTAAAAAGTCAACTTCATTTTAGTTCCTACAGAAAGTGTACAAATATGTCTTTCTTCTAAAGAAGGCATTTATTCTTTAAGAATTCAACAGCCTTGTCACTGACTTTTTATAATCTTCATAAAAGAAATTTGTAACTGTAGGTTCATCTTATTTCCTATACCTGCAATAGAAAAGTCAGCAGTGTTTCGATGATTATTGTTTTTAATTTGCATGTTTATAGATGCTTTAACAACTGCAGCATATTAGAACTTTTAGTTGATTGTGAACCTTTGATTTTGTTTCTATTCCAGTCCACTTTGTCAATGTGCCTTTTCATAGCTTTGTAAACTCTGGAATTAGCTGAACATAGACTTAAATCCGGAGAAGGTGATGACACCCTACTCCAGTACTCTTGCCTGGAAAATCCCATGGACGGAGGAGCCTACTGCAGTCCATGGGGTTGGGAAGAGTCGGACACGACTGAGCGACTTCACTTTCACTTTTCACTTTCATGCATTGGAGAAGGAAATGGCAACCCACTCCAGTGTTCTTGCCTGGAGAATCCCAGGGACGGGGGAGCCTGGCGGGCTGCTGTCTGTGGGGTCGCACAGAGTTGGACACAACTGAAGCGACTTAGCAGCAGCAGCAGTAAAGACTTAAATCGGGTGGCACTAGTAAAGAATCCGCCTCTAATTCAGGAGAAGGAGGTTTGATCCCTGGCTTAGGAAGGTCCGCTGGAGTAGGAAATGACAAGCCATTCCAGTAGTCTTGCCTGGACAATCCCATGGACAGAGAAGCCTGGCAGGCTACAGTCCGTGGGCCACAGAAAGTCAGACGCAACTGAGCACACAAAGACTTAAACCAGAAGCGCTTGCTTTGCTGACCTACCAGAGTTCTTAGGGTGTGTGCCTGTGTTATTATTATCTCTCTGTTGTTTATAAGGGAGTTTGTGGCTTACTAATTATCAATAGATACGAAAAATAAATGCTTACACTTAGGATCTAATTGATAAACTCTTTTGCTTTCTCGTTGGTTCCCAACAAAAAATATATGCTGTATCTCACCCTAGTTAATACTTAGACCAAATTAAATGTCACTTAGTGGTTTAGACTCAAAAATAAGAATTTTGAGGAAAATGCAATGGAAGTGATTAATACACACACTGTGAAGAATATATCACAGACAAGTAGCAGAAGATGAAGGGTATCTAGTGAATAGTTTACCAAAGTCAACTCAGCTCAATTGAAATAAAAGTCCTAGTACAATCTTGGGAGACCTGCAAAGGCCAGACTAAAAATGTTGATGACTCTGGGCTTCCCTGGTGGCTCAGATGGTAAAGAACCTGCCTGCAATACTGGAGACCTGGGTTCGATCCCTGTGTCAGGAAAATTCCCTGGAGAAGGGCGTGGCTACCCACTCCAGTATTCTTACTTGGGAAACCCCATGGACAGAGGAGCCTGGGGGTCTATAGTCCATGGGGTCGCAGAGAGTCAGACACAACTGAGTAGCTAACACTTTCACTTTCATGACCGTTTTGAGTCTGTTCTGTGACCCCACAAGGGTTACACTGAAGAGTGTAGGGGCCGCAAAAATGTATGCCTTTCTTGCCAATCTCTCCCCTTCCCATTAACGGCACTTTTAGCTGTTCCATTATTTTTGTGTTGGGGACAGGGCTTCTTCAGTTTCTGTTGTGAGTGCTACAGTAGAATATACAATTCTGTCCCTTAACTGTGCCACAGTTGGATTCCGTCAGCTAAAGAAGTATAAATACAACAATCGTTAAAACCATTCATTTAGAAAAATGGGTCAGTTTTGTACTTTAAAGTTAAGATAGGAGATGCTGTTGATTCTGCTACTGCTGCTAAGTCGCTTCAGTCGTGTCCGACTCTGTGTGACTCCAGAGACGGCAACCCACCAGGCTCCCCCGTCCTTGGGATTCTCCAGGCAAGAACACTGGAGTGGGTTGCCATTTCCTTCTCCAATGCATGAAAGTGAAAAGTGAAAGTGAAGTCGCTCAGTCGTGTCCGACTCTTCTCGACCCCATGGACTGCAGCCCACCAGGCTCTTCCATCCATGGGATTTTCCAGGCAAGAGTACTGGAGTGGGGTGCCATCGCCTGGTAACATATAAATAGTCATTTGAAAACCAAGAACAAAGATCTATTTTATATTCTTTCATGTTTATGTATGTATATATTAGAAAATGAAGATTTATAGTCATTGTTAATGACTGTCAGAGTAAAAATATCCGGAATATGGAAGAAGTTTGGTATAAATGCTTACATCTCTAAAATACTTCACCCAGCTCTTGATTGATTTCTCAAATTTTAGAGATTTTTACTTTAAATGTTATTTTATTCCCCCCCTTTTTTTGGTATAAAATTCCAGTGTGCTCATGTTGTAAAAGTATTTTTCTATTCAGTCCAAATCTCTTCTCTCTCCCCAGTTCTGTCTCATCTCTCTCTTCTTATTGGCCTTTGAGAACTGTGCATTGTCATTTCATAGGTGAGGACATCTCTAGATCCTCCACGACTCTTCTTTTCTGATTTAAACACAGGTTGTTTTTTGTTTGTTAGTTTAATTATGGAACATACTAAATCTTGCAGTATTTTTGGTTTACCTGCTCTAGACACTAAACTGCCTTAGGAAACCGATATAGAGACTTTATTTTGATGGAGAATTATATGGCTCTGATTTCATCTATAATGTACCCAGTGGTATCCAATGATATCCAAAGAGTAATCACTGAAGACTGTTTAGAATGTCCACATAGTAACAGTGTTGAACAACATATTGAGCAATATATCAAGTCTCAAAATACTGATAATACAGTTTAAGAATCCTAACACCTTTTCCTCAAGTGATATCATCAAAGATTTATGTGAGAAAATGTTTATCACACAATTTTATATAATTGAAAATGCTTCAATATAACCTAAATATCCAATAATAAGGGAGTGAATGAAAGTAAAAATATCCAACGACAAGGGAGTGAATAGACTTTCTGTATTCATGTGTACAATCAGTGATTAAATTTAATTTAAAATTTTGTGATCCTTGTGATTGCATTAAAATAGTCATAGTAATGAAAATTATGGAATGGAGATGACTAAATTTAGTATACTTTCCTAATTTTAAGAAAAAGGATATATTCACAGAAAAAAAACTGGAGGATACATGCCAAAATGTTAAAAATGTATATTTTGTGCGTTAGATTACAAGTATGTATTTCCTTACATTGCTCATAAAAAGTGAACTTTTAATTAAAAAAATGAGCAATACATAGTTTATAATCATGAAACTAGTAAGAATATATTATGCAATGTATCCAAATTCTTATAAGTTTTTCATAATACTGAACACAGTTAATTCACTTTTAGAAATACTTGAGTTAAATCATTCAACATATGGAAGAAATTATATTCCTGAAGTACTGCATTAAATATTCTAAAAACATAATTGTAAAAATTGTAAATAGTTTAAATAAAAAAGTAAAGAATGGTTAAATGAATTATGTTGCTTTCATTGTATAGACATCATCACCACGAAAAGTAATGGCTCTGGAATGATGTATATATGTGGAATAATACTTTTCAATGTGAAGTAAATTTGCAGTGCAAAATTGAATGTACAGTGCTTTTAGGAGAAAACAAAGGGACTATGCTTAAATGTTAACTATATTTTAAAAATATGATGGATATATTTAATCACTTCTCTTTTTCCATTATATTACTTTTATAATCACATTCAGTTCTATCAAAAAACACCATAAGCATTCAGACGTTTTGTATATCCAGATAATTAGTTGTTTATGCAATGAGACAGAAAATGATTAATATATATGTTTTTGTAGCAAACATTATTAAACAAGCTTATCAAAACTGATATATTATTTACATCATTCACAATAAGGTTTTTGGCAAGTTTTCACTCGTGGGGTTTTGGCAAGTTCCTACTTGTGGGCTTTGTGTTTCTTTTTCTTTCTTTTTAAAGACTGAATTGCTGTGGCTTACTTAAAATAATTACTTATTCCACTGAGGGCTACCAAACAGCCCATTAATCTAATAATGTTGGTTTTCCATGTTGAATTTTTTATTTAATGACAGAACTCTTGCAAGCTTATGAGAAGTATAAACATGTATGACTTTGTACCTTCCACAGAATAATTTAACCAGTTAATAATAACTTGTTAGCAAAATCAGTAGATGGAGCTTTCTAAACTAGAGGTCCTGGTATTCCTTGTTCCAGCTGATTTTTATAGTTGTTAAGAAAGATTGGAAATCACAGACAGTGCATTAAACGGAGCACTGGCCTTTGTGTTCCGTGGATGTGGCCAGTGGTGGCTGGTTGGCCAGGGATACTCTGTGAATTCTGAAGATGTGGGTCCAGCCTGCACAGTGTTTATGACTTCAGAAGGCTCAGGCACATCACCCCTGACTGTGACATCTCTTCCTAAAACTGTCACTACCTCCCTTGTGGTTCTGGCAGGATACAAGGATTCTAAGGAATTCCTGGCTCTGGGTTCATGTGGTTCTTTTCAGGGTCTGACAAAATGACAGAAAATTTAGTGAAATCATTGCTGCTGTCTTTTTTTTTTTTTAACTTTATTTTTTGAAAGTAGTGAAAGTGTTAGTCACTCAGTTGTGTCTGACTCTTTGTGACCTGTGAACTGTAGTCCACCAGGCTCATCTGTACATGGGATTCTCCAGGCAAGAATACTGGAGTGGGTTGCCATGCTCTTCTCCAGGGGATCTCCTGCGTCTACTGCATTGCAGTGGATTCTAACCATCTGAGCCACCAGGGAAGCCCCAGTTGGTTTTTAATTGGAGGAAATTGCTTTACAATGTTGAGTTGGTTTCTGCCATACAACAAGGTGAATCAGTCATAATTTTATATATATATATATATATATATATATATATATAAAGTCAGCCCCAGGCTGGGTCCCCTGAGTTACACAGCAGCCTCTCACCATCTATGTTTACACATGGTAGTGTATATATGTCAATGCTACCTTCTCTTTCCCCCTGTGTCCCTATGTCCTTTCTCTACATGTGCGTCTCCACTCCTTTACTGCAAATATATTCATCATACCATTTTTCTATGTTCCATGTAGATTCCTACTATCTTTAAGATCAGTATTTTCTTCAACTAGGATGTGCTGAGATTTTTTTCTCCCTAGGGCACCCCACTCCAGTACTCTTGTCTGGAAAATCCCATGGATGGAGGAGCCTGGTGGGCTGCAGTCCATGGGGTCGCTAGGAGTCGGACACAACTGAGCGACTTCACTTTCACTTTTCACTTTCATGCATTGGAGGAGGAAATGGCAACCCACTCCAGTATTCTTGCCTGGAGAATCCCAGGGACGGGGAGCCTGGTGGGCTGCCGTCTATGGGGTCACACAGAGTCGGACACGACTGAAACGACTTAGCAGCAGCAGCAGCACTATTTAAGTCCACAATTACCCACTCCCTTAATATAAGCATCTAATTTTATATACAGGATCCTCAAATAATACAAGATAAGCCTCAATTCCATTTGGCCTTTGACCTAATTGCCTAAACTTAAAATCACAATGGGTTTCATTTATGCTTTCAGTACTACTTGAAAATCTCAACAGCTTTTGAAAAGTGAATTAGTAATGTTTTCTCACCCTTCTGTTTTATTCTCTGTGAAGTACTGTGCTAATTATATTTATATTGCTTGTACATGGTTAAAAAGTAAAGCCCTGGTATAAAATCAGGCTATCAAAATCCAGTATGTGACAGTGTATTACAGCCTATGGTGAGCAGACCAAGTATTCTTCATTGATTCTCTCCCTTATTTAGGATGCTTCTAAAGAACTAGGAAATTTAAGTTCTGTCGTCATAAGCCACCATTCCAGGGACATCCATGTTGGTGCAGTGGTTAAGAATCTGCCTTGCAATGCAAGGGATGTGGGTTCAATCCCTGGTGGGAGAACTGAGATCCCACATGCCTTGGAGCAACTAAGCCCACACCCTTAGGAGCCTGTGCACTGCAACTAAAAGATCTCACATGGTGCAAGGAAGATGCTGTGTGTCACAAGTAAGACCCATAAGTAATTATTTACAAATATAAGCCACCTCTTCAGATTGTACTGCTTTATGTTTCCTTTAGCACAGCCCGCACCAACGATTTGTAGCTGGAGGGACTCTTTCCTTATGGAGGTATATTCCTAGATACTAGATTATTCAGATAACACTTAAGTTCTCAATTCAACTAAGGGAATTTGTCACCAGCGAACCTATTCCCCGGTGGCTCAGAGAGTAAAGAATCTGCCTACAATGCAGGAGACCTGGGTTCGATTTCTGGGTTGGGAAGATCCCCTGGAGAAGGAAATGGCAACCCACTCCAGTATTCTTGCCTGGAAAATCCCATGGACAGAGGAGCCTGGCGGGCTACAGTACATGGGGTTGCAAAGAGTCGGACACGACTGAGTGAATAACACACAAAACCTATCCTAACAGAATGTCTAAAGGGAGCTCTTTTCTCTGAACAGGAAAGAAATGCTAATAGATGGGATCCTGGAGTTTCCCGAAAGAAAACAGAGGAAGGAAAGAGCAAAAACATGGGTAAGTAAAATGGACTTCCCTTTTCTTGAGTTTTCAAAAGTATGTTTGAAAATAAAAGAAAAAATTATGACACCAATTACTGTGATTCTCAGTGTACATAGAGAAAATATTTAAGACAATGAGATTATACTTTGGAGGATGTAAAAGAAAGTAAAACGAAGAGTTACAGGTTGCAGGAGTGAAGTAGATGGTGAGGTAGAAGCACTGTGATCTGAGAGCATTTCCTGCAGAGTCCAGGGACTGGCGTGTCCATGCAGGAGTCTGTTCCTTGAGAGTTATGATGGCTGACAGGGCCTGCCAGCCACTTCTGGATGGTCATGTGATGTTATCTGAGGTGGCAGGCAGGACACCTGCCTTGTGATGTATTGAGAAGAAGGGAGGTTGGATGAATTAGAAAAGAAAGAAGGGATTTCTGATTAGATGGAAGACTTCATTTGGGAACCACACACCTTAACACATAGCATCTTGAGTGGTGATCCACATGTTTTCCTTGAAAAGAATGTACCTTTTACAGCAAAATATGGTTGAGGACATGTTCTTGAGGAGCAAACTGAGACGAATACATGGAACTATTATTTCATAGCCTTCTGCATAAGCAAAACTCTGCAGATTTAAAATTCAAATTCTTGCTATGACTTTTTAAAGGTGTCAAGATGCACAAAACCAGGGAGCACCAGCTAGACCATTTTATAATGCAGACATAACTTCCGTAGACTGTTCTAAGGCTAGTGATAATCATTTACAGGTATTTGTTGGTAAAGAAAAGATCTTATTCACAAAATGACAAGCATATACCAAGGAGTATACCAACTCTAAGTAAAACTAAGTAAAAAGTTTGTTGTTTTTTTTTTTCCCAGTGAGCTGACTCATTGGAAAAGATCCTGAAGGGAGGAGGGGGTGGCAGAGAACGAGATGGTTGGATGGCATTGCCGACTTAATGGACATGAGTTTAGGCAACTTCAAGAGATAGTAAAGCACAGGGGAGCCTGGCGGGCTCCAGTTCATGGAATCACAAAATGTCGGACATGACTGAGCAACTGAACAACAGGAAGTTTGGGGTCTACATAAATTACACTTCTGAAATATTGTGAGAATTATAGAAGACATGAAAAAATATATATCATGTTCATGCAAGGAAAGATTGAAAAAAATATTAGGATGCCAGTTCTTCCCACATTGAAAATTACAAAGTCAAGCTATATTTAATTGGGAATTGGGTGTTAGAACTCAGTAGAAGACTTGAAAATTTAATTTCAAAATAAATACGCCAAAAACTAAGTGAAAGTGTTAGTTGCTCATTTGTGTCTGACTCTTTGAAACCCCATGAACTGTAGCCTGCCAGTTTCCTCTGTCCAGGGATTTTCAGGCAAGAATACTGGAGTGGGTTGCCATTTCCTTCTCCAGGGAATCTTCCCGACTCTGGGATCAAACCTGGGGTTCCTTCATTGCAGGTGGATTCTTTACCACCTTTACCACCTGAGCCACCAGGGAAGCCCTCTGAGCCAGTAAACCTTTGAAGAGGAAGGCTTTGGGAGGAGATTAGAGATGTGGGATTTCACTTCCCAGCCACTTAAAATGTAATAATTTACAACCAACGTGACATTTTATAATTGTCAGAACCAAGTTGAATGCTTAGAAACACATTGTAGTGTAAAGATACTATTAGATATTATACTATAATAAAATACTATTACTAGCTTTTAATAAAAGAAGCATCATAGATACATGGGGAAAGGGATAGATATTGCAAAACATAAATATTGAGAAAATTGGGCTAGTTGGAAAAATCTGAAGCAAATAAAATCTCACCTTGCTTCAAACAACTAACTGTATTTTCCATGGTTTAAATATTCTAGCTAACAATATAATTACTACAAAAATTAAAATGACTATAAAAAAGGTTAATTAGGCAATATTGTATGTTGATGTGAACCAGGATGCTCTAAACATAAAAATAAGGAAAGTCACAAAGAAAAATAATAGTAGATAGGATTAAATATTTTTTAAAAATCTGTGTCCTTAAGAAAGCATCATAAAAAAATGAAAAGATTAATTAAGTGGATAAGAACTACAAAAATTAACTAATCCTATAAATAATCTAATGAGAAAACTTTTAAATACATTAACAAAAAGCCAACACCCTTCTGAAAGCTGAGAAAAAGGCCATTTACTACCCACACACTGTAAAAAGGGAATGTATCCAATTAAAATATTAAAAAGTTCATTGAACTTGGCAAACAAGAATATGGCAATGTTTCATTTTCATACTTTGGTGACTAGTGAGTTTGAATAGATCACAACAATAATAATGATAAGGGCTGAAAACAAATTGACATGCTTGGCATGATGACCACTTTGGAGTAGGCGTTGAGTTAGGCATCGGCTCATTTAGGGATCAATTCAGTTGTGTGGTACATTTTATTATCTCCAGTTTATTAAAAACCTGAGGCTTTTAGAAATTGATCCATCTGCCTAACATCACACAGCAAGCAATAATAATGATGATGCATAACATCAATATATTTATTACAGGTTTCCTAAGCTCTTGCTAACTGCTTATATGTGCTATTTCTCTTATCACACAAACATCAGGAAAATTCTATTATTTAATTATCCTCATTTTATTGATGAGAAACAGAAGCTGAGAGAAATACTTGGCCTGTGGTTTTTTATAACATGGTTAGTAAGCAGCAGCTATAAAATTTAAAACCATAATGCCTCAGTTCAAAGACCATGAACTTTCAACACTCCACACTTCTTCTGTTTCTCAAATTGAGTACTGATGAGCTCAACATTGAAATCTCCCAGAGACCCAAGTCTTCCATACTGGAAACCACATTTTTTTTTCCTTTTTTTATCTTCTCTCTTCATCTTGGTGGCAGGTGTGGCTACCCATGCAGGTGCTCAGGTTAGAAAATTCCCCTTCTCTCATTTCTGCTCCAGTCTTCATCAGCTGCATCAACCCAGTCATTTTACTTTTTTCACCTCCTCAATATCCATCCTCTCTTCCTACGGTGACTGCCATGGCCTTGCCTTAGGTCACAGGCTAGGACACCTGACCCTAACCAGCTTTGCTAACTCCTCACTTACAGGAATGGGAGGCTCTACCCCAATGTGATGATACTTTTTGTCCTCACACTTCTGTGGTATATTTTTCTGACTATAAAAATAGTAAAAGTCTGTTCTCTATGTCTACATCTCCACTGCTGCCCTGCAAACAAGTTCATCAGTACCATCCTTTAAGATTCCAAATGCATGTGTTAATATGTGATATTTGTCTCTTTCTGACTTACTTCACACTGTATATTAGGTTCTAGGTTCATTCACCCCTTTAGGACTGATGCAAATGTGTTCTTTATATAGTTTAGCAATGTTCCATTGTGGGGCTTCCTTGGTGTCTCAGTTGGTAAAGAAACCACCTGCAAGCCAGAAGACCTGGGGTTCAATCCTTGGGTTTGGGAGATCCCCTGGAGAAGGGAATGGTAACCCACTCCAGTATTCTTGCCTGGAGAATTCCGTGGGTGGAGGAGCCTGGTGGGTAATCCATGGGTTGCAAAGAGTCAGACAAGACTGAGAGGCTAACACTTTCTAATGTTCCATTGTATATATACACTACCATATTTAAAATGGATGTCAGTTGCTATTATTATATGTTGTTTGCTATTATTCTCTCCCATTCTGAAGGCTGTCTTTTCACCTTGCCTATAGTTTCCTTCATTGTGCAAAAGCTTTTAAGTTTAATTAGGTCCCATTTGTTTATTTTTGCTTTTATTTCCATTACTCTGGGAGGTGGGTCATAGAGGATCCTACTGTGATTTATGTCAGAGTGTTTTGCCTGTGTTCTCCTCTAGGAGTTTTATAGTTTCTGGTCTTACATTTAGATCTTTAATCCATTTTGAGTTTATTTCTGTGTATAGTGTTAGAAAGTGTTCTAGTTTCATTCTTTTACAAGTGGTTGACCAGTTTTCCCAGCACCACTTGTTAAAGAGATTGTCTTTTCTCCACTGTATATTCTTGCCTCCTTTGTCAAAGATAAGGTGTCCATAGGTGCTTGAATTTATCTCTGGGCTTTCTATTTTGTTCCATTGATCTATATTTCTGTCTTTGTGCCAGTACCATACTGTCTTGATGACTGTGGCTTTGTAGTAGAGACTGAAGTCAGGCAGGTTGATTCCTCCAGTTCCATTCTTCTTTCTCAAGATTGCTTTGGCTACTCAAGATTTTTTGATTTCCATACAAATTGTGAAATTATTTGTCCTACTTCTCTGAAAAGTACCATTGATAGCTTGATAGGGATTGAATTGAATCTGTAGATTGCTTTGGGTAGTGTACTCATTTTCACTGTATTGATTCTTCTGATCCATGAACATAGTCTATTTCTCCATCTATCAGCTCGTGCAGCTCGATTCCAGAAAAATAAACAACCCAATTGAAAAATGGGCCAAAGAACTAAACAGATTTTCTCCAAAGAAGACATACAGATGGCTAACAGACACATGAAAAGATGCTCAACATCACTCATTATCAGAGAAATGCAAATTAAAACCACAATGAGGTACCATCTCATTCTGGTCAGAATGGCTGCTATCAAAAAATCTACAAACAATAAATGCTGAGAAGGTGTGGAGAAAAGGGAACCCTCTTACACTGTTGGTGGGAATGCAAATTAGTATAGCTACTATGGAGAACAGTGTGGAGATTCCTTAAAAAACTGGAAATTTAGAACTGCCATATGACCCAGCAGCCCCACTGCTTCATGGTCATACATGGTCCCACTGGGCATACACACCGAGGAAACCAGAATTGAAAGAGACATGTGTATCCCCATGTTCATTGCAATACTGTTTACAATAGCTAGGACATGGAAGCAACCTAGATATCCATCGGCTGATGAATGGATAAGAAAGCTGTGGTACAGATACACAATGAAATATTTCTCAGCTATTAAAAAGAATACATTTGAATCAGTTCTAATGAGGTAGATGAAACTGGAGCCTATTATACAGAGTGAAGTAAGTCAGAAAGGAAAACACCAATACAGTATATTAATGCATGATTTTTCCTGTGGTCATGTATGGATGTGAGAGTTGGACTGTGAAGAAGGCTGAGCACCAAAGAATTTATGTTTTTGAACTGTGGTGTTGGAGAAGACTCTTGAGAGTTCCTTGGACTGCAAGGAGATCCAACCAGTCCATTCTGAAGGAGATCAGCCCTGGGATTTCTTTGGAAGGAATGATGCTAAAGCTGAAACTCCAGTACTTTGGCCACCTCATGTGAAGAGTTGGCTCATTGGAAAAGACTCTGATGCTGGGAGGGATTGGGGGCAAGAGGAGAAGGGGACGACAGAGGATGAGATGGCTGTATGGCATCACTGACTTGATGGACGTGAGTCTGAATGAACTGCGGGAGTTGGTGATGGACAGGGAGGCCTGGCGTGCTGCGATTCATGGGGTCGCAAAGAGTCGGACACGACTGAGCGACTGATCTGATCTGATGGGATTTAGAAAGATGATTAACAATGACCCTATATGCGAGACAGCAAAAGAAACACAGATATAAAGAACAGACTTTTGGACTCTGTGGGAGAAGGTGAGGGTGGGATGACTTTAGAGAATAGCATTGAAACATTTATATTACCATATGTGAAATAGATTTCCAGTCCAGGTTCGATGCATGATATAGGGCACTCAGGGCTGGTGCACTGGGATGACCCTGAGGGATGGGATGGGGAGGGAGGTGAGAGGGGGCTTCAGGGTGGGGAACACATGTACACCCAGGGCTGATTCATGTCAATGTATGGCAAAACCACTATAATATTGTAAAGTAATTAGCCTCCAATTAAAACAAATAAATTAATTTAACAAAAATAAATAAATAAAATAGATGGCAAATGGGAATTTGCTGTGTGACACAGGGAGCTCAACCTAGTGCTTTGTAACAATCTAGAGGTGATGGGGTATAGTGAGAGGTGAGAGGAGAATTAAGAAGAGAAGAGATATAGATATACGTATGGCTGACTCATGTAGATATATGGTAGAAAGCAACACAAAATTGTAAAGCAATTATCCTCCAATTAATAAAATATCAGGTAAAAAAAAAACAGTAATATGTGTTTATAAATTTTGGGAAAATAACAGTTACCTTCGATTTATCCAGCCCCACCCAGTTATAACCACCAGTATTAGATGCAAGAGACTTGGGTTCAATCCCTGCATCAGGAAGATCCCCTGGAGGAGTAAATGGCAACCCACTACAGTATTATTGCCTGGGAAATCCCATGGACAGAGGAGCCTGGAGGGCTATAGTCCATATGTCTCAAACAGTCAGACAGGATTGAAGTGACTTAGCATGCACACATGGAAAGATGATGGATCATTATATTAAAATTAAATAACATGCTATCGCAATATTGAACAGCATAGACAGTTCCCCTATTATATGTTGCTTGAAACAAAGATAAAAAAGCGTGTGTTTGTTTTCTAAAATAAATTGCTTGAACACATACACACAAACATATTAAAAAAAAAAAAACCAAAACTATTCTTTTGTACTTTGAAATGGTACCTTTGAGATTAGCTCCATGACATCAATATGGATGGTGGAATTCTGGAATGGCTGGGGTCAAGTGTCAGTCCTTGACCTCATAGATGAGGTGATACAATGACCATGATGGGCATGAGGGCTAAAGTGGAAATCAGAATATTTTGACATTCAGACATTTTGAGAAGTGACTAATTTGTCCTAAGGGGCTAAAAGACTACACAAGCCCATTACAAATAATATGAATATTATTACTTTATTCATATAGCAGAAAATCCTCTGGATCTGTGGCCAAAATCCTGATATAAATAAACACATTGGAGAGTTTACTCTCTTACTTGTTTTCTAGACTTAGCTCACTGACCTTAGTCTTTTTGAGACAGAGCTATGCAGCATTATCATATGTACATAGTTTAAAACTTTCTCCAAGTCTCTCTTAAAGTGGATTTGTGGCTATTTGTTATAACAACACACGTAGGAAGCTTCCCAGGTGGCACAGTGGTAAAGAATCTGCCTGCCAATGCAGGAGACACAAGAGATGCGGGTTTCATCTCCGGGTCAGGAAGATTTCCTGGAGGATGAAATGGCAACCCACTCCAGTATTCTTGCCTGGAAAATCCCATGGACAGAGGACCCTGGTGGGCTACAGTCCATGGGGTCACAACAAATCGCATGTAACTGAGTGACTAAACCACCGCCCCCACCACCTATAAGAAAGGGAGTTTACCAGACCTTTGGTTGATATTCAGTCACTGACTTGGAAGTAACCTTAATTTCTGGGGACCCATAATGGCACTATGGATATCCATCCAAATGGGTCCTTATGGAGGTCAGAGGATAAAAGGAATTTAACCTGTGTCTCCTTAGCAGTCAGTTCAGAAGGTCAGCCGTCAGATGCAGGCTTGCCCAACCAGAATAGGCAGCTGGTCAGATCTCCACACTGGCCCTCAGACCTGTGAGGGGAGGGCTGTCGTCACAGGAAGGGCTGAGGGGAAGACCGTGGCTCTCCCCATAGCAGGCCAATGGTACCGTATCCCTTCTATTACAGTGGGTCTAAAAGATTTCTAGATCAAGTAAGGCTTTGAAGGCCTGTACCCACTCTCCCTCATCTCCCCTCCCATCCAGGCTGCCACATAACACTGTGCAGAGTTCCGTGCGCTGTACAGTAGGATCTTGTTGGTTATCTATTTTAAATAAAGCAACGTGAACATGTCCATCCCAAACTCTCTAACTATTCCTTCCTCTCAATCTTCCCCCCAGCAAGAGTGGTATTTTTAAACATATTGGCACATCTTTTAAATGTCTGGCTTAATAGAAGACATCTCAGTTCTCATGGTGGCTTCAGCATTGTCTTTCCAATTTTTTTTTTTTTTAACTTTTTTCCCTTAGAGTGGAGTATAGCCCATGGACAATGTTGTGATAGTTTCAGGTGAACAGCAAAGACAGTCAGTCATATATATACTGTATCCATGCTCCCCCAAACTCCCCTCCCATCCAGTCTGCAACATAACATTGAGCAGAGTTCCCTGTGCTGAACAGTAGGTCCTTGTTGGTTATCTACTCTAAATATAGCAGTGTGTATGTGTCCATCCCAAACTCCCTAGTTATCCCTTGCCACATCCTTCCCCTCCTGGTGACCAAAAGTCCTAGAGAATGCCCCTGGTTCTCTTAAGTCTGGGAGTCTCTTTCCCACAGATGCTTTTTGGAATGAAATGGAGTATAAGTGAAGTATATTAGAAAAACTATGTGAAAAATCTTTCACGCTTTATTGGTTGAATAATATGCCATAATTTATTAACAATTCTCTCATTGTTTTACATTTAGATTATTTCTAATCTTATTAGCACACATGATGGTGTGACAAACATTTTCATGCATGTGTTTTTATTCTAAACAAGGGTAGATTCCAGAAAATTATGTTAATGGATCAAAAAATATGGAAAAATTAATAGCACATGATACACTTTGTCAGATTTCTACCCTAAAGGCCAATTAACACTGACACTGGCAAGATGAGATTATCCATTTAACTGCTTCCTTGATAGTATTGGGAATTATCTTTACAAAAACACAATTTGTTTGTGCTAATTTATGAGGTAAAAATCAGGCCTCATAGTTTTAATTTGAATTTATTAGTGGAGAACATTTTCTATGATTATTTCCTAGATGTGTTTTTTAGCTTGTGAATAATTTTCTTAGATAGCTTCCTTAGATTGGGAAGCTCTTGAAAAGATGGGACTAGAATGGTGGACTGTAGATGCATGGTTTCAACAGTAGGGATTTTTGCAGACAAACTGAGATGGAAGAGATCTGTGGATTATTAAAGTAGTTCCTTAAAACAATAGCATGGCAAAGTTTTTCTATGAAATAGGGGGAATTTGGGCCAAAAATCATAAATTACAGTGACAGAGAATGGTATGTGTGTGTGAGTGCTCAGTCATGTCTGACTCTTTGCTACCCCGTGGACTGTAGCCTGCCAGGCTCCTCTGTGCATGGGATTCCCCAGGCAAGAATACTGGAGTGGGTTGCTATTTCCTCCTCCAGGGGCTCTTACCAAGGCAGGGATTAAACTCGAGTCTCCTGCATCGCCTACATTGGCAGGCAGATTCTTCACCACTGATCTCCCTGGGAAGTCCCAACAGAGAATGGTATCCAAGAAATAAAAACTTTACTATGAGGTGGGGATCACAGTAAACTGTAGAAAATTCTGAAAGAGAGGGGAATACCAGACCACCTGGCCTGCCTCTTGTGAAACCTGTATGCAGGTCAGGAAGCAACAGTTAGAACTGAACATGGAACAACAGACTGATTCCAAATAGGAAAAGGAGTACTTCAAGGCTGGATATTGTCACCCTGCTTATTTAACTTCTATGCAGAGTACATCATGAGAAATGCTGGGCTGGAGGAAGCATAAGCTGGAATCAAGATTGCCAGGAGGAATATCAATAACCTCAGATATGCAGATGACACCACCCTTATGGCAGAAAGTGAAGAAGAACTAAAGAGCCTCTTGATGAAAATGAAAGAGGAGAGTGAAAAATTTGGCTTAAAGCTCAACATTCAGAAAACAAAGATCATGGCATCTGGTCCCATCACTTCATGGGAAATAGATGGGGAAACAGTGGAAACAGTGGCTGACTTTATTTTTTGGGGTTCCAAAATCACTGCATATGGTGATTGCAGCCGTGAAATTAAAAGACACTTGCTCCTTGGAAGGAAAATTATGACCAACCTAGACAGCATACTAAAAAGCAGAGACATTATTTTGCCAACAAAGGTCCGTCTAGTCAAGGCTATGGTTTTTCCATTGGTCGTGTAAGGACGTGAGAGTTGGACTACAAAGAAAGCTGAGTGTCAAAGGATTGATGCTTTTGAACTGTGGTGTTGGAGAAGATGCTTGACAGTCCCTAGGACTGCAAGGAGATCCAACCAGTCCATCCTAAAGGAGATCAGTCCTGGGTGTTCACTGGAAGGACTGATGTTGAAGCTGAAACTCCAGTCCTTTGGCCACCTGATGCGAAAAGCTGACTCATTGAAAATGACCCTGATGCTGGGAAAGACTGAGTTTCGGAGAATGGTATGACAGAGGATGAGATGGTTGGATGGCATCACGGACTCAATGGACAAGGGTTTGGTGGACTCCGGGAGTTGGTGATGGACAGGGAGGCCTGGTGTGCTATGGTTCATAGGGTCACAAAGAGTCAGAGATGACTGAGCAACTGAACTGAACTGAACTGATGAGGCAACATAAGTATTCTTTGATTGAAATACTTTTAACATCATTTTTGCATGTTTTGTAATTTTCCATGGTTTATCAGGTTTTTGTGTGCAATTTATTTCTCCTTTGACAGAACCACTGATCCTTGTTTATCAAGTTTCTGTCTCTCTTGGAAAATGATTGCATCAAGTGTATGTTCACAGATATATTAAAAAAGAAGTTTTTGATGAAAATGACAGACATCTGATCATGGCCTGACTTGTCAGTTAAGCTCACAGAAGAAGGGACTCTTACAAATGAAATGCATTTTCTACACACGATAAACAACATTTTGTGATACATTTACATTTTTTTTGATCACTTCTGTATATAAAACTTCTAGAACAGTACTTAGCATATAATAGTTTCTCAATAAGTGTGTATTACATTGGATGAATCAAGGTAAGCTTTCATTATTTTTATACCTGGGTGTCAAGAACTTTCCTATTCTTCACTTCATTACCCTAATTTGATTATGTGATCATGCACTTTTATCAGGATATAATATTCTGATGTAATGTGAGGATTACGTGCTTAGTCACTTAGTAGTGTCAGACTTTTTGTGACCTCATGGACCATAGCCCGAAAGACTCCTTTGTTCATGGGATTCTACAGGCAAGAATACTGGAGTGGGTTGCCACGCCCTTCTGCAGGGGATCTTCTTGAATCAGGGACTGAACTCTAGTCTCCTGCCATCTGAGCCACCAGGGAAGCCTTCTCATATAATAATAATAGTAATATAAATATTATAAAAGTATAAAATACAATTAAATATAAAATTAATTAAAATAACTAGATACAAATTAATTTACATTGAATATAAAATTTAAATAAAATATTAAGTTTAAATATAAAATTATAAAAACTATAATTATTGTTGAAGTTCTATAATGTGCTAGGCAATCTTCTAAGGGTATTTCATACTTTTGTAATTTCATCTTCCCAGTAACCCTATGATATAGGTACAATTACAATCATAATCCCTACAAACATTTAAGCTCTATTAGAGTATTTGGTCTTCTGTTCATTACTGTATCTGCATGCTTACAGCTTCCTGCATGAAGCTCTCCCATTAGGGCTCAATGGGTGAAATATCTGCCTTCAGTGCAGGAGACACAGGAGATATGAGTTTGATCCCTAGGTCAGGAGGATCTCCTGGAGGAGGAAATGGCAACCCATTCCAATATTTCCGTCTGGAAAATCCCAAGGACAGAGGAACCTAGTGGGCTCTATTCCATGGGGTCTCAAAGAAGCAGACATGACTTAACAACTATTCCATGGGGCCTCAAAGAAGCAGACACGACTAAACAACAACATCTGCTCTATAGAAGCTTTCCCGTGATGAGATACATATGATTTTAACAGTTCAATCTACATCTTCAGTGTTTCAAATGGCTGCTTGTTCTGGCGTTTGGCCAGACCCAGAGCTCTGCTGAGAAAATGTCTGACCTTGTTCACGGGTCCTTTAGTCGTTCAAGAAATATGATTCTTTTTCTGGAAGAACATTTTATGTCAGGCTGCTGATTTTCCACAAAAAGAATATTAAACCTGCCACTTCACTCTCTGATAGCCAAAGCAAATGGACTTTGCAGTTTCCTCAGATGAAGAAACTGAGGCTCATGAAGTTAAATGGTTTCCTCGAGGCCACATTGCTTGTAATTGTGGGGAGCAATATTCCAACCTAGGTCTATGACGTGAGGTCCTCCTAACTGACAGAATAATGTCTGTATGCTCATCCCAGCAGCTGTGAATGGGTGAGGTGACATGATTCAGTTAAGGACAGTGAGAAGGGGCACTTGTGCTGGATTACCTGCCAGCCGAATTTAACCACCTTCGTGCACGTGTGCTCTGATGTGTCCGACTCTTTGCAAGCCCGTGGACTATAGCCCATCAGGCTCCTCTGTCCACGGGGTTTTTCAGGCAAGAATCCTGGAGTGGGTTGCCATTTCCTTCTCCAGGGGATCTTCCTGACCCAGGGATGGAACTCATGTCTCTTATGTCTCCTACACTGGCAGGCAAATTCTTTACCAACTGAGCCACCTGGGAAGCCCTAATCTAATCACATGGATCTTTCTTTTTTTAATTAATTTTTAAATTGAAGGATAATTGATTTACAGAATTTTGCTGTTTTCTGTCAAACCTCAACATGAATCAGCCATAGGTATACATGTATCCCCTCCCTTTTAAACCTCTCTCCCATCTTCCTCCTTATTCTGCCCCTCTAGTTTGATACAGAACCCCTGTTTGGGTTTCCTGAGTAACCACATCGATCTTTAAAGGACGATAAGTCCTTCCTGGCTGTGGAGAGAGGGAAATTTAACTATAGAAGGCTGGTTGGAGATAAAACCCCCTTGGTTCTGAAGACAGGGGAAGAGATTTATGAGTCAAGGAACGTCAGCAGCCTCTGGAAGTTGTCCAGGCAAGAAAGGGACTCCTCTGCGGTCTGCGCTAAGCTCAGAAGGTCTCTGACAGGATCTTGATTTTAGCCCAGTGAGACCCAGGTCAGACTGCTAACCTAGCACCATGCAAGACCATAAGTTTGAGCTGTTTTTAAGCCAAGTTTGAACTGTTTTTTGAGTTAAATTTGTTATGGCAGCAACAGGAAGCTAATGCGTGTGTTGACTTTCCAACATATCTGCTAAATTTCTCCTTACTTTTAGTTCTGGGAAAAGCCGTTATTCATTAAAATTGGCATGGCATTTATTCAGAGAACACTGATGTTTCCTTTTTGTCTTGGCTGATCAGAAAGCTAGAGCCAATTTTAGAATTCAGTTTTAGTTATGCCCCCCCAAAAAATTACCTCATACTGGTCAGAATGGCTGTCATCAAAAAGTCTACAAATAATAAGTTCTGGAGAGGGTGTGGAGAAAATGGAACCTTCCTACACAGTTGGTGGGAATGTAAATCGGTGCAGCCACTATGGAGAGTGGTGTGGAGCTGCCTTAAAAAAATAAAAATCTAGCTACTGTTTGATCCGCCAATCTCACTCCTGAACATATATCCAGAGAAGAATGAAACTCCAATTTGAAAAGATATGAGCATCATAGCAGCATTATTCACAATAATCAAGACATTGAAACAATCCAAGTGACCGTCAACAGGATGATTGGTTTAAGATGCAGTGTGTGTGTGTGTGTGTGTGTGTGTGTGTGTGGTGTATCACCGTATAAAGGATGAAATATCATCATTTGCAGCAATGTGGATGGACCTAGAGATTATCATATTAAATAAACTAAGGCAGAGAAAGATAAATATTATATGACCTCATTTATATGTAGAATCTAAAAAGTAATACAAATGAACCAATGTACAAAAAAGGAACAGCCTCACAGACATAGAAAACAAACTTATGATTGCCAAACGGAAGGGGAGGAATAAATTAGGAGTTTGGGATTTACAAACTACTTTATAGAAAGTAGATAAGGAAGAAGGCTTTACTGTGTAACACAGGGAATTATTGGGTGGGCTAAAAAGTTCATTCAGGGTTTTTTATAAGACAGTGAACATGAGTGAACATAAGAAACATAAGAAAACATGAGTGAACTTTTTAGCCAACCCAATATATTCAATATCTTTTAATAACATAATGGAAAATAATCTTAAAAATATATAACTGGATCACTTTGCTATATACCAATATTGCAAATCAACTATACTTCAATAAAAAAGAATTTTTATGTTTTCTGATCTCTTATTTCTTTCTTCTTGCATTTTCCTGTGTATATTCACACATGTATTTTTACATCAAAGAGAGAGAATGAATGAGGATGAGACAGGTGGAGTGGAGATAGGAGAGAGAGAAACAGAAGATCCAGTTAGGTTTTTTCATGAAGGTGGAGAATTGATTTTTATACTGAAGTGTCTCAGTGATATCAAGAGATACATTTGAGGGATTTTTTTTTAAATTAAAAAAATATTGTAAAGTTTTGTCCAACTTTATAAATGCTTTGAGAATACTTATCTAAGAAGAGGTATTGTAGTTAAGAAGAACAAATCCATATTGGATCTGTTTCTTTTACTTTAACCTTTGTATTCTATTGTGTTGGCTACAAGTGCATCACTAAAGGGATGTTGCTGATAAGCTTAAAGTATACATAATGGCCCATCTCTGGGAACCCTGCCTCCCAGGCCTGAATGTTAAGCTGCTGCTGTTGCTGCTAAGTCGCTTCAGTCCTGTCTGACTCTGTGTCACCCCAGAGACCGCAGCTTGTTAAGCTAAATTACTTTTATTTAGCTTCAGGAAACATCCTGACTGGACCCTGCTCTGAGTGACTGTGGGAAAGAAGAAACTGACACATCCCCTCCTGAGTCTGGCTGGAACTAGGAAATTTTTGCCACAATGCATCACCTTTTCTTCATAGCTCAGTCAGTAAAGAATCTGTGTGCAATGCAGGAGACCTGGGTTTGATCCCTGAGTCAGGAAGATCCCCTGGAGAAGGAAATGGCAACCCACTCCAAGATTCTTGCCAGGAGAATTCCATGGGCAGAGGAGAATGGCGGGCTACTGTCCTTGGGGTCGCAAGAGTCAGACACTACTTGATGACTAAACTACCACCATCGCCTTTTCTTACTTTACCCCCTCGCCTCTCCTTCTTTGTTCTATGAAAGGAACTAGCCGAGGCAAGATGGTTCTCTGAGACACTAGTCCACCCTCTTCTTGGTCTGCTGCCTTTCCTAATCAAATCACTACTGCTTGCCCCAACAGCTCATCCCTTGATTGGCTTGTCGTGCAGCAAGCAGTATAGGCTTAAGTATTGGACTTACCTTACCATTGCTATTTGTTGCCCATATGTACCTATCAGACCTATTTATTTCTGGTCACGTTTGAGTTTCATTTCAGAAATGCATTTCCCTTTTTCAGGGGGTTTCTAGTCAATTAAACCTGGACTGTGGGGTTGTGGGGCTCCCCTGTGGCTCATCAGTAGACTCTGCCTGCAATGCTGGAGACACAGGAGACTCAGGTTCAATCCTTGGGTCAGGAAGATCCCACTCCACTATTCTTGCCTGGGAAATCCCACGGACAGGGGAGACTGGTGGGCTACAATCCAAGGGGTTGCAAAGAGTCAGACACGACGGAGCCGCGGAGCACACAGCACGCATGCACTTGGGGTTGGGATGCTGGTGCTTTCAGTTTTGGTGGGGGAGCTGGTGAAAACACAAGTTGAATTCACTGAAGACAAAGGTTTTGCACACAAATGAGATTTGATTTGCACCTTGCCAGGTGAACAAAAGCTAGGCTGATCGCACTGTCAGAGAGGAGCCACCTCATTAATCAGAACTCTGATACGTGCAGGACTGAAAGTGAATTAGGGAGTCAGGATTTCAGAGAACGAAAAATAGCCTCTGACACCTCCACTGCAATATTTGTGTTACTAAGCAACAAAACTCTCCTGTTTAGCAAAGCCCTAATGATGCTGGCAGTACAGTCTCCGAATAAGGCTTAATACAACTTCATTATCCCACCTCTGGAGCTGTGTTGCATACGCAGTACCTGATTAGGGGTAACAAGAAGTAGACTGAGTGTTGTTTAGTGCACCTGCGTCTGAAAGACCAAATAAAGTATTGATTTGGGTGAATCTAATGACGGTCATTTACTGTGTTTTTCTACTCAGAACATTCGTTTGGGCTGACAAGGAGTGTAGTACAACCCATTGTTAAATGTGGCCCACGATTGTAAAGCCTTAATGATTCTGTCCCGCCAGGTCACAGAGTTGTGCAGATTGCAACATTGCATAGGCTGTCACCATCCAGGGACACCTGGTTATATAGTCTTTCTCTAAGATTCTGGGGAAAGCTGAAGGTTGAAATTACCTGATGATTTCCATAAGTCTTTTGAAACTTGTTTTCTGTTTCAAAGTTTATCTTATTTTTGCAGAAAGTCTAATTTTAATACTTGAGAAAGTTTGTTTCTTCCTGGTTTTTGTGCTGAGAAATTGCTTCAGAGGCTACTAGTGGCTTTACAGAAATTCCCTTTCTCTTTCATTTTCTGCCCCCTTCTCTATTCTCTAGCCTCATCTCCCAAGTATGTAGTTTCTTAGAGTTATCACTGTGGAGCAGATGCTCCACAAGAAAGATGTAGTGAAAATAAAATCCATGATTCTTTGGGGTCAGAATCTTTGCAGATGTGTGTGTGTGTGCTAAGTTGCTTCAGTCATGTCCAACTTTTGGCAACACCTTGGACTGTAGCCCTCCAGGCTCCTCTGTCCATGGGATTCTCCAGGCAAGAATCCTGGAGTAGATTGCCATGCCCTCCTCCAGGGAGTCTTCCCGAGCCAGGGATAGAGTCCATGTTTCATATGTCTTGCATTGGCAGGCAGGTTCTTTACCACTTAGTGCCACCTGGGAAGCCCTTTTTTCAGATGTGATTATGGACTAATATAAGTGACATTTATGCCATAGCATTTTTTTAATGTGGACCATTTTTAATGTGTTTATTGATTTTGTTACAGTATTTTTTCTGTTTTATGTTTCGGATTTTTGGACCAAGGCATGAGGGATCTTAGCTCCCAGACCAGGGATCAAACCCACACCCCTGCACTGGAAGGTGAAGCTGAGCCACTGGGCCACCAGGGAAGACCCTGTGCCACAGCATTTTAAATTCACAAAGCATCTTAGAAGTGTCCTTCCATCTGTCAAATTGTTATACCATCCTTTTCACTCATCGCTCTATTACCGGATGCATTTTCATAATGCCTGAACATAGAGACATAAAAAAGGAGAAATGTCTATTTGCTTCTGCCATTTCTATTTTAACAGGCAACATTTAGAGCCTATGATAGTCAACAATTCTAACTGTATTCGAATTAAAAATGAGAAGGATAAAAATAAGAAAAGGTAAACTTCTTTAGAAATGAGAGGCAGAACCATTGGAGGTAATATTTTAATTGAGACTGGCTAGCAATGGCAACCCACTCCAGTACTCTTGCCTGGAAAATCCCATGGACGGAGGAGCCTGGTAGGCTGCAGTCCATGGGGTCGCTAAGAGTCAGACATGACTGAGCAACTTCACTTTCACTTTTCACTTTCCTGCATTGGAGAAGGAAATGGCAACCCACTCCAGTGTTCTTGCCTGGAGAATCCCAGGGATGGGGGAGCCTGGTGGGCTGCCGTCTATGGGGTTGCACCGAGTCAGACATGCTTCAGTCATGTTCGACTGTGCGACTTCACAGCAGCAGCAGCAGCAGCAGTGACAGGTGAAATCTGTTTTCAATTCTTCATCAGTAAGGAAGGACACACTGAGTTGGGCTGTTCAGATCTGATAGGACTGTCTACATCTTCAGTTTGATTAAAAAGGTAAAATGGTCAGTCATTTTTATTTTCATTTATATTGATTTGACAGAAGTTTTCATTTCTGATATTCCAGATGGAAAAACCTCCTGACAAATTGTTTATTTATAGTAACTGTTGTTTATTATAAACACTGTTTATGTATAACAGCTGTTGTTGAGTCCCTTGGTTGTGTCCAACTCTTTGTGACCCCATGGACTGTAGCCCAGCAGGCTCCTCTGTCCATGGGATTCTCCAGGCAAGGATACTGAGTGGGTTGCCGTCTCCTCCTCCAGGGGATCTTCTGGATCCAGGGATCAAACCCGTGTCTCCTGCAAGTCTCTTGCATTGCAGGTGGATTCTTTACCACTAAACCAAGGAAGCCCTGTAATAACTGTGAAGTGAAAGTAGCTCGGTCGTGTCCTACTCTTTGTGATCCCATGGACAGTCCATGGAATTCTCCAGTTCCCTTCTCCAGGGGATCTTACCAGCCCAGGTCTCCTGCATTGAAGGCAGATTCTTTACCAGCTGAGCCACAAGGGAAGCCCAAGAATACTGGAGTGGGTAGCCTACCCCTTCTCCAGCAGATCTTCCTGACCCAGGAATTGAACCAGGGTCTCCTGCATTGCCGGTAGATTCTTTACCAACTGAGCTAACTGTTCAGTTCAGTTTGGTTCAGTCGCTCAGTCGTGTCCGACTCTTTGCAACCCCATGAATCGCAGCACGCCAGGCCTCTCTGTCCATCACCAACTCCCGGAGTTCACTCAGACTCACGTCCATTGAGTCAGTGATGCCATCCAGCCATCTCATCCTCTGTCATCCCCTTCTCCTCCTGCCCCCAATCCCTCCCAGCATCAAGAGTCTTTTCCAATGAGTCAACTCTTCGCATGAGGTGGCCAAAGTACTGGAGTTTCAGCTTTAGCATCATTCCTTCCAAAGAAATCCCAGGACTGATTTCCTTTAGAATGGACTGGTTGGATCTCCTTGCAGTCCAAGGGACTCTCAAGAGTCTTCTCCAACACCACAGTTCAAAAGCATCAATACTTTGGTGCTCAGCTTTCTTCACAGTCCAACTCTCACATCCATCCATGACCACTGGAAAAACCATAGCCTTGACATCAAATATATCTTGCATCTGTGGATTTGGCAATCTGCCTCCCCGCCCCACCCCAGCACACTTCCTGAATCAGGTATACTATTCCAGTTGTCTTTAGATGTTGTGAAATCTTCATAGCACTTTGTCCTTATAGCTCTACAGAGGAAAAGACTACAGTTTTTTTTTTTTTTTTTTTAATAATGTGTGCTTTATATTGGGCTAGGTTCATCATGAACATTGTTTCAACTACCTTCTACTTTTGAAAATATCCTCCATTTTACAAATGAGAACATTGAGGGTCAAGCTATAATGTGATTGTTCTAGGTCACCTAATGAAATAAAGGACAAGCCATAGACTGAAACATGGGCTTTTTTTCTGACTTTAAAATATTTTTTCTACTTTGCGTGTTTTTGAAAAATTCTTGCTTGGATCTGAGTTTTGGGCATGCAGACAGACCTGATGCATTTTGAATATGTCTCCTTTTCATGAAAGCAGATGGAGCTAAATCGAGTGCTAGTTTCTTTTCTAAGTCTTTCTGGGTGACTCCGCGGTAAAGAATCTGCCTGCAGTGCAGAAGATGAGGGTTTGATCCCTGGCTTGGGAAGATGCCCTGGAAAAGGAAATGGCAACCTGCTCCACTATTCTTGCCTCAAGAATTCTATGGAGAGAGGAGCCTGGTGGGCTACAGTCCATGGGGTCACAAAAGAGACACAACTTCGCATTAGCATTTCTTTCCTAAACTGTGCTCACCCATGGTTTAAATGTATATATTATTCAGGAGTGACACAAAAATTAGCCCACGGGGGTAACTTCTTTTGTTGCCTTTCAAAGGAGAGAATTCTGGCCATTTGTCCACTGTGTGTTAGTCGCTCAGTTGTGGCTGACTGTATGCGACCCCATGGACTGTAGCCGGCTGGGGTCTTCTGTCCATGGAATTTTCCAGGCAAGACTCTGGAGTGGGTTCCCATTTCTTTCTCCAGGGGATCTTCCCAACCCAGGTCTCCGGTATCACTGGCAAATTTTTAGCACTGAGCCACCAAGGAAGACCACACCCGACATGCTGACTGCAGAGACATATATGGGAGTCCTTTGAGAAATGACTTTCTTCCAGGTTTACAGATGAGTGTTTTAAAATTTAAAGCTTGCCTTTTGCATGTTTTTTTTTCACTCTTGCAAGTATGGCATAATGATATATAAACTAGAAAATGTTGATATAGAGAAAATAAAATAACTTCATTTTTCTTTAAGTCATGAAGCATCAGGATGAAGAAGCAGATTCTCTTTAAGTGCCTGAAAAATAGATCTGCTTTTTCTCAGTTTCTAACAGGCCATAATCTTTCTTTTCAACCACTTGAATATATGCATATAAGACATTTGATTTTTGTAGGTGTAAACATTCTTACTATAACACTACAGCCATGTTGCTTACATTTGTAATCTTGAAACTGTGGTTGTATAAATTTAAAGGCTGTCACAACTGAGCAACTGCTGACATTCACTTCTTGTTATGAATTTGGCAAATCAATCTACAGAACAAAAAATCGAGGACACGCCACACACAGAGAGACAGATGCACTGAATCTCTAGAGGAAATTTTACTGTGGTTTATCTGTCCTTTAGTGTCTCTGAGGGCTTCTCTGCTTTCAGGTATATTCTTGGAGGGCTTTTAAGATTTCTTTAGAAAAAATCCAAGTCAGCAGGATATCATTTAGTAAATGAGTAGCTCTATGGCATTAGGGTTCATGAACACTTCACTCTCCAAGCCTTTGTGTGTTAGACTGCAGTGTCTGCATGGTGGGTCACATCCATGTGTACATGCAATGGGTCTTCCCCGGTGGCTCGGTGGTAAAGAACCCACCTGCCAACGAAGCAGACTTAAACGTGGGTTCAATCCCTGGTTTGGGAAGATCCCCTGGAGGAGTGCACAGCAACGCAGTTCAGTATTCTTTCCTGGAGATTCCCCATGGACAGGGGAGCCTGGTGGGCTATAGTCCACAAGGTCAAAAAGAGTCAGACCTGACTGAAGCCACTTGGCACCGCACACAGCGCACACTATGCGGCAGCCTGTATGCTGTCTTTCATTCAGTTGGGACCTTCAAATGTGTGTAGGTCCTACACACAAATCTACAGCAAGGATTCCTCTTTTTCTTCTCCTAACAACCCATCAGTTGGTGTTCATCTGGCATCTTTATTGATTCTCTACAATTTTCTATTGTTCATTTTGACCAATATATGCTATAGCTCATATGGGCTGGCTTTGCACACTGAACACCTGATGCTCATTCTCTAGGAAATGGCCTTTGATCCAACATAATGAGGATCAAATTTGAGTCGGGTACAGTAAATAGAGCTTTCCTTGTGGTGCCATGAATATTTAAGTGGCAAACTCTTTCTAGCACATTGCCTCTTATTGAAGTAAATCTCTTGTTAGTGTTATTAGACTGTTTCATATGATGGTTTAAATTTATAAAGTCTTTTGGATAAGGTTTATTTTGGCTACTGAAATTAAATGGCATTGGATTTCTTGTAATTTAGTGATATATTTTCACATAATGAGTCATTAATGTATAAGGCTGGTAGGATATCATTGGTGTTAAGACCCAGGGATTTAGTTATTAAAAAACTAATATATGGAGACACTCACAAAACTTTGCAATTGGAGTCTACTTAGAACCATGATTTTGTAATCACTTATACCAGCAGATATTGATTAGATGCGTTTTAATATGTAAAAACACATAGCATATGAGAACTTTGGTGAACTCAGCACTAATTCTATTCAGAAAATTCATAAAATCCAGTATTCTTGCCTGGGAAATCCCACAAACAGAGGAGCCTGATGGTCTACAGTCCATGGGGATGTAACTTACCACCTAAACAACAACATTCATGGAAGATTTAAAGGACAGTAAAGTTAATTTTATTAAATTGCATTTTCTGTAGTGAAACTGATTAAAATTATGCACTCGAAAAATGCAAAAGCTATGGCAAACAAGTTAAATGTCATACAAATAAAAATTTATTTGAAAGAGAAGTAGCCATGGAAATATGTAAGCTCTGGTTTGGTAAGTTTAAGCATATCTGAGATCTTTGTTCCTAGATGTGGTACAGAAAAAAATGTTCAGTGTGGAGAAGACTTGTCAGGAATATAGCCATGGGTCCAGGAAACTATCCTTGAAAATCCATAGGTCAGCTTATAGGAATCAAGAAAGATGAACAGGAGTGGCCACTGGGAACTGGAGGCCAGATGTTTAGGGCTTCCTTGGTGTCTCAGTGGGTAAAATCCTCCTGCAACATGAGGTACACAGGAGATGTCCATTGGACTTCTTCTGTCCCATGGACAGTCACAAAGAGTCAGACAAGACTGATCAACTAAGCATGAGGGCAACAGCAAGCCTATGCAAAGTGCCAGTCATCCTGAAGACAAGGCGCTTATATCAAAATGTGTATCAGTGTATCATTTCCTTCATCGAGAAAGTCTTCATGTGAACAGTGTCAGCTGGACTGCTCTGGGACATCATTGGTTTATATTCTGATGCAAGCTACTTATCTTGTCATGGACCTGGTTTTGGAGGATGGGCAGCGGGTCCATCAGCCAGACTTTGGTATTGAAGACACTGTGCTGACATCTGGGACCAGCTTCTGCACACTGCTCTGTGTTGTGGGCTGTCCTGCATGTGATGTGTGGTGGGTGCTAGAACCCTTCTTCAGCTTCTACACACTCCTCACTCACTGCCACTGGCACCTGCCTGGTAGCTGTGACAATCAAAAATGTGTCCAAGGATGGCCAGTGTCCTGAAAGCTGGGGTGAAGGTGGGGGAGGGAGCAATGGTTCTGGCTGTGAATAACTGGCCTGGAATAGTTCTGACTTTCCACACGATCTCTTTGTAGGGGCCATTCACAGCGCCTAAATGCTAATCTGTGGATAAAGTCCTAAGTATTAGCAATTTTTGTGGGCTCACTCTCAGTTTGTCATTAAAGAAAATCATCATCCATACAAAGAGATAGTGTGGAAATTCACTGGGGGTCTTCCCTGGTAGCCTAGCTGGTAAAGAATCTGCCTGCAGTACAGGAGACCCCAGTTCGATTTCTGGTTGGGAAGATCCCCTGGAGAAGGGATAAACTACCCACTCCAGTGTTCTCGGGCTTCCCTGGTGGCTCAGATGGTAAAGAATCTGCCTGCAATGGGGAGACCTGGGTTTGACCCCTGAGTTGGGAAGATCCCCTGGAGGAGGGCAAGGCAACCCACTCTAGTATTCTTGCCTGGAGAATTCCCATGGACAGAGGAGCCTGGTGGGCTGCAGTCCATGGGATCGCAAACAGTCAGACATGACTGAGTGACAAGCACAGCACAGAATCCTGAGCTTGTTTAGAGTAACTCACAAAGTCATATGGCATTCATTTATCATGTAGTTTCTACAGAGATGCTCAAGCCTGATACCAGGAACAGGGCCTGATTTATCAATGAAAATGGCCACAGACAAGACTGTCTAGTCATCTTTGCCATTAGAAAGGGTTTTCCAGGTACCTCAGTGGTAAAACAATCCTCCTGTAATATAGGAGACATTGGAGACACAAGTTTGATCCCTGTGTCAGGAAGATCCCCTGGAGAAGGAAATGGGAACCCACTCCGGTATTCTTGCTTGAAAAAATCCCATGGACAGAGGAGCCTGGCGGGCTGCAGTCCATGTGGTCACAAAGAGTTGGACACGACTATGACTGAGCACACAGGCATGCCATTAGAAAAGTAGAAAGTGAATTAAGCTCTATATTTGAAAAGAAATGTTCATTTAAAATGTCTTTCTATAATGGAATTAACTGTGTACTACAATGTTAAAAAAATATATGCCTGACCAACTGTTCTGTGAATACAAAAAGACCTGTTTACTTTCCTTTGGTTACTCATAAGTAATGGCAGTAATAATGGTAACAACAATAATATAACTTGCTTACATTTGGAGAATACCTTGTACTTCTCAAAATGCTCTCACAGACTTTGTTTCCTTTCATCCTTAGTTCAGGATCTCTGTCTGCTGTATATAGAACCTGTACACTGGTCTTTCTCATTCTAATAGAAACAGAGAGATCACAGAAACATAGTAACTTTGGCTCTTCTATGTAGACACATACACACACCCCACTTCCTCTCCACTTTCCTAGAGAATAATGTCCAAGTGAGTGTTTCTGCATTCTGCTTGATAAAGAAGCCAGTCTAAATCACTATACAGCCTAAAAAATAAAATAAATAAATCTGGCTTTAAATAGTAGGTCCATAAGTATGTTTTATTTCTTGAAATAGTGATATATTCTCCATAAATCTGAAACCAGAAGGAGTTCATGGATCATGCATTTATGCTCTGTTGGGTACAACTCCTTGCGACCCCATTGACTGTAGGCCCCCAGGCTGTTCTGTCCACAGAATTTTCCAGGCAAGAATAATGGAGTGGGTTGCCATTTCCTCCTCCAGGATTTTGAGGGGTTCTGTTTGTAAACCATTGAACTGTAACCAAACTAATGGAACCTGAGTGATCCCACTGGTCTGCAGACAAAGTTGATTCTGTCCTGCCCATTTCCCACTTCTGTATCATCTGCCTCACTTCACTCATCCTATGTTCCTGGAGAACAACTTTTCTTTAATCCCTCTTTGATAAATTAAGATGATGATTCTATGAGAAACAGTGGTTGAAAGGCAATTCAGAATATAGTAATACAAAGGCCAGCATAGAATAGTGATTAATTCGAGACAGCCAGTGTGTCAGGCACTTCGTACCTGACAAGGTGCATACTGCTTGACATTCGTTGGGTCATCTTTAATACAGCAGAGTTTGGTTTTGTTCAGCGCCCCCACCCACCTTGTGGCAGGGAGCAGACTGCATGTTGTTGTATGTGTCTGGTGTCATGTCAGTGATGCGCATCCTCAATGGGGACTCTTCACAGCTGCCTGAACTACAGCCCTGAGATGAAGAACAGGTCCAGCTCTCTGCAGGAGCTCTGGAGGGGATGCAGAGATGCAGTTAATACAGTGTGAACCCCCACACTATGAAAGACTCTCCTCATTTCTAGCCTTTCTCTCTTTAATGTCTATTGGAAAACGAATGCCATTGGATGTTTACAGATTGCTCAGCAATAAAGAATCCACCTGCAGTACAGGAGAAGCAAGAGACCTGGGTTCAGTCCCTGGGTTGGGAGGATCTCCTGGAGGAGGGCATGACAACCCACTCCAGTATTCTTGCCTGGGAAATCCCATGGACAGAGGAGCCTGGTAAGCTACAGTTCATTGGGTCACCAAGAGTTGGGCATGACTGAGCACACACACAACACACAAATTTTTACTTGTACAAATAAAACTCTTACGAAAATTCTTACACTTAAAAACACATCTCTGATTTCCTCATGATCAATTTGTGTTGTGTATGTGTTAGTTGCTCAGTCGTGTCTGACTCTTTGCGACCCCATGAGCTGTAGCCCACCAGGCTCCTCTGTCCATGGGATTTTCCTGGCAAGAATACTAGAATGGGTTGCCTTCCCCTCCTCCAGGGGATCTTCCCCACCCAGGGATCAAAGTTTCATTTCCTGCACTGTAGGTGGATTCTTGACTTGCCAGGTGGCACTCATGGTAAGGAATCTGCCTGCCAATGCAAGAGATGCTAGAAGTGTGGGTCTGATCCCTGGTTGGGGAAGATCCCCTGCAGAGAAAATGGCAACAAACTCCAGGATTCTTGCCTGGGAAATCCCATGAATAGAGGAGTCTTGCAGACCACAGTCGCTGTGGTTGCAAAGACATGACTGAGCAAATAAGTACACATATGAGCACTTTGCTTGTCAAATGTGGTGCAACCATTTCTTTTCTGGTCAGTAGCACTTATACTTTCTCCCCTTTACATTGTATATGTCACACCTATCAATCTTCTTTGCAATTTCTTGGTTCAGTTCAGTTCAGTCGCTCAGTCGTGTCTGACTCTTTTTGACCCCATGAATCGCAGCACGCCGGGCCTCTCTGTCCATCACCAACTCCTGGAGTTCACTCAGACTCACGTCCATCGAGTTAGTGATGCCATCCAGCCATCTCATCCTCTGTCATCCCCTTCTCCTCCTGCCCCAATCCCTCCCAGCCTCAGAGTCTTTTCCAATGAGTCAACTCTTTGCATGAGGTGGCCAAAGTACTGGAGTTTCAGCTTTAGCATCATTCCTTCCAAGGAAATCCCAGGGCTGATCTCCTTCAGAATGGACTGGTTGGATCTCCTTGCAGTCCAAGGGACCCTCAAGAGTCTTCTCTAACACCACAGTTCAAAAGCATCAATTCTTTGCGCTCAGCTTTCTTCACAGTCCAACTCTCACATCCATCCATGACCACTGGAAAAACCATAGCCTTGACTAGATGGACCTTTGCTGGCAAAATAATGTCTCTGCTTTTCAATATGCTGTCTAGGTTGGTCATAACTTTTCTTCCAAGGAGTAAGCACCTTTTAATTTCATGGCTGCAGTCACCATCTGCGGTGATTTTGGAGCCCAAAATATAAAGTCAGCCACTGTTTCCACTGTTTCCCCATCTATTTCCCATGAAGTGATGGGACCAGATGCCATGATCTTTGTTTTCTGAATGTTGAGCTTCAAGCCAACTTTTTCACTCTCCACTTTCACTTTCATCAAGAGGCTTTTGAGTTCCTCTTCACTTTCTGCCATAAGGGTGGTGTCATCTGCATATCTGAGGTTACTGATATTTCTCCCGGCAATCTTGATTTCAGCTTGTGCTTCTTCCAGCCTAGCATTTCTCATGATGTACTCTGCATATAAGTTAAATAAGCAGGGTGACATATAGCTTTGACGTACTCCTTTTCCTATTTGGAACCAGTCTGTTGTTCCATATCCAGTTCTAACTGTTGCTTCCTGACCTGCATATAGGTTTCTCAAGAGGTAGGTTCTTGGTTAGTTTTCTCATTTTTTTTCTAATCCTTCTACTGTTGTTCAGTTGCTCAGTCATGTCCCCTCTTTCACCCCATGGACTGCAGCATGCCAGGCTTCCCTGTCGTTCGCTATCTCCAGAGTTTGCTCAAGTTCATGTCCATTGAGTCAGTGATGCTATACAACCATCTCATTCTGTGTCTCTCCTTTCTCCTCTTGCTCTTAATCTTTCCCAGCATCAGGGTCTTTTCCATTGAGTCAGCTCTTTGAATCAGGTGGCCAAAGTATTGGAGCTTCAGTTTCAGCATTAGTGCTTCCAATGAATATTCAGGGTTGATTTCCTTTAGGATTAACTGGTTTGATATCCTTGCAGTCCAAGGGACTCTCAAAAGTCTTTTCCAGGAACTCCTATTGTCTTATTCTTTTCTCAAACACTTAGCCCCCTAATACGTTCTGGTTTAATTTTGTCATTGTACAATGGTGTGGTATGCAGTTACCACTGACTCTATGTTGTGTCTGTGGAGGCAGAGCCTCACCCCAGGCTGCATGGGGCAATGGGAGGTGGAGGCCTGTCCAGACTGATGGCCCAGCTTGCTGACAGCACAGGCCTTTCAGAGAATAGACACATCAAAACCAAAGCTCATCTGCCTGCAGTCTCTGAACTGTCTGTCTCATCCCTGGGCTGAGTGCAGCCTCAGCTGTTTCTCATGCAAGTCCCTTTTTTTCTGGGTTTATTAAAGGGAGATCGTGGAGAATCAGGCTGATTGAGAATGAACTGTCTTTGAAGGCAGTTTTCTGAGCTAGAGGACATGCAGTGGACTCTTTGGGCTGGCTGAGAAGCCCTGTGTACCGTGATCTCCCTTTACTCACTCTCACTGCTATCTGCCAGCCTTTCCCTTCTCAGCACTAGTTGTGTCTCCCAGGGCACTTCCCAGTGGTAAAGAACCCAGCTGCCAGTGCAGGAGACTTAAGAGACGTGGGCACGATCCCTGGGTCAGAAAGATCCCCACAAGAAGGAAATGGCAGCCCACTCCAATATTATTGCCTGGAAAATCTCATGGACAGAAGAGCCTGGTGGGCTACAGTCCATGGGGCTACAAAGAGTGGAACATGACTGAAGTGACTTAGCATGCACTCACGTGTTGCAAGGACTGTGTCCGCTCCCGCTCGATCAGGGGAATCAAAGCATTGCTGAGCCCTGGTGGGCCTGACAGGTGTGGGGAGGAGGGGCTGTAGGGCTTCTCATGAGGGCAGATGACCACATACTTACATGTCTTGAAAACACCTGCAAAACCATAAAATGAAGGAGTAATGCATACACAGCCTAGAAGCCACAGAAGAAGACAGGAGACTATTCAGAAGAATGATTTTAAAGAGCTCTGCAATTTTTCCACCAGAAGAAAGGCTTTAAAGCCCCACTTGGGGTGGAAGCTGAGATCCCTAAGTCATACTTGGTCATGGAATATGGTACCTGAATGTCTCTGTAGAATAAGAATTAAAGAATTTGAAGTGTATTGGTTGTGAAGAAAGAAAAGTTAGATGAAGATTTTCCAGAAGTGTGTTGCTTGTTTTGTATGACTCACCCAAAGCTATAAAATTAAGATATGCTCAGACTTAGATGTTTTCATTAAAACCAGTGGAGGAATATAGACCAAAGCTTAGAGGAACCCTAAAGGTTGATAAAGGAATACAACCAAAAGCTTAAAAAACTAAACTTAGCTAAAATCCCCAGAGTAGGGTCCACTATGTGGTGGGCACTGCTTCAAACCCTTTTGTTGTTCAGTCACTCAGTTGAGTCCAACTCTTTTTGACCCCATGGACTGAAGCATGCCAGGCTTCCCTGTCCTCCACTATCTCCCAGAGTTTGCTCAAACCCACATCCATTGAATCAGTGACATTATCCAACCATCTCATCCTCTGTTGCCCCCTTCTCCGCTTGCCCTCAATCTTTCTCCAGGTCCTTGACTTGTATTAACTCATTTACTCTCAAACTTCCCCTGGGAGGGGACACTACTGCTCTTCTCATTTTGCAGACAAGGAACTTAAGGCAGAGTCAGGTTAAGTCCTTTCCCAAGGTTATTTAGCTGGAAAATGGCAGAACCAGAATTGGAACCCAGGCTTTGGTGTTCGAGCTGCAGTCCTGAACCAAAAACTCGGAGATGAAACTAGTCAATCCTAAATGAAATCAACACTGAATATTCACTGGAAGGATGGTGCTGAAGCTGAAGCTCCAATACTTTGGCCACCTGATTCAAAGAGCTGACTCATTGGAAAGACCCTGATGCTGGGGAAGATAGAGGGCAAGAGAAGGGGGTGATAGAGGATGAGATGGTTAGATAGCGTCAGAACTCAGTAGACATGAGTTTAGGCAAACTTAGGGAGACAGTGGAGGACAGGGAAGCCTGGCACACTGCAGTCCATGGGATTGCAAAAACTGGACATGACTGAGTGACTGAACAGCAACAACAAAGAAAATTTTTGTTCGTACCTTGGTAGGAAAACACCTAGGCATGACGCAGACTGTGAGCTTAAAAACTCTTCTATGGGAAGTTACTTTCTCTTTGAGAGTGGGAAGAATGATACATCTTCAGTGCAAGCCCAGTGATGAAGATTCTTTAGTTGATCAAACCTCAGCCAGTCTCCCCTGAGTCCTTTTGGTGACGAAGTCTTCACCTTGGACCCAGTCTTGCTGGGTCAGCACAGCCAGGTTGTAGCAAAAATTCTACCCAGTCAGTTCACTAAGAATCTCCCCACCCTTGATGTCTGATCACCCTTGGCAAGAATCCCCCTACCCTTGAAGTCTCCTCTAAGTAATTATTATTGTTGTTATTTAGTCACTTAGTCATGTCCAATTCTTGGCTATCTCATGGACTGTGGCCTGCCAGGCTCCTCTGTCCATGGGATTTCCCAGGCAAGAACTCTGGAGTGTGTTTTCATTTCCTTCTCCACGGGATCTTCTCGACCCAGGGATTGAACTTCTGTCTGCTGCTTTGGCAGGCGGATTCTTTACCATTGAGCCAGCAGGAGAGCCCCTTCTTAGTGATTTTCCACCCATTATACTGTTCCTTCTGCTCACTGGCTGTAGATCCCTAGATGTCTTTGCTGTATTTGAAATTGAAACCAATCTTTCTTTGTATTGCAATGGTCATGGGCCCAGCACAGCAGTTCTTTTTTTAAATTTTATTTTATTTCTCTTTCCTTTTTTTAAAAAAAAATTTATGTATTTTAGTTGGAGGCTAATTACTTACAATATTGTGGTGGTTTTTGCCATACATTGACATGAATCAGCCATGGGTGTACATGGGTTCCCCATCCTGAACCCCTCGCACCTCCCTCCCCATCCCATCCCTCTGGGTCATCCCAGTGCACCAACCCTGAGCACCCTGTCTCATGCATCAAACCTGGACTGGCCATCTGTTTCACATATGATAATACACATGTTTCAATGCTATCTTAAGAAAGTCTTCCTTATGATTCTCAGAGGTGCCAGAAGAATAATTTTGTATTTAACACCAGTTCTCTAAAATGTTTTGTGAACGGCCATTATAACTGGTTAACCTTGACTAGACTTCTGAAAGCCACTCCTCTCATGTGGTTTTAACACAGGTGCATTATTTCAGCTATGCCTTGATGGGTGTGCTGGATGTGACTTCATCTGTCTTTGGTAGGTAGATTCTGAGGAGACAGGAAACCCGTCAGCAGCGGGGCTATGAAGCGATTTCAAGAGACATGTAAATGTAGCTGATCCAGTGGGTTCTGAGTTGCCCTGGCTATGCTCCTGGTGTTATAAATGCTCCACACGTGCTTGGTGGGACCATATGAGTAAGTTTCTTTTTAAGCAATTGTATGTACTTGTTTTAGTTTTGGCTCTGCTGGGCCTTCGATGCTGCATGAGGGCTTCCTCTAGTTTCTGTGAGCTGGGGCCATTCTTGGTTGCAGTGCTCAGGCGTCTCGTTGTGGTGGCTTCCCTTGTTGCAGAACCTGGGCTCGAAGGCATACAGGCTTCAGTAGTTGCAGCCCGGGGACTCTGTAGCTGTGTCTCCTGGGCTCAAGAGCACAGGCTCGGTAGTTATGGCACACAGGGTCAGTTGCTCTGCAGTGTATGGGATCTTCCTGAACCAGGGATTGAACCCGTGTCTCTTGAATTGGCAGGCAGATTCTTTACCACTGATCCATCAGGGAATCCCCTGCGTTTTTAAAGTTGAGGAGTTTTTCGAAGAATTTTCATCATCAGAAGAAACCAGAAGAATTTGTAACAGATGGCAGATGTTGACACAGAACAAGAGCAGTGGGGAGCAGTAAACTCACAACAGAGATAATCAAACACAAAACAACAACTTTATACCCTGAAGATCTACAGATGTTGAAATGTTTAGTAAATGCTAAGAAGCTCTGTAGTGAATGCTAAGATGCTCTGTACTGAATGCTCAAAGAAATAAAGAATACAATTAAAAAGATGACCATTAAACACAAAAATTTCAGGAATGCAAAGACAGTTTTGTTTTTTTTTTTTTTAAAGCAGAGTATTAAGATGTGAGAAATACAGTTGCTGACAGCAGAATCTTCATACAGGAAAATGGCAGGACAGACACTGCTGAAAGGACATTAGTGAACAGGAAGAATTACCTGAGGGATTTATCCGTAATACTCCATGAGAAAGGAGATAGAAATCATTAAAGAAAGATTAAAAGACATGGCAAATAAAATGAGAAAGTATAACCTATATCTAATTTGAGGTCCAAACAATCAAGAGAAAACAGAGAGTTTGGCCACCTGATGTGAAAGGCTGACTCATTGAAAAGGACCCTGACGCTAGAAAGATTGAAGGCAGGAGGAGAAGAGGGCAACAGAGAATGAGATGGTTGGATGGCGTCACCAATTCAGTGGACATGAGTTTGAGCAAACCTGAGAGATGGTGAAGTACAGGGAAGCCTCGCATGCTGCAGTCCATGAGGTTGCAAAGAGTTGGACATGACTTAGTGACTGAACAACAATAGCAAGAGGAAATGGATTTTAAAAGGCATTGGCTATTATAAACAGTGCTGCGATGAACATTGGGGTACACGTGTCTCTTTCCCTTCTGGTTTCCTCAGTGTGTATGCCCAGCAGTGGGATTGCTGGATCATAAGGCAGTTCTATTTCCAGTTTTTTAAGGAATAATAGCCAGGACATGGAAGCAACCTAGATGTCCATCAGCAGATGAATGGATAAGAAAGCTATGGTACATATACACAATGGAGTATTACTCAGCCATTAAAAAGAATACATTTGAATCAGTTCTAATGAGGTGGATGAAACTGGAGCCTATTATACAGAGTGAAGTAAGCCAGAAGGAAAAAAATAAATACAGTATACTAACGCATATATATGGAATTTAGAAAGATGGTAACAATAACCCAGTGTACGAGACAGCAAAAGAGACACTGATGTATAGAACAGTCTTATGGACTCTGTGGGAGAGGGAGAGGGTGGGAAGATTTGGGAGAATGACATTGAAACATGTAAAATATCATGTAAGAAACGAGTTGCCGGTCCAGGTTTGATACACGATACTGGATGCTTGGGGCTAGTGCACTGGGACGACCCAGAGGGATGGTATGGGGAGGGATGACCCAGAGGGATGGTATGGGGAGGGAGGAGGGAGGAGGGTTCAGGATGGGGAACACATGTATACCTGTGGCATATTCATTTTGATATTTGGCAAAACTAATACAATTATGTAAAGTTTAAAAAAAAAAAAAAGGCATTGGCCGTCATAGTCCAAGAAATCCATGTACCCACAGCTCTGGGCAGCATGGTGCATTTCAAAGAGAACAAATAAAAAGACATTCGTGTCTAGACACAGAATAGTGAAATTGCAGAGTGACAAAGCCAAGCTTCCTTTAAAATAGCCAGAGAGAAAGAACAAATCATGAGTAAAAATAAACACAAAAAGACAATTACTATAAAAGGATCGTCTCAACAGCAATTTTAAGAAGCCAGAAGGTGGTGGAATAATATCCTTAAATGTTGATTGAAAATAAATGTCAGACTAGAGTTTGTATCCAGCAAAACAACCTTTCAAGAATGAGGACTGAGAAATTTTAACAGCAACAACAACAACACAACACCAAAAAAGACTTGTTGGAGTATATCACCTGAGAGCTGCTGTAAATAGCACACTTTATATAGAAGCAAAAGGATCTTAGAAGGTAACTTGTAATGCATGGGGAAATCTAAACATTAAGTACAATATGGCAAACAAATTCTGAATGTAAACAAAAACAGCCTGTATGAAATAATGAATATTAGAAGGTTAAAAAGATAGAATGAAAATATTGAACAATGATAGTTTATGATTAGCACTGTCTCGAGAGTTTGTTTTCCTTGAGAGAGGTGTCCAACTTATTTAAGTTAGAATGTTTCCTCTTACATAGATTATATGCCATAGGTAACCACTGAAATAGCAAGAAATAAAATGTATAAACCCACAGTAATAGGAGAAAGAATGGGAAGAAATAAACATACAGTACAATAATTTAATCTTTAAAAAGAGAAATACCTGTGGTGGATTCATTTTGATATTTGGCAAAACTAATACAATTATGTAAAGTTTAAAAATAAAATAAAATTAAAAAAAAAAAAAGAAATATAGACAAAACAGAAGGAAAGGACCAAAAAAGTTAATAGTGGAAGGAAGAAGTTTGAATGTGTCAATAGTCAGAGGTAAGTGACTTTGCCAATTAAAGTAAAGGAATAGTCAGATCAGATTGAACAATTGTCCAGGTGCTGCCTATAGGAGATACCTAAAGTATAAGCTCAGAAAAGTGGAAAATAAAGGATAGAAAAAAGATCTGTCAGTCAAATAGACCCCAGGCCCATAAAGCAGAACTTGTAATGACTGTTGGGCTTCCCAGATGGTGCTAGTGGTAAAGAACCCACCTGGCAATGCAGGAGATGTATGAGACAAAGGTTCAGTCCCTGGGTGGGAAAGATCCCCTGGAGGAGGAAGTGGCAACCTAGTGCTGTATTTTGCTGGGGAATCCCTGCTGGTGGGTAGAGTCCATAGGGTTGCAAAGAGCTGGACATGACTGAAGCAACTTAGCTTGCGGCACACGCGATGACTATTGTCAGCTCTAAGACAAAGGCAACCCACTACTTAATGATAAAAGTTCCAACGCACCATGAAGATGTAAAACTTGTAACTGTATCTAATGATATAGCCTCAAAAAATATAAGGGAAATATGTGATGGAAGTTACAGGCAGAAATTTTCAACAACACTACCAGAGAAGGAAATTTCAAGAGAATCTTATCAGTTCCTGATCAATAAAGCAGAGAAGAAACCCACAGACGTATACGAGTTCCAAGTAGCCCGGCTGTGCCGTTCACCTGACATACAAATACAGGACTTGCTTTTGTATATTTGATTTTTTATAGTTATTGGATAAATAGAGAATACACATCTTCTTAATTAAAACCTAATTGGTACTATATGAGTCCATAAATCAGATTTAACAAATTTGACAGAATAGGGTCATAGACAACATATTCTCTAACCTCAGAGCAATTAAGTTAAAAGTTATTATAAATCAGTCAATACATCTCCATATATTTCAGAATGAAAAAATGCATTTAAAATAAGTCATGGGTCAAAGAAGAAATCTTAATGGAAATTTTAAAGACACTTAGAACGGATGAAAATGAAAAGGAAATTGCTTACAAAAATTTGTGGCATCAGCAAAAGTAGAGTTTCAGTGGAAATTTGTCATTTTAAATGATTATATTAGAAAAAGACAAAAGCTGAAAATCAATGAGATAAAAGTCCAACTTCAAGCTCTTAAAAGAAATACAAATAAACCTAAAGAAAGGAAGTAGCTAATGGCAGACGGATAACAATGAAAGAAAATAGACTAGCTCAACAGTTTCCAAAGTTGGTTTGTAAATGACCAAGAAAAAGGAAAACCTTAGTTGAGATTGACAAGACAGATTAGGGGTCAGGGTGGAGGAGGAGGAGGAGAGAGAGAGAGAGAGATCCATCTTTCATGAAATGGACAAAATCTTAGAGAAAGAATAAATTTCAAAACTGGCTCCAAAAGCAGTAAGACACCAAATAGTCCTATAACTATTTCAAAACATCTCCTGCAAACAAAACATCCCTCCTAGGTGATTTTATGAGTCAGTTCTACCACATTTGCAAAGATTAAGCCACTATATGCTCTGCTGTGCTAAGTCACTTCAGTCGTGTCCGACTCTGTGTGACCCCATAGACGGCAGCCCACCAGGCTTCCCCATCCCTGGGATTCTCCAGGCAAGAACACTGGAGTGGGTGATTAAGCCACATTAAGCCACTAGCATCTCACAATTAATCACTCCCTTTCATTGTAAAAGACTGATTTAATCTTGATATCAAAGCCAGACACGAAGGACTTTCCTGATAGTCCAGGGCTTAAAGCTCTGTGCTGCTACAGCAGAGGAGGCAAGGGTTCAGTCCCAAGTCAGGGAACTAAGATCCGACATGCCCCATGGAGCACAGCCAGAAAATAAAAAATATAAAAAAACAGAGATGAGATAAAAAATATTGCAAACCTATTTTACTTATGAAGATAGATATAATTTTATAATATAAAATATTTATAATCCCAAACTAAAAGTGTATAAAAAGATCACTATATTGTGTCCAGATTGAGGTTGCCCTGAAGATGTAAGTATGGATCGTTCTGCAAATTCTACTATTTTCAGTGACCACAGTGATTGAAAGACTGAGTCATATGATCATCTCAATGGATGTAGAAAAACTTGCAATAAATTCAACACTCATTCGTGATATAAAGGAAGCTTGTAATCTAAACTCATTTTCTTAAACTGATTGTTTACAAGCATTATTCTAAATAGAAAATTGTAAGTAGCATTCTTTTTAAATTTAGGACCAAAGATACCTATTTTCACTGCTTTATTGCTTTTAACATTTTCTTATATTCTGGTCTGTGCAATAATCTAGTCAGTGTGATAACAATTAAAAAAAATTAAAGCAGAAGATTTGAAAAAAGGAAATAAAACTGTCATTCTTTGAAAATGATTTGCTTATATACATAAAACAAGCAAGACTAAAGAGGCAAATAACTAGAAATGAGAGAAGAATTTAGCCAGATAGTTAACTGTGCAAAAGTTAACCGCATGCACAAGTGACATATTTAGAAAGAACAAATTAAAGGCAAAGACACCATTTATCATGGCAGCACAAGCTATTTAGCACCTTAGGGATAAATCTAACAGCTATTTTGCAGTGGGTTCTGTATAGAAAGGGCTTTCCTGATATATCAGTTGGTAAAGAATCCACCTGCAATTCAGGAGACCCCAGTTTATCCCCTGGAGAAGAGATAGGCTGCTCACTCCATATTCTTGGGCTTCCCTTGTGGCTCAGCTGGTAAAGAATCCACCTGCAATATGGGAGGCCTGGGTTCGATCCCTGGGTTGGGAAGATCCTCTGGAGAAGGGAAAGGCTACGCACTCCAGTATTCTGACCTTGAGAATTCCATGGAGTGTATAGTCCATGGGGTCCCAAAGAGTGGGACACAACTGAGTGACTTTCACTTTCACTTTCTATATAGAAAAGTACAGATGTTACAGAGTTATATTGAAAATGACAATGAATTGAGAGGTAGGACAAAATGGGATGAGACTGAGTGAAGAGAGATGTGGCTACAATAGAATAGAATAGAAAATTAAATAGAATAGAAATAGAAAAGAAACAGAATAGAAAATCAATCCCACAAATGTTGAGTCTTCTGAAAATGATCCATGTGTTCAATACAATCCCAATAAAAGTTCCAATATGTTTTGTGTGCACATGTGTGTATGTTAAATTTGACTAACTGATTCCAATGTTGATACATAAGAGCTGAAAATCTTGAATGGCTCCGATAAACTTGTAATTTGTGAGTTAATGATGCAGTCACTCAGTCGTTCAGTTGTGTCTGACTCTTTGCAACCCTCTGTCCATGGGATTTCCTAGGCTACAATATTGGACTGGGTTGCCCTTCCCTTCTCCAGGGGATCTTCCCAACTCAGGGATCAAACTCGTGTCTCCTGCATTGGCAGGGAGATTCTCAACCACTGAGAAGTCTAGAAAGCCCGACAGTGTGGTGGGGGAGTCTGAATTAGGAGAGACTGCAAGGAGATCCAACCAGTCGATTCTAAAGGAGATCAGCCCTGGGTGTTCTATGGAAGGAATGATGCTAAAGCTGAAACTCCAGTACTTTGGCCACCTCATGTGAAGAGTTGACTCACTGGAAAAGACTCTGATGCTGGGAGGGATTGGGGGCAGGAGGAGAAGGGGACGACAGAGGATGAGATGGCTGAATGGCATCACTGACTCGATGGACGTGAGTTTGAGTGAACTCCAGGAGTTGGTGATGGACAGGGAGGCCTGGCGTGCTGCGATTCATGGGGTTGCAAAGAGTTGGACATGACTGAGTGACTGAACTGAACTGAACTGACTGATGCCTAATTGATGATCTCATTACTTTTCATGCTGTTATCCAGAGAGAGCAATAAATATATTGACCTAAGTATTCAAAGCATACATGCTCTGTTTGGATTTTTCTCTATGATGTTAAGGATAGCATTTTGGAGTTTGTTTATTTTATTCTGTTTATTTTTGCTCCTTAGATTTATAGCATGCTATTAAATCATAATTGTCATTTCATAACACATGGCTATCATTGGTCAATACTTAGCTGTAATTTATTCTTCTTTATTTACACCATGAAAAAGGAACCACTATGAATCTGTCACCCAGTTCAAGAATTAGAACCTATATTATTAGTGTACAAAATTCAAACTAGAAATACAGTGAATCTGTTTTAAAGGGCACTCTTTGCAGTGGATATCTGTTACTATTGCTTGCCTAGTGTTCTTTGTTTTTCCTTCTGGGAAGGAGATCTAGCGATGATTTCTTTTAGGGAAACTCAATTCTTTGATGAGCTAATGAGATTGTCAATTCAGATTGCTTCTTGCCCTTAGCAGAGCTAAGGTTCAAAGCTTGACTCAAGCCCAGTCAAGATTTTCTTTCCTGGGCATTTGAACTTGGGAGGAGTCCTGTGTATTCAGAGGTCTTCTGGATGTCAGGATGCCCACTGCTTCCTGTTGATGAGAGACGCAGATCTGCCTTGGTTCCTGCTGTGGAAGCCTGGATGCTGTTTTCTTCTCTAGGTTCTGTGAGAAACACAATGGTCTTCTAGGAAATCAAGTTCTTAGCCTGAATCAATTTTAGTTGTTTGATTGCTTGCTGCTGCTGCTGCTGCTAAGTCACTTCAGTTGTGTCCGACTCTGCGACCCCATAGTTGGCAGCCCACTAGGCTCCCCTGTCCCTGGGATTCTCCAGGCAAGAATATTGGAGTGGGTTGCCATTTCCTTCTCCAATGCATGAAAGTGAAAAGTGAAAGTGAAGTCGCTCAGTCATGCCCAACTTTTAGCGACCCCATGGACTGCAGCCTATGAGACTCCTCTGTCCATGGGATTTTCCAGGCAAGAGTACTGGAGTGGGGTGCTATTGCCTTCTCCAGCTCCAGTACTTACAGCAACTACTCTCTGTATGCTGTGCTTGCATGCTCAGTCACTTCGTCTCTGACTCTTTGCAGCCCCATGGACTGTAGCCCACCAGGCTCTGTCCATGGAATTCTCCAGGCAATAATACTGGAGCAAGTTGCCATTTCCTCCTCCAAGAGATATTCCCGACCCAGGGATCCAACCCAAGTCTCCTGTGTCTCCTGCATTGGCAGGCAGATTCTTTACCACTGCGCCACCTGGGAAGCCCTGACCACTCTCTATATTAAATTGAATTGTCTATGTGACTAATGACCCAGCTTCACCAATGTGTGAGTATCTGAGATCTGAGTATAGGCGCATCATGCTTACCTTCTGTTCTTAGACACAATTCCCCACCAAGGAAAATAGTACTGAACAGCTAATATATCTAATTGGAATCAACAAACACATCTTCAATCTTTTTTGAAAATGTATCAATAAATAGGGTGAATGATACGATAAAAAGATACCCATGGCATCTCTAAAAGAAGGTAAAATCTGTTTACATAAGCCAGATTGATAGATTTCTATTTCTCAGGTAAAGGCTTTTGGGATAGGTTCTGTAAGGCCTCAGGCTCCAGGAGCCCCATATGTAACACTTCTTTCCTTCCCGTGGGAAACCGATGGAATTAACAGACTATTACACTGTCTGCTAAAACCAAGCACAGTTCCGCTCCTTCTACAGGTAGCCTGCTTGTCTGAGGTAAAGGAAGAGACCATAGGATGTCTCAAATTGATGTTTCAAAAACCCTGTTTGTTTAGAAACCATTTTTACTTGCTTTGTTTGACTTAGTAAAGCAGTGTGGAAAGTCTTCTCTTCAAAGCAATGAGGCCTGACTAGACACCGTCAGTGTAATAGTTTTTGCAGGAAGCAAAATAGTAGATTAGGAAACCCCCCTGTTCCCTTGGGTAAGGTCAGCTGGTTGTCCCCTAGAGGCTGGACTGTGGGAGGCAAGGCTGACCTTGTTGTCTCTGTTCTCATCACCAGATAAACCACACACACTCTGGAGCCCTGGACCAATTAGACAGTCGAGGAATCCTGCATTGGCAGACAGCTATCAACACTGCATCTGTGCATGAGTAGTGAGTAAATTAACAATAGCAAACCCTCTCCAATTATATCTGCTCAAATTAGTGTCTTTGGCCATTAGCTGATGAACCAGGTTACAAAGCCCCTTCATTTTATCAATTATCTTTCAACCAGCACTGTTTTTAATTTTTTTTTTATAACTTATTTTATTGATGTATGTTCATGCTAAGTTGCTTCAGTTGTGTCCAACTCTGTATGACCCTATGGACTGTAGTCCACCAGCCTCCTCTGTCCAAGGGATTCTCCAGGCAAGAATACTGGGGTGGGGTGCCATGCCCTATTGTCCACCTGCTATGCAGGAGACCCAGGTTCAGCTCAAGGGTCAGGAAGATCCCCTGGAAAAGGAAATGGCAACTCACTCTAGTAATCTTGCCTGGAGGATTCCATGGACAGAGAAGCCTGGTGGGCTATAGTCCATGGGGTTGCAAAGGGTCAGACATGACTGAGTGACTAAAACTTTCACAACATATAGTTGATTTACAGTGTTGTGTTAATTTCTACTGTACAACAAAGGGATTATTATACATATATATACACACACACACAAATATATATATATATACACATTTGTTTGTATTATTTTCCATTATGGTTTAATCACAGGATATTGAATATAGTTTTCTGTGCAATAAGTAGGACTTTGTTGGTCACCCATCCTGTATATAATAGTTTGTGTAAACCGATGTTTGGTGAATGTTTCAGAACTGCACCAATCGGTTTTATCCCTCCAGTATTTCTCCCATCCCTGATGACTTCCTATGGATGGATCTGTGACTGGAGTCTGATGGTATCCTTTGTAAATTTGCTCAGTAATCTTTTATGCAGTTTGTTTCAAAGTCTTGGATTCATTTAGATTCTCTACATGCTTGTATTCTGTCGTGGGCATCCACTGCTTCTTATCAGTGTTTGGTCACCCTTTTCAGAAGAGAATAATCTTTACTGGGAAAAAGCAAATAAACAAAAATTTGTTTCATACATTTCCTTTGAATTTTACCACTGGTCCAAAGCACTAAACTTATCTATTGGAACATAACTTAAAGTGCCCATTTGCATGTTCACGGTAAATCGATTGCTACATAACTCTTCATCATTATGTCCTCCACGATTTTAACATCTGTCTTATTCCTTCTTGGATATAGCGTTTGAGATCTGGCATTTCAGTGCTTCACGTAAGAGTCTTCTGTGGGCTTTTTCCTGTTAGCCAGTTTTTATTGTGGATTTACTTCAAGGAGAAACTTGCTACATTTTTCTTCTTTTTGAAGACACTGAGAGAAGGTAATTTATAAGATGAACTCATTTCTCTTCCTGAATCACAAAGCTGTGACAATGCCTGTACTGGAGTGGACCTTATGTGTACATGTGTATGATATGAGGAACTCATTTAATTCTGTGTTTAAACAATCTGTATACATGAAAGAAAAGTGAAAGCGAAGTCACTCAGTCATGTCTGACTCTTTGTGACCCCATGCACTGTAGCCTATGAGGTTCCTCCATCCATGGAATTTTCCAAGCAAGAGTACTGGTGCGGGTTGCTGTTTCCTTCTCTGGGGGATCTTACCAATCCAGGGACTGAACCCAGGTCTCCAGCATTGCAAGCAGTTGATCTTACCGTCTAGGGTACCAGGGAAGCTCTCTGTATTAATATACCTATTAATACATGTGCTGTGCTCAGTTGCTCAGTCAGTGTCCAACTCTTTGCGCCTCCATGGATTGTAGCCCGCCAGGCTCCTGTCCATGGGATCTCCCAGGCAAGAATACTAGAGTGGGTTGCTGTTTCCTTCTCCAGAGGATCTTCCCAACCCAGGGATTGAACCCCTGTCTCTTGTGTCAGACAGACAGAGAAAGACATATATCATATGATATCACTTATATGCAGAATCTTAAAAAAATGATACAAATGAACTTATTTACATTCAAAACTGGGCTAAATGAATATATACAATGGTTAGAGTCCTCAGAAATTCTGAGGAGGGGGCTGTATTATTTTTTATTATCTTATTCATATCAGTTCAGTTCAGTTGCTCAGTCGTGTCTGACTCTTTGTGACCCCATGGACCACAGCACTCCTCCCTGTCCATCATCAACTCCCAGGGTTTACCCAAACTCATGTCCATTGAGTCCATGATGCCATCCAACCATCTCATCCTTTGTCATCCCCTTCTCCTCCTTCCCTCAATCCCTCCCAGCATCAGGGTCTTTTCAAATGAGTCAGCTCTTCACATCAGGTGGCCAAAGGATTGGAGTTTCAGCTTCAGCATCAGTCCTTCCAGTGAATATTCAGGACTGATCTCCTTTAGGATGGACTGGTTGGACCTCCTTGCAGTCCAAGGGACTCTCAAGAGTCTTCTCCAGCACCACAGTCAAAAGCATCAATTGTTCGGCAGTCAGCTTTCACAGTCCAACTCACATCCATACATGGCTACTGGAAAAACCATAGCCTTGACTAGATAGACCTATGTTGGCAAAGTAATGTCTTGCTTTTTAATACAGTTTGCTCTAAAAAAAGGAATTTGGAAAATCTTAATTTCCTTGATAATCATTAACCAAAAAAGTGAGAGTGACACTTTTGATGATTTAGAGTCCTGACATAAAGATTTTTAAAGAACCACTGTTTTGTACATTAAGCCAATTGGATATAGAGTTACTTTTAATTTGCTTATTTTAAAAGTAAATTATTAATTAATTTTAAAAATAAATTATTTAAATTAATTTAAATTATGTAGTCCAGAGGACACAAATGAAAGACATAATTATTGAATATAGAATAGTCATATAAGTACATCTTTTCTAGATATTATGGGAATCATTATTGATATGTATAATCTCTCATTTTTCTTTTTCATGAAAACCAAACTGCATTTGCAGAGGTGGCGCTGTTCCCACTTCATCTGTGGTATAGAAAGCAGTCAGGGGAAAACAAAACACAAAAAACACAAAGCACCCAAACTGGAAATGCCTAAAAGGTAGATGAAACCTCTGTTATTCTTAGGCAAATAAAATTTTGTTATTCAAACTTTTCGAATTGTATGAAATCTTTTCTTAAGGTTTGACCTGAAGGATAGAAAGAATTAAGGGTGAGAGTGATTTGTAAAGAGAAAAATCAAAACCCTGAATGTCTTCTCAGGTTTTATATGATGGAAAATAGGAAGACATCCTAATTAGTGGTTGCAGAAGCATTAGGCCACTGGAAATTCAGAGGTATAGTTAGGAGAGGTGCACAGTTTTCTTGGTATTGATCAAGTAACACTCATTATCCCCGACTCAAGAACAAAAAATGAATAATGCATTAGAGATGACAAAGGAGTCTTAATGTCCAGGAAGGAAGCCTTTAAGAAATTTAATGACTTGGGGAGATTGTGCAAGATTATAATTCCTTGAGGAGAAACATACTGATAATAAAAACAAAGTGCAAAGAAAACACACTCTATCAAATATGAACATTTAAATAACGTGGAGATGAATCTGGCAGAATGAAACCTCTGACAAGGAGGAATCAATGACAACAGACCTCACCGTGACCTGCGAGGGGGTCGTATCTATAAGTACTTTCAGAAATATGATGCCATGGCTCAAAATTGTCTTCCTTTCCATTTGATCTCACAATCTACAATAGGAAGACAGGAAGATTTTAAAATATTACGATCAACAGAACAACATTAGGAGAGGAATAGCATGTGTGGTCAGGAAGTCATTAACCTAAAAAGATAAATCTTCAAATCTGTGAGATAATGATAAATGTTGATAAATGAATGAGACGATGACACACAAGATACCCTACCTCCATTTGTGTCATGAAACCATGCCTGTCTTTTCTCATTGCTTTTGGATTTGGTAAAGTTACTTATTATATATTTTGTCTAGTACTAGGCTATGGCACCCCACTCCAGTATTCTTGCCTGGAAAATCCCATGGATGGAGGAGTCTCGTAGGCTGCAGTCCATGGGGTCGCTAAGAGTTGGACATGACTGAGCGACTTCACTTTGACTTTTCACTTTCATGCATTGGAGAAGGAAATGGCAACCCACTCCAGTGTTCTTGCCTGGAGAATCCCAGGGACGGGGGAGCCTGGTGGGCTGCCGTCTATGGGGTGGCACAGAGTCGGACACGACTGAAGCGACTTAGCAGCAGCAGCGGCAGCAGGCTGTTTTGAGCCTTTGACCTCACACTTTCTATATCTACATTAAAAAGGAAGAAGCAAAAGGGTACAGGCATTTATAAGATTTCAACTATGCTCTAAGGAGCTGTTTATGATCTGATTTAATGTTTGCAAAAATTCACGTGGTACATAAAATTATGTTTATTTTCCAGATGATGAATTGCAAGCATGAGAGGCCAAAGGTTATTAAACTAGCAAATGACCAAGGTCAGTTAGGCAGTATGTTTTCCATGACACTCTAGTGATTTCTAAAGTAATTGGTAACCATTATTATGAACATAGAACACCTTGGAACCATCAAGGAATGATTAATATTCAGTGTATCCTATCAATGTAGTTTCAAAAGAGTAGAAATAATTCTTTCCTTCACATTCAACCTATTTGATTTGATTTTATCACTGGTGGTAGAAATACTACACTGTGGAGAACAGGATGGAGGTTTCTTAAAAAGCTAAACATAGAACCACCATATGACCCAGCAGTCCCACTGCTGGATATATATCCAGAGAAAAACAGAATTCAAAAGGACACGTGGACTCCAGTGTTCACAGCAACATTATTTACAATAGTCAGGTCATGGAAGCAACCTAAATGTCCAACAACAGATGAATGGATAAAGAAGATGTGTTATACATGTACAATTGAATATTTCTGAACCATATAAAGGAATGAAATAGGGTCATTTGTAGAGATGTGGATGGACCTAGAGTCTGTCATACAGAATGAAGTCAGAAAAACAAATATGGTATACTAATGCATATACGTGGAATATAGAGAAAACGGTACAGATGAACCTATTTCCAAGGCTGGAATCGAGACACAGACATACAGAATGGACTTGTGGACACAGAGGAGGAAGGGGAGGGTGGGATGGATCGATGAATTGGGAGATTAAGATCGGCATGTATGCAGTGCTATGTGTAAAATAGACAGCTAGTGGGAAGCTGCTCTGTAGCACAGGGAGCTCAGCTCAGTGCTGTGTGATGACCTAGGGGGTGGGATGGGGGCACAAGAGGTCTAGGAGGGAGAGGATATATGTGTATATGTAGCTGATTCACTCTGCTGTACAGCAGAAACTAATACATTGTGAAGCAATTATATTCCAAAAAAAAAAAAAAAAAAGAAATACTACAAAATGCTTAAGGGTGTAATGACGCACATGCCTCCTGCCAGCTGATGGCAACATGAGGGGCTTTCCTGAGACTGGGTGGGTCTCTCCATCGGGGAAGTAACTTTCACCAAGGATGAGGTCTGAGCGCTGCAGGGAGGGCTCTCATTTTCCTGGTGGTGTTCCAGCCTCTGCTTGGAGACCTGAGGTTCTCTGGCAGGTTCAACAGGTGTCTGGCTTTCCCTCCCCACTTCACGCTCAGCCCTGAAAAGTCTTTTACAGAAACACCACAGCAGCTTGAGACCTGTCTTGTCTGACTACTCAGGTTCCACTTCTTTGGAGCCCTCTGTGCACAGACCAATTTTGTTAAAAAGAGGCTTTGGTTCCCAGAGGAATCTTTAAACAATGTATCTGTATCATTAGTATTCTAAATAGTGGCGCTCCCAGGAGGCCTCTCTGCCAGTTTGATTTGCAGACAGGGGGCGGTGAGAGCGTTTGAATGGAATGAAAATGGTGCCACTCAGAGTCACAGAGGGATTGTCGTTCGAGTGGAAGAGAACAGTAGCCTGGGGCACAGTGGAGTCAGATTTAAAATAGGAAGTTTCCCAGGCTTCACAGGAGGGGAAATGAATCCAGATCTCCGACCTGCAAGGGTTCAGCTTTGTCAGAGGCTCTGTGGGGCCCTTGGAGGCAGAGGGTGAGCCATCTTGGGGAAAGCGCAGGAGGACGGAGTGTGTCCCCAAGGCAGGAACTCTGAGTGCAGAAGGACAATGGTGACAGGGAGCTGAACAGCTGGGGAACAGCTCAATGGAGTGGGTAAACAGTTTATTCCTCTCCAGTGGTCACGTACCGATGTGAGAGTAGGACCATAAAGAAGGCTGAGCCCTGAAGAATTGATGCTTTTGAACTGTGATGTTGGAGAAGACTCGTGAGAGTCCCTTGGGCAGCAAGGAGATTAAAACAGTCAATCCTCAAGGAAATCAGTCCTGAATATACATTTGAAGGACTGAAGCTGAAACTCAAATACTTTTGGCCACCTGGTGAGAAGAGCCAACTCATTGGAAAATACCCTGATGCTGGGAAAGATTGAGGGCAGGAAGAGAAGGGGGTGACAGAGGATGAGATGGTTTTATGGTCTCACTGACTCAATGGACATGAGTTTGAGCAACTCTGGGAGATGGTGAAGGACAGGAAAGCCTGGTGTGCTGCAGTCCATGGGGTTGCAAAGAGTCAGACGCAACTTAGTGACTGAACAACAAACTTTGATTGAGAGTAGATAGAGAGACACTGGATTTGTGTTTTTGTTTATAGCAGAGTCAGGGACCCTGCCAAGAGGTGGCTGGGTTTGTCCAGATGCAGAGAATGACCATATTCTTGATTGGAACCATGCCAGTGGTGTAGGGGGATGGGGCAAATAAAGTGATTCCTGAGACAGTTGAAAGAGAGAGAGAATTTCATGACTTATTAGTAAGTGGGATGAAGGAGTGGGAGGAATAAACTCCACTCCCTAATTTGAACAGTTAACATAATTTATAATCTAGGAACAATTTCAGAACTGAAATTTTACCTATTTTAAAAATTAGGTAGATGCTGCTGGGCCTTAATGATCACTCTGAGTTAGAGAAAGAGGGAATGTGATCTATTTCTAATTAACTAGGAAGATACTCTGCACTTTTATGGACACCCCAGCCAATCCTAGTATTGATACTCCATGCACAGCATCATTCCTGATGTTAAGCTCTCATAGTACAGTTTTCATTTGTTTAATTTTCTCCTGTTTATGTACAGGAGTGGCTAATCAGCATCTTGACTTTGGAGGTGTCATTCTGGGTCAACATCATGGTCCTTTGCAGATTTCTGATGACCCCAAAGGCTATACTGTGGAAGACTATAGATATTGCTTTGAAGACCCTAATGATAAAATATTAGGGGCATGTCCTGGACACTCCTAACTTCCATTTAACAACTTATTTAGAATACTGCATTTTTCTCATTATCTAACATGTTTATACTCTGGCATCTTTTTGTAGAGCATGAAAGTTAGGGAAGGAGTTTCTTAGGTCTGTTGCTTACCATGAAAAGTGAATGAAGGGAACAAAAATGGATGGGGTGGGTAGGGAGGTGGCAGAGGGGTTCAGGGTGAGGGGGTGACACATGTGTGCCTATGGCCAGTTTATGTTGAAGTATGGCAAAAAGCATCACAATATTGTCAAGTAATTATGCTCTAATTACAATAAGCAAATTAATTTTTTAAAAAAGCTAATTAACAAAAGAAGAAGTCTTTTGTCTGAAATGTTTTCAAAGTAGTTCAACCTTGCCTGTATGCTCAGTCGCTCAGTTGTGTTTGACTCTGTGACCCCATGGACTGTAGCCCACCAGGCTCCTCTGTGCATAGGATTTCCCAGGCAAGAATACTGGAGTGGGTTGCCATTCCCTTTTGCAGGGGATCTTCCCAAACCAGGGATTGAACCCACATCTCCCACATCTCCTGCATTGGCAGATGAATTCTTTACCACTGAGCCCAAGTCCAATTCATTCTTACTTTGTTAAAGGGAATTCAAATTTAAACAATGTTGTATGATTTTTACACATGACTTTAAAAATAATTTTAAAAATAAGATTGTCTGATTCCAGGAAAAGTGCTACAAAATGGATACATTTCTGATTTGAATATAAAATTCTATAAGCTTATGGAAAGTAATTTGTTAATGACCATCATATGAATATTGCTTGATTTTTCTTGGGGTGTACTGATTCAGCACATTTAAACCTACCATTCTATTATACATTGTTGTAGTGCGGGAAGAGCTTCCTTTTTTTAGCTTTTACGTTCCCCACTGGGCCTGGCATAGTATCTTGAACATAGGAAAGATCAAAATGTCAGTTAAATAAGTTTAAACTCAAAGAATACAAACGGTCATCATTCTCAATATCAAAATGAGAATTTTTTAGAGGGTATAGCATTTGAGGTTAAGTCTGTAGTGTCACCAAGACAAATCAACAATCAGCTTACATCAAAATTTCATTCTGAGCTTAATTTTATTTGATATTTTTCCTTAGAAAAATGAGCTAAATTAATTCCACTTAATTGAATGTTTTTGTTACTTTTCTCCTGACTGAGATTTTTACCATAGTATTTCTAAAGTGTCCTCCATGATTAATAACAAATCATGGAGGAAATTTTAATTTATAATGCTTTAATTTCTAATATTCTGTCACCATTAATTCTTCATCTGAGCTCTCTTAAATTATTCACAGATAGACTTTACATCTTTGAAGACACTTTATAATTTTTTTTTTTGTCAAATTCTGCTGCTAAGTCGCTTCAGTCATGTCCAACTCTGTGTGACCCCGTAGATGGCAGCCCACCAGGCTCCCCCATCCCTGGGATTCTTTAGGCAAGAACACTGGAGTGGGTTGCCATTTCCTTCTCCAATGCATGAAAGTGAAAAGTGAAAGTGAAGTCGCTCAGTCATGTCCGACTCTTAGTGACCCCATGGACTGCAGCCCACCAGGCTCCTTCATCTATGGGATTTTCCAGGCAAGATTACTGGAGTGGGTTGCCTTTTCCTTTTCCAGGGGATCTTCCTGACCCTTGAGCTGAACCTGGGTCTCCTGCATAGCAGGTGGACAATAGGACATGGCAACCCACCCCAGTATTGTTGCCTGGAGAATCCCTTGGACAGAGGAGGCTGGTGGGCTACAGTCCATAGGGTCATGCAGAGTTGGACACAACTGAAGCAACTTAGCATGAACATACTTCAATAAATGTTATAAAAAATTAAAAACAGTGCTGATTGAAAGATAATTGATAAAATGAAGGGGCTTTGTAACTGGTTCATCAGCTAACAGCCAAAGACACTAATTTGAGTGGATATAGTTGGAGAGGGTTTGCTATTGTTAATTTACTCACTGCTGCTGCTGCTGCTAAGTCGCTTCAGTCATGTCCGACTCTGTGCGACTCCGTAGACGGCAGCCCACCAGGCTCCCCCGTCCCTGGGATTCTCCAGGCAAGAACACTGGAGTGGGTTGCCATTTCCTTCTTCAATGCATGCAAGTGAAAAGTGAAAGTGAAGCTGCTCAGTCATGCGAGACTCTTTGTGACCCCATGGACTGCAGCCCACCAGACTCCTCTGTCCATGGGATTTTCCAGGCAAGAGTACTGGAGTGGGTGCCATTGCCTTCTCTGCATATAGAATAAGAGATGTGAGTGACTTGAAAATACTGAAGATAATATTTTCTTAAAATTTCTTAAAAATAAGAAAGTACTTTGACCTCTAACATTTAAAAAATTTCCACAGAAGCAAGCACATTTCCATGCTGCTGCAATCCTCTGAATTAGCTAGGGTGAGTTTTCTATTTTATTGATGTTGAGCAAGTAAAATGGCTTGTTCAGGTTTGCTTGGAAATTGAAATTCAAAGAATAGAAAACTACTTTGAGTCCTGATCTAGTTCTCGTTCCATGATATTATACATTTTACCTTTTTCATAGTAATAATAACTATGAGTAATAAACATACATCCTGTACCAGTTCAGTTGTGACTGCATCCTGACCGCAGTAATTACAGAGCATATGGAACAGAGAGTTCTGGGAGGTGGCTGTGGGTGTATGACCTCCAGTGCGCCAGTTCCCGTGGTGTATATACCTGCGGCAGGACTGACTTCAAGCTACCGTTGTGACACCGCAGAGTAGAGGCTTGTGACTGTGCACACACGATGCTCACACCAGCAGAGGCGTGTGTGTGTCTGCCCTACAGGACACGGACATATATGAGTACATGCAAAGCGTGCACACAAAGAGAGAAGCTGTCTTTCGGGAAGGGAGCCGATCACAGGGTGGGCATCCTTGATGGGAGGAGAGTTGCACCCCGATCCAGTGGTGCAGCCGTCACAGGGAACGGGAACACTGGGGTCAGAGAGCTGGGCACAGACAGGAGAGACTGGTCCTGTTACTAGGATTCCATACTCCCCTGATACTTACTTTATTGGCAGATAATTGAGAATCAAAATGGTATCTATTCAGTGTGCAATGTGATGATCTTATATGGTCACCTAACACAGTTGTCTGAATTTTTTTTTTTTTTTTTTGGTTTTCTGTAAGAATGCTTCAGATCTGCTTCTGTAGCACATTTCAAATATGTTGGGTTGGCCAGAAAGTTCATTCAGGTTTGTCCATAGGGTGTTACAGGAAAATTCAAGTGAACCTTTTGGTCAACCAATACAATATAGTATTGTTAGCCATAATTACAGTTTGTACTTTTATCAGAAAGTATTCTCCTTCTAACTGAAAGCTTATACTCCATTTCCCCCACATCCAAGCCCTCGGCAACCACCATTCTACTTTGCCTCTTTTGAGTTTGACTTCATTATTATTATTGTTGTTATTTAAAATTTCACATATAAGTGAGGCCACGTACTATATGTCTTTCTCTCTCTGGCTGATTTTACCTAGCATAGTACCCTCAAGACCCATCCTTGTTGTCACGAATGGCAGGATTTCCTCCTTTCTTATGACTGACTCGTATGCATTGTTTATGTGTATTGAATCTTTTCTATACATTCCCCTATCGACGGGCACTTGGGTTGTTTCTGTTATCTTAGCTATTGTGGATCATGCTTGAATGAACATGGGGATGCATACATCTTTGAGTTGGTGTTTTCATTTTCTTCAGATAAAGATCAAAAGTGGAATGGCTGGATCATATGGTAGTTGTATTTTTAGTTCTCTGAGGAACCTTCATACTGTTCTCCACAGTGGCTGCCCCAACTTGCATTCCCACCACAAGTGTAGGAGGGTTCCCTTTTCTCCACACCCTCACCCACACTTGTCACCTCCTGTCATTTTGGTAAAAGCCATGCTAACAGGTATGAAGCAATATCTCACAGAGGTGCATTTTTGTTTAGGAGATATCTGCTGAGGAATTAGGCATCATCCCTCCATAAACATTATGGGCAGGATATTTAGAAAATGGGAAATTCTGGGTTGTCCAGAAGGTGAGCTTTCAATTCTTTGAGAGGAGGATCAATCCATCCAGAAGGCGTTGATTTCTTCCTCCTCTTAAGAAGAGAGCATTTGAGGCTGAAGGGTGAGTGTCATAATGGTCCCATGCCTGCATTCCTTATTCTGAGGACAGTCTATCCAGTCAGCAGCATTGGCTAGGGTGGGATAAGACCTGCCCCTCAAGGTCACTGTGAGATTAACCCTGCACCAGAAATATTCAATGCAGAGTGCCCATCACAGCGAAGAGCACAGCACATCGTTCATACTGTTGCAGAATTCTAATCAGAACTTCTAGGAGATATTTTCCCCCAATGATGGTAAATGTCAAAATTCAACTCATTCTCAATATCCTCAACTTATTCCCATAGTTTCTCACTTTGGACTGCAGAAAGGAATCCATTGCCAAATCCATTAAAACAGAAACATTGCAAACTTGAGCAAAATCATGGAATCACATAAGCTGCCTCTCTGTTAATAATTTAGTACAAATCTAAATGTATTAGCTAGTCCTAAGACAGTTTGCCCTGTGCATTATTTATGGGGGCTTTCCCCTTTGGCAGACTACTACGTCATATTAATTTTTCATCAGGTCATGAAATTTTGTAAGTAATTCTCAAAGTCTGGTGAATGAAAAGAGAATTATCTCCAGGAAACATTATTACAATGCATCCTGTTTCTGGGAACACATTTACCATCCATTCTAAATACCAAAATAATTTTAAGAAGGATAGTTACGACAGATCATATATCCACTTTCTTTGAGTAAACATTGTTGTTGTTCAGCTGCTCAGTCATGTCTGACTCCTTTTTACCCCATGGACTGCAGCACACCAGGCTTCTCTGTCCTTCACTATCTCCTGGCGTTTGCTCAAACTCATGTCCATTGAGTCAGTAATGCCATCCAACCATCTCATCCTCTCTTCTCCTCCTGCCCTCAATCTTTCCCAGCATCAAGGTCTTTTCCAGTGACTTGGCTCTTTGCATCCAGTGGCCAAGGTATTGGAGCTTCAGCATAAATTTAGAGCTTATTGATAGATGTAAATCCCACATTTTCTGCCTTTAAAAAGGCAGCAGAGAGCAGAATATTTATAATTCTGATGCTAGCTTGCACTTTGGTGTCTTCCTCAGGGCTTTCCCCCAGCCCAGAGGAGAAATGGAAACTGATGATCTCTGCAATCTGCCAAGTGTTAAAACTATTTTCTCCAAAATGCAGTCAGAAATTATCTTAGCATTAAAATGTATCTGTTGGCAGGATCATAAAAGGTAAAGTTTAGTCACTTCAAGGCGTGATTAACAAGGTCAACTCTCCATTCGCTGGAAGGCACCACTCAGGCTGACTCACAGAGCATCTCTTATCAAACATGGCAGATGCACGTTTCACGTTCAAGGTCTTGGGAGTTGTGTGTGTATGTGTGTTTGTGTGCGTATGAGTGTTTGTGTTTTAGTTAGACTAAAAGCAAAACTCTGTGAAATACAGATCTCTGTTTAAAATATCTAAGATTAAGGTATAATATAAGTAAGTACTAGGGATTAATGAACAGCAGGATAACTGTATCATCATCTAGGAAAGTTGTTAACAGAATAAAACCCTAAGAGTGCTCATCTCAAGGAAACAGTTTTTTCTTATTATTATTTCAGCATCAGCTGATGGATGTTAGCTAAACCTACTACTCTAATCCCTTCACGTGCTTGTGTCCATGCTCAGTCATGTCTGACTCTGTGATCCCAGGGACTGTAGCCTGTCAGGCTCCTCTATTCATGGGATTTCCCAGGTGAGAATACATGGAACAGGTTGCCATGCCCTCCTCCAGGGGATTCCCTGACTCACTTACTGAACCTGCATCTTACTTTTTTTAATTAAGTAATTTATTTTAATTGGAGGCCAATTACTTTATAGCATTTAGTGGTTGTCCCAGGGCACTGGCCCTGAGCGCCCTGTCTCATGCATCAGACCTGGACTAGTGGTCTATTTCATATATGGTAATATACATGTTTCAATGCTGTTTTCTCAAGTCATCCCACCCTCACATTCTCCCACAGAGTCCAAAAGTCTGTTCTTTATGTCTGTGTCTTTTTTGCTGTCTTGAATATAGGGTCATTGTTATCATCTTTCTAAATTCCATATATATGTGTTAATATACTGTATTGGTGTTTTTCTTTCTGTTACTTCATTCTGTATAATAGGCTCCTGTGTCATCCACCTCACTAGAACTGATTCAAATGCATTCTTTTTAATAGCTGAGTAATATTCCATTGTGTATCTGTACCACAGCTTTCTTATCCATTCATCTGCTGATGGACATGTAGGTTGCTTCCGTGTCCTAGCTATTGTAAACAGTGTTGCAATGAACATTGGTGTACATGTGTCTCTTTCAAATTCTGGTTTCCTTGGTGTGTATGCCCAGCAGTGGGATTGCTAGGCCGTATGGCAGTTCTATTTCCAATTTTTAAAGGAATCTCCACACTGTTCTCCATAGTGGCTGTACTAGTTTGCATTCCCACCAACAGTGTAAGAGGGTTCCCTTTTCTCCACACTCTCTCCAGCATTTATTGCTTGTAGACTTTTGGATCGCAGCCATTCTGACTGGCGAGAGATGGTACCTCATTGTGGTTTTGATTTGCACTTCTGATAATGAGTGATGTTGAGCATCTTTTCATGTGTTTGTTAGTCATCTGTATGTCTTCTTTGGAGAAATGTCAGTTTAGTTCTTGGCCCATTTTGTGATTCGGTCATTTATTTTTCTGGGATTGAGCTGCATGAGCTGCTTGTATATTTTTGAGATTAGTTTTTTGTCAGTTGTTTCATTTGCTATTATTTTCTCCCATTCTGAAGGCTGTCTTTTCACCTTGCATATAGTTTCCTTCATTGTTCAAAAGCTTTTAAGTTTAATTAGGTCCAATTTGTTTATTTTTGCTTTTATTTCCATTACTCTGGGAGGTGGGTCACAGAGGATCCTGCTGTGATTTATGTCAGAGACTGTTTTGCCTATGTTTTCCTCTAGGGGTTTTACAGTTTCTGGTATTACATTTAGATCTTTAATCCATTTTGAGTTTATTTTTGTGTATGGTGTTAGAAAGTTGAACCTGCATCTCCTGCATTGGCAGAGGGTTCTTTTTAACCACTGAGCCACCTAGGATCAATATATATAAATCAAACCACCATGTTGTACACTTTAAACTTATACAATGATGTATATCAACTGCTTCTCATTAAACCTCCAAAGATATTTTAAAAGCAGAAAAGAATCAACAGAACCAAGAAAAATAAAAGGAGTTTATATTTCAGTCGATTCTGGCTTGATAGAAAAAATTCTTACATTCATTGAGTTTTTTTATTGTTATTGTTTACTCGCTAAGTCATGTCTGATCTTTTGCAACCCTGTAGACTGTAGCCCACCAGGCTCTTCTGTCCATGGGATTTCCCAGGCAAGAATATTGAAGTGGGTTGCCATTTCCTTCTCTAGGAGATCTTCCTGACCCTGGGATCAAACTTGCGTCTCCTGCGTTAGCAGCTGCGTTCTTTACTGCAGAGCCACCAGGGAAGCCCATGTGTTGAATTATAGTCAACAAAACTGGCTTTATGCAGTATAGAATTTGTCATTTATTTACTGGCTTCATCACACTGGACTGATCCTCACTCTTCTCAGAGCCATAGCCCCTTACCTGGAAAAGGAGTACTGTGATGTTACCTGCACCATGGAGCTGATGATAACATGCCAATATGAAATTCTTATAAGAACCAGTTATATTATTATTTTTTTATTATGTATATAGGGTTGAAAGTGAAGGAAGCACAAATAATATTATCTTGACCACAAAGGGGAAAAGCCCAGAATCAAACAAAATATAGATGATTTAAAGTGCATTGAAAAATGCATATGCAGCTGGATCCTTTGAAGAAAAAAATTCATTTCTAGAGGGACATAGAAACTCAAAGGATAGCACAGAATGATGTGTCCTCTTTCTGTATCAGTTGGTCAGGACTTCAGCGCAAAAATTTTTAATCAGTTAAAAGAAGAGTAAGAATATATATTATTCACTTCTAGTTTTTGCAGGTCTTCTCTAGAGAAATTAGCTTGTGCACCATATTTTATTAAAACTATCATTTAGGTAACTTGCTTTCCTCCTTCACATCTAATGAATATGTTGCCAGAATATCATCTTTGCATGTATATTCTTTTGGAGAAAACAGTGTGGCAGAACAGGTCTCTGCAGCAGGTCAGGGCATGGCTTCTCGTGCTTGGGTGTGCATTCCCACCTAGTTAAAATGAAGACTCCAGTCTAGTTGGTTTGTGGTGGGACTTAAGTATCCACTCAGGCTGTGTGATGCTGTAGGACCACGCTGGAGGAGGGAGGGACCTGGGTGGACAGGACCCGGAGGGTCTATCCATCCATGCATCCTCACTCAGAGGAGGCAGCTGGTGCACTGTGTAGGCTGGCAGGCTAGTGGATGGGGCAGTGGGTACCTGCGATCAGGGGGGCATGATGACCTCCTCTCAGTTCCCCTCGAGGTGAGGACTGATTTGCTCATGGAAATTTTATCTCCACAGGATCATGTCTGACATGTGTGCATGCTCAGTCACTTCAGTCATGTCCAACTTTTTGTGAGCCTATGGACTGTAGCCCACCAGGCTCCTCTGTCCATTGGATTCTACAGGTAAGAATACTGGAATGGGTTGCCATGCCTTCCTCCAGGGGATCTTCCCGACCTAGGGATTGAGTCCATGTCTTTTGTCTCCTGCATTGGCAAGAGGGTTCTTTACCACTAGCACCACTGGGAAGCCACTTATATCTTACTTTAAAGTGAAAGTGCTAGTTGCTCAGTCATGTCTGACTCTTTGCGACACCATGGACCACAGCCTACCAGACTCCTCTCTCTATGGGAGTCTCCAGACCAAGAATACAGAGTGGGTTGCCAATTCCCTTCCCCAGGGAATCTTCTGAACCCAGGGATTGAACTCAGGTCTCCCAAATTGCAGGCAGGTTCTTTATCATCTGAGCCACCTACCAGACATATCTGACATGAGATGGTATAATCATCATGAATATCAGTCAGGCTTGTCCCATGGAGTAAGTTGATGTCATCTCCTTGGGGAAACCTTAGCAAGGATAGCGCTGTGTTTACTGACTCTGCCAGATGGCAAGGAGCATCTGAGCCTCCCAAGGCAGATTACCTGTTGATTGCCTGTACCTGGGACTGGCCTGGAGCCAAGGGGTGGAGACAAGATATGAGGACAGAAGTAGACTCCCCACCCCAACCCCAGTCCCCTGTTCTTTTACAGGCCATGAAATCTGCTGGTTATCTTTTAAAAAAACTTGCCTGGCTAAGTTTGAGCAAACTGTGGGAGACGGTGAAGGACAGGGAAGCCTGGCATGCTGCAGTCCATGGAGTTGCAGAGAGTCGGACACAACTGAGCAGCTAAACAACAACCACAAAGTTAAAAAACACTTTATGTCATTGTAGGCTCAGAAATAGAATTTAATCTCACCTAGTATTTTAAGATATGAAGCAGTGGAGGGGGCGGTCGGATGATTGGTGGATGAGAAGCTGACAAAAGAATTGGTCTGAATCCTCCTGCCAGTGCAGGAGACACAGGTCTAATTCCCAGTTCAGTAGGATCCCACATGCTGCAGAGCCACTAAGCTTGTGAAAATGAAAGTGCTAGTCACTCAGTCCTGTCCAACTCTTTATGAGCTCATGAGACCCACCAGGCTCCTTTGTCCATGACATTCTCTGGGCAAGAATACTGGAGTGGGTAGCCACTCCCTTCTCCAGGGTATCTTCCCAACCCAGGGATTGAACCCGGGTCTCCTGCATTGCCAGCAGATTCTTTACCATCTGTGCACCACAACTACTGTGCCTGTGCCCTAGAGCCTGGGAGCTGCAACTACTGAAGCCTGTTGGCCCTAGAGCCAGAGCTCTGCAACAAGAGAAGCCCCCGCAACGAGAAGCCCACACACCACAACTAAAGAGTAGCCCCCTGCTTGCTGCTACTGGAGGAAAACCTGCTCATCAATGAAGATCCAGCACAACCGAAAATAAACAAATACATAAAGAAACAAATACTTAAAAAAAAAAGAGTCGTCCTGAGAACTGTAGGAAGGTGGCTGAGAAGACTTTTCAGTCCCTTATTTTGGACCATGAGGCTTTCTGCACAGCACAGCTAAGAGTTACAGACTCTGCTCTTTGTTTTAGCTCCTTTGCTCCTCATTCCAATGTTGTCCTTTCTTTGTGCCTTTGGATTGTTGCTGTTCAGTCACTCACTTGTGTCCGACTCTTTGCGACCCCATGGATGGCAGCACACCAGACTTCCCTGTCCTTTACTGCCTCCCAGAGTTTGCTCAAACTCGTGTCCATTGAGTTGGTGATGCCCATCCAAACATCTCATCCTCTGTCACCTGCTTCTCCTCCCGTCCTCAATCTTTTCAGCATCAGGGTCTTTTCCAAAGAGTCAGCTCTTTGGGTTAAGTTGCCATAACAGATGTTTCTATAAGAGTGAATAAACTGGTGAATGCACAAAGAGACTGGGACTAAATGAAATGGGACTACATTTTCTAAAAAGCTGTCTTGAGTGCTGTCTTGGCACAAGCTCTGATTTTAGCCATTGAGACATTGTAATCGAGTAGAAATACCCATGAAAAACAAGTGAGCAAATACCAATGATTAGTTATATTTTAAACTGATGAACAAACTGTACTAAAGGACTTGCTTTGCTATTTCATTACCTGGGTTTTTCAAAACTACACCTATGTGAATCTTGTTAAATTTTTTTTTTCCATTTCTGTCCTCCTATTTTCTCCACTTTTCTGCCCCTTGTGCTTTCCCATAGCATGTTCACCTTTACATCTGAAACTTTTGAGAATGCAGTTGTGGACTGCTCACTATATGTTCAAGACAATATCTTCAGTGCTATAGGAGGTAAAAATTTTGTCAGGGAGACACACTTATAGAGATAAATACTATCTTAATGAATTAGCACTGGAAGGACTGATGCTGAAGCTGAAACTCCAATACTTTGGCCACCTCATGTGAGGAGGTGGCTTCTCTTGTTGGGGTGCGTGGACTCTAGGGCACAGGTTCAACAGTTGCAGTGCACGGGCTAGCTGCTCCGTGGCATGTGGGATCCTCCCAGTTCAGGGATCAAACCCACATCTTCTGCATTGGCAGGTGGATTCTTTACCACTGAGCCACCAGGGAAGCCCCACACACAGATTTCTGTGTGAATGGAACTTTTCATTTTTCTGGGACAAATGCCCAGAAGTACAATTGCTAGATTGTTAGGGTAAATGCATGCTTAGTTTTGTAAGAAACACCAAATTACTTTCTCATGCCTATTGGCAACATATGTGTGATCCAGTTTCTTTGCATCCTCACCAGCAATTGATGTTATCACTATTTTTTATTTCAGCAATTTTGATACAGGTCATCATAGAATTTTAATGCCAGTAAATATAAACTTACAACATAATTTTAATGACTATCTCATGTTCTGTTTTCCATGGAAAGTAGCATTCCTTTAATAAGTTTCAAATTGAAGGGAATTCAGGTTTTTTCCACTGTTATAAAGAACAGTCTAATAAGCATAAATCTACTTTCATGTGTCTGGTTATGTTACTGAATCAGATCCTAGGATGTGGAAAGCTGATGTGTTCTTTTTTTAGGGCTTTTTATATCCCAGAATTTGATTTGGGAGTTAGAGGCTTGGGTTTAGAAATTGATTTTATCAACAATACCTCTATAGTCTTAGGCATGCTGTTTAATTTCTCTGGATTTGATTACTTCATGTGTAAAAAGGGGATTTTTTTTTGTCTCATAAGATTGCTTAAAGTGCTAGTTATAATATTTTGTATAAGATAACACTCAAGAATCTTCAGTTCAGGTCACTCATGTCTGACTCTTTGCAACCCCATGGACTGCAGCAGGCCAGGCCTCCCTGTCCATCATCAACTCCTGGAGCTTGCTCAAACTCATTTCCATCGAGTCAATGATGCCATCCAACCATCTCATCCTCTGCCGTCCCCTTCTCCCGCCTTCAATCTTTCCCAGCATGAGGGTCTTTTCCATTGAGTCAGTTCTCATCAGGTGGCCAAAGTATTGGAGTTTTAGCTTCAGCATCAGTCCTTCCAATGAATATTCAGGACTGATTTCCTTCAAGATAGACAAGTTTGATCTCCTTGCAGTCCCAGGGACTCTCAAGCATCTTCTCCAACACCATAGTTCAAAAGTATCAATTCTTTAGCATTCAGCTTTCTTTATAGTCCAACTCTCATATCCATACATGACTACTGGAAAAACCATAGCTTTGACTAGGCAAAACTTTGTTGGCAAAGTTATATCTCTCCTTTTTAATACGCTCTCTAGGTTGGTCATAGTTTTTCTTCTAAGGAGGAAGTGTCTTTTAATTTCACTTCCACTGTATAATCATAAGGGATTTGATTTAGGTCATACCTGAATGCTCTAGTGGTTTTCCCTACTTTCTTCAATTTAAGTCTGAATTTGGCAATAAGGAGTTCATGATCTGAGCCACGGTCAGCTCCTGGTCTTGTTTTAGCTGACTGTATAGAGCTTCTCCATCTTTGGCTGCAAAGAATATAATCAATCTGATTTTGGTATTGACCATCTGGTGATGTTCATGTATAGAGTCTTCTCTTGTGTTGTTAGAAGAGTGTGTTTGCTATGACCAGTGCATTTTCTTGGCAAAACTCTGTTAGTCTTTGCCCTGCTTCATTTTGTATTCCAAGGCCAGATTTTCCTGTTACTCCAGGTATCTCTTGACTTCCTACTTTTGCATTCCAGTCCCATATAATGGAAAGGACATCTTTTTTGGTGTTAGTTCTAGAAACTCTTGTAGGTCGTCACAGAACCTACAAGTTCAACTTCAGCTTCTTCAGCATTACTGGTTGGAGCATACACTTGGATTACTGTCATATTGAATGGTTTGCCTTGGAAATGGACATAGATCATTCTGTCATTTTTGAATACTGCAAAAATCTTATGAATGCTCATTAAATACAAGGTCTTCCTAGACTGAACTTCACACAGTGCTTTGAACAGAGTAGATGAAAGTACACTCAGAGTTTATTACACTCTGACAAGTGTGTTGGGCATCGGCATACTGAGAAAAATCTTAGAGTCAGCAGTAAAAATCCTCAACATGCGAGCCCCACAGTGGAGTCTCTAGCAGGGGTAGATGAGGAGAGGATGGGGGAGTATCAGCCCTGAGTGAGCTTCATCATTTAGAAATGTGATCCTCAGAATACACCCTCAACCTGGAGCTGTCTTCCTTATCCTGCTACTGCTACTGCTAAGTCACTTCAGTCATGTCCGACTCTGTGCAATCTCATAGACGGCAGCCCACCAGGCTCCCCCATCCCTGGGATTCTCCAGGCAAGAACACTGGAGTGGGTTGCCATTTCCTTCTCCAATGCAGGAAAGTGAAAAGTGAAAAGTGAAAGTGAAGTCGCTAAATTGTGTCTGACTCTTACCGACCCCACGAACTACAGCCTACCAGGCTCCTCTGTCCATGGGATTTTCCAGGCAAGAGTACTGGAGTGGGGTGCCATCACCTTCTCCACTTCGTTATCCTAAACACCTGCAAAAGAGCAAGTAGAGCCCTGCAGTACTTAAAATACAAGAAGCTTTTTCCGAAAATGAGTCTGGCATCAGAAGATGCAAAATTTTCTAACTTTAAGTTGAAGTGGTGTTTGAGTGGCTAAATGTATGGAAGTTACAGAAAGTCAGAAACTGAAAACGCTTGACACCTTGTTAAGAATTTAAAATATGGTAGAATGTGGAGAAGGAAATGGCAACCCACTTGGGTAGTCTTGCCCGTGCTCTAGACCCCGGGAGCCACATCTACTAAGCCCACGTGCTTAGAGTCTGTGCTCCTGCAACAAGAGAAGCAATGGCAGTGAGAAGCCCACACACCTCAACGAGAGGGTAGTTCTTGCTTGCCACAACTGGAGAAAAAGCCCACGAAGCAATGAAGACCCAGCTCAGAAAAAAATAAAAATTTTAAAAAGCTACGTAAGTATGATTTAATTTAAAAATGAATGAATGCAAATTGTTTTTCAAGGGTCAGTGTAAGAAGGGTTTTGAGTTCGGAGAGTTAAATGAAATATACCCTACACAGTTTGACACATTGGTTTCAACAAGGGACATCCTCATGTTGGCTGCAAACGTTTCCAGTGGCCAAAGTTTTTCAATGTTGCCTAACGGGGACATGATGGATCATTTTCCGTCACCAAGTAAAGCACGCGCAAAGAAACGAGAATGAAGTCTTCTCATCTCTGGGATCTGATCTCTGCCGAGCAATGAGGATGTGATCGGGACACACATTATGATGAGCCGAGAAACAACAGCGCCCCCTGGAGGACAGGGCGGAGGCCACAGCCTCACTGTGGGTCCTGTCTGGCTCTGATCGTGTTTGATGTTTGGCTGGATTAGGTCTCTTTCTTTGGCTAGAATCTCTCCACACATACCTCCATTTCTCACTGAAGCTGAGCTCCTGAGAGGAAGAAGTATAGGAAACAGGCCCTTGGTCCTGTTTCACACTCTAGGGAACTAGTTTTCTCTTTGAGGCTTATTTCTTCCCACTGTAGAATAGGTTTGCATGTTGCATGTGTGGTAAGTCCCACTCTTCAGTCACGTCCCACTCTTTGTGGCCCCATGAACTGCAGCCTGCCAGGCTCCTCTGTCCATGGGGATTCTCCAGGCAAGAATACTGGAATGGGCTGCCATGCCCTTTTCCAGGGATCAAACCTGTTTGTTTTATGTCTTGTGCATTGGCATGCGGGTTCTGTACCACTAGTGCCACATGGGAAGCCCAGAATGGGTTAGATATACCTATCATATCGGTAGGAGTTTTAAGAATTAAAGGCAGGGCTTCCCTGGTGGTCCAGTGGTTAAGACTGCCTTCCAACACAGGGATACTGATTCAGTCTCTGGTTGGGGTGCTACGATCCCACATGCCTCATGGCCAAAAGCAAAACATGAAATATTATAAGAAGCAATATTGTAACAAATTCAATAAAGATTTAAAAAAATAGTTCATGTAAAAGAATCTTTAAAAAACAAAAACCAGAGTAGTCTTTAAAAAAAAAATTAAAGGTAACATAATGTATATCAACTTTATTGTAAAAGAGGCTCAAATATTTTTCTCTAATTTCCTTCTCTTATCTCTCTTTTTTAAAAAGACCTTTTTTTGTCTGTGAATTATTTTTAAAGACTTTTTATTGAATTTGTTCATTTCTTCTGTTTTATTATTATTATTATTTTTTGCGGGGGGAGGCTACGAAGCACATGGAATCTTAGCTCCCTGACTGGAGAGCAAACCCACACTCCCTGGAAGGGATGTCTTAGCCACTGGACCACCAGGTAAGTTTGTCCTTCTCTTAGCTCTTGGGCAACACATTCAGGCAGGATATCAAACTAAAATCTCTATCTGCAGAACTTCATGGAATTGACCAGGTTAAAGGGATTTTAAATGTCACCAAAGCCATTGATAAAGGCGCTTCCACACGGGGAGAAAGCACTGGCCCTGTGTCACTCATTGCACGCGTAGTTGGTACCTGCTAGCACATCCCAGCTTCACTGGCCCAAAACAGTACAGTCAGACCTAGCAGTAAAATGCAGGACACAGCACTTGGAACACATTTACACTGCAAAAGTATTTGTTTATCTAAAATTCAAATTTAACTGCTCTCCTCTAACCTAAATTCCTTATATGAATACTGAAAACTCTAGCCCCAATTCCTTTACAAAATCTCTTCTAGACATGTGGCTGTTTATAATCGGATCCTTGATTTCACTCTTGCATATTCTATCACCTGGATTTTGTGTGTGTTACATTCCATTGGTTTCTTGTACATGATGCCAATTTCTACACAGAATTTGCCACGTAAAAATAATGAAATAAATTCTATATTCTCAAAAAATGCTAAGATTACTATTCTTGTAAAGCTGCATTTATAGCATCTAAAATTAGATCTCAATTTGGTTTTTGTTTCATTATCCTAAATCATAAAATAGACTAATTCCGTCAGTCAATAGTCTACATACTATCTGTTCATGTTTTATCTCTCTAGCTTGGTTATTATCTACCTGGTTATGGATTCTATACATCTTCTTTTTTTAAAAAATACTTACTTGTCTGTGCGGGGTCTTAGTTACGGTGTGTGGGACCTAGTTGCCTGACCAGGGATTGGAACTACAACGCTTGCATCGGGAGTGCAGAGTCTTAGCCACTGGACCACCACAGAAGTCTCTGGATTCTCTACCTCTGTTTCCCAAATGTTGAGTTTCCTCCCTTTCCTCACACAAACTTTGTTTGTTCTGAGAGTTCTAATTTTGTAAAATTGAATCTTTCCCAATCTTTTCCCTCCAGGGCATAAAAACAGGGGAAGCTCTACTGGGGAAATGTACTGAAGCATGAAGAGAGACATGCTCTGTGCCGGAGAGCCGCCAGGTTAGAGTCCCCCCGAGGTGAGTAGAGGATATCGTATCAGAAGGGCTCGGTGATCCACAGGTACTCTCCCTCCAAGGCCAGTGTGGTCTCATGGGAAGGATACGTGCCATCCAAACCTTTACATTCCAGTCCTTGTCCCAAAACCTGAGAGTTATGTGCTCTTGTGACAATTACTTGATACCCTGAATCTCACTCTTCTCAACTGTGACATAGGAATAATAATATACCCACAAATAACTGTGCTAAGAAATACAATGACAGTCAGGAAAATGATTTATACACTATAAAGTATTGTACCAATGCTTCTGCTAATTCGCTTCAGTTGTGTCCGACTCTGTGCGACCCCATAGGTGGCGGCCCACCAGGCTCCCCTGTCCCTGGGATTCTCCAGGCAAGAACACTGGAGTGGGTTGCCATTTCCTTCTCCAATGCATGAAAGTGAAAAGTGAAAGTGAAGTCGCTCAGTCATGTCCAACTCTTCGAGACCCCATGGTCTGCAGTCTACCAGGCTCCTCCGTCCATGGGATGTTCCAGGCAAGAGTACTGGAGTGGGGTGCCATTGCCTTCTCCATTTGTACCAATATAAGCTATTAATTTTGCTATTTTAATTATCATTCATTATTTATAGGATATTGTTCAAAGCTTATAGATACAAATACTTTTGTGTAATATATGTATGTATATATTTTTTGGGGGGGGGCACTTCCCAAATGACTCAGCAGGTAAAGAATCCACCTGCAATGCAGAAGACACAGGGGACTTTGGTTTGATCTCTGGGTGGGGAAGATACTCTGGAGGAGGAAATGGCAACGCACCTCAGTACTCTTGCCTAAAGAATCTATGGACAGAGGAGCCTGGGTAGGCTACAGTCCATAGAGTCACAAAGAATCAGACATGACTGAAGCTACTGAGCACACCTGTCTATTATATGTACTAAACAGCATTTGCCTTAAGACACTGAAATATATCATTCACTATTAAAAAAAAAAACTTTTTATTTTGTATTGGAGTATAGTCACTTAACAATGCTGTGGTAGTTTCAGATGAACAGCGAAGACAGTCAGTCATATATATATTGTATCCATTCTCCCCCAAACTCCCCTCCCCTCCAGGTTGCCACATAGCATTGGACAGAGTTCCCTGTGCTGAAAAGTAGGTCCTTGCTGGTTATCCACTTTAAATATAGCAGTGTGTACATGTTGATCCCAGACTTCACTACTTGTTTTTAATTCATCTTGATTAAAGTGATCTAAAACATGTCATAGAGTGGAAATCCATTAGATCAGTACAATCTGGTCTTTCCGAGAAAGTGAAATAACAAAAGTAAGAATACTACAAAGGATCCCAGAGACTTCAAGAACTTTGGTTTTCTCTTTTAATATAAAAAAGAATAAGCAAAAGAAGTTTGCGTTATTTGCCAGGCATTAAAAATCTATTCATGCTGCTTGATTTTCTGCCATTACCTTTCAAGACCTGCCCTGAGGAAGCCAAGGCTCCGTTCAGAGCCTAGAGATACAGACACATTCAGACACACAGGTGTCTCCAATCAGAAGAGACACTGGCTGAGGTGGGATTGAGGCTAGAGTTTCTGTCAGGAAGATGTCTGCTCCTCCGTGGCCTCTCTCATCCTGCTGTTGCCTCTGTCTGGAAGCGCCCCGCCAGGGCTGATTAGAATTCTGCAGTGAGATGCTTGTGCCCCTCTAGAATCTTTGTCTCAGCTGATTAGTGTTCAGGTAACCCCTGCATTCCTCAGGGAATCACACATTTCAATCCATGCCAGACATAAGATATCTGTTTTGACAGTCTTTGATTGTACTTAAGTAGTGCAGGTTTTAAATAATCAAAGAGGGCTTATATGATCAAGTCTAAGGTCTCAGAAGTGCTTTTCTGTCAATAAGGAGGAGAAGAAGTTTTCTGAAAAAATAGAATAATAAAATTACAGATAACATGGAGCTGCCTAGACTCAAGCACTCAGTGTACAGAGGGAAAAGGGAAAACAGGACAAAAGATGATAAAGAGGTTCGATGCAGGATACAGGAAGCTTGGGGCTGGTGCACTGGGATGACCCAGAGGGATGGTATGGGGAGGGAGGTGGGAGGAGGTTCAGGATGGGGAACACGTGTACACCTGTGGTGGATGCATGTTGATGTATGGCAAAACCAATACAATATTGTAAAGTAAAAAATAATAATAATAAAATTTAAAACAAAAAAGGAAAAAAAAAGAGTCTTGCCTAAATTCACGTCTGGTTAAAAACTCGTATTTTGATCTCTTAAATCTCGATGAATTTTTCTTTCCAGTACAGCTTTTAACACTTTTAAATTCCTTCCTCCTGCACTTCCTCTCTCTCTTTCTTACTTTCTTTCACTGTTACTAATTTTTTAAAGTTTTTTTGATGTGGACCATTTTAAAAGTTTTTATTGACTTTGTTACAATATTGCTTCTGTTGTTTATGTTCGTTTTTTTTTTTTTTGGCAGAGAGACATGTGGGATCTTAGCTCAAGGACCAGGGCTCAAACTCACACCCCCTGCACTGGAAGGCAAAGTCTTAACTACTGGACCCCCAGGGAAGTCCCTCTATTACTATTTTTGTTATGATTACTTTGTACTTTAGCTTAATAAAGCATAGACTTGAGGTCAGGTTGGCTTTGTTCATATTCTGACTCTTCCATTTATTACCTGTGGAATCCTAGGTAAGCTGTGTAGTTTCTCTGTAATTCAGTTTTCAGCTCTAAAAAGGAGAAAATAATACTATTCATCTCATAGGAATAATAAAGATTAAATGAGCAAAGAGTGAAACATATGTAAAGACTCTTTCCTGAGCCTAGCTCAAAAATATTTGCCGTTATTATTATGAATCCACTTTAATTAGTACAGATTTTAAGAATTAAATTAATAAACTTAAACTATGCTAAGTGATTCTTTGATCTTACCTATTATGATGATTAAAAAGTCAATACATAGTTAAAATGGGAAAATATAACTAGATGAGAATTATCAGAACTAAGCTTCAAAGATGGCCCTAAGCAGTGAAAATGAGAAAGTAATCATATTAATAGATAGTTGTGTTTGAGGAAAACCCAAGAAAAAAATAAATTATTGGGAGAAGATATAAGACCCTGATGCTGGGAAAGATTGAGGGCAGGAGGAGAAGAGGGCAGCAGAGGATGAGATGGTTGCATCATCAACTCAATGGACATTGAGTTTCAGCGAGCTCTGGGAGACAGTGAAGGGCAGGGAAGCCTGGTGTGCTGCTGTCTATGGCTTTACAAAGAGTTGGACATGACTGAGTGGCTGAACAACAGCAACAACAATAGAAGTCATATACGTTTTTTCAAGAGAAGTGGTGTACCATATTCAAATAGATTTGAATCTTGTATCTTCCACTTAAAAATTGTGTAATCTTGGGCAAAGTCCTTAACTCTGTGTGTTGGTTTTCTTGTTTCACCCAGCTTTACTAAGGTATAATTGACAAATGAAAATGGTATATATTTAGGTGTATAACATGATGATTTGATGTATGTATACATTCATTGTTAGATGATTACTACAATCAAAGAAATGAACACATCTATTACCTCATAATGGAGAAGGCAATGGCACCCCACTCCAGTACTCTTGCCTGGAAAACCCCATGGACGGAGGAGCCTGGTGGGCTGCAGTCCATGGGGTCGCTAAAAGTCGGGCACGACTGAGTGACTTCACTTTCACTTTTCATCTTCATGCCTTGGAGAAGGAAATAGCAACCCACTCCAGTGTTCTTGCCTGGAGAATCCCAGGAACGGGGGAGCCTGGTGGGCTGCCGTCTATGGGGTCACATAGAGTCAGACACGACTGAAGTGACTTAGCAGCAGCAGCAGCAGCAGCAGCAGCAGCAGCAGCAGCATTACCTCATAATCATTACAATTTTTTTTTTTTTTTGCGGTAAGAACATAAGATCTAGTCTCTTAGCAAATTTCAAATCTCTAAAACCAGGTTATTAACTATTCTGTGTTGGTGTTCTTATCTATACCAACTGGGACAGCTGTCAAAATTGAATAACACAACAGATAGCAACTATGCACAGGAGTTAATAAAGATGAAAATAGTAGATCCAGTAATAGAGTCAGGATAGTTAGTAGTTGCAACCAGATCATGGTAGAGAAAAATGACATATTCACAGAAACAGAATCTAGAAACATAAAGGCAAGAATACTGGAGTGGGTGAAAAGAATCAAAAGATATATAATCCATTATTACGTGTGAACTTTCCTCAAAATTCAGATTTTGTCCATAACTGGAGGTGGCACTAGTGCTAAAGAGCCCGCCTGCCGATGCAGTAAGAGATGCAGGGTTCAGTCCCTGGGTTGGGAAGCTCCCTTGGAGGAGAGCATGGCAACCCACTCCAGTATTCTTGTCTGGAGAATCTCGTGTTCAGAGGAGGTTGGCGGGCTACAGTCCATTGGGTCACAAAGAGTCATACACGACTGAAGCAACTTAGCAACAAAGCCTATATGTCCACAAAACCAACATTGTTTACTGTCTGTGCTTTTACTGAAACCATTTTCTAACTCCCTTTTGAGACTGAAAAACCACCTGTTTCTCCATGAGAGAATGTGCTCCCATTCAGTTCAGTTCATTCGCTCAGTCGTGTCCGACTCTTTGTGACCCCATGAATTGCAGCATGCCAGGCCTCGCTGTCCATCACCAACTCCCAGAGTTCACTCAAACTCATGTCCATCGAATCGGTGATGCTATCCAGTCATCTCATCCTCTGTCGTCCCCTTCTCCTCCTGTCCCCAATCCCACCCAGCATCAGGGTCTTTTCCAATGAATCAACTCTTCGCATCAGGTGGCCAAAATATTGGAGTTTCAGCTTCAGCATCAGTCCCTCCAATGAACACCCAGGACTGATCTCCTTTAGGATGGACTGGTTGGATCTCCTTGCAGTCCATGGGACTCTCAAGAGTCTTCTCCAACACCACAGTTCAAAAGCATCAATTCGTCGGCGCTTAGCTTTCTTCACAATACAACTTTCACATCCACACATGACCACTGGAAAAACCATTCGACCTAGAATTAAAGACCCCTCTCAGGAACGAACTCAGGGGACTTGAAAGTGATACCACAGAAGAGCACAGCAGGAAAGAGAAGAAGCCGAAACTAACAAAACACTGTAGAGCCACTATGTGCTCTGCTCTGCTCGGTCACTCACTGTGTCTGACTCTGTGTGACCCCGTGGACTGTAGCTCACCAGGCTCCTCTGTCCATGGGATTCTCCAGGCAAGAATACTGGAGTGGGTTGCCATGCCCTCCTCCAGGGGATCTTCTTGACCCAGGGATCGAACCCCAGTCTCCTCCATTGAAGGTGGATTCCTTACCATCTGAGCCATCAGAGGAAGCTCCTATGACTGTACCATTAACTCCTTAGAGACAGAACCAGGAGCTACTGTTTGCTGCCCTACTCTGCCCTTAAATTTGAGCATGATGGAGGCACAATAAATAGCTGTTAAAGTGAACTGCTTGAGTCATTCCTCCCCCTTTCCCCTCTTCCCTTTCTTGAAGGTGAAGATGTCCTCAAAAAAGTGGCAAGAGAAGTAAAGAGTGCTATTAAAAATCAAGGAGTGTTGAATTGGGTCAAAGGCCAACACAATCACAAGTCTCCACATGTTAAAATGTTATACAATTAACCCTAAATAACTCTCACTATGTGAAGAGCAATTAACACACATCGACTAGTCATTAAACATGGATGTAGAAAAATGTTCTCTTCTGAAGAGCTGATTAATTTCATGGAGCAGTAAACTTGGAGACTTTTTTTTTTTTTAGTTATTTGTTGGAAAAATCAGCTTTTTTTCAGAGATAGACACTTAATTAGCTAGAGCAAGTGATTATCTCCAAGAAAATAACAAGCTGATCCTGTGAGCCAAACCATTGCTTGCATAGGTTATATTTAGCACTTCAGGTGTTTAATTGAACTCTGAAGTAGAACCAGAATGGGACGGGTGTAACTGACTATGCCCATCATATTTGGCATAGTCAACAGCACCTTTTCAGCTCATCCTCTTAAACTCAAAACCATTAGCAGCTCCTCCCACCCCCAGCCCAGTTACCTAATATCTATTAACTTTGAAATTAAGGGTCACATTTGAGAGCCTATGTTTGATGCAAGTGGTTCTTTATGACTAAATTCTAAGCAGTTGCTCACATAGAAATCACTCAAGAGAAAACAGAAAGTGACCAAAGATATAAAAACACAATGCGTGTCAATGTGTGAAATGATGCTGGCAGCCGCCTCATTCTGTCAGTTCCAGGCTGAGGGGTGCCCATCAACTTTATGAGTCAGATGGAGAGCAGGGCCTGTTAGGATAACATATGAATAACCCATATTTTTAAGGACATTCTTTGTGTTTCACATAATAAAGCAGAACCAAGGAGAAAATTACTTGCTCAGTTTGCCTGAGACCAAAATACAGTACGAATCAGTTACCTGGGTGATGGGATGTCGGACCCAGAGAGTGGTACTCATCAGCCCTTTGAAGAGTCCAGTCACAGGTGGTTGAGTTTTCACATCCTTAGAGCAACAAATATTTATGGCCAAGACCATTTTGTGTTGCTTTGTGACTTTTTTTTTTTTTTTGACTAGGAATGTGGGAATGAGAAGTCATTTTTTCCTCTCTCAGAGACAGCAATATGTAATTTAAAATAAGACTGGCAAGGAATTAAAGTTGGCTATGTCCTTCTTCATCTCTCTCCACATTTTATAAATGTCCTTGTATATTTTTTTTGTTAATTACTTGATTAGGAAGTCTTTTCAAAAATCAAATACTTTACATGGCTAAGTAGTAAAATTTTAATTTAAAAGTATCAGACCATGACTTAATTTTAACTTAAAATGAGCCTCCTGGGCTAAGCAAGTTCTACTTTTTTTCTGGGTCACAAACTATCATATACTTTCCTATTTAAAAACATTACTTCAGGCCAATCTAAAATTTCTCTCTCTCTTTCTACTTCTTAGAGCTAAGTATCTAACTTGAGATTTTAAACTTCAGCTGCTATTAAGGAATCCGGTTTGAGGATGGACGGTCTTTCTTCTTTTGGGATGCACATGCCTCAGGGTTCAGAGGGAGAAAGCACTAAAAATTAAGAAAGTGGAGTTGGAGAATGTTCCCCCAGGGCTCAGTGATTCCTTACTCATATTTTTATCTGCCCGGTACTGAGCACAGTGCCTTCAATGTAATGAAAACTCAGGAAATATTTGTGGAATTAAAAAAAAAAAGGAATTTGAGCATGTGCCATATATTAGTTGGGTGGCCTTGGGCCACACACTTAACCTCTTGCACTTCAGTTCTGATTTTTTTTTTTTTTTTTAATCTGCAAAATGATGATCTTTGAATTACATGGGCTGTTAAATTCTGCCAAGTTTTAGCATTATATAATTCTGTAATAATTTAACTTGGCCATAACAAAAAAGAAATGACTGCTGAACTGGCAAAAAACACACAAAATCCTCAACTAAAAGGTTTCTTTTTAAAAATTATTCTAGAATGTAGTCTTTCCAAGAACCCACCTGCCAATGCAGGAAACGTGAGAGATGTGGGTTCGATCCCTGGGTTGGGAAGATCCCCTGGAGAAAAGAGTGGTGACCTACTCCAGTGTTCTTGCCTGGAGAATCTTATGGACAGAGGAGCCTGGCAGGCTACAGTCCCTAGAGACTCAAAGAGTTGGTCGTGCCTGAGCAACTTGGCATGCACACGGTCTCCCGAAGCATCAATACACAGCTGCCTGGCCCTTGGTGGACCATTTAAATGAGTGCTGTGTTCATTTACTCAGAAGAAAATTCATATAAAGCTGTATCTTGAGGTAGATTATCTTTGGTAACTCTCAAAATGAGTATTTTTATGAAATAGGAAAGTAGTATCTTGGTAAATGAGTATTACTGTGCAGGTCAGCCTTCAATAACAGCAAGAAATGAGCAGACCTTTATTTTTATGGTTGCTAAATCATGCTGAGCTAAATTCAACAGAAAATCAGGCAGCGGGAGGACCGATAGTGCTGAACCCTCAGTTAGTAGACCTAAACAGGATTGTATTCTAATTGTCCAAGGAGTTCTCAAAGGCAAGTCAAGCTTCTGTCAGCCAGCCCTCACACACTCAAGTTCCTGAAAGCAACTAAAAAGTAAAATATTTTCATTGTAATAAAGCTGTAACGTGCCCTGGTGTCTAAAATTGCTGCCCTTGTTCAGTCGCTAACTACTGTCCTGCTCTTTGCGACCTCATGGACTGCAGCAACCAGGCTCCTCTGTCCTCAACTATCTCCCAGACTTTACTCAAATTCATGTCCATTGAGTTGGTGATGCTATCTTAAATTACCTCCAGTCAATTAAAAAAACACCCATAATGATTTTTTTTTGCCTTCCTTGTGATCAGTTAAAGACATGAAATAAATCCTATGACATTTTACACTCACAAGGATATTTTGAGATTAATTAAAATGATATGAGTGAAGTATTATAAATTATGGAAATTATTATAAAATATTAGAATAAAAATTAAAACTAACATGTTACTTTTTTAGTTGTTTAGTATTCTCTGTCATACTATGCATGGTAGCAATATGACCTGTAATTCCTATGACAACCCAATGATAAGATAACTTTTCTCTCCATTTATTATAAAACTGAGTTTTTGTGAACTTTGTACACTCATAGTTACATAATCAGTAAGGCAATGCCAAAGAATGCTCAAACTACCGCAGAATTGCACTCATCTTACATGCTAATAAAGTAATGCTCAAAATTCTTCAAGCCAGGCTTCAACAGTATGTGAACCATGAACATTCCAGATGTTCAAGCTGGATTTAGAAAAGGCAGAGGAACCAGAGATCAAATTGCCAACATCCATTGGATCATTGAAAAACCAAGAGTTCTAGAAAAATATCTATTTCTGCTTTATTGACTATGCCAAAGCCTTTGATTCATGAGCCACAACAAACTCTGGAAAATTCTTAAAGAGATGGGAATACCAGACCACCTGACCTGCCTCTTGAGAAATCTGTATGCAGGTCAGGAAGCAACAGTTAGAACTGGACATGTAACAACAGACTGGTTCCAAATAGGAAAAGGAGTTCGTCAAGGCTGTATTATATTGTCATCCTGCTTATTTAACTTAATATGCAGAGTACATCATGAGAAATGCTGGGCTGGATGAAGCACAAGCTGGAATCAAGATTGTCAGGAGAATTTCAATGACCTCAGATATGCAGATGACACCACCCTTATGGCAGAAAGCGAAGAAGAACTAAAGAGCCTCTTGATGAAAGTTAAAGAGGAGAGTGAAAAAGTTAGCTTAAAACTCAACATTCAGAAAAGTAAGATCATGGCATCTGGTCCCATCACTTCATGACAAATAGATAGGGAAACAGTGGAAACAATGACAGACTTTATTTTCTGGGGCTCCAAAATCACTGCACATGGTGACTGCAGCCATGAAAAGTTACAACCAACCTGCTGCTGTTGCTACTGCTGCTAAGTCACTTCAGTCGTGTCCGACTCTGTGCGACCCCATAGACTGCAGCCCACCAGGCTTCCCCATCCCTGGGATTCTCCAGGCAAGAACATTGGAGTGGGTTGCCATTTCCTTCTGCAATGCATGAAAGTGAAAAGTGAACGTGAAATTGCTCAGTCGTGTTCGACTCTTCACGACCCCATGGACTGTAGCCTACCAAGCTCCTCTGTCCATGGGATTTTCTAGGCAAAAGTACTGGAGTGGGGTGCCATTGCCTTCTCTGATGACCAACCTAGATAGCATATTAAAAAGCAGAGACATTACTTTGCCAACAAAGGTCCGTCTAGTCAAGGCTATGGTTTTTCCAATGGTCATGCATGGATGTGAGAGTTGGACTATAAAGAAAGCTGATCACCAAAGAATTGATGCTTTTGTAATGTGGTGTTGGAGAAGACTCTTGAGAGTCCCTAGGACTGCATGGAGATCCAACCAATCCATCCTGAAAGAAATCAGTCCTGAATATTCCTTGGAAGGACTGATGCTGAAGCTGAAACTTCAATACTTTGGCCACCTGATGGGAAGAACTGACTCATTAGAAAAGACCCTGATGCTGGGAAAGATTGAAGACAGGAGGAGAAGGGGATGACAGAAGATGAGATGGTTGGATGGCATCAATGACTCAATGGACATGAGTTTGAGTAAACTCTGGGAGTTGGTGATGGACAGGGTGGCCAGGTGTGTTGCAGTCCATGGGGTTGCAAAGAGTTGGACATGACTGAATGACTGAATTGAACTGAACTGAAGTTCTAGAGTCATGATTTGAACTGGGTCTGTAGGACTCCAAAACTCAATACACAAGACAACTTTATTAAAATGAAAATGAACTCTTTGGACAATTAGAATACAGTCTTGTCCAGGTCTGCTCGTGAGAATTCAGACTTCCTGGACCTCTTCCAAAGCTCAAGCCAAGCAGCCAACATAAAATTTAGGGGAAATCTTTATTTTTCTTAATTATTTCATTAGAGAGTAACAGGAAAGTTAAACTCATCATCTTGCACCATGTGGGTGAAACAACAGAAGTTGAATGAACTAGAGGAAAGAAACCAGTTATCACCATTTGGAGCCTTGATCTCAGGAATCATGACCCTCACACATGTTTCTACACAGCCAGGTGTTCATGGTGTCAGATTCATACTCAATGGTGCAACACTCCAAATAACATATTTTTGATTTTTCACTCTCTAGTACTGACTGTATATTTTCTTCCATTAAAAATTATTTTTAATTGTAGGATGATTATTTTATTCTATTGTAATGGTTTTTGCCATACATCATCCTGAAAATGGTCATAGGTATACATATGTCCCCTTCCTTTTATATCCCTCTGCCACTCCTCTGGGTTGTCACAGAGCACCAGCTTTGGGTTCGCTGCATCAAATGATGGATTTTGAATATCTCAGAACATCTTAATGCTCAATATCCAATAATAGATCTAAAGTTATATGATAAAATTTATTCCTACCACCGTTCCCCCCCCCCCCGAATATTTTAGACTTTAATGCCACCACTTTCTGAGTCTGTGTTCTCAAATGCAGGACATCAGTCCAGTGTGGACTGAACTTCAGGCTTCCCAGCTGCCCTTGAACGTCATACCTGTGGCTCCACCCTGCAGACCCTCTCAGGTTGGAAACTGCAACCTGCAAGGTGTCCTGCACTCCCCTGGCTTATTTTTGTGCTGTGTGTGCTCAGGCACTTCAGTCGTGTCCAACTCTTTTGTGACCCCATGGAGTGTAGCCCACCAGACTGCTCTGTTCATGGGATTCTCCAGGAAATAATACTGGAGTGGGTTGCCATTCCCTCCTCCAGGGGATTTTCCCAACCCAGGGATCGAACCCAACTCTCTTTCATCTCCTGCATTGGTAGGTGGGTTCGTTTCCACTAGTGCCACCTGGGAAGCTTATTTTCGCTTCCCTTTGAATCGTGTGATGAATGTCTTGAAGTGGGGTCAGAGGGGAAGGCGGAGGCAGCCTTTGAGTGGGAAATTTTTCCTGTTGCTTTAGATGGGGCACTCTACTATCAGAAGAGAGAAAGGACACTTTTATGGCTGAGAGAGGCCAACAAACAGCAAAGCTAATTTGAAGCTGTGCAGCTGATTAGGAATGAAGTAAACCTAGCAGAAGATAAACCTATACTCTTTACCTTATGGACCAGGGTTCTGCCAGCCAAGGTGGGTGTGTCTGAAGTCTCCTTACAGTAATGATGAAAGGACTGCGGTTTTACTCTCAGCTTTTAAATGAAACCTCTCCATGGCCTAATCTCTGCCCGCCACTTGATCCTTCTCTTTTCAGGACCTTTGATGATGACACCCTCCAATTACATGGTTTCTATTGGTAGCATCCTCAGAAACCACTTGAGACTCCAGTGCTGGGAGTGTCTCTCATTAGACAGTTAGCTCAACAAAGAAGGTTTCTGTAACCTTTACCATTTAAAATGGAGCCCTGGGACTCTTGTGAACAGTCATATTCAATTCATTTTTCAAAATAGAATTCATTCAATTCCATTCCCTTCATGTTCCCGGTGGAGGATGTAGTACTGAGAAATGTATCAGTGGCAGTAATTCTCAGGGGCGGAATGGTTTGTCTCATATCTGCCCCCCTCCCCCACCACCCCCACCTCCCTTTGGTTTCTAGAGAGAGACTTAAACTTACACATGTGCCTTCACTCTCTAAATCCCATTTAAATGACCCAAAACACATGAGGGCAAAAATTGGGCAGGGAGAAAGTTTATCTCATCAATAGGTCCCAATCTTTGAGGGATTTTGGTTTCAGAAGAAGACATTGTGATTTCCTGGGGGAGGGGGATGTTGGGGAAGGGTCTACATCAGGTAATTCAGCACTGGCAAAGGGCTGGGGAGAGGGGCTTTCCTAAGAAGCTAGACACAGTGTTTCCTGAAATGGTCCTGCCTGCATGCGTGCATGCTCAGTCGTGTCCGACTCTTTGCGACCTGATGGACTGTGGCCTGCCAGGCTCCTCTGTCCATGGTTTTCTTCAGGCAAGAATACTGGAGTGTGTTGGCATTTCCTTCTCTAGGGGATCTTCCCAACCCAGGGATCCAACCTGGGTTACCTGCATTGTAGACAGATTCTTTACCATCTGTGCCACCAGGGAAGCCAATGCAATTTCTAAATTCTAATAATAAAGAAAATAAAATTCAAATGCTTTCAAATAAGGAGGGCTACCCCCACAGTCCATCCACATTGAAAAGTGTCTCTCATTAGACAGTTAGCTCAACAAAGAAGGTTTCTCTAAACTTGACCATTTAAAGTGGAGCCCTGGAACTCTTGTAGACAAGAGTGGATGGACTTGGGAGGGTACCCTGGGAGGGCTACCCCCCTAGTCTATCCACATTGAAAAGACAATCAACCAGATGTCAGATTTCTCATCCCTAAAACTAAATTCCAGAAAGAAATAGAATATTTATATGGTTTTCTGAGGCAAGTGAAGCATGACTCCATTTCAATATCTAAACAAACTCTCATGTGAATGCAAAGGAAGTTTAAACTTGGACATGGAAGAATTCAGAAACACATTATTCATTGTGTGTTTTTTTCCAAACAAAAAATTCTTGAGGAGGTATTGCAAACAACAAATGAATCAGAATAAAAGAGCTCAAGAAAAGAGGAAACAGTTGTGAGCGAGAAATGCATGACTTATTGTTAAGTCTAATCATGGCTGAGTTTGTACACACAAATTCCATATATTAAGAATGAGTTCAAAAAATGAGAGTTGGATTGGAAGACTCAATATAGTGAAAATGAGTATACTACCCAAAGCAATCTATAGATTCAATGCAATCCCTATCAAGCTACCAATGGTATTTTTCACAGAGCTAGAACAAATAATTTCACAATTTGTATGGAAATACAAAAAACCTCGAATAGCCAAAGCAATCTTGAAAAAGAAGAATGGAACTGGAGGAATCAACCTGCCTGACTTCAGGCCCTACTACAAAGCCACAGTCATCAAGACAGTATGGTACTTGCACAAAGACAGAAATATAGATCAATGGAACATAGAAAGCCCAGAGATAAACCCACACACCTATGGACACCTTATCTTTGACAAAGGAGGCAAGAATATACAATGGAGAAAAGACAATCTCTTTAACAAGTGGTGCTGGGAAAACTGGTCAACCACTTTTAAAAGAATGAAACTAGAACACTTTCTAACACCATACACAGAAATAAACTCAAAATGGATTAAAGATCTCAACATAAGACCAGAAACTATAAAACTCCTAGAGGAGAACATAGGCAAAACACTCTCCGACATAAATCACAGCAGGATCCTCTATGACCCACCTCCCAGAATATTGGAAATAAAAGCAAAAATAAACAAATGGGATCTAATTAAAATTAAAAGCTTCTGTACAACAAAAGATACTATAAGCAAGGTGAAAAGACAGCCTTCAGAATGGGAGAAAATAATAGCAAATGAAGCAACTGACAAACAACTAATCTCAAAAATATACAAGCAACTCCTGCAGCTCAATTCCAGAAAAATAAACGACCCAATCACAAAATGGGCCAAGGAACTAAATAGACATTTCTCCAAAGAAGACATATAGATGGCTAACAAACACATGAAAAGATGCTCAACATCACTCATTATCAGAGAAATGCAAATCAAAACCACAATGAGGTACCATTTTACGCCAGTCAGAGTGGCTGTGATCCAAAAGCCTCCAAGCAATAACTGCTGGAGAGGATGTGGAGAAAAGGGAACCCTCTTACACTGTTGGTGGGAATGCAAACTAGTACAGCCACTATGGAGAACAGTGTGGAGATTCCTTAAAAAACTGGAAATAGAACTGCCATACGAGCCAGCAATCCTACTGCTGGGCATACACACTGAGGAAACCAGAAGGGAAAGAGACATGTGTACCCCAATGTTCATCGCAGCACTGTTTATAATAGCCAGGACATGGAAGCAACCTAGATGTCCATCAGCAGATGAATGGATAAGAAAGCTGTGGTACATATACACAATGGAGTATTACTCAGCCATTAAAAAGAATGCATTTGAATCAGTTCTAATGAGGTGGATGAAACTGGAGCCTATTATAGAGAGTGAAGTAAGCCAGAAAGAAAAACACCAATACAGTATACTAACGCATATATATGGAATTTAGAAAGATGGTAACGATAACCCTGTATGCAAGACAGCAAAATAGACACAGATGTATAGAACAGTCTTTTGGACTCTGTGGGAAAGGGAGTGGGGGGATGATTTTGGAGAAAGGCATTAAAATATGTATAATATCATATAAGAAACAAATCGCCAGTCCAGTTTCGGTGCAGGATACAGGAAGCTTGGGGCTGGTGCACTGGGGTGACCCAGAGGGATGGTATGGGGAGGGAGGTGGGAGGGGGTTCAGGATTGGGAACACGTGTACACCCGTGGTGGATTCATGTTGATGTATGGCAAAACCAATACAATATTGTAAAGTAAAAAAATAAATAAATAAAATAAATAAATTAAAAAAATGAGAGTTGTAAAATAAAATTACTAAACCTTAGGGTATAAAATTATTAGTTGTTAAAATAAAAATCAACAAAACCTGAGTGTGTGGGAAGGGGGCAGTTGTTAAAAATTTGAGCTTAAATTATAGCCTGGGAGGTAAAAGGGAATACATGTGTGTGTAGATGTCAGTCGTGTACATCTGTTTGCAACCCCATGGACTGTAGCCCACTGAGTTCCTCTGTCCACAGGATTTCCCAGGCAAGAATGCTGGAGTGGGTTGCCATTCCCTTCTCCAGGGGATCTTTCGGACCCAGCAGTTGAGCCTGTGTCTCCTGTGTTGGCAGGTAGATTCTTTTCCACTATACCACTTGGGAAGCCCTATAAGGGTGTGGGTACTATTTAATTCTTTATGCTGATAGGTAAGTATATATATTCAAATGTTTGTTAAAAACACAAAGAAAGTCATTATATTTTTATATTTGTAAAGTAGAATACAAATAGAAACTGTAAAATCACATGAAAATAATGATATTCATTCATTCATTCATTCAGTAAATCGCTTTTGAGTACACTGAGTTCCACGTGCTGTGATTTATGGTGAGGAAGGTAGACATGCTCCCTGCCTTCAAAAAGGTTACCATCTAGCATGAGCAAAGGCGTGAGTTAATAGTTGATTTTGGTCATGCCAGGTTATCTCAGGAACTTAGCTTATCAGTCATGCAAGCTACATGTTTGCTTCAGGTACATTGACGTTTCTGATTTAGGTTTCCTATTGACTATGAAACCACAAGTATACTGACAACCATGACAGAAAAAGAATGGCAAACCATGTTTTGGTTCTCCAAGCTTCCACCCCAAAATGACCCGGGGCCTTCCTGGTCATGTTTCACTAGCCAGAGCATCACTTGCCCAGATCCAACTTCAGGGGGACAGGAGAGGACAGTCCTTCAAGATGCGAGGGAAAAGACTTGGAAATGTTTGCTTGTTAGCAATAGTGATGGCTGCATAGAACTAAATGCTGTTTACCTTTTTTTCTTTTTACTTTTTTCCTAAAGCTTTATTGAAGATTAATTTATATAACATAAAATTCATCAGTTTAAATGTGCTGTGTGATGTGTGTCTGTTTGCTTAGTCACTAAGTCGTCTCCAACTGTTTGCAACCCTATGGACTGTAGCTGGCCAGGCTCCTCTGTACATGGACTTCTCCAGGCAAGAATACTGGAGTGGGTTGCCATTTCCTCCTCCAGGGATCTTCTTGACTCAGGGATTGAACCCACATCTCATGTGTCTCCTGCATTGCAGGCAGATTCTTTACCCGCTGAACCATCAGAGAAGCTCATAAAATAAAATTCACCAATTTAAATGTGCCTTGTGATGAGCGTTGACAAATGCATACATCCATGTATCTACCACCACAATCAAAATATAGAACAGTTCCATCATTCAAAAAATTCTCTCAGGGCTCTTTATAGTCTCCACCCTTCCATAGAAATGCTCAGATTTCAGCTCCAATGTTCCATCCACAGTAAAACAATTTTTTTTGGTCCCTGAAGCCAGTCGTTTCTCAGTTTAACATGAATGTGAATCACCTGGAGGAGTTGCTAACAGGCAGGTTTGGGTGGGGCCAGAGATCCTTTTTTCCTAACTAGCTCCCAGGCTGTGTCAATGCTGCTGGTCTGCATGTCTCACTCTGCAGCCAGGTTTCAGAGGACTCAGTGCCTCTGTTCTACTCTGGCGAACAACCGGGTATCCTTTAGAGCACTGCTCTTAGTTTGTGTGTGTATGCCAGCTAAATTGCTTCCATGGGGTTTCCCAGGCCAGAATACTGGAGTGGACTGCCCTCCCTCTCTCCAGGAGATCTTCCCGACCCAGGGATTGAACCCGCGTCTTCTGTGTCTCCTACATTGGTCGGTGGGTTCTTCACCACTAGCGCCTCCTTGTAATTAAACCTTCATCCACATGATTATTTGAGCATACACTTCTCAGACTCTGAGTTCCACCACACCAGGGACTATGTATTATCTCCGTGTGATGAAGGTGTTTGATAAATATCAGCTGGACTTAAAAATGGCTGCTTTCTCAGATTTCTAGGGGTTGTTCCTCCTTCTAGGCAAGTCCCAGGAGCACAGGAACTTTGCTGGAGTTTGGCAGTTTTCAGCCCTGGAATCAGCATGCACTCTTTGGAAGGTGGTGTTGTCTGAATGTATACGTCTCCCCAAGTTCATATGTTGAAACAAAATGCCTTAATGTGATGCTGCGAGGAGGCGGGGCTTTGGGAGGGTCACAAGCATGGGGGTGGAGCCCTCGTCAGGGATTAACTCTTTCATAAAAGATACCGGAGAATGGCTCCCTCTTTTTTCCCTGTGCCGACGCAGCAAGAGGTTGGCCATTGGTGACCTAGAGGATCTTCACTCGCAACCCAACTGCTGATATAGCATCTCCGACATGCAGCCTTCAGGACTGTGAGTGATACATTGCTGTTCTTTATAAGCCACCCAGTCTGCGGGATTTTGTTAATAGTAACCTGAGCGGACTGGGCCGTTGCGGGGAGGTGGGACGCTTTGGGGAAGGGTCCTCCTCAGAGCTCTACCTGCAGGGTGGCTGTGTATTTGCATGTGTTTATAAGGACCGTTCCTTTTGGTGTGCTAACATGTCACAAACGTCAGCTAAGATATTTGGCGAAAGCAGTAATTGGTCTATGAGTGCAGCTGGGTTCCCATGTTTTATATTTCTAAGGCTCGCCTGGTCATTTCCAATGCTGTCAATTACTCACTGTATTAGGGGGAGTTCTGTCGGGAAATGGAGCTTACAGACTGTGAAGGCTTCCCTGGTGGCTCAGCTGGTAAAGAATTTGCCCACAGTGAGGGAGACCTGGGTTCGATCCCTGGGTTGGGAAGATCCCCTGGAGAAGGGAATGGCATCCCACTCCAGTATTCCTGCCTGGGAAATCCCATGGCCAGAGGAGCCTGGCGGGCTACAGTTCATGGAGTCGCAAAGAGTTGGACACGACTGAGCAACTTTCATTTTCACTTTTCACTTTCATGTGTGTGTAAGAGAGGGATTTATTTTAGGGCACTGGTTCATGAGTTTGTGGAAGCTTGGTAAATCCACAATCTGATGGCTGGGAGACTCAGCGAAGAGTTACAGATGGACTCCAGAGATGGCCAGTCAGCTGCGTGGGCTCATTCTTACTCAGGTAAGGTTGGTCTTTGTTCTAGAAGTTCAGCTAATTGGATGAGGTTCATCCATGTTACAAGGGCAATGTGCTTTACTCACAGTCCACCGATTTAAATGTTAACCACCTTTACAGAAACATCTAGAATAATGTTGGACTAAATATCTAGGCACCGTGCCCTGGCATCCTGAAGTTGACTCATAAAATTAGCCCTCTCCCTCACCTTTTGCATATTTAAGGATTCCAGTCTCCCTGGTAATAGTAACTACCTTCATAAACCAGTTTGGAAATCTCTAAATTAGGTCAGTTTAGTATTCACTTGCGTCTTGAGTTCATTTAGCACTGTTATTGGCACTTATTTCAAACAGCCAGCACCCCCGGCTCAGAGGGACGAGGATAAGCTAATTACCATCTTATTTTAAGTAGTATGCATATTTCTCCCTTCCTCTCATGTGCCTTTTAATTTTCTGCTGTAATTTATAGCATGCTAATGAGGGGTTCTGATGATAAATGTGAATGCCAAGAGTGCTCAAGGAGAAGGGGGCAGTTACTAGACCCGGAACTTTGGGTGCTGGTGGCTCCCTTCACAAGCCTCTGCAGGGTCCCTGTGCTCTCTCTGACTTGTGAATGACTAGTAGCTGCTGAAACTCAGGGTCTGTGAGTCAACCCTGCAGAGGGCAGGCTGCTGAGCAAAGTGTGAGGACGTTGGGATCACGGCGACCCTCACTTCTTCGGTGAGAGCACTGCACCTCTGGAGGTGAGATTCCTTCCTTGAGGTCCATGTCTCAGGTGACAGCTGTGAGGAGCGATGCTAAGGACCTTGGAAGGGCATGAAACCTCATGCCTTTGGCCTCTGGAGGGAGAGAAGCATATGCCTCCTTGTCTAAAGCTTTGGTTCTGTGATGTGATGGAAGTGTGGTCCAACATTAAACCTGGAAGATGTTCCCGAGGTCCTTCCTGTCATACGACATCCCAGGGCAAGAGGATGGCATCCGTGTCGGGGACCAAATGTGATGGAAGAGGAGAGGCAGGGGTGGTTTTCATAATGCTCAAAATCTGTAGTCTTGTGTAGTTGGAAACCTGCTTGGTGATTTTGGCTTGGTTCATGAAACAGGCGTTTAAACAAACAACATGTTTGATAGCAGCATATTGCTGCCTGTTCCTTAATATGTTGAAGGGAGGAAGAAAAGGAGGGCTGAGGCTCAAGGAACTGGGAACAGACTAGTCTGGGGGTGACTTCATGGGTCTTGTGTGAACATCAGTCAGGAAACAGGTAGAGAAGCAGAACTAATTGGAGAAATATAGATTTAGAGATGTGTTGCAAGGAATTGGCTTGTGCACTTGTTGGGGTTGGTGACAAGGGTCCAAAATCTGCAGGGCAGCCCTCAGGGAGGACAGGCTAAGGACTCCTGGAGGCGGGTGGACACTGTTGTCCAAGGGTGGACTTTCTTCTCCAGGGAAGTTTCCACTCTATTAAGGTCTTTAGACTGACTGACCCTGACCCACTCAGATTATCTGAGACAATCACCTGTACTCAATTAATATCACTTTGTTATGGACTAGGATCACTTCTACAAAACACCTTCACAGTGGCATCTTAGATTATAATGTATGGCCTGGAGTGACTGAGGACTGTTGTTGCCTAGCCAAGTCGACACTTCAAAAATAGTGTTAAAAAAAAGCTTGACATTTAAAGATGCAAAACTGAGATTTATGCTTCGGGTTTCTTCCTTTGTGAACTGAGAAAATTAGAGTGTCTGCTTCATAGGATTTGTATGTGGCTGGGATGTGATTCTGTTATCTAATACATCTATGCTGTTTACAATGTCACACAATAGCATTTTATGAATATTTGGAATTGTTATTTATTAAACACCTTCTGTTTCTCCCAGTCATCCTCCTCTTAATTATTGAATTGCATGGTCATGTCAAGTCTTCTAAACATGAGTTGTGTGGGTTTGTTTTTTAAGGTGAAAAGCAAGCAGAATTTAAATGACTTGTCACTGACATATCTGCTGTAGGTCATGTAACCAGGGCTAAAAGCCATGTTTGTTCTGTTCTGTTCTGGTGCTTTTTATAGCTGAGATGACTGTGTCACCGTCAGTGCATCTGCCATTTGCAATATGAGATTTGCCAGAACTTTTAAATCATCTTTATATAGACTCAAACCTATATGACAAAACCCAAAGGTTAGCTGGAGTCACCCTGTCCTTTTAGATTTCAGTGCAATTTGCTTCAAACTCCCATCCAAGTATGGTGGAAAACTGGGTGCCCTTCCTTTTTCATTGGGGATTCTCAAGAGGCGGTTCCTGGCTTTGATGTCCTTTTTCTTTTCCCAAGTTGGAAAGGCAGGCTCCTTCGCATGGTGCCCACCAGGACACTTCTGAGTTCAGCCAGCTTTGTGGAATGGTAGCACAGTGCTTTTCACCTATTCAGGTCACAGTTTCCCTTGATCTAGGGGTCCCCAACCTCCAGGATCTTATGAATGATGATCTGAGGTGGAGCTGATGTAATAATAGTAGAAATGTAAGGCATTTGAATCATCCCCAAACCAGCCCCCCATGCCCATCCACGGGAAAATTGTCTTTCATGGAACCAGTTCCTGGTGCCAAAAAGGTTGGGGACCCATGCAAATCTGCTCTTCCCTCAGACTTCATCAAATGTGGCTTTGACTTTCTTTCTTCCACCTCTGCTAGCCTCTCTCTTGCTCGGCCATGCCCTCATGCTCCAGTTAGTGCTTCTGCAGGCTCGTGACCCTGTCTTGGAGGGAGGTGACAGCTGGGTGCTGGGAGTTATCCAGTGGTTACCGACTCGAGTTCTTGCGATCCTTAGTAAGCTGGTAAGACCAGGTGAGAAATTCAGGCACTTCTTTGCTGGGACCCTTGCTCACTCCATTGGGGTCGGAGAGTGAGCTCCCTTGGGTGGGGTGAGCCTGGGGGTGGATCAGTGGTCTGACCAGAGGGGTGACTTAGGTGCTCTGCCCGCCCCCTTGGTGGTGCTGCACGCAGGGTGCTGTGTCACCCCTCAAAAGTGACATTTGGGGTTTTGGTCTCTTTATATCTCATTGTCCATAATTCATCCCCACTACACATCACACAGTTATTTTTAGTTCCTCTGTTGTTTCTTTGTATCTGTTGCTCAGGCAGATGCTTGTCCAGTTACAAGTATTGCAGCAGAGAGTCCCAGGTCCCACCCTGTGTCAGCTCCACCCTCTCCCTAACGTACAGTTCTCCCAAATTCCCCAATGCTGTATTTTCTAAGCAAAGCCAATTCTCTTCTTCAGTTCAGTTCAGTTCAGTTCAGTCGCTCAGTCGTGTCCATCTCTTTGTGACCCCATGAATCACAGCACGCCAGGCCTCCTTGTCCATCACCAACTCCCGGAGTTCACCCAGACTCACGTCCATCGAGTCAGTGATGCCATCCAGCCATCTCATCCTCTATTGTCCCCTTCTCCTCCTGACCCCAATCCCTCCCAGCATCAGAGTCTTTTCCAATGAGTCAACTCTTCGCATGAGGTGGCCAAAGTACTGGAGTTTCAGCTTTAGCATCATTCCTTCCAAAGAAATCCCAGGGCTGATCTCCTTCAGAATGGACTGATTGGATCTCCTTGCAGTCCAAGGGACTCTCAAGTGTCTTCTCCAACACCATACTTCAAAAGCATCAATTCTTCGGCGTTCAGCCTTCTTCACAGTCCAACTCTCACATCCATACATGACCACTGGAAAAACCATAACCTTGACTAGATGAACATTTGTTGGCAAAGTAATGTCTCTGCTTTTGAATATGCTATCTAGGTTGGTCATAACTTTCCTTCCAAGGAGTAAGTGTCTTTTAATTTCATGGCTGCAGTCACCATCTGCAGTGATTTTGGAGCCCAGAAAAATAAAGTCTGACACTGTTTCCACTGTTTCCCCATTTATTTCCCATGAAGTGATGGGACCTGAAACTTTAAAAAAAACTTCCTATTCTAATTATAACAAGCCCAAGAGATTTCACTTTCAGACAATACTCGTATTAAAGTATTTGGGGGGGGGGGATGATTTGGGAGAATGGTATTGAAACGTGTATAATATCATATAAGAAACAAATCGCCAGTCCAGGTTTGATGCAGGATACAGGATACATGGGCTGGTGCACTGGGATGACCCAGAGGGATGGGGAGGGAGGTGGTGGGGGTTCAGGATTGGGAACACGTGTACACCCATGGCAGATTCATGTTGATGTATGGCAAAGCCAATACAATATTGTAAAGTAATTAGCCTCTAATTAAAATAAATAAATTAAAAAAAATAAAGTATGGATGTTTTTACTATGCCTTTCAAAAGCAAAAAAGAAAAACCAACAACTCACAAAGATTGATGGGTTTAAAATAAAAACAAAACCTAACATCTATGGTTTTGACTTATTTGACTTCTTGCCTCTACCTTTCACTGACCTTTAGAAGATGGATTTCTTGTATGCTGTGTAACTGCCCTTCTGTGGAATCAACATTAATTATCAGGAGCCACAACCAGACCCCCTCAGGATGGGTTATCTGGGACCAAAGTGTAATGACCGACTCTGATCCTGGGTGGCACTGGTGCTAGGTATAAGTCAGCAGAGTAGGTTTTGTGTGTGTTTCAAGAAGCTTGAAGAAACAGAAAGGAAAGACTGGGTGGCCTGCCATTCATAATTAAAAACTCCATAGTAACATCAACCATTCTCATTTAACTCAATAACACTGTTTTATGGATCTGTCTGTGCTTATAACTAACTTGTGGAGCAAAGACATGCCTCCCCACTCACTACAGAGCACAGTGTACCCCTGCTCAAGTCTCAAAAGGAAAAAGAGCTGTGAACCTCCCCCATGTTATTTTTTAGAATTAAGAGTGGAACTTTGAGGAATGCTTAGGGCCTCAGGCTTGCACTTCAGATCTCTTATTTAAAAATAATTAATAGTCCATTGGTCACTAGTGGTCCATCTGGGCTAACCGGCATAGTGAAGTAGTAAGATACTTTGTGATAGAATTCCAGTTGAGCTATTCCAAATCCTGAAAGATGATGCTGTGAAAGTGCTGCACTCAATATGCCAGCACATTTGGAAAACTCAGCAGTGGCCACAGGACGGGAAAAGGTAAGTTTCATTCCAATCCCAAAGAAAGGTAATGCCAAAGAATGCTCAAACTACCGCACAATTGCACTCATCTCACACGCTAGTAAAGTAATACTCAAAATTCTCCAAGGCTTCAGCAATATGTGAACTGTGAACTTCCTGATGTTCAAGCTGGTTTTAGAAAAGGTAGAGGAACCAGAAATCAAATTGCCAACATCCGCTGGATCATGGAAAAAGCAAGAGAGTTCCAGAAAAACATCTATTTCTGCTTTATTGACTATGCCAAAGCCTTTGACTGTGTGGATCACAATAAACTGTGGAAAATTCTTCAAGAGATGGGAATACCAGACCACCTGATCTGCCTCTTGAGAAATTTGTATGCAGGTCAGGAAGCAACAGTTAGAACTGGACATGGAACAACAGACTGGTTCCAAATAGGAAAAGGAGTACGTCAAGGCTGTATATTGTCACCCTGCTTATTTAACTTCTGTGCAGAGTACATCATGAGAAACACTGGACTGGAAGAAACACAAGCTGGAATCAAGATTGCTGGGAGAAATATCAATAACCTCAGATATGCAGATGACACCACCCTTATGGCAGAAAGTGAAGAGGAACTCAAAAGCCTCTTGATGAAAGTGAAAGAGGAGAGTGAAAAAGTTGGCTTAAAGCTTAACATTCAGAAAACGAAGATCATGGCATCCGGTCCCATCACTTCATGGGAAATAGATGGGGAAACAGTGGAAACAGTGTCAGACTTTATTTTTCTGGGCTCCAAAATCACTGCAGATGGTGACTGCAGCCATGAAATTAAAAGACGCTTACTCCTTGGAAGGAAAGTTATGACCAACCTAGATAGCATATTGAAAAGCAGAGACATTACTTTGCCAACAAAGGTCCATCTAGTCAAGGCTACGGTTTTTCCAGTGGTCATGTATGGATGTGAGAGTTGGACTGTGAAGAAGGCTGAGTGCCAAAGTATTGATGCTTTTGAAGTGTGGTGTTGGAGAAGACTCTTGAGAGTCCCTTGGACTGCAAAGAGATCCAACCAGTCCTTTCTGAAGGAGATCAGCCCTGGGATTTCTTTGGAAGGAATGATGCTAAAGCTGAAACTCCAATACTTTGGCCACCTCATGCGAAGAGTTGACTCGTTGGAAAAGACTCTGATGCTGGGAGGGATTGGGGTCAGGAGGAGAAGGGGATGACAGAGGATGAGATGGCTGGATGGCATCACTGACTCGATGGACATTAGTCTGCGTAAACTCCGGGAGTTGGTGATGGACAAGGAGGCCTGGCGTGCTGTGATTCATGGGGTTGCAAAGAGTTGGACACGACTGAGTGACTGATCTGATCTGAAGATACTTTGTCTTCCTCTCAGAGACAGAGTGTCTGTTCATTGAACACAAGGTGCAGAGTAATGCTTACGAAGCTGGGAGGTGTGTCTAGGAAGGGGCTCCTCTGAATCTCCTCTGTCCTCTGAATCATTCATTCACTCCACTAGTGTCTTAAGTGTGGATATTATTTGCTCAGTTTCGTCAAGGAGAAGACCCAATGCACCTACATGGTGCATTTTTAATACTGTGTATCCTACCATCTAGTTTTGACTTCTTGTTCAGTTGCTAAGTCGCGTCCTATTCTTTGCAACCCTGTGGACTGCAGTACTCCGGGTTTCCCTGTCCTTCACTATCTCCCAGAGTTTGCTCAAACTCATGTCCATTGAGTTGGTGATACTATCTAACCATCTCATCTTCTGTTACCCCCTTCTCCTCCTGCCCTCAATCTTTCCCAGCATCAGGGTCTTTTCCAGTGAGTTGGCTTTTCCCATCAGTGGCCAAAGTATTGGAGCTTCAGCAACAATCCTTCCAATCAGTATTCAGGACTGATTTCCTTTAGGATTGACTGGTTTGATCTTCTAAGTGACTCTCAAGACTCTTCTCCAGCACCACAATTTGAAAGCATCAGTTAGTTTTTGACTAATGGCTAATGAATCCACAGTAAAATCAGCAAATGGTTACAGTTCTTTCTTTTTCTGACATTTTTTTCTTCCTCCTCCTTTTTCTCTTTGAGGAAAGGAGCTAATTGCAATTATTTCCTCTAGTGAAATTTGAAACCAGTTTCCCTACCCAGTGTTAGAAAAATGCAGATGCTGATACACTTTCAAAAGTTGTTTGATAAGAATAAAATGTTTAGAAAGTATATGCTGGAAAATGGGATTTCCAAGAATATATAGTTCTAAAAGTATGATGCAGAAGATTTGACACATGTTTGGAATATTATTTTTGAAGCTTCCTCTTTTTATAAGAGAGAAAGAAAATATATGTTAACGTGCTTTGGGGCAGAAGACATTAGATTTTGTAGTGTCAGTCTGTCTTGTAACCTTGAACAAGTTATGTACTCTAAGCCTGATCTATAAAAAGAAGATAATAAATATGCTTACTCAGAGGATGGATGTGAGGAGTAAGGATCAGTTAAAGCATTTATTATAATTTCTGATGGATAGTAGGCACTAAATAAATGCTCACTCCTAATAGGCTGATGAGAATAGCTCACAGTAGAAGGGTCATTGGATTTGATAGCTGTGAGAATGACCCAAATTAAGAAGTATAGACATGGGGATGTTAAGAAGTCATTGTCTTAAAAACACATACATACACCACAACCCTGAATTCTTCCATGGTAGTTGGAACTAAAGAGTTTTGTTTTTTTTTTTAAGCTAATAGGAAATGATTTCTGATGGTATTAAATAAAAGCAAATACAATGTTTTCTTCAAATTCCTATTGTTAAATAAAACCAAATAAAAACCTACAGTTTGCAATATATCTATTATAGAATGGTATTGATGGTCATAGCATTATGAAAATAATGCTCTTCAACGTAGGCTGCCCAAGTGTAAGGTCTGTCCCTTACTAGACATTTCACTTGGGAAAATTGCTTAAGCTCACAATATCTTATTGTATTCATCTATAAAATGGGTATAATTATAGAATGTAGTCTATGGAGACATTATGACAAATAGTTACAGACTCTGAAACATTTATAAATAAAACATTCAATATGTGTTTTAATAGGCACTATAATCCTATATTATTTGGCTTCAGTATCAGAAACAAGAGAAGGGAAAACTGTTGTGATTTTTATTCCCAACTTTGCTTCAGACCCTGCATGATTAAATGGTTTGCTTGTTTTCCTAAAGTCAGTGACAGCTCTGCTTGACATAGTCTGCTGATCAGCAGAGTCAGACAGTAGTGATAGCTCACATGAATGGGGGAGTTCAGCCTGCAGTTCAGAATATTTTAATGTCAGATTGCTCTTGTAGAATTTCTAAAATTTCTAAATGGCTGGCACTGAAGATTCTGCAAGGAAACTGATCAGAGAATTCAATATCAGTAAAAAAAATTTTATTTCAATGAAATTTGATCTAAATAAGAAAAAAAAAAATAGTCTAGTAAGATAATACCTAAAGTAGAAAGTTCAGTACTACAGCTCATGGGAAGAGTGAGCTGAAGTTCAGAATGATTTCACCATGAGAGAACTCTAGGAAGATTTATTTTTGATTTGTTTTCTGCAAGAAGATAATGGTTCAGCTGAAAACAAGAGCTTACCCCTCAAAATTAAACATAATTCTATCTATAGTAACCACCACAGAGCCACTGGGTAAATCAGAACAAAGCAGAGAGTCAGTTACCTGCACCTCCTCTTCTAAAAATGGGTATTTATTCTTGAATTGAATCATAGAAAAAGCAAGAGAATCCCAGAAAAACATCTATTTATGCTTCATTGACTACACGAAAGCCTTTGACAGTGTGGACCACAACAAACTGTGGAAAATTCTTCAAGAGATGGGAATACCAGGCCACCTCACCTGCCTCCTGAGAAATCTGTATGCAGGTCAAGAAGCAACATTTAGAACCAGACATGGCACAATGGACTGGTTCCAATTTGGGAAAGGACTACGTCAAGGCTGGATATTGTCACCCACTTATTTAACTTATATGCAGAGTACATCCTGAGAAATGCTGACTGGATGAACCACAAGCTGAAATAAAGATTGCTGGGTGGAATATCAGTAACCTCAGCTATAGGGATGGCACCACCCTTATGGTAGAAAGCAAAGAGGAACTAAAGAGCTTCTTGATGAACGTGAAAGAGGAAAGTGAACGTGAACTCAACATTCAGAAAACTAAGATCATGGCATCCGGTCCAATCACTTCATGGCAAATAAATGGGGAAACAATGGAAACAGAGACTTTATTTTTGGGGGCTCCAAAATCACTGCAGATGGTGACTGCAGCCATGAAATTAAAAGGCACTTGTTCCTTGGAAGAAAAGCTATGACCAATCTAGACATCATATTAAAAAGCAGAGACATTACTGACAAAGAACCATCTAGTCAAAGCTATGGTTTTTCCGTTAGCCAGGTATGCATGGAAGAGTTGGACAATAAAGAAATATGAATGCTAAAGAATTGATGCTTTTGAACCGTGGTGTTGGAGAAGACTGTTGAGAGTCCCTTGGACAGCAAGATCAAACCAGTCATTCCTAAAGGAAATCAGTCCTGAATATTCATGGGAATGACTGAAGCTGAAGCTGCAATACTTTGGCCACCTGATGTGAAGAACTGACTAATTGGAAAAGACCCTGATGCTGGGAAAGATTGAAGGCCAGAGAAGAAGGGGATGACAGAGAATGAGATGGTTGGATGGCATCACCGACTCAATGGACATGAGTTTGAACACACTCTGTGAGTTGGTGATGGACAGGGAAGCCTGGCGTGCTGCAGTCCATGGGGACTGTCCATCTACAAAGAGTTGGTCACGACTGAGCAACTGAATTGAACTGATGAGGACATGTTGAAATGAATGGAAATCTAAACCTTTATCTACCCTCATGAAAATCCATGCTCTGAAACAGAGGCCGATGTTTTTTAACTGAATGTAAGGAATTCTTCATCCTCTGGTGCACATCTGTGCCCACAGGTTCTCCTATAGCACTGTCACACTTGATCCTGGGGCTGTGAACCCAATGCCTCTCTTGGAACAGCTCTTTCTCACCCAAGGTCATTCACATATGCTGTCTTTCCCAGAAAGATTTCTCTTCCTTTAATTTCAAACAATTGTAACACGTCCTTCAAGTCTCAGCAAAAGAATCCCATTTCAACAGACACTTTTCTTAACCCAGCACCACAGTCTAGGATCCTCTGTTTTACTTTTAAACCATGCCTTCTTTTTTTGAGGAAACATTTTGGAATTGTGATTGACCTCCACACCTCTAAAAAGTTTGGGGATTGATGTTGACTGTTGTAAAATTCATATGATAGGTCACAGATGGAATCTGGAGACAGAAGGAAAAATAGTCCTGATTGTTAGCCTAAGGACCTTCCTTCAGCATAATGTAGGTGGCTTCTCCAGCAGTCCTGTGAAATACAGAGAAATGTTTTAACTTCTGTCTTTCCTAGATTCTAAGACTCAGTGTGGGAGGGTCTGTTTTAGAGTTGCTCTGGGTCTAGACAGAAGCTTTGCTCTTCAGGGAAGGATTTGCTTTGGTTTTGGGCTTCCCTGGTGGGCTACAGTCCATGGAGTCACAGAGAGTTGGACACCACTACACAGCAACAACTATGCACACAAACACCACATATATTAACAACAACAACAACAACAACAAAAATATATATATAGTAAAATTGAAACCCTTTTCTTTCTTCTTCATGAAAAAGTACCTATTCATATCACAGTTCACATTAGAATGCCATACTTGCTTCCATGCTAGAGTCTAACTACCTACATTTCTTCAGATGCAATCAGAACTTATTTGCTTAATGTAGCTCATCTCTTTATTTTATATTTTGATGATCATTTCTCATTTCTCTGCTTTCTTGTATTCTCTGGCAATCCTGCCATTCAAAGGCAATTCTCTACATTCTACTCTAAATGTCCATTGTTGTCTGTGACATTAGAAAGCATCTCTTTACATTCCCTCCACATTGTAGGCATCTATTCAGATTTATTTTTCTATAGCATCCTGAGCTTTTGAAGCTTATAATGATTGAACTGTATTTGTTCTGTTGAAATTTTTATTCTTGGAACTTTCTTTTTCCTGACGTATTCTTGTTTAATAGATGGAATGACCTCCTTGATTTTATTAAAGGCAATCAGAAATTCTGTTATAGTCTACTTCATTAAAAAAATATTACTTTGAGGAATTAGATTTTCTTCTAGGCCCTTGGATAGTTCTTTTAAGCTGTATGGTTTTGGGCTTTGCTTTTTCAGTAGTGACAATCTGGCTTCTTGCTGTTTATATATTCAGTTGATAACTTTAAAAAATTATCTTTATTGTGGTTTGTTATTGTTTAGTCCCTCAGTCATGTCCAACTCTTTCCTACCCCATGGACTTTGGCCTCCCAGGTTTTTCTGTCCATGGGATTTCCCAGGCAACAATACTGGAGTGGGTCACCATTCCCTTCTCCAGGGAAGCTTCCTGATCCAGGGATTGAACCTGGGTCTCCCGCATTGCAGGTGGATTCTTTACTGCTGGGCCACAAAGTCACACAATATAAAACATACTATTTTAGCCATATTTAACTGTACAGTTCAGTGGTGTTAAGTAAATTCACATTGTGCAAATGTCACCATCATCCATCTCCTGGACTTTTTACCTTCCTAAACTGTGACTCTGTCCCCATTAAACACCAACTCCCCATTCCCCCTCCCTACCACTCTACCAATGTACTTTCTGACTCTATGAATTTGACTATTCTAGATACCTCATACAAGTGGAAACAAACAGTATTTGTCTGCAACTAGGTGTACTGGAATTAATTTTTAAGGTTAACTTAATATATGTTTTTATAGATTGGACCCAGGAAAATACTCAATAGAGTAACTCAAGTGGTCTCTTTGAAAGCAGAATACTTTCCTGAGCACTGTCAGTGGGGACAGGTTTGGAGAGGGGAGCAGGGGTGTCCCCTTAACCCTGCTGGCCCTGATCTGAATATGAGTTGGGTGAACCCAAATGGGCTCAGAGATAAACATCAAGACAGAGCTTCGGTTTAGAGTATGAAAACTTTAAGTTTGAGACTTAATCATGGGAATCATGAGGTTTTTTTTTTTTTTTTTTTTGACTTTATATAATTTCTTTTTAAAGTCATTTTTATTGCAGTATAGTTGCTTTAAAATGTTGTTAGTTTCTGCTGTGCAGCAGAGTAAATGAGCTATCAGTTCAGTTCAGGCACTCAGTCATGTCTGACTCTTTGCGACCCCATGGACCACAGCACGCCAGGCTTCCCTGTCCATCACCAACTCCTGGAGATTACTCAGACTCATGTCCACCAAGTTGGTGATGCCATACAACTATCTCATTCTCTGTCATCCCCTTCTTCTCCCACCTTCAATCTTTCCCAGCATCAGGGTTTTTTCAAATAAGTCAGTTCTTCCCATCAGGTGACCAAAGTATAGGAGTTTCAGCTTCAACATCAGTCCTTCCAATGAATATTCAGGACTGATTTCCTTCAGGATGGACTGGTTGGATCTCCTTGCAGTCCAAGGGACTCTCAAGAGTCTTCTCCAACCACAGTTCAAAAGCATCAATTCTTCAGCACTCAGCTTTCTTTATATAGTCCAACTCTTACATCCATGCATGCCTACTGGAAAAACAATAGCTTTGACTAGATGGACCTTTGTTGGCAAAGTAATGTCTCTGCTTCTTAATATGCTGTCTAGTTTAGTCATAACTTTTCTTCCAAGGAGCAAGTGTCTTTTAATTTCATGGCTGTAGTCATCATTTGCAGTGATTTTGGAGCCCCCCAAAATAAAGTCTGTCACTGTTTCCATTGTTTCCTCATGTATTTGCCATGAAGGGATGGAACCAGATGCCATGATCTTAGTTTCCTAAATGTTGTTTTAAGCCAACTTTTTCACTCTCCTCTTGTATTCTCATCAAGAAACTCTTTAGTTTTTCTTTGCTTTCTGCCATAAGCGTGGTGTGATTTGCATATCTGAGGTTATTGATATTTCTTTCAGCAATTTTGATTCCAGCTCATGCTTCATCCAGTCCAGAATTTCTCATGATGTACTCTGTATATAAGTTAAATAAGCAGGGTGGAAATATACAGCCTTGATGTACTCCTTTCCCTATTTGGAACCAGTCTATTGTTCCATGTCTAGTTCTGACTGTTGCTTCTTGACCTGCATACACATTTCTCAGAAGGCAGGTGAGGTGGTCTGGTATTCCCATCTCTTTAAGAATTTTCCACAGTTTGCTGTGATCCACACAGTCAAAGGCTTTGGCATAGTCAATAAAACAGAAATAGATGTTTTTCTAGAACTCTCCTGCTTTTTTGATGATCCAATGGATGTTGGCAATTTGATCTCTGGTTCCTCTGCCTTTTCTAAATCTAGCTTGAACATCTGGAAGTTCACAGTTCACATATTGCTGAAGCCTGGCTTAGAGAATTTTGAGCATTACTTTACTAGCATGTGAGATGAGTGTAATTGTGTGGTAGTTTGCACATTCTTTGGCATTGCCTTTCTTTGGGATTGGAATGAAACTGACCTTTTCCAGTCCTGTGGGCACTGCTGAGTTTTCCAAATTTGCTGGCATATTGAGTGCATCACTTTCACAAGATCATATTTTAGGATTTGAAATAGCTCAACTAGCTTTGTTCATAGTGATGCTTCCTAAGGCTCACTTGACTTTGCATTCCAGGATGTCTGGCTCTAGGTGAGTGATCACACCATCGTGATTATCTGGGTCATGAAAATCTTTTTTGTACAGTTCTTCTGTGTCTTCTTGCAACCTCTTCTTAATATCTTCTGCTTCTGTTAGGTCCATACCATTTCTGTCCTTTATTGAGCCCATCTTTGCATGAAATATACCCTTGGTATCTCTGATTTTCTTGAAGAGATCTCTAGTCTTTCCTATTCTATTGTTTTCCTCTATTTCTTTGCATTTATCACTTAGGAAGGCTTTCTTATTTTTGGAACTCTGCATTCAAATGGGTGTATCTTTCCTTTTCTCCTTTTCTCAGCTATTTGTAAGGCCTCCTCAGACAGCCATTTTGCCTTTTTGCATTTCTTTTTCTTGGGGTTGGTCTTGATCACTGCCGCCTGTACAATGTCACACAGCAGGAATGCTCTACAAATGTCTTTACTTCTGTGGCAGGTCTCAGGCTAGACAGTAAGTTGTGTCGGCGTGCTTTGTACAGAACCTGACTGGTGCCTAGTAAAGCAGTTTACCTAAAAGCCTTTAATTTATAAAATAAAAATATATACAATATGGTCAAATATATGTTCATCCTGGCAATAGTATGTATGTGCATGCTCAGTTGCTCAGTCATGTCCGACTCTTTGTGACTCCATGGACTGTAGCTCTCTAGGCAAGAATGCTGGAGTGGGTAGCCATTTACTTCTCCAATAAGACCATCCTGTTTTGCCAAATAAATGTTTCATTTTGTTAACTTAAAAACATAGATTCTTAGCAATACATTTGAAATAACCACACATCTACTCTCAGTATTTAATTCATGTAGTGCAGTTATGACCAACCTAGATGGCATATTCAAAAGCAGAGACATTACTTTGCCAACGAAGGTCCATCTAGTCAAGGCTATGGTTTTTCCTGTGGTCATGTATGGATGTGAGAGTTGGACTGTGAAGAAAACTGAGCGCCGAAGAATTGATGATTTTGAACTATGGTGTTGGAGAAGACTCTTGAGAGTCCCTTGGACTGCAAGGAGATCCAACCAGTCCATTCTGAAGGAGATCAGCCCTGGGATTTCTTTGGAAGGAATGATGCTAAAGCTGAAACTCCAGTACTTTGGCCACCTCATGCGAAGAGTTGACTCATTGGACAAGACTCTGATGCTGGGAGGGATTGAGGGCAGGAGGAGAAGGGGACGACAGAGGGTGAGATGGCTGGATGGCATCACTGACTTGATGGACGTGAGTCTGGGTGAACTCCGGGAGTTGGTGATGGACAGGGAGGCCTGGTGTGCTGCGATTCATGGGGTTGCAAAGAGTCGGACACGACTGAGCGACTGAACTAAGTGCATATAATTATATAAATCACTTAATAGATAAAGCAATACTTTACAAGAACTGCATTGTTTCTAATTATCCAGGAAACAATTATAGGCATTCTTCAGACACATACAACGCTACAGTTTCTTTATCACCTCTGAGCCATTTGTGAATTTTTTAAACAAAGAACACATCATCACTGGATAATTAGTTAAGTCACTTTTTTTTATTAAGGCAGTTTTCTTTTTAAAATGAATTTTATGTTTGTTTCCTCAACCTAATCAGTTAGTTTAATGCTTTGAATGTTGTCTCTAAAGGTTTCATTTATGATTGCATTCAACCTGGGAGCTGGAAGGCTGCACACCCACCCATGACTACTATAATCCATGTGAAATTGCTTTACACTCTTCCCCCGGCCCTTTTTATAAAACACACTTCTTTAAGTGACACTTGAGCATCTCAAACTGCCATTCATTGAGGTTTTCTTCTCTGTTTGTTCAGAATAAACTAATTTGAGAATGTGACTTGTAACATAAACTTTGGATTTGAATACAAGTTAACACCTTCTGTCAAGTTTTCTGGGGCAAAAAGATGTAGCTCATATTAAAGCACAGGGTAAAAATAAACATTTGGTGCACCTGAAAAATGGGTGTCAAATTGCTCTTAGAAAATTGCCAATCACTCAATTAGAACTTGGAGCTGTAATTTCCATCTTCTTTGGCCGGCTAAGCTAAGTGCAGCCACAATGTGTAAATCTGATTTTCCAGGGATGAGGGGAAAAGTAAAGGCCAGGCCCCCAGTAAAGACAAAAAGTTAATGACCAGTGACTTGGAAAAGAATGACCTAATTCTGTTGGTTATTTACCAGAGGACATCTTGAAGTAGGCAAGAGGAAAGGGCAGAATTCAAATATCAGTGGAAGACAGCATGCATGTCAGCTGAGGAGGACAAGCATTTGTCTGTTCTGTATGCTTAGCTTGTAGCATCGTCCTCCACGATGATTCAGCATGTAGGTATAGTTTACTGAATGAACAGAGACACAGGATTCCAATAAGTTCACATTCTTTCAGAGTTAAAATGATTTTAATCCTAGCTTTAAGACTATTCTAATACTAATTGTAAAATTGTTTGGAATCCTCGTTTAAATCTTAGTCCTAGTTTTATGAGTCACACGACTTAGATGGGCTAAACTTTAATCTTTCCACGTATAAACTGAAAACTTTGACTTATATTCTTAGGATTTTGTGAAATAAAACACATAAATGACATATAACATTTTAAACTTATCCTCACTGATAAATGACAACTCATTTTCCAACTGAATTTCTGAAACTTGACTGATCAGTGTGATAGCCTCATGCTTCTTAATGTCAATTAGCAGCAACTAGGTCACTTAGAAAAGACCCTGATGCTGGGAAAGATTGAGGGCAGGAGGAGAAGGGGGCGACAGAGGATGAGATGATTGGATGGCATCACTGACTCAATGGACATGAGTTTGAGCAAGCTCCAGAAGTTAGTGATGGATAGGGAAGGCTGGCATGCTGCAGTCCATGGGGTCACAAAGAGTTGGACAGGATTTAGTGACTGAAGAGCAACAATGTGACTTAGTAACTCAGCTCCTAGAAGTCAGTGAGTCAGCCAGTTTGCCTGTAGTAACCCAGCTACACAGATGGCTATCAGTCCCTAGACACACCCACTTCCAGAAATTCACCAATCTCAGAGCAAGAACTTCCCCAACCCAGTAAGATAAGCTGTTTGCTCATAAACAGTCTCATAGTCTTTGCCTGACAAGAGGTGACCATAGCCTTTGTTTCAGATATTGAACAATGGGCATTTCCCTGACAAGTGTATGACATCTAGGGTACATTCAATAAATAATCCTGTTGCTGCTTCTGTGCATCAAGATTACTTTTCAGTAATCAGGGAAAAAACACTTCCTTGAAAAAAGGATCAGGAAGAAGTGATCTGGGTTTTTGTTTTTTTTTTTTCATGAGTCAGTTTGTGAAATCTTTGTTATATATCCTGGAACTGTGGTGGAAAAAGGGGTGCTCAGCATTATTATCATTGTTTAGTCACTGAATCTACAGTTAAAAGTCAGACAACTCTCCTGAGTTAATACACACAAGATGATGATGTCCGTGGTTCAGGCTACTGAAACGCATATATGGAACAATTTTTGTTGTGTTTGTTCAGTTGCTCAGTCGTGTGACCCCATGGACTATAGTTCTCCAGGCTCCTCTGTCCATGGGATTTCCCAGGCAAGTATATGGGAGTGGGTTGCCATTTCCTTCTCCAGGGGCTCTTCCTGACCCAGGAATGGAACTCACATCTCTTGCATTGGCAGGTGGATTCTCTACCAGTGAGCCACCAGGGAAGCCCACCAGCTTTATTAGCTTTTAGGCAATGCATTTGAAGTTATACAGCTAGAGGAACCATGAAGCTCTAGCAGACCAGACAGGTTTGCTGAGAAATCAGTTTGTAAAACAGGAGGAATGCTTCACTTCTGAAATATTAGAGTGAGGCTCAGCATGGAATGGAAGACCCACCACTTTTACCAGGGCATGGAGAGAAGTGTATACACGGAGTCTCCTCCCCTGCCCTAACCTCTCCCACCTGCCAGTGGTGATGTGAAGAGGATGAGTAGAAATTCAAGAAACCTTTGGCATGTGATGAAATTAATGAAGACTCCGAGTCATTTTGTAATCAGACCTGAGGTTTAGCTGTGATCCGTTTCTTTTATATTACATTTTAGGGAACATACTGCAAAGCCAGAGGGAATTTCTGATTCTGCTCTGCCACCTGAAGCCCCGCACCAGACATGATTCTTGTAAAACCTACCTGGCACTTTAGGTCTGGGTGGAAGTGGGTAAAACTGGGAATAATTGAAAATGATTAACCCTGAATACCCAGATGGCCCCTGAGAATACCTTGTGTTGTGATTAAACAAGGGTTAAGTCCAGCCAGAGATCCTGGAATGTGAAGCCAAGTGGGCCTTAGGAAGTATCACTATGAACAAAGCTAGTGGAGGTGATGGAATTCCAGTTGAGCTATTCCAAATCCTAAAAGATAATGCTGTGAAAGTGCTGCAGTCACTATGCCGCAAATTTGGAAAACTTAGCAGTGGCCACAGGACTGGAAAAGGTCAGTTTTCATTCCAATCTCAAAGAAACACAATGCCAAAGAATATTCAAACTACTGCACAATTGCACTCATCTCAAACATTAGCGAAGTAATGCTCAAAATTCTCCAAGCCAGGCTTCAACAGTACATGAACTGTGAACTTCCAGATGTTCAAGCTGGATTTAGAAAAGGCAGAGGAACCAGAGATCAAATTGCCAACATCCGCTGGATCATGGAAAAAGCAAGAGAGTTCCAGAAAAACATCTACTTCTGCTTTATTGAATATGTCAAAGCCTTTGACTGTGTGAATCGCAGCAAACTGTGGAAAATTCTTAAAGAGATGGGAATACCAGACCACTTCACCTGCCTCCTGAAAAATCTGTATGCAGGTCAGGAAGCAACAGTTAGAACTGGACATGGAACAACAGACTGGTTCCAAATCGAGAAAGAAGTACGTCAAGGCTGTATATTTTCACCCTGCTTATTTAACTAATATGCAGAGTACATCATGAGAAACACTGGGCCGGAAGAAGCTCAAGCTGCAATCAAGATTGCCGGGAGAAATATCAATAACCTCAGATATGCAGATGACACCACCCGTATGGCAGAAAGTGAAGAACAAAAGAGCCTCTTGATAATAGTGAAAGAGGAGAGTGAAAAGTTGGCTTAAAACTCAACATTCAGAAAACTAAGATCATGGCATCCAATCCCATCACTTCATGGGAAATAGATGGGGAAACAGTGGAAACAGTGACAGCCTTTATTTTGGAGGGCTCCAAAATCACTGCCGATGGTGACTGCAGCCATGAAATTAAAAGACACTTGCTCCTTGGAGGAAAAGTTACGACCCCTAGACAGCATGTTAAAATGTGGAGACATTACTTTGAGAACAAAGGTCCATCTAGTCAAGGCTATGGTTTTTCCAGTGGTCATGTATGGATGTGAGAGTTGGACTGTGAAGAAAGCTGAGCACCAAAGAATTGATGCTTTTGAACTGTGGTGTTGGAGAAGACTCTTGAGAGTCCCTTGGACTGCAAGGAGATCCAACCAGTCCATCCTAAAGGAAATAAGTCCTGAATATTCATTGGAAGGACTGATGCTGAAGCTGAAGTTCCAATGCTTTGGCCACCTGATGTGAAGAACTGACTCATTGGAAATGACCTAATGCTGGCAAAGATTGAAGGCAGGAAGACAAGGGGATGACAGAGGATGAGATGGTTGGATGGCATCACTGATTTGATGTACATGAGTTTGAGCAAGCTCTGGGAATTTGTGATGGACCGGGAAGCCTGGTGTGCTGCAGTCCATGGGGTTACATGGGGTCGCAAAGAGTAGGACACAACTGAGGAACTGAAGTGAACTGAAATTCCTCCTGACTTGGCCCCACCGGTGAAGCCTCTTCAGGGTGGGTTTAGAGCTCTGGTTTCATCCTTACATATCATTGTGCTAGTAAGAGATCACTCAAAATTCTGATTTTCATTGTCATCCTTACTCCCCAAGGGATAAGTTAACTTGAATTGATTTTGAATACTCATGAAGAGTAATTCTTCTTTGTAATTTTCTCATGTCAAGATTTGTATTTACTAGAAAGGTTCTTTTGTTGGAAGTCTAAAATGGCAATTTGAATTCCTAATTATTAATAGCATGTTGTGAAACAGTGATTGATTTAAGCTATCAACATAGTATTTCACAGCTTTATTTGTTGAAGAGCAATTTGTAGAATTTTTTCTTCTGAAAGACAGTTGTTCTGATATTTGAAAGTCTATGAAGACAGTTTATAAAAGAAATGACTTTATTACAAGCATGTTAGTATATGTATGGTAAAATCAACTAAAATATTCATTAAATATGCATAACATAAAATTAAACATAAAGAAAAATATGGTACTTTATAAAGAAAAAACAGAGCTGGATACAAGGACAATAAATAAAAATCAACTATTTCTATAAGTTAGCAACAAGTAGAAAAGAAAACAAACACCATTCACAATGTTGTTAAAATATAACTATTTAGGAATAAATACAAAAGTTATGATGTCCTCTATACTTGTTAACTACAAGACATTGCTGAGACAAAGTAAAGATATAAATATGTTTATAGTTTAGAGAGGACTACCAGTTATCCCCAAAGCTATCTATAGGTTTAATACAGTCAAAACCAAGCCTTTTAAAATTTTGCAGAATATGAAAAGGTGTTTTGAAAATTTATAATGATATACCTAGAGTGGCCATGACAGTCTTGAAAGATAAAAAATAAATTGGAGGGTTTAAATTGCAACATATAATGATGGTATAAATTTATAGATACTAAGACTTGTGGTACTGGAGCAGATAAATAGTATTCTACTGGAATGGCACTCGTGTAGCATGTTTGCCTTTTCTTCCTCCTTTCCTTCCTTCCTTCAAGTATAGTTGATTTCAGTATATTATCAGTTTCAGGTGTACAGCAATGTGATTTAGTTTATATACATATATAATATTCTTTTTCAGATTTTTTTTCCCATATCAGTTCAGCTCAGTTGCTCAGTTGTGTCTGACTCCTTGTGGCCCCATGATCTGCAGCATGTCAAGCTTCCCTGTCCATCACCAACTCCTGGAGTTTGCTCAAACTCATGTCCATCGAGTTGGTGATGCCATCCAATCATCTCATTCTCTGTCACCCCCTTCTCCTCCTCCCTTCAGTCTTTCCCAGCATCAGGACCTTTTCCAATAAGTCAGTTCTTTGCATCAGGTGGCCAAAGGATTGGATCTTCAGCTTTAGCATCAGTCCTTCCAGTGAGTATTCAGGACTGATTTCCTTTAGGATTAACTGGTTTGATCTCCTTGTTGTCCAAGGGACACTCAAGAGTCTTCTCCAACACCACAGTTCAAAAGCATCAGTTCTTTGGCATTCAGCTTTCTTTATAGTCCAACTCTCACATTCATACATGACTACTGGAAAACCCATAGCTTTGACTAGATGGACCTTTGTTGGCAAAGTAATAATATTGTATTACAACCTAAGTAGAGTTCCCTGTGCTATATACTAGGTCCTTGCTGATTATCTATATATATATATAATATCTCTCTATGTATATAGAGGGATGTGTGTGCATGCTCAGTCATGTCCAACTCTTTGTGACCCATGGACTGTAGCCTGCCAGGCTCTTATGTCCATGAAATTTTCCAGGCAAGAAAACTGGAGTGGTTTGCTATTTCCTACTCAGGTGATTTTTGGACCCAGGGATCAAACCCAGGTCTATTGCATCTCTTGCATTGGCAGGCAGATTGTTTACAATTGTTCCACTTATGAGGCAGCATTTTATATATAGTAGTGTGTATATGTTAATATCAAAGTCCTAATTTATCCTTCTCTACACTTTCTCCTTTGGTAACCATAAGTTTGTTTTCTATGTCTGTGGATCTATTACTCTTCTGTATATAAGTTCAGCTGTATCATTTTTAAGATTCCATGTATAAGGGATGCCATACAGTATTTGCCCTTCTCTGTCTGGCTTACCTCATTTAGTATGGTAATCTTTAGTTCCATTCATGTTGCTGCAAATGGAGGGCTGTGTAACCAGTTGTGTAACACATATGTACCACATCTTCATCATCCATTCCTGTGTTGATGGACATTTTAGGTTGTTTCCATGTCATAGCTGCTATAAATATTTCACTGTAAATAGTGAACATTGGAGTGCATTGTATCCTTTTGGACCGTGTTTTCCTCTGGATATATGCCCAGGAGTGGGATGGCTGAATCATATGGTAGCTCTACTTTTAGTTTCTTAAGGAGCCTTCTTACTGTTGTCCATAGGGGCTGTTACCAACTAATAGTCCCACCAACAGTGCAGGAGAGTTCCCTTCTCTCCACACCCTCTGTAGCATTTGTTATTTGTAGACATTTTAATGATCAGCATTCTGATCAGTGTGAGGTGATGACCTCATTGTGGTTTTGATTTGCAATTCTCTAATAATTAGTGATGTTGAGCATCTTTTCATGTGCTTTTGGCCCTGTGTATGTCTTCTTTAGAGAAATGTCTGTTTAGATCTTCTGCCCATTTTTTGATCAGACTGTTTTTTAGATTTTGAGTTATATGAGCTGTTGGTATATTTTGGAAATTTAGCCCTTGTCAGTTGCATCATTTGCAAAAATATTTTCTCCTATTTTGTAGTTTTTTTTTTGTTGTGTTTATGGCTTCCTTTGCTGTGCAAAACCTTTTACGTTCAATTAGATCCCATTCGTTTGTTTTTGTGTTTATTTCCATTACTTTAGGAAATGGTTGCAAAAGGATATTCCTGCAAGTTTTGTTTGAGTTTTCATTTTTAATGATTCAAATGAAGCCACAAACGAGCGTAATTTACATGTGTCCTCACTGTAGGCTGTCTTCTTATCCAGATATTCTGTGTACATGTGTTGTACCAATAAACTACTTTCACAGTTTTAATCCTGTATTATTTCCTTTACTTTTTTGTGCGTCAGTAGGGGAAAAATAAGCTGGAATCCCTCAAAAAAGTGGAATTGAACATATGGGACAGGTTAGAGTTAGAAAATACTCCCACTTATAGAGTCACAGCATTTTCAAAAACAGATGCTACTCTTTCTTTAAGAAAAGATAACCTTCTCAAAAAGTAACCCTGGGTCAATTAGGCATCTTTATAGAAAGAAATATGCCTGGATTTCTACTTTATATAATATGCAAATTATTTACAGATCATAATCCTACCTAAGTGTTAAAAGCAAAACAATACAGTTTGTATATGAAAACATAAGACAATATCTTCATGATCTTTGGGTAAAATTTTTTTCTTCAAAACAGTTTGGAGATATTTACAAAGATTGCATATCAGCATACCTTTCCATTCTAAACAGCAGGACCTTGTTTTGTATCTGCTCTAAATGTAATAGTCTGCATCTGCTGCTGCTCTGCTGCTGCAAAGTCGCTTCAGTTGTGGCCGACTCTGTGTGACCCCATAGACGGCAGCCCACCAGGCTCCCCCGTCCCTGGGATTCTCAAGGCAAGAACACTGGAGTGGGTTGCCATTTCCTTCTCCAGTGCATGAAAGTGAAAAGTGAAAGTGAAGTCGCTCAGTTGTGTTCGACTCTTAGCGACCCCATGGACTGCAGCCTTCCAGGCTCCTCCATCCATGGGATTTTCCAGGCAAGAGTACTGGAGTGGGGTGCCATTGCTTTCTACCAACCCTAAATTCCCAGTCCATTGTTCTCCCTCATCTCCTCCCACTCCTGGCAACCAAAAGTCTGTTCTCTGTGAGTCTGTTTGTTTTGTAAACAATTTTATTTGTGTGATATTTTAGATTCCACGTGTAAGTGGTATTTGTCTTTCTGGTTTACTGCACTTAGTATGATAATCTCTAAGTCCATCTATGTTGTTGCAAACGGCATTAGTTTGTTTTTTATGGCTAAATAATATTCCCTTGTATATACGTATCACATCTTCTTTATCCATGTCTCTGATGGACATTTAGGTTGTTTCCATGTGTTGGCTATTGTGAATAGTGCTGCTATGAAAACAGGGGTACATGTGTTTTTTTGAATTAGAGCTTTGTCTGGGTATACGGCCAAGAGTGGGATTGCTGGACCATATCGTAGTTCTATTTTTAGTTCTCTGAGGAACCTACATACTGTTTACCATAGTGGCTGCACCAACTTGCATACCTACCATCATTGTAGGAGGTGAGCAGCACACTTTACAACTAGGAAGATCACTTCAGGATTGGTGCTCAGGAGAAATGTTTACCAAATGATGTGTGCAGGAATGTTTACAGCAACACTGTCTTATTACAGTGTTAACCTAGAAAGAACCCAAATGTCCATCAACAATATGAAAATAAGTGGTGGTGTATCTATAGTGTGGGCTAGTGCAGATCAAAGAATGAATGAACTCTAATTATACGCGATAATATGAATAAATATTACAAAGAATAGTAAACAAATGTGCCAGACACTAAAGAGTACACACATGATTATATATATAAAACATACAAACACATGAAACTGGGATTGGAAGTCAGGATAGTGGTTATCTGTGGGGTTGGGGGAAGGAGTGGTTGGACAATGACTTTGGTGAAACCTCTGGTATGCTGGTCATATTCTGATTCTTGATCTGAGTCATAGTTTCATGAATATATTCATTTTGTGAAAAATTCATCAAACAGTAAATACATGATTTTCACTTTTATCTGTATGTATATATTCTTTAAAAGTTTACTTAAAGGCAATGTCTCCTAAATTACCATATTCTATTTAAATTCTTTTCAGATTTTAACATGATTAATGCAACAGATGTGCCCCTATAATTAATTAAATCATACTTGCAATCAAAGTTATTTGCTTATTGATTTATGTGATCATTTTCAAGATGCTTTATCTTCATTTGCCATTGACCTTCAATTGACAGAGACCTCAAACACTTCAGTTTGGGTGACTGTTCCTCCCCAATTCTGTATCATGAGGCTCCACATGAATATTATGTACTGCATCAGCAGTAATTTGTTTTTTTGAAAAGAATCTTTTAAAAATATTTTAAATAGCAAAATTTATCTATTGTATAAAGTTGGATTATTATATAACTATTAATTTTTTTTCCTAAGCAAGATGTATAGGATGATTCAGTGAAATTTTGCTGGTTGGAGTGGGCAACAGAAGTTATATAATTTGCCTTTGTATTAAGAAATAAATGACCTAAGGCTCAAGAAAATAAAATGCATGAAACTTGTTATTCATTTTCTCATATATTCATATATTTATTGAGCATCTATGTAGTCTTAGACACTTCCTTAGGCACTGGATATATTGATGAAGATGAATAAAATCCATGCACTATGGAACTGGAAAAGTGATTCCAGGCTTTTTGGAAGACAAGAATAAATATAATGAAATAAATTAGGTAGTGATAAATGGGAATCAGTGCCAGGAACAGTGGGAAAGTCCAGGTTGAAGGTGATGGGGTGGGGTTGGCAGAGCTCAGGGGCAGTATTTAATAGAATTGTCAGTAAAGGTCTCATTGGTGTGAGATATTAGTGAAGTCTGGAAGAAATGGATGAAACTAGCTATGCAGATATCTGAGAAAAGAGCTGTAGGGAGAAAGTAGCCAGCACAAAGGCACTAAACCAGAGCATGGCTGGGGTGTTTGAGAAATAGGGGGAGACCAGTTTGGCTGAAGTTGTATGAACCAGTATGAGAACAGAAGTTGGTCAGAGTTACCGGGCATGGAGTATAGCCCAGACCATGCAGGGCCTTGTAGTCCATTATAGGAACTTCTGCTTTTATTTGGAATGTGCAGCCATCGAAGGGTCTTGAGCAGACCCTAAGGCAGTCTGGCTTATGTCTGAAAAGAATCACTCTAACTTACATGATGATAACAGAAACTAAAGAGGCAAGTGCAGAGAGAGGGCACCTCTTAGGAAGGCACTGCAGGAATCCAGGCAGGGGGTGATGGGAGCTCAGTTCATGATGGTAGTTGTGAAGAGGAAGATAAAAGAGGTTGACAGAGGATGAGATGGTGGGATGGCATCACTGATATAATGGACATGAACTTGGGCAAACTCCGGGAGATGGTGAGGGACAGGGAAGCCTGATGTGCTACAGGCTATGGAGTCATAGAGTTGGATACGGTTTGGTGACTGAACAACAAAAAATGTTTTGAAACTAGAGTCACATGATTAGGAAGTGGGTGGAATGGAGGTGGGCTATTAAAGGGAGGGTCAAGACTGATAACAAGATGGTTGTGTGTGTGTGTTTATTTTTTTTAACCAGGGCAATAACAAGGTGGTAGAGTGGAGCAAATGAGACCTGACACGGAGCAGGTTGTGATGGCTGCCAGTGGAGCAGCTTTCAGACAGACTTTAGGGATTCTGTTTTGGACATGATGACTCTGAGCTGTTTCTAAGATACTCAAATAGTGCTGTCCTGACTATTGAATATATGAATCTGGACTTCAGGAGAGAAGCCTGGATCAGAGATAAAGATTTTGGAGTTACCATATCTTCTGAGCAGAATTGTGCCCTGCTCCCAATTTATATGTTGAAGCCCTAACTGCTAGTACTCAGAATTATGACTGCATTCCTAAGTGATGAATACCAAGAACGCTTTTTGTTCTAATGTTTGGTCTTCAGCCCTGTGCCTGATGCAAAGCTCCTAAGCCTCTTTTCGTATCCTAGGTGACAGTAGTGTCTTTTGTTTGAATGAGGTGACTTTGGGTGGGCTCCTGCATGGGGGCTGGTCCCCAGAAAGAACAAGATATGGTTAGAAGTTCTGAATTTTCAGCCCCTCCTCTTCATTCCCTGGAGAGGGGAGAGGGGCTATAAATGGAGTTAATAATGGATCATGCCTACTTGAGGATGCCCTGAAAAAATCCCAATAGTATGGGGTTCAGAGAGCTTCCAGGTCAGTGAATGTTTCTAGTACCAGGAGAGTGATGCACCCCAATTCCACAGGGACAGAAGCCCCCAACCTTGAAACCGTTCCAGACCTAGTCCTGTTGGTCTCTTCATCTGTGTTCTTTATCGTTTGTTCTTGTTTAGTCACGCAGTGGTGTCCGACTCAGCGACCCCATGGACTGTAACCCACCAGTCCTCTGTCCATGGGATTCTCCAGGTAAGAATACTGGAGTGGGTTGCCATTTCCTTCTCCAGGGGATCTTCCCAATCTAGGGATAGAACCCACATCTCCTGTACTAGCAACTTGATTCTTTTGCTGAGCCACCAGGGAAGGCCTTGTTCTTTATCATAGCCTTTGACGGACTGGTAAACTTAAATGTTTTCCTGAGTTCTGTGAGCCACTCTAGCAAATCATCAAAGCCGTTGGGGAGGAGGTCACTGGAACCTCCAGTTTGTAGCCAAGTCAGATGGAAGTAATGGGTAACCTGGAGACCTGAGACCCACCATTGGCATCGTCAGTGGAGGAGTCTTACAGGACTGAGTCCTTTCCCTGAGGGGTCTGTGCCATCTTTGTAGACAGTGTCAGGATGGAGTTAGATTGCAGTACACCCAGCTGGTGTCCCAACTTTCTTGATATGGAAAAACCTGCATGCGCACACACACTATCTGAAGCATTCTGAGTGTGGTAATAGTGTCAGTCAAGGAGACACAGAGGCAGAAGAACTGAGTTTTTGTTTTTTTTTTTTCCCCTGCACACAAACCTAAACAGTGCTACTTAAGGCCATGGAGAGATTACTTCTAGTGGATTCAGGAATGTGTGTAGAAATACAGCCAGATACAGAGCTTAAGATTTCTTTCTGCCTTTTTTAAAAACTTTTAATTTTGTATTGGAGTATAGCCAGTTAACAGCATTGTGTAGTTTCAGGTGGACAGCAGAGGGATTCAGCCATCTATACACATTATCCATTCTCCTCCACACTCCCCTCCCATCCAGGCTGCCACATAACATTGAGCAGTGCTATACAATAGTCCTTATTGGTTATCTGTTTTAAATATAGCAGTGTATACATGTCAGATTTCTGATGATACAGTAAGTCATGTTGCTTTTTAATCTGCCCTTGAGATGAATGTTCATGCAGTCTGCGAGGATGCCCAGTGGTGTTAAATGACTGTATTGTTTCATCACTTTGTAAAATTTATTGATATGTTTTTAATTTGACAGGCAGTCTTATTGAATACTTGGGAAAATTAAATACCCATGCTTTCATTTTAATAAACTATAAATTGCTTAGGGACCCCATGGACTGCAGCCTTCCAGGCTCCTCCATCCATGGGATTTTCCAGGCAAGAGTACTGGAGTGGGGTGCCATCGCCTTCTCCTAGAAATGCAATACCCCTATAGATAATGTCTTAAAGTAAATTTCTCATAGCATTTTATACTATTTACAAATATCTCAATTGTGTGATTCTTATTTGACATGATTCTATGATTCTATACAAAGTTTTGAATCCTTGATTACCAAAATTTACTAAGCTTAGGATGAAATAATAATAGCCTAGGAAGAGTTAATAATAGCATAATAAATATTTGTGAATACTTATATGAAAAAATTAGCCATTAATTAATGGAGAAAATAAATCTTTTCAAGAACATTTAAGACTATATATTCAGTTTTTTGGTGTTAGGATCCAATAATTTTTCGGAAATATATTCTACTAGTTCAAGTACCCCTGACAAATCTGAATCAAAGCATATTTATGTTACTACTTTCTTAACCATCTAATATCTGAAAGGTTTACCAGGGTTGGGAAAAGTTAAATATTAGGAAGAAGGGGAAAAAAGTCTTATGTTCTTCAATAAATGTCTTTCAGAATAAATAAAAGTCATCTTTTATCCCATACTCAAGAATCCTCTTACGTGAACACATTTTTTACCAGGAGCACTTGGCTAAGAAGTATGTTAGTTTCCTATTGCTGTGGTAACAAATTGCCATAAATTTATGTCTTAAAGCCATACAAACTTATTTTCTTACAGTTATGGAAGCTGGAGATCCAAAATGGGTTGGCAGGGCTGTGTCCCTTCTAGAGGCTGTATGGTGGAATTCATTCCCTTGCTTTTCCTACATTCTAGAGGCTGCCTGCTCTTGTCTTCTGGTTCCCCATCACTCTGACTTTTGCTTCCATCACCCCATTGCCTTCCCTGACCCTGACCTCTTCAGTTCAGTTCAGTTGCTCAGTCATACCCAACTCTTTGAGACCCCATGGACTGCAGCATGCCAGGCTTCCCTGTCCATCATCAGCTCCCAGAGTTTACTCAAACTCAAGCCCATGGAGTTGGTGATGCCACCCAACCATCTCATCCTCTGCCGTCCCCTTCTCCTCCTGCCATTAATCTTTCCCAGCATCAGGATCTTTTCCAATGAGTCAGTTCTTCACATCAGGTGGCAAAATATTGGAGTTTCAGCTTCAGCATCAGTCCTTCCAATGAATATTCAGGACTGATTTCCTTTAGGATTGACTGGTTGGATCTTCTTGCAGTCCAAGGGACTCTCAAAGAATCTTCCCTCTTATAAGGGCTCTTGTGATTGCCTGGAGCCTATCTGAGTAATCTAGGCTAATCTCATCTCAAGATCCTTAACAAAATCATCTTTATAAAGTCCCTTTGGGGGACTTCCTGGTGGTCCAGTGGTTAGGACTTCATCCTCCAATGCAGGGGGTGTGGGTTTGATCTCTGGTTGGGGAGCTAGGATCCCACATGCCTTGGAACCGAAAAAACAATAAAACCCATAAAAATAAAAGCAATATTGTAACAAATTCAATAAAGACTTCCAAACTGGTCCACAACAAAAAAATCTTGGAAAAAAAATTCCCTTTGCTTTCTAAGGCATATTCACAAATTCCCAAGAACTATGACATGGACATCTTTGGTGTCTGAGGCATTATCAGTCAGTACAAATTCTAACAAGTATCTGTTTTCAGTTGTTTACTGAATAAGATGGTGTGTAGTTATCAATGATTAAAACATTGTCATTGTTAAGCTTTCTCATTGATAGCAGACTTATCACTATCAATCACTTCCAATGATAGGATGATTTATGCAATAGTGAATTTGATGTTAATGTAGTATCATGAAGTTCTGCATAAGAGCAAGTGGTGGCTGATAAGTTAGTGACTCTATGATGCCTTAGTCCTTAGGGTCTCCATGCCAGGAAAAGGATTGAGTCCTGAGTGAACGTTGTATTGGGTGAAGACAGTACTTGAAAGGTGGGCTGAAAAATTCTTTTCGAAAAATGTGAAATTCATGTTTTTTACACCAATGCTGGTGTTAGAAGTATAGGTTCCTCAGATACACTATATGATTAGGGAGTAATTTTGTATGTTTATCGTATCTAATCATTTTACAGGGCATTTTATCAAGTGGAGGGACATTCAGGGAGGAGAGTGGCATAAAAATTAAGCAATCAAGTCATGTGAATAATCAGAGAACATTTTCACATATAGGAAATTACTGAATATGTGAGTGATTGAGGAAGAGTTTTCTTTTCAAACGTTGGGGTTGACCAACAAGTTCATTTGGGTACTTCATTTCAGTAACTTCTTATGGAAAAACATGAATGAACTTATTAGCCAACACAATATTTGAAAAGTTGAAGTTAAAGGGGGAAGACAGACAGCTAAATTGGTCAAAGTTAAGATGAGTAGATCTTGTCTTTATTAAACCCCAAACACTAAATCTCAAGATTTGTCTCAATTGATAGGATTTTGATTGTAGTAATAATCCTAACATTACATTTACATTCCAGAAATTTAAACTGAGACAGTTCAAAATACTTATTTGGAGTCCATCTTAAGTGACTAGGGGGATTCTCTAGTAGCTCAGCTGGTAAGGAATCTGCCTGCAATACAGGAGATCCCAGTTCGATTCCTGGAAGATACACAGGAAAAGGGATAGGCTACCCACTCCAGTATTCTTGGTATTCCCTGGTGGCTCAGCTGGTGAAGAATCCCACCTGCAGTGCGGGAGACCTGGGTTCAATACTTGGGTTGGGAAGGTCCCCTGGAGAAGGGAATGGCTATCCACTCCAGTATTCTGGCCTGGACACTTCCATGGACTATATGGTCCATGGGGTTGCAAAGAGTCGGACACAACTGAGTGACTTTCACTTTCACTTTAAGTGAATAGATCACAGTATATTTGAGAAATAATCCAAAAAAACTGATAGCTATAGCAACTGATCTAGATAACATCGATCGAGTTGAACACTTAACCCAAATATCCAAAAATATTTCTTTGAGATAAGCAGATAAATAATGTTCGAAATTTTTAAAAAAATCTTTTTTTTAGTACATTCTAATGTGTGGAATTGATTTATTAGTGCTTCATGATGATTGAGGCAGACATTTTACAATTCATGCAAAATTACAGTTTTGACTTCTAGGAGTTAGCATCCTAAAATAATGACATAGATGTTTATAATACTCTTGCTGCTGCTGCTGCTGCTAAGTCGCTTCAGTTGTGTCCGACTCTGTGCGACCCCATAGACAGCAGCCGATCAGGCTCCACTGTCCCTGGGATTTTCCAGGCAAGAACACTGGAGCGGGTTGTCATTTCCTTCTCCAATGCATGAGAGTGAAAAGTGAAAGTGAAGTGGCTCAGTCGTGTCCGACTCTTCGAGACCCCATGGACTGCAGCCTACCAGGCTCTTCTGTCCATGGGATTTTCCAGGCAAGAGTACTGGAGTGGGGTGCCATTGCCTTCTCTGATGATACTCTTAAAAGAAAGCAAATTGATATTGCTCATTAACTTTGTTAGCCATTTTTTAAAATGATGTTGATGGAGAAGGTAGCCCTTTGAATGCAATACATCTAGTGTCCAGAGATTTTCTTTCAGTGCCTTTTGTGATTTTGCAATAACCTCTGCTATTGCATACATTGTAATGTAGTGTGTTACAATGACTTCTCTAGATTTTAATATAGTCATTGTACTATGAACTCTTTATCCATGAAAGTGTTAGCCATTGGGTAATGTTCGAGTCTTTGTGACCGCATGGACTGTAGCCCGCCAGGTTCTTCTGTTCATGGAAGGGGAGTGGCATAACCAGACATTCTGGGTTTGCAAGTGAAAATGGAAATCTGGATTTTTTAAAATATAAAAAGTGGCCAATATTTAAAAATTGGAAATGTGTGGTCCATAAAAATATCTGTCTCTAAGTCATGTTTCACTTGCAGGCAGCCTGTCTTGTGTTAGGTCGTAAACCCTTTTCCTATGGGCAGGAAGGAAAATTTCCAGGTGAGAAGCATAAAGTGAAGCATAAAGTCTGTGTAATGATTTCCCAAGTCCAGAGAACAGATACCTTTTTTTTTTTTTTTTTGGACTGGAGGGATCCTGTTGCAAAGCACTGGAGGTGAATATAGGGTGTAGTTGGTAGTGAGATTGGGGAAGGCTAGGTTAGACAAGTTATCAGGTTTAAGACTCTTTTGCCTGAAGAGTGATCTGGAATTGAATGATTTAACACCCATGGAGGGTGGTGAAGCTGCTTGGCTTGACCAAGAAGAAAATGAGGACAACCAGAAAAGGAAAGAGGAATGCTAGCTTTCAATGGGAATAAAATGACAGGCAGGAGATGGCTTTGGATATGTTGGGGGTCAGGAAGGGACAGTCAAGGGCTCAGATCGTCTCCCCATTGTTCACTGGGAACTCTGCCGTTAGACTCCAGGAAAGACCTGGGCAGGCCTGCAGCTAACCTGTGATATGTTATAAAATCCACAACAGTGGTAGAGGTGAATTCTAGAGCAGTTCTCCTCAGAAAAAGTGGCACCATCTAAGTAGTAATTCTGTATGAGGAAAGAAACCCAAGAGTCACTGCTGGAACCAGTATAAAGTACTAAAAAAAAAAAAAAAATAGGGTCACAGGAAAATGTCAAAACCTTTTTACCAGAGAATCCACAAAAATGTACGGTGATGTACCAGCAAGAGGACTGAATGCCAGGTTGCTGATGACACTCTGGGCTTCCCCCATCCTCTTAACCAAGAACAGGATTGGCTGAGCCTGCAGATCTGGTAAGGTGATTCCAGGACTTTATACTGGATGGCTGCTCTGGGCTGGAAAATAAGCAGGCTAGTAAACACTCTCATCTCCTAGAAAATACCAGAGGGCAGCAGCCATGTATGTACACGGATGGTGACAACTGTTTGGGCCACCGTTTTCAGATCTCCAGCGTGGTTTGGTATGACTACTGGAGACACAGAACTTCACATTTGTGAGGCCAGTGGATGATGGTCAGTAGAGCTACAGGTTATTGAAATACCCTTTGTTCACATAAACTACAGTTGGGTCTCACTGTTAACAAATATGTTTATAGAATAGTATCTTTGACCAAACTTCTGACAGTGGGGTGCATTATTAAGTCTTCAATGTTTGCAACTGTATACCTATGTCACCTTGAGGACCCATAGAATACATTGATGGGAAAAATGATAAGCAAATTAATAAAGCTTTAATTCACAAAGACGAGAGGCTGTTGCAGTGAGGACTCCACTGTATGAACGCTGCTGCTGTTCCCTTGTTGAGGCACTTTTCCTGTGAGAATTTCCATTTCCTGCCCACAACTAGTTAGCAATATTGATGGCTCTTCACTGAGCTAATTAAGGAATAATCGGGAAAATGCATTTTTCCACAACTTTTTGCTCCTAACATGCTGAAAACCAAATTTTCCTGGAAATAACACACTATGTAATATTTCAGTCATTAAAAAATAATCTTCCAACTCATCCCACCTTCCCCTTCCCCCAGGTCCACCTGTCTGTTCTCTATGTGTCTCTATTCTTGCCCTAGAAATAGGTTCGTCTATAAAGCACAGGGAGCTCAGCTGAGGGCTCTGTGGTCACCTCGAGGGGTGGGAACGGGGGATGGGAGGGAGGGGATATATGTATACATGTTGTACAGCAGAAATGAACACAATACTACAAAAGCAACTATATTCCAATAAGTAAAGGTGCCACATGAGCATTTTTCTTCCTTAAGGTGGTGATGACCATGCTATATGAAAATAAACAACTTGAGGGTGTAGAACAGTTTTTAAAAACTCAGAATGCTTGGATAAACTTCACATGTCCTGATCTTAAAATACAGGAAAAATTTGAACAGAGAAAACTGCACAGAACTCTTCTTGCATTCATAATCATTCTTTATTTATCAAATAGGAAATGCTTAGTTAAATATAGGATAAATACTTAATGTAATACTTAAAAGCTAATTAAAAGGCAATTCCTAAGGTTGTATAGTAATAGAAAAAATACCCTAATAAAGAACATAGATAGGATAATAATTATAACTAAGTAACCCTAGGGAGACAGTGTACTCCAAAAGGCTATGAATGTTTATATCAGGGGAAGGTGATAATGAATCCTTCCTTTTCTTTTGCTTAATGATCAAAGGATCAATCCAAGAAGAAGATATAACAATTATAAATATATATGCATCCAACATGGGAGTGCCGCAATATGTAAGACAAATGCTAACAAGTATGAAAGGAGAAATTAACATTAACACAATAATAGTGGGAGACTTTAATACCCTACTCACACCTACGGATAGATCAACTAAACAGAAAATTAACAAGGAAACACAAACTTTAAACGATACAATAGACCAGTTAGACCTAATTGATATCTATAGGACATTTCATCCCAAAACAATGAATTTCACCTTTTTCTCAAGCACACATGGAACCTTCTCCAGGATAGATCACATCCTGGGCCATAAATCTAGCCTTGGTAAATTCAAAAAATAGAAATCATTCCAAGCATCTTTTCTGACCACAATGCAGTAAGATTAGATCTCAATTACAGGAGAAAAACTATTAAAAATTCCAACATATGAAGGCTGAACAACACGCTGCTGAATAACCAACAAATCACAGAAGAAATCAAAAAAGAAATCAAAATTTGCATAGAAACTAATGAAAATGAAAACACAACAACCCAAAACCTGTGGGACACTTTAAAAGCAATCCTAAGGGGAAAGTTCATAGCAATACAGGCATACCTCAAGAAACAAGGAAAAAGTCAAATAAATAACCTAACTCTACACCTAAAGCAACTAGAAAAGGAAGAAATGAAGAACCCCAGGGTTAGTAGAAGGAAAGAAATCTTAAAAATTAGGGCAGAAATAAATGCAGAAGAAACAAAAGAGACCATAGCAAAAATCAACAAAGCCAAAAGCTGGTTCTTTGAAAGGATAAATAAAATTGACAAACCATTAGCCAGACTCATCAAGAAACAAAGGGAGAAAAATCAAATCAATAAAATTAAAAATGAAAATGGAGAGATCACAACAGACAACACAAATACAAAGGATCATAAGAGACTACTATCAACAATTATATGCCAATAAAATGGACAACGTGGAAGAAATGGACAAATTCTTAGAAAAGTACAACTTTCCAAAACTGGACCAGGAAGAAATAGAAAATCTTAACAGATCCATCACAAGCACAGAAATTGAAACTGTAATCAAAAATCTTCCAGCAAACAAAAGCCCAGGTCCAGACGGCTTCACAGCTAAATTCTACCAAAACTTTAGAGAAGAGCTAACACCTATCCTACTCAAACTCTTCCAGAAAATTGCAGAGGAAGGTAAACTTCCAAACTCATTTTATGAGGCCACCATCACCCTAATACCAAAACCTGACAAAGATGCCACAAAAAAAGAAAACTACAGGCCAATATCATTGATGAACATAGATGCAAAAATCCTTAACAAAATACTAGCAATCAGAATCCAACAACACATTAAAAAGATCATACACCATGAACAAGTGGGCTTTATCCCAGGGATGCAAGGATTCTTCAATATCCGCAAATCAATCAATGTAATACACCACATTAACAAATTGAAAAATAAAAACCATATGATTATCTCAATAGATGCAGAGAAAGCCCTTGACAAAATTCAACATCCATTTATGATAAAAACTCTCCAGAAAGCAGGAATAGAAGGAACATACCTCAACATAATAAAAGCTATATATGACAAACCCACAGCAAACATTATCCTCAATGGTGAAAAATTGAAAGCATTTCCTCTAAAGTCAGGAACAAGACAAGGGTGCCCACTTTTACCATTACTATTCAACATAGTTTTGGAAGTTTTGGCCACAGCAATCAGAGCAGAAAAAGAAATAAAAGGAATCCAAATTGGAAAAGAAGAAGTAAAACTCTCACTATTTGCAGATGACATGATCCTCTACATAGAAAACCCTAAAGACTCCACCAGAAAATTACTAGAACTAATCAATGATTATAGTAAAGTTGCAGGATATAAAATCAACACACAGAAATCCCTTGCATTCCTATACACTAATAATGAGAACACAGAAAGAGAAATTAAGGAAACAATTCCATTCACCATTGCAACGGAAAGAATAAAATACTTAGGAATATATCTACCTAAAGAAACTAAAGACCTATATATAGAAAACTATAAAACACTGGTGAAAGAAATCAAAGAGGACACTAATAGATGGAGAAATATACCATGTTCATGGATTGGAAGAATCAATATAGTGAAAATGAGTATACTACCCAAAGCAATTTGTAGATTCAGTGCAATCCCTATCAAGCTACCAACGGTATTCTTCACAGAGCTAGAACAAATAATTCCACAATTTGTATGGAAATACAAAAATCCTCGAATAGCCAAAGCTATCTTGAGAAAGAAGAATGGAACTGGAGGAATCAACCTACCTGACTTCAGGCTCTATTACAAAGCCACAGTTATCAAGACAGTATGGTACTGGCACAAAGACAGAAATATTGATCAATGGAACAAAATGGAAAGCCCAGAGATAAATCCAAGCGCATATGGACACCTTATCTTTGACAAAGGAGGCAAGAATATACAATGGATTAAAGACAATCTCTTTAACAAGTGGTGCTGGGAAAACTGGTCAACCACTTGTAAAAGAATGAAACTAGAACACTTTCTAACACCATACACAGAAATAAACTCAAAATGGATTAAAGATCTAAATGTAAGACCAGAAACTATAAAACTCCTAGAGGAGAACATAGGCAAAACACTCTCCGACATACATCACAGCAGGATCCTCTATGACCCACCTCCCAGAATATTGGAAATAAAAGCAAAAATAAACAAATGGGACTTAATTAAACTTAAAAGCTTCTGCACATCAAAGGAAACTATCAGCAAGGTGAAAAAGCAGCCTTCAGAATGGGAGAAAATAATAGCAAATGAAGCAACTGACAAACAACTAATCTCAAAAATATACAAGCAACTCTTCCAGCTCAACTCCAGAAAAATAAATGACCCAATCAAAAAATGGGCCAAAGAACTAAATAGACATTTCTCCAAAGAAGACATACAGATGGCTAACAAACACATGAAAAGATGCTTAACATCACTCATTATCAGAGAAATGCAAATCAAAACCATTATGAGGTACCATTTAATGCCAGTCAGAATGGCTGCGATCCAAAAGTCTACAAGCAATAAATGCTGAAGAGGGTGTGGAGAAAAGGGAACCCTCTTACACTGTTGGTGGGAATGCAAACTAGTACAGCCACTATGGAGAACAGTGTGGAGATTCCTTAAAAAAACTGGAAATAGAACTGCCTTATGATCCAGCAATCCCACTGCTGGGCATACACGCTGAGGAAACCAGAAGGGAAAGAGACACGTGTACCCCAATGTTCATCGCAGCACTGTTTATAATAGCCAGGACATGGAAGCAACCTAGATGTCCATGAGCAGATGAATGGATAAGAAAGCTGTGGTACATATACATGATGGAGTATTACTCAACCATTAAAAAGGCTACATTTGAATCAGTTCTAATGAGATGGATGAAACTGGAGCCTATTATACAGAGTGCAGTAAGCCAGAAAGAAAAACACCAATACAGTATACTAATGCATATATATGGAATTTAGAAAGATGGTAACAATAACCCTGTGTACGAGACAGCAAAAGAGACACTGATGTATAGAACAGTCTTATGGACTCTGTGGGAGAGGGAGAGGGTGGGGAGATTTGGGAGAATGGCATTGAAACATGTATAATATCATGTATGAAACAAGTCGCCAGTCCGGGTTTGATGCACGGTACTGGATGCTTGGGGCTGGTGCACTGGGACGACCCAGAGGGAGGGTATGGGGAGGGAGGAGGGAGGAGGGTTCAGGATGGGGAACACAGGTATATCTGTGGCAGATTCATTTCGATATTTGCCAAAACTAATACAATGTTGTAAAGATTAAAAATAAAATAAAATTAAAAAAAAATAATGCTGATCACCCTTTGGATAATATGAAATTATTAAAAAACTGCTGTAGAAACTTCAGAAATTATATAAATTTATAAAGAAAAACATCACCTGAAAGTCATAGAAAACCATTTCTGTAATTTGATTCTCTTCTTTTTTTTAGTGCCCTACTATAGCATTTTTACATCACTGCTGCTGCCGCTTCTGCTGCTGCTACTAAGTCACTTCAGTCGTGTCTGACTCTGTGTGACCCCATAGATGGCAGCCCACCAGGCTCCCCCATCCCTGGGATTCTCCAGGCAAGAACACTGGAGTGGGTTGCCATTTCCTTCTCCAATGAATGAAAGTAAAAAGTGAAAGTGAAGTCAATCAGTCATGTCCGACCCTTAGCGACCCCATGGACTGCAGCCTACCAGGCTCCTCCGTCCATGGGATTCTCCAGGCAAGAGTACTGGAGTGGGGTGCCATTGCCTTCTCCGGGTTAATATCTAAATCCATTCAAATCCTGAATGTTAATGAATGTATAATTCCATCATAGAATGCCCTATATATCTGGATACTTAAAATATTCAAAACATTGACTTAGATTTATAGAAGTGAGTTAAGGATTTCGGTATGTTTCCTTATCATTGTGACTTTCAGAATTTTTCAGTTTTTTTTTGGAAAGATGTATTTGCTTCTCAAATGACCTCTGCTTTTCATATTTGGGTGCACATTTTATTTGCATGGTACAATAAGGAAAACAGATTCCACTGGAATCCAAGGAGGGAGACTTGAAATGAATAGTACTTATTTTGCTTCACAAAAATATCACCTACAGATGAGTTTTAGAAAAAAAAACTTTCCTGGAATTTTACTTCGGTGAAATGATTGACTAGATACAATTTTTTGTTAGCAAAACATTAGAACTATATCGTTCATAGAAGAAAAGGTAGTTAAACCATGATGTTGGTCCTTAGAAAAACATAAGGGCTGATATTAGTGTACATATATCACTGCTTGTGTACATTAGTGTATTGCATATAATATATGTATTATGCATACTGTGGATAGTATAAAGTATTGACATTAGTGTATATGTGAAAAATTTATCTTTTTAGATATCTTCAAAATATCAAAAAATTACTATACATTCAAACAGTCCAAACTCTTTTGCAGTCAGTACTTGTTATATGCTTAAAGAACTTTATTTTCTGTTGGTTAACATTTCATTTACATGATAACTCTATGCAAATATCAATTAAATTTTGCATACAGGTTTTATATATGTATTGCCTCTCTGTATGTTGCAATTAGGGCCTATTAGTTTTCCAAATAATTGTATTTTCTCTTGGTCAACTTTTTTACATATTCTATTCAAATATCAATTGTATTTTCTATTCCGTATATATACACAAATTTAGATAATCTTGTTTTGGTTTAATTAGATGAAGCCTTTCTTACTGAGTTGGAGCTATATTTTCAAAGTAGAGCTATATTAAAGCATAAATATTAATTAAAAAAATGTGGCAATTGGATGACTATCTTAAATACAAATAGCCATGAAGAGGATGTTTATTTCAGTGGCTCAGAGACCGAACTGTTGTAAAGCTGGGTTTTCCCCCAGTTTCTGTGGCAGTGTGATTGGCAGACGTGCAGATATAGCATCTGCTTGATGATACTGCCCCAGAGCGACTGATGGATGTAATTATGATTTCTAGATGGAAAAATGTTCTAGAGATTATCTGTTAGGGAAAGATAAAGTGTATATTGATATCCTTACCCGATACAACCTTGGTTTGAATTTTAGATTTCTTAGATACATTAAAATAAAATAAGATGGAAATAAGATTTCAAAATTCCCCAAGCAACTAAACCATTTAAACAAAACTAAATCTAGCTCATTTCATGAACATGAGTGAAACTTAGGTTATTTCTTATAAATATCTCTGATAGTTTTTTTTTTTTAAACTTATGTTCCTGAAATAATCACTTATCAATCTCCACCATCTGAAAGTCTGACTGTAATAATAAATCATTGTAAGGCTGGACAATTTCCTCATTTTCACATTATATGTCAGCCTGTGATGTCATGCCTCTGAGCTTCATGCCAGTTTTGGGATGTCATCTTTCTGTTCATGAACAATTTATTTCTCCCAGGGCAAACTATTCATATATCTGAACTTCTGTTTTGTTATATTTTCACTGGAAAACCCCGGTCTTACTTGGTTTGATTCTTTGGCCTCAGGTCCAAGACTTTTTTTTTTTAATTTATTTTGTTGAGTCCTTTTAGCTATTTAACTGTCAGACTTTCTCTATTTAAATGTCTGCAAACCTGCAGAAGACTGACAGTAAGTAAACTGAATTGAGAAAAAGAGAGGCTGTTTGCAGACTGAATAAAAAAGAGAAAAAGAAAAACAGCTTCCTATTTGGGAGAAAATTTCAGAGATAAAATACATTCTGCCTGAGGAGGATATCTCAATAATAGTGATGTTTTGAACCCTACATTCTCTAGCTAGCTGCAGAAAATCATGTGTAAAGACGAGATGGTCAGCAAAGGAGGTCTTTCAGCACATTGCTAAAAACAGTCCCTGAGGAGTATAATTTTAAATGATCCTCTAATGTGACAAGCACATTTTTTAATGATTTTCTCATTCTGAATCCATAAAACATAAGTCAGAGAGTGTCATAATAAATACAGGCTGAGCAAGAATTGATTTCCCAGGTGCACAGAATTTATTGAATAGGAAATGTTTTACATCAGTGTCAAAATCCCCACTGCTCCTGCTTCACTTATATCCACATCCACGGGGAATAAAAACATTCTTTTCATTGATATGATCATCCATCAAAGCATTGATGGTCTATCAGCAGCAAAGATTTTAATGGTAGAAAGCCCCAAGTTTAACACTGATAATTGCTGAATTTTCAATGTTGGACTTTTTAATCACAGACCAAAATGTAATTAGAAGCTTTAATCAGAAACAAAGGTAGTAAACCTTGATTGCCACACAGAGGCTATGGTCTCAAAATGTATTTTGCTGGAGTGCTTTTTTTTTTTTTTTTAAAGAAAAAAAAGTGCTATAATTTCTTTATGATGTCATTAGTTACTGCTGTACCATGAAGAGAATCAGTTAAATGTGTACATACATCCCCTCCCTCATGGGCCTCCCTTCTACCCCCCAACCCCACCTATTAAGAGTATTAATAACAAATAACAAATAACAAATAATCTCATATCTCAATTCAATTCATATGCTCACATCAAAGTCTGTGCTTTTAGAGCCACAAAACTAACAAGATTTATTAATGTTTAGTGATAAGCAATATTTGCCCATAAATTATAACTTTATTCTTTTAGGAATTTTAGAAATCCTTCAAATTATGACTTTTGTGGAAAAGTAAATCAGTTTGTTTTTTACCCTGTACTGAAAAACTTGCTTCTTATGGATCACTACAAGTTAACAGAACAAAACAAAACACACACTCCATTGCACACATAGCGATACTCACAGTGTTTCTGAACAGAAAGCAGTGATTGTGGAGGAGGGTAAGTGTCTGTGTGCAGGGGAGGGATTGGGTAGATGAGAAGGGTCACACTTCTCTTGGTGGGTCTAAGAATCTTTGTGGCATAAAGAAATGGAAGCAGTCTAAATGTTTGTCAACAGAGGAATGGATAAAGAAGATGTAGTCCATATATACAGTGGAATATAACCGAGTCATTACAAAGAATGAAATATGACATTTTAGCAATATGGATGGACCTAGAGATTGTCCTACTGCGTGAAGTAAGTCAGAGTAAGAGAGATATCCTATGTGGATTCTAAAAAGAAATGATACAGATGAACTTATTTACAACATAAATAGACTCACAGACTTAGAGAATGAACTTACAGTTGCCGGGGGGTGGGGGGAAAGGGATAGTTAGGGAATTTGGGATGGATGTGAACACACTGCTATATTTTAAATGGATAACCACAGCTACCTACTGCACAGTACAGGGAACTCTGCTCAATGTTATCTGATGGCCTGGATGGGAGGGGAGTTTGGGGAGAATGGATATATCTATATGTATAGCTGAGTCCCTTCCCTGTTCACATGAAACTTATCACATTGTTAATTGGCTATATGCCAATATACAATAAAAAGTTAAAAAAATCTTTGTGGCATATATTACGGTAGGGGGAAACACCTTCTGATGCTCTAGGTCAGTGACATTAGAAAACTGGACCAAATAAGTTTTTTTTTTTTTTTTAATTCAAGGATTTTTAAAAAGCATTTTATCCCTAAGAACTGGCAAGAATGGTTTTTATTCTCTGCTTAGGACATTTACTTGGTTATGGAATCTGTTTTCTTTTTTTTTTTCCTTTTATTTTTTAACTTTACAATATTGTATTGGTTTTGCCATATATCAACATGAATCTGCCACAGGTATACACGTGCTCCCCATCCTGAACCCTCCTCCCTCCTCCCTCCCCGTACCATCCCTCTGGGTCGTCCCAGTGCACCAGCCCCAAGCATCCAGTATCATGCATCGAACCTGGACTGGCAACTCGTTTCACATATGATATTATACATATTTCACTGCCATTCTCCCAACTCATCCCACCCTCTCCCTCTCCCACAGAGTCCAAAAGACTGTTCTATACATCAGTGTCTCTTTTGCTGTCTCATATTAAAGATTGAAAAGCTTCCAAAAGCCTCACTTTGGAAGCATTGTGTACAACAGAGAATGGTATTAACCATGAAGCATGGAGTACAGGTGTTCACACAGAGATGCTGACAGTATCCACGGTCAGGGCTGGACAGTGTTTGCCTTGCTAGCGGCTGTGCTGCTGCTGCTGCTGCTAAGTCGCTCAGTCGTGTCCGACTCTGTGCGACCACATAGATGGCAGCCCACCAGGCTCCCCCGTCCCTGGGATTCTCCAGGCAAGAACACTGGGGTGGATTACCATTTCCTCCTCCAATGCATGAAAGTGAAAAGTGAAAGTGAAGTCGCTCAGTCGTGTCCGACTCTTAGCAACCCCATGGACTGCAGCCTACCAGGCTCCTCCATCCATGGGATTTTCCAGGCAAGAGTACTGGAGTGGGGTGCCATTGCCAGCAGCTGTGGAGACCATCAGTTCCCCCACAAAGAGCACCAGTTTGGTTGAAGAAAGGTTCAGGGCAAAGAGTCAAGTTCTTGTGGTATGTTCTCAAACAGAAGAGATGGTTCGCATACACTATGCAGAACAGAGGAAGCACCCAAACTCAGTAACTGTAAATTATTTCCCTAAAGAGGTTAGAGTGTTTTCAAGTTTCCCTTGAAATGGTCAGCTATCTGAAGATAGTCTCTGGGTCTTGCTCACCACGTCGTGTTTGCGGTAGTCTAGTTAGCGTGCTTTCTGACTTGGAGCAGGTCCTGCACGATCATGTTGGAGTGAATACATGTGCAGTCCACAGCAATGTTAAAATTCATATGGGAAATGAAGGCTTGGATCTTGACCTGAGGCATCGCTGACAAGTCAGCATCAGTTCAAATGAGACTTGAGACTCACCTACGTGGAATCCAGACCTTTCACAGTAAATCATAATGCACTGCACTAGAAAACACAAGTGTACACACACTCACAGTGTAACTCCCTCAGTTGGCTTTATCGCTACCCCTGGTGGCTCAGTGGTAAGGAATACACTTGCTGTGCAGCAGACACAGGAGACACGGATTCGTTCCCTGGGTTGGAAAGATCCCCTGGAGAAGGAAATGACCATCCACTCCAATATTCTTGCCTGGAGAATCCCATGGACAGAGGTGCCTGGTGGTCTACAGTCCATGGGGTCACAAAGAGTGAGACATGGCTGAAGTGACTTAGCAACACTTGCAGTGTAATTTCATAGGTATTTACAGACAGACTCAGTATTATTGGATGCGGACAGGGGATGTCAGTGATGAATTAGAATATATTAAAAATACTATCATGCGATGTAATTGCTTTCATTTGCAGTGTAGTAGACATGTGCCTGTATCCTTGATGGAGGCCTTCCCTCCCTGAGAAAGAAATGACTCTTCATCTTCAAGGGATCAACTCTAGAGCCAATGCTTATACTATGTGGGTTTCAGCCTTGGTCAGTTGCTCTTTTAGGATTTGAAACTGGGACCCCCAGAAGTAATAAGCCTATACAGATTCCCCATCCACAGATTGTTCAAGAACTGGAGGAAAACATCTTTTGCCAGGTGGCTGGAAAGCAGAGAAAGCTGTTCTCAGCCAAGAAAACAAAGTAATTATGCCACAAGAGACAGAAATGTGAAATCAGGAGACTAGAAAAACAGAGGGTGCCTTTCCTTACAGCATCTGTGTAAAATTTCTCTACATTTGATCATGCATCTCCCTTGGCCCACTCAAGAAAAATTTCTGATAGTCTGTCCATCTGTTCATCTGTCTACATCTATGCTTTTGCTGCTTCCCAGGTGGCGCTGGTGGTAAAGAACCTGCCTGCCAATGTAGGACACGTGAGACTGGAGTTTGATCCCTGGGTTGGGAAGATCCCCTGAAGTAGGAAATGGCAACCCACTCCAGTATTCTTGTCTGGAGAATCGTGTGGACAAAGGAGCCTGGCGGGCTATAGTCCATGGGGTTGCAAAGAGTCAGACACGACTGAGCACACGTGCATGCTTAAGCTCAAAGACTATGTCCTTGTAAGCAAAGGGGTACTGGTTAACCAAATGACACATGCAGATTCTTAAAATAGGAATCATATTTCTGATGATATTGGCTAATTTCCATAAAGTATGGATTCCCCTGCAGGGCTACCTAGGAAATTTTGGAAACAGTATTTTAAATTTATAGAGTCTGTGATGAACTCTAATTATCTATAGTTATTTTGCTATAGATAGATGAAATAAAATACATGTGAAAATGTAATTGCTGAGTAAAATGTCTCATGAATAAGATTTGAGAAATAATGGTAAGGTCAGAATTATCTGGAGGATTGACAGTATTAAAGACTGGCTTAAACTGGACCTAGGTCCAATCTGAAATAATGAAAAAATATGCCTTCCAGACTCATATCCAGTTTGCACAGAATGCTAGAATAATTGAAAGGCTTTATGTGAGTGGACACCCCTGGAAAACACACTGTCTTCCAATTTGGTCCTGGTGGAAACCAGTTAGATTTACTGTGAGAAACTTGGAATGTTACTTAGGTTTTCCTATAGAAAAAGAAAAGAATTGAAGAGCTGAATACAATCATACCAAATAGACAGATTGCAAAGTATGACCTTAAGTTTGTTCTTTTTGATAATGACATTATTCTGCACCTTGTTGGATACCTTGAACATTAACATTCAAATCATTTAATCAGAACATAGCCATCCTGGCCTCCAGATGGTTTCCATTTTCTCTTATCTCTTCATCTTTCTTTTCCTCCTTCCCTTCTTCCCTCCTGTTATTCCTTCTTTTTTTCAATATAAGTTTTAATTTTTATGAAAACCACATACGTGTGGTTATACTCTGTGTACAGGTGTGCTGCAGTTCCTGAGATTGCAAAGAGTTGAACATGACTTAGCGACTGAACAGCAACAGGTAGCTTAAAGAGGAAATAGTGAGGCTTCCCCGATGGCTCAATGGGTAAACAACCCACCTGCCAATACAGGAGACACAACAGACTCGAATTTGATCCCTGGGTCGGGAAGATCCCCTGGAGGAGGAAATGGCAACCCACTCCAGTATTCTTGCCTGGAGAATTCCATGGACAGAGGATGCTGGCTGGCTATGGTCCATGGGTTTGCGAAGAGTCAGGCACAACTGAGGGACTAACACTTTATTCAAGAGCATAGGTACATTTTACTGTTCAGCCTAAAAAATCTTGTCAGTTGTCTACATCTTCTCCCCATCAAACCAATCTTGAAGAAACCTCTTACAGAGTCTGCAGAACTGCAGCATGTGAGCTGGTTCCTTTGGTACCCATCGCACCCTGTCCTCTGGGCATCTCCCTTCACTCTCACCCTGGGCATTTCTTTTGACTGTTTCCTCAGTGTGCTCTCCTATTCAGAGAGCTCATGCATTCCATTTTTCTGATTTATCTTCCTAGTTTCAGAGGGGCACGTTGTCCAGCAGCTTTCTGGAACAGTGTTTGTGAAAAATAGCTGAGAATTTGTGGATCTGAAAATGTCTTTATCTTACCCATACAGCTGACAGGTAATTGGCATAGAATTTTAAGTGGGAGATGACTCTTCTTTAGAATGATCTTGTAGTTCCCAATGTTGTTCTTGACAAATCTGGAAGTCTCTCCAAGTCCTTTGTATGTGATCCATTTACTTCCTTCAATGAAAGCTGATATAATTTTCTCTTTGGCTCTTCTGAAATGTTAAGATGATGTGTATTGGAGTGAGTCTGTGTCCATTTACTGTCTTGGGCATTTGATGGGTTCTTTTATTTGGAAAGTTTAGCTGTGGAAAATTCTAAATTACTGTGTACACAACTGTTTGCACCATCTCCTCTTTCTTGAGTCCCTATTATTGGAATGTCTGGAACTTTGGGCTATTCTCATTATGTTTTGTCCCCTTATTTTCTTTTTTCCTTCTTGCTCTTATTTTTGGGGATACTTTATATTTTTCCCCCCTAAAATTTCCATTGAGTTTCCCATTTTAAATATTACTTTTTAAATTTCTAGGATATCCTTTTTATTCTCTGGACATCTTTTTTTTTTTTTTTTTAATTGCTTTCACAGCCTCCCTTGATTTTTTTCTTTTTTAAAGTTTTGATTGGAGGATATTGTGTTGGCTTCTGCCATACAATGATGTGAATTAGCCACAAGTACACACATGTTCTGTCCCTCCTGAAACTCCCACAAACCCCTCCCGCATCCCATCCCAACCCTCTAGGTTGTCATTAGAGCTGAACTCCCTGTGCTATACAGCAACTTCCCATTAGCTACCTATTTTACACATTCTAGTATGTACAGGTCACTGCTACTCTCTCAGTTCATTCACCCTCTCTTTTCCCCACTGTGTCCAAAGTTTGTTCTCTTTGTCTCTATTCCTGCCCTGCATGTGGTTTCATCTATACAGTTTTTCTAGATTCCATATATATGTGTAATATACAAAACTTGCTTTTCTCTTTTTTACATACTTCACTCTGTATAACAGGTTATTGGTTCAGCCACCTTATCAGAACTGACTGAAATGTGTTCCTTTTTATGGGTGAGTAATATTCCAGTGTGTGTGTGTGTGTGTGTGTGTGTATACCACAAGTTCTTTTTCCATCTGCTGATGGACATCTAAAACTAACCAATCTAATCACATGGACCACAGCCTTGTCTAACTCAATGAAACTATAAGCCATGCCGTGTAGGGCCACCCAAGATGGACGGATCATGGTGGAGAGTTCTGACAAAATGTGGTCCACTGGAGAAGGGAATGGCAAACCACTTCAGTATTCTTGCCTTGAGAACCCCATGAACAGTATGAAAAGGCAAAAAGATAGGACACTGAAAGATGAACTCTCCAGGTCAGTTGGTGCCCAGTAGGCTACTGGAGATCAGTGGAGAAATAACTCCAGAAAGAATGACAAGATGGAGCCAAAGCAAAAAAAAAAAAAAAAAAACACCCAGTTGTTTATGTGACTGGTGATGGGAGCGAGGTCTGATGCTATAAAGAGCAATATTGCATAGGAAGCTGGAATGTTAGGTCCATGCATCAAGGTAAATTGGAAGTGGTCAAACAGGAGATGGCAAGAGTGAACATCAACATTTTAGGAATCAGCAAACTAAAATGGACTGGAATGGGTGAATTTAACTCAGATGACCAATATATATATTACTGTGGACAAGAATCCCTTAGAAGAAATGGAATAGCCATCATGATCAACAAGAGTCGGAAATGCAGTACTTGGATGCAATCTCAAAAATAACAGAATGATCTCTGTTCATTTCCAAGGCAAACCATTCAACATCATAGGAATCCAAGCCTATGCCCCAACTAGTAATGCTGAAGAAGCTGGAGTTGAACAGTTCTGTGAAGACCTACAAGATCTTTTAGAACTAACACCCCAAAAAGATGTCCTTTTCATTATAGGGGACTGGATGCAAAAGTAGGAAGTCAAGAAACACTTGGAGTAACAGGCAAATTTGGCCTTGGAGTACAGAATGATGCAGGGCAAAGAGTTTTGCCAAGAGAATGCACTAGTCATAGCAAACACCCTCTTCCAACAACACAAGAGAAGACTCTACACATGGACATCACCAGATAGTCAACACCGAAATCAGATTGATTATATTCTTTTGATTATATTGATTCTATTGATTATAATGATTCTATTGATTATATTCTGCAGCCAAAAATGGAGAAGCTCTATCCAGTCAGCAAAAACAAGACTTAAATTGAAGAAAGTAGGGAAAACCACTAGAATATATTCAGGCATTACCTAAATCAAATCCCTTATGATTATGCAGTGGGACTAAGAAATAGATTTAAGGGACTAGATGTGATAGAGTACCTGATGAACTATGGACAGAGGATCGTGACACTGTACAGGAGACAGGGATCAAAACCATCCCCAAGAAAAAGAAATGCAAAAAAGCAAAATGGCTGTCTGAGGAGGCCTTACAAATAGCTGTGAAAAGGGAAGTGAAAAGCAAAGGAGAAGGAAAGATATGCCCATTTGAATGCAGAGTTCCAAAGAATACCAAGGAGAGATAAAAGCCTTCCTTAGTGATCATTGCAAAGAAATAGAGGAAAACAATAGAATGGGAATGACTAGAGATCTCTTCAAGAAAATCAGAGATACCAAGGGAATATTTCATGCAAAAATGGGCACAATAAAGGACAGAAATGGTATGGACCTAACAGAAGCAGAAGATATTAAGAAGAGCTGGCAAGAATACACAGAAGAACTGTACAAAAAAGATCTTCATGACCTAGATATTCATGATGGTGTGATCACACACCTAGAGCCAGACTCCTGGAATGGAATGTCACGTGGGCCTTAGGAAGCATCACTATGAACATAGCTAGTGGAGGTGATGGAATTCCAGTTGAGCTACTTCAAATCCTAAAAGATGATGCTGTGAAAGTGCTGTACTCAATATGCCAGCAAATTTGGGAAACAACGGTGGCCAGAAGATAGGAAAAAGTCAGTTTTCATTCCAATCCCAAAGAAAGGCAATGCCAAAGAATGCTCAAACTCAAATGAGTGCACAATTGCACTCATCTCACACACACGCTAGCAAAGGAATAAAAATTCTCCAAGCCAGGCTCCAGCAATACGTGAACTGTGAACTACCAGATGTTCAAGCTGGTTTTAGAAAAGGCAGAGGAACCAGAGATCAAATTGCCAACATCCGCTGGATCATTGAAAAAGCAAGAGAGTTCCAGAAAAACATCTTTATTGACTGCTTTATTGACTAAGCCAAAGACTTTTACTGTGTGGATCACAGTAAACTGTGGAAAATTGAAGAGATGGGAATACCAGACCATCTGACCTGCCTCTTGAGTAATTGTATACAGGTCAGGAAGCAACAGTTAGAACTGGACATGGGACAACAGACTTGTTCCAAATAGGAAAAAGAATATGTCAAGGCTGTATATTGTCACCCTGCTTATTTAACTTATATGCAGAGTACATCATGAGAAACACTGGGCTGGATGAACCACAAGCTGGAATCAAGGTTGCCAGGAGGAATATCAATAACCTCAGATATGCAGATGACACCACCCTTATGGCAGAAAGTGAAGAACTAAAGAGCCTGTTGATGAAAGTGAAAGAGAAGAGTGAAAAAGTTGGCTTAAAGCTCAACATTCAGAAAACGAAGATTATGGCATCCTGTCCCATCCCTTCATGACAAGTACATGGGGAAACAGTGGAAACAGTGGCAGACTTTATTTTCTTGGGCTCCAAAATCACTACAGATGGTGACTGCAGCCATGAAATTAAAAGATGTGTGCTCTTTGGAAGGAAAGTTATGACCAACCTAGATAGCATATTGAAAAGCAGAGACATTACTTTGCCAACAAAGGTCCGTCTAGTCAAAGCTGTGGTTTTTCAGTTAGTCATGTATGGATGTGAGAGTTGGACCATAAAGGAAGCTGAGCACCAAAGAATTGATGCTTTTGAACTGTGGTGTTGGAGAAGACTCTTGAGAGTCCCTTGGACTGCAAGGAGATCTAACCAGTCCATCCTAAAGGAAATTAGTCCTGAATATTCATTGAAAAGACTGATGTTGAAGCTGGAACTGTAATACTTTGGCCACCTGATGCAAGGACCTGACTTATTTGAAAAGATCCTGATGCTAGGAAAGATTGAAGGTGGGAGGAGAAGGTGATGACAGAGAATGAGATGGTTGGATGGCATTATCATCTCAATGGACAAGAGTTTGAGTAAACTCCAGGAGTTGGTGATAATAGGGAGGCCTGGCATGCTGCAGTCCATGGGGTCACAAAGAGTTGGACACGACTGAGCAACTGAACTGACTGACTGATGAATTGACTGAATGATGACATTCTGTGTCCTGGCTATTGTAAATAGTACTGCTATGAACATTTGGGTACATGTGTGTTTTTCAATTATGGTTTTCTCATTGTAGATGCCCAGTAGTGGGATTGCTGGGTTATATGGTAGTTTTATTCCTAGTTGTGTTTTTTTTTTAAGTAGTCTGCATACTGTTCTCCATAATGGCTGTATCAATTTACATTCCCACTAACAGTGCAAGAATGTTCTCTTTTCTCCACATCCTCTACAGCATGTATTGTTTCTAGATTTTTTGATGATGATCATTCTGACTGATGTGAGGTGATAACCTCATTGTAGTTTTGATTTGCATTTCTCCTATAATGAATGAGGTTGAAGGTCTTTTCATGTGTTTGTTGACTATCTGTATGTTTTTGGAGAACTGTCTGCTTAGGTCTTCCACTCTTGATTGGGTTGTTTCTTTTTCTGGTATTGAGCTTGAGGTGCATAAGGTGCTTGTATATTTTGGAGATTAATCCTTTGTCAGTTGTTTCATTTGCAATTATTTTCTCCCATTGGGAGGGTTGTCTTTTCATCTTGTTTATATTTTCCTTTGCTATGCAAAAGCTTTTAAGTTTAATTAGATCCCACTTGTTTATTTTTGTTTTAATTTCTATTACTCTGGGAGGTGGGTGAAAGAGGATCTTGCTGTGACTTATGTCAAGGATTGTTATGCCTATATTTTCCTCTAAGAGTTTTATAGTTTCTGGCCTTATATTTAGGTATTTAATCCATTTTGAGTTTATCTTTGTGTGTGGTATTAGGAAGTGTTCTAATTTCATTCTTTATATGTTGACATCTTTTTTATGGCATGTGTTCTTGTTTATACAATATCTTTTCTTGCCTCTTCTTTGAAGATATGAGATTGTTTTTAGTTTTTTCCTCTGGATTCAGTCAGTTCAGTCACTCAGTTGGGTCCTCCTCTTTATGACCCCATGGACTGCAGCATGCCAGGCCTCCCTGTCCAACACCAACTCCCAGAGCTTGCTCAAACTCATGTCCATCAAGTAAATGATGTCATCCACCCATCTCATCCTCTGTTGTCCCCTTCTTCTCCTGCCTTCGATCTTTCCCAGCGTCAGAGTCTTTTCCAGTGAGTCAGTTCTTCACATCAGGTAGGCAAAGTATTGGAGCCTCAGCATCAGTCCTGCCAATGAATATTCAGGGTTGATTTCCTTTAGAATTGGCTGTTTTGATGTCCTTACATTCGAAGGGGCTCTCAAGAGTCTTCTCCAACACCACAGTTCAAAACATCAGTTTCTTTTCTAAAGAAAGCTGAGTGCTTTCTTTAGAAAAGATATTGTTTTAGTTTTCCTTTGATCTCTACATTTCATGCTAGAGACATCCTGTGAATTTCTGCCATTCCTACATGTCTGCTAATGTTAACAGAGGGTGAATGGAAGTTCTGAGCAAATGGGTGGAGCTTTTCAACTTTAAGCTTCACTGTAAGACATCTGTCTCACTTGTTTATGGGCTGAGATGGTGACACGAATGTGTTTAAGTTCTTTCCTGGATGTGCCGGGTTTTCAAAAAATGACTCATACTTCTTCTGTCAGAAGGACAATGGGCTGATGATCAGAGTTCTGGGAACCTCACAGATACGCCAGCTGAGGTTCTCAGCCTCCAGTAGGTGCACCTTTATCTTACATTTCTCTCTTCGGTACATTTCCCTGCCTTGAACTCTGCCTGATTCCCACCAATGCAGAGATCTTCTGTGGTCCTGTCATCAAGGAAAATAATATTTAGCCACAGTCATAGTTGAGAGCAGTAGAATGGAATGCAGGAGGGGCTCCAGGGAACTCGTTTTTTTGTTGTTGTTCAGTTGTTATGTCCAACTCTTTGCGACCCCATGGACTGCAGCACACCAGGCTTTGTTATCCTCAACTATCTCTTGGGAGTTTGCTCAAGTTCATGTCCATTGAGTGGGTGATTCCATCCTTATTTTATATTCTGCCTTATTTCAATCTCTGTCTCCTTTACCATCATCTTCAGAGAGAACTCCAAGTTTCTAATTTCTGAGACTTTTGAGCATTCTGAAGTAACATACCAGTTGCTTCTTGGCTTTCTCAACTGCTAGTTTACAATTTACTTTCCAGGGTCCCTAGGCTTCCCTGGTGGTTCAGATGGTAAAGAATCCACTTGCAATGCAAGAGACCTGAGCTCGATCCCTGGGTTGGGAAGATCCTCTGGAGAAGGGAATGGCAACCCACTCCAGTGTTCTTGCCTGAAGAATTCCATGGTCAGAGGAGCCCAGCAGGGTACAGTCCATGGGGTCACAAACAACTGAGCGACTAACACTTACTTTCCTTTTCTGGGGTCCAGATTCTGTTACCACTAACTTATCTGTTCCCAGATTCCACCCTTCGGTTGTTATTGTTGTTTCATAAGACTTTGTCAGCTCATGGCTAAAATATTTTTGTGTAGAGTTTATGTGAGGTATATAGACAACCAAGCAAAATGCACTGCCTGTATTTAGTTTGTCATATCTCCTTTTACTCCTCACTTCTTAAATCTTAAATATTTTTTGCCACACAGGACATATCTGGGTTTTGTGTTTTAACACAATCTGATGGTCTTTCTTCCTTGATAAGAATATCCAACCATTTACATTTAGTGTAATGATGGAATCTGTGTTCAGCACTTATTTTCTTAGTTTTGTTTGCTGGTTTGAATAGTTTACTGTTTATCCCACTTTCCTTTTTGTTAATAGTTGTGTGATTCCGGGAAAGATTGAAGGCAGGAGGAGAAGGGGACGATAGAGGATAAGATGGTTGGATGGCATCACCGACTCAATGGACATGAGTTTGAGCAAGCTCTGGGAGTTGATGATGGACAGGGAAGCCATCACCGCCAAGGGCCTCATTTTATTATTGTTGTTCAGTCGCTAAGTCATGTCCAACTCTTTGCGACCCCAGCACACCAGGCAGCTCTGCAGCACACCAGGCTTTGTTGTCCTCAACTATCTCCTGGGAGTTTGCTCAAATTAATGTCCATTATGTGCTGCAGTCCACGGGGTTGCAAAGAGTCAGACATGACTGAGCAACTGAACTGAACCATACTTTTTGATTACATTATCTCCTGATGATCTTTCCCTTCCCTACTCTGTTAAGCAGAATAATCTGTTGTCTGTGAGGGAGTTAACTCTTTGTCCCTGGTGGCTCAGATAGTAAAGAATTCACCTGCAATATGGGAGACCTGGGTTGGGAAGATCCCATGGAGAAGGGAACAGTTACCCACTCCTGTATTCTTGCTTGGAGAATTCCATGGATATGGTCACAAAGAGTTGGACATAACTGAAGCCACTGAGCACACACATTCTCTTTTGAGATAAAATTTGTGAATGTGAATGATATGGGCTTCTCTGGTGGCTCAGACAGTAAAGAATCTTCTTGCAACACAGGAGACCTGGGTTTGACTCCTGGGTCAGTAAGATCTCCTGGAGGAGGAAATGGCAACCCACTCCAGTATTCTTGCCTGGAGAATCCCATGGACAGAGGAACCTGGTGGGCTGTGGTCCATGGGATCGCATAGAGTCAGACATGACAGAAGTGACTTCACACCATGCATGTGAATGGTATACTTTCTGATGTATCTTGGTTATTCCAAATCACCTTTCATTTGTTTTCACAGGTGATGTTTATCTTGGTTTTAATACAGGAATCCCTGGTTTTAGGTTCTGATATTATTTTTTCTTTGTAACTTTTTTTTTCTTTATAGAAGTTTATAATATTCTACGTTTATTTTTAGAATAAGAGAATATTACTAAGATTTGCTTGGATCATTTCTTCTCTTGTCAATGTAATGGGAAACTCAGAAAAAACAGAGTTTACTCATTTTGTTCAAAGCCCACTGGTGCTGGTGGTAAAGAATCCACCTGCCAGTGCAGTAGATGCTGAAGTGTGTTCAATCCCTGGGTCAGGAAGATCCCCTGGAGGGAGGCGTGGCAACCCAGTCCAGAATTCTTGCCTGGACAATCCCATGGACAGAGAAGCCTGGCAGGCTACAGTCCATGGGGTCACACAAAGTTGGACACAGTTGTTCCCCTAACACTTTCACACTTTTATTCCAAAATATCTCCACTGAATATATAGCTACCATCTCAAACTCAAAATTTCTAAGAACTAGTAGGCTGATTTATTCTCTGATAAAAAGTACTCATTTCTATTTGAGACTAGTATTCGTTCTTTGGCTTTTCCCTATTTTCTTTTCCTCACATCTAATCAGACCCCTGGGGCCATCTTGACCTTCTTCCTCTCCTGCCTATTTCCTCTCATCCTTCTTCCTTCCCTCTTCTTCCACTTCAGTCACACTAGCTACAACCTTCAATATTTCTTGCTGAAATAGAGCTTTATAACAGTATCCTTGTTTTCATTTTTCCTTATTCTGTTCTTCCCTTTAATCTAGTTGCCATATTTCACCATTCACTTTAGCACGTTGAATAACTCATTATTGCCTACTGAGTTACACTAAATGTCATTGGTATAACCATGTATCTTCAGTATAACAGTCCCACAGCAATGCCTTCCCAAGTCTTGTCTTTCATATCTCCATTCCTCGGGCTCTGTGCTGCAGCCAAGTGGGATCTCTCAGGCTACTCCATACATGCCAAGGATTCACAAACTTTAGCTTGTCACCTCTGTACACAAATCTTGACTTTCAAAGGCCAGTTGTCTCTACTTATGTTTTGTAAATGACAATGTCTATACCAGTATTTTTTTCAGATTCCCCATATATGGGTTAATACATGAAGTTTGTTTTTCTCTTTCTGACTTACTTCACTCTGTATGACAGCTTCTAGGTCCATCCACATCTGTACAAATGACCCAATTTTGTTCCTTTTTATGGCTAGGTTAATACTGGATTGTGAGAACAAATGTCTGGATACCAAGGGGGAAAGTCAGGGAGATGGGCCAAGAGATTGGGACTGACTTGTATACACTGCTATATACAAAAGAGATAACTGATGAGAACCTATAGCACAGGGAACTCAGTGCTCTGTGTTGTGACTAAACACAATTTTTGGTCACAGTTCTGTGGTGACCACAATTTTGTGGTGACCAAAATTGGAAGGAAATACAGAAAAGAGGGGACGCATGTATGCTTGTAGCTGATTCACTTTTTTGCACAGTGGAAACTAGCACAACATTGTAAAGAAACTGTACTCCAATAAAAATTAAGAAAAAATAAGGCCAGTTTGCTCTCTTCTATGTTCTCCCAAGTTTGCAGCATAACATGGATTCTTAAGACAATTTTTAAAAGGAGATTTTGCCTTACACTGGACTGAAGAAAGCTGAGCACCAAAGACTTGATGCTTTAGAACTGTGGTGTTGGAGAAGACTCTTGAGAGTCTTCTGGAGCCTATCATACAGAGTGAAGTAAGCCAGAAAGAAAAACACCAATACAGTATACTAATGCATATATATGGAATTTAGAAAGATGGTAACAATAACCCTGTATACAAGACAGCAAAAGAGACACTGATGTATAGAACAGTCTTTTGGACTCTGTGGGAGAGGGAGGGTGGGATGATTTGGGAGAATGGCATTGAAACATGTATAATATTATATATGAAACAAGTCGCCAGTCCAGGTTCAATGTACGATACTGGATGCTTGGGGCTGGTGCACTGGGACGACCCAGAGGGAGGGTATGGGGAGGGAGGAGGGAGGAGGGGTCAGGATGGGGAACACATGTATACCTGTGGCTGATCATTTTGATGTATGGCAAAACCACTACAATATTGTAAAGTTAAAAAAAAAAGAAAAAAAAAATAAACTGATTACTTTTGGACACCCCCCCAAAAAAAAGACGACGACTTGAGAGTCTTGCGAGGAGATCCAATCAGTCCATCCTAAAGGAGATCAGTCCTGGGTGTTCATTGGAAGGACTGATGCTGAAGCTGAAACTCCAATACTTTGGCCACCTCATGCGAAGAGCTGACTCATTTGAAAAGACCCTGATGCTGGGAAAGATTGAGGGCAGGAGGAGAAGGGGACGACAGAGGATGAGATGGCTGGATGGCATCACCGACTCGATGGACATGAGTCTTGAGTGAACTCCAGGAGTTGGTGATGGATAGGGAGGCCTGGCGTGCTGTGATTCATGGGGTTGCAAAGGGTAGGACTGGACTGAGGGACTGAACTGACTGAGAGAAATAAATGTATCTATTTATATGTATCATCACAACTGATACATTGTATATTTGTCCAGTGTATCAGTCATTTATTTTTACCTCTGCTTAGTGAAACATGTCAGAGCTCTGTACACAGTAGGTAATTGATGAACACTTTGGGAAATGGGAAAGTGCTCAGCCTCATGTGGGAGAGAGGATTTTAAGTTAAATAAAGTTGGGACTTTGATTTCTCGACTTTCTTGAGCCTAAAGAACAGGGAGCCTGAGGTTTATAGCTTTTTCATTTTATTCTCTCCTTTAAGGAGATAGAAAAGATTTTTTTCTCTCAGAAACTGTAACACAGTCAAAAGTTCAGGGAACACTGCTGTAAAAGCAGTTACCTTCATGTGTTCACAGCCATTTCTCATTGTTTCATGACGGCTAGAGTCTGATGTATTGATTGGAGGCCAGAAGAAGTTTACACAGTTAACAGTGTACATGAGATTGCAGTGTGAAGCTTGTCACCACTTAGAGCAGGTTTCAGGTACCTCAGAAGCATCCATGGTTAGATCAAGTAGTACATGCTAGATAGATAATAGGCTGTGAGTAGACACCTGAGGTCCCAGGAAACATCCTTATAAACTAGAGCAAGCTATTGTACCCATTGGTGCCTCAGTTTCCTCACGTCTGAAATATAATAGGAACAAGGAAATATAACTCCAAGTATTACTATTAGAGTTAAATCAGAAAATATACACAAAAAGAGGATGGGTAGCATGATGGTCAACAACACTGATCTGGCAATCAGAATTAGGTTAGACTCTTTCATTTGTTAATAGAAGTGTAATTAGGAACACAGTTCCACCACCTTTCTGACCACCATTAGTCATACTGAACATTCATGGCATTTTGTACCTTATTCATAGCATCGATCAAATTCTAATTTCTTTTATATTTATTTGTACATTTATGTCCCCAATCAATTGTAATCTTTCCCTCCTTGAAGCTTTCTTTCAACACTTGGAGTGTTATTTGTGACATTTATTACATTCTAATTTCTTTTTCAGTTTTTTTACTACACACTTATTCATCTTCCTGGGTGGCTGGAATCTTGAAAGCAGGCTTTAAAAAACTTCATCTTTTATTCAGTACCTAATACAGTGTCTTCCAAATGGTCACTACCCAGAGAAGAATGGATAAATCAGGTCAAATTGTAATGAAGTGAACTTGGCAAAGTTAAGACCAGATGGATGCATGCGCTGGACAAGGCTTTGGGAGACCCAGGGGTCATTCTCTTCTGGTGTGTTACTGGGGGACGGAGCTGTCTTGGTGCCCATCTGCTCCTGATCTAGGGGGGCTGACTAAAAGAGTAGAAAGGAAGCACGCGAGAGAGAAAAGAGGTAACAAACTCAAAAGCGAAAGTGGACCAAGGCTGGATGAATGAGCCTGTATGTTTATTTTCTACATATTCTATGTTAAGGATAGAGAACTCAGAGATATTTTTAAAATTTTTATCTTATATTGGGGCATTTGTTGTTGTTGTTTAGTTGCTAAGTCATGTCAGACTCTTTGTGACCCCATAAACTGTCGCCACCAGGCCCCTCTGTCCATGGAATTCTCCAGGCAGGAATATTGCAGTGGGTTGGCATTCCATTCTCCAGGGGATTTTCCTAACCCAGGGACTGAACCTGGGTCTCCTGCATTGCAGGTGGACTTTTTACCACTGAGCCACCAGGGAAGCCCATATTGAGGTATAGTGGATTAATAAAGTTGTGATTGGGATATCGTTGATTGATAAAGTTGTGATAGGTTCAGGTGTATAGCAGAGTGATTCAGTTATGTGTGTGTGTGTGTGTACATATTCTTTTTCAAATTTTTTCCCATTTAGGTTATTACAGAGTACTAAGCAGAGTTACCTGTGCTATACAGTCATTCTTTGTTGGATATCCCATTTTAAATACCTCTATGTATACATGTCCATCCCAGACTCCTAATTTATCCCTCCCCCACCCTTTCCCTGGTAACCGTAAATTTATTCTCTGTGAGTTTGTTTCTGTTTTGTAAATAGGTTCATTTGTATTATTTTTTTTTAGATCCCACATACAAATGATACGATATTTGCCTTTCTCTGTCTGATTTACTTAGTGTGATAATCACTAGTTGCATCCATGTTGCTGCAAATGGCATTATTGCATTCTTTTAAACGGATGATCAATATCCCATTCTGTATATGTACCGTGTCTTCATCCATTCATCTGCCAATGGACATTTAGGTTACTTTAGTATCTTGGCTATTGTGAATAGTGCTGCTATGAACGTTGGGATGTGTATATCTTTTTGAATTATGGTCTTCTCCAGATATATGCCCAGGAGTAGGATCCCTGTATCACATGGAAGCTCCAATTTTAGCTTTTTAAGGACCCTTCATACTGTTCAAACAGATAGTTTTGCTGTCTTTGTTTAAGATGTTCCATGCTCTTATGTGAACAAAATTTTTAATAACAAAAAACAGTCAAATTGATGGATCACTTGTTTGAGGTTTCTCCAAAGTTGCCCAAATTGCAAAACTATTTAAAGAATTTATTATTTGGAAGTAAAGCAAAGTGAAATCTCGGTTTTCTCCCCTTCCTAAGTCTTCTCCATCTCTACCTTTCTGACGACAGTTTCTATTCTAGAGCTTGTTCAACAAAAAGAGTTGCATCCCTTGGTTCAGGAGCACCCTCTCCTGACAAGGGCTATCATGACAAGTGAGGTCAGTAGAGGGTTCTGCAGTTGATGTTCTGTCTCCACTGATAATCGACATGGAGCTGGATGGTGAGAAAGTCTTACAGGAAGTCTGCAAGGTCATCTGTTTTACACATGGTAATATACATGTTTCAGTGCTATTCTCTCAAATCATCCCACCCTCGCCTTCTCCCACTGAGTCCAAAAGTCTGTTCTTTACATTTGTGTCTCCTTTGCTGCCTTGCATGCAGGATTGTCATTACCGTCTTTCTAAATTCCATATATGTGTGTTAATATACAGTATTTGTCTTTTTCTGACTTCACTCTGTATAACAGGCTCCAGTTTCATCCACCTCATTAGGACTGACTCAATGTGTTCCTTTTAATAGCTGAGTATTCTGTTCTGTATATGTACCACAACTTCCTTATCCATTCAGTGTTGATGTATGGCAAAAACCATCACAATATTGTAATTATCCTCCAATTAAAATAAATTAAATTTTAAAAAGTCTACAAGGGGCCAGAGTTTGACTCAGGAACCTGAAGTAGAAGACTGAGCCTTCATCAAGGGAATAGTGTCTGTGGCCATGTCCTGGAACAGGTTCTGATATTTGCAGAGACTTCAGAGTTCACTCAATAAACAGGAAGAGTGTGAAATTCTCATTTAAAGGCCAGGAATAGGGAAAACTCTCATTCAACAAAATCTTCAATTAGCGACTTCACTTTCACTTTTCACTTTCATGCATTGGAGAAGGAAATGGCAGCCCACTCCAGTGTTCTTGCCTGGAGAATCCCAGGGACAGAGGAGCCTGGTGGGCTGCCGTCTATGGGGTCGCACAGAGTCGGACACGACTGAAGCGACTTAGCAGCAGCAGCAGCATATAACCACTGGAGAAAGTTAGGTGGAGAGAGAACTATTTTTAGCTTCTGTAACAATCTTTAATGTGATGTTAGGGACTTCCCTGGTGGCCCAGGATTTAGGCTTCACCTTCCAATGTAGGGATGCAGGTTTGATCCCCAGTCTGGGAACTAAGATCCCACATGCCTTGGGGCCAAAAAACCAAAACATAAAAACCAAAAGCAATACTGGGACAAATTCAATAGAGACTTTAAACATGGTCCACAGCAAAAATAAATAAATATTGATATTAAAGTTTGTATGATGAAAAGTCGCCAATATAATTCTGTCTTCCTGTGCTCACATGATATGAACTTTTGCCCTGTTAGCATAAACAGTATTTCCACATGCGTTCCCTACTAAATACAGCACTATAACCCTAGAAGTTATAATCTGAGCTATCATAAGCTACACAGAATGAAAAAACACAAACATTTAAAAACATTTTTTGGAGTGTTGTGCAGTGTGATTTATTTTAGAAATCACCATTTGAAAATATACTGTAGGTCTCCCCAAGTGTTTCAGTCCATTAGGCAAGATTTTTCATGTTAATGAATCATTGTCACCCTCGATTATTGTCATGGTCATCAAGTTATGTCAGACTCTTTTCAAGCCCATGGGTTGTAGCCCACCATGGGTTTTCCTCTGTCCATGGGTTTTCCCAGGCAAGAACACTGAACTGGGTTGCTGTTTCCTTCTTCAGAGGCTCTTTCTGACCCAGGGATTGGACCTGAGTTTCCCGCATTGGCACACTGGTTCCAGACCACTGAGCCACCTGGGAAGCTCAATGAATCACCCCCCATGGTTAAAAATAACACAAAACAAATCCTTTCGTACTAGAAGTTTTCTCCGTTTCTTCCTTTTCTTTAATCCTCTCTGTGCATTGCACATAAATTATTATATAGTTTTAGGTAATTTTAGCAAAATTTATATAAACCATGAACAATCCTAGTATTTTCTTTTCAGTAAGTGTGGACTAGAACATGAAGGATATCATAGTGCCTTTGAAAAAAATATACCCAGGGTAATGGCATGTTATTATGAAAGGAAAAGGTGACTTTGAAGAGGCCAGTGACATGTTTACAACTGCAGCCCAGAGGTGTCTCCTGGAAAGTAGAAATAATTGCCTACACATAGGAGAGAGTTTTCTTTGCTCTTTCAGTGGCATCATCATTTGACAAAAAGATTTCCTTTGACATGTGCACCTCATAGTTTGGATGCCTAAGAAAAAGATGAAGCTCACACAGGAATTTGTATCCAAAGTATATGTGTGTGTATAGACATTCCAGGAATGGTTATGTTATCTGACAGTCATTCAGACTTGCAACTTCACTTCAGAGCTCAACCAACCAGACAGTAGAAAACAAAGCTGACAGAAGATATCCAGAGCAGCCTCAAGAATGTCAGCCCTCAATAACCACAAAAATGAGATGAGGTTTTTTGAAATATGATAGTGTTGTATTAGCCTTAGACCTGAAACTTTACACACTTGAAAGCCTATGACAAAGTTCCCAGTCAGTGGTTCTTTCTGAAGATATGAACACACTGTTTGGGGAAAAACCCTCAATTTGATATTTTAGAAAGAATGATGGGATTGACAGAAATGAAAAGACATTTATTTATGCAAATAAGTGCCCAGATGAATAGCGAAGTAGGGCTTCCTAGGTGGTGCAGTGGTAAAGAATCTGCCTGCAATGCAGGAGATGCAGGAGATGTGGGTTTGATCCCTGGGTCGATAAGATCCCCTGGAGGAAGAAATGGCAACCCACTCCAGTACTCTTGCCCAGAGAATCCCGTGGACAGTGGAGCCTGGCCGGCTACAGTCCATGGGGTCACAAAAGAGTCAGACATGATTTAAATAAACAACAGCAGTTCTAGGACAGCATTACCTGTGAACACATGGAAGTTTCTACCCACGATTCACAGTGGACAGATGTGCTGTTTGTCAACCTGGCACCAAGGTGAGAGGATGTAGGACAGAATACTGCTTTCCTGTGGACTGGACCACTGAAGGGGAACTGCTGTTATAATTCAGCCCCAGTCTGCATTTATCTCTAAACCTCTTTTTAATCTCTAGTATCTTTAAACAATGTCTTGCTTTTCCTGACTTCTTACTTATAGCCTGAAGAGAGAGTAAGATTTACTAAGCCATTCAAAAATGAATCCATTGGTAATTTGGATATTATTCAAAAACAGATCAAAATGAACATTTTTTTAGGTGTAGAGCATGGGGAAAACCAATGAAATATACATGCAAATGATAGCAGTTATGAGGATCTTACATATAATTGTTTAAATCATACTCAGGTGTTCAGGAGGGCTTGTTCGCTGTGACTTTCACTGTCCCATAGAGGAAATTCAGAGGGGTTTCTTCTCTGCTAAATGTATTATCAAAGAAAACACTGAATGGTTCCAGGGCATTCACTAGACCATGTCACTGGGCGCTGGAACATGATTGAAAATAGGATAAATAGTTGTGATGAAGGTAAACTATGGTCAGTGGAACATGAGTAAGAACAGACAGTTGTCATGAAAGCAAACTATGCCTTGATTCCTTGCGTGTTTTCTTTAGAATCTCCTTTTTAAAGAAAATGTATATTTACTTTACTTACTTGGCAGCACCTGGTCTTGGTTGAAGCACGCAGGCTTGTTGATCTTTGCTGCAGCAGGCAGCATCGTTAGTTATCGTGAGAGCTCTTAGTGGTGGCATGTGGGATCTGGTTCCCTGACCAGGGATTGAACCTGGGCTCCTTGCATTGGGAGCAAGGGGTCTTAGACACTGGACCACCAGGGAAGTTCCTCTTCAGAATCTCTTTTCATCATCATCAAATATATAGCATCCCGACACTTTCCCTACCATCGCACTCGTGTTCAATCATGTTTAACCCTTTGCCACCCCATGGACCATAGCCTGCCAGGCTCCTCTGTTCATGGGATTCTCCAAACAAGAATAATGAAGTGAGTTGACATTTTCTTCTCCAGGGGATCTTCCTGACCCACGGATTGAGCCTGGGTCCTTGCATAGGCAGGCAGATTCTTTATCACTGAGCCACCTGGGAATCCCTTCCCTACCATATCATAGCAGAAAATGAGATGTCCCAGGCACTCAGCATTTATAGAGAAGTCTGCTGTTGGCTCATGTGACAGCCCAGGGACACTGCCTGTTCCAAACCCATCCTTTTGGCTACCGGGGACAATGGGATTCATTATATTAGTTTTACTTCTATATTTGTGACACTTGTAACCCCACCAGGGTGCCTGAAGGGTGCAGAAAGCCTGCCAATTGAATTCACTCAGAGGGTATATTAAGATTGGATGCAAATACCTCATAATAAAAAGGGTTTTTGTTTATCCATTTATTATTCTGTTTACCCATTTGCCTGGCTTCATTCTCTGTGTATATGCCTGACTTGGGGATCTTTGGAGAAAGAAGGGCAGATGTAAGACTTGGTTCCAGATGGAAAGATGAATAATTGATCTAGAGGTGCATGTGGGAACAACTTGTTCAGGCCATGTGCATCCCAGCCTTACGGTAGCAGTAGAGGGGTTGTTAGGCAAAAATGGAATTACTGACTTCTTATAGTATTTTGTACTTACTTGATCTCTTGTTTGCTGTTAAAAGATGTCTTCATATTTGTTTGATCATCTGAAGGTTATACCCACTTTGGGGGTTATATTTCAATTCAAGTTAAAACACATTTTTTCTTTTGCATATCTATTATGTCTGGGAGCCCAGACAGGATCTAGGGAAAGTCAAGGATGAGTAAATCAGTCACCTTTAAAGCTCACTATATAGTAGCCTCATTATCTGAGTTCTTTCATTCTTGAGATGCTGTTATAAATGTTATTACAAAAGACCTTATTGTTAAAAACGCATGCCAATTCTCTTTCTCCTGTCTCTTCATCAAGTACAGAATTCATACACACACAATCTGTACCCAAACAATATAATCACAGACACACACACACACATCTATCAGTTATTCCTATCATCCATGTTGTGGCTTTCCTGGTGGTTCAGACAGTAAAGAATCTACCTGCAATGCAGGAAACCTGGATTCAATCCCTGGGTCAGGAAGAGCCTCTGGAGAAGGGAATGACAGTGCACTCCAGTATTGCCTGGAGAATTCCACGGACAGAGGAGCCTGGCGGGTTACAGTCCTTGGGGTCACAAAGAGTCGAACATGACTGAGTGACTAACACATCATCCATGTAACTCCATATAATGGTGTAACTCTATGTATCTGTCTGTCTATCATCTATGTGCCTACTTACTGATTCAGGACAACCCAATCCAGCAGATAGCTATGTCTCAGTCTCACCAAAAGGAGGAAATATTTTACCTTCCCTTCTACTAAACAGCCAGGAACTTTGAGACTTGGAGGCCTCAGTTATTGTTTCCTGAGAGTGAATATTAAGAGGTCTCATCGGGGAGCACTGAGCTGAGCTTCCTGTGCTTCATAGCAGGTTCTAGACGGGTGGGATGGAAGGGATGGGAGGGAGGCCCATGAGGGAGGGGATGTATGTGCACTACAGCTGATTCACTTCATTGTACAGCAGGGACTAACACAATAGGGTAAAGCAATTATATTAAAAAAAAAAAAAAAGATGTCTCCTGATTGAAATACTAGAGTCTTGGAGAACAACTCTTCTTTCTTGCTGAGGAAAAAAAAAAGGATGTTATGGAAGGCTGGTGGGTTCCCTGAAACACTGGATCCTGTTCATGAAAAGAAACTTGCAAAGATTCAGGGTACTGAGGGATGTGGTGTCTGGTTGACAAGGGATGGACTCTGAGACCCTCCATCTGGGATGCCCTGGGAGCATCCTCAGTGACAAAGACTGGGTCAGAGGACATGGAAGTCATGATTGAGGGCTGCCCACCTTCAACTGAAACACTGGGATTTGTCAAGAACAAGTAAGGATGAGAAACGTGTTGTCCTGGAGACCAGATGTTTCCTGATCTTTCCAGTCTTTGTGCTTCTCCAGATCTTCTCATAGAACTCCAGGAGTGGTAGGGGAAGGAAGTTTTGCAAAAAGACAGAGACTGACAATTTTGCTGCTTGGGAATGGAACCAAATACAATTTTATTTGGGAAAATAAATGTGATTTTTCTCAGATCAAAGTCTCATGAAACAAATGTGTACCAATTAGGCAAACATAGATTCATATGTGATAGAAAGCTCTACATAGAATATCAGTGACACTTTGATAAATAGGCAGGAACAAATAAAAACAAATGGGTGTTATTAAAAAAAGAAAAGAAAAACTTGGTTACAACAGAAAGAAGGGTTGAGTGACAGATTAAATAAGGAACATTTTCTCAACTACCTGTAATTAACTGAAATTTCTTGTCCTCTAATGTAGGAGGCTCATGTCTGACTTTCCAAATCTTTATAAAAGGCCAAATATCGATGTTACCAGTTATGAGCAGAGGATGGTAGCAGAGTGCTCTTCTTAAAGTTTGATCCAGACACTGGATCAAAATTCAGGCACTTTATATTTTTAAGCTGTTTCTGATACATAAACTCATTTTTCATGACATATTTTAGGTCTTTATTTAAAGAAATGAAGATGAGTCTCCAGTGTCAGCCAGTGGTATTTGTTTTTATTTTTTGCTACTTTTGTTTTATTTTATTGAAGTATATAGCTGGCTTACAATGTTGTTAATTTCTGTTGTACAGCAAAGTGACCCAGTTTTATACACACACACACACACACACAGTTTTTAATATTCTTTTCCATTATGGTTTATCACAGGATATTGAAAATAGTTTCCCATGCTATGCGATAGGACCTCATTGTTTATTCATCCTGTATATAATAGCCAGTGATATTGTATGGCTGTATTAAAGGATCAGAAATTGTCTGATTTTACTCAATGCTCAGGCATTGCCTTACTTTTGGGAAACTGATTATTTTAGATCCTCATATCTTGTTAAAAAACCTGTGGCGTGAATCTGAGTGTGGGGGGTTAAACAGTTCTGCAGCGGAGGTTACAAGTCAGACTGACTTGTTATATAGCATATTTTCAGTCCTCCTTAAGGGATTAATAACTGTCAGTAGCCTTGGGAGAGTTGCAGACTGGATTTATAGCATTAGCATTCTCGCCATCCATCATAAAACTAATTGTAAAGAGCAGGGTGATAAATAGAATGAAGCTCGCTGCTTTCATTTGGAGGAGAACTTAATAGAAAGAGCATCTTCAGTTTATAAAATTAGCTTCATTGATATGGATGATACACTTAGGGGAGTAAGTGGGTGGTGGTTTAAAAAGATGCCACCTTCTCATGTTGGCAACTAAAACACATCTTTTCCTCAGAGTGTTGTCTCAGCTTTTTCTAGGTGGAAGCAAGGGGAGGGGAGCTGTTATAGAAAAGAGCAGAACTGTGTTACAGAAAAGAGCAAAAGAGGTGTTTTTAATGAAAGAGCTAAACATGAGAAGGTGTGTTGTGTAAAAAGAACAGAGGTGTGTCTCACCTTCTCTCTTGTGAAGGAAGAATGTGGGTCACTGTGAGAAGTGAGCCAAGCTTTGGAGTTATCTGTTTTCACGGGTGATCTCATTTCCTAGCAGCATGCGGTGAGGGGTCCTAGCTTGGCCCAGACCTGGCCAGTCCTGGCAGCTGAGCTGACACCCGGCCCAGCGGTCCTGGCCCAGTGACTGAAAGGCTTCCCAGGCCCTCCGGGCAGAATGCTCTGTGGCGTGGGCCAAAACGCTCCTGAGAAACTAACTGCTTTTCACTGCAGTTTTGAAAACACACGTTCCCTCCGGAATACCTTTTTAAAAATAAAATTCTGCTCATGGTTGACCTCACCTTTTTTTTTGTTGAACCAAACCCATTAATCAAACATATCCCAGAGGTGGCTAATGATCTTTCAGAATTCTAATAGAAGCAGAAAGTCAAGGACGGTACAAATTGATCCACATCATCTGCCTTGTTAGGTTGACAATGCAGGCAGCACTTCCTGCATCTTCTAAGAACAAGAGCCTACCTGATTAGCAGAGGTCTGATGTCTCAACAACCAGGGTTTTATGTACCTGTCTATGGTTCAATAAAATCAGCGCTGTATTTTGTAGAAAGTACTACGTGGTACGTCTTTCCTGAATGTTACTAAATTTTCCTTTCTAATATTTGAAAATGCTTCCCTGGTGGCTCAGATGGTAAAGAATCTGCCTGCAATTTGGGAGACCCAGGGTCTCGATCTCTGGGTTGGAAAATCCCCTGAAGAAGGGAATGGCTACCCACTCCAGTATTCTTGTCTGGGGAATCCCATGGACAGAGGAGCCTGGTGGGGCTACAGGCTATAGTCCATGGGGTTGCAAAGAGTTGGACGTGACTGAGCAGCTAACACACACATACATACATGTCAAACTATACAATACAACCTATTTGTATTGTTGTGAAAAATACATTGTTCTGCTAGACCTCAATGATTAAGAATTTGTGTCTCTTTACTGTATTGAACTTTTAATATGGTAGCTGTTAGCTGAAACACAGGAATAATGAGAAGTGATGGTTAATGGTCTGAACAGCTCTGATGAACCACAGTCTAAGTTCAAGCTTCATCCCTGGGTATTTGGAGCCTTAGAATTTAGCTCTTCAATAGATCCAAGAAAGATGAATATACTAAAATAGGCAGAGAAATTTTCTTCTACAGAAAATTGGATTCAGATCCTCTGTGATCTACTTATCATTGCTTTAAATAGTTAAAAAAGAATGTGAGGGGTGGGGAGAGGAGGGAGGGGAGAGAAGTGGAGAGAAGGAGATTCAAGGATCTTAAAAGGTGGGATATCTAGGTTTTTACTGAACATGGGAAATTTGTTTACAGTTCAGACTTAATCATAGGGAAGCACTAGGGATAAATCATATATTCTTGGCAGTTGTAATGAAATTCCTTTAGAGAGAGTCCAGCTTAGTTGAGAATAAACTCTGATAAAGTTGCTGCTTGGGACGAACTGGTGTTGGGAGGGATCCTAGTTTTCCCGCAGAAAGAGAAAAAAGTTACCCCGAGGAGTGGAGGAGAAGAGCAGTGGGGCCAAAGTGAACCTTGTTCCCGTTCAGGGCTTCCGTGCACTGTTTTTGGCGTGGTGTTTAAGTATTCTGAAAACATGATGCCCCAACCTCAAGAATGGTGTAATAATTACAAAGCCTATATTTTGTCAATAGTAAGTCTAGACTTTGGTTCTATGAGTAAGATCTCACTTCTGTGATCTGTTTTTTTTTTTTTTAAGTTAATTAATTTTTGGCTGTGCTGGGTGTTCATCGCCGTGCAGGCCTTTTCTCTAGTGTAGGGGCTACTTTGTGGGTGCCGTGTGAGGGCTTCTCATTGTGCTGGCTTCTCTTGTTGCAGAGCAGAGGCTCAGTAGTTGTGGTACCTGGGGCTTAGCTGCTCTGCGGCACGTGGTATCTTCCTGGACCAGGGATCGAACCCATGTCCCCTGCATTGACAGGCAGATTCTCTACCACTGAGCCACCAGAGGAACTCTCACTTTTGTGATTTTTTTTAAAGTATAAACCAAATCATGACTTAGGCGTTCCCTCAAAATTCTCTCCCAGGTTCTTCCATGACACCTAGAATAAAATCTGTCTCTTACGGTTTTCAAGGCCTTGGAGGACCTAGCTCTTGCCTGTTAAACACATCCAGTCATCCCTGCTTCCTGCTGTTCCCCCTTGCTCTCCTTTTGGATAAAACCCCCCTCTTTGCACAAGGCTTCCCTGGTGGCTCAGACGGTAAAGAAAATGCCTACAGTGCAGGAGACCCATGTTTGATCCCTGGGTCAGGAAAATCCCCTGGAGAAGCCAGTGGCAACCCATTCAGTATTCTTGCATGGAAAATTCTGTGGACAAAGGAGCCCAGTGGGCTACAGTCCGCACTAGACTCTGTATCCCCATGCCCCCCTCCCCAGCCCCCTACTCCCAGGCCCTGGCATCTACTACTATACTTTCTGACTCTGTGAACTTGACTATTCTAGGATCCTCACATAAGTGGAATCAAACAGTATTTGCACTAATGTATATTGGAATGCACTCTTAAGGTTAATGTATGCCCTACAGACAGACTGGACCTTTTTTCCCCTCGTTCTATATGGTAGGTTCTCATTCGTTCTCTATTTCATACATAGTAGTGTATATATGTCAGTCTCAATCTCACAATTCACCGCCCCCCATTCATTTTTCATTTTATTGTCTTTCCCCTCATTCTGTCTGTCTCTTGTCCTAGGAAATAAGCCTTATATACATAGGGGGCTTCTTCTGCCATCTATGTGGATTTCCCTGCCTGGCATAGCGTCTGGTACCCATGGAAGATGGATACCTGTGGACTAGCTCTACAAAGGCTCTATTCCATCCAGGAAGCACCAGGGGTGAGACTGCAGCATTGCCGTCGCTGTGGGGAGGGGACGTGCTGGGCACTGGAAGGCCAGGGAGCCTGGGACCGCCATCCTTCTTCTAGAGAAGCTCTGCCTGTTGTCATTTTACATATTAGCCTTCCTGATAATATTTCAACTAAGCAAAGTATTGTGAAGCTTAAAAAATGCTTAAAAGTCACTGAGAATAGATGAAGAATTCCCTTTTACCAATGCAGCCACTCTGGAGAACAGTATGAGATTTCTTTAAAAAGTAGGAACAAACTACCATGTGGCCCAGCAATCCCAGTACCCCGAGGAAATAATAACTCAAAAAGACACATATACCACAAAGTCCATGCGGCACTATTTACAATAGCCAAGACATGGAAGCAACCTAGATGTCCATCAACAAATGAATGGATAAAGAAGACGAGGAACACATGCACAGTGGAATATTACTCAGCCATAAAGAGGAGGAACGCATTCAAGTCAGTTCTGGTGAGGTGGATGAACCTAGAGCCTGTTATAGACACTGAAGTAAGTCAGAAAGAGAAAAACAAGTGTCCTATATTAATGCATATATTATATATGGAATCTAGGAAAATAGTACTGATGAACCTATTTGCAAGGCAGCAATAGACACTCAGACATGGAGAACAGGCTTATGAACACAGCAGGGGCAGGAGATGGTGGGACGAATTGAGAGAGTAACACTGAAATAAATACATTGCCATGTGTAAAATAGCTAATGAGAAGTTGCTATTTGTCACAGGGGACTCTGTGACAAACTAGAGGGGTGGGATGACGTGGGAGGGAGGGGACATGTGTATACCTACGGCTGACTCATGTTGATGTATGGTGGAAACCCATGCAACATTGTAGAGCAACTAACCTCCAATTGGGAAAAAAAAAAATAGTACCTACCTCACTCACACAAAAAAATTCCTGTTTGCATCTGATATGGTTTTAGTGACAACTATCATTTTATTATGAGTGTATCCTTAACTGAGGGAAAAATGAGGAAAAGGACAGCTAAATTTTAACACTGGAAAAACTCCTGTATGAAAGACTCCTTGTCGGTGGCCCCATTTAACCCCAGCCAGTTGTTTCTCATGAGGCTGAGGAGTGAGGTCATCCCTTCTCAGGGTCCTAAGTAGGTAGGGATGCCCAAAATGCTTTGCCAACATGCCTTAAGAGTAGCTTGCAGGAGGAATTTTGGGCAAGCTAGCTTTAACTGCGGAGAAGGCAATGGCACCCCACTCCAGTACTCTTGCCTGGAAAATCCCATGAATGGAGGAGCCTGGTGGGCTTCAGTCCATGGGGTTGCTAAGAGTCGGACACGACTGAGCGACTTCACTTTCACTTTTCACTTTCATGCACTGGAGAAGGAAATGGCAACCACTCCAGTGTTCTTGCCTGGAGAATCCCAGGGACAGCGGAGCCTGGTGGGCTGCTGTTTATGGAGTCACACAGGGTCGGACATGACCGAAGTCACTTAGCAGCAGCAGCAGCAGCAGCTTTAACTGACAGCGCTTCCTCTTGCCTTTATGTTAGCCTAGTGCACTGGTTTCCTGTGCTCAAACCATCCTTGCATTTTTGTTGTTGTTGCTGTAGACTTTATGCATGTGAAATCAGTGAAGGTTTTCTTAAATCACTGTTAATTGTGTCCGCTGCACCCTTATACAAATTCACACATGCACACGACCTCTATTTCCCTGAAGCATTGTAAGTTTGATCGCGTTTTTTCTGTTTACTGATAAACTAAAGCCCCAAGGAGTTGAGCGTTTTGGCTTCCCAGGTTGTGCTCGTGGTAAAGAACCCTCCTGCCAATGCAACAAACATAAGGGATTTGGGTTTGATCCCTGGGTGGGGAAGATCCCATGGAGAAGGAAATGGCAACACATTGCAGTATTCTTTACTGGAGAATCTCATGGACAGAGGATCCTGGTGGACTACAGTCCATGAGGTTGCAAAGAGCTGGACATGAGTGAAGTGACTTAGCACACTCGTGCCCACTCTCAACTTTCTCCATCTCTCCTGCTCTCTCCCCATGACATAACCATCACTGTGCATGCTAGGTCACTTCCATCGTGTCTAACTCTTTGCTACCTCATGGACCGTAGCTCACCAGGCTCCTCTGTTCATAGGATTTCACTGGCAAGAATACTGGAGTGGGTTGCCGTACCGTCCTCCAGGGGATCTTCCTGATCCAGGGATTGAAACTGTGTCTCTCTCTTAAGTCTCCTGCATTGGCAGGCAGGGTCTTTACCACACTGGTGAAAGCCTATTTTGTCCAAGGCATTTTACACACATTCTAGGGAAGGCAGAATCCTTATCCTCTCAAGTTTAAAAACATGAGATTGGAAATTAGAGAGAAGATGTTAATTGTCTGTGGGCAACCAGAGGCTCCATCTTCATCTCGGGCATACCTGCCAACATCGTGGGGAAACTGAAGATGATAAGGGACCTTAGGAGAGGTGAAGAGACGATAAAAGAATAGGTGCATGGATGGGACACTATTACACTGCAGTCGAGACTGAAGCCTTCCTGCTGCTTCCAAGAAGCCTGAAAACCAAGATGCAGACAGTTCGGCTTCGAGCTGGGCATGTCTTACTTGGCATTGCCTTGGTATCGGTTCTGCTCTGACAGAAAACGATGGGCTGCCAAAGTGTGCCAAGCTGTGTTGCAAGAAGAGGTTAAAACTGTTTGTGCTAAAACGGGCTATGGACAGTAGGCCTTCAGCTTGAAAAGAAAAGTAACTCCCCTGAAGGAGTGGACACTTCCTGGCAATTTTGTATGGAGATGGAGGAGGGAAAACCTCAATAGACATGATTTCGGAAGAGCTGTATCATCTATTCCTAAAGCCAGGATTAGATCATAATGTAGTCTCAAAATATAACAAAAAAAAACAAACACCCATTTTCCTCTTATTTTCTTCCTTTGTTCATTCATTCAGTCGCTAAGTTGTATCTGACTCTGTGACCCCATGGACAGTAGCCCACCAGGCTCCTCTGTCCATGGGCTTCTCCAGGCAAGAATACTGGAGTGGTTTGCTATTTCCTCCTCCAGTGGATCTTGCTGTCCCAGGGATCAAATCCAGGCTTCCTGCATTGGCATTCGGATTCTTTATTGTCTGAGCCACCAGAGAAGCCCTATATTCCTCCAGGTGATCACAAATGTGTCTGAGGCATCAGTGTCATTTGTAGGTTGGTGCTTCCCAAATCTGGGCCATGATTCCCTCCCTTAGCTATGACCCATGTATGACATCCAGGTATGTCCACCAGGGGAGCCACTGCTTCCTCAAACTGAAAGTATATACCAAATTGGTTCTCCCTAAGTGTTATCCTCCATGGCAACCTGCTCCACTATTCTTGCCTGTGGAGTATCTGTGGACAGAGGAGCCTGGGTCTATAGTCCATAGGGTCACAAAGAGTCGGATATGATAAAGTGACATAGCACACACGCACAGAATGTGTTCCTCCACTGACGTCTCCTAGAGGAATAAACAGCATCATGATCATGCTGATGTCCATGCTAATCTCCTCTTCCAAGCCCCCAAAGTGGCCAGTTCTATGGATGATAACCTTCTAATACTGGATTTCTGTGTCTAGTCAGCAGCACTGACAGTGAGCTAGACCCTGGCCATCTCTCACTTCCTTGACCGCTGCTATAGCCTCTCTCTCTCTTTTTTTTAAATCTAAGTTTTTATTTTATGTTGGAGTATAGCCAAACAATGTTATGATAGTTTTAGGTGAACAGGGAAGGGACTCAGCCATACATATACATGTATCCACTCTCCCCCAAATGCCCCCGTCCCATTTAGGCTGCCACATAACACCGAGAAGAGTTCTCTGTGCTAGACAGTAGGTCCCTGTTGCCTGTGCACACGTCCATTCCAAACTCCCTATCTCTTCTTTCCTGTGTCCACATTCTGGTCACTCTGACCCAGTATACTCTTACTAGCTATTGTTCTGAAATCTCTAAAACTATCATTTCTTACCTTAAACACACAGGCTATTTCCCCATCTTTCATAGGATCCTTTGTATACTCAAACTTTTATCATGAGTCACCAGGCCAGTCCCAGCCTGGCCTTTCCTGACTCGCTCCCAAGTCCTCTTTCCACTTCACAGCTGGTGTTTCAGCCACATTAAACTGTCAGTCTTATCCCGAACTCCCGCTCTCCCTTCGCCCTCTTCCTGCCCTTGCACTCGATGTTTGCTTTGCCAGGAATGTCCTGCCTTCTCCCTTCTATCTGGAGACCTCCTGGAAGTCCTCAACAGGAAGTTAAAGTTACTCCCCCAGGTCATTCAGATTTTGTAGTGCATTGTTATCTTTTGTTACAGCATCTACCTCCCGCCATTACTCTGATTCCTTGTCAAGGTAACATCCTTTTCTTCATTATCTCCCCAAAAAGACTGTCATTATGTGTAGAAAAGACAGATAATCCATAAATGTTTGTTGAGTATTGGTGTGGATAGATATGGGTGAAGCATGTTTAGGGAGATACAAGAACACAAACCTTCTTCTTCTATCTTCAATATTAAAATGGCTATCCAAAAATACGAACAACAACAAAAAAGAAAACATAATGTAAGCCTTCTTAAAGCTACACAGTAGTCATACTTTTCCAATAATTAAGTACCATATCATACAAATCTGTATTCCCGTTCACCCCCTATGGAAAGCGGAAAGGCCACTACCCAGGCTTGATCCACAGATACTCAAGGTACCATCAGGGACTTTGGTACAATCCATCCTGCCTATAACATGCTTTTATCCCATTTTTTTCAAATTTACTTTCTTTTTGAATGAAGTTGTGCTTTTATGGTTACAAAGTGTCTGATTTCTCACTGTCCAAATTTCCTGAAGAGAATTATTTGCAAACAAAAAGATGGGGTCTGTGGTCCTCCTACTGGGAGGACTTCAGAAAGAGCAAAGGTGTTTGCTTCTCAGAATCATTATTGGAGATGAATGTGTGGGGTCTAGAGCAAAAATGCTCTTTTAACTTAAAAATATCTTAGAAACTGCAGCTATTCACTCATATGGAGACTGAAGCTCTTGAGGGTGGTGATTTAGTTGCTAAGTTGTGTCTGACTCTTATGACCCCATGGACTGTAGGCTGCCAGGCTCCTTTGTCCGTGAGATTTTCTAGGCAAGAATACTGGAGTGGGCTGCCGTTCCCTTCTTCAGGGGATATTCTGACCCAGGGATCCAACTTGTGTCTTCCTGCATTGGAAGACAGATTCTTTATGACTGAGCCACCACAAAAGCCCAGTGAAGCTTCTCAGGACTCTCAAATTGTGAGTGTGTGTGCTAAGTCGATTCAGTCGTGTCCGACTCTTTTCGACCCCAGGCTTCTCTGTCCTTGAGATTCTCCAGCAAGAATACTGGAGTGGGTTGCCATTCCTTTCTCCAGGGGATCTTCCTGGCCCAGGGATTGAACTCATGTCCCTTATGTCTCCTGCATTGCAGGCAGGCAGGTTCTTTAACACTAGCACCAACTGGGAAGCTCTAAAGATGAGGGAAAGAGACCAAATTGTTAAGCTAGAGTTTACAGAAGATCAAGAAAATCTTCACCAGAAAATGATGAACTTGTCTGGAAAATTGTTCATATTTCAAAGGTTAAAGCTATGTAGCTGGTATTCAATCATATCTTAATTTTGTTCCCTTTAAATTTAAAATCAGCATATTACCATGCAATAAAGAAGTTCCAATTTCACGGGCCCTAAAGATCATTTTTACACAGGATATAATTTTTCTTTAAATATCTTCGGCAAATGAATGTATTTCTGCTTAAATTCTTCTGAGATAATGTCTTTTTTTTTTTTTTTTCCATTGACCTAAGTCTGTTTCCTTCTTGGGCAGCTCTAGTTAGTATTTTTAGTATTTAATTTTTTTAATACTAAGCCTAAATATTCCTGTTTAGTGGAGCTTTCCATGTGGCACAGTGTATATTTTTAAATATATATTATATATTTTTAATATATATTTAGTGTAGTAGATAGCATACGTATATCAATATATATGGGGCTTCCCCAGTGGCTAAGTGGTAAAGAATTCACCTGCAATGCAGAAGACAAAGGTTCAATCCTTGGGTCAGGAAGATTCCCTGGAGAAGGAAATGGCAACCCACTCCAGTATTCTTGCCTAAGAAATCCTATGGACTGAGGACCTTGGCGGGCTACAGTTCACGGGGTCGTAGAAGAATCAGACATAACTGAGCCAACTAAACAACAACAAAAATCAATATATATATACCCTTGAGCAACTTAAAGCGAGTCTGCTCTTTTTGCTTTAGCCCTTAGAATTTTGAAAGAAAGTTATCCTGTTTCCCATTCATCTTCTGTTCTCCAGTTTCCATACCTTTCATCCTATAGCAGCATGAAGAATGATAGAAATCTCATTATGGTAATCTTTCTTGACAGAGCATGATGTTGCTAATTCACCACGCGGCGGGACAAGAATTTGGCTTTTATATATAGTGCTAATGAGGCACTTATCTTGACCATCTACAAGGTCCGCTTATTCTTTCAAAGGGGGACCTATATTTATAAGATTTTCAGGGACCAGGTGATGCATTCTGTGGTTACAGAACAGAAAAACCAGTAAGTGCAAACAAGGTCTGCATCTTACTTTCCTTCCTGGTCCTGGTGAGTTCTGTAGGCAATCCAAGTCGTCACAGTGTGTTAACTAGAGAAAGGTGATGACAGAGAAATGCCATCAGAAGCCAAGCACCACTATATAGAAATCAGGTAAATGTGAAAAAGTATATCTTCATAGTAAACTGACAGAAAAGGTTTGGTGTGACTATGGTGTAGGAGGATAAAATCCTATAAATTCCATCTCCTTTAATATTGTTGCTATTCAGTCACTAAGTCATTGCTGACTCTTTTTGACCCCAGGAACTATATATAGCATGCCAGACTCCTCAGTTATATTATAAATTATATCATTATATTATGATGTAATTAATATTATTTGTCATTCTTCGTGTTAAGGTAAAATTTCCCTTCTGATAGTTTTAAGTTTGTTTACATTGTTGTTTGTTATTTTCCAGAGCTCTTTTTTTAATTGTTATGAAATATAGTTGATTTATAATCTTGTGTTAGTTTCAGTGAAGTGATTCAATAATACATGTGTTTTTTTTTGTATAAACATATATATTCTTCTTTATATTCTCTCCCATTATAGGTTATTAGAAGATATTGAGTTCCCTGTGGTATACAGTAGGTCCTTGTTGGTTATCTGTTTTAAATATACTGCTGCTGCTGCTGCTAAGTCGCTTCAGTCATGTCCGACTCTGTGCAACCCCATAGACCGCAGCCCGCCAGGCTCCCCCGTCCCTGGGATTCTCCAGGCAAGAACACTGGAGTGGCTTGCCATTTCCTTCTCCAATGCATGAAAGTATACTAGTGTGTATATTTTAATCCTAAACTTCTAATTTATCTCTCTCCTCTCCTCCCCTTCGGTAACCATGGTGTTTTCTACCTCTGTGAGTCTATTTCTGTTTTGTAAATAAGCACATTTGTTTTTTTTTTTTTTTTTTACATTTCACATATTAGAAATGTATTTCTCTTTGTCTTACTTTATTTAGTATGATCATCTCTAGGTCTATAAATGTTGCTGCAAATGGCAATATATTTCATTCTTTTATATGGCTGAGTAGTATCCCATTGTGTGTATCCCATATATACACACACGCACCACATCTCCTTTATCCATTCATCTGTCAGTTGACATTGAGGTTGCTTCTGTGTCTTGGCTATTGTAAATAGTGCTGCTATGAACACTGGGGTGCATGTACCTTTTTGAATTAGGTTTTCTCTGTATATATGTCCAGGAGTGGGGTTGCTCAATTATATGGTAACTCTATCTTTAGTTTTTCAAGGACCCTGCACACTGTTCTCCATAGTGGCTGTTACCAATTTACATTTCCATCAGCAGTGTAGGAGGATTTTCTTCTCTCCATACCCTCTCCAGCATTTATTGTTTGTAGGCTTTCAGAGATTTTCTTATCACTGGCAAATTGTCCAAAAGAAAGCAATTTGCTTTAACAGGGATTATTGCTGGTTTGGGCCATGTCTTTGTTAACAGCCTTAAGTATGCTTGGCCCACCTCTGGGTAGTTGTTCAGTTACCCCGTGCACTGCAGCACGCCAGGCTTCCCTGTCCTTCATCATCTCCTGGAGATTGCTCAAACTCATGCTCATTGAGTCAGTGATGCCATCCACCCGTCTCATTGTCTGTCGTCCTCTTCTCTTCCTCCCTTCAATCTTTCCCAGCATTAAGGCCTTTTCTAATGAGTTGGCTCTTAGCATCAGGTGGCCAAAGTAGTGGAGCTTCAGCATCAGTCCTTCCAATGAATATTCAGGGTTGATTTCCTTTAGGAATGACTGCTGTGGTCTCCTTGCAGTCCAAGGGACTGTCAAGCGTCTTCTCCAACACCACAGTTCAAAAGCATCAATTCTTTGGCACTCAGCCTTCTTTCTGGTCCAACTCTCACATCCATACATGACTACTGGAAAAATCATAATTTTGACTAGATGGACTTTTGTTGGCAAATTAATGTCTCTGCTTTTTAATATGCTGTCTAGGTTGGTCATAGCCTTTCTTCCAAGGAGCAAGCGTCTTTTAATTTCATGGCTGCAGTCACCATCTGCAGTGATTTTGGAGCCCCAAAAAATAAACTCTGTCACTGTTTCCATTGTTTCCCCATCTATTTGTCATGAAGTGATGGGACCAGATGCCATGATCTTAGATAAAATTCTAAGTCAATTTTACTGAAGACTAACTTATATACAGTAAATTACCCTCCACATGAAATGTGGGCTTGTATAATCACCATGGTTATATAGTTATACATGGTTGTACAGTCAAATGAAGACTGTAAAACACTTTCATCACTCTAACAAGAAGCCTCTTGTTCATAACAATCAACATCCTGATCCTTGGCTCAACAGTCATAGCCCTACAAAAAGTCTACAAAAGTCATAGGCCCTCGCCACCATTATCTACTTTCTGACACTATATATTAGGTCTGTTTATCTAGAGTTTTGTTTAAATGCAGTCAAACAATGTGTCTGATTTCCTTAGCATAATGGTTTAATAATTTTGATGTTTATCAACACAGTTCCATGTATCAGCAGTTTGTTTCTTTATATTACTGAGTTGTATTCTGTCCCATGAAAATACCACAGTTTATTTTTTCACATTTGAGTATTTGGATTGTTCTATTTGGGGCTATAATGGACAAAAGTACAGGAAACCATTGAGTCTTAGTATTTGTGTATATACATATTGCCATATCTCTTGGGTAAATATTTGTGAGTCTATTTGCTAAACCACAGAGTAAGTATATACAGTATTTAACTTTCTAGAAGAAACTGCCTAGGTTTTTCCCAAAGAGGGTGCAAAATTTTTATATTCCTATGGACAATGTGGAGAGTTGCAGTTGCTCCACATCTTTGCTAACACTGGCTACTGTGAGTCCTTTTAAATTAAGTCTTTCCAATATTGGAATGGCTACCCACTCCAATATTCTTGCCTGGAGAACCCCATGGATAGAGGAGCCCCGGCAGGATAAGTCCATAGGATTGCAAAGAGTTGGACACAACTGAGCATCTAATTGATGAATGTGTGCATATTGACATCTTCTTGTGGTATTAATACCTTTCCTCACTGACTCATAATGGAGGAGGGTATCTTGTCATATGCTTATTGGCCATTTGTATGTCTTCTTTGTGGAGCATCTGAACAAATCTTTGCCCCATACTTAGTTATTTTTCTCCTAATCTAAGAATTCTTTATATATTATGAATTCAAGGATTTAGTTGTGTATATTTTTTACTAATTTTTCCCAAGTGTGTCTCTCTTTCTTTTGAGAAAATTGTTTCTTTTCAAGAGCAGATTTAAATTTTTTTTAAAAAGGCATCATTAATATATTATGAAATATACTGTGTTAAACACTTTTATGTTTTTAAATGACTTAAACAATAGAATGGGAAAGACTAGAGATCTCTTCAAGAAAATTAGAGATATCTAGGGAACATTTTATGCAAAGATGCCCTCAATAAAGGACAGAGATGCTAGGGACCTAACAGAAACAGAAGATATTAAGAAGAGGTTGCAAGAATACATAGAAGAACTGTACAAAAAAGATCTTCACGACCCAGATAATCATGATGGTGTGATCACTCACCTAGAGCCAGACATCCTGGAATGGGAAGTCAAGTGGGCCTTAGGAAGAATCACTATGAACAAAGCTAGTGGAGGTGATGGAATTCCAGTTGAGCTATTTCACATCCTGAAAGATGATTCTGTAAAAGTGCTGCACTCAATATGCCAGCACATTTGGAAAACTCAGCAGTGGCCATAGGACTGGAAAAGGTCAGTTTCATTCCAATACCAAGGAAAGGCAATGCCAAAGAATGCTCAAATTACCCCACAATTGCACTCATCCCACACCCTAGCAAATGTAATGCTCAAAAATTCCAAGCCAGGCTTCAACAGTACGTGAACCATGAACTTCCAGATGTTCAAGCTGGATTTAGAAAAGGCAGAGGAACCAGAGATCAAATTGCTAACATTCGTTGGAATATCAAAAATGCAAGAGTTCAAGAAAATCATCTATTTCTGCTTTATTCACCATGCCAAAGTCTCTGTGTGGATCACAACAAATGGTGAAAAATTCTTCAAGAGATGGGATTACCAGACCATCTGACCTGCCTCTTGAGAAATCTGTATGCAGGTCAGGAAGCAACAGTTAGAAATGGACATGGAACAACAGACTGGTTCCAAATAGGGAAAGGATACGTCAAGGCTGTATATTGTCACCCTGCTTATTTAACTTATATGCAGTGTGGATCATTCAAATGCCAGACTGGATGAAGCACAAGCTGGAGTCAAGATTGCTGGGAGAAATATCAATAACCTCAGATATGCAGATGACACCACCCTTATGGCAGAAAGTGAAGAAGAACTAAAGATGAAAGTGATGAAAGTGAAAGAGGAGAGTGAAAAAGTTGGCTTAAAACTCAACATTCAGTAAACTAAGATCATGGCATCTGGTCCCATCACCTCATGGCATATGGATGGGGAAACAATGGAAACAGTGAGAAACTTTATTTTCTTGGGCTTCAAAATCACTGTAGATGGTGACTGCAGTCATGAAATTAAAAGAAGAAAAGGTATGACCAACCTAGACAGCATGTTAAAAAACAGAGACATTACTTTGCCAGCAAAGTCTGTCTAATCAAAGCTATGGTTTTTCCAGTAGTCATGTATGAATGTGAGAGTTGGACTATAAAGAAAGCTGAGCACCGAAGAATTGATGCTTTAAAACTGTGGTATTGGAGAACACTCTTGAGAGTCCCTTGGACCGCAAGGAGATCCAACCAGTCCATCCTAAAGGAGATCAGTCCTGGGTGTTCATTGGAAGGGACTGATGCTGAAGCTGAAACTGCAATTCTTTGGCCACCTGATGCGAAGAGCTGAGTTATTGGAAAAAACCCTGATGCTGGGAATGATTGAGGGTGGGGGCAGAACGGGATGATAGAAGATGAGATGGTTGGATAGTATCACTGACTGGATGGAGATGAGTTTGAGTAAACTCTGGGAATTTATGATGGACAGGCAAGCCTGGCATGCTGCAGTCCATGGGATGAGAAAGAGTTTGACATGACTGAGCAATTGAACTGAACTAAAGCTTTGTACAGTTCTTCTGTGTATTCTTGCCACCTCTTCTTAATATCTTCTGCTTCTGTTAGGTCCATACCATTTCTGTCCTTTATCAAGCCCATCTTTGCATGAAATGTTCCCTTGGTATCTCTAATTTGTTTCAAGAGATCTCTAGTCTTTCCCATTCTGTTGTTTTCCTCTATTTCTTTGCATTGATCGCTGAGGAAAGCTTTCTTATCTCTCCTTGCTATTCTTTTGAATTCTCCATTCAGATATTCACGATGGTGTGATCACTCACCTAGAGCCAGACATCCTGGAATGTGAAGTAAAGTGGGTCTTAGAAAGCATCACTACGAACAAAGCTAGCGGAGGTGATGAAATTCTAGTTGAGCTATTTCACATCCTAAAAGATAATGCTGAGAAAGGGCTTCACTCAATATGCCAGCAAATTTGGAAAACTCAGCAGTGGCCACAGGACTGGAAAAGGTCAGTCTTCATTCCAATCCCAAAGAAAGGTAATGCCAAAGAATGCTCAAACTACTGCACAATTGCACTCATCTCACTTGCTAGTAAAGTAATGCTCAAAATTATCCAAGCCAGGCTTCAGCAATACATGAACTATGAACTTACAGATGTTCAAGCGGGTTTTAGAAAAGGCAGAGGAACCAGAGATCAAATTGCCAACATCTGCTGGATCATCAAAAAAGCAAGAGAGTTCCAGAAAAACATCTATTTCTGTTTTATTGACTATGCCAAAGTCTTTGACCATTTGGATCACAATAAACTGTGGAAAATTCTTAAAGAGATGGGAATATCATACCACTTCACCTGCCTCCTGAGAAATCTGTATGCAGGTCAGGAAAACAGTTGGAACTGGACATGGAACAACAGACTGGTTCCAAATAGGAAAAGGAGTACGTCAAGGCTGTATATTGTCGCCCTGCTTATTTGACTTATATGCGGAGTACATCATGAGAAACGCTGGGCTGGAGGAAGCACAAACTGGTATCAAGATTGCTGGGAGAAATATCAATAACCTCAGATATGCAGATGACACCACCCTTATGGCAGAAAGTGAAGAGGAACTAAAAAGCCTCTGATGAAAGTGAAAGAGGAGAGTGAAAAAGTTGGCTTAAAGCTCAACATTCAGAAAACTAAGATCATGGCATCTGGTCCCATCACTTCATGGGAAATAGATGGGGAAACAGTGGAAACAGTGTCAGACTTTATTTTCTTTGGGCTCCAAAATCACTGCAGATGGTGACTGCAGCCATGAAATTAAAAGACGCTTACTCCTTGGAAGGAAAGTTATGACCAACCTAGATAGCATATTCAAAAGCAGAGACATTACTTTGCCAAGAAAGGTCCATCTACTCAAGGCTATGGTTTTTCCAGTGATCATGTATGGATGTGAGAGTTGGACTGTGAAGAAGGTTGAGCACCGAAGAATTGATGCTTTTGAACTGTGGTGTTGAGAAGACTCTTGAGAGTCCTTTGGACTGCAAGGAGATCCAACCAGTCCATTCTGAAGAACATCAGCCCTGGGATTTCTTTGTAAGTAATGATGCTAAAGCTGAAACTCCACTACTTTGGCCACCTCATGCAAAGAGTTGACTCATTGGAAAAGACTCTGATGCTGGGAGGGATTGGGGGCAGGAGGAGAAGGGGACGACGGAGGATGAGATGGTTGGATGGCATCACCGACTCGATGGTCGTGAGTTTGTGTGAACTCCAGGAGTTGGTGATGGAGAGGGAGGCCTGGCGTGCTGCGATTCATGGGGTTGCAGAGTCGGACACGACTTAGTGAGTGAACTGAACTGATTGGCCAAAAAGTTTGCCAGCTGAACAAAACTTTTGGCCAACACAATATATTCATGAGGAAAATTGGAGTGTTACTTACTTATAATGTTTTTGCCTAGTTTTAGAATCAAGGATAACGTTGGTCTTCTAAAATGAGTGGGAAGCAGTAAAATGTATAGCAACTATTGTAAAATGGGAGGGGCCTTATTTTAGGTGTACTGATACAAGACACTACTTCCAAATAAACTGTGATAAATCAAAGAGCTGTATTTAAAGTTTAAAACTATAAAAGTAAACAAAATTGAAGAGTTCATAAATCAATAGAAAAGACAATATGAAAACACTCAATCTGCAAGAAGTTAGGGAAAGAGAAGGGAATAAAGAACAGCTGGATCAAAGAGAGAATGTTAAGAGGGTAGTTTTAAACTAAACCAGACTGAATTTTATATTAAATGAAAATTGTCCAAATACTCCCATTAAAAGAGATTATCTGATTGGACACAAGAAAGAAAAAAAAAGCAACAAAAAAAAGTCTATAAGAATTGTACTTTAATGTAACAGATGCAAAAAGATTCGACATACAAAAAGCAAATCCTAAGAAAGCCAGAGTATTTATATTAATATCAAGCATAGTGGACTTTAGAATAAAAAATATCAGCTGACATAAATAAGAATATTTCATAATGATGAAAGGTCAATTAATCAAGGAGACATAACAATTCTAAATGTGTGTGTATGTAATAACACAACTTGAATACACATAAGAAAAATAAAACAACAGAAGCAAAAGAAAAAACTGGTAAATACACAGTTATAATTGAAGATGACATCCTCTTGTATCAGTCCTTCATAGAGAAATAGGCAAAAAATTTAATGATACAGAATATTTGAATAATAGCATCAACCTTCTTGATCTGTCTTAAAGTTGTTTTTTGCCAATTGCATCTTTCTGGTTTTAATCCTATTAACTAATGTTCTTCTTGACTATAAATCACAATTTACTGTATCTTCACATTTCTAATAATTTTTTAATTGGATGGATATTATGCTTTTCACATTGACAAGTATCTTAATTTTTTTGTCTTCCTTTACCAAGGAGCAGGTTTTGTTCTGGCAGATATTTAAGTCACTCGGGGACCATCTTGACATTTTCAAGGCTGATTTTTAAGCTTTAATATAGTCAGTTTGGAGTTGCCTTTGCAACTCCTTGACATGTCTGTCCTAATGCCTGCATTTTTAATGAGGTTTTATCCACTTCAGTTGGCCAAGTGCGAATATCTCTTATGCCTCTGCCATCTTGGCAATTGTTCCCCTGACTGAGCCCTAGAATTAATAGTTGCTGTTTGCTTAGAATTAAGTTGTTTTTAAATTTTCTATTGGAGTATCGTTCATTGACAATGTTGTGGTAGTTTCAGGTGTATACCAAAGTGATCCAGTTATACATATACATGTGTCTATTCTTTTTCAAAATTTCCCATTTAGGTTACTACAGAGCATTGAGCAGAGTTCCTGTGCTATGTAGTAGGTTCTTCTTGATTGTCCATTTTAAATACAGCAGTGTGTACATGTCAATTCCAAACTTCCATTCTATCCCTTCCGCCCACCTTCCCCCCTGGTAACCAGAAGTCCTTTGTGTAAGTCAGTGAATCTGTTTCTGTTTTGTAAATAATCATTTGTATCATTTTTTAAGATCCAACACATAAGCGATATCATATGGTATTTGTCTTTCTCTGTCTGACTTACTATGATAATCTCCAGGCCCATCTGTGTTGCTGCAAATGGCATTCTTTTTTATGACTGAGTAATATTCCATTGTATGTATATTCCAAATCTTCTCTATCCACTCATCTGTTCATGGTTATTTAGGTTGCTTCCTTGTCTTGGCTATTGTAAACAGTGCTGCCATGAACACTGGGGTGCATGTATTGTTTTGAACCACGATTTTCTCTGGATAAATGTCCAGGATTGGGATTGTAGAGTCATATGTTAGTTTTTTAATATATGTATATCAGCTGACTATTTGGCAAAATACTCACAAGAACCTCTATGCGGATTCTGGGGGGCTTTTCTCTGCACAGTTGTTTCTTTTTCTCCTTAGATATCAGTCACTTTGATCTCCTTTAACCCTGATCCATCTTCCTTCAGTCCAGCAAACCTGTACTGTATCAGGATCTCCCTTTCCTTCACTGTGGTTCTAAATGGGCTTCTAGGCAGAAAACAATGAGCTCACCCCATTAGTCCCTTTTTCAGGATCACAGCTCTGGGCTGCCTGTTTCCATTATTGAAACTCTTTCATGTATTTGTCCAGTTCTCTAGGTTTTATTTTTAAATGGCAGAAAGATAAAGCTAGTATTAGTTACTCTATCATGGCTATAAACCAAATGTATTTCAATAGGAAAACAACTTTTTAATGATATTTCCCATCATATACCACTTTGTTTTACTGGAAAAAAATAGGGTGGTCAAATTTTTAAAACATCTCTCCTAAGGCATTAGAGCCAGGAAAGAATTTAGAAATTTATCTCTTAACCATAAGAAAAAATTTAGACACTATATTTTAGAGCTGTTTTAAATAGGTTAACAGCATAATTAGCAGGAATATAGGTAGTTTTTCAATATATCCCTACCTGCACACATGCATAGCCTCTTCCATTATCAACCTCCCCACCAGACGGTATGTTTCTTAGAACTGATGAACCTACATGGACACACCATACTCTCCTGAAGTCTGCAGTTTGCTTTAGGGTTGACTCCTGGTGTTGAATAGTGCATGGGTTTAGATGAGTGTACAATGCAGGGATCCATCATTATAGTATCATACCATATATTTTTTGCTGCCCTGTAAGTCCTCTGTGCCCTGCCTATTCAACCCTTTTCTCACTGCTGGTAGCCACCTGATCTTTTTATTGTTTGCAGAATTTTGCCTTCCCTATTATGTCATATGGAGAAGGCAATGGCACCCCACTCCAGTACTCTTGCCTGGAAAATCCCATGGATGGAGGGGCCTGGTAGGCTGCAGACCATGGGGTCGCTAAGAGTCGGGCACGACTGAGCAGCTTCACTTTCACTTTTCATTTTCATGCATTGGAGAAGGCAATGGCAACCCACTCCAGTGTTCTTGCCTGGAGAATCCCAGGCATGGGGGAGCCTGGTGGGCTGCCGTCTATGGGGTCGCACAGAGTCGGACACGACTGAAGCAACCTAGCAGCAGCAGCAGCAGCAGCAGCAGGATGTCATATACTTGGAATCTTACATTATTTAGTATCTTCAGAGCTTTCACTTAGAAATATGTGTTTGTTTACTCCATGTGTTTTCATGGCTTGATAGTCTAATTCTTTTTAGCCCTAATGGGAATACTCCATTATTTGGATGTAAGGTTCCCTCGTGGCTCAGCAGTAAAGAATCCACCTGCAATGCAGGAGCCGCAGGAGATGTGGGTTCGATCCTTGGGTCAGAAAGACCCCCTGGAGGAGAAAATGGCAACCCACTCCAGTATTCTTGCTTGGGAAATTCCATGGACAGAGGAGCCTGGCAGGCTACGGTCCATGGGGTCACAGAGAGTCCGACACAGCTTAGCAAGTAAACAACAACAACAGTCTGGATGTAACACAGTTTATCTATTTGTTCACATACTGCAGGCCATTGTAGTTGCCTCCAGGCTTTGACCATTATGAAGAAAGCTGCTACAAACACAGATATTTGTGTGGACATAAGTTTTCAACTCGTTTGAGTAAATACCAGGGAGTAGGATTGCTGGGTAGTGCGGTAAGAGTGCGTTTAGTTTTTCTAAGAAACTGCCAACCATCTTCCAAAGTGGCTGCTCCTGTTTGTAGCCCCACCAGCAGTGAATGAGACTTCCTGTTGCTCCACAGTTTTGCCAGCATTTGGTGTGGTTAGCATTCTCAGAACTGTTCATTCTGATTGCAGTAGAGTGGTGTCTTACTATGTTTTACTTTGCATTTCCCTGATGACATATGACTGGAGCATCTTTTATGTGCTTATTTACCATCTGTATATCTTCGTTGGTTAAGTGTCTGTTAAGGGTGTTGCCTATTTTTTTTTTGTTTGTTTGTTTACACAGGTAGTTTGTTTTCTTACTATTGACTTTGAGTTCTTTGTATATTTCACCTAACAGTCTTTTATCCAATGTGTCTTTTTCCCTGTTGATTTTGTTGTTTTCAAATTTTGCCTTGTATTGTCCCAAACTTTTAATAGAAATTTCTTTCAGAAAAGGAAAAAGAGATTTCTTTTTAGAGACACTTTAATTAGCTGCTAAACTGGGTGAGAAGGAACACATCCATTATAGGCAGTGGCTAAATGGGGAAGTAATGTTTTCTAGCTTAGTGATGCCACGCTCAGATAAACCACACCTGCGCTTCTGAGAGGAGCAGAGTTAATGATCCTCCTTGCGGGCACCAGACACACTTGCCAGATGGTAGGGCTACAGTGAGCTTTACAGAAGAGAAATAGTGAAAATGCTAAGAAAGGAAAAACGTTCTCAAGAAGTCATAACTGTATCTTAAAATTTTTAAAGATCAGTATATGATTGGATTGGGCTTCCCCTTGTGGCTCAGCTGGTAAAGAATCTGCCTGCAATGCGGGAGACCTGGGTTCGATTCCTGCATCGGGAAGATACCCTGGAGAAGGGAAAGGCTACCTACTCCAGTATACTGGCCTGGAGAATTCCAGGAACTATATAGTCCATAGGTTGCAAAGACTCGAAACTTTCACTTTCATACAATTGGACTAATATTTAGATGATTAGTGGAGATAAATTGTTGTTCGTTAGTGATAGAATATGGAACAACAAGAGTTTTATTCTTAACTCAGCTGTACTCCAAATTTCTTTACCAAGTTAGGCCATCCAAACCATCTTGTCTAATTTTTCTTTTGCACATGAGAGTCCTTTTTTTTTAAGAACCCCCACGTGTTGAGAGTTTTACATTTTGTAAGGATGATTTGTTGTCGTTCAGTTGCTCATTCGTGTCCAACTCTTTGCGATCCCATGGACTGCAGAATGCCAGGATTCCCTGTCCTTCCTTCTCTCCCGGAGCTTGCTCAAACTCATATCCATTGGGTCGATGATGCCATCCAACCATCTCATCCTCTGTCACCCTCTTTTCCTCCTTCCCTCAATCTTTCCCAGCATCAGGGTCTTTTCCAATGAATCAGTTATTTGCATCAGGGGCCAAAGTATTGGAGCTTCAGCTTCAGCACCAGTCCTTCCCGTGAATGTTCAGGGTTGATTTCCTTTAGGATTGACTGGTTTGATGTTCTTGTGATGCACCAGTGATGTAACATGATACATGATGCCAAAATAAGGTTTCCATTGCACTGTATTAATTACATAAAATCTGCATTTATAAAGGAGCAGTACATAATTTGTTTGGTCTAGTAGCACAGAAACCACAGATCCACTGGAATTAACCGGCTTGCCAGAGATGGTGTGTTCATGAGCCCCATGTACTAAGGTTAATTGGGCCCATGGTTTTAAGAGAATTTCCAGGACTTCAAATTCAATACATACTTATTTTCTAAAATCGCCCATTCCCACTGCTGGGCATACACACTGAGGAAACCAGAAGGGAAAGAGACACGTGTACCCCAATGTTCATTGCAGCACTGTTTATAATAGCCAGGACATGGAAGCAACCTAGATGTCCATCAGCAGATGAATGGATAAGAAAGCTGTGGTACATATACACAATGAAGTATTACTCAGCCATTAAAAAGAATACATTTGAATCAGTTCTAATGAGGTGGATGAAACTGGAGCCTGTTATACAGAGTGAAGTAAGCCAGAAGGAAAAACACCAATACAGTATACTAATGCATATATATGGAATTTAGAAAGATGATAACAATAACCCGGTGTACGAGACAGCAAAAGAGACACTGATGTATGGAACAGTCTTATGGACTCTGTGGGGGAGGGAGAGGGTGGGAAGATTTGGGAGAATGGCATTGAAACATGTAAAATATCATGTATGAAACGAGATGCCAGTCCAGGTTCAATGCACAATACTGGATGCTTGGGGCTAGTGCACTGGGACGACCCAGAGGCATGGTATGGGGAGGGAGGAGGGAGGAGGGTTCAGGATGGGGAGCACATGTATACCTGTGATGGATTCATTTTGATATTTGGCAAAACAAATACAATTATGTAAAGTTTAAAAATAAAATAAAATAAAAAAATAAAATAAAATAAAATATCCATTATAAAAAAAAAAAAAAATAAAATCGCCCATTTAGGATGCACAGCAGTTGTTAGATGGCTACCTTTCGCAAATGTCATTCTGCATTACAAAAGAAAGGTGTGGTTTTTATTCTTCCTTACGATTCATGCTTCTCTGGTGGCTCAGATGGTAAAGCGTGTGCCTATGATGCAGGAGATCTGGGGTCAATCCCTGGGTGGGGAAGATCTCCTGGAGAAGGCAACGGCAACCCACTCCATTCTTGCCTGGAAAATCCCATGGATAGAGGAACCTGGTAGGCTACAGTCCATGGGGTTGCAAAGAGTCAGACACAACTGAGCGACTTCACTTTCACCAGTGCGTGCTAAGTCACTTCAGTCATGTCTGACTCTTTGCAACCCCATGGACTGTAGCCTGCCAGATTGTCCATGGGGATTCTCCAGGCAAGAATTCTAGAGTGGGTTGCCATGCTATCCTCCAGGGGATCTTCCCCACCCAGGGATCAAACCTGTGTCTCTTATGTCTCCTGCATTGGCAGGTGGATTCAGCTCAGCCTTAAAGAATCCATCTGCCAGTGTAGGAGACATGGGTTCAATCCCTGGGTGGGGAAGATCCCCTGGAGGGGGGAATGGCAATCCACTCCAGTATTCTAGCATGAAAAATCCATGGATGACTCAGTTCAACACAATGTTAGTTGAAAAACTTGAGTCTTACTGTGATACAACATTAAAAAAGGATCAATTTGAAATGTTGATAAAGTGAATAATGTTAATGACTGAGTAATATATTTTTGTTGCAGGTAGTAGGATAAACAATAGGCTTATAAGCAAAAAATTTATAAGGATATTGGAATCAAAAGCATAAGTAAGGAAGAAGAAAAAACTGTGAGATTTCTGATTGATTTTAAAAAAGAATTTGTCCAAGTATTTATTTTTTAAAAGGATGGTAGGTATCCAATTATTTAAAACTATTGAAACCCCTCCATGAAACTTAGAAATACTGGTGGCTCAGATGGTAAAGAATCTGCCTGCCATGCAGGAGACCCGGGTTTGATCCTTGGGTCAGGAAGATCCCACAGATAAGGAAATGCCAACCCACTCCAGTATGCTTGCCTGGGAAATCCCATGGACAGAGGAGCCTGGTGGGCTACAGTCCATGGCTTTGCAGAAGAGTCGGAAATGACTTAGTGACTAAAACTTGAAGGAATAAATGCTGAGTGCTGCAGGAGACAGAGCGTTTAGCTGTTGATTGTTCACTCTGTGTCTCTTACAAGTGAAAGGGCCAAACTAGCCTTGGGCTCTGCATGATGGGTTTCTGGCTACTTAGCGCGGTAATCAAGAGCCTGGCATGCACGGTGCAGCCCACAGCCTATTTCTCATGGCAGCTATCTTCCACATCCTCATTCTACTTTGCCGTTGGATGTGAGCCACTTGGAATTTGGAAAGCAAGAAATAATTATGAGTGTTACAGAGAGGTCACTTGTTTCAAACTTCTAAGGAAAAAAAAGAAGGGTGTGTCATTTGATTTTCCTCCCAACCCTGGGGTCGAATCCAGGTCTCCCACATTGCAAGCAGATTCTTTACCATCTGAGTCACCAGGGAAACCCAAGAAAGTGTTAGTTGTTCAGTTGTATCTGACTCTCTGCAATTCCATTGACCATAGCCTGCCAGGCTCCTCTGTCGATGGGATTTTCCAGGCAAGAATACTGGAGTGAGTAGCCATCCCTTCTTGAGGGGATCTTTCTGACCCAGGGATCGAACCCAGGTCTTATGCACAGCAAGCAGATTCTTTACCATCTGAGCCACCAGGGAAGCCCCAAGAAAAGTATAGAGATGTCACTTGTTTCAAACTTCTAGGGAAAAAAGACAGGTGTCTCAGCTGATGTTTCAAGGAAAAAAAAAACAGCCACAGTCGGTATGTCTGGACCACACATTTTAGAATTTTGCTGTTTTCAAATCTGTTTAGCTTAGCCAAAGCAGATGGTCTGTTTGTTTCAAAGAAGAAGCAGCTTTTCTATTGTTTAAATTATATATTGTGCAGCCAGAGATCATTTTTTCGTGCAATCAGGCCAGGGAATTTGCCTTCTGTTCCTAAATACCAAAGGTGGTGATGTCATGACAGATGTGATTATTTGACAATGGAAGAAAATGCTATGGAGACAGAACATTTGAAGCAGCAAAATTTTCTCCAACATTCACAACTGAAATGTGACCCAAATATCCTACCTTAAAATAAAATAAAGACAGCAGCATTCAAACTAGGACTCTGATTGCCTGGGGCTTTCGTAAGTTTTGTGGAGGAAGGGGACATGTTAATAGAACAGTAAAGAATGATCAGATGCTTTTTGTGTGGCTTAATTAGCGTCTCTGCACTGAAGCAGTCTTATTGATAGTCTAGTGTTCTCTGAATGTGTGCTGAAAGGCTTCAAAGCCCTGTCTCCATGCTATGTTTTCAACAAATTAAACTTGACTGAATGTGGATATCCCCTTGTTGTGAGGTCTCAGTGACTCAAATTGCGGGCACTGGTTTATTTAGATGATCAAATCCTTCCTGACCAGAATTTTACTTCATAGAAAACTTGAACTCTGGCCTGCACTGTAATTGCTACATAGTTTTCCCCCAAAGCAAGATAATGTAAGCTCTCTTCTACCTCTAGCAAAGCACAAATAACTATTATTGAATGGCACGGAAGATGCTGAGCCTGAAGTGTTTCCTAATGTATGTCTCCAGGGTTGGTAAGAAACAAAAAGAACAACTATATTAACTCCAGTATAGAGATAACAAGGATTTTGATTAGTAACAGGCTTCACTACAGTAACTTGGTATAATGTAATTTGTAGAATCGGATGACAAGCAATCATGTTACAATAAAGAAAACTGGATAAGAGTGTGCAGAGAACGGAGGCAGTGTCACACCCCAGCAGTGGCCCTGGTGACAAATTCATTACTTTTGAGATTCCTGCCCATGTGGATGGATGCTAATGGGGCAGTACCTTAGAACGTGAATAAAATCAGGCAATATTTGAGTAGCTAATAATCTCATTCATTTTGCTAAATGGTTAGCATTGACTTAAGCAATTAATTTTTGGAGTTTTCACACAAGGTTAAAAGAGGATAATTTTTGCAAATTATACATTTGCTCCAATTGCTGTTTTTCATTTTATGAAAGAGCAATGTCAGTACTGAAAAAATAAAACCCAATTCAGTGATAATTATGTAAATTTTGCCTCAAATAAAAGTACTCAACTGAAAAATAATTCTGTAGAAATTTGAATAACAATATGTTCTATATATGTTTACTTGTTATTCCCCAAACCTACACACACATAATGAGGTAGGTAGGTAGCTAGGTAGAAAGGTAGGTAGCTAGGTAGAAAGATGGATGGCATTTTGATGGGACATGGAAAAACTAATTTGCAGTCGATTCATCACTAAAGACATTTATGAACTCTGCTGTTACCTTCCTTTCATGCACTTTATTAGCCTAAATGTATACTTTAAATATGGGCTTCCCTGGTGTCTCAGAATCCACCTGTGATGCAGGAGATGTGGGTTCGATCCCTGGGTTGGGAAGCTCCCTGGAGGAGGAAATGGCAACCTGCTCCAGTATTCTTGCCTGGAGAACTGCATGGACAGAGGAGCCTGGTGGGTTACAGTCCATGGCGTTGCAAAGAGTCAGACATGGCTGAGCAACTAAACAGCAACAGCATGCTCTATATTTCTCTCTTAGCTAGGCTTTCTCTCTGTTGGTCTGGACCAGAGGAATGTCTAGATAGGGAGTATGTATACAGGGTTTTTTAAATGTGGTCTTTCACCAGATTGAATCATTGATTCCTATTCACAGGCCTTCGTATGTCAGTGGTATGAGGCCAGGGTCCCCAAGGACTTCAGGAGAAGTAGGTACGCTTAGTTTATAATGACTCATGTTTCTTAAAAGTCTCACTTAAAAAGGTATGAAAATGGGCATTTCTAACACTGTCCTGTGATTTCTCCATGGAATATTGTTTATCCCAAACCCACAAATAGTCAAAAAATGGTATTTCCCCAGTGATATGAAATATATATGTCTGCTTTGATTTATAATATAAATAAACTGGATTTATATCTGATTTTTAAAATCTGGATAAAATTAAAACATAATATGGATTTCCCAGGTAGTGCAGTGATAAAGAATCTGCCTGCCAGTGCAGGAGGCACAAGAGATGTGGGTTTAATCCCTGGGTCAGGAAGAGCCCCTGGAGGAGGAAATGTCAACCCACTCTGGTATCCTTGCCTGGGAAATCCCATGGACAGAGAAGCCTGGCCAGCTACTGTCTATGGGGTCACAAAGAGCTGGACGTGACTTAGCAACTAAATACAACAACAACAAAAAACCCACAAGAGGCTGTTTTTAAAAGTAATCATGTTTTGAGATCCTTTGGCAAATAAAATTATTCTTTAATATGTAAGAAGATATACTAAATTGAATAGGACTGTGGAAAAGAAAATTGAAATCTATAAAATTCTGAAATTTACATAGATAGTAAATATTTAGCATCAAAGTAGAACTAGGATTTAACACTTTACACTTGAAAAACTAGTTTTGAGCAAAAGTATTACAGTAAAGACTTTCTCAGACATTATGGAGGTCTTGCCATAAAAGTGATAAAGATGATGTACAAATATGTCATAGAAGAGTTACCATGAGTGGAGATAAAGAAATAGTCATTGATATAAGTTAAAATGTCTGACTCCTAACATTAAACACTTAAAGGTTTTTTTTTTTCTTTTAATGGAGTAAAATCTCGCTTTACCAAACACTTTCTGCTGCCATGCTGCTGCTAAGTTGCTTCAGTCATGTCCGACTCTGTGCGACCCCATAGACGGCAGCCCATCAGGCTCCCCCGTCCCTGGGATTCTCCAGGCAAGAACACTGGAGTGGATTGCCATTTCCTTCTCCAATGCATGAAAGTGAAAAGTGAAAATGAAGTCGCTCAGTCGTGCCCGACTCTTAGCAACCCCATGGACTGCAGCCTACCAGGCTCCTCCGTCCATGGGATTTTCCAGGCAAGAGTACTGGAGTGCGGTGCCATTGCCTTCTCCGTTCTGCTGCCATAGTAGGCAGGATATTCATCTACCTCAGAGTGGTGTCACTTCAGTTTCTCTTAAGAGCTGTTTCAAGGATGGTGAAATAATGCACGGGAGGCTTAGGGATCAGTGCGTCTGCCATTTGATAGAATGTATAAGTTATTATCTACCAGGAATCTCACATCATATTAACATTCACGTACATTATCTGATATGTTGCTTAGTTGTTCAGTCATGTCCGACTCTGCAATCCCATGGACTATCGCCCACCAGGCTCCTCTGTCCATGGGATTCTCCAGGCACAAATACTGGAGTGGGTAGCCATTCCCTTCTCCAGGGGATCTCCCCAACCCGGGGATTGAACCTGTGTCTCCCACATTGGCAGGTGGGTTCTTTACCACTAGTGCCACCTGGGAAGCCCAGATTGTAATGCAGAAGAGACCACAATTGAAGAAGGAGTGCCCTCCCTCCCAGAGAATGAAGGATTGTCTTGCAAAGGGTCTTGCTGCCCCTTCAGGGTGCAGGGTTTCCTAGGAATCTTTTGTCTAACAGACACCATTCCCAGCCCCCTTGCACCTATGGGACTACTATTCAACTGCAAAATAAAGAGTGAAGTGTCCTGAATCATTTCCAAGTCAAAGAGTTGAGAAGTGGTACACGATGGAGGTGATGGAGTCATGAGACGGAAGAGGCATTGGTTCCGACAAGCAAGTAACTTGCCACTGGGAAATGAATTTTCTGTCAATCAGGAAAACTGGTTTGGGACTTTATATGAATGAGAAATGAATGTCTATCAGATTGGCCATTATATACTTGGAGATTTAAGACAGTGGTCAATATCACTGTCATGCTAAGTATCATATCATTTTTCAAGAACCAAAAGGGGATTATTTAAACAAAGGGTATTCAGATTTGATGGTCTTACTCTATTGTTTTTATTGTGTTAGTTGCTCAGTCGTGTCTGACTCTTTGCGACCCCATGGACCATAGTCGGCCAGACTCCTCTGTTCATGGAATTCTCCAGGCAAGAATACTGGAGTGGGTAGCCATTCCCTTCTCCAGGGGATCTTCCTGACCCAGGAATTGAACCCATATCTCCCACATTGTAGGCACATTGTTTACTGTCCGAGCCCCCAGGGAAGCCCCTTGCTCTATTAGGTAGTGAAATAACAATGCTTAAGGGTTTCTGAGAAAAGCTACCAATCAGGGTGTATCTGGCTGAGTTTTAATGCTAGCAACCTTACAGTTTTCACTGACACTTTCTTGGGGGGGCTTCTCTTAGGTGTCCACAGCGAGCCATGATTATGAGGTCTTTGTGATGAATCTCTGCCACATGCTATTTTATTTTTGAAATAAAAAAATAATAGACAAAATTGGCTGTGACAGGAGAATCTTGGTGAGAACTAGAATAAGTCTACTCTAACTGAAGGCATAGCAGATTATCTGAAAATTTCATCATAACATTTATTTACAGACCTAGCAATTTTTAACTTTTGGATATTAATGTGTGTGCTAAATTGCTTCCGTTGTGTCTGATTCTGTGTGACCCCATGGACTGCAGCCCGCCAGGCTCCTCTGTCCATGGGATTCTCCAGGCAAGAACACTGGAGTGGGTTGCTGTGCCCTCCAGGGGATCTGCCCAACAAAGATCAAACCCATGTTTCTTATGTCTCCTGCACTGGCAGGCGGGTTCTTTACCACCAGGGCATACTTTATTAAAAACTGTATTATTGTGATTCTTTATGAAATCATGTACTGAGAACAGTGACTTCCTAAAAGTCAACTTTGATTTCTCAACGTTAAGCAACAATAACAAAGAATGAGGCTAAATCCTGGTTAAACCTATTACAGCAGAGGCGTACCTTCACAGTGGTCCTCCGTGAGCAGCAATAGAAATTACACTGCTTTTTCTGAAACACTGACTGACTGTTTAGCTGTTTCAAGAAGCCAAGACATCCTGGAATTGTTTCAGCTGTCAGTTTTCAAAATGCCTTGCTAATGTGAATCTCTCTTTCCACACATTCGTGAAGCATTTCATGACGCAGTCATAGCAAACAAGAGACCACAGATTTCCCCGTACACATATCATGCACTATTGGATCAAACATCATTTGTAATATTATTGGATTCCACAGGAGCTATTATGACTCCCTTTTGTCAGGAAAGCATTGAGTTTTCCCAAGCAGAAATAAGTCTTGCAGCTCTTCATTTGCATTTCAGAAACCTCATTTCCAGGCATTTACTCTTTGTAAGTAAACAGATGGATTTTAAATATTAAAAACCCATTTGGTATGACTGCAAACTTAACCGCCTACATTCCCCCCATTACAGAATCTTTGGGTGTGAAATTGAAAAGTAAATTATACTGTGTTCAGTCTGAACAGAGTTCATTGAGAGCTTTGTCTTTGTTAAATTGAGGGGGAGATTTATTTATGGACAGAGACCCCAAAAGGACCACCTTGCAGGCTAGATACTGACCCCAAATCACTAAGTGGTAACTGAAATTGATTTCAGAGAATGTAATTTGGGGACATCTGAGAATACCTTTTTTCCATGGGTCTGCTACAGGCATGGACATGATAAATGAGTGGCAAAAGCCACGTGGGTTTCCCTCTTGTGAGCGTCCCCAAAGGGGCATGTGGATCCACAGCCCATCTGCTAAGGTCTCCCCCTGCTGCCATTTCAGCAAAAGTTTGTTGAGAAGTTTTTGATGGGAAGTCAGCCAATTCTGATGGTTTATTGCCTTTTTAAAAGGCAGCACATGGGCACCTGGGTCATATTTTCCCCATTAACCAACTGTTAGGTCAGAAAATAGAGATGAGTGATTGGAGGTGGAGGCGAGTGAGCAACTGGAGTTGAGACAGGTTTAAACAAAACACCTGTTTTGTGCAAAGATGCATTACTAAGTAGCAAGAAGGACAGGTGCCATGGGCCTCCAGGTTCCCTTCCTCCAGTGCTCTTTGGCTTAGAAGGGCAGATCTGATTGCACTATTAGATGGCAGACATTTCATCTAGAGTTACACAGGGTAAAAAATGTGTCTGTTACACACATTCTCAGAAGCAGTAAATTTTGCAAAAGAGACAGTACAATTAGAGAAAGAGAGATCGTGGGCAGTGACGCACAGAAAGGCATTCAGAGTTAATAAAATGGGACAGGAAGCAATGTCACACTAAGACATGCATTTAAACTAATCTGCAAATTATCTGGAAACATAGTAAAGAGATATAGGAAAATATTCTGTTGCATACCACCAGAATTGAGTGGCATGCATTTAATTTTTCAGACTGCAGAGTTTAGATTCATGAATAAACTGCTGTTTTTTTCAGTGAGAGCCAAGTTTCTCTTTCTGGGAGGTAAACACGCAGACCATGACTACAGATTCATTGGTGGCTGGCTCAGTTATTTAACCTCTCTGAGCCTCTGCATCCTGGGTCTCAAATGATGCCTCTTTTCCCCTAAAAAAGATTGTGAGATTGTTGTAAATTATCTAAGAGGTTGATTGGGAACTCAATCAATGCCCAATTTACCTTTCCCTGTGAAGTGATCATATACCAATAAAATAGCCTTAAATTAAAAATAAAGCAGAAGCATTAAGTTCAAGTTTTTCAGTTTTTAAGAACTGGTAAAATTTATATACACACAGGTAAAAAAAATCTAAGGTGTATCCACTTTTGGGAGCTTAGAACTAGCTGCCGTCTATGGGGTCACACAGAGTCGGACACGACTGAAGCGACTTAGCAGCAGCAGTGTTGGTTTGACTAGCCTTGACAATTAGAAAGAAATGAAGAATTTTTCCCTGCTCAGTTTAGTATTACTCACTGGGTGCCTAAATGTAAGACAAACACAGGTGATTAAAGTTCCATGAAGATTTTTAAATAGGCCAGAAAGAAGGTATAACTTTCTAAATTAGATAAAATAGCCAAATGTCTAGACGGAATCTTTAACTCTTTTATTTACAAGTAATACATATTTCAAATCATGCCCATATTATATTCACTTAGAAATAATGCTTTTTCTAATATATCTGCATTTCAATACAAACTCCTGTCTACTTTCTAGATCACTCTCTTTGCTGTGATGAGAACTATAGAGTTACAATTTTCTAGAGCTGGTCATCAAACCTGTCTCAGTAGTTAGAGATACAGAACTTTTAGGTTCCCTGTATATCAGGGCTCCCCTGATGGCTCGGATGGTAAAGAATCTGCCTGCCAGTGCAGTAGACCTGACTTTGATCCCTGGGTCAGCAAGATCCCCTGGAGGAGGAAATGACAACCCACTCCAGTATTCTTGCCTGGAGAATCCAGGGACAGAGGAGCCTGGGGGGCTATAGTCCATGGGGTCACAGAGTCAGAAGTGACTTAGTGACATCCCTGAAAGTGTACTCCCACATATTTGGAGAGTAGTTTTTGCTGAACTTTTTGGTAGCATTCATTTATGACTTACGCATTGTAGCCACTTACTGTTTTGCTGTCTAGAGTGATCTCTGAGAAGATCATTATAAAGACACCCAACATGAAGGCAACCTTATAGTTTTCACTGACACTTTCTTGGGGGGGCTTCTCTTAGGTGTCCACAGCGAGCCATGATTATGAGGTCTTTGTGATGAATCTCTGCCACATGCTATTCTATTTTTGAAATAAAAAAATAATAGACAAAATTGGCTGTGACAGGAGAATCTTGGTGAGAACTAGAATAAGTCTACTCTAGTCTACCTTTTGGGAGCAGCAGGGGAGGGTACTACTATTTTGCATTTGGACACAGAGGGCAGCAAGGAACTTCTTAAAAAAAAAAAAAAACACCAATGTATCCTCCCCCCTGCATAAGCATTTTCACTATGCTGGGTTGCTTGGTCGGCCAAAGTCTATTAGTATCAACCCAATCTTTGGTTTCCTTGTCAATCAGTTATTCACCTAAATATCCAGTAAATACCTTTTGAGGACCTACTATATGGACCAACCAAACCTCAAGTAGTTCATGATCTACAAGGAAATGAGAATTGGGTAATTATAATTTCTTGGATAAATGCCATAGTCAAGCACGGGCTTAGTGATCAGTCTATGTGTGTGTGTGCATGTTCAGTCATGTCCAACTCTCTGTGACCCCGTGAACTGTTGCCTGCCAGGCTCCTCTCTCCATGGGATTCTTCAGGTAGGAATACTGGAGTGGATTGCCATTTCCTTCTCCAAGGAATCTTCCTGATCCAGGGATTGAACTCGAGTCTCTTACATTTCTTGCATTGGCAGGCAGATTCTTTACCAACTGCGCCACCTGGGAATGATGGCGATAGGTAATAAAATGCAGTTTTGTGTGTGTGGACTTGATGCATGTGCACACACATGCACACGTTCATACTCTTGCACACACATGAGAGTGGGTGGTGAGAGCAGTCATGTTTCACAGAAAGCTTCTTGGAGGAGGCATTGCTTGAACCAGGCCTGGGAAGATAAAGGGGAAACCATGAGCTGGAACAAAGTGGGTGTGGAAGGTCTGAGCAGGGTACATGTGCTACTGAGAGATGCCAACTCCTGTTACCATTGAATGTAGGGTGTGTTTGGGTGGTGATGACGTCAGGTGAGAAAAGTTGGTAGGACACCACTTGAAGAACACTTATGAGTCACAGGAATTCTGATTCTCTCCTAAACAGGGAGCCATCACTAATGGAATGTGGCAAGATCAGATAAGGTCTATGTTTAACAGAGATTGCTCAGCTATGTTGTGAAGGAAGGACAGGAAGGGGTGGAACTGGGATGAGGAGATCATGTCACAAGTCAGGGATGTATGTGCTGTGTCTTTGTTGTTTCTATAGCAACCTCAAAGCCAGCGGTCCTTTAACATTCATCTCCTAAGTAGCATTTGCACAGCTCAGGGCAAGGTCCAGATGCTCGAGCCTCCATCATCTCTGTTAGTGTTGTTATGAGAACATGAGACTTCACAGGTTTCTTTCAGATTTTTCACAGAACACAGATATTTCTGCACCTACACACATTCTGTTCTGCACCTGCACACATTCTTTTTTTTTTTTTTTTAATTTCTAAGCCTATAGATGTTACACTAATTTTTCACTTGAGAGAGATAACCTTGTAGCTTATTAAAATAAATTTCTCCACTATACATTACATTATACTATATTTATGTTACAATCTATGTTGCATGACAAACCTAGAGAGCCTGTTAAGAAACAGATACATCATTTTGCTGACAAGGGTCTGTATAGTGATAGCATGATGGTTTTTCTAGTCGTCATGTACAGATGTTAAGAGTTGTACTCTAAAGAAGGCTGAGCTCCAAAGAATTGATGCTTTTGAATTTTGGTGCTGGAGAAGACTCTTCAGAGTCCCTTTGACAGCAAGGAGATCAAATCAATCAATCCTAAAGGAAATCAACCCTGAATATTCATTGGAAGGACTGATGTTGAAGCTCCAATACTTTGGCCACCTGATGTGAAGAGCCAACTCATGGAAAAGACCCTGATGCTGGGAAATATTGAGGGCAGGAGGAGAAAAGGATGAGTTGTTTGGATGGCATCACCAACCCAATGGACATGAGTTTGAGCAAACTCCAGGAGATGATGAGGGACAGGGAAGCTTGGCATGCTGTAGTCCATGAGGTCGCAGAGAGTCAGACAGGACTTAGCAACTAAACAACAACAACAAAAATATCTTATATTGTAAAATGACCTTGTTAATTTCCATACAAAGTGTTGTGAGGTCTGCCTTCCAAATTTGAAGGTCAAATTTGCAGCAAGGAATCAAGAGATGTTTTTAGGCTGACATTTGATCTCCCCAGAGTGGACATCCATTCACAGGATAGGAGAGCAACTTAGCCTCCATGCTCAAGTACTGTCTGTTGTTAAGTTCATATAACATCCCTGCACAATAGCAAGTGCTTAAACACTCTTTTAAACAATCACTGTCTTAAAAGTGCATTCTTTTCTGATTTAAACAAGGATGCAGAATGAATTAAGCAGTTTGAAGTTTCTTTTGGACTAATCTCATTGGTTTAGTCACCATTCCTGACAGCTAAACTGTGTTCATGCCTTCCTCCCCACCACCCTCAATGTCTTCCTAGAGATTCTCCAAAATACCCTGCAACAACTTCAGCCTGAGCTCTTTCAATAACTATTCAGAGTTGATTTCCTTTAGGATTGACTGGTTTGATCTCCTTGCTGTCCAAGGGACTCTCAAGAGTTTTCTCTAGCACCGAAGTTTGAAAGCTCAATTAGCATCTCAGTGATAATTCCCACACTTATATTCCCAGCTCAAATTTACCTTCTGAGCTCCTGAATCGTAAATCCAGCTACAGATTCACTTGGATGATTTTCTGTTCCTCAATCTCATCTCATTCAAAAAGGAATTCATTATTTCTCCTCCGAAACCAGTGCCAGTTCAATGTTCCCTATTTTCATAAATAGCTCCCCTTAAATCTATTGCTAAAAACCTGAAATCTGGTAGTCTTTCTTGACAGCTCTGTCCATTTCATCACAGCAAATGAATCTCTTAATATTCCTTATCTGTCCCTTCTCTTCAAATGGAGTCACCACCCTGTAGGAGCACTTTTTAATTAGGCAGTTTCTATGTGATATTTTCCCACCTTTGTCTGTTTGGAATGAAAAATATTGCAGTCATAGCAGTAGACAAAGGATCATGTAGCCATCAAGTCTCTACATTGCTCCCCGCCCCCAAATGCACCCTGAAGAGACTCAGGATGAATAATAGGATGCTGTCCCAGAGAGCTGAGGTGTACTTCAAGGGAATGATTTCAGTCATCCTGACTCTTGTATCTTCCCATTAGTCGAAAATCACTAAATTTCTTAACTTGAGATGTCTGGTTTTCTTTAATTAATGGTAATCTGTTGATGTTATAATTACTTGATCTTTGTTGCAAAAACTCTTACATATCCTGGCTCCTCCCTTACCTCTTGGGAGCAGCACCTCAGACCTCTCTGAGATACTGTGTCTCAGGTTTATGCATGCTAAGTCACTCCAGTTGTGTCTAACTCTTTGTGACCCCATGGACTGTAGCCTGCCAGGCTCCTCTGTCCATGAGATTCTCCAGACAGCAATACTGGAGTGGGTATCCATTTCCTCTCCAGAGGACATTCCCAACCCATGGATCAAACCCATGTCTCTGCATCTCCTGCATTGGCAGGTAGATTCTTTAACACTGTGTCACCTGGCTAGCCCAGAACTTTGGAGAAATCTTCTCTAAATCTCCTCAACAAGCTAACGTTTTCTAGTGGTATTTCCACAGATCCTTCATATCAATTATTCATATTTTATTGCAATTATTTGTCTCTGTTCTCCTTTCACTCTATGTTTTAGCTTATCTCTCATTTCCTCCTATATCCTAGGTCCTTACACAGATTCAGGTCCTTCAACAAACATTTGCTAAACATGAATAAACAAATGTTATTAGTCATTAAAATTTTCTACAGTTGTTACAAGAGAGCATATAAGGAGAACAGTTTCTGTTAGAGACAATGGAAGTTTTTCAGAAAGAATGGACCCTAAAAACAGATGAAAATGAAATGTAATGTTTCAACACAATCTAAAAGGAGTTAAGAAAATGGTAGTATGGAAGAACAGCATAAATCACAATAATAAAGACCCACAGCTGAGATCATCAGACAAGAGGTAGATGTGGGAAGAGAGGTGGCAGAAAGGATTAGACTTGGAAAATCTCATTTCAGAAACAAAGACTAAATTTGCAAGAAAACAGATGGATGAAAAACTGGAAAGTTTGCTTTAAATTTTTCTGTGCTTCCATGCTGGATAATTTCTTCCACTCTGTCTTGTTCTTGGGTTGTTGATGAGGTTACCAGTTAAGGGTCCTAGAATTGAGCATCAGTTCAGTTCAGTCGTTCAGTCATGTCCAACTCTTTTTTGCAAGCCCATGAACCGCAGCATACCAGGCCTCCCTGTGCATCACCAACTCCTGGAGTCCACCCAAACCCATACCCATTGAGTCAGTGATGCCATCCAACCATCTCATCCTCTGTCATCCCCTTCTCCTCCTGCCCTCAATCTTTCCCGGCATCAGGGTCTTTTCCAATGAGTCAGCTCTTTGCATGAAGTGGCCAAAGTATTGGAGTTTCAGCCTCAACATCAGTCCTTCCAATGAACACCCAGGACTGATCTCCTTTAGGATGGACTGGTTGGATCTCCTTGCAGTCCAAGGGACTCTCAAGAGTCTTCTCCAACACCACAGTTTAAAAGCATCCATTCTTCAGCGCTCAGCCTTCTTTATGGTCCAACTCTTACATCCATACATGACCAGTGGGAAAACCATAGCTCTGTATTTGGACCTTTGTTGGCAAAGAGATGTCTCTGCTTTTTAATATGCTGTCGAGGTTTGTCATAGCTTTTCTTCCAAGGGGCAAGTGTCTTTTAATTTCATGGCTGCAGCCACCATCTGCAGTGATTTTGAAGCCCAAGAAAATAAAGTCTGTCACTGTTTTCATTGTTTCTCTGAATATTTAATTTGTTATATCATCAGAAATGTGGATAAAATCTTCAAGTTGAACAAAGTTTGAGTATATACTGAGGCTATATTATGTAAAATAACCTGGTGTGAAGTTCACACTCAACCTGCCTGATTTGCCTCTAAATCATGAAAAGTAGCAAAACTTCTTGATATCACTGCACAAACAGATTTCTGTCTCTACTGAGGAGTACATAATGTGTACACAATTGCACTCCTCTCACACACTAGTAAAGTAATGCTCAAAATTCTCCAAGCCAGGCTTCAGCAATACGTGAACCGTGAACTTCCTGATGTACAAGCTGGTTTTAGAAAAGGCATAAGAACAAGAGATCAAATTGCCAACATCTGCTGGATCATGGAAAAAGCAAGAGAGTTCCAGAAAAACATCTATTTCTGCTTTATTGGCTATGTCAAAGCCTTTGACTGTGTGGATAACAATAAACTGTGGAAAATTCTGAAAGAGACGGGAATACCAGACCACCTGACCTGCCTCTTGAGAAACCTATATGCAGGTCAGGATGCAACAGTTAGAACTGGACATGGAACAACAGACTGGTTCCAAATAGGAAAAGGAGTACGTCAAGGCTATATATTGTCATCCTGCTTATTTAACTTATATTCAGAGTACATCATGAGAAATGCTGGACTGGAAGAAGCACAAGCTGGAATCAAGATTGCTGGGAGAAATATCAATAACCTCAGATATGCAGATGACATCACCCTTATGGCAGAAAGTGAGGACCTAGAGAGCCTCTTGATGAAAGTGAAAGAGGAGAGTGAAAAAGTTGGCTTAAAGCTCAACATTCAGAAAACGAAGATCATGGCATCTGGTCCCATCACTTCATAGGAAATAGATGGGGAAACAGTGGTAACAGTGTCAGACTTTATTTTTTGGGGCTCCAAAATCACTGCAGATGGTGATTGCAGCCATGAAATTAAAAGATGCTTACTCCTTGGAAGGAAAGTTATGACCAACCTAGATAGCATATTGAAAAGCAGAGACATTACTTTGCCAACAAAGGTCCATCTAGTCAAGGCTATGGTTTTTCCAGTGATCATGTATGGATATGAGAGTTAGACTGTGAAGAAAGCTGAGCACTGAAGAACTGATGCTTTTGAACTGTGGTGTTGGAGAAGACTCTTGAGAGTCCCTTGGACTGCAAGGAGGTCCAACTAGTCCATCCTAAAGGAGATCAGTCCTGGGTGTTCATTGGAAGAACTGATGCTAAAGCTGAAACTCCCATCCTTTGGTCACCTCATGCGAAGAGTTGGCTCATTGGAAAAGACTCTGATGCTGGGAGGGATTGGGGGCAGGAGGAGAAGGAGACGACAGAGGATGAGATGGCTGGATGGCATCTCCGATTCAATGGACATGAGTTTGAGTGAACTCCGGGAGTTGGTGATGGACAGGGAGGCCTGGCGTGCTGTGATTCATGGGATCGCAAAGAGTCGGACACGACTGAGTGATTGAACTGAACTGAACTGAACATAATGTGAATGTGCTGAAGTTAAAATTTTCCCCACCAAGAAAAAGTTCACTTTCTAATCAGCATCTCTGTGAAAATGCTAGTTGTTAAGTTTTACAAAATCATATCCTCACATTCAAGTCAGTTGATTTTCTATAACTGGGTGTAAAATCAAGTCATCAGCAGTTTTCTGAAGAATGCTAAGGAACATGTGTATAACTTCCTTGTCATTCAAGGAGATACCTTTGATTACAGTGTTTCAAAACCTCAGTCATCATTTGCCTTAATTAAAACAGGCTCATGGAAGTTTGCATTTCTTTGTCACTAATATGTAATCACCATATCCATAAGGAGAATCAGAGGGACTAACCCAGTATAGATACTGGTTAAGTGAGAATGTAAAAATGTGCTGGTTTATAATAAAATTAATTTAAAATTTTGTGGAGAAAAATGATTCTTTAAGGATTTTGTGAAGTCATGGAGTGTCAGAGGAAATCTAGCCATCAGGTCATTCAATAAGTGAGCTCTTTGTCAGAGTAAATAATTAAACACATAGACATATTTCTTGTATAAAAACCACCCAAGTTACCCTTGCTATTGCAAACATGAAGGGATGAATTTGAGGCAGTATCTAGAGACATTTCTATTCTTTGGGCATGGTGGTGCTAGTGTTAAAAAACCTGCCTGCCAATGCAGGAGACTTAGGAGATGTGGGTTTGATCACTGGATATGAAAGATCCCCTGGAGGAGGGCATGGCAACCCATTTCAGTATTCTGGCCTGGAGAATCCCCATGGACAGAGGAGCCTGGTGGGGTACAGCCCATGGGATCACAGTCAGACAGGACTGAAGTGACTTTGCATGCATGCAAAAACTGAAACATAGTAGCAGTATTTAAACATATATTGGTGGTTCTAATACTATATCATATGCTGCTTTTGAGACCAGAAGCCTGGGCTGAAAAACATATATCTTGTGTTTTATTCTTATGTTATTTAATAGAAAAATGCCATGTCCAGAGCCGCCTGGTAAATCTGAAATCAAGTGTGGTGAAAAGACCCCATTATTTCAATAACTGGTAATTTAGCAACTGCACAAAAGGTTTTAGTTTTATAAGTGAACAGGCACTAGGAATAAAATCATGTTTAGCTTTTGTGAGAAATCACCATTTTTTTCCTTATAAAAGACACAATCAGCCATTCTATGACATCGGAATTTTTACGACGTATTGTATTGAGTGTGTGTGTGTATGTATGCGGTCAGTCACTCAGTTGTGTCTGATTCTTTACAACCCCATGGACTTGTAGCCCAGCAGGCTCCTCTGTTCATGGGATTCTCCAGGCAAGAATACTGGAGTGGGTTGCCTTTTCCTTATCCAGGGGAATCTTCCTGACCCAGGGATCAAACCTGTCTCCTGCATTGCGTAGGATTCTTTATTACTGAGCCACTGAGGAAGCCCCAGGATATGGAATGAGGGTGGACAGTGTTTTACAGTAGCATCACCTGTGTCAGTTTCAGTCTCTTCAGAAGAAAATGTGTTCAAAGGGATATTATCTAGGAGGATATACCTAGGATATGTATCTAGGATAATAGTATGTCTAGGATAATATTACCTATCATCTATCTTCTTTCTGTAGAAAGAAGAAAGCTCCATAAAATTAGAGGGCAATGCTTCTATCTTTGCCATGCTCTCGCTACGGCTTTCTTCCCCAGGAACTAAAAGAGCAGCATATTATTTGTAACATGGCAGACTCCTGTATCCTGTGTCAGTGGCTGTGATTATTTTGGGAGGAGGGGAGGGGTTTGTATGGATTGATTGATCTTGACTGACATTTTCTAATACCTGTGACTTTTTGTAATCCTTAGGATCTGAGCTCATGAGAGGAGACGGACTCCTGGTGCCTGGCATGGCTTAACTCACGGGTTCATCTCCTGAACTGAGACCACACGAAGGCAGAGGCAGCCTGCATTTGCTTGGGTCACGTGGCAAGCAGAAGTCTCCATTATGAAATGTCCTTGGTCATTCAGTCCCTAAGTTGTGTACCTGCGACCCCATGGACTGCAGTTAAATAAGCAGGGTGACAGTATACAGCCCTGACATACTTCTCTCCCAATTTTGGGGATCCATGTAAACAGCCACCAGGAGAAACCACCAAAGGAGGATAAAGTTAACCACAGACCACCACCAACCAAAGGAAAACCATGGTCCACATACTGGAAAACCAGAGAAAGGCATTCGAGATTACAAAATGAAACTCAAAAAGGATGAGGTCTTTGGGGACCTCTTCATTTGGGGGCTTCCCTGGTGGCTCAGACAGTAAAGAATCTGCCTGCAATGCAGGAGACCCAGGTTTGATTCCTGGCTCGGGAAGATCCCCTGGAGAAGGGAATGGCTTCCCACTCTTGCCTGGAGAATTCCATGGATGGAGGAACCTGGCGGGCTGCAGTCCATGAGATCACAAAGAGGCAGATATGACTGTGTGACTAACTTTCACTTTTCACTTTCATTTAAAGAGAACAGTTGTATATTTGGCAGTCATTGTGTGCAGATCAATTTTCTGAAAACAGAAGCAGATCAGTGTAAGATGGGTTGCTATTTCGAACGCAGGAGAGGAAACATACAAAGGGATCACTGAAATGCATAATTTCATGTCTTTTGGATTTTGAATCCCTGTCACTAAATTTCATGATCTCTTAACTTATTCTCAGAAACCTAGTTTTCAGAGTTGATTGTGGTGAAAGCCCACCCAAAATGACTTTCCTATGGAAACGGTTGTCTATTTCCTTGGGAAGAGAGATTAAAATATTCATTCAACAGTTGTTTTAGATGACCCAGGAAAATTAGACTTGTCCAAATCATCCAGCTGTTAGAAATGGCCTTTCTGGAGCCTGAGGAAATAGCCCTTCCTACTGGCCTTCTGTGGTCCTGGCGTTGTCTCCAGCCACTGACTGGACATACAGGCGGATTGACAGGCCATCGCCAGTGACAAGACTGTGATGCACGCTGTTCTCTGCTTTGCTCAGGTGTGCTCTCCAGCCCACTCTTTACCTGTGTGTCCCTGAGGCAAGGGTGCTCTGACCCGCCAAACCCATACTGACAACCAGCCACTTTAAATTCCATGTACGAAACTTCTGTTCTGTCACTGCATCTGTGGCTATCCTGAACTTTTCCTCAATCTCCTTGGACAACAATTTCTTCATGAAGCCTTTTTGTAGTAATACAATTTATAATAGAAACCATTTTAAAAATTGTATTGACATATACTTGATTTACAGTGTTGTGTTGATTTCTAACCTATAGCAAAATGATTCAGTTATACATATGGTTTCCCTTGTGGTTTATCATAAGATTTTAAATATAGTTCCCCTGTATATATGCACATAAACAACAGTAGGACCTTGTTTTTTATCCATCCTATATGTAATAACTTGCCTTTGCTAATCCCAAACTCCTAGTCCTCCCCTTGCACACCCTCTTCTCTCCCTTGGCACCACAATTCCCTTCTGTATCTGTGAGTCTGTTTTTGTTTGTTAGAAAATTCATTTGTCATATTTTAGATTCCACATATAAGTGATATCATATGATATCTATCTTTCTCTGACTTCATTCAGTATGATACTCTCTAGATGTATCCATGTTGCTGCAAATGGCATTATTTCATTTTTTTTCTATGGCTGAGTAATATTCCATTGTATATATGTACCACATCTTTGTCCAATCATCTGTCAATGGACATTTAGATGGTGTCCATGTCTTGGCTATTGTGAACAGTGTACTATTGAACATTGGGGTGCATGTAGCTTTCTTTTCTAATTAGAGTTTTGTCTGGATATATGCGCAGGAGAGGGATTGCTGGATTAGACACCAACTCTATTTTTAGTGTTTTGAGGACACGTCATACAGTTTAGACTCTATTTCCTAAGTCTAGAATGTATCGGGTATTTTATTCAGTGCTTCATGGTGTATTATTTCACCCCCTCAATGATTCGACGAAGCAGATGTTTTTACTCATATCTTACAGATAAGGTTAAAACTCAGAGAAGCTCGGTCACCTATGTGTAATCATTGTATGTACTCAGTTCAGTCATGTCTGACTCTTTGCGACCCCATGGACTGTAGTCTGCCAGGCTCCTCTGTTTATGGGATTCTCCAGGTAAGAATACTGGAGTGGGTTGCCATTTCCTCCTTCAGGGGATCTTCCTGACTCAGGAATCGAACCCAAGTCTCCTGCGTTGCAGGCAGATTCTTTACTGCTGAGCCAAAAGCATTATAGTAAGGCTCCAACAGTTTTAAGATAATAAGAAATGTCACAGAGGTCAACACGAATGACACAGTATAAAACTTTGTAAAGGGAGAGGACAGTCTGAACCAGACGTGTAAGTCCTAAAAAGGGAACCCTCAGGAGGCAACCTGAGTATCTTCCACAAACATCACCCTCCAGCCTTAGCAACAGCAACAGAAAGGAACACGTTTGTTCAGCTTGTCGGGAGAGGGTAAAGGCAATAGCAATAAACTGAACGTTTCATGGGAGACTTTCTCCAAAACGCTCTATGGACAAATAAAGTAACTGGAATAACCTCCCTCACTCCCCATCACCCAGTACCAGGAGCAAGTTAACCCACGCCATAAACTATAAAGATAGAGGTGAGTGCAGTATGTATTGGATGTCACTGAAGAAATTTGTATTTTAAAGTTCTGCTTGTTTCCACATTTATTTGGCTAGTGTATATCTTTTTGGTTTCTGAAATGTTAATGGCAAACTGAGTTTAAATTGCTAAACCAAAAAGCCAAGAGATACCCTGAAAAGACTACAGTTACATATACATAGAAATTCAGAGAATTGGAATCCTGCAAGAGAGCATGTTGTAATTTTAAAATCCTAGTGAGTATATATCTTAAAGTATTAGGTGTTTTTTTTTTTTTTTTTTTTTTTTTAATAATGTAGACCATGGAAAACTCAGCAGTGGCCACAGGACTGGAAAAGGTCAGTTTTCATTCCAATCCCAAAGAAAGGCAATGCCAAAGAATGCTCAAACTACCGCACAATTGCACTCATCTCACACACTAGTAAAGTAATGCTCAAAATTCTCCAAGCCAGGCTTCAGCAATACATGAACCGTGAACTTTCAGATGTTCAAGCTGGTTTTAGAAAAGGCAGAGGAACCAGAGATAAATTTGCCAACATTTGGTGGATCATTGAAAAAAACAAGAGAGTTCCAGAAAAACATCTATTTCTGCTTTATTCACCATGCCAAAGCCTTTGACTGTGTGGATAACAGTAAACTGTGGAAAATTCTGAAAGAGATGGGAATACCAGACCACCTGACCTGCCTCTTGAGAAACCTATATGCAGGTCAGGATGCAACAGTTAGAACTGGACATGAAACAACAGACTGGTTCCAAATAGGAAAAGGAGTACGTCAAGGCTGTATATTGTCACCCTGCTTATTTAACTTATATACAGAGTACATCATGAGAAACACTGGACTGGAAGAAACACAAGCTGGAATCAAGATTGCCGGGAGAAATATCAATAACATCAGATAAGCAGATGATACCACCCTTATGGCAGAAAGCAAAGAAGAACTAAAAAGCCTCTTGTTGAAAGTGAAAGAGGAAAGTGAAAAAGTTGGCTTAAAACTCAACATTCAGAAAACTAAGGTCATGGCATCTGGTCCCATCACTTCATGCCAAATGGATGGGGAAACAATGGAAACAGTGAGAAACTTTATTTTTGGGGGCTCCAAAATCACTGCAGATGGTGACTGCAGCCATGAAATTAAAAGACGCTTACTCCTTGGAAGGAAAGTTATGACCAACCCGAACAGCATATTCAAAAGCAGAGACATTACTCTGCCAACAAAGGTCCATCTCGTCAAGGCTATGGTTTTTCCCGTGGTCATGTATGGATGTGAGGGTTGGACTATAAAGAAAGCTGAGTGCTGAAGCATGGATGCTTTTGAACTGTGATGTTGGAGAAGACTCTTGAGAGTCCCTTGGACTGCAAGGAGATCCAACCAGTCCATCCTAAAGAGATCAGTCCTGGGTGTTCATTGGAAGGACTGATGATGAAGCTGAAGCTCCAGTACTTTGGCCACCTGATGTGAAGAGCTGACTCATTGGAGAAGACTCTAATGCTGGGAGGGATTGAGGGCAGGAGGAGAAGGGGACGACAGAGGATGAGATGGTTGGATGGCATCACCGACTCAATGGACATGGGTTTGGGTGGACTCCAGGAGTTGGTGATGGACAGGAAGGCCTGGCATGCTGTGGTTCATGGGGTCGCAAAGAGTCGGACATGACTGAGCGACTGAACTGAACTGAACTGAGGATCATAAGAGCACACAGCTATCATTAAAAAATGGAGAAAAATTAACAAAACGTCTGCCTAGTTCTTCTTTTCAAATCTTCTAAAACAGGAGTACTTAATTAAATGAGTAAACATGTTGTTGTTAAGTTGTTCAGTCACATCCCACTCTTTGGGACCCCATGGACTGCAGCACGCCAGGCTAGTTTGTCCTTCACTATCTCCCAAAGTTTGCTCAAAGTCATGTCCATTGAGTCTGTGATGCCATCCAGCCATCTCATCCTCTGTCGTCCTCTTCTGCTCCTGCCCCCAATCCCTTCCAGCATCGGGGTCTTTTCCAGTGAGGCAGCTCCTCGCATCAGGGGCCAGAGTAAATACATCAGCCTTGACTAGAACTACCAGTAGTGAGCTTCCCTGGTTGTTCAGTGGGAAAGAATCTGCCTACCAAAGCAGGAGACAGGATTCAACCCCTAGGTCGGGAAGATCCCCTGGAGGAGGATGTGGCAACCCACTCCAGTATTCTTGCCTCTGAAATCCATGGACAAAGGAACTTGGTGGGCTGCAGTCCATGGGGGTCACCGAAGAGTCAGACACAATGGAGCATGCACGCATGCACCAGTAATGGAAACCATATTTACTGATTCTCCGTGAGTATGTGTGTCTATTTAGTTTCATCATTTTAAAGCAGGCAGTCTAGTTGTACACTGTAGATTAATTGAACACTAATCAGAACAGACAAGCACTCTTTAACAAGAGTCTACAGAACTGGAAAGTTCTGTGTTTCCATAGATTAAGTCACAATGTCATTGATAATGATGTGTACTGTGAAGGAACCACTGCGTGGTTAAAAACCATTGTAAAAGTAGGTCAGCCTACAAAAGAACATCTTTCCCTCTACCCAAGACCTTGCTTAATTTAAGTGGGGTAACACACTCCTGACACCACAAAATTCAGTTCTGATGGTCACACATCATGTCAGGGTTCCTTGAATCTAGGTATCTGTTAGAAACAAAAACCCCTTCTCAACAGCGCATGGCACTGAGAATGGAGACCACAGATGCCAGTTTCAGGTTTGTGGGACCTGCCACCAGCAACTCTGCATCACCTTGAAACTCATTTTTGTAATTCTGATGAATTAAGTGACATAAAATGACATCCAAGCACTCACGGGAATAAATTGACAAAATGTGAAATGCTCAGTCCTTGTTTGGAGAAGCATTTTCTAAATGAGGTAGTGTCTTTAAGAGGTAGTGTGGTTAAAACAGGTTACTACTTTAAAAGTTGTAACAGAGGCACAGCTGGAAATTTGTGTCAGGAAACTATGTAATCAAAATCACAGATCGTGATTTGGCAACCGGGGCAATGCTTTGTTGTTGTTGTTGGTTAGTTGCTAAGTTGTTTCTGGCTCTTAAGACCCCATGGGCTGTAACCCACCAGGTTCCTCTATCCATGGGATTCTCTAAGCAAAGATACTGGTGTGAGTAGCCATTTCCTTCTCCAGGGTATCTTCCCGACCCAGGAATCGAACCCCAGTCTCCTACATTGGAAGGCAGATTCTTTGCCACTGAGCTACCAGGGCAATGCTACAGCCATCATATTAGAAAAGGCAACAATAAGCTGAGAAAGTGTTAGTTGCTCAGTCATGTCTGACTGTTTGTGACCCCACGAACTGTAGCCTGCCATGCTTCTCTGTCCATGGAATTCTCCAGGCAAGAATATTGGAGTGGGTTACCTTTTCCTTCTCCAAGGGGTCTTCCCAACCCAGGGATTGAACCTGAATCTTCCGCATTGACAGGCAGATTCTTTACCACTGAGCCACTTGGGAAGCCCCAGTAAGCTGAGGTTTTACTAACATTTTGAAACAGATCCAGATGTCATGGCAGTTTGGGAGTCTCTCATAGCAGCAGGGAGGCAGGAGGATTTTGTGGAAAGCTCAGTGTGTGGGTTTGGAGTCCAATTTCTTTTCAGATATCTCTGTCTTTGCTGGTCAGGTGAACAGGACAGTCTTCTTAAATTCTCTGGGCTGGTTTCCTTATTTATACAAGTAAGACTATCTCACAGGACCAGAAGGGACTGGTGATGGTTGATGTGAATTAGCTACATGAAAGTACATACCCCTCAAATTCCATAAGTAACAGATGGGCGTTTCACTATGATTGTGAAATATCTGACTTACAATAGAACAATAAAAATGAGGTGTTACTGCTACTACTATTGGTTGCCAGAAGCAAAACTCATTAAAAGTGGATAAGCTTGAATCTAAAAACAAGTAAAGGTGATGCTAAATTTAATGACAACTTCAAAAATATTTCTGGAGTTAATTAGTAATAGTATATGCTGCATGCTTAATAAATATTTCATGAATGAAGACTTGAATTGGCAAGGCTAGGAATCCGCTAAGGAGTTTTTCTTCCCCACGCCCGAGTCTGCACTTGTTATGAGTGAGGTGTGGGCGCACACAGTGGTGATGGCCCCCTGCCCCCAGTATCGTGTCCTCTCCATAGTGCAAGTCATCAGAAAAAAGAGGACTCTTTCCATGCAAAGTGTGTATGGTTATACACGTGTACACCTCTTCAGTAATCTGCAGTACTGAAAACACGTCCACACAAAAGTCTGTACACTCACACTGCTATATTTTGAATGGATAACCAACAAGGGCCACTGCAGAGCACAGGGACCTCTGTGGCAGCCTGGATGGGAGGGGGTTGAGCAGAGAATGGATGCATATGTATGGCTGAGTCCCTTGGCTGTTCACAGGAAACTATCACATCATTCTTTGGCTGTACTCTAGTATAAAATGGGCTTCCCTGACAGCTCAGTGAGTAAAGAATCCACCTGCAGTGCAGGAGACCCCAGTTTGATTCCTGGTTCAGGAAGATCCCCTGGAGAAGGGATAGGCTACCAACTCCAGTATTCTTGGGCTTCCCTTGTGGCTCAGCTGGTAACGAATCTGCCTGCAATGTGGGAGACCTGGGTTTGATTCCTGGGTTGGAAAGATCCCCTGGAGAAGGGGAAGGCTACCCACTCCAGTATTCTGGCCTGGGCAATTCCATGAACTGTATAGTCCATGGGGTCGCAAAGAGTGGAACATGACTGAGCAACTTTCACTTTCAGTATAAAATAAAAAGTTTTTAAAAATTTGTAAAGCTCTTATGTTTAAAAGAAAAAAATATAGTATTTTTTCATGTAAACACCAAGTAGTAGAAACAGAAATAGGAGATGCATAGTTCCGTATATTTTAGATAAAATGCAAAGAGGGTAGATGGATTCAGCTATTCTTTTCCCTGCTGTTCAATTATAATTTATATCTGTTGGATCTAACCTCATCACTGAAACATGAGTCTGTAAATCTGTTAAGCTACTTAGTTTCTTTTTGTTGAAAGCTGTTTCAGTTTTGATACTGCTATTTATTAGTTTTATTTCTCCTTTATAGCCATCATTCTCTCTTAATTTTATTTTTGCATATTGTTTATTAAAGGCTTTTCCTTTTGTCTGCTATAAATTTCCTAATAACTATCACAGCATTGTTGATTGGCTATATTCCAATATAAATTTTTAAAAAAATATTGAAAGAGGGAGCAATTATGATATTTTAAAAGTAAACTTATCTTTTTCCCCCAGAGCTACTTCTCGTTAGACATGTGAAATTGTATTGTGAGTGTGAGAGGTGGTATGGTGGTGGAAAGCATGGGAAGCCTACATTTCAGTAAAGGAGAGGCTGTGTCCTCTGCTCTGGTAGCTCAGTTTCAGGACCATCCTTGGAATGTGAGTATTCCTTAAACTAATCATGCCGGCTTACTTTCATAAGGTATTATTGGCTGCAATCCTGAAACTGAGGTTGTTTCAATAGTGCTGGATTATGCACTGAATAAAACATTTTACATTCTTGAAAATGTGACGTGTATCGTCCCAGTCCCCAGGCATTCTTGAGGACCATGGCTTATCCACATGTGAGTTTCCATCCTGAGAATAGCATGGAAACATATGCATTACCGTGTGTAAAACAGATAGCCAGTGAACTTTCTGCAAAGGTTCTGCACATACCTTTATCTGAGGCTGAGTCTCGGATAGGTCAACACTCAGAAGAGGACTCGATGGAGGCGAAGCCTAGAGGGAAGCTTAGCTAATGTTTCCTACAGATTACCATACCACTTAATTGTTTATTATAATAATTTAGTGAAATAATTCTTTTTTAAAGATTGTTTTTGATGGGGAATTTTTTTTAAGTCTCTGTTGAATTTGTTACAATATTGCTTCTATCATTTATGCTGGGGTTTTTTGGCCACAAGTCATACAGCATCTTTGCTCCCCTACCAGGGATCGAACTCCCATGCCCTGCTTTGAAGACAAAGCCTTAATCATCGGACTGCCAGGGAGGTGCCACAATGGCTTCAAGCCCTTAGCTATGAGACATTCAGCAATAGTTTTCTCAATAGTTGATAGAAATATGAATCTATGTCTTCAAAAACCTAATTGAATATTTATGAGAATCACTCACACAATGTTGATAAGTAGGGAATCCAAACTTTTCTTACATTCTAATGACCTTTACAAACTTTTGTGAGGAAAAAAGAATTTTGGCCAGTAGCAACACAATCCGAACATGGTTATTTTTGTTTATTTCACTGTGTCAACAGTAAAGCCTAGTAGTTTGATGAGTGTGCATTCATGCAGAAGAGGGAAAAGGCCACATTTGCATGGAAATTTAATTTATAATTGTTTTTATTTTTCATCAATGCTTAGTGAATTGCATCTAAAAGGAGACTTTTTTTTCCTTTTAAGGAGAATCAAATTTGACAAATAACCTATCTGGATAAACACTTCCAGTGATTTTTAATGGTAATTAAACTCTGCTCTATTGAGTGATATAATGGGGTAAAACGAAAACATCAGCTTCAACTTGAGTAGTTCTGGGATATTAGTAAGGAGAGGTAGAGAGACTTGTGTCATCGGACCTGGTTTACTCATTAACCAGAGTTAAGACGAAACCCAATTAGAAAGATTAAATTCAAGAAACTGAAGACTTAGTAATCAGGGAAAGAGCAACCAGTCCAACACACCTTGACTTTAGCAAGGTTTTGATAAAACTTAGACTAATACCTATGAATAAAGTGTGGTAACTTTTCTGTAACACCTTATGGAAAAACCTGAGTGAACTTTTTGGCCAATCCAAGAAAACAGCTCATGAGTTTTTCAGACAAACTATTAGGAAAACCTGGAACCGCAGCATGCATCACAGACCAGAAACAAGGAAATGAGGATAATTTGGAAAAGAGTAATTGGCTTGCCATGTTGCACCTTAGATTATACAGAGACAGAGGAGTTTAAGGGGTGACAGGAAAGGCTTTGAGAGTCACATGGAAGAGACTTTCTCAGACACTTTTACCTAGAGAGCTATGATGATCTTCAAGAGTGAGAGGAAGAATACACAGCAGAGATTTAGTCTTCAGGGTCTGAGGTCAGACTTGAATCTCAGGTACATGCACTTAATTATTAATACGGTCTGTCCCTGGTTAAGTTACAGAACTACTCTGAGTCCTAGTTCCTTATCTATAAAAGGGGATTGATAATCATTCTTTCCTGATTGTGTTTTAGAGTTCAGTACAGCAATCCACATAAAGCCCTTAGCATTCTGGCTGTGTAGAATGCTCGCCATCATTGACATTATTACCTTTTAGAAGCATCACATGGAGGGGATGTGGAGACTAGATGCCAGGAAGGCTATACTGTGGACAGAAATTGTGTCTGTGGGTCCATATTGAACAGAGAGCACAGACTGGCAGGGAGATGGGGCTGCAGAGAACAGAGGTGACGGATTTGGCGGCATCTAATGACTGGTTGCTGGGCTTCTCTGGTGGCTCAGACAGTAAAGAATCTGCCTGCTACTGCAGCAGATGCGGGTTTCATCCCTGGGTGGGAAAGATCCCCTGGAGGAGGAAATGGCAACTGACTCCAGTCTCCTTGCCTGGGAAATTCCACAGACAGAGGAGCCTGGTGGGATACAGTCCATGGGGTCACAGAGAGTCAGACACAGCTTAGTGACTGCGTAGCAAGAACATGATGACTGGTCAGCAAGGTACATACAGTGTTAGCCACGGTCACCATTCAGTCCAGGAGAGATAAGCGCAGGTCAGTCCAGAGATTCAGCCAGTGTTTGTGGAACAGGGCGAGAATCCATAGGAATTTTGACAGTCAGAGAGAAGAGCCAGTTCAAGGGGGTGGAGGTAGGATGCTGATGGATGAGCCATGTAGAGCAGAGAGAGGCCGTGAGAGAGCCAGGGACTGCAAACATGCCTGAGAAACTAATGCTGTCTGTGGGTGAATAAAAGGCCTGGCACGCTGCTTCCAAGAAACAGATGATGACAGTGTTTTATTAGAGGCCATAAAAACCTGTCCCATAATTTTTTTCACGTGGTCCTGAATTATTTAAAGGAGGCCTCCATAATATATAAAAGAAACATGATGGACGTTTTGTCTTCAGTCCAACAATAATAGTGGTTCTACCTTTCCCCCAACTATTTTGAGTTTCTTTTAAAAAAAACATTTGATTGGAGTGTAGTTGTTTTACAGTGTTGTGTTAGTTTCTGTTGCATACACATATACATATACACATGTTGTTGTTGTTCAGTCATGTCTGACTCTTTACGACTTGTGGACTCTAGCATGCCAGGCCTCCCTCTCCCTCACCGTCTCCCAGAGTTTGCCCAAGTTTATGTTCATTGCATCAGTGATGCCATCCAGTCATCTCATCCTCTGAAGCTCTCTTTTTATTCTTCCCTCAGTCTTTCCCAGCATCAGGAACTTTTCCCATGAGTCAGCTCTTAGCATCAGATGACCAAAATCCTGGAGCTTCAGCACCAGTCCTTCTGGTGAATATTCAGGGTTGATCTCCCTTAAGATTGACTGGTTTGGTCTCCTTGCAGTCCAAGGGACTTTCAGGAGTTTTGTCCAGCACCACAGTTCAAAGGCATCAATTCTTAGGTGCTCTGCCTTCTTTACAGTCCAGCTCTCACAACCACGCGTGACCACTGGGAAGACTGTAGCCTTCACTATACAGACCTTTTTTTTGGCAGAATAACGTCTCTGCTTTTCAACACACTGTCTCAGTTTGTCATCACTTTCCTGCCAAGAAGCAATCATCTTCTGATTTCATGGCTGCAGTCACCATCCACAGTGATTTTGGAGCCCAAGAAGAGGAAGTCTCTCACTACTTCCACCTTTCCCCCTTCTATTTGCCGTGCAGTAATGGGGCTGGATGCCATGATCTTAGTTTTTTCATTTTAGTATTTAGTCTTAAGCTGGCTCTTTCACTCTCCTCCTTCACCTTCATCAAGAGGCTCTTTTTTTCACTTTCTGCAGTTAGAGTGGTATCATCTGCATATCTGAGGTTGTTGATATTTCCTGCCTATCTTGATTCCAGCTTTTAACTCATCCAGCCTGGCATTTCTCATGATGTGCTCAGCATATAGGTTAAATAGACAGGATGACAGCAGACAGCCCTGTCCTACTCCTTTCTCAATCTTGAACCAATCAGTCATTCCCTACAGAGTTCTAACTGTTGCTTCTTGATCTACATACAGGTTTCTCAGGAGACAGGTAAGATGGTTTGGTAAACCCATTTCTCTAAGAGCTTTCCACAGCTTGTCATGATCCACACAGTCAAAGGTTTTAGCATAGTCAGTGAAACAGAGACAAATGTTTTTCTGAAATTCCCTTGCTTTTTCTATAATCCAGCAGATGTTGGCAAATATATACACATGTACATATATCCCCTCTGTTGGATTTCACTTGGGCTTCCCTGGTGGTTCAGTGGTAAAGAACCAGTCTATCAATGCAGGAAATGCAGGAGACACGGGTTTGGTCCCTGGGTCGGGAAGAGCCCCTGGAGGAGGAAATGGCAACCCACTCCAGTATTCTTGCCTGGAGAATCGAATGGACAGAGGAGCCTGGCCGACTACAGTCCATGGGTCACAAAGAATCAGGCATGACTGAGCACACACGCATGCACTTCCCATTTGGGCCACCACAGAGCACTGAATAGTGCTCCCCGTGCTGAATGGTGGGTTCTCATTAGCTAGCTGTTTTATATGCAATTGGGATTAGCATATGCTGAGTTTCTTGAATTCAGTGGAAGCCTTTTAAGCCCGAGGGATTGAAATACTAAGAAAATACTGCTCTTCTTGGCTCATTCCTCCCATCCTGCTTAACCCTGACTCTTCCTTCCATCAGGGGCATTTTTAAGACCTGGGCTGGCAACATCTGCTGGTTTTGGATCACCCACTTCCTTTTGGAAACCACAGCAGTCTCTTATCCTTTTTTAATTGTGTGGCATCAGTTGTAATACCTTCTCTTTCATTCCTAATTTTTTAAATAAGAATTCATTTTTAATTGATTGCTCTACAATATTGATTTGATTTCTGTCATATATCAACATGAATTAACCATAGGTGTACATATGCCCCTCCGTCTTGAATTTTCCTCCCATCTCCCAGCCATTCCCAACCCTCTCGGTTATTACAGAGCCCCAGTCATTTCTAACTTTATGTGAGTGTTCTTTCTTTTTGCCTTGTGCCAGATAAATGTTCGTCCATTTTGTTGATCACTTCAGAAGACAAACTCCTAGTTTTATTGGCTTTTTCTGTCCTTTTTCCTGGTCTCTATTTCATATTTCTGCTCTGATCTTTATTATTTCCATCTTCATGCTAAATTCCAGCTTGATGTGTTCCTTTCTAGTTCCTTGGGGTGAAACATTAACTTATGTGTCTGAGAACTTTCTTCTTTGTTACTGCATTTATTACTACAAATTTCCCCTCTTAGTAGTGCTTTTGCCATGTGTCATAAGTTTGGTTATGTTGTGTTTTTGTTTTCAACAAAGAAATTTTCTAATTTCCCCTTTTGGGAATGTTCTTTTGCCTATTGGTTGTTCAGGTATGGATTGTTTAGTTTCCACATATTTGTGAATTTATCAGTTTTTCTTCTTTTGTTGATTTAGTTTCATTCTGTTGTGATTAGAAAAGTCAGCTGGTATGATTTCAATATTCTTAAGTTTGTTGAAACTTGTAATTTATCCTGAAGAATGTCCTGTATGTACTGAAGAATGTATTCTGTTACCTTTGCATGGGATGTTCAGTAGATGTCTGTCAAGTACATTTTGTCTGTGATAATGAAAGTGAAAGCGCTAGTCACTTAATCATGTCTGACTCTTTGTGACCCCATGGACTGTAGCCCACCAGGTTCCTCTGTCCATGGGTTTCTGCAGGAAAGAACACTGGAGTGGGTTACCATGACTCCTCCAGGGGAGCTTCCCAACCCAGGGATCGAACCCTCGCCTCCTGCATTGCCAGGCAGATTCTTTACCATCTGAGCCACCAGGGAGACCCACATTTGTCTACAGCATTGCTCAAAATAAATAAATAAACTGCGTGGGGCAGCAGGATGCTTCTGGAGGTGACGGATATGTTAATTATCTTGGCTATGGTGATAGTTGTACAGGTGATTACAAATGCCTACACTCATCAAATTGTATACTTTAAATATGTGCAGTTTCATGCACATCTGTTATACCTCACTACAGCTGTTTCATAGAAAAAGAAGGAGGAATTGGCAAGGACAAAAGTACCCCGCAACAGCTGATGCCAGGGGACCAGAATAATTACAGAGCTGCAGGCGATGGCCGTTTGCCACCATTCATGTGTAGGACTTCCTAGCAGGTGATGCCAGGGTGAAATATGCACAAAACATTTTCTTTGGTGGGGGGAGGGTGCCAAGGAATAGCAACTTTATTTGCAAATCCAGCAGACCGAAAAGATGGTGGACTTGTATCCCAGAAAACTATTTTTTTTTAACTTTTTATTCTGTATTGTGGTATCACTGATTAACAACTTTGTGATAGTTTCAGGTGAATAGCAAAGGGGCTCAGCCACACATATACATGGATCCATTCTCCCCCAAACTCCCCTCCCCTCCAGGCTGCCACATAACATTGAGCAGAGTTCCCTGTGCTGTACAGTAGGTCCTTGTTGGTTATCCATTTTAAATGTAGCAGTGTGTACATGTCCATCCCTAACTATCCCTTCCCACCATCCTTCCACCTGGCAACCATAAGTTCATTCTCTAAGTCTGTGAGTCTATTTCTGTTGTCCCTTGTGGTTCAGCTATTAAAGAATTCGCCTGCAGTGTGGGACACCTGGGTTTGATCCCTGGGTTGGGAAGGGAAAGGCTACCCACTCCAGTATTCTGTCCTAGAGAATTCCATGGACTGTTTGGGGTCGCAAAAGAGTCAGACATGACTGAGCGACTTTCACTTTCAAGTTTGATTAAGTAAAAATTATGGGGGAAAAAAATGACCGATAGTATAGATGTAAGTGTAGCTGGGGGTGTGAAGAGGGCAGAGCAGGTTCTTAGCTGAACCAGAAAATAAGGATGAGGGAGGAAAAATGAGCTGAGAGTACTTCCTCTTGGCCATACCTCCTTATGTTGCCAGGTTGCTGGGTTTAAGACCCTAATTTATTAGGTCGTCAGTATTTTCCTCCACATATTTGACTATGTTATGAATAGAAATTGTAAGCAATTTTATTTCAATTTTATTGTGGGACCTTCCCACCAACCTCTAGTCTGTTATTTTAAGCAGTTCCCTTTAGGATGAAAAAAACTCCCTGAAGCTTGTCTTTTCATCTACACAGATGACTTTCAAGGATGTTCTCAAATCCACCAAAGAAACTCCTGTCTGATTTAATTCAGAGAACCTTTGTTCTACACAATTGGCTTGTTTTGTTCTTTTGGTTACTAAGAATGATGGGATTGACTTGGTTTACTGTTTTAAGTCTTTACTGAATTTGTTACAATACTGCTTCTGTTTTAAGTTCTGTGTTTTTTTTTTTTTTTTGCTGCAAGTCATGGGGGAATTTTAGATCCCCAACCAGAGATCTATCAAATCTCCCGCTGCGTTGGAAGGTGAAGTCTTAACCACTGGACCACCAGGGAAGTCCCTGACTTTTTATTCTTTACAGTGCTGTCAAATGTCAAACTTACCAGAAGCAAAAACAAAGGTTGTCATGAGAGTATACTTGCCTCCACTTGGCCTAAATTTATTTTCATTCAACTTTTAATTTATACTAACCTGCTTATTAACTCCTGAGAAATCGGTATGCAGGTCAAGAAGCAACAGTTAGAACTGGACACGTAACAACAGACTGGTTCCAAATTGGGAAAGGAGTACGTCAAGGTTGTATATTGTCACCCTGATTATTTAACTAACATGCACAGTATATCATGAGAAATGCCAGGCTGGATGAAGCACAAGCTGGAATCAAGATTGCCAGAAGAAATATCAATAACCTCAGATATGCAGATGACACCACCCTTACGACAGAAAGCAAAGAAGAACTAAAGAGCCTCTTGATGAAAGTGAAAGAGGAGAGTGAAAAAGTTGGCTTAAAACTCAACATTCAGAAAACTAAGATCATGGCATCCAGTCCCATGACTTCATGGCAAATAGATGGGGAAACAATGGAAACAGTGACAGACTTTATTTTTTGGGGCTCCAAAATCACTGCAGATGGTGACTGCAGTCATGAAATTAAAAACACTTGCTCCTTGGAAGAAAAGCTATGACCAACCTAGACAACATATTAAAAAGCAGAGACATTACTTTGGCAAAAAGTAGTCATGTATGGATGTGAGAGTTGGACTATAAAGAAAGCTGAGTGCTGAAGAATGGATGCTTTTGAACTGTGCTGTTGGAGAAGACTCTTGAGAGTCCCTTGGACTGCAAGGAGATCCAACCAGTCCATCCTAAAGGAGATTGGTAGCTGAAGCTCCAATCCTTTGGCCACCTGATGTGAAGAACTGACTCATTGGAAAAGACCTTGATGCTGGGAAAGATTGAGGGCAGGAAGAGAAGGTGGTGACAGAGGGTAAGGTGGTTGGATGGCATCACCAACTCAATGGACATGAGTTTGAGCAAGCTTCTGGGAGTTGGTGATGGACAAGGAAGCCTGACATGCTGCAGTCCATGGGGTCGCAAAGAGTCGGACACGACGGAACGACTGAACTGAAGTGAACTGAACTTGCTTGTTTTGAACATCTTTCTAATTTGCTTTAATATCCATCTGGAAAATAGTGGGAGTAAAACTGAGTAAAACTTTTTTCCGGCTTTTTATTTTTTTAATTTATGTCTTGATTGGAAGATAATTGGTTTACAATGTTGTGTTGGTTTCTGCCATACAGCAACGTGAATCTCTCATAATTACACATATATCAGCTCCCTCTCTGTTGAGCTTCCCTCTCCCCTACCCGTCCCATCCCTCTAAATCATCACAGAGCACCAGGCCGGGCTCCTTGTGCTGTAGAGCAGCTTCCCACTAGGTGTCTGTTTTACCCGTGGTGGTGTGTATATGTCAGTGACTCTCTCAATTTGTCCCACCCTCTCCTTCCCCCACTGTGTCCCCATGTCCATTTTCTATGTCTGCATCTCCATTCCTTCCCTGCAGATAGAGTCATCAACACCATTTTTCTAGATTCCATATACATGTGTTAATGTACAATATTTGTTTTTCTGACATTATTCTCAATGGTGAAAAACTGACAGCATTTGCTCTAAGATCAGGAACAAGACGAGGGTGCCTACTCTCACCAAGGTTATTCAGTATAGTTTTGGAAGTCCTGGGCATGGCAATCCGAGTGAAACTTTAGGTAATAAATTCACTTAGTGTTCAGTTTCTGTATTTCTTTCTTGCTCAGTGGTCACATATATGAAATCTTTTTCCCACTGGATAGACTTTATAGATAAATGGGAAAGATGTGCTATATTAGCTATTTCTCTCTCCTTTTTTCCCCTCTGCACTGTCACTGAACCATGTATGGGTTAAAAACAACTGCTCAGAAATATATAGTATGTTTCCTTTGGGAATATCAAATTAATTCTGTAATTTAGTATTAATTACTTGTCTGTATTACCAACAGAAATCAGAACTCTCCATAAAGGAAAGAACCATGAGATTTTCTTAAAGAATGAAAATATAATGACTCTTTTAAAACTACAGGGTGATAGACAATGTGGTCTAACAATAGAAAATAAAACTTAATGAAGCAGAGTTAACCACAAGGGAATCTAAATATCATCAGAGAAAAACAAATAGATTATAGTATTAAGAACAAGATTATAATCACAAGACAAACACATTTGCAAATATTGAGGAAGTCCAAAATGAAGTAGATCTGTAGAGACTTTGTTCCTCTCTCATCATGTGAAATATATAGATGCTTTCCACTTCCAAGACAGCAAATGGTTAGGGACTGAGGTAAATTCAATCATGGAAGCATATTCGAAGGGATGAGCCTCTGTAAATATTTTCAATTTTATTCTGCTATCCTCATTTGCCAATGGCATAGCTAGAACTCTAAGTCATAAATTCAGAATTATATTTTCCTCAAAACATGAAAAATGGAGGTCTGACTGTTGTAGTAGTGATTGTTGACAACACACAGCCATGCCTTGAGATGAAAACTAATGCTTATTTTACTTTCTTTTCTTAACTTAGTTTCTTTTCTTTTCTTTTTTTGTTTCTGTATTGCTCCTTACCCTAACTCTGCCCCAGCCTTTTTGCTTTTCCTATATTAGACAACTTCCACCCTTGGGACACTTCCCTCTTCCTGGAAGGCTCTTCACCCCACCCCATCTCCTTGGCTTCTTCTCTTTCTACTTTCAAGTCGTTGCTCAGGTGACACCTTCCTGGTGAGACCTTTCCTGATGCATCGTTTTTTAAAAAATTAATTTATTTTTAATTGGAGGATAATTGCTTTACAATATTGTGTTGATTTCTGCCATACATCAACATGGTATACATACGTCCCCCCTTCACCTTGAATCCCCCTCCCACCCCTCTAGGTTTTCACAGAGCACAGGTTCCAGTTCCCTGAGTCATACAGAGAATGCCCACTGGCTCTCTCTTTTACATGTGGCGATGCATATGTTTCCATGCTCCTCTCTCGGTTCATCCCTCCCTCTCCTTCCCCACTGTGTCCACAAGTCTGTTTTCTATGTCTTCCTCTCCAATGCTGCCTGCAAATAAGTTCATCAGTAACATCTTTCTAGATTCTAAATACATAGTTTCAAAACTTCCTGGTGCATAAGATGCATTGAACACTATCAAATTTAAGTGTAGAAACTAAGAATGATAGTAAAAAATGATGATAAATAGTAGTAAAAAGAAATTTTAAAGACTTAATAAATAGCCAAAATATCTTACAGGCTATGTTAACTGTAATATTCTTCAAAATGGAAGAATCATAAATTAAATAAAAAACCTCAAGATTTTCTAAAGACGTATTTACCTTCTGACACTTTAACATAAATGATAATTAAGCCTTAAAAGCTTCTGTGGTAGACCAAGTCATTTCATATATTTCTTGGTGACCTTTTGTTACCCTGAAGAGTTTGATGTTCATCTTTTAGGCAGTAGCAGTGGTACATTATATTTTCCTTTCCGAAGGATCATGCTAGTCATTTCTCTGTTACCCTCAGCATTTGGTAAAGCAAGACATTTGTGAATTCACTCATCATGTTTGGTAGCCAGCCCCTCCTCTTTATCCACCACCAGCTGAGTTTAGATGCTAGTCATCACTTCTGGGTGATGGCGAGGATGTCCAGGAAGTATTACAGCATCCAGTCCTGCAGCATGAGAGTCTGTCTCCAGCTAAACCCCAGGATGACCTTTCTAAAATGAAAACACAGGACCTCCCTGATGACTCAGTGGTTCAGAATCTGCCTGCCAATGCAGGAGACACAGGTGTGATTCCTGGTCCTTGAAGATTCCACATGCCACAGAGCAACTAACCCTGTGAGTTCTAGAGCCCCCGAGCCACAACTCCGGAAGTCCACGCAGCCTGGAGCCCATGCTCCATGACAAGAGAAGCCCCCAAAATGAGAATCCCGAGCCCCGCAACTAGAGAAAGCTTGCACACAGCAATGAAGACCCAGCATAGCCAAAAATAAATAATTTGAAAAAATAAAGTGAAAACAAAATCTGGAACAGGCATTACCTAGAGGTAGAGCAGAGATAATGGGTCAGCCCACTCACTACCTGTAACCCACCATAACATCCTTCTCTGCATACTATAGCAGCTGGAGTTAAAACCCTGCATTAGTCAGACTGCTTCAGCTATAGAGTAGCATGCTTAGGGTAGATTTCTCCAATTAGATGTGCATAGTCAAGGCTTTGATTTGTGACTGAATTTGATGCGAAGAAGAAAAACTGCCTTTTTGTAAGATAAAGACGTGGATGATCTATCCAGATTAGCATGATGATGGAGCAGGGACACGCGCTGGTGAATTCCTGAATTGGCAGAGTATTTCTTGAGGAAGCAGAATTCTTGATCAAGGCAGACAGAATACTTTTCCAGAGTTGGTAGTTGTGGTGGAAAATTCTTGACTGCAGCTTTCTGATCATGACAGAGGCTTGAATTCTCTTAAGTTGGGAAATAATTCCTGGAATGTAACATCTAGCATGTTTCTTCATACTAACCCTATAATCTAAATAAATCCTTTTGAGCTTAAACTATCTAGAATGGATTATTCTGTCTTCAATAGAAACCCCAGACTTTGATGGACATAATCACAGTCTGAGGGTGGGCAATGCATCTGGAAAAAAAGTCTGAGATGAAGTATGTAACCTGGTTATGTTTCAGGGCAGCAAGTTTCATTATCTTTAGAAGTTGGGGCACTGGTATTCCATGTCTCACAGGACTAAATATTTACTAATTTTTTCAACTTGACATTATCTGTAATGAAATGTGTACTGAAAGGAAGTCTTGGCCAGAAAGAATGGCTATCAATGTAAACAGGATATAGGGCATAAGGTAGAGACATAGGAGATACAAGGCTGGCCAATTGTAACTACATTGGAGAATGTAAAGAAAAAGGTGACAGAATCCACATGTCATACAAACTCATCCAGAGAAACATGGATTTTCATGCCTACCCAGAAGGAGTAGCATATTATTTGTTCTAGCATAAGGATAGTGTAGTTGAAAACTAAAAGTGGAATCTTGGTGTATCTTTATTAAAATGCAGTGCCAGTTGAATGCACAGTCGTAATGTGCTTCTTATGTGAAAGTTAGAGTGTAGATTAGGAGAGCATATGGCCCTTGGTTTTGAAGTGGTGATGATTACACAGATGACAGCCCACTGAAGGCTGTCTCTGAAACTCCAAGAGACTGTCTCCAAGTGACAAAACTTTGAGCAGTGTATCCGATCATGTACTTTATGTGTTTGATGACACAGATGTGCACTGATCCGCACGTGGCAGCTAAATATTTGGTTGGTAGGTCATGGTCTTGCAGGCAACAAAAGGAGATTTGGGGAAATGTTACTTGGAGGTCTTTTTAGAATAGGCCAAGAGTGCAAGGTTGTTAGGAGCCTGAGTGCTTAGCAAAAGATTCTCTTTTACAAAAGATTTTAATAATCAGAAGCATCAAATGATGCCCTCTGTGGATGCCACTTCTTTCTGAAGTCGCCTCTGTGCTTGCTCAATGGCACACCAACAAGTTGACCGCCATGGTGGTAATGGAAATATAGAAAGACATAAGGGTGTGAAATGCCCTCTTGCTTGTGTTAGGGTATTTCTGGCTGCTGCTCTTCTGGCCATTCCTCTGTTGACTGCCCAAGCTGCACACACAGAAGCCTAGGCCAAACCCAAGTAGAATTCCATTCTTTGGTGGGAGGAAAAGCTCTCAGCTTAATGGGCACAGGACAATGCCGCTCAACTTGGTAGAGTCTGAAAGGGGCGGTGACTTGTCCTCACTGGCACAGGCACATATTTGAGGTGGGCTGGCCTTCCAGCTTGCCACTTTTCTTCAGAGCCTCTTCTTCAGCTTCCTACTCATGCCTGTGATAGCCACATATTATAGGAAAGTGAAAGGGAAGTCGCTCAGTCATTTCTGACTCTTTGCAACCCCATGGACTGTAGCCTATCAGCCTCTCCATCCATGGGATTTTCCAGGCAAGAGTGTTGGAGTGAACTGCCATTTCCTTCTCCAGGGGATCTTCCTGACCCAGGAAACGAACCTGGGTCTCCCACATTGCAGGCAGACGCTTTATCTTCTGAGCCATCAGGGAAGCCCGCATACTATAGGAACCTTACCAAAAACAGAAAGACATAGTTGTGTATATATATGTCCATCCCAATCTCCCAACTAATGAGACCCTGCTGTGTAGCACAGGGAACTCTACTCAGTGCCCTGTGGTGACCTAAGGGGAAGGATCAGATACATGATACCTCTTCTCTAAGGACGAGGATACATGGGACAGGGAGTTAAGGGGTTAGAGTAGGACTAACACTTCTCACTGTGACTAAGAATCATTATAGATGGGTAGTTGATTCCATGCTTTTGAATGGAATCTGCTATGAAATTGTCTGAGAATCACAGACTGACCATCTAATATCTGTGCAAGTTACTTAACATCTGTGTGTCTTAGTATCTAAGGGGATCATAATAGTACTGTGGGTTAAATAAATCAGCATGTGTCAGTCACGTTGGAGACTACCCAACTCTACCTGAACATTGCTGTTGTTCCGTTGCTAAGCTACGTCCGACTCTGCAACCCCATGGACTGCAGCACACCAGCCTCCTCTGTCCTCCACTGTCTCTCAGAGTTTGCTTAACCTCATGTCCATTGAGTTGATGATGCTATCTAATCATCTCACCCTCTACTGCCCACTTTTCCTCCTGCCCTCGATCTTTCCCAGTGTCAGGATCTTTTCCAATGAGGCAGGGGGAGGGGCAGGAAGGGAAATGTACAAGGGAGCTCCTATGGGTCATGCATGAGAGCTTCCCAGGAAAATTCAAAAGATCAGGGAATCAAGCTAATTGATGCTTTAGCACAATTAACATCATCAAGTGCCTTAGTTGAAGGTTGGGAGGGCAGAATATTTTGGTTTCATGTTAGTTTTCCTATTTAATTCTTATTAAAATTCCGAGAGGATAATTACTATCCTATTCCCTTTACAGATAAGGAAACTGAGGTTCATAACATGTGATTTTCTTAGGGTCACCAAGCTGTGAAATAGTCCAGTGGAAATCAGAATCACAGTTTGCTTGACCTCACTGCTAGGGAATGTTACCAATTCAGATAATTTAACACTTATACTTTGCATTAATATTCATGTTGGTAATGGAGCATTTGGGGCTATTCTACAGAGTTTACTAATTAAAATAATTCTCTAACACAGTGGCTCCCAAAGTTTGCCTCAGACTGAATTTTCTGGGTAGCTATAAAAAATAGTAATGCCTGAGTATCACCCCAAGAGATTTTTTTTTTTTTTTGGTGTGGTGTGCAGCCTGAATGGGCTTCCCAGGTGGCTCAGTGGCAAAGAACACGCCTGCCAATGCAGGAGATGCAGGTTTGATCCCTGGGTTGGGAAGATCCTCTCAAGAAGGGAATGGCAACCCACTCCAGTATTCTTGCCTGGAGAATCCCATGGACAGAGGAGCCTGGTTGGCTACAGTCCATGAGGTTTTAGAGTTGGACACGACTTGGTGACTAAGCGCACAGACACACAGCCTGAATACTGGAACTTTAAAAGTTTTTCCAGGTGATTCTAAAATGTGACAAGTTTTGAGATCCAATGAAATAGTGTGTTGATGGAGGGAATGGAATAGCTTTTCTTTTCAAAATACTTTTCTGACTGAGAATTATGGCCAGCCTGCCTAGAGAGATGGTCTATACTGGCTAGAAGAATGGGGGCAGAGAGGAGTCTAAATGAAATGACTACTCAATAATAATAATAATGACTACTCAATAACTGGTAAATGACTGGAAGAAATAATACTCAACACGTGGTAGGCATTGCATAAGACTTGTTGGTTGAGCAAATTAGTCCATGGTGCTAGAAGTCTTCAACTCGCCTCCCTTAATTGACAACAATGAATCCAGTTAAAGAACAGAGGGTAGGAATTAGGACCCCAGATTTAGGACCCAGGTTGCCAGGGTTCAGACCTGTCTCCTTCCACTTCTTAGCTCTGTGAACTTGGCATGTGTTTTCACCTCATCTGTAAAATAAAGGTAATACTAGTATTACCTTCTGATGAAGCAATCAAACATATTTACTTCATGAAGTTGTTGTGAAAATAAAAAGAGGTAAAGACTTGGAGATTGGGGAGGCAGCATAGAAGAGCTTATTTCATTTCAATTATTTACATGTGAAAATCGTGGCAACTTTCCCTCTATAAGGACTTAAAGTCTGTAAAAAATTTTAAATTTCCTATTTTATTTTTACTAGTCATTTTATCATCACTTGATTCTATCATGTGTATAATCCCATCTTTTAAAAAATCTTACAAAGTACATATGCATTTAGTAAACTTTTTGTCTACATCACCCACCCTGAAACCCTGAAATCTGAAATACTTAATGATTTAAGTATTTCATTAAATACTTTTAATGACAAATTTTATTATCCTGAAACATCAACAGATAAACTTCTGAACAAGATAGTTTTCCTACCTCATGGTCTAAATTATAACCTATCTTGCTTCCCACTGATGAAGTATCAAGAAATGGTCATGAATTTATTTAAGCAAAAAGTGTGAAAGTGCAAGCACATGCCAAAATCACTGTTATGGGCAAAAAATATAAAATAAATTTTAAAGAAAAAAAGCTGACAATTTCTATATTTTCTTTTATTACAGTAATTTTAACTGAGAAAAAGTAAAATCAAAAATGAAAAACCAAAGAGAATAATTAAAAATTAACTTATACTGCAGTTATCAAGGGATAGTCTCAGAGATTCTGTGAGAGAATTCTATATAAATATACAGGATGGCTCAATGTTGATTTAAGTTTATTTGCACTCGTTTTTCTCTTCAATTCCAGCTACCTGCAGATGCTACCAATCACAACTTTGGTTCTTTTAAACAAAGTGTTAGTGTCAGAAAGGAGTCTTGAGGATGTCACAGATGTACTGACTGAGTCTGAAATTTTGATGGCTGCATTTCTGTACGATTGCACCATGAAATTAAAAGACGCTTACTCCTTGGAAGGAAAGTTATGACCAACCTATATAGCATATTCAAAAGCAGAGACATTTCTTTGCCAACAAAGGTTCGTCTAGTCAAGGCTATGGTTTTTCCTGTGGTCATATATGGATGTGAGAGTTGGACTGTGAAGAAGGCTGAGCACCGAAGAATTGATGCTTTTGAACTGTGGTGTTGGAGAAGACTCTTGAGAGTCCCTTGGACTGCAAGGAGATCCAACCAGTCCATTCTGAAGATCAGCCCTGGGATTTCTTTGGAAGGAATGATGCTAAAGCTGAAACTCCAGTACTTTGGCCACCTCATGCGAAGAGTTGACTCATTGGAAAAGACCCTGATGCTAGGATTGGGGGCAGGAGGAGAAGGGGACGACAGAGGATGAGATGGCTGGATGGCATCACTGACTTGATGGACGTGGGTTTGGGTGAACTCTGGGAGTTGGTGATGGACAGGGAGGCCTGACGTGCTGTGATTCATGGGGTCACAAAGAGTCAGACACGACTGAGCCACTGAACTGAACTGAACTGAAGTATCCTAATAAAGTTTCTCTAAAATCAGGATGTGAGTTGAATGTTAATTGCAAGTTGGAAAATATACATTTACTGATTCTAGATAAGTATGGTATTCATAATCTTATCCTTTACTATATTTGAATATCAAAATTTACTTATGTGAATGAAGCAGAATGTACTTCTGAGTAATAAACTGGCATCAAGTACATAACATCTTACATGGGGCCATTTTAGGAACAGGTGATGAAAGAAAGAAATGGCTACCACTGTCATGACTGTATATTCCTTAAAAATCAGTGTGATTAGGTTTGGGTAGAATTTTAAAAATTTGATCACTTATAACAATTATTTTTATCCATTTTAAGAAAAATATCAAGCTTAGATATCTGAAAGCATTTCAATTAATTGGTACTGCTAGATTCAGTGACAAGAGTAAAGACCTATAACTTCCTAGAAAATGCAAAAATATTATTACTATTTTAAATCATATTTTCCTAGGCTCCAAACTCACTGCAGATGGTGATTGCTGCCATGAAATTAAAAGACACTTGCTCCTTGGGAAGAAAGCTATGATAAACCTAGACAGCATATTAAAAAGCAGAGACATCATTTTGCTGACCAAGGTCTATAGAGTATAAAAGCTATGGTTTTTCCAGTAGTCATGTGTGGATGTGAGAGTTGGACTATAAAGAAAGCTGAGCGCAGAAGAATTGATGCTTTCAAACTGTGGTGCTGGAAAAGACTTTTGAGAGTCCCTTGGGTGGCAAGGAGATCAGTCCTTAATATTCATTGGAAGGACTGATGCTGAAGCTGAAACTCTAATACTTTGGTCAGCTGATGAGAAGAACTGACTCATTGGAAAAGATCCTGATTCTGGGAAAGATTGAGGGCAGGAGGAGAAGGGGATGACACAGGACAAGATGATTGGATGGCATCACCGACTCAATGGATGTGAGTTTGAGCAAATCCTGGGAGATAGTAAAGGACAGGGGAGCCTGGTGTGCTGCAGTCCATGGGGTCGCCAAGAGTCAGACATGACTTAGGGACTGAACAACAACAAAGATTCTAAGGAACATTATTCATATTCACAGATTATGAGAATTTACGGTAATATTATAGAAATCATCATCCAGATTGTGATGTTCTCATGAGAAGAATGACAATTTAGCAGCACCCTAACTTTGAAAGACATTGGATTTTGGAACAGCAGCAGAGTTTATCTGCTCATTCATCCATTTGAAAATTTAGCCCAGTCAACCACATAAAAGTAAAAGGTCTCCACAGAACTATATAATTTCATCACCTGTGCCCTCAAACTGCTTTAAATTCACCATCATCTTCATCACCTTAATTATAATCTAAGGGAATTTATATAATTTGTTTAGCTCTACAATCTCACTCAGCAGGTAAAGAATCTGCCTGAAATGCAGGAGACACAGGAGATATAGGTTCAGTCCCTGGGTTGGGAAAATCTCCTGGAGGAGACAATGACAATCCAGTATTCCTGCCTGAAAAATCCAATGAACAGAGGTGCCTGATGGGCTACAGTCCATGGGGTCACAAAGAGTCAGACATGACTGAGTAACTAAGCAAGCATGATCTCAAGCCATTTAGGATTTCTCCATTGCAAAAGCATTGACCAGAGAAATAGTGTAAAAGGGTAGAATTTAGAAACATTTCCAAATCCCTCCCCAACTCTAAATATTATTATAGGAAACACAAATGTGTGTCATAGTTTTAATCAAATTCTCTTCTTGGCAACTGAGAGATGACATTACAACCTCTTTTCCATTTATTTTCATATTGAAGTCTAATTTGCATGCAGTGAAATCCCTGATTATGTTAATATGTAGAGAGATTAATGAGTTCTGACAAATATGTACCATCATTTAATATAAGATTTTCTTTCAAAAATTGTTTTCTTGACCTTTGGAATAATTCAGAATATATACATGACAAAAAGGCAAAGACTGCTTGGTTTCCATCATCGTTTAGTCCTTGCCTGTTACAGAACTCCATGTGAATGAGGTTTTGTTTAGCAAAGTGTTTGTAAGATCCGTCCATGTTATGCTGTGTTTCAGTCCTTTTACACGGTCTAGGTAGCACTGCGTTATGCAAACATACCGTGATTTCTTTATCCACTCTTCCACTTTTGATTACTTAGGTTGTGTCTAGTTTGGGTGGAGAAGGCAATGGCAACCCACTCGTGTTCTTGCCTGCAGAATCCCAGGGATGGGGGAGCCTGGTGGGCTGCACAGTCTATGGGGTCGCACAGAGTCGGACACGACTGAAGCGACTTAGCAGCAGCAGCAGTCTAGTTTGGGGTTTTTATAACTAAAGCTGCTAAAAGAGCATTCTAGTGCAAATCCCCCCCCCCCCCCATAGATATCTATCTTCATTTTGATAAATATCTAGAAGTGGATTTTCTGGGTCATAGGGTAGATACATGCTTAACACTTTTAAAAAACCTGCTAGGTTGGTTTTATTTTTTTCTTCAATGTAATTATACCATTTTATACTCCCACCAATAATAAGTGAGGAGTTCCATTGCTTCAAATCATTGTCAGCAATAAACACTGTAAGTTTTTGTAGTTTGGACTGTTCTGGTATGTGTGTGGTGGTATCTCATTATGGTTTTAATCTGCAATTTCCTGATGACTAGTGGTATTACATAAATTTTCTTGTTTTTAGATCCTCTATATACCTTTTTTGTGAAGTTTCTACTTGAGTCTTTAGTCCATTGTTCTTATTATTCTGTACAAGTCTTTTATCTTTTTATTATTGAGTTCACAGAATTCTTTATATACTCAGGATAACAATCTTTCATGAGATAGGGATGCTACAAACATTTTTCTCCTAGTCTGTGCTGTGCATTTCCATTTTGTTAATGGCACCTCTGGATGGACAGGCATTTGTAAAATTGGGATACAGTTGCCATACAATGTTGCATTAGTGTCTGTTGTACAGTAGAGTGAATCAGCTATGTGTATACATATATTCCAGGAAGCAACAGTTAGAACTGAACATGGAACAACAGATGGGTTACAAATAGGAAAAGGAGTACGTTAAGGCTGTATATTGTCACCCTGTTTATTTAACTTCTATGCAGAGAATATCATGAGAAACGCTGGACTGGAAGAAACACAAGCTGGAATCAAGATTGCCAGGAGAAATATCAATAACCTCAGATATGCAGATGACACCACCCTTGTGGCAGAAAGTGAAGAGGAACTCAGAAGTCTCTTGATAAAAGTGAAAGTGGAGAGTGAAAAAGTTGGCTTAAAGCTCAACATTCAGAAAACGAAGATCATGGCATCCGGTCCCATCACTTCATGGGAAATAGATGGGGAAACAGTGGAAACAGTGTCAGACTTTATTTTTTGGGGCTCCAAAATCACTGCAGATGGTGACTGCAGCCATGAAATTAAAAGACATTTACTCCTTGGAAGGAAAGTTATGACCAACCTAGATGGCATATTCAAAAGCAGAGACATTACTTTGCCAACAAAGGTTCGTCTAGTCAAGGCTATGGTTTTTCCTGTGGTTGTGTATGGATGTGAGAGTTGGACTGTGAAGAAGGCTGAGCACCGAAGAATTGATGCTTTTGAACTGTGGTGTTGGAGAAGACTCTTGAGAGTCCCTTGGACTGCAAGGAGATCCAACCAGTCCATTCTGAAGGAGATCAGTCCTGGGTCTTCTTTGGAAGGAATGATGCTAAAGCTGAAACTCCAGTACTTTGGCCACCTCATGGGAAGAGTTGACTCATTGGAAAAGACTCTGATGCTGGGAGGGATTGGAGGCAGGAGGAGAAGGGGATGACAGAGGATGAGATGGCTGGATGGCATCACTGACTCAATGGACATGAATCTGAGTGAACTCCGGGAGTCGGTGATGGACAGGGAGGCCTGGCGTGCTGCAATTCATGGGGTCGCAAAGAGTCAGATATGACTGAGCGACTGATCTGATCTGATCTGATCCCCTCCTCTTTGGCCCTCCCTCCCATCCCACTCTTCGAGGTCACCTCAGAGCTCTCTTTTTCTGAAGAGTCTTCTCCAGCACTACATTTAGAAAGGGTCTTCTCTCAAGAGTCTTCTCTAGCACCACAGGCTATCAGGCTATACTAATGCTAAAAAATGATGTTCATTTATTGAGTAAGTACAAAACAGAAGACGTTTTAGGAAACCTGTGGCAGTAGTTGACTTGATGGGCCAGTGCTCTTCTCCTGAGCTCTTGTGGAGGGTAGAGCTGCCAGATAAACATGCAGAATAGCCAGTTACATTTGAATTGCAGATATGCAAATAGATTTTTTTAGTATGTTTCATGAAATATTGGGAGTGTACTTATAATAAAAATTTGGCAAATTTGCCTTGGAGTACAGAATGAAGCAGGGCAAAGGCTAATAGACTTTTGCCAAGAGAATGCACTGGTCAAATCAAACACCCTCTTCCAACACCACGAGAAGACACTACACATGGACATCACCAGATGGCTAACACCAGTCAGACTGATTATATTCTCTGTAGTCAAAGATGGAGAAGCTCTACACAGTCAGCAAAAACAAGACCAGGAGCTAACTGGCTCAGATCATGAACTCCTTATTGCCAAATTCAGACTTAAATTGAAGAAAGTGGGGAAAATCACTAGACCATTCAGATATCACCTAAGTCAAATCCCTTATGATTATACAGTGGAAGTGAGAAATATATTTAAGGGACTAGATCTGACAAACAGAGTGCCTGAAGAACTATGGATGGAGGTTCATGACATTGTACAGGAGACAGGGATCAAGACCATCCCCAAGAAAAAGAAATGCAAAAAAGCAAAATGGCTGTCTGAGGAGGCCTTACAAAGAGCTGTGAAAAGAAGAGAAGCAAAAAGCAAAGGAGAAAAGGAAGAAAGAAAGAAAGAAAGTGAAGTCGCTCAATCGTGTCCAACTCTTTGCAACCCCATGGACACCAGGCTCCTCCATCCACGGGATTTTCTAGGCAAGAGTACTGAAGTGGGTTGCCATTTCCTTCTCCAGGGAACTTCCCGACCCAGGGATCAAACCCAGGTCTCCCACATTGTAGACAGACGCTTCACTGTCTGAGCCACCAGATGGAGACAGGGATCAAAACCATCCCCAAGAAAAAGAGATGCAAAAAAGCAAAATAGCTGCCTGAGGAGGCCTTACAAATAGCTGTGAAGAGAAGAGAAGCAAAAAGCAAAGGAGAAAAGAAAAGATATAGCCATTTGAATGCAGAGTTCCAAAGAATAGCAAGTAGAGATAAGAAAGCCTTCCTCAGTGATCATGCAAAGAAATAGAGGAAAATAATAGAATGGGAAAGACTAGATATCTCTTCATGAAAATTAGAGATACGAAGGGAACATTTCATGCAAAGATGGGCTCAATAAAGGACATAAATGGTATGGACCTAACAGAGGCAGAAGATATTAAGAAGAGGTGGCAAGAATACACAGAAGAACTGTACAAAAAACATCTTCATGACCCAGATAATCACAATGGTGTGATCACTCACCTAGAGTCAGACATCCTGGAATATAAAGCCAAGTGGGCCTTAGGAAGCATCACTACAAACAAAGCTAGTGGAGATGACGGAATTCCAGTTGAGCTATTTCAAATCCTGAAAGATGATGCTGTGAAAGTGCTGCACTCAATATGCCAGCAAATTTGGAAAACTCAGCAGTGGCCACAGGACTGGAAAATGTCAGTTTTCATTCAAATCCCAAAGAAAGGCAGTGCCAAAGAATCCTCAAACTACTGCACAATTGCACTCATCTCACATGCTAGCAAAGTAATGCTCAAAATTCTCCAAGCCAGGCTTCAGCAATATGTGTACCGTGAAATTCAAATGTTCCAGGTGGATCTAGAAAAGGCAGAGGAACCAGAGATCAAATCGCCAACTTCTGCTGGATCATCAAAAAAGCAAGAGAGTTCCAGAAAAATATCTATTTCTGTTTTATTGACTATGCCAAAGCCTTTGACGGCGTGGATCACAATAAACTGTGGAGAATTCTGAAAGAGATGAGAATACCAGGCCACCTGACCTGCCTCTTGAGAAACCTATATGCAGATCAGGAAGCAACAGTTAGAACTGGACAAGAAACAACAGACTGGTTCCAAATAGGAAATTGAGTATGCCAAGGCTGTATATTATCACCCTGCTTATTTAACTAATATGCAGAGTACATCATGAGAAATGCTGGGCTGGATAAAGCACAAGCTGGAATCAAGATTGCTGGGAGAAATATCAATAACCTCAGATAGGCAGATGACACCACCCTTAGGGCAGAAAGTGAGGACCTAGAGAGCCTCTTGATGAAAGTGAAAGAGGAGAGTGAAAAAGTTGGATTAAAACTCAACATTCAGAAAACTAAGATCATGGCATCCTGTCCCATCACTTCATGGGAAATAGATGGGGAAACAGTGGAAACAGTGTCAGACTTTGTTTTTTGGGGCTCCAAAATCACTGCAGATTGTGATTGCAGCCATGAAATTAAAAGACGCTTACTCGTAGAATTTTGGATCACAGCCATTCTGACTGGTGTGAAATGGTACCTCATAGTGGTTTTGATTTGCATTTCTCTGATAATGAGTGATGTTGACCATCTTTTCATGTGTTTGTTAGCCATCTGTATGTCTTCTTTGGAGAAATGTCTATTTATTTCTTTGGCCCATTTTTTGATTGGGTCATTTATTTTTCTGGAATTGAGCTGTAGGATTGCTTGTATAATTTTGAGATTAGTTGTTTGTTGGTTGCTTCATTTGCTATTATTTTCTTCCATTCTGAAGGCTGTCTTTTCACTTGTTTATAGTTTCCTTTGTTGTGCAGAAGCTTTTAAGCTTAATTAGGTCCCATTTGTAATAAATGCTGGAGAGGGTGTGAAGAAAAGGGAACCCTCTTACACTGTTGGTGGGAATGCAAACTAATACAGCCACTATGGAGAACATGTGGAGATTCCTTGAAAAACTGGAAATAGAATTTCCTTATGACCCAGCAATCCCATTGCTGGGCATACACACTGAGGAAACCAGAACTGAAAGATACACATGTACCCCAATGTTCATCACAGCACTGTTTATAATAGCCAGGACATGGAAGCAACCTAGATGTCCACGAGCAGATGTATGGATAAGAAAGCTGTGGTACATATACACAATGGAGTATTACTCAGCCATTAAAAAGAATACATTTGAATCAGTTCTAATGAGGTGGATGAAACTGGAGCCTATTATACAGAGTGAAGTAAACCAGAAAGAAAAACACCAATACAGTATACTAATGCATATATATGGAATTTAGAAAGATGGTAACAATAACCCTGTATGCAAGACAGCAAAAGAGACACTGATGTATGTATAGAACAGTCTTTTGGACTCTGTAGGAGAGGGAGAGGGTGGGGAGATTTGGGAGAATGGCATTGAAACATGTATAATATCACATATGAAATGAGTCGCCAGTCCAGGTTCGATGCACGATACTGGATGCTTGGGGCTGGTGCACTGGGACGACCCAGAGGGATGGTATGGGAAGGGAGGAGGGAGGAGGGTTCAGGATGGGGAGCATGTGTATACCTGTGGTGGATTCATGTTGATATATGGCAAAACCAATACAATATTGTAAAGTTAAATAATTAAAAAAAAAAAAGCATTAGAAAAAAAAAAAAAGACGCTTACTCCTTGGAAGGAAAGTTATGACCAACCTAGACAGCATATTCAAAAGCAGAGACATTACTTTGCCAACAAAGTTCCATGTAGTCAAAGCTATGGTTTTTCCAGTAGTCATGTGTGGATGTGAGAGTTGGACTATAAAGAAGGCTGGGCGCTGAAGAATTGATGCTTTTGAACTGTGGTGTTGGAGAAGACTCTTGAGAGTCCCTTGGACTGCAAAGAGATCCAACCAATCCATTGTGAAGGAAATCAGTCCTGAATATTCATTGGAAGGACTGATCCTGAAGCTGAAACTCCAGTACTTTGGCCACCCAATGCAAAGAACTGGCTCATTTGAAAAGACCCTGATGCTGGGAAAGATGAGGTCAGGAGGAGCAGGGGACAACAGAGGATGAGATGGTTGGATGGTATCACCTATTCAATGGTCATGAGCTTCGGTAGACTCCAGGAGTTGGTGATGGACAGGGAGGCCTGGCGTGCTACAGTCCATGGGGTCGCAAAACTTTGGAGACAACTGAGCGACTGATCTGACTGACTGACTTATACAAAAGTGTTACTCTGAAATTCCAATTTAACAGGATGTCTCTTATGTTTACCTGTCGAACTAGGCAACCTTAGTTAGAGGGATAGGTGTGTGTCTAGTACATGGGGAGAGAGCTTTTACTCTTTGACCTAAGACATCTGTATCTTTAGGGTGAGCGTATGTCCCCTCTGCTGAAAGGTGATCCTACCAAGGAGAATAACATTGTGTTCATTAAAATGTTTAAAGATGTTCTAAGGCTATTTTGCACTCAAGTCTCCTTGGAATGGTGAAGTGCCTTATTATACTACATTACTATTGTAAGCATCAAGAAGGGATGGAGTGCAAGATGAAAATAATGCAGTAGTCTATATTAAAGCACATTTAAGTTTAAAATCATGGGATGAAACTTAATTAAGTGCCAGAAGGTATATTAACATAAATGTTGAGTTTGCAAACTTAAATACACAAAAGTGAAAATGTCTAGACACTAAAAGTTCCCTGGCAACATTAACTCACCTACATCATGCACCGTGCATAATAAAATTAACATTTAGCAGCCAGAAATGTCGTTTAGAGCACAAAATATGTGCAATTCAAGATCATTAACATTTTCCATATTTTCATACTTATTTCAAAGGTTCACTATTCTCATTAAACTAATGTAGAAAAAATTACTCAGTCTCAGAGTTAAAAATCATTTTAAAACATATTTGTTTATTTCACAGTGTTTCATTAGAGTCCTAATCAACCTGGGTTGCATTCTGTTATAGCAACACAGGAAAAAATCATTTTTACATCAAGAAAATGTTAAGTATAGTATAAATCTTCAGTGTACATGTCTTTAAATTATTGCAAACTTGCTCTCACTATAGATGTTATTCTAAAAATATATCTGTATGTATTATTCTAGTATAATTCCTGGTATTTTAATAAAACCTGGGGATTGTTTATAGCATGGTGAACCTGCCAACTTATTTCATCTCCCTGCACCTCAAATTCTTCCTCTGTAGAAGCAATCTAATAATAGTACTTGGTTCATAGTGGTGCCATGACAATTAAATCAGTTACTATCTGTAAAATGATGGCAGTGAAGAATGGTACGTGGCTATTGTTGTTGTTTAGTTGCTAAGCAGTGTTGGACTCTTTTGGGACCATGTGATAACTACAGCCTGCCAGGCTCCTCTGTTCATGGGATTTCCCAGGCAATAATACTGGAGAGGGTTGCCATTTCCTTCTCCACGGGATCTTCCTGACCCAGGGATCAAACCTGTGTCTCCTGCATTGCCAGGTGAATTCTTTATAAAGAGCTAAAACATCATAGTGTTTATAAATAGCAAGATTCCAGATAAATAGGTACAAGGAGATTTTATATCACCATTCTTAGACTTCTACAGTAAAAATACTAAGACAACTGAAAGAATGTTAGTGAGTCTATAATATTTCAACATTTAAAGGCATCCTTTAAGCTTACAGTTTAGAGCAAAATAAATCTGTTGATTGTTCAGGCTAAAAAAAAAAATTCTCTAATGAGTGTTCTTGACTAGTAAAATATGAAAAAACTATTCAAATTTATTAGTAAAAATTGGGGGAAAAGCCATGAAAATTAGTTGTTTTTGCAGGTGTATGATAGAATATAAACTGAATCAGACTGGCAATAGCAAGTGCTGGTAAGAGTCTGCAGCCAAAGGAATCATCAAAGGTTGCTGGTATGAATGTCAATTGCTACAACCATTTGGAACAACTGTTTGGCAACTGTTGCCTCCTAAATTTGACACAGCTACATCCTGTAATTTTGCAATTCCAGAAATGCATGTACTTGTGCACCCAAAGAAATTACAGGGTGATCACAGCAGCAGTACTCAGCATAGCTAAGAACTGGAAACCACCCAAATTTCTGTCCACAGTAGAACTAATTGGACAAATTGTGGAATAGTCATACAATGAATTCCTGTAGAGAAATGAGAATTAAGGTGTGACAGCAGTGCTCACAACATGGATGATCTTCACGATGTTTAGCAAACTGTATAACAAAAGAGCATACATAGTGTGAATCCCATAATAAGAAGCTTAATATGGGGAAATTTAGTGTAGTGTGTTTTAAATGAAAATATTTCTTTTCCTGGATGTTGGTTACCACATGATGATTCATTGAGATGAAATCTTATCATTTGACCACTCTTCTGTATATATTACACTTCAGTTAAAATAATTTTTTAATTCAGAAAAGGATTTTAATTGGAGATGCAAAAAAGTACTGTGACCTCTATTGTTAATATGTCTAGTTCCCTGTGTTGTTGTTGTTTAGTCGCTAAGTAGTGTCTGACTCTTTGCAACCCCAAGAACTGCAGAACGCCAGGCTTCCCTGTACACCGCTATCTCCCAGAGATGCTCAAACTCATGTCCATTGAGTCAGGGACGCTATCTAACCATCTTACCTTTGTTGCCCCGCTCTCCAGTCCTACCCTCAGTCTTTGCCAGCATCAGGGTCATTTCCACAGTGTTGGCTCTTTTCATCAGGTGGCCAAAGTTGATTTCCTTTAGGACTGACTGGTTTAATCTCCTCTCCAAGGGAGTCTTAAGATTCCCCAGCACCATAGTTCAAAAGCATCAGTTCTTCAGTGCTCAACCTTCTTAATGATATAATTCTCACATCTGTACACAACTATTGGAAAAAGTATAGCTTTAACTCTATAGACCTTTGTCAGCAAAGTGATGTCTCTGCTTTTTAATATGCTGTCGAGGTATGTCATAGCTTTCCTTCCAAGGAGAAAGCATCATTTAATTTCATGGCTGCTGTCACTAGCCACAGTGATTTTGGAGCCCAAGAAAATAAAATCTGTCACTGTTTCCACTTTTTCCCCTTATATTTACCATGATATGATGGGACTGGATGCCATGATCTTAGTTTTTGAATGTTGTTTTAAGCTACCTTTTCCACTCTCCTTTTTCACTAGACCCCTATAGGATGCTTAAAAACAACAACAACAACATCCATTTAGGAAAGAACAAAATGATCCTAATTGACATCTTTGCCATACCAATTTGTCAAAATAATTCATTAGAAGTGGAAGAAAGATATGTAGTGCATTGATGAGAAATATAGGGTCTTCCCTGGTGGCTCAGAATCTGCCTGCAATGCAGGAGACCTGGGTTTGACCCCTGGGTTGGGAAGATCCCCTGGGGAAGGGAACGGCTACCCACTCCAGTATTCTTGCCTGTAGAATTCCATGGACAGACCATGGGTTTGCAATGAGTTGGACATGACTCAGCAACTACGAATGAGGTAAGTCTAATTTTTAAATACTTTCAGTTTTAGAATGATCCAAAGGTGAATCAGAATGGAGACTTGAAAACTGCAATTGGAAAGAGAGAAACTTGGGAATGGACCATTAGAGGTCATGACATTTAGAACAAGGGCAGGACAGACATAAGAAGCTGAGCTCAAGCTGCTCCTTTGGGAAACCAAGGCAACAGCAGAGCTTCTAAGGATATCTCAGAGCTGTGCTGCAATGTCTTCCATTCTAAGTGTATTTCATTTAATATTACACTGTATAGTCAGGAAAATATTGTTAATAGAAGCACATAACTTGTATTAGTGAAAATTTGGGCTTCTCGGGTGGCACTACTGGTAAAGCACCTGCCTACCAATGTAGAATTCATGGGTTAGATCTCTGAGTCAGGGAGATCTGGAGGAGAGCACGACAACCCACTCCAGTGTTCTTGCCTGGACAGAGGAGCCTGGTGAACTATATCCACGGGAGTTGCAAAGAGCTGGACATGACCTAGTGACTGAGCATGAACATCTTGATATATACACAACTGTTCAATAATTGTTAATGATAGAAAACGATGGAAAATACATGCTGACCTCAGCGAAGGCAGTCTACTCTTTTGAGAAATGTGCCGACAACACTTGGTTTGCACACTAAAACACACTTGTTTCATACGCTTTACTGGTGTTGTGTATTTAATCCAAGATAATAAAACCTTGAGGAAGGAAGTTTGTTAATGATGGAAGGAAGTTAATGATGCAACTTCACCCAGAAGTTACAGTGACATTTGCCTTACCGCTCATGTGATTGAGGGGAAAAGGATAGAGGGTTTTTTTGTTTTGTTTTGTTTTGTTTTTTACTTTAAAAATTGAGTCTTTAGATTAACTTGGACACCTAAGTTTTTCAGAAAGGGGTGCCTGATAGATTTAGAAATACATCTCATGAAATACTTCATACAAAAGAGAAGTTGATATATTTTGGTCCTACAAACTTATTTTATCATTCAATATTGATATTAAACAAACAAAACAATTACGAATTACGGGCTTCATTATTTCTAGTAAATGAAAACATCAGTGTCTTCTGGAATAAAGATTGTATGATAGAAAACCTTCAATATTAACTTCTCTTTTCTTGAATATTTAAAGGGCAATATTTCCTTGTTGTTGTTTAGTTGCTAAGTCCTGTCCAACTCTTTGCAACCCCATGAACTACAGCATGTCAGGCTTCTCTGTCCTTCACTCTCTCCCAGAATTTGCTCAATTTGCTCTTGTCCATTGAGTTGGTGATGCCATCCAACCATCTCATCCTCTATCGTCCCCTTCTCCTTCTGCCTTCAGTCTTTCTCAGTGTCAGGGTCTTTTCCAATGAGTCGGCTCTTTGCATTAGGTGACCAAAGTACTGGAGCTTCCACTTGAGCATCAGTCCTTCCCATGAAAATTCAGGGTTGATTTCCTTTAGGATGGACTGTTTTGATCTCCTTGCAGTCCAAGAGACTCTTAAAAGTCTTCTCCAGCACCACACTTTAAACGCATCAATTTTTGGTGCTCAGCCTTCTTTACAGTCCAACTCTCATATCTGTACATGAGTACTGAAAAAATCTTGGCTTTGACTCAATGGACTTTTATTTGTAAAGTGGTATCTCTGCTTTTTAATACACTGTCTAGGTCGGTCATAGCTTTTCTTCCAAGGAGCTAGCAATATTTCTAGGTTAACAGAAAAAAATACTTTTACTTTGTTAACCCCAAAAGCTATTGTCCTTTGAACACCAAGAATCTTGGGCTATAGACCTTAATTACTTAGCTCCAGAAATTCTAAACAAAACAGTTTCAGATACCAAAGGAGACTGAATCTCCAGCTCCAGACATTGCATTTTGTTAAAAATACATGAAATATGGAGCTGAGCATTGGTGACCAATTTCTTTAAATGAGCTGTGAACTGTACTGGAAAAAAAAAAGACACATATTTATTGAGTTCCCAAGCTAGATTATTCAATGGAGATTTATTCCTGCTAGAATATCATAATGGAAAATAGCCAGGCTAAATTAGGAAAATTCATGCTGCTGCACAACTCATTTATTCAATAATCATTTATCTCTTTAGAAAAAAGTATTTACATAGTGAGATAATTTGACTTAGGTTATAAGACTTCCTTCTTTCCATTTTCCTTTTTATTTATACACCTGATATACCAGCTTCTGTTATTTAAACTCTTATATATTTGAATTTCTCCTATCATTCCTGCATTAAATATTAGGTACAAAGCAATTCCACTGTTTACCCTATACATATCAGCCTCATTGACATCCTAGTAGAATCACTTGAAAATCCTCAAGCTATTGTAGCTTATTTGTGTATTAAGGTACACATAAAGTGCTGGAAGGAAGACCTGGTGCCCTGAGTTCAGCAGAAGATGGTTCCTGTTAATGCAGTTCTCCCAAACAGCATTCCCACCACTGAATTACTGCTCCCAAATGAGCCTGTCACTGGACCCTCTGGTGTCAACAAACATTGATTAAAAATGGAAACTCAGACTTATGATCATATCCTCCATGCTTTTTTTTTTAATTTGGCATTGAATTTTAAATCATATTTAAGTGAGGAAAATAAACATATTTGAAATATAAAGAGCACACAGTACTGAAAAAACCCTTGGTCTTAAAACTAATTTCAGGGTATAGGTTCCTTCCCAAAACAAAATAAATTAAAAAAAAATTAGACTCTGTATTATTTAAATAATCAAAAATTATACTTTTTTCAAGTCTGAGTTTTCTGGAGACTTAAAAAAATAAGAATATATTATATTGAATTGTATCAACCCATTAAATGAGGTGGGTCCAATTTGATTCTGATGAAAAACAAATAGAAATTAGATCTATTGTTAAAAAAATGAAAATCCAGGTGGATTTATGATCTCTAAAAAATTATAAAGAGTATTAGAAAAAATACAGGATAAAATAGTTTTATAATTTTGAGCAAAGTCTTCTTTAGCAAGAACCAAAATCCAGACACCACACATCCTTGCTACTCACCATATAGACTGTAGACCAGTGGTGTGCACATCTCCTGGGAGCTTATTAGAAATATAGAGTCTCAGGCTTCACCCCAGGACCTGTGCTTCAACTGAGCCCCCAAGTGATCTGTATGCACAGTACTCACTGCTTGTCAACTCAGTCTGTATATTGGCATCGCCTGGGGGACTGTGCTCCACGGTCACCCCAAACAAGTGAACTTGAACCTGTGCTTGGGGGGTAAGGGGCAGGCTGCAAGTCTCATTATGAAGGCTCCACCATGATCGTAATCTGTAGCATGAACTGAGAATCCCTGCTCTTGAGAAAAACATGAATAATGGACTCACTGATGCTTGAATAAACTTAAAAGGAGGAAGGAAGATGGTGACAAAATATTTGTAACGTATGTATAACAGAGCACTGATTTTCATAAAATGCAAAGGAATTCTTTAAATGAATGATGCAAAGGCTCATAGCCCAGTCAGCATAACTAGTCGCTGATCAGGTTCTGAGCCTTCACAGAGGAGTAAACACAAGTCCCTAACAAACTTCTAACAGATGTCAGCCTCCTTAGTCATGAGGAAGCTCTGACTTTATACAATAGTGATATCCTGTATTCTCCCAAACTGACGGGCTAAAATGGAAAGAATTGATGGCATCCTTTATTGCTTTCCAGGTGGCACTAGTGGTAAAGGATCCACCTGCCAATGCAGAAGACATGGGTTCAATTCCTGGGTCAGGAAGATCCCCTGGAGAAGGAAATGGCAACCTACTCCAGTATGCTTGCCTGGGAAATTCCATGGACAGAGGATCCTGCCAGAGTACAGTCCATGGGGTTGCAAAGAGTTGGACACAACTGAGCACACAGCACATCCTTTGTTGGGAAGGGGACAAGAAAGTGGGAACTCTCACAATACGGATGGGAAGAGAACCAGTATCTCCCTTTCAGAAGGCAAATGGACAAGACCTTCCCATATTTTAAGTGTTCAGATGATGAGTAACAACAATTACCTCTTGGGATCTTTACAACTCCAAATATTCATACAGTTGTATAATGTGTATCTGGGATGGAGGAAAAAAATTGAGGCAAACCCACATGTTCATCACTAATGTTAATTATGGCAAAACTGTACTATGGCCATCTGGATGTCTTCCTTGGAGAAATGTCTGTTTAGGTCTTCTACCATTTTTTTTTTTTTAATTGGGTTGTTTGCTTTTTTGATATTGAGCTGCATGAACTGCTTGTATATTTTGGAGATTAATCTGTCAGTTGCTTCGTTCTCAAATATTTTTTCCCACTCTGAGGGTTGTCTTTTCATCTTGTTTACAGTCTCCTTTGCTATGCAAAAGCTTTTAAGATTCACTAGGTCCTACTTCTTTATTTTTGTTTTCATTACTCTAGGAAGTGAGTCATGGAAGATAACTAGAGCCTACTATATAGCACAGGGAACTCTACTCCATGCTCTGTGGTGACCTACATGGGAGGGAAATCCAGAGGGGAGGGGATATATGCATACATATGGCTGATTCACTTTACCATCCAGCAGAAACTAGCACAGCATTGTAGAGCAACAATACCCCAAGGGCTGGGCAGTGGGGACTGTACTGTGGGAAACTCTTTAGTAATTAAGGGAATGTATAAGTCTAATGTTACTGACACAGAAAGATATTTATGACAAATCATTGAATTAAGAGAGCAATTTATAAATTTCACATTTCTCTTTTTATTTCACATTTCTCTTTTTCTTTCTGCATTCTGTTTACACATGGTATCCATAGATGGAAAGTCTGGCGGAATACTTACCAAATTGTTATTATCCATGTCTTCTGCAGTGGAAGGTGAAATGGTGGGCCAGGTACCCTCATTCCCAACATTTACACCACGGTCTGTCTGATTGCTAGCCTGCCTTTAATACCTCTGTACTTAAAAATACATCTACATTATTGCTTAGATAGTTGATTACTCAGAAGTAGCTTGTACACATGGCTGGAGAAGGTGATGCAGGAGACTGGGGTTTGATCCCTGGATCGGGAAAATCTGAGTGGCATGTCTAAGGTCAAAGAAGTGAAATTAAACCACAAAAAATACATGAGGTAGCAGATATTCTCATGGAGAGACTGAGGCCAGCAAGTTTAAGCTGCATCACAGCAGAGTGGGACTGGGGTTAGAGTGTTGGGGAGAGATAGGTGTGCAAAACTCATGTGAGTTACCCCCTACAGAGTACTCATCAGCCTTGAAACTAGTCATAATGCCCACTTTAATAATAGCATGAATTTTTAAGAATTATTCGGGGATCATATATGTTTTATTTTTTCCAATAATCTTGTTATTTTTTTTTTTTTTTTGATCACACCATGAGGCTTGTGGGATCTTAATTTCCTGACCAGGGATCGAACCCATGCCCCTCACCACATTGGAAGTCTGGAGTCTTAAACACTGGACCTTCAGGGAAGTCCAATAGTATAAATTTTAAAACATCAGTGATTTCCAGGGTGTGGGGTTGGGAGAAAGATCTGACCGCAAAGAGGCATGAAGAAAATTCTTTCCATGATAAGAATATTCTATATCTCAGTTTTGAGGGGGGGGGGGTGGTTACATGACTAAGCATTTGTCAAAATTCCTAGAGCTATACTATTTACAAAGAGGAAATTGAAATCAATGTACTTGGCTTTAGAAATAAAATACCGAGACAGCAAAAGAGACAGTGATGTATAGAACAATCTTATGGACTCTGTGGGAGAGGGAGAGGGTGGGAAGATTTGAGAGAATGGCATTGAAACATGTAAAATATCACGTATGAAACGAGATGCCAGTCCAGGTTCGATGCACGATACTGGATGCTTGGGGCTAGTGCACTGGGACGACCCAGAGGGATGGTATGGGGAGGGAGAAAGGAGGAGGGTTTAGGATCGGGAACACATGTATACCTGCGGTGGATTCATTTTGATATTTGGCAAAACTAAGACAATTATGTAAAGTTTAAAAATTAAATAAAATTAAAAATAATAAAAACAACAACAGCAACAACAAAACTTCTACCTCATAGTTCAATATCTACTTAGTAAGTTGATATAACCTGAAAGGATTGAATGTTAATATTTTATACTATAAAACTTATTTTAAAAACAGTATGCCTAAATTCAGGCTTCCCTCATAGCTCAGTTGGTAAAGAGTCTGCCTGTAATGCAGGAGACCCCGGTTTGATTCCTGAGTCAGGACGATCCCCTGGAGAAAGGCTCATTATTACATTATTAGTGAAATTCCCCAGTGATTAGAACTCTGTGCTTCCACTGCAGGGGGCATGGGTTTGATCTCTGGTTGGGAAACTAAGATCCTGCAAGCCATGTGGTATGGCAAAAAAACACAAACAGATGTAATAACATTATTGGGAAAAATACCAAAAATATATGTACATGAAGATACAGAGGTCTTTGGATTTTCTCATTATTGACAGATGTAACAGTTTTTTTGATACTAGTTCCTGGAGACACTTGGCAAACTAAGTCTCAATATAAACAGAAATATGAATAATAATATGTATTGTATTTTTAAAATATGTTCTTCTGTATTAGCAAGGCAGTGTGGACTTAGGAAAGGATGTTATAAATAGAAACGCAATCATTGAATTTTTACTTTGTTTAAATTTATAGAGACTGAAATTGCATTTTCCTGGATAACGGTGTCTCAAGGATCACTAAAATGTAATTTAAACTTCAGATGACACCAAAATTAAACCAGGTACCAGGTATTTTGGCTTAAAATCATTTGTGAACACTGACAGTGGGCATTCTTGTAAAAATCTTGTTAATATCACTGTCCTGACTTTCATTCTCTTAAATAAACAATTTGTCCATGAATAGCCCATTTTATTATGTAAATGTGCAGTGATTTCCATCAATAGACACAGGTCACCTCAAGTGCTAGAGGTCTCGTACTTGCAGATTTTATGTTTATCTTTTATGAAGTTTATTGCTAAACTCTAAGAGCTCTGGAAAAATTAAAATATTTCCCCAAGGAAGTTCTAAGGTCGGAGCATATTTCTGTTGCGCCTTTCTGGATGATGATGCATTCAAAACCAAAACCACCAGAAGTTGCTTATGGGGCTTCCAAAAGAATGATTCTTTAGGAGTGATTTGACTTGGGGTCCTCACATCCTCTGTGGATGAATACAGCAGCCATTTCCCCTGTGTTATCTAGGGCAGACAGACAAAGTCATTATTTCCAAGACAGCAGGACAAGCCCTATCCCAAGTGACTGTTAATCCCCTGTAACCTGCACTGCACAGGAGCTCTTTACTGCCAGAACATCAAGCCAACTTCAAGGGCAAGGGCACTTGAGAATGACAGATGAGCTTCTGGGAAGGCTGACTTAGCTCAGTGGGGAGCTGGCTTAAATACCAAGAGGCAACGCAGAAATACAGATTTCCCCAGATGAAAAGTGATTCTTCTATCTTCGTTGTGAAGGAGACAAAGAGCTATAGGGTCACAGACATTAGCACTAGAGATTTTTATAGCTCAGTTGAATAAAAAATGTCATAGAGAGATCAGATCACATTATTAGTTCTGGAGAAAGAAAAAAAGACGGAAAGTATAAGTGAGACTGCCTTCAGGATGAAATAAGAAGTGATACAAAGAGAGCTGAGTTACTCCTAAACTTTTCATGTGATGGTCGGGGAATAAACATAGAAACCAATGAATCAGTTCATATATATCAATGCATACATATGTATGTATGTATGTGTGTGTGTGTATATATATATATATAATCCCACTGACAGAACTTATAATTGAAAGGTACTCCTCAGATCTTTATTCTTTGATGAAGTACTTTTTATTGTTGTTGTTCTATCACTAAGTCATATCTGACTCTTTGTGACCCCACGGACTGCAGCATGCCAGGCTTCCCTGTCCCTCACTGTCTCCCGGAGCTTGCTCAAACTCACGTCCATATTACTTGTGTCACTGAGTTGGTGATACCATCCAACCATCTCATGCTCTGTTGCCCGCTTCTTCTGCCTTCAATCTTTCCCAGCATCCTGGTCTTTTCCGACGAGTTGGCTCTTTGTATCAGGTGGCCAAAGAATTGGAGCCTCAGCATCAGTCCTTCCAAAGAGCAGTCAGGGTTGATTTCCTTTAGGATAGACTGGTTTGATCTGCTTGCTGTCCAGGTCACTCTCAAGAGTCTTCTTCAGCATCACAGTTTGAAAGCATCAATTTTTTTGTGCTCAAGTCTTCTTTACAGACTGACTCTCAAATCCATACATGAGACTTATAGAGAAGAGCGTGAGGACTTGTATTTTGAAAAGCAAGCTGAGTTTGAGAAAAGTTTACTCATAATAAATGAACAGCCACAGGGAGGCATCTTTAGTCTGGCATAATGAAGAGAGAGCTGGCTCAGACAGCAGCTTCTGACAGGTCTGAACTGAAGTCCTGGTCTCAGTCCTGTCAATACTGGTACCAAGTCTGGGTTTGACTTGGGGGCTGTCATGAGGGTATGGTGGCCATGGACCCCCCCCCCCCACAAAGCTAGTATCTGAGCTGCTGCTTACACTCCCACCCATGAGAGGCAACTAAATCCAAATGGAACACATGTGACCAGGTTGGCAAGAGCTAAACCCCATCGACGTTCCCTAATGGATGGCTTTCCTATGGAAGTTGCCTTGGTTCCTAGATGAGTCAAGTGCATGCAGACAAGAAGCAGATTGCGGTTGCCAGGAGTCAGGGGTGCAGGACAGGGAGGTTCAGTTTTGAAAGATGAAAAGTATTTCTGGATGTGGTAATGGTTGCACAGCCGTGTGAGTGTATTTAATCCCAATGAATGGTACTTTTAAAAATGGTTAAGATGGTAAATGTTATGTTATGTGTATTTTACCACAATTTGAAAAAAAACTGCTGAAGTTGAGTTGAAAAGTCTATAAAGCCCTGTGATTTAAATGAAGACTCTTACTTTTTAAAAAATTTATAGAAGTATATTTTATGTTGAAGCTGAAACTCCAATATTTTGGCCACCTGATGTGAAGAGCTGACTTATTTGAAAAGACCCTGATGCTGGGAAATATTGAGGGCAGGAGAAGGGGACGACAGAAGATGAAATGGTTGGATGGCATCACCGACTCAATGGACATGGTTTGGGTGGACTGTGGGAGCTGGTGATGGACAGGGAGGCCTGGTGTGCTGCAGTTCATGGGGTTGCAAAGAATTGGTCATGACTGAGGGACTGAATTGAACTGAACTGATTATGTTATAGGCGTACAACAACGTGAATCACTATTTTCAAGGTCACACTCTATAGTTATAAAATATTGACTATAGTCCCTGTGTCATACAATATATCCTGGTAGCTTATTTTGTACACAGTAGTTTCTCTTAACCCCTGACCCCATGTTGCCCCTCGCCCTTCCCTGTCCCCACTGGTAACTACTGATTTGTTCTCTAGTAATCAGTAGTTTGTTTCTATATCTGTCAGTCTGTTTCTTTTTTGTTTTATTGACTCAGTTCAGTCACTCAGTCATGTCCAACTCTGTGTGACCCCATGGACTGCAGCATGCCAGGCCTCCCTGTCCATCACCAACTGCTGGAGCTTCCTCAAACTCATGTCCATCAAGTCAGCGATGCCATCCAACCATCTCATCCTCTGTCATCCCCTTCTCCTCCTCTGTCATCCCCTTCTCCTCCAGCCTTCAATCTTTCCCAGCATCAGGGTCTTGACTAGTTCGTTTAATGTTTTAGATTTCACATGTAGGTGATATCATACAGGATTTCCTTTCTCTTTTGGACTTACTCCATTAGCATAATATTCTCTAAGTCCATCCCTGATGTTGTAAAAGGCAAGATTTCATTCTTTTTTAAGGCTGAATAATATTCCACTGTATATATGTATCACGTCTTCTTAATCTATTCATCTGTTAATGGACACTTAGGTTGCTTCCGTATCTTGGCTATTGTAATTAATGCTGCTGTGAGCATTGAGGTGTATGTATCTTTCAGAATTAGCATTGTCATTTTTTTCAGATATATACCTAGGAGTGGAATTTTTGGGTCATATGGCAGTTCTATTTTTAGTTTTCTGAGAAACCTCCATACTGTCTCCACAGTGGCTGCAACAATTTACATTCCTACTAGCACTGTAGGAGGGTTCCCCTTTCTCCATGTCCTCGCCAACACTTGCTTTACTGTTCTTTTTGCTGATAACCATTCTTACAGATGTGAGGTGCTTTGTCATTGTGATTTAGATTTTCATTTCCCTAATGATTAAAAAAAAAAAAAAGCCATGCCATGTGGGGCCACCCAAGACGGACAGGTCATGGTGGAGAGGTCTGACAGAATGTGGTCCACTGGAGAAGGGAATGGCAAATCACTTCACTATTCTTGCCTTGAGAACCCCATGAACAGTATGAAAAGGCAAAATGATAGGATACTGAAAGGAACTCACCAGGTCAGTATATGATCAGTATGCTACAGGAGATCAGTGGAGAAATAACTCCAGAAAGAATGAAGGGATGGATCCAAACCAAAATCAATACCCAGTTGTGGATATGACTGGTGATAGAGGCAAGGTCCAATGCTGTAAAGAGCAATATTGCATAGGAACCTGGAATGTTAGGTCCATGAATCAAAGCAAATTGGAAGTGATAAAACAGGAGATGGCAAGAGTGAATGTCGACATTCTAGGAATCAGCGAACTAAAACGGACTGGAATGGGTGAATTTAACTCAGATGACCATTATATCTACTACTGTGGGCAGGAATCCCTAAGAAGAAATGGAGTAGCCATCATAGTCAACAAAAGAGTCCAAAATGCAGTACTTGGATGCAATCTAAAAAATGACTGAATGATCTCTGTTTGTTTCCAAGGCAAACCATTCAATATCACGGTGATCCAAGCCTACGTCCCAACCAGTAATGCTGAAGAAGCTGAAGTTGAATGGTTCTATGAAGACCTACAAGACCTTTTAGAACTAATACCCAAAAAAGATGTCCTTTTCATTATAGGGGACTGGAATGCAAAAGTAGGAAGTCAAGAAACACCTGGAATAACAGGCAAATTTGGCCTTGGAGTACACAATGAAGCAGAGCAAAGGCTAATAGAGTTTAGCCAAGAGAATGTACTGGTCATAGCAAGCACCCTCTTCCAACAACACAAGAGAAGACTCTACGCATGGACATCACCAGATGGTCAACACCGAAATCAGATTGATTATATTCTTTGCAGCCAAAGATGGAGAAGCTCTATACAGTCAGCAAAACAAGACCAGGAACTGACTGTGGCTCAGATCATGAACTCCTTATTACCAAATTCAGACTTAAATTGAAGAAAGTAGGGAAAACCACTAGACCATTCAGGTATGACCTAAATCAAATCCCTTATGATTATACAGTGGAAGTGAGAAATAGATTTAAGGGACTAGATCTGATAGATAGAGTGTCTGATGAACTATGGACTGAGGTTTGTGACATCATATAGGAGACAGGGATCAAGATCATCCACAAGAAAAAGAAATGCAAAAAAGCAACATGGTTGTCTGGGGAGGCCTTACAAAAAGCTGTGAAAAGAAGAGAAGCGAAAAGCAAAGGAGAAAAGGAAAGATATAAGCATCTGAATGCAGAGTTTCAAAGAATAGCAAGGAGAGATAAGAAAGCCTTCCTCAGCGATCAGTGCAAAGAAATAGAGGAGAACAACAGAATTGGAAAGACTGGAGATCTCTTCAAGAAAATTAGAGATACCAAGGGAACATTTCATGCAAAGATGAGCTCGATAAAGGACAGATATAGTATGGACCTAACAGAAGCAGAAGATATTAAGAAGAGGTGGCAAGAATACACAGAAGAACTATACAAAAAAGATCTTCATGACCCAGGTAATCATAATGGTGTGATCACTCACCTAGAGCCAGACATCCTGGAATGTGAAGTCAAGTGGGCTTTAGAAAGCATCACTACAAACAAAGCAAGTGGAGGTGATGGAATTCCAGTTGAGCTCTTTCAAATACGGAAAGATGATGCTGTCAAAGTGCTGCACTCAATATGCCAGCAAATTTGGAAAACTCAGCAGCGGCCACAAGACTGGAAAAGGTCAGTTTTCATTCCAATCCCAAAGAAATGCAATGCCAAAGAATGCTCAAACTACCACACAATTGTACTCATCTCACACACTAGTAAAGTAATGCTCAAAATTGTCCAAGCCAGGCTTCAGCAATACGTGAACCGCGAACTTCCAGATTTTCAGGCTGATATTAGAAAAGGCAGAGGAACCAGAGATCAAATTGCCAACATCCGCTGGATCATCAGAAAAGCAAGAGAGTTCCAGAAAAACATCTATTTCTGCTTTATTGACTATGCCAAAGCCTTGCCTGTGTGGATCACAATAAACTGTGGAGAATTCTGAAAGAGATGGGAATACCAGACCACTTGACCTGCCTCTTGAGAAACCTATTTGCAGGTCAGGAAGCAACAGTTAGAACTGGACATGGAACAACAGACTGGTTCCAAATAGGAAAAGGAGTACGTTAAGGCTGTATATTATCACCCTGCTTATTTAACTTACATGCAGAGTACATCATGAGAAACGCTGGGCTGGAAGAAACACAAGCTGGAATCAAGATTCCTGGGAGAAATATCAATAACCTCAGATATGCAGATGATACCACCCTTATGGCAGAAAATGAAGAGGAACTCAAAAACCTCTTGATGAAAGTGAAAGAGGAGAGTGAAAAAGTTGGCTTAAAGCTCAACACTCATAAAAGCAAGATCATGGCATCTGGTCCTATCACTTCATGGGAAATAGATGGGGAAACAGTGGAAACAGTGTCAGACTTAATTTTTTGGGGCTCCGAAATCACTGCACATGGTGATTGCAGCCATGAAATTAAAAGATGCTTACTCCTTGGAAGCAAAGTTACGACCAACTTAGATAGCATGTTAAAAGCAGAGATATTACTTTGCCAACAAAGGTCCGTCTATTCAAGGCTATGGTTTTTCCAGTGGTCATGTATGGATGTGAGAATTGGACTGTGAAGAAAGCTGAGCACTGAAAAATTGATGCTTTTGAACTGTGGTGTTGGAGAAGACTCTTGAGAGTCCCTTGGACTGCATGGAGATCCAATCAGTCCATCCTAAAGGAAACCAATCCATGGTGTTCTTTGGAAGGACTGATGCTGAGGCTGAAACTCCAATCCTTTGGCCACCTCATGCGAAGAGTTGACTCATTGGAAAAGACTCTGATGCTGGAGGGATTGGGGGCAGGAGGAGAAGGGGATGACAAGGATGAGATGGCTGGATGGCATCACTGACTTGATGCACATGAGTTTGGGTGAACTCCTGGAGTTGGTGATGGACAGGGAGGCCTGGCGTGCTGTGATTCATGGGGTCACAAAGAGTCAAACACGACTGAGTGACTGACCTAAACTGAATGATAAAAAAAGGAAGAAGTAAAAATGTCAACAATTTGCAGATGATATCATACTATATATAGAAAATCCTAAAAGTGCTACCAGAAAGCTACTAGAGCTCATCAGTGACTTCAGTAAAACCTCAGGATACAAAGTTAATATACAGAAATCTGTTGCACTTCTTATACATTAACAGCAAACTGTCTGAAAGAGAAATTAACACATTTTTGACTGGAGACATATTACAGCCAGTCACTACTTTCTGCAAAAATCCCCTGGTCAATAATGTGTTAAGGAAACAATCCCATTTTGCATTCCATCAAAAAAAGACCAGTATTCAGAAAACTATGAGATGCAGATGAAAGAAACTGAAGATGACACAAACAGATGGAAAGATACACCAGGTTATGGATAGGAAGAATTAATATTGTTAAAATGACCATATTATCCTAGGTAATCTATAGATTCAGTGCACTCCCTAGAAAATTTCACAAAATTGAAGCCTCCTACTTTTTTTTTTCTTTTTATATCAGTTTTTATTTGTTGCTATACAATGTTGTTAGTTTCTACTGTACAGAAAATGAATTAGCCATACATATCCATATATATCCCTTCATTTTCTGGACTTCTTTCCCATTCATGTCACCACAGTACATTAAGTAGGGTTTCCTGTGCAATATAGTAGATTCTCATTAGTTACCTATTTTATACATAGTATCCATGTGTCAATCCCAATCTTCCAATTCGTCCCAACCCCTGCTCCCTCTTGCTATCCATATATTTGTTCTCTACATCTGTGTTTCTATTTATGCTTTGCAAATAAGGTCACTTATACCATTTTTCTAGATTCCATATGTATGTTAATATGCAATATGTTTTTCTCTTCTGATTTACTTCACTCAGTATAACATTCTCTAGGTCCATCCATGTTGCTATAAATGGCATTATTTCATTCTTTTTAATGGATGAGGAATATTCCGTTATATAGATGTACCGTTTCTTTATCCATTCCTCTGTTGATGGGCACTTAGGTTGGTTCCATGTCTTGGCTATTGTAGACAGTGCTTCTATGAACATTGGGGTACATGTATCTTTTTGAATTATGGTTTTCTCAATTGGTGCTAGTGGTAAAGAAGCCACCTGCCAATGCAGGAGACATAAGAGATATGGGTTCAATCCCTGGGTAGCGGAGATCCCCTGGAGAAGGGAATGGCAACGTACTCCAGCCAGTATTCTTGCTTGGAAAATCCTATGGACAGAGGAGCCTGGCAGGTTATAATCCATAGTGTCACAAAGAGTCGGACACAACTGAAGCAACTTAGTATGTGTGCTGGGTATATACCCAGGAGAGGGATTGCTGGATCATATGAAGCCTCCTACTTTTAACACACTTTTAAGGAATTCATTTGTTCAAAACAAACCTTGTTGAACTTCACAAAATATGTGTGAAGGAAACAGGAAAGAAAGAGATCTGGCTGGGAGCTACCCCCAGAAAGCAGTTCTCACCCAGGTTGCTGTATTAGACGGATGCTGGAGGTCAGAGGCAGCAGCAATTATGGGCTCTGCAGTCATCTTTCAGGAGGAAGAAATCCTGTTGTTGTTTTATCAACATTGTTTCCTTCCAGCTAGCATAGATGTTGGAACATGGTCAGGTCTCAATAAAATTTTGCTATATGAATAAGTAGATTTGTCCTATGGTGGAACATGGCTCTGTTAAGGGCCTGCAATTTTCTAATCTAATCACGTTAGAAAGGACCTGTGTCCTGTGGAGATGTGGGACTAAATCGCTCTGTTTCTGTGAGACTCGTTTCATCATCCACAGAATGTCCACCCTCCACGACCACTCTCAAGGTTGTCACATTATATGTGTGTGTGTGGGTCTGTGTGTTTCTGGGCACATATAAAGATGCATTTAAGACATCTAGAAAACCCAGAAAACCTCTCCACAAAGGTGATGGTGGTGGTTTAGTCACTATGTTGTGTCCGACTCTTTGTGAGCCTGTGGACTGCAGCCCACCAGGCTCCTCTGTCCGTGGGATTCTCCAGACAAGAATACTGGAGTGGGTTGCCATTTCCTCCTCCAGGGGATCTTCCCAACCCAGGGATCGAACCCACATCTCAAACCCAAGTCTCTTTGATTTTAGGCAGATTCTTTATAGCTGAGCCTCCAGGTAATCCCTGGTTCCGTGTCCTTATGAATATACATTTGAAACATATACTTTAAATAATGTATTATAAGGACATTATGCCTCCTTAGGGCTTCCTGGTGGCTCAGATAGTAAAGAATCTGCCTGCAATGCAGGAGACCTGGGTTCCATCCCTGGGCCTCAATAGACATACACCTCATTTCACACATTATAGGTACTGAATACATAGTGAGTACTATTATTTCTTCCTGTTGCTATTGTAACAAGCTTATTTTAAACCAGTGTGATATAGATCTTGTCTCGTTCTTTTTGTTTATTGGAGTTTTTTTTTTTTTTTTTTTAATAATGTTGTGTTAGTTTCTGCTGTTCCGTGAAGCGAATCAGCTATATGTATACATACATATTGTCCTTCTTGGACCTCCGTTCCCTGCCCCCCAACCATTCCACCCCTCACATTCCACCCCTCACAGAAACCAAGCTGAGCTCCGTGCTATACAGCAAGTTTCCGGTAGCTATTTTGCACGTGGTAGTCTATATATGTTAATGCTCCGCTCCCAGTTTATCCCAGCCTCTCCTTTCCCAGCCTTTGTCCACAGGGCTGCTCTCTACCTCAGCATGTCTATTCCTGCCCTGCAAATAGGTTCATCTGTACAACTTACTTAGCTTGTTATGAAAAGGCTTGGTCCTTCTGCCACTCTTATGCAGTCTGCAGGTTTATCCCTGATCTATAAACAGTTTAGGGTCACAGCTCTAATGATAAACCTGCAGAGTGAATACAGGTCAACATGTACACCAATTCACTGATGTCTTCACTCGTCCACCTGCCACCCTTCTACCAAAGGCCCACTGTGTGCTGGCCTCCACGCTACGATCTAAGTGGTCCTGCTCTCCAGGTGTTTAACCTGAGGAAAGAAACACAAAGGCAGAAGACTGTGGTTAGAAGTTCAGGCTTTCATCTCTGGAATAAGGGAGGGGTCAGAGTTGTGGAGTCCTCCGATTCCAGGGTTGTCTGGGAGCTCAGTGCACAGGCTGCAGAGATCCATACAGGCTTCTTCAGCTGGCATATAGCGGAACTATGGGGGTTAACTGGGCAGATTTCTTTCCAAATGGAGAGCAGAGAGGCTGGGAGGTTATAACTTCTATCTTCTGGCACAAAGTTAGTAGCACTTTGGTTCACTTGCTTTCGCTCCTCCCACACATCATCCTGTTTCTCCTTCACAGCTCCCATGAGTAGTATGATAAATTACATAGTGATGTACAGAAGGGAACTTGGTAGCCTCAGGTACTGTGAACCTCCATGACATTGTCGTATTCCCTAACTGGGTCCTCATTACTTCCCCAGTTGTATACTTAGTAATGGCTGTGGTATCCATGTAACACTTATTTTTTCAAACTAAAATTATTATAAATTGCATTATCAATATTGAAGCATTTTAAAAACTATGTACTGTAGGAAGAAAGAATTCAAGATGGAAATGCAGGTTCAGCAAAGACATATCATACATACGTAAGTGGCAGACCATACAGGCACGCATAAATCTTGTCTCCCTCTGTGACTATACATTTACTGATAGAAGTGTTGGGGATAAATCTGGAGGACTTTTGCATGAGTATAATTCATGATTCAATGAACAAAAATCAAAATCTCAGGAATGCAAAACTTCAAGAATCCCTTGAGTAGTATGTAACAGATTTCTAGCTAGATTTCACAGGCCTCTGATTGTATGTGTTGAGGTTTTATTGCTTCACAGTACGATTCCACAGCTACGGCTTACCTCCTCACTGCACATTTGGTAGAGCCAAGATGTTTGAAGAATCATTAAGATCTGTGCATGTCAGAAAAGCAAAAATAACCTGATTTTATTGAAAGTAGGTCACATTTTAAAAAATAACAGAAGGATCTTCTGGGGAAAATATTTGCATTTTTCATAAATCCTCTTCTTAGATGAAGAGGGAGATAAAACATATGTATGGTAGGAGAAGGAGAGAATATAAGGTGAAAGTGTCAGCCACTCAGTTGTGTCTGACTCTTTGCCACCGTGTGGACTATAGCCCACCAGGCTCCTCTGTCCATGGGATTCTCCAGGCGAGAATACTGGAGTGGGTTGCCATTTCCTCCTCCAGGGGATCTTCCCAACCTGAAGATCAAACCCAGGTCTCCTGCATTGCAGGTAAATTATTTACCATTTGAGCCACCAGGCAAGTCCCAGAGAATGAAAACTACTCCTTTAAAAGGTATTCTGCTCACCCATCCAACTGTCCTCCCCCGAGGCACAGTCCCAGCTGTGTGGGATGACAAGTGAGTCTGAATGTGGACTGTGGCAGGTGGTATGGACTGTGTGGGGATATGAGGTGGTCAGAGAGGAAGAGAACACTGAAGACTAGTTGTGTCTGATTTTGCCAGGCTCCTCCGTCCATGGGGATTCTCCAGGAAAGAAGACTGGAGTGAGTTGCCATTTCCTACTCCAGGGGATCTTCCCAACCCAGGGATCAGACTGGCATCTCCTGCATGCAGGCAGATTCTGTACCACTAACATCACCTGGGAAGCCCCACACAGGGAGCCATCATGTGAAAACTTAACATAGTGATGATACTAATAACCTTGCATTAGGATTGAGATTGGATCAGGAAAACCAGAGAGGGCAAGAGGCAAGGAGAGAGAATGGATCTCAATCCAGTTCCAGAAAACCTTCCTCCTGAGTCCTGTGGAGGAAGAAACCAGCCTTGACTGTCAGGAGCCACGTGAAACAGCAGCTTCCAAGAGCTATTGGAGGGGATGGCAACATGGGCACAACTCCCTGGAGCTAGGAATGCCGTCTCCTGGAGGGGCGCGCCTGGCTGTACCCCTAGGTGGAGAGTCATGCCTGCTTGTATGTACTTCCACTTATGTATGTGTGACAGATCCCTAATGAACTTGCATTTCCGTCTTGAATTCTTTCTTTTTCCAGTGTATACATTTTAAAATGCTTCCATATTGGTAATATGATTTATAATAATTTTAGCTTTAAAAAATGTGTTAAGTGGATAGCACAGTCATTACCCTTACTCACCTGAATCTGTTTTTTGCATAAAAATAGGAATAGAAAATAACAAAAGGAAGGTGGTTTTATCATTTTCACAGGGTGGTGAGAATCCAAAAAAATGTATACATGCTAGCACTTTGTAACATGCAAAATTCTTTACAAGTGCAAAGTAATAGTATCATCTGGGCAATGTATTACCCTCACCTGCAGCCTCTCCCTTAATGTCTTTCTGACAGAATGGGGAAGCAGGCGGCACACTTCTGGATAGCTTCTCCGTTTCGAGTATTGGTGGTGTGGACAGTGTCAAGGAAAACAGAAAAATAAGAGGGTTAGTTCTACCCGTGAGAGATGAGGGAGGAGACCCTTGCCAACCCATCTCTCTGTCCCCTGCCTTTCCTAAGAGCATCTTCTCTGTCTCTTTGAAATGTGTCCAAATCTTTTCCAAAGCTAAATAAGCCTCTTGTCAGCTTCAAGACCCAGGAATGTCTTTATCAGGGATCTGAAAAATAGTTCTTGAAAATGCAATCATGGGAAGGATAAGGCCCTCAACATTCCAGATTCCTTGAAGGCAGAAGCCTAGCCTTGAAGAACAGCTAGCTCTGTAACTGCCTCCTGTAATAAAGAGGTGGAAAGGTGACTTTTCCTTTATATAAAGTCAAGTGGCTAACACCAGTGGTCACCCCATCTACCAAGCAGATTTAGAATGAGCTGTGTGTATGCCAAATAGTACTGTCATATCTTGAACGCTCATTACTGTCCATCCTGAGAACTTGATATAATGGATCACACCTGTTGACCACGTTGCTATTCCTTGATGGAGTTACATTCCAATAAACCCATCATGAACTGAATATCATAAATTAATATCATTAATTCTAAAATGCAATGAGTACACCTAACATACAGAACATCACAGCTTAGCCCAGCCTACCTTAAATGTGCTCAGAACATTTATGTTAGCCTCTAGCCATGCAAAATTAACTACCACAAAGCCTATTTTATCATGAAGTGTTGAATATCATCTGTAATTTATTGAATTTTGTACTGGAAGTGAGAAATAGAATGGTGGTAGGTGATTCAGCTGTTGACCCTCATGATTGTCGGGCTGTGGGAGCTGCCCAACATCACAAGAGTATTATACCCTGGATCACCAGCTGAGGAAAAGGGCAAAATCTAGAATTCACAGTATGGTTTCTAGTAAATGTGCAGTACTTTTACACGGTAAAGTCAAAAAACTGTAAGTGAAACCACTGAGTCCTGTACTGTCTGTGTAATAAAAGGGTGGGATTTCTGTCTTTGACTCTCCTTTGAGACTTGCCTTGGTGCCCATCACATTCTGATTTAATAGTTATCCAAGAGAAAAACTGTTTTGTTCCCTCCCACCTTTGTGGAGGAGGGTTCCCTGGTGCCTCAGGGATAAGGAATCCACCTGAAATCTAGGAGACATGGGTTCGAGGCACTAATCCCTGGGTCAGGAAGATCCCCTGGAGAAGGAAATGGCAACACACTCCAGTCTTCATGCCTGGAGAATCCCATGGACAGAGGAGCCCCGGGCTACAGTCCATGGGGTTGCACAGAGTCAGACACGACTTAGTGACTAAACCTCCACCATCTTTGTGGAGAGGTTTTCTGAGTTTAAAGGAGATTTTGTTTTTAATTCTCTTTCCCGGCAATAGCATAGTGTTTAATATCATGGAGTGGTACTGGGCTGCCTGGGTTGAGGGGCCTAGTATTTATTTTCGCCCCCAAATTCACAGTGCAGCATGTGGGATCTTAGTTCCCTGACCAGGGACCAAAGCCCTCTGCGTTGGAAGTAGAGTCTTAACCACTGGAGCACTGGGGAAGTCTCATATACTGGGTAGGTCTAAGTCATAGCTCTTGCCATGACTCGCTATATGATCATTGCCAAGTCACCTAACAGCTCTCTACCCAAGGTCGTGGATTTCTAAAATGAAGATACTGACATCCAGCTCACAGTGATAGCATAAGAATTATTAATAAATGGGATGATACCTATCAAGCATTTTAAACAGTACTTGGGACCATGGATAGAACGTATGGCTTAGTTATCAATGTATCTCCAATTATGGCACATGGTTTATTTAGTTATGACTGTGGTAGGCTAATTCAACTGTTTATGAAATTTCAGAATTTGAAAGGACATCAGGAATTGTCAGATCTAACTTCTTTCCTAATAGTGAAATTATTGGAAGAAGTTTGTGCGGTTGGGCTGAGCTGGGAATGATGCATCATCTTCTGACACCAGCCCAGGCCTGCCACCCTCCTTTTCTCTGGTGGTTTGTTGCAAGCTGACATAGGGTTGAAAACACTGAAGTAGAGAGGCTGATCTTTCCCTTCCACGTGTGCTCAGTTACTAAGTTTTGTCCGACTCTGTGCAACCCCATTGACTGTAGCCCGCCAGGCTTCTCTGTCCATGGCATTTCCCAGGCAAGAATACTGGAGTGGGTTACCATTTCCTCCTCCAGAGGATCTCCCCCACCTGGACATCACACCTATGTCTCTTGCCTCTTTTGCACTGGCAGGCAGATTCTTTAGCAGTAGTGCCAATATTTTTCCAGATTAGCAGAATTATGCTGAGTGAAGAGAAAAAGAATGTTGAAACATAAAAAAAAAATCCATCCCACTCACCCTTGCTTTTTTCCATGTCAACAGCAGTTGGTGGAAATTTAGTAGCAGATCTATATAAATCAATTGATTGCTAATAATAATGATCATATATATTGATAAGGGTGGTGGTGCAGTTGATGGGGATAAGTTGCAGTGATTAGAAAGTACTCCTGGAAAGAAAGACAAAGAATCATTTATGTACAGTTTTCCTAGTTTGGGAACCTTCACCAATATCCATTACAGATTATCTTTCTGACCCTGATGATATAGTTCTGGTGAATCTAAGGATCTCTGAATGAAGTCGTTTAGGTAATATTTCCCCTCTCCTTTGAGCTTTTTCAGGTACAAAAAAAATCTTCCCTGGATTACACCTTTAATTCTTTTTTTGAAAGTTGGACTAGAAATTGCTTTAAAAAATTATTTTAGTTTCTGCTGTACAACAATATGAATCAGCTGTGTGTATACATATATATATATATATATCCCCTGCCTCTTGTGTCTCCTTCCCACTCCCCCATCCCACCCCTCTGTGTCATCACAGAACACCAAGCTGAGCTCCCTGTGCTGTTCAGCACGTTCACACTAGCTCTCTGTTGTACACAATTAGTGTATATGTGTCGATGCTACTGTCTTTATTCGCCTCACTCTCTCCTTTCTCTACAGTGTCCACAAATCCATTCTCTACATCTGCATCTCTATTCTTGCCCTACAAAGAGGCTCATATGTACCGTTTTTCTAGATTCCACATATATGCATTAATATATATTTTTCTCTTTCTGATTTACTTCTCTCTGTGTGACAGACTCTAGGTCCATCCACGTCTATACAAGTAACCCATTTTCATCCCTTTTTGTGGTTGAGTAATATTCCATTTAAGCTGAAACTCCAATACTTTGGCCTCCTCATGGGAAGAGTTGACTAATCATTGGAAAAGACCCTGATGCTGGGAGGGATTGAGGGCAGGAGGAGAAGGGGACGACAGAGGATGAGATGGCTGGATGGCATCACCGACTCGATGGACGTGAGTTTGAGTGAACTCCAGGAGTTGGTGATAGACAGGGAGGCCTGGCTTACTGTGATTCATTGGGTCGCCAAGAGTCGGACACGACTGAGCGACTGATCTGATCTGATCTGAACATTAGGGTGCACGTGTCTGTTTGAATTATGGTTTTCTCAGGGTATATGCCTGTGTAATTCTGTTCCATCTTTGGGGCCTCTAAGACAGCTTTCATTGATTCCTTTTCACATAACAATACTTTTGGGTGTTTTTAACTTCTATGACTATTATTGTAATTTATATAGACATCATATATTGGAGAAGGAAATGGCAACCTACTCTAGTGTTCTTGCCTGGAGAATCCCGGGGACTGGGGAGCCTGGTGGGCTGCCGTTTCTGGGGTCGCACAGAGTTGGACACTACTGAAGCGACTTAGCAGCAGCAGCAGCAGCATCTTTATATGGTCCCCTACATCCCAAATTTCATAGTCCAGCTTGTGGAATGATAATTCTGACTTTCACTCTTAGAAGGGAAGTATAGTTCCATCTATACTTTGAGTTCTGGACCTTACTTTGACTCTTTGAAGTTTTATATGATATCTAGATCTATATCCATATCCATATGTACCTATATTACTCTCAGTAGAAACCGATGGCATTGAATATCTGTTCCTTAAATTATTCCACTGACACTTCAGAACCACCTTGAGGAGATGCTTTTCTCCATCTGGGCGTCTTCTGCTCACCATGGTTTGAAGTCTTGCTGTTTGTTCTGTTTCATTTTTCTTAGGTATCTAAATGTAGCCAGTGATATAATGTTAATCCTTTTTCCTTGAAGGTCTATGTCTTGCATGTTTGTTACCGTTTTCATCTCTACTGCTGCCCCTCATTCTGATGTGAGTAATCTGCATCTCCTGCAGAGTCTTCTCATTTATTTCCCTGACTTGGTCCTCCCCAGCCCTAAACTGGTCCATGAACCATTTACTGACCACTTATTCAATCCCTGGGTTGGGAAGACCCCCTGGAGAAGGAAATGGCAACCCACTCCAGTACTCTTGCCTGGATAACCCCATGAACATAGGAGCCTGGTGAGCTACAGTCCATGGGGTTGTAAAGTCAGACACAACTGAGGTTATTTAGCACAACACAGCATGTGTCAATGAGGCTTTCTAGAAAAAGTTGTATAAAATAATCAGTGGCCCCTTTTGCTTATATATAGCCCCTTTGGGGTCCTTGTCAAGGTCTTCTACTATCTTGGTTCCAATAGGTTTGTATGATCTGATTTCCATTATTTTCTGAAACACAGTAGCCTCAGTATATTCAGACTTTTTATTGTTGTTTCCTTTTCAGAACTCTCCAATACAGATTGTTCATGACTAATCTTACATCCTGTATAACAACAGCAAAACCCACACAAACACACTATCTGTTACTAGTACACTGAATTGTAACCCTGTTGATGAGTCAAAATCTCATAATTGTTCAGGGTTCAACCTGAGTGCCACCTCTCCCATGAAGCCTTCTGTGAGTGTTCCATGAGTGCTGAAACTGTTCAAGAACATTCTGTGAAGGAATTAGGGAGATATTTCTGTCTTAAAATTTTCCAGAATATGGTCTTTGCTGATTGATTCATATACAATAACACATTTTAAAAACCAAAGTACTGAAATATTTGTATCAAATATGTATTGTCTTCTCTAAAATCATTCAGGAAACTATATAATGATATGGCTATTGTTCAAATGCTTCCCTGGTGGCTAACTGGTAAAGAACCTGCCTACCAATACAAGAGATGCAGGTTCAGTCCTTGGGTTGAGAAGATCCCGTGAAGGAAATAGCAACGCACTCCAGTATTCTTGCCTGGGAAATCCCATGGACAGAGGAGCCTGGGGAACTATATAGTTCATGGAGTTGCAAAAAAGTTGGACACAACTGAGTGACTAAACAACAAAAACAAATTGTTCAAACACATATCATTTTAATATTGTGAGTGATAAAAATCATCTCTTGAGAATGGATAAGATCTTTGAGCACAATGACAGTAATTCATAGTTACATCTGTGGAACATAGGTGATTGGCTTGGCTGACACATTTCTGCAGGGTAAAACAAAGTGTCATGCTGAAGCAATGAGTTTATTTAGCTAATTTTTTGCAGAAATTTTAGACCAGCTCCAAAGCTGAATTCTGAGTGGCAGAGTCGCTGGAACGAATAAACTATTTCTATATGCCTAGTTAGAAGAGGATTCTTCCTCATCCCCGGGCTGGCAGTACCACTGTGCACTCCGTGGGTCACCCAGCAAGGCTGGGACTTTTAGATTCAGGTCCTGAGTAAAGCCTTTGGCAGAGGTCCCCATCCTGGGCATCATTCACCCACCGGCTTCTGGTGGGAGCCGAGGCAGGGCGAAGACTGGCTTGACTGGGTCGGGCCAGCCAGCCACTGTCCCCTGACAAGGGAGTCAGGTGGGAGGATGTGTCAGCCTGTGGGTGGCAAGCACCAGGTTGGGGGCCAGGGTCCCCAGGGCCTGCAAGGGTCTGTACCTGTTTAGAAAGTATACTGAGGCATGAGGGGTATAAACAGCCAGTAAAAAACTGCCATCACTGGTACCAGTGGAAGAAAGGAAAATGTTTATGTTTTAATTGAAAAAACAATTTTAGGAATCCCTTTTTCTTGTCTTTTGATGAAAGAGTCTTATATTTTTGTTTTGCACTGGGCAAGACAAGTGAGGTAACTGGTTCTGCTTTAATCATTACTGTTAAGTGGCTTTCCAGGAATTCACTAGTTTTTTTTTTGGTAGATTTTTACCCATTTGGACTAATCTCGTCGCTATTATATTTGGCTCTCAGTTAAGAACCTGATGACTGATGGTAATATATATTTTTTAAAAAGAGAGAAAAGAAAAAATACAAAAGCACATGAGAAACAAAACACAGCACTTAATGTGTGCGTTAGTTGCTCGGTCTTGTCTGACTCTTTGCGACCCCATGGACTGTAGCTCCCCAGGCTCCTCTGTCCATGGAATTCTCCAGGCAAGAAATACTGGAGTGGGTTGCCATTCCCTTCTCCAGGGATCTTCCCAACCCAGGGATTGAACCTGGGTCTTCTGCATTGCAGGCAGATTCTTTACTGTCTGGACCATGAAGCAACTGGTAGTATAGGGAAATATTTTGGGTATTCTGAGTACTTCAAGAGCAGTTGAAATGATCACTCTCAGAAAGTTTTGCTTAAACTGTGTTAGTTGTCAAGACTGTTTGAGGCTGACCTCTGAGAAAGCAACAAATAAACAGATTGCTTAGGAATCACAGACGTGTTTACATACACATTAGATAGAATGTTCCAATAGACAGAATAATCCTGAATTCTGAAAAAAAACTACATTGTAGAGATTCTAAGAATCCATTCATGCTAATAGTGTTAAAGAAGTCTATCATATTGACTAAGAAAGAAGCAGACAGATTCTCATAAGCTAAATTGCATACCAGCTGTCAAACTAAAGTAACATGTTAGCTCCAGTTTTCAAAGTCAGTTCTTTACTCATAGATAATTTTAGTGAATTAGGACAGGAATGTGAGTTTTTTTCTTTTTAAATTTATTAATTTTTAATTGAAGAATCATTAATTTACAGTAATTGTGTTGGTTTCTGCCAAACATCAACATGAATCAGCCATAGGTATACCAATGTCTTCTCCATCTTGAACCTCGCTCCCACCTTCCTCTTCATCCCACCCCCTAGGTTGTTCCAGAGCCCTAGTTTGAGTTCCCTGAGTCAGACAGCAAGTTCCATTGACTATCTATTTTACATATGGTAATGTATGTTTCCACGTTACTCTCTGCATACATCCCACCCTCTCCTTCCTCCCCCCACCCCATGTCCATAAGTCTTTTCTCTATGTCGTTGTCCCCATTGCTGCCCTGCAAATAATTTCATCAGTGCCATCCTTCTAGATTTCATATACTTATGCATATACAATTTTTGTTTTTCTCTTTCTGACATACTTCACTCTCTATAATAGGCTCTAATTTCATCCACATCATTAGAAGTGAATCACAAGCCTTCCTTTTTATGGCTGAGTAATATGCATTTGGAAAACTCAGCAGTGGCCATAGAACTGGAAAAGGTCAGTTTTCATTCCAATCCCAAAGAAAGGCAATGCCAAAGAATGCTCCAACTACCACACAATTGCACTCATCTCACATGCTAGTAAGGTAATGCTCAAAATTCTCCAAGCCAGGCTTCAACAAAAACCGTGAACTTCCAGATGTTCAAGCTGGGTTTAGAAAAGGCAGATGAACCAGAGATCAAATTGCCAACATCTGCTGGATCATCAAAAAAGCAAGAGAGTTCCAGAAAAACATCTGTTTCTGCTTTATCGACTATGCCAAAGCCTTTGACTGTGTGGATCACAATAAACTGTGGAAAATTCTTCAAGAGATGGGAATACTAACCACCTGACCTGCTTCCTGAAAAATCTGTATGCAGGTCAGGAAGCAACAGTTAGAACTGGACATGCAACAACAGACTGGTTCCAAATAGGAAAAGGAGTACATCAAGGCTGTATATTGTCACCCTGCTTATTTAACTTATATGCAGAGTACATCATAAGAAACACTGGGCTGGAAGAAGCACAAGCTGGAATCAAGATTGCTGGGAGAAATATCAATAACCTCAGATATCCAGATGACACCACCCTTATGACAGACTCTGAAGAAGAACTAAAGAGCCTCTTGATGAAAGTGAAAGAGTAGGGTGAAAAAGTTGGCTTAAAACTCAACATTCCAAAAACTAAGATCATGGCATCTGGTTCCTTCACTTCATGGCAAATAGAGGGGAAAACATTGGAAACAGTGAGACTTTGTTTTGGGGCTCCAAAATTACTGCAGATGGTGACTGCTGCCATGAAATTAAAAGACACTTGCTCCTTGGAAGAAAAGTTATGACCAATCTAGACAGTATGTCAAAAAGCAGAGACATTACTTTACCAACAAAGGTCTGTCTAGTTAAAGCTATGGTTTTTCCAGTAGTCATGTATGGATGTGAGAGTTGGACAGTAAAGAAAGCTGAGTGCCGAAGAATTGATGCTTTTGAACTGTGGTGTTGGAGAAGACTCTTGAGAGTCCCTAGGACAGCAAGAATATCAAACCAGTCCTGATTTTCTTTGAAAGGATTGACGCTGAAGCTGAAGCTCCAGTAATTTGACCAACTTATGGGAAGAACTGACTAATTGGAAAAGACCCTGATGCTGGGAAATATTGAAGGTGGGAGGAGAAGGGGACGGCAGAGAACGAGATGATTGATTGGATGGTATCACTGACTTGATGGACATGAGTTTAAGCAAGCTCTGGGAGTTGGTGATGGACAGGGAAGTCTGGTGTGCTGCAGTCCATGGGGTTGCAAAGAGTCAGACATGACTGAGCGACTGAACTGAATATTCCATTGTGTAAAAGTATCACAGTTTCTTTATCCATTCATCTAGGACATCTAGATGGACATCTAGGCTGTTTCCATGTCCTAGCTATTGTAATAATGCTGCCATTAACATTGGGGTACATGTGTCTTTTTCAATTTCAGTTTCCTCAGGGTATTTGCCTCACTGCTGGGATTGCTGGGTCACATGGTGGTTTGGGGCTTCCCTGGTGGCTCAGAGAGTCAAGAATCTGCCTGCAATGTGGAAGACCTGGGTTTGGAACATCCTCTGGTGAAGGGAATGGCAACCCACTCCAGTATTCTTGCCTGGAGAATTCCACGGACAGAGGAACCTGGAGGTCTATATAGTCCATGGGGCTGCAAAGAATCAGACATGACTGAGCGACTTTTACTCACTCACATGGTGGTTTTATTCCTAGTTTTTTAAAGCATCTCCACACTGTCTTCTATAGTGGTTGTATTGATTTACACAGGAATGTGATTTAATTGATCTGGTTATTTTTCCTTAGGCTTCCCAGGTGGCAGTGGTAAAGAATATGCCTGACAATGTTGGATATGTGGGTTCAATCCCTGGGTTGGGAAGATCCCCTGGAGTAGACAATGGCAACCCACTCCCATATTCTTCCCTGGGAAATCCTATGGACAGAGGAACCTAGCAGGCTACAGTCCATGGGGTAGTAGAAGAGGCAGACACGACTGAGTGACTGTGGACTCATGCACATCCTTGTCCTTAGGAAAGTTGACTCTGCAGAAAACGTGACATGACCAGAGTTTTAAGACTTGCAAACTTCCTCTAGCAGATAGGGTTCTCTGAAAATGTGCAACCCTCTGGCCAGAACAGAAAGAAATCACATAGCTCTTTCAGTTGTGAAGCAGCTAATGAAAGCTGGAAGAAGAGTCTGGTTTTTGATTCCATGCTGCACTTTTCAGTGCTGTGGAGAGAGCCCACACAGACGGCCATTAGCCTTTTCATTTACTCTTGCATGACCCTTTTTTTTTTTTTTGCTGGCTGCTACAGCTCCACTCTGCTCTGAAGAGTGCCTTCTCCACAGACAATTGCAGTAAGTGGTGTTCCTGAGAAACAGTTGGAACTCTCACTGAAATATAATGGAATTTCTAAAAACCTATCAAGGTCTCTCATGCCATTTCTGGGCTCTTCTAGTGTTTAAAGTCTATTGATGACCATTGGTATTCGTTTAAATACAGACTAGCCAAGTGGTTGATGCCCACAAACCAAGGGCTTCCTGTATCTAAAATTGTGATGAGGTTTTTTTTTTTTTGGTCATCATCAGACTTACATTCTGTTCCTCCTCATTTGTGCCACACAGCAGGTGTGATTACAGGTATTTAGATTTTCTAGGAAAATCGTTTACATTCAGAAAACTTTTATAAGTTCGCTAACATGTTATCTTTCCTTAAAGCAAGATACTTTCATGACATTAGAAAGGATGTTTTCATAAAATTGTCAATATTATTTCTATTTGTAGAGAGTAAATCTATACATTTTTTTCTTAAGTTCCCATTGTTTCATTTATACTTAAAGAAGGAAACATACCGTATATAATTGAGACACCGAGATTATTATCAACAACAGGAAGCTACGTGTGTGCTCAGTCATGTTCGACTCTTTGGGACCCCATGGACCATAGCCCGCCAGGCTCTTCTGTCCATGGGATTTCCCAGGCAAGAATACTGGAGTATGTTGCCATTTCCATCTCCAACTGGAAGCAATGGATGCTTTATAATAAAAAAAAAAATTTAAGGCCATCTTAAGCATTGAATCTTCTGATATCCATGAGGAAACACTAGTATTCTTATTTACAAAAAACTGTGATTCAGAAAAATAAAGGCCATCTGTCATAGAACACAGGGATAGGAAGTAGTAGGTAGAATGTAACACTTTAGTTTGTCTTATTAAAAGCCAAGAATTGATGACTTAGAAACATAGTTATAGATTAGCAGCATTAATTACATAATAAAGGTAAGACGACATCTACATGCTAGAGGCAGAATCAAAATACAGAATGAAATAAGTCAGAAGAGAAAAAGAAGAAAACTGTACATGCTTGTATGTATGTGGAATCTAGAAACATGGCACAGAGGAACCTATTTGCAGGGCAGGAGTAGAGACACAGATGTAGAGAATTGACGTGGGTATACAGAGGGGAAGGGGAGGCTGAAACCAACTGGGAGAGCAGCATTGACACGAAGAGACTACCTAATGTGTAAAGCAGCTAGCTAGTGGGACGCTGCTGTGCAGTCCAGGAAGCACAACTCAGTCCTGGGGGGAAGAAGTGTCAAGATGGAGGGGATATATTCATGGTTTTGGTTGGTGATTTAGTTGCTAAGTTGTGTCTGACTCTTATGACCCCGTGGACTGTAGCCTGCCAGACTCCTCTGTCCATGGGATTTCCCAGGCAAGAATACTGGAGCAGCTTGCCATTTCCTTCTCCAGGGGATCTTCCTGAACCAGGGGTTGAACCTGTGTCTCGTTCCTGCTTTGCAAGTGGTTTCTTTTCCACTGAGCCACCTGGGAAGCCCAGATATATGTATCCATATAGCTGATTCACATATTATACAGCAGGAACTAACACAACAACATTGTAAAACAACTATACTTTAAAAAGAAAAGAATGGTCTTGGACCAGAGAGGATAGGCAGATGAATTTTCCCTTAATACATAAAGTGAATATTTGGTCAAGATAGAGAAGCATTTTGTGTAGGTGACCTGCAAAGGGCTGAGGCTCTGAAGATTAATTCTGGGAGGAGGCATATCTTGGACTGGGCGCCTTTGCCTGGGGGGTTGTTTTGATTCTGTGATATCAGTTAGGACAGGATGGACATGGTGGTCGAGTGTGGGGTGAGCTCTGGGCTAACGGAATTGTTTTAGGTGGGAAATCCACACTTCGCTCCAGCGTCTCTAGTCCAGTGACCTGGCATATGGAGGGAGTTGGGGTTTCCAGTCCTGTATGTGTGCTGCCTCTTTCTCTGGACACGCAGGACCAAAGACAAAGAAATCCTTCAATTTCTTGTGAGAGCAATATATATTTTAGAAACCTAATTATTAGAGGGTACATTTTGCAAGAAGAAAAGTGCTGTCAAAACATTCTGTGATATCACACATACACACACATCTCTTTTATTTAAAAACTAACTGGTAAGCATCACACAGAATGAAAACAACAATGTCATCAACAGGTCTTACATTACTGATCATTATTTAACAGTATCATGGTCTAAGTCATATGGAGAGTAACTTAATAGTTATCAAACAGTCAACAGAGAAAATGTTATTTAAAATGTCTAAACTAAACCACTGTGAAAGTGAAAGTGAAGTCGCTCAGTCGTGTCCGACTCTTTGCGACCTCATGGACCGTAGCCTACCAGGCTCCGTGGTCCATGGGATTTTCCAGGCTAGAATACTGGAGTGGGCTGCCATTTCCTTCTCCAGGGGATCTTCCCAACCCAGGGACTGAACCCGGGTCTTCTGCATTGCAGACAGACGCTTTACCGTCTGAGCCACTGTAATATACCACATATATTTTTAAAATTAATTAATTTATTTTAACTGGGGAGGCTAACTACTTTACAATTTTGTGGTGGTCTTTGCCATACATTGACATGAATCAGCCATGGGTGTACATGTGTCCCCCCATCCTGAACCCCTCTCCAACCTCCCTCCCTACCCCATCCCTCTGAGTTGTCCTAGAGCACCAGCTCTGAGTGCCCTGCTTCATGCAACCTAGATGTCCATCAGCAGACAAATGGATAAGGAGGTTGTGTACCACATATATTTCAATGAAATATACCAGGTATATTCAAAATCGCTCAGTTTAGAAATGCTATCGTTTAGATTAGTGATGTACTCAGCTGCTAAGTTGTCTGACTTTTTGTGACCCCATGCACTGTAACCCGCCAAGCTCCTCTATGGGATTTTCCAGACTAGAATACTAGAGTAGGTTGCCATTTCCTTCTCCATAGATTACTGATATCTCCAGCTAAATATGTATTTTTTTTTCCCATTTCCTCACTCAGTGTTGGGCATGCAGTAGACGCTTAACCAGTACTCAAGTCAACAGGTATTACTTATCTACATTACTATCTGAATGTCATACGAATGAAAGGCCATTAGACTTAAAATTTAAAATGTGGGTTAAAATCCTGTCTCTGCTGTTTGTTAGATATGAGCCTTTGGATAAACACTTAAAAATCTCTGAGGCACGATTTCCTTACCTTCAACATGAGGATAAAAGAATATTTAGGGTGCAGGGTTCTTGTGATGATTAGATATTACTTCTCTTAAGTATGTGAAGGTGCCCAGTATCGTAAAGGAGTCAGAATAGGATTTCTGTAAATCTTTATTAAGAACACAGTAAAACAGAAAGCATAAAAGGCTTAAATTTCAAAAACATTTTCAATTCTGTACACATATCACTTTCTAAAACATGACAGTTTTTCAGCAAATTCTTAAAAAGAAAAAAAAAGTGGATTGGCGGAATGTTTGTTTGGGTTTTTGGCCAACCCCATACGACATGGTAACCTTTTCTTTGTGGTGAGCTTGATATAATTTGTATTGTGTCACCTTTTGTCCTTCCTCACATGCTGTTACCAATGACTAAAAGCTGAATCCTGGAAATGAGAGCAAACCTAAATTCAGCTTCCACAAAGTGTTGGTCTATGAGTCAAAAATCAGAAAATGGTTTTGTTCTTTTTGAACTTTGAAATTAAAAGATTTCTAGTAAAGAAGGACCAGAGCTCTGAATCTTATAGCTGATTGAACACTTTGTACTTTCACAATTAGGTACTATCTATAAATTATTTCAATACCACGTGCCTGTTTGGTTTAAATGAACATTGACGATTAAAATCATATACAATTATATCAGAGAAATGTAAATTTAGTAACTGAATAGAAATTTGAGTTTTCTTTTAATTAACTAGAAATCTATGAACATTTAGTACCAGGCTAAACTGCTGATGACAGAAATAGCAATCCCACTGCTAATAGGCTGATATATCCAATTTGTGGAAAATAATAAAGTTATTGTCTAAGGCTCCTTGAAAAAGCCTGAAACTTGTTCAAACACAGTGGACATTTATAAGAAAAATAGGAGAAAGGTAGCAAACCTCTGTTTTGGATTTGCCCTAGAATTATAACTTATTAAATCAGATACAGAAATGAATTGGTTTTAAATGCCCAAGATTAAAGTGTTGCAATGGACTCTTAAAGGCAAGAAGGCTATAAAAGCAACTCACAATGTGATTGTATGAAAAGCAGTGTCGTGCATTGAGAGGAGAACATTGCACGGGCTTCCCACGCCCTGAGAAGCTGTGCTTGTGTTGTGGTTGTTTAGTCACTAAGTTGTGTCTGACTCTGTGGCCCTACGGACTGTGGCCCTATGGACTGTAACCCTCCAGGCCCCTTCTGTCCATGGATTTCCTAGGCAAGAATACCAGGGTGGGTTGCATTTCCATCTCTGGGGGATCTTTCTGGACCAGGGATCGAATCCACATCTCCAGCATTGGCATCTGGATTCTTTACCAATGAGCTATCTGGGAAGCCTGAGAACATGCACAGGCTACTTAATAGATGACACAGAATCACCATGGTCCTCATTCACTTGGCTAGCAAATCTGCCATCATCTCCTAGGACGTATCTACATATCTGTTATGGTCAACTGTCTTTCAGTCTTTACCAGGTCAATTATGCAAACATAATTTATAAGAATTGTAAGCAGATCAGTCAATATGCTAGTGGCAATCAACATATTCCCTCTAACCCAGGGTCAGCGCCCACAATCAGTTCCCTCCCACCCTGGACCCTTGCATCAATAGAAGGAAAATGTTCTCTGTAGGATCAGAATTCTAAATAAGATGTGTCTCCATCAAAAAGTACTTTACATGCACAAGTATCCCCACTAAGATCTTATTATGATTCTTCCTTTTACCTCACATACAAAGAAATTACTTTAAAATTACCTAATTTGCCTTGCATGTCACTCTTACACTGCTGTAATTCAGACTTGTGGTTATTTCTGTCTATAATTACACAGCAGCAAAAGGAAGGGTTAGACATCCATCATAACCCTTGTGAAATCATGAACATAAGACAATGGAAGCTTCCTGTAGTGACTGCATGCATCCGGGTGCCATCACTGACAAAATAATGCAGTGTTGGCTCTGGATTCTAGTGACGTTTTACTATAAAGTGAAGCCAGATCTCTCTCCTTGTCAGGCCAGCTTACCAAAGTGCTGGCTCATGCATAGGGCAAGGTAGGGGTGGAAGGATTCTGGTTGAGTGGAAGGATGGGGCTGAGAAGGGAGAAAGTGAGAAGTGGTGAGGGACCTAACTTCCTTGAATATATGCTGTGCTGTGCCTAGTTGCTCAGCCACGTCCTACTCTTTGCCACCCCATGGACTGTAGCCCAATAGGCTCCTCTGTCCATGGGATTCTCCAGGCAAGAATACTGGAGTGGGTTGTTATGCCCTCCTCCAGGGGATCTTCTCAACCCAGGATTGAACCCAGGTCTCCCACATTGCAGGCAGATTCTTTACTTTTGAGCCACAAGGGAAGCCCATAATAAAGACAGATAAATACAGAGCAAAGCATGCAGAAACAGGATTCTGGATAAAAACCCTTACAAGAAATTCTGCTTAACTTCTACACAGGCCACAGCCTTCACTTCTCCACATGTTGGCATGGGGTTGGGTTAAAATCTTCTCCTTTTAGATTCCTTTAAAACCTGGAAATAAAAATGCCATGTGTGACCTAGCAATCCCACTACTGGGAATTGACCCTGAGAAATCCATAATTGAAAAAGCTGCATGCACCCCAGTGGTCATTGCAGCACTATTTAAAATGGCCAGGACATGGACACAACCTATATTCTACGACAGATGAATGGATGAAGACGATGTGGTGCATATATATGACATATATACACATATACAATTAGCCATAAAAAAGGAAAAAATTCTGAGTCAGTTGAACTCAGGTTGATGAACCTAGAGCCTGTTATATGAGTGAAGCAAGTCTGAAAAAGAAAATCAAATATCATGTATTAATGCATATATATATATATATGTATAGAATCTGGAAAAATGGAGATGCAGACATAGAGAATGGACTTTTTGACACAGCAGGGGGAAAAGAGCGTGAGACAAATTGAGAGAGTAATATTGACATATGTGCACAGTGGTGGTGGTGGTTTAGTAGCTAAGTTATGTCTGACTCTTGCGACCCTATGAACTATAAAGCCTGCCAGGCTCTTCTCCGTCCATGGGATTCTCCAAGCAAGAATACTGGAGTGGGTTGCCATGCACTACCATGTGTAAAATAGCTAGCTAGCAGGAAGACGCTGTATAGCACATGGAGCTCAGCTTGCTTCTCTGCGATGAAATGGACAGGGGGTGGTGGGAGGGCCGGGCTCAAGAGGGAGGTGATACATGTATGCATATGGCTGGATCACGTTGTTGTCTAGCAGAAACCAACACAGCATTGTAAAGCAACTATCCTCCAATTAAAATTTTAAAAAGAAAAGGTTTCTGTTGAAAAACCAAAGACTTATTTAAAACAAGTTAAAGCAAACCTTGCTAACAGGTTCACATAGTATTTTCATGTGAATGTATACAGTATGTATGTGTATTAGTCCTTCAGCATGTCTGACTCTTTGTGACCCAATGGACTGTAGCCCGCCAGGCTCCTCTATCCATGGGATTCTCCAGGTAAGAATACTGTGTGTAACTATTCCCTTCTCCAGGGGATATTCCTGACCCAGTGGTCAAACTCAGGTCTCCTGCACTGCAGGCAGATTCTTTACCATCTGAGCCTCCAGAGAAGCCTGTAAATATGTAGATGGTCTTATCTAAATAGATGTGGAGGACTTAAGCCATCATAGTTAAAAGGGAGGAGCCAGGGTGGACTGCCAGAGCTTGTCCCAGCTCCACCACTTACTTATGTTGTGACCTTCAGGATACTCTTAAAATTGTCTGATTCTCAATTGCCTCTGTTGGGCTTCAATTATGAGATGGGACTATTAAAACATCTTTGCTTATAGAGTTACAGTGAAGCGGTACAAGAAGCCCCAATAATGAGTAATATTGAACCTGTCAATGACTGTGCTGAGTTCAGCAGGATTTTACTTAGGAAAAAAGTAATAAATAAATAAAAACTAAATATGACATATCTTACAACATAAATTTTTACATACATAAAAGATATAAATGTGTATTTGGTATTTATTGAAGATAATATTACAACTTACTGTTAAAAATAATGAGTTATTGATGAGTTAGTTTCTGCCAAGCAGAGAATTCTTACTAAACTGCACACAACATAGCATCAAGGTAATAATACTTCTGTTCAGTACTGCAACAAATTTAAGAAAAAGAAATGCATAAGAACGTGAAAGGAACAACTAAGACATTATTTGCGAAATTGATAGATGGCTTGCTATGTAATCAGAAAATCCTAAACAATCCAAACCTGAACTATTATAATTCTTAGAAGTAAAATGCTGGATGCAAGCTCAATATATAAAAATCAATTGTTTGTATTCCAGAGACTAGTAATTTAAAAATTAAAAAAGTTTCCAAGCCCACTATCCATAATAGCATCAAGTCTAGCAAAATTTTACAAATAAAGAAGACATAAACAAAATGAATGCTGTGCTTACAGATCAGGAGATTCAATACTATAAAGATGTCAAGTTTCTCCAAATAGGTTTTGGGGCTTGAAAAGGTGCTCTTAAAATATTTGTGTGGACACATAAATGGTCCTTCCTCAGTGATCAATGCAAAGAAATAGAGGAAAACAATAGAATGGGAAAGACTAGAGATCTCTTCAAGAAAATCAGAGATACCAAGGGAACATTTCATGCAAAGATGGGTTCAATAAAGGACAGAAATGGTATAGACCTAACAGAAGCAGAAGATACTAAGATGAGGTGGCAAGAATACACAGAAGAACTGTATAAAAAATATTTTAATGACCCAGATAGCCATGATTGTGTATTACTCACTTAGAGCCAGACATCCAGGAATGGGAAGTCAAGTGGGCCTAAGGAAGCATCACTATGAACAAAGAGTGTGGAGGTGATGGAATTCCAGTTGAGCTATTTCAAATCCTAAAAGATGATACTGTGAAAGTGCTGCATTCAATATGCCAGCAAATTTGGAAAACTCAGCAGTGGCCACAGGACTGGAAAAGGTCAGTGTTCATTCCAACCCCAAAGAAAGGCAGTGCCAAAGAATACTCAAACTACCACACAATTGCATTCATCTCACATACTAGCAAAGTAATGCTCAAAATCCTCCAAGCCAGGCTTCAACAGTACATGAACCAAGAACTTCTAGATGATCAAGCTGGATTTATAAAAGGCAGAGCAACCAGAGATCAAATTGCCAACATCCACTGGATCATAGAGAAAGCAAGAGAGTTCAGAAAAACATCTAAGTTTGCTTCACTGACTATACTAAAGCCTTTGACTGTGTTGATCACAACAAACTGTGGTATATTCTTAGAGACAGGAATACCAGACCACCTTACCTAATTCTCTCCTGAAAAATTTATATGCAGGTCAAGAAACAACAGTTAGAACTGGACATGGAATAACAGACTTGTTTCAAATTGTGAAAGGAGTATATCAAGGCTGTATATTGTCACCCTGCTTATTTAACTTATATGCAGAGTACACCATGGGAAATGCTGGTCTGGATGAAACACAAGCTGGAATCAAGATTGCTGGGAGAAATATCAATAACCTCAGATATGCAGATGACACCACCATTATGGCAGAAAGTGAAGAAGAACTAAAGGGCCTCTTGATGAAAGTGAAAGAGAAGAGTGAAAAAGTTGGCTTAAAGTTCAACATTCAGAAAACTAGGATCATGGCATCTGGTCCCATCACTTCATGGCAAATAGATGGATTAACAATGGAAACAGTGACAGAGTTTATTTTTTGGGGCTCCGAAATCACTGCTGATGGTGACTGCAGCCATGAAATGAAAAGAAGCTTGCTCCTTGGGAGAAAAGCTATGATCAACCTAGATAGCATATTCAAAAGCATAGACATTACTTAACTATAAAACTCCTAGAGGAGAACATAGGCAAAACACTCTCCGACATACATCACAGCAGGATCCTCTATGACCCACCTCCCAGAATATTGGAAATAAAAGCAAAAATAAACAAATGGGACCTAATTAAACTTAAAAGCTTCTGCACAACAAAGGAAACTATCAGCAAGGTGAAAAGGCAGCCTTCAGAATGGGAGAAAACAATAGCAAATGAAGCAACTGACAAACAACTAATCTCAAAAATATACAAGCAACTCCTATAGCTCAACTCCAGAAAAATAAATGACCCAATCAAAAAATGGGCCAAAGAACTAAATAGACATTTCTCCAAAGAAGACATACAGATGGCTAACAAACACATGAAAAGATGCTCAACATCACTCATTATCAGAGAAATGCAAATCAAAACCACTATGAGGTACCATTTCACGCCAGTCAGAATGGCTGTGATCCAAAAGTCTACAAGCAATAAATGCTGGAGAGGGTGTGGAGAAAAGGGAACCCTCTTACACTGTTGGTGGGAATGCAAACTAGTACAGCCACTATGGAGAACAGTGTGGAGATTCCTTAAAAAACTGGAAATAGAACTGCCTTATGATCCAGCAATCCCACTGCTGGGCATACACACTGAGGAAACCAGAAGGGAAAGAGACACGTGTACCCCAATGTTCATCGCAGCACTGTTTATAGTAGCCAGGACATGGAAGCAAGCTAGATGTCCATGAGCAGATGAATGGATAAGAAAGCAGTGGTACATATACACAATGGAGTATTACTCAGCCATTAAAAAGAATTCATTTGAATCAGTTCTAATGAGGTGGATGAAACTGGAGCCTATTATGCAGAGTGAAGTAAGCCAGAAAGAAAAACACCAATACAGTATACTAACGCATATATATGGAATTTAGAAAGATGGTAACAATAACCCTGTGTACGAGACAGCAAAAGAGACACTGATGTATAGATCAGTCTTATGGACTCTGTGGGAGAGGGAGAGGGTGGGGAGATTTGGGAGAATGGCATTGAAACATGTATAATATCATGTATGAAACGAGTCACCAGTCCAGGTTCGATGCACGATACTGGATCCTTGGGGCTGGTGCACTGGGATGACCCAGAGGGAGGGTATGAGGAGGGAGGAGGGAGGAAGGTTCAGGATGGGGAACACAGGTATACCTGTGGCGGATTCATTTCGATATTTGGCAAAACTAATACAATATTGTAAAGTTTAAAAATAAAATAAAATTAAAAAAAATAAGCTACAAAACAAACAAAACAAAAGCAGAGACATTACTTTGCCAACAAAGGTCCATCTAGTCAAGGCTATGGTTTTTCCAGTAGTCATGTATGGATGTGAGAGTTGGACTATAAAGAAAGCTGAGCACCGAAGAATTGATGCTTTTGAACTGTGGTGCTGGAGAAGACTCTTGAGAGTCCCTCGGACTGCGAGGAAATCAACCAGTCCATCCTAAAGGAGATCAGTCCTGGGTGTTCACTGGAAGGACTGATGATGAAGCTGAAGCTCCAATACTTCGGCCACCTGATATGAAGAACTGAGTCACTGGAAATAGTATGGTATAGTCACTGGAGTATACAGTCCATGGAATTCTCTAGGCCAGAATACTAGAGTGGTAGACTTTCCCTTCTCCAGGGATCTTCCCAATCCAGGAATCGAACCCCGGTCTCCACATTGCAGGTGGATTCTTTACCAGCTGAGCATAAGGGAAGCCCAAGAATACTGGAGTGGGTAGCCTATCCCTTCTCCAGAAGATCTTCCCTACCCAGGAATAGAACCAGGGTCTCCTGCACTGCAGGCAGATTCTTTACCAACTGAGCTATCAGGGAAAGTGTCATAGTAGCACTATTTACAATATTCCCAAACTGGGAAATCTAATAATCTCTATAAATTGAAGGAAGAACAAGTGCACTGTGTGATATTCATTCAATGAAATGCTACCCAGTAATAAATGAGTAAAATACAGCTATTCACAAGCAATATGTTGAGCAAAACTTTTCCAATAGGGTAGTACAGTTACTGTGTAACTTCATTTATATAAAGTCTAAAAAAAGGCAAAACTAAATGATAGATTTGAGGCATGTTAACTTATGTGGTAAAATGATAAATAAAACTAAGGATTTACTTGCCATAGGACTCAGATTGCTTTGAGCAGAGTGAGTGGCAGTGACTTGTGTGGTCAGAAGTAGGTGTTCAAAGTGGTGCCCTGGTGCTGCTTCTTGCCCTGGGTGGTGTTCCCCTAAGAATTCTTTTTATGATAAATTATGGAATGGAATATTTTGGCCACCTGCTGTGAAGAGCTGTCTCCATGGCAAAGACCCTGATGATGGGAAAGGCTGAGGGCAGGAGGAAAAAGAGGCAACAGAGGAGGAGATGATTGGATAGCATCACGGACTCAATGGATGTGAGTCTGGGCAAACTCCACAAAATAGTGGAGGACACAGGAGCCTGGCGTGCTGCAGTCCATGGAGTGGCAGAGTCAGACAGGACTTAGTGACTAAACAAGTGTATTTGCACATCATTCTGAATGTATATTATATATATTTTTAAATTTTTATTGGAATATAGTTAATTAACAATCTTAGTTTAAAGTGTAAACCAAAGTAGATCAGCTATATATACACATATATCTACTCTTTTTAAAGATTCTTTTCCTATATAGGTCATGAATGCATATTATATTTTGCAGTACTAAGAATCTTAAAGAAAATGATGTAAAGATGAGTTGGAGAATGTGCAGAGATACCAAGAAAGGGCTGTGCTATGGGCACGACTGTGTCCTTCCTGGATTTATACATTGACATCCTAACTTCCTAATCCCTAATGTCAGGGTATTTGCAGATGGAGACTTTGGGAGGTCATTAGGTTTAGATAGGGTCCTGAGGGTGGGGACCTCATGGCAGGATTATTGCCTTCATGAGACGAGACACCAGAGGGTTTGGTGCTGCCCCTCTCTGCCATCTGAGGACACAGTGAGGAAGCACCATCTCTAAGCCAGGAAAAGAGAAATCCCAGAGACTGAGCCCTCCCAGAACCCTGACCTCGGACTGTCCTGTCTCTGGACTGTGAGAAACCAAGGTCTGTCGTTTGAACCACCTGCATTGTCTTATGGCAGCCCCAGCCGCCTAGTACAGACTGTGAGAAGATAACTGCAATACTCAGGCCATATGACAGCCTCAAGTCTAGAAGAGAAAAAGAATGTTTACAAAACCAGTAAGAAAAAGATGAACGATGCCATCAAATGATGGAGTGAAGGCACTTCACAAAAGAGAGTATATCAATGGCCAATGAAAATGTAAAGTTGTACTTAAACGGATTAGTCATCAGGAATATAAATTAAAACACACTACCACGTGTGAAATGAATGGCTAGTGGGGAGCTGCTGTGTAGCACAGGGAGCCCCGCTCAGCGCTCCGTGATGACCTAGAGGGTGGGATGGGGGTGGGTGAGAGGGAGGCTCAAGAGGGAGGGGATACATGTATGGTGGTGGGGGTGTAGTCGCTAAGTCGTGTCCGACTCTTGCGACCCCATGCACTGTAGTCCACCAGGCTCCTCTGTCCCTGGGATTTCCCAGGCAAGAACACTAGAGTGGGTTGCCATGTCCTTCTCCAGCGGATCTTTCCAACCCAGGGATTGAACCCATGTCTCCTGCATTGAAGGAGGATTCTTTACCTCTGAGCCACCAGGGAAGCCTGGACACATGTATACATACAGCCGATTCACTTCAGTGTACAGCAGAAAGGAACACAGCATTGTACAGCAATGATACTCCAATAAAAAATGCCATGTTATAGCTCTGTACTTCTATTAGGAGGCCTAATTAAAAAAAAGTACTGCAAGGACTGGAAACAGTAGGACACTAATAAACTATGAGTGTGCTTGGAAATTGTTTCAAACACTTTTTAAAATTGATTTGACATTATGTTCCTATCTTATATTCTATGTTATGGCCCAGCAATTCCAATGTTAGATAGGTATTCGACAAACATGTATTAACCTATGAACGAGAGACAGGCACAAGGTTATTTTCAACAGCATTATTTATAATAATCTCCAAGCAGGAACCACATACAGACGCATCACTAGTCACAGTCCCGACCCATACCATGTGTGGGGTCCAGGGCCAGAGTACAAGCAGAGATGTGATGCACTCCGTGTCTAAGAAGTTAAAAGCTAAAAATTTTAAAAGCTAAAATCAAGATACCAAGTGGTGTTAGTTTTTATTGCTGTGGAACAAATTACCACAAAGTTAGTGGCTTAAAAACTAGTTCAGAGTGTTGCAATCAGAAGTCTGGATTGATATGCATGGACTCAGTCTCACTGGCCTGATACCAACTGTTGCTGGGGTCATGTTTCTTTTAAGGGAATCAGGGTTGTGCAAACTCACTGGTCATTAGCATAATTTGTTTCCTTGAGGATGCAGGACTGAGGTCCTGTGTCCTGCTGATTGTCAGCCTGGGCTGTTCTCAGCCCCCAGAGGTGGGTCACCACGTGTCCTGCTCCTTCAAGCCTGCATCGTGTTTCAGGTCCTTCTTGTATTCTGAATCTCTGACTTCTTTTTCTGCAACCAGCCAGAGAAAACTCTCTGCTTATGTGATGGGCAGGCCCACCTCGTTAACCTCCTCCTCATAAGGTGAACTGTGTGCTGTGTAACAAAAATGAGTTTAGGCAGTAAAATCCACATCGACAGCCCCAGGGTTACACAGTGAGTGTACACCAGAGGCGAGGGAAGGATGGGGCATCTGATCCTGCACACGACAGTCTGTCCTTCGGCCCCCAAAGATTCATGTACCTTCCAAATGTAAAATGTAATCATCACCTCCCCAGAATCCCCAAATTTTCATCAAGTTGCTGTATCCATTTGAATCCAAAATCTCATCAGTGTAATAGTCTAAAATCTCATTATCTAAATCATCTAAACCAGGTATGGATGAAGCTCCTGGGTATAGTCTGTTGAATTAAGGATCACTCCTGGGATACACTTACTCTTCCTCTTTAGACCATAAAGTGAAATAGATAACCTACATTCCTCCCGTACTCAGCATGCAATGATGAGATAGGAGTAGTTAAAACGGAATGAAAAAGCAAAAAGTAAAAGGAATTCATTGGTCCAAGGCATTTTGTTTTTGAGATGTATTAAATTGTTTTGACTGTGCTGGGTCTTCACTGCTGCGCGGGGGCTCCTCTCTAGTTGTGGTGTGCAGGCTTCTCCTTGCAGGGGCCTCTCTTCTTGCAGGGCACAGACTCCAGTTGCATGAGCTTTAGCAGCTCCAACAGGTGGGCTACAGAGCATGTTGCTTGGTGTCATGCAGGATCTTCCAGACCAGGATTGAACCAGTGTCCCCTGAATTGCAAGGTGGATTCTTAACCCCTGGACCCCCAGGAAAGCTTCTCAAGGCTGTTGTCAAATGCAGCCTGCTCACCTCTAGCCCTTGTCCTTTGATTAGGTGTCAAGGTCTGCTAATTCTGTGTCTCTCAGCTCTGTTGTCTCATTCTTGGCTGCTGATTCTTCCATCTGAGTAGTTCTTCTGTTTCCATAACACTCAGCACATGTTTGCTGCTGAGCAGTTTACTTCACCTGCTAGTATTATCTGTATCCTTTTCAGCCCACGTCTGTCAGTATTTATGCTGACATAATATTCTCCAGAACTATATAAACCTTGCATGGATTTCGCTGGTTTTCATTCTGTTAAGCAAAGATATCTCCACAGCTATTTTAAAGATAATTCATTCTTTATCTTTGGCTTCTGCTGAGATGTCTGAAGAGCAAAGCCCTTGTTTCCTAAGAAGTAGCTCTCTAGGTTCTGTGTCTCCAGTTCTGTGAGACACACCCTTAACTCTAGAGACAACAGTACATAGGATTGAATACCCTGATCTTTGATTTTTCTCAAGTTTTACCAGAAGGTCATATAGTCATGGAGAATTCCATGGACTCTATCCATGGGGTTGCAAAGAGCTGGACATGACTGAGCAACTTTCACTTTCATACAGTCATAGTCTTGGCTTTTTCTCTGTGCATGCTCTCTGAATCAATCTCATCGTTTCTGTCTGTTTTCCTTTTGAATAATATATATTCCCTCACATCACTAACTATACCTATGCCATTAACTGTACATGTATCCTCAGTCACTCAGTTGTGTCTGCCTCTTTTGGGACCCCATGGACTGTAGCCCACCAGGCTCCTCTGTCCATGGGATTCTCCAGGTAAGAATACTGGTGTGGGTTGCCATTTCCTCCTCCAGGGGATCTTCCTGACCCAGGGATCCAACCCACATCTACTAAACTGGCAGATGGATTTTTTACCGTTGCTCAACCTGGGAAGCCAGCAGTTAACTGTGCTGCCCTATGCTAAAACCTGATTATGGGAGTAAAATCCATCACGTCCATGAGGATTACACCAGGCAAGGACACCAGGGTGTGATGGGAAGTAATGGAGTCACCTTAGAGTTCCGCCTCCCAGGTATAGTGTTCAGAAACAGATCCCGTCCTTGCCCTGCTGCCCTCGAGTCTCTGAAGCCTCAGGACGGTCTGAGCAGGTGCTGTTCCTGCTCAGGAATGGGGAGTGCTGCTGGGCAGTAGATGCCAAAACACACCTTGTACACTCAGTAAAATAGTGTTTAGCTTCCCTGATGGCTCAGATAGAAAAGAATCTGCCTGCAATGTAAGAGACCCTGGGCTCGATCCCTGGGTTGGGAAGATCCCCTGGAGGAGGGTATCACAACCCACTCCAGTACTCTTGCCTGGAGAATCCCATGGACAGAGGAGCCTGGTGAGCCACAGTCCATAGGGCCGCAGAGTGTCAGCATTAATTCTGAGCATTAATTCCGATTGAGCACTGAATCTGATTCTGATTCTGATGTCTGTGTGTGTGCTAAGTTGCTTCAGTCATGTCCGACTCTTTGTGACCCTGTGGATTGTAACCCACCAGTCAGGCTCCGGTGGTCGCCCAGTAGGTGGTGGTCTAATATCTAAGTGATAAAATTGCAAATAAAAGCAAGAATTTATTATCATGAATTCCAGATAGCAGTTACCTGATGAAATGGGTAGAGAAGTATTCCTTCTTAGAAGCAGTCAAGAGAGGGATTGAGAATGCTGTAATGTTCTTTGTTTTCTTTTTTAAAAAAGTGTGTTTCTCCTAGGTTATGAACTTACAGAGAGGGGAGAGAGTGAGAAGGAGGGAGAGGGATAGAGAGAGTGTGTGTATGTGTGTCTGTATGTTATATGTGTATGTGTGTGTATGTCCATGCGCACGTGATTTTTTTCCCTATTTTTTTGGTTGCACCATGAGGCTGAGTGAATTTAGTTCCCTGACCAGGGACTGAACCTGGGCCCTCAGCACTGAGAGCTCTGAGTGCTTACCACTGGACAACTAGGGAAGTCCCTTTAGTATTTAACTTCTTGACCTAGGCAGTAGTTATATAAGCATTAGGTATACAATAAGTATTTGCTGCTGCTGCTGCTGCTGCTAAGTTGCTTCAGTCGTGTCTGACTCTGTGCGACCTCATAGATGGCAGCCCACTAGGCTCCCCTGTCCCTGGGATTCTCCAGGCAAGAACACTGGAGTGGCTTGCCATTTCCTTCTCCAATGCATGAAAGTGAAAAGTGAAAGTGAAGTTGCTCAGTCGTGTCCAACTCTTCCTGACCCCTTGGACTGCAGCCTAAGTTATTTAGCTGGACACAAAACAAAACTTCTATACTGTTCTGTACCCATGTGTCATAGTAAGAAAGGTTAAGTCATATAATTGGAGAAGGAAATGGTAACCCCCTCCAGTATGCTTGTTTGGAGAATCCCGTGGACAGAGGAGCCTGGCAGGCCACGCTCCATGGCGTTGCAGAAGAGTATGACACGACTTAACGACTAAAAAAATCATATAATGAATTTAAAAAATACATTGTAAATGACAAATGATTTGGTAATGAATCACACCGAATTAAAACTCTCATTCTCATAATTAGGTTGATTATAGTCAAACAAACTGTATCCCTGTGACTGGAGGAAAAAGATAAACCTCTAAAGAGAATAATAAGTTACAAATTAAGAGAATGCAAGTTTTAAGGTATTCTGATAAAATTATGCTTGTGTCTTTTAATAATGACTTTTTCATGAAAAAGTAATTCAAATGCAATTTCGTTAGTGTTTCTGTAAAAATCTTTCTCTGTAGAAGTATATTTGTTATGGTTTTAATCATCTTTTTTTGATACATTTAATCAACATTTCATTTGTGACACAGAGAACTGTTTTTTTTTTTTCCCCCTGAAAAGTCTGTTTATTTTAAAAAGAAGAATTCCCTGTGTTGGGTCTAACTGCATATTTGAATTATCTGATTTAACATAACATGTACAGCTGAGTCTCAGGGACACTTCATTTAAGTCCTTTTGGGGAAGTCCCATAGAAATGAAATGCCAGTTTTAAAATTCTGTTACACCCCACATGGTATAATTGTCCTCCTATAAATGCTAATGAGTACGATCACATAGAGAGGACTTCATTGAAATTTTTTATCTTCTACTACACTGACTGTGCCTTATAATTTAATTTCACTTTATTTCAGTCCCAGATAAAATGAAGAATTCTATTGTCTGCTTCGCTGCCATTTCTCTTGATATTTCAAATATATTTAATTATACAAGGTCACATCTGAAGAGATAAAACTCTGGAGAGCATGCAAATGAACTGTCCTCTATGGGATCACTTATGAATTCTTTATGACCCTAGAATTACATGATGTGTTATTATCCTAAAGTGACACAGGATGTCTTACTTCTTGTCTTGCCCATTCTTGAAATAAAACTGGAGTATTAAAGAAAACTAATGACTCTGAGAATTGGCTACTCCGGAGGGTACAGTTTTTCGTTACTCATGCTTTGTAAGTGACAGGGCGCAGCAGGAAAGCAGTGAGAATATGCTGGTTACAATGGAGACTAGATTTATGGGTTTTCTTTTATGACAGGGTATTAAAGACTATGGCAGATTGTAGCAGCTGTTTGCAACGTGTGAGAGATGCCCAAGATCTGTTTATGAAAAATGTTTCCTACTGTTTTTTTTTAACCTTCTCAACATTTTTAAAAATTATTTTTTTATTGGAGTATAGTTTCTTTGCAATGCTGTGTTAGTTTCTATTGTATAGGAAAATGAATCAGCTCTACATATACACACATCCCCACCCTTTTGGACTTCTTCCCATTCAGGTCACCACAGAGCACTGAGTAGAGTGCCCTGTGCTATACAGTAGGTTCTCATTAATCATCTATTTTATACACAGTATCAATGGTGTATATATATTTCAATCCCAATCTTCCCATTCTTCCCACCCTCCCATCACCAACTATTACTGAGAAAACTTTATGGATCATTCAAGTGCTGAGAGGCTCTTTGCAGATGGTCTTTGAAAACTGCAACAATGCCATATACAACATAGCTCTTTCAGAGCTTAGTATTCACATCGTAAATACTGAATGATGAATAAAATGTGCCATCTCTTTATGCTTTGGTCTATGCCATACATTTGGTATATGCTTTACATTCTTATTCCATGTATTACAATCAATATTTCTCTATTCTTAGCAAACAGCTTCCTTGAAACTATATGGACTTTGAGAAAAATTACAGTCTTGCAAATGAAGGCAACACCTTTTCAGTTTTCTTTTTCTCTATACTCCTACAGCTTTCAGTTTTTTATGCTTGTTTGGGAAAGAAATTAATTTTCAGCTAATAACTTCTTAATGGAACTTTCACTCAAAATGAATGTTTGAAAATAACACTTTGCTGCTTCGGTGTGTTTGTGCGGGTGTGTTTGTAAATATAGGTAAATAGAACATCTGTAAAATATCTCTATTGGACAGCAAGTTAGACTATTTCACAATAAAGGAAGTAATTGGATCTATAATATGACCAAATATAGGAATACCTTAGTTGAATTTACACATTAGAGTACTGAACATTCATTCACCAAACTACTACTGCTTCCTAAGAAAAAGTTTAATTTTGAAATCAATATGAAACTCTGACTATGCAGAGTTGGCAGTTTTGTTTTTTACAAAACTAAAAGTACTCTTGACCTATGTTGTAGCAATCATTCTCTCTGATATTTACTCAGAGTGGAAAATGCATGTCCACATAAAAACCTGCACACAGATATTTGTAGCAGCTTTATTCATAATTGCCAAAACTTGGAAGTAGCCAAGATGTCCTTTAGTAAGTAAGTGGTACATCCAGACATTGGAATATTATTCAGAGCTAAAAAGAAATGAGCTATAAAACCATGGAAATACATGGAGGAAACTTAAATGCATATGACTAGGTGAAAGAAGGGAATCTGAAAGTGTATATACCAAATGATTCCAACTATAGGACATTCTGTAAAAGGCAAGTCAGGGGGACAGTAAAAAGATTAGGGGTTGAGGGATCTTTGAGTGATGATCATGTGCCACTTTGGTTCATCAGTTGTAACAAATGTATTATCTGGTAGAGAATGTTGATTGTAGGAGATGCTACTGATATATACGGGGTAGAGGACCCACGGAAAATCTGCACCTTTCCCTCAATTATGCTGTGAGCCTAAAATTGTTCTAGGTACATAATGACTTAACAACAACAGCAAACCCCCTGCATTTAGGGTAGGATAAAGGTAAGTTTTCATTCCAATCCCAAAGAAAGGCAATGCCAAAGAACGCTCAAACTACCACACAATTGCACTCATCTCACACGCTAGCAAAGTAATGCTCAAAATTCTCCAAGCCAGGCTTCAGCAATACCTGAACCATGAACTTCCAGATGTTCAAGTTGGTTTTAGAAAAGGCAGAGGAACCAGAGACCAAATTGCCAACATCCACTGGATCATCGAAAAAGCAAGAGAGTTCCAGAAAAACATCTATTTCTGTTTTATTGACTATGCCAAAGCCTTTGACTATGTGGATCACAATAAACTGTGGAAAATTCTGAAAGAGATGGGCGTACCAGATCATCTGACCTGCCTCTTGAGAAACCTATATGCAGGTCAGGAATCAGCAGTCAGAACTGGACATGCAACAACAGACTGGTTCCAAATAGGAAAAGAGTACATCAAGGCTGTATATTGTTACCCTGCTTATTTAACTTATATGCAGAGTACATCATAAGAAACACTGGGCTGGAAGAAGCACAAGCTGGAATCAAGATTGCTGGGAGAAATATCAATAACCTCAGATATGCAGATGACACCACCCTTATAGTAGAGAGTGAAGAGGAACTAAAAAGCCTCTTGATGAAAGTGAAAGAGGAAAGTGAAAAAGTTGGCTTAAAGCTCAACATTCAGAAAACTAAGATCATGGCATCTGGTCCCATCACTTCATGGGAAATAGATGGGGAAACAGTGGAAACACTGTCAGACTTTATTTTTTGGGGCTCGAAAATCACTGCAGATGGTGATTGCAGCCATGAAATTAAAAGACGCTTACTCCTTGGAAGGAAAGTTATGACCAATCTAGATAGCATATTCTTTTTTTTTTTTTTTTTAATTTTCTTTTCGGAGACCAGAGAACAACTGACACACAACAAATACACCCTGGAACCAGGAGACGACTCACCTCCTGGACGGTACGGGAAGGCCTTGGGACAAAAACCTCCGTCTCCTAGATAGCATATTCAAAAGCAGAGATATTACTTTGCCAACAAAGGTCCATCTAGTCAAGGCTACGGTTTTTCCAGTGGTCATGTATGCATGTGAGAGTTGGACTGTGAAGAAATCTGAGCACCGAAGAATTGATGTTTTTGAAGTGTGGTGTTGGAGAAGACTCTTGAGAGTCCCTTGGACTGCAAGGAGATCCAACCAGTCCATCCTAAAGGAGATCAGTCCTGGGTATTCATTGGAAGGACAGATGCTGAGGCTGAAACTCCCATACTTTGCCACCTCATTTGAAGAGCTGAGTCATTGGAAAAGACCCTGATGCTGGGGGAGATTGGGAGCAGGAGAAGGGGACAGCAGAGGATGAGATGGGATGGCATTGCCAACTCGATGGACATGAGTTTGGGTAAACTCTGGGAGTTGGTGATGGACAGGGAGGCCTAGCGTGCTGTGGTTCAAGGGGTCACAAAGAGTGGGCCACAACTGAGTGACTGAACTGAACTGAACTGAATGTTCACAAAAGGGGTTTCCTGGTGGCTCAGATGGTAAAGAATCCTTCTACAGTGCAGGAGACTCAAGTTCAACCTGTGGATCAGGAAGATCCCCCAGAGGTGGGCATGTCAGCCCACTCCAGTATTCTTGCCTGGAGAATTCCATGGACAGAGGAGCTTGGCGAGGTACAGTCCATGGAGTCACAAAGAGTTGGACATGACTGAGTGACTAAGCACTCATGCAGTGTTCACAGAATGCAGTTTATTTTATATTGGTGGTGGTGGTTTAGTTACTAATTCACATCTGACTCTTGCGACCTCATGGACTGTAGCCCACCAGGCTCCTCTATCTATGGGATTTCCCAGGCAAGCATACTTGAGTGGGTTGCCAATTCCTTCTCCAGGGGATCTTCCCGACCCAGGGGTCAAACCAGGGTCTCCTACACTGGCAGGCGATCTCCTGCATTGCAGGCAGATTCTTTACTGACTAAAAATATCCGGAAAGGCCATAGTTGATATTAAATGGATGTAAGTAATAATTCACTTTATTGGTATTCAGAGTAATTTCCATGAACAATAGTCCAGAGAGGACTGTGTATAAAAAGAAAAAAAAAACAGAATTAAAATGAAAAAAATTGCTCTCTCCATATGTCCATTTTAATTATTTCAGAAATGCAGTGTACAATACAACTAAGAATGTAGCATGGCCATGTGAAGAAAGGAAACAATATTAAGAGATCTGTGTGCTGGTCCTTGCTGTGACATTGAGACACTGACATTGACTTCTTGTACTATTAGATTATTCATCACAAATGAGAATGACACAGCCTGCATTGTTTTTGTAGAGTTTATGTGAGATGATGTTTTTTATATCATTTTAGATTAATAATACTCCATGCATAAAACATTACTATTAATAGACACACATCATTAATTTTATTGTATTTTGCTTTATGATGCTTTTCAGATTTTCCATTTTCTAAATTTTTTAAAATATAAATTTATTTATTTTAATTGGAGGTTAATTACTTTACAATATTGTATTGCTTTGGCCATACATGAACATGAATCCGCCATGGGTATACACGTGTCCCCATCCTGAACCCCCTCCCACCTCCCTCCCCGACCATCGGGTTTGTGGCAACCGTGCATGGAGGAAGTCTATTGTTGCCATTTTCCCAGTAGCATTGGTTTACTTTGTGCCACATTTTGCTAGTTCCTGGAATATTTCAAACCCTCTGCCAGCAAAAAGATTAGTTTGCTGAAGGCTCAGATGGTGGTTAGCAGTGAAATACTTTTTGATTAAGGTGCAGGCTATTTAAAAATACATAATGCTATTGCACACTTACTAGACAATAGGGTAAATGTAACTTTTATATGCACTAGGAAACCAACACCTTTGCAACTGGCTTTATTGCAGTGGTCTGGAATTGAACCTGCAGTCTCTTTGAGGTCTTCCAGTAACAGGTCACTTTAAAAGTGAAATATTTCTCTAAAGGGTTATAACTTAAGTCTTTATGAGTTCACACTGTAATTATCAGCTAATCTTTTCACTGAAAAGTTTGGTTCAAGGAGAAGGCTTACCCTTGATGTTCTTGTGATAACATCATAATTTAGGAGGACTATTAGAGTGAAGTTTCTATTTTCTAGCTGTGACATTTCCTAAAGTTCTTAAATTTATTACTTTGCTTGACAGGTCATCAAGTACTGAACCATATAAAAATCACTTTACCAAACAGGAGGGGAAAAAAAGCGGCGGGAAAAAGCAGTGGGGACATTTGACAATCTAAGACTGGCAAGGAACCCAAGTCAAATTAAGTCTATTTTACCCAGTGCTTCTTTAAAAATTAGTTTAAATATAGCCATAATTATTCAAGTTAAATGAAATACAGATCAAGACAGAGAGCTAACATATCTTTTTAAATGGAAGAGACCATGCAATTCATAGAAAAAGGTTGGGGAGAGAAAGAAAGGACAAAGAAAACATTCATTTTTCATTAATGGCTAATGCATTCACTGGTGAGATGCCACAAGTACTGTTAGTAATACATTTTCCTCACTGACCTTCAAGAAGTTTGGTCAGCTACTAGTTAGGGAAAGTAGTTACGCACGACTTTGTTCTGAGCTATGTTGCTCCTTGTTTTTGGTAGAACCTATGTTATTTCTGCTTATTTGCCACTGCTATAAGGAAAGTGGCCTTTTTCAAAAAATGTTTTTCTTCGGAGGAGTCAGTAAAGTGTGTGTGTCTGTGTATGTGTACATGTCCTAAAATACATGATTGAAACATCACGTTGTGAGAGGCCCTGGTACTTGCTCATATATTTCACCGTAACCGACCCTGAGCTTCAGGTGGGACTGTAGGTTCTCTGGGCTTCCCAGGTGGCTCAGACGGTGAAGAATCTGCCTGCCAATGCATGAGACATGGGATCAATCCCTGGGCTGGGAAGATCCCCTGGAGAAGGAAATGTCAATCCACTGCAGTATTCCTGCCTGGAGAATCCCTGGACTGAGGCGTCTGGCGGACAGTCCATGGGGTCACAGAGAGTCGGACACGGCTGAGTGACTGAACAACAACGAGGTAGGCTCTTCGCCACGGACTGTGAAGGCCATTGTCTGCTTTGCTCTCCACCACTCTTCCAGGACCATAAAAGTGCTCAGTATGCACTGTGTGCTCAATAAATATTTGCTGTTTGTGTGAACAAATGAGGGTCATTATTGTAAGAGTTAAAAAAATAACCGTGGATCGAGTAGCAAGTGCGTAATTACTGACATGGTCCTGGAAGAAGTAATGAAAATTAAACCCAGAATTAAAATAGACATGAGAAGGAAAGGATGTATGTGTGAGCTGTTCATTTTGTAAAAGCAACACTACCTGGAAAACATTTCTGTGTGGGGCTGAAGACTGTAACATGCATTTAGACACGTGTTAATCAGGATGGCCTAGAAGCCCCATTGTCCTAAAGAACCTCGGAGAAGCAGTCTTTATGTTCAATAAATAATTAGTTGGTCACTGGTGGTCTGCATGGCCTTTCCTAACATCTTAAATTTGCAGACAGGAAAATAGACACTGGAGACTATGACATTTTTTTGCTACACGCAATCTTACTTCTAAGATAATGCAATAAGCAGAGCAGAATGAATGTACATTAGTTACTTCATCTCCTGTTATATTATCCTCTCATACAGTGACTTTATTTTTATATGGATTTTTAAATCACTTTCAGAAGACTTCAGCAATTGTTTAGGTAATCATTTTAAAAGTTGACCTATGAGAAGTTCTAATGAGTTATAAATTTAAAAATGTGTTTCATGGATAAATATCTGACCTGAAAAATCTGAGACTGAAAAATCAAGGATGTCCTGAGGAAGACCTGAATTATTGTAATTAACAGAGAAGAGGATGGAGAGCAAGAGAGCAAGTAAGCTTTGGACTCTCCAGAAATGACACATAATCTGTATTATGTTGTACTTCCTCAGATTTTCAGAAAATCAGGAAAATCTTGCATTTTGTCAGTACAGGTTAGAAAACGATATATGCTGTTTTCCTAAAACACAGGAGATGCTTAAGAATTCATTAAATCAGGCCCACACATATCTCCTTTAAGGCCAAATTATTTACCCAGGAACTTTTGCTTCAACTTATTCACTTTGACTTGCTAGTTTTTATGTATTGCTGAAATGTTTCTGTAAGAATTAAGAAAGAAAATAGATTAAATAGTGATCGAGTTCTTTCTGTTTCTTACCAGTTTCCCTGAGATTTTATGATCCTATGGGTTAGAAATTATTAATAAATCTCCAGGATCACTTGGTGACTCAAATTTTATTATTTAAAAAAATCAATATTCATACATAGTCTTATAAAGATTTTATGAGTATATCAGGGAAGAATATTTGACATTGAAACTATTCTGGAAAACTCAACAAATGTGGATGCCTCTAGGAATCACCTATAGGATTTATGACTATAGTGGGTAAAGAATCCACTTGCAATGCAGGAAACACAGGTTCAGTTCCTGGGTTGGGAAGATCCTCTGGAGAGGAAATGGCAACCCACTCCAGTATTCTTGCTTGGGAAATTCCATGGACAGAGAAGCCTGGCGGGCTACTGTCCAAAGAGTCACAAAGAGTTGAACACAACTGAATGACTAAGCATGCATGCCTGTGTGTGTGCACGCGCACACACACACACACACGCAGCCTTTCACTTTAACCTTGGCATACATTTAGATCAATAGGAAGACTAAAATGGTTGTGAAAGTAGGGATTTAGATAAGTTGTGGATTTACCTTTTTTACGTTTTCCTTTATCTGCTGCAGCCTGGAAATTGATTTTGTTATTAAAAAAAATTGATATTAAAAAACCCTTTATAATCCATTTGCCCTCAGAAATTTCTAATCTCAGTAGCAAATATTAAAAACAAGTTGTTTTGGCACAGCAGTCACTTCAGCTATGATGGAGAGCTGATGCATTCTGCTTGAGTCACCCACACGATTGCCCATGCTCTGACTCTGAAAAGAATACATATATTCTACAAACTAAATGGCAGGGGATTTTTCTTTTTAAATCCCAGGTTGAGCAGGTGGTAAAATATCTATGGACAGTGAAAGCCATTAATAGAGAATAAATGAGAACCCCATGAACTCATTTTACAATGACTTGCCCAGTTGTACCAGTTTCTAATGGGTTAAAAAAGGAATAGCATTAACCTTCATATTCCTGCAGACACAGCCTCTATATAAGTCTATTCATAGGTGACTGGTGAATCTTAAAAGATCAAAATATTAACCAAAATTTTATTGTTGAAGTCATGATTGGCACGTGTGATGCTTCTAGTGTGAAAGCAAAGGTTAAACGACCCTTTCTTTCTTTTTCTTTAAAGTTTATCGAGGCATAGCTGATTTATAATGTTGTGTTTCGTTTCTTCTGTACAGCAAAGTGAGTCAGTTACACAGAAAGCAAACATTCTTTTTTAAGATTCATCTCCACTATGGTTTGTCACAGGATATCGCATGTAGTTCCCTGTGCTGTGCATGAGGACCTTCTTCTTATCCACTCTCTGTATAGTAGTTTGCCTCTGCTAATCCCAAACTCCCAATCCATCCCTCCCCCACCCTCCACCCCTTGGCACCAACACATCTGTTCATCGGTGAGTCTGTTTTAGTTTCCTTAATAGTTTCATTTGTGGCATATTTTAGAGTCCACGTGTAAGTGATATCATATAGCATTTGTCTCTTTCTGACTTCTCTTAGTATGATAATCTCTGGATCCATCCATGTTACTGCAAATGGCATTCTTTCATGCTTTTTGGTGACTGAGTAATATTCCATTGTACCTGTGCACCACAACTTCTGTATCCATTCATCTGTCAGTGGACATTTAGGTCGCTTCCATGTCTTGGCTATTGTAAACAGTGATGTTACGAAGAGAGGGGTGCATGTATCTTTTATAATTATATAAACTCCTATTTCTTATCAGCCACTGTATGGACAGCTGAAATGAGATGTGGGTTGTATGACCCTAATGTAACTTTCTTTGACGATTTCAGCTTAGGTAAAATATACATAACATTCAGTGAACCATCTTAGACATTTTAAGTGTACAGTTCTTTAGTGATGAGTATACTTGTGTTGCAGTACAACCAATCTTTAGAACTTTTTCATCTTGGAAAATGAGGCCTATACCCTTCAAATAGCAACCCACCACTCCCCATCTTCACCCCTGACAATCATCATTTGTCTATGAATTTAACTATCCTTTACCTCCTATGAGGAGAACCATATATGTCCTTCTGTGACTGGCTTATGTCACTTAGCATAATATCCTCAAGGTTCATCCACACTGCATTGCATATCCGAATCCTCTCCCTTTTAAAGGCTGGATTTTAAAGGCTCCACTGTCTTTACAGACCATATTTTGTTTATCCAGTCCTCTGTCAGTGATCACTTGTGCTGCTTCCAACTCGGCTACTGTGATAAATGTTGCCATGAGCATGGGTGTACAAATCTCTTTGAAACCTTGCTTTTAATTCTTTGGGCTACGTACTCAGAAGTGGAATTGTTTGATTATATAGCAATTCTGTTTTTAAATTTTTGAGGAACCACCATACTGTTCCCTTATGTAATTCTCCATATGTAATTTTTATATCTTTTGAGTGAGAACGAAGTGTAGAAAAATCTGCATAAGGAATGCAGAATCCTTCTAAGATATTTGTAGGGAAGCATTGTATAAAACAGGACTTTGGGAGTAATTTCCAACATGTGTTGTTTTTAAGTCACTCAGTCATGTCCAACTCTGCAACCCCATAGTACAGCACGATAGGCTTCCCTGTCCTTCACCATCTCCTGGAGTTTGCTCAACTCATGTCTATTGAGTTGGTGATGCCATCCAACCATTTCAGCCTCTGTCACCCCTTTCTCCTCCTGCCTTCAATCTTTCCCAGCGTCAGGGTCTTTTCCAGTGAGTCAGCTTTTTGCATCAGGTGGCCAAAGTATTGGAGCATCAGCTTCAGTATCAGTTCTTCCAATGAATATTCAGGGTTGATTTCCTTTAGGATTGACTGGCTTGTAGTCCAAGGAACTCTCAAGGGTCTTATCCAACACCACAGTTCAAAAGCATCAGTTCTTCATCTCTCAGTATTATGGTCCAGCTCTCACATCTGTACATGACTACTGGAAAAAAACATAGCTTCAACTATATGGATCTTTGTCCAACATGTCAGGAGCCATGAAAATTGAAACCCAATGGGAATTTCTAAGTAAATGTTGCATTTAGCTTAAATGGGGAGCTGGTTATCCATACATCTGTGCTTCCAAGAAGGGCCCCTGGGAATTCTGATTCAGTAGGTCTAGTTGGGATTCAGGAATGTGTTTTTAACAAATATTCATGTAACTTGGATGCTGCCTAGACACTAAATAGCTATGTACACAACTAATAATTAGACAGTGACTTTCACATTTGTCAGGTTAAAATTTTAGTAAAAATCTATTATCTGCTATGAGAACAATGTGTCAAAGTAATGGGTACATTGAAGTGATTAAAGCAAACATTACATTTCTCTGCATGCATATCACAATGTTAGTGGACAAGAGAATATAATACAAAAAAATATATGTATGTGTATTTCCATGTATTATCACAAATTGAGAGCTAGGAGCTCATTAGCTCCCCCAGTGGTCGGTGAGGGTAGTGCATGGAGGCACGTTTTTGACCAGGGAGACCAGCTGTAGTGGCTACTGTGCTGTCATCCAAAGCCGACTATTGTTAAAACCAGAAGCAACTGAGTTTTTTTGAGCTGACAAGATAACGCTTTTCTCCCTCACTATAAATGAAGGCTGTGAGCAAAGTTTGGTTTAACTTGAAAGACAATTAGAGCTTCGTATGTCTACATCTTGGGCTTCCTATGTGGCACTAGTGGTAAACAACCTGCCTGCCAGTGCGGGAGACGTAAGAGCCGTGGGTTGGACCCCTGGGTGGGGAAGATCCCCTAGAGGAGGGAATGGCAACCCACTCCAGTATTCTTGCCTGGTAATCCCATGGACAGGGGAGCCTGGTGGGCTGCAGTCCATGGGGTCTCAAAGAGCTGGACATGACTGAAGGTACTTAGCACGCAGGACACATATCTACATCTATCGTTGTTTAAGAGTCATCTCTCCAACTCATTCAATATTAATGAGAAATGCTGCTGTATGTCTATTCCATCAACATTTCTTCGCAAAGGATTTTTCTATACTATTCCTTCCATTTTATTTTTTTCTTAAGCATTTCTCCACTAGCAGAAATTATGCTTGTGGCCTGGGGTGATTTTGAAAATACACAAGCAAGGACCCCAGCCCAGCTCATATTGGTGTGTACTGGCTATGAGTCAGCCCTGATTGCTCCTCATTTTGCTGAAAAGAGCATCTTGGAGACCACCAGTGACCAACTAATTATTTATTGAACATAAAGACTGCTTCTCTGAGGTTCTTAGGACAGTGGGGCTTCTAGGCCATCCTGATTAACACGTGTCTAAATGCATATTACAGTCTTCAGCCCCACACAGAAATGTTTTCCGGGTAGTGTTGCTCTTACAAAATGAACAGCTCACACATACATCCTTTCCTTCCCATGTCTATTTTAGTTCTGGGTTTAATTTTTATTACTTCTTCCAGGACCATGTCAGTAATTACGCACTTGCTACTCTATCCATGGTTGTTTTTTTAACTCTTACAATAATGCCCCTCATTTGTTCACTCAAACAGCAAATATTTATTGAGCACACAGTGCATACTGAGCACTTTTCTGGTGCTGGAGGAGTGGTGGGGAACACGACAGACAATGGCCTTGCTTTACAAAACCTGCAGTTTAGTAAGATGTCTTATCATTTAACCAACAAACTAAAAAATACAATTATGATAGGCAGGCAGAAAGTTAAAACAGTGGAGTGAAAGTGATGTCATAACTGGGTAGCTGAGCAGCAAAGTTGTCTAGTGGGATGTGATCATTAATGAGGACTTAAAAACTATTCACAACCTAAAAATTGAGAGTACGATTTTATTCAGTGGGAATTTTTAGAACTTCAAGTCAGGGAGGCAGCATTTCAAGTAACCCTGAGAGAACTGCTCCAATGTGGTGGGGAGGAGCCACACCATATAGGAGTTTTGCAACAAAGGGCAGGTGGTCATAACATCAAAAGATAATTATTAATTAAAAAAACACAGATATCCCAAGTTAAGGAATTTAGCGCTTTTCTGTGTATGGGAAGATGCAAGAACCTGGGCTCACTGAAGTCATTCCTTTCACATGCACCTCAGCTGTCTGGGGCCAGTGTGCCCTGTTTTCACCCCTGAGTTCCTCAGGGCTCACAGTGAGGAGTGGCTGCAGTCTGATGGCCAATATAGGGCAGGTATTCTTCCCTTCCTGAGCTCCCTCAGGGGTCACCAGCTCACCATCCATGGTGGCTGCGGTCACTGATGACTGTGACAACCTTTGTCTACTGATATGGCAGGAAATATTCCATTTCTCCATTTCTCATTAAGCTGAGAGCTGAGAGAATGGCCTTATCTTGCTCTCCAGGAAGAATGTCCCTTGGAGAGGAGACCATTTATGCAGTGGCCCCAGAGAAGAACAAGCTGGGTTCATGTGAGGACCCAGAAGACCCCTGACTGATGGTGAGGAGGGTAGAAGCAGATGAGATCAGAGCAGGAGAAGGAGCTGGATAATGCAGTGCTTAGGGGATGGGGCAAGGGCTTGGGTTTTCAGTGCATTTTGAAGTTAAGAGGTGACTTTAATCAGGGAAATGCATAGAAAAAAATCTTATTGGATGCTTCTTGCTGCTGCGTGGATAACTGACTGCATGCCAAATTGCTTCAGTTGTGTCCAACTCTTTATGACCCCATGGAACATAGTCCACTGAGCTCCTCTGTACATTCTTCAGGCAAGAATACTGGAGCTGGTTGCCATTCCCTTCTCCAGGGGATCTTCCCAACTCATGGATCAAACCCACCTCTCTTACATCTCCAGCATTTGCAAGAAGGGTCTTTACCACAAGCATCACCAGATGAGCAAAAGGGGAAGCAGAGTTTGGCCAGGATTCTGTCCGTCATCCAGGGTACAGATATGATTGGCATGGTGACAGTGATGGGGTTCATGGGTGAGCATTTAGGGTGTTTCAGATGTAGAGTCAGCAAGACTTGCTGATAAAGTAGTTTTAAGCAGAGCTCTGGAACTGTCTTCCCTGCTGCAGTTGTGTTTTGTTGCCGAGTCCCTCCATTGTCTGGCTCAGCCATTTGTGTGAACCTGAACTTGAGTACAGACTTCAACGTGCCTAGCCTTTCAGACAGCACTGGCTCACCTCGTTTCCTGTACAGCTGCTTTTCTCAGAATCTGAGCTCTTTCAGGCCAGGCACACAGTTTGTCCCTGTATTCACACTGTGTAGAAAACACCCAGGACAGATGGTGATTCTAATTCTGGATTAGAGAGCTTCCCTAGTGGCTGAGATGGTTAAGAATTCACCTGCAATGCAGGAGACTGGGGTTTGATTGCTGGGTCGGGAAGATACCATGGAGAAGGGCATGGCAACCCACTCCAGTATTCCTGCCTGGAGAATCCCATGGACACAGGAGCCTGGTGGGCCTCAGTCCAGTTCAGTCCAGTTCATTTTAGTTTCTCAGTTGTGTCTGACTGTTTGCAATGCCATGGACTGCAGCACGCCAGGCCTCCCTGTCCAACACCAACCACCGGAGTTTACTCAAACTCATGTCTATTGAGTCAGTGATGCCATCCAACCATTGCATCCTCTGTTGACTTCTCCTCCGGCCTTCAATCTTTCCCAGCATCAGGGCCTTTTCAAATGAGCCAGTTCATCTCATCAGGTGGCCAAATATTAGAGTTTCAGCTTCAGCATCAGTCCTTCCAATGAATATTCAGGACTGATTTCTTTTAGGATGGACTGGTTGGATCTCTTTGCAATCCAGGGAGCTCTCAAGAGTCTTCTCCAACACCACAGTTCAAAAGCATCAATTCTTCAGCATTCAGCTTTCTTTATAGTCCAACTCTCACATTTATACATGACTACTAGAAAAACCATAGCTTTGATTAGATGGACCTTTGTCAGCAAAGTCTTTGCTTTTTAATATACTGTCTAGGTTGGTCATAACTTTTCTTCTGAGGAGCAAGCATCTTATAATTTTATGACTGCATTCACCATCTGCAGTGATTTTGGAGCCCCCAAAATAAAGTCTATCACTGTTTCCCCATCTATTTCCCATGAAGTGATGGGACCAGATGCCATGATCTTAAGTTTTCTGAATGTTGAGTTTTAAGCCAACTTTTTCACCCTACTCTTTCACTTTCATCAAGAGGCTCTTTAGTTCTTCTTCATTGTCTGCCATAAGGGTGGTGTCATCTGCATATCTGAGGCTATTGAGATTTCTCCCAGCAATCTTGATTCCAGGTTATGCTTCTTCCAGCCCAGCATTTCTCAATATGTACTCTGCATATAAGTTAAGTAAGCAGGGTGACAACATACAGCCTTGATGTACTCCTTTCCCAATTTGGAACCAGTCTGTTGTTTCATGTCCAGTTCTAACTTTTGCTTCCTGACATGCATGTAGGTTTCTCAAGAGGCAGGTCAAGTGATCTGGTAGGCCCATCTCTTTCAGAATTTTCCACAGTTTATTGTGATCCACACAAAGACTTTGACATAGTCAATAAAGCAGAAATAGATGTTTTTTGGAACTCTCTTGCTTTTTTCAATGATCCAACGGATGTTGGCAATTTGATCTCTGGTTCCTCTGCCTTTTGTAAATCTAGCTTGAGCATCTGGAAGTTCATGGCTCATGTACTGTTGAAGCCTGACTTGGAGAATTTTGAGCATTACTTTACTAGTGTGTGAGATGAGTGCAATTGTGTGGTAGTTTGAGCATTCTTTGACATTGCCTTTCTTTGGGATTGGAATGAACACTGACCTTTTCCAGTCCTGTGGCCACTGCTGGGTTTTCCAAATTTGCTGGCATCTTGAGTGCAGCACTTTCACAGCATCATCTTTTAGAATTTGAAAGAGCTCAACTGGAATTCCATCATCTCTTCTAGCTTTGTTCGTAGTGATGCTTCCTATGGCCCTCTTGACTTTGCATTCCAGGATGTCTGTCTCCAGGTGAGTGATCATATGGGTTGCAAAGAGTTGGACACGAGTGAGCAAGTAACACTTTCACTTCACTTTCAAACAGCAGAGGGAGAATAAAGTTGACCAGGGAGCAGAGTACTTGAAAGATTCCATGCCCTGCTCTGGGGGAATAATTTCAGTGTCTGAGGAAAATAATTTTACACCCAGGAGCATTTTAAATGTGGAGTGGCACTAGCTAAAATAATTCCACCCTAGGCCGTGGTGGAATTTGATGGAGTCATACTAATTCTAAAGGTATATGCCTCCTCCTAGAGAAAAAAAGTGAATCTTTGCAAGTGTTTTCTTGAAGTAATGACACCTGGGGTGGCCACTCTGTCTGAATATTGAAAGTCCTAATCATTACCTGTCTGTACATTATTGTGAATTCACAACACAAAGCATTGGAGTGGTCACTTCTTAATTGTCTGCTGTAACCAGCTCATGGTAACAGAATTATTTTTCAAGCTCCTCAAACATTTGAGATATGGGAAATAAGTTATTAACCCAAAATGCACAGTTTGAAAATGATGTTATAATCATTTAGAAAAAAAATTTCATCTTTCTTGTCTTTCCCCAAACCCATATTACCAGCATTGTCCTCAGACAAAAATTCATGCCTGTTCTCATTTAGCAAGATAGGTTAAAAAAGAAAAAAAAAGAATGTAAATGAAAGAATAGAAGCATAAATTCAATTATTAAACTTAACTGTACATCCAGGTGTCATGTCCAAAGTTTCCCTATTCTCTGTGGGGATATACACATTTACAAGCTGCGAGAAAGGAGATAAAATACTATTTAGTAGGTGTGACTTGAATTGTGTGTGTCAAGCTCAGAGTAGAGTGCTGTGTGTTGTAATTTTAAGGGCAAATACATGTGGAAAGTAAGGGACAAGACTTCCCTCCACTTCCTTTTCTTAGAGCATATACTTTAGAAAACTTGTAAATCCTTTCTCTGCCTTTCTGAAATGTATGCACATCTTTTTAAAAATGAAAGGAACCTGTTGTCAACATGATGACCTGATGTCTTTCTCAAGAAAGCCTGGAGAGCCATCTCTGAAAGGTACACCTCATGGCTGACAACGGCCCATCTCCCAGGTATGTGGGAGGATATGAGCTTATGTTTGAACATGCCTTTCTCCAAACTCCCTTCCACAAAGTATGTTCTACAGGTCGAACACTTTGTGCTGCTACTCCAAGGAAAAGTGTGATTAAGTTTTAACTATGTAGGACCTGGATTAGTTGAGCAATGAGCTGATGAGCAGGATATGTTAGAACAACAGAATTCGATCTGCTTGAAAATTAAGGTCTGCATTACTTATCTCTCTGAGTAGATCAGTACCAAGGGATGAGCAAGTTTTATAATTGCAATTCTTTTGCTTTTCTTACTTCATCTTAATTATAATGTTGCATGTTTCTTTTATTTAATATAGCCTTTATTATGCCCCTTTATTTTCCCTTTTGAATTCTGTGCAATTTAAGTTTAAGAACCTCAGTTCGGTGACAGAAAGTGAAGATATTAGTCGCTTAGTCGTGTCCGATTTTTCAACACCATGGACTGTAGCCTGCCAGATTCCTCTGTCCACGGGATTCTCCAGGCAAGAATACTGGAGTGGGTTGCTGCTTCCTCCTTCAGGGTATCTTCCCAACACAGGGATTGAACCCCAGCTCTCCTGCATTGCAGGAGCCGCCAGCAAAGTACTTCAAAAAGAATACAATAGATGAGATTTTGCAAGATTTGTGTCTGCACTTGGACTCTATTGCCCTTAAACCAGTTTCCCCTTTGACAACAGAATTTTCAATGGACATCACTTGCACACTCTGGGGCAGTCTTTCTTGCCTCAAGCACTTTGTTAAAACTGCCTCTTAATGCTGGTAGTTTTCTGTTCAGAATACCATTTTGGTGGTGTTATAGCTACAGATACAGATAAAGTGTGCCTGTATATAGATAGTTGAATTCACTTCTGGGACAATTTGAGACTTCTGAGAATTCCACAATAGTGCATAATGTCCTTAAAGTATCTGTGTTGATTCTACACATTAAAAATTGTATAATGTGCTGATCAGAAACATGGATTTCTCACATAATGTATACAGTAAGAGCATATGCAGAGATGCGTAGCTTGTAATCTTGGGCTTACAGAAGCCTAATTGGAAATTTGGATTCATTCTGAAAAAAGACTTGATGGTCTATGTATCTGTCAGTAGTGCTGAACAATGATATCTCATGGTCTTCTATAAGCATGCTATATTCTCTAGGTATATCTTACATGGGGTGCCAAAACTGATGCTGAAATCTCAGTTTCTCTGTGCACCATTGCCAAATTGAATCTCAGAGACAGAATTTTGGATGAAGTAGGAAAAAAATAGCTTTATTGCTTTGCCATGCCTAGGCGGAAACAGTGGGTTCCTGCCTTGAAAAACTGTGTGTCCCCACCCTGGAGGATTTGATGAGGAGTTTTATAAAAATGCTTCACAAGGGTGGACTTGATGACAAGGTTAGGGAATCTCCAAGGCTTAATGTGGTCTCCTAATCTTGAGATTCTCTGGTCCCTTTAATCTCGCCTCAGGTGGTTTCTTGGCCCTTGTTTAAGCAACTGTTTGCATCTGCCTTTGGGGACTTAGGGAAGGTCATGGAGGCTAGGGTCTTGCCTACAAAAAAGGAGGAAAAGGGGGCATCGCTCAATTTCAATTTCATTTTTATGATTCATTTTAAGTTATCTATGTAAATTTCAAATGTGGAAAAAAAAAATCACCACCTTCATTCCCACCAACATCATTTTCATACCCCCTACCACCATTTTCTGTACTGCTTATTTGACTCAAACACAGTGAGCTCTGTTGCAGGGGAATGGCTATCTATATTATTTTCTTTTAATTACACCCTGTGATGTTTTATAGCATACTAGGATGGAGAAGGAAATGGCAACCCACTCCAGTGTTCTTGCCTGGAGAATCCCAGGGACAGGGGAGCCTCGTGGGCTACTGTCTATGGGGTCGCAGAGAGTCAGACATGACTGAAGCGACTTAGCAGCAGCAGCAGCAGGATGGTGTTTCGGAGAAGGCAATGACACCTCACTCCAGTACCCTTGCCTGGAGAATCCAGGTGGAGGATAGAGGAGCCTGGTAGGCTGCGGTCCACTGGGTCACTAGAAGTCGGACACGACTGAGCGACTTTGCTTTCACTTTTCACTTTCATGCATTGGAGAAGGAAATGGCAACCCACTCCAGTGTTCTTGCCTGGAGAATCCCTGGTGGGCTGCCGTCCATGGGGTCGCATAGAGTCGGACACGACTGAAGTGACTTAGCAGCACCAGCAGGATGGTGTTTGCTTTATCCTTTATCAATTTTTAAGAACTCATGGTCCTATATTGTTAATGTTGTTCGAATATTATTTAAGGAGGAACATTTTATGGTCATTCAATTGCTTGGAAAAAATTAAGAAGGCACCAAAATCAGGATGAGTGAATTCAAGTAAATAGGTGTAAGTGTTATGATGAACTATGTGGATTCTCTTGCTATAATTAGACTATTTGAGCAGTGTGTGGGCCACGTCCCTTTTAAATATTTAATAGGATATTTTACTTCCATTTTGTTGTTGTTCAGTCCCTAAGTCCTGTCCAACTCTTTGCAACCCCATGGACTTCAGCATGCCAGGCTTCCATGTCCTTTACTATCTCGTGGAGTCTGCTCTAATTTATGTCCATTGAGTCAGTGATGCTATCTAACCGTTTCATCTTCTGTCATCCCCTTCTCCTTTGCCCTCAATCTTTCCCAGCATCAGGGTCTTTTCCAATGAATTAGCTTTTTGCATCAGGTGGCCAAAGTATTGGAGCTTCAGCTTGAGCATGTCCTTCCAATGAATATTTAGGGTTGATTTCCTTCAGAATTAACTGGTTGATCTCTTTATAGTCCAAAGGACTCTCAAGAATCTTCTCTCACATCACAATTCAAAAGCATCAGTTCTTCAGCACTCAGCCTTCTTTATGGTCCAAATCTCACATCCATACATGACCACTGGAAAAACCATAGCTTTGATTATACAGACCTTTGTCAGCAAAGTGATGTCTCTGCTTTTTAATATGCTGTCTAGGTTTGTCATAGCTTTTCTTCCAAGGAGCAAGTGTCTTTTAATTTCATGGCTTCAGTCCATCTGCAGTGATTTTTGAGCACAAGAAAATAAAGTCTGTCACTGTTTCCACTTTTTCTCTATTTGCCATGAAATAATGGGACCAGAAGCTAGCTTTTTCACTCTACTCTCTCACTTTCATCAAGAGGCTCTTTAGTTCCTCTTTACTTTCTGCCATTAGAGTGGTGTCATCTGCATATCTGAGGTTGTTGCTATTTCTCCCAGCAATCTTAATTCCAGTTTGTGATTCACCCAGCCTGGCATTTCACATGATGTACTCCAGAAGTTAAATAATCAAGGTGACAGTACACAGCTTTGTCATATTCCTTGCTCAGGTTTTAACTCGTCCATTGTTTAATGTCTGGTTGTAACTGTTGATTCTTGACCAGCATACAGGTTTCTCAGGAGACAGGTAAGGTGGTCTGGTATTCTCATCTCTAAGAGTTTTCCACAGTTTGTTGTGATTCACTTTTGTTTCCATACATTTTCCTTAAAGGCTAATGGCCAATTACTTTTTCTTGAGGTTAAACTAGGAAATAAATAAGAACGAAATAGCCATTCTTGGGAAAGAGTTGTATTAAGTTTTGATGACCTCTTCCCAAACAAGTTAAAGTAATGCCACATCATGACAATGTGTTTAAGGAGTTTTGACTTTTAATGTCATAGTCTCTTATCTTTGTGATCCAAGCAGCCTTTTTTGTGTCTTGATTCCATTTGTATACCTGGAAATTTTAAGCATTTAAAACAGTGGTCCCCAATCTTTTTGGTACTAGGGCTCAGTTTCCTAGAAGACTATGGAGGGCATGGAGGGTGGTTTCAGATGATTCAAACACATTACATGTATTGTGGACTTTATTTCTGTTATTATTATTATTATATCAGTTCTATCTTGGGGCATCAGGGATTAGATCCCAGAGGTTGGGCATCCCCTAAAAGATTAACTAGGATTTCTGTAATATTTAGTTCATTATATTACCTCATAAATATTTATAAGCTTTCCATGAAATGCACACCTCTAAGAGGATGGATCTTGGGTCTCTACTGAAAGAGCAGAGAGACCCTGCTTGTCCTGACCCCCTGAAGACTCTCACTGTGCTCTGGGGAAAGCAGAGTTTGTACCATACTGTGTACAAACTGTAGAGAAGGCAATGGCACCCCACTCCAATACTCTTGCCTGGCAAATCCCATGGACAGAGGAGCCTGGTAGGCTGCAGTCCATGGGGTCGCTAGGAGTCGGACACGACTGAGTGACTTCACTTTGACTTTTCACTTTCATGCATTGGAGGAGGAAATGGCAACCCACTCCAGTGTTCTTGCCTGGAGAATCCCAGGGACGGGGGAGCCTGGTGGGCTGCCGTCTATGGGGTCGCACAGAGTCAGACATGACTGAAGCGACTTAGCAGCAGCAGCATGTACAAACTATGGAAAGTTTGTACCATAGGAGGCCAACAATCAACATGAAAACACATTGAGTTCTTCTGAATACAGTGTAAGTGCTCAAGAGCTGTTTTTGTCTTCATGACACATTGTTTCTCCTCATTAAACCATGTTGCTTTCTGGAAAAGTCACCATGTCTAAACTGAGCACTTCCCATTCTTCAGTTCACATAGCTTAGTCCACGGTCATGGCGCTTCAGGGTAGAGAGTTTGTCTTGCACTAAAACTCAGCTTCTTCAAGGCGTACTTCCAATTTTCATTATCCCTTAAATGAAGAGTGAACCAGATGAAGGAAAGTGTCCTTAAACATGATTCTAAGTTATGATTTGAGAAACAACTAATTTTACTCAATGTCTATTTTAATTACCACTTGATGTTGGCGTAAACCAACCAAACTAAAACTCAAATCATAAAGAGATGCCTCATGAAAACTGTCAGAGCACTGGAATAATTTACCTGTCTGTTTTCTATCCCAGTAGTTCCTGAATCTATAAGGCAAACATAAAATAATACTGAGTTTTTTAAAGGCACATCTGAATGAAGTAGATTTAGTAATAGGCGAGTTGGAGTTGTGAGAAGTTTCGGATTGAGTTTAACACAGTAGCCCACGTTACACAAGACTGACATAAAGCTGTAATTTATGATACAAATATTTTAACAAGTCACTAGCGTAAATAACCCACTCCAGTACTCTTGCCTGGAAAATCCAATGGGCGGAGGAGCCTGGTAGGCTGCAGTCCACGGGGTCGCTAAGAGCTGGACATGACTTGACTTTCACTTTTCACTTTCATGCATTGGAGAAGGAAATGGCAACCCACTCCAGTGTTCTTGCCTGGAGAATCCCAGGGACGGGGGAGCCTGGTGGGTTGCTGTCTATGGGGTTGCAGAGTCGGACATGACTGAAGTGACTTAGCAGCAGCAGCAGCATAAATAACAGGAAGGAGTATGTACATGCTCTGTTTATAAGGTATTCATTATGGTATATTGTGTAGCTGACTTACATAACACACGTGTTTATCCATTATGTGTATAAAATACATTTTAACTAATAAGACTCTTTAATAAGAAGTGGGTGGCTTATTAGTCATTTGGAAATTAGAAATTTTTATATTATTTACTGTTTTTAAGATGCTAATTCTCTGACTGGTGCTTCTTTTAAAACTACAATTGTATCTGTGTCCAGATATGTCATTATATTAAGATAATGTGGTAAGACAGCTCTGGCAGTTACAGCTACTGTAGTGCATGCATGCATGCTCAGTCGCTTCAGTCATGTCTTATATTAATGTGTTTTGGGATAATAGTTAAATTAAGAATTAAGGCAAATTAAAACTTTATTAGTTACATCTGGTTTTGCTTATTTAAGTAAATTATGGCTATGAGGTCTGTGGACGGAGAACAAGTGCCAACACATTATGCCTTCAGCTTTGCTCTTCTTGTTCAAGGTTTCATTGGCTACTCAGTGTCTTTTGTGGCTAGCTCCATATAAATCTTAGGATTTTTTTTTTCTATTTTTGTGTGAAAATTGGCACTGGAATTTTGATAGGTATTGCCTTGACTCTATAGATGGCTTTGCGAAATATAGACAGTTTTTAAAAAAATTTATTTGCTTTTAATGGAAGGATAATTGCTTTGCAATATTGCTTTGGTTTCTGCCACGTATTAACATGAATTAGCCATAGGTCGGAGAAGGCAACGGCACCCCACTCCAGTACTCTTGCCTAGAAAATCCCGTGGATGGAGGAGCCTGGTGGGCTGCAGTCCATGGGGTAGTGAAGAGTCGGACACGACTCAGCGACTTCCCTTTCACTTTTCACTTTCATGCATTGGAGAAGGAAATGGCAACCCACTCCAGTGTTCTTGCCTAGAGAATCCTGGGGATGGGGGAGCCTGGTGGGCTGCCATCTATGGGGTCGCACAGAGTTGGACACAACTGAAGTGAGTTAGCAGCAGTAGCAGCAGCAGTACATATGTTGCCTCCCTCTTAAACCTCTCCCAGCCCTCTAATTTTTGAGTTCCTTGAGTCATACAGCAAATTCCCACTGGCTGTCTGTTTTATATATGGTAGTGCATATGCTTCATGCTACACTCTCTGTTCATCTAACCCTCACCTTCCCCCACCACTCGTGTCCACAAATTGTTCTCTATGTCTCATCTCCATTGCTGCCCTGAAAATAGGTTCATTAGCAGATTCCATATATATGCGTTAATGTACAACATTTGTTTTTCTCTTTCTGAGTAACTTCCCTCTGTATAATAGGCTCTAGGTTCATCCACCTCATTAGAACTGACACAAACGCATTCCTTTTTATGGCTGAATAGTCTTGTGTATACTTAGATTGTGTATATGTACCACGATTTTTGTATCCATTCATCTGTCGACGGACGTCTAGGTTGCTTCTGTGTCCTAGCTATTGTAAATACTGCTGGATTGAATGTTTGCGGTGCTAGTGTCTTTTCTCAGTTTTGGTTTCCACAGGGTGTATGCCTAGAAGTGGGATTGCTAGGTTGTATGGTACTTTTATATGGAAAACAGGATGAAGATTCCTTAAAAAACTGGACATTTTAACACTATTAATTCTTACAAGCCAAGAACAAAAGCTCTCTCTCCATTGGTTTCCCTTTTCCTCCATTTCTTCCATTAATGTCTTTCTCAATATCTCTGCCTCTCAGACAGACCAGCAACCTTGGCATCGCCTGAAAGCTGCTTAGAAGGTCAGACTCACAGGTTCTTCTCCAGATCCACCAGATCAGAATTTGCCTTTTAATAAGATGCCCCTGGATTATTAGTCTGTCTGCACATTAATATTTGAAACACAGAGGATTCAAGGTGTTTGCCCACCATCTGCCTCCGATTTCAGGATCTGAAGCTCTGTTTTATCTTCCAAGAGAGGAAATGATAGAGAGCTAGATGACCCGCACAGGAGACCATGTTCCCTAGAGGCCCTGTCGAGGGTGAGGGGCCTGAGGTTACGGGGACCCAAAGATGTGGTGGCAGAGGGAGAGGGCCTGAGAGAGGGTTTGGAGACCTCACATACGTGGACAGTTCTGTTCACTGAGCTGGACAGTCTCTTGTTAACCAGCTGATGGTAACCGTTTCTAATGTTGATTTTTCTTTTGCGCTTCAACCATAATGGGTACAGAGCTGGATAAACAATTTGTCTGTACAAAGTTTCATCCAAACCACCATCCTGCCTCTTGACCAGTGACCTTACAACTATTCTTTTTTACTTTATTAATTTCATTTTTATTTTATATAGGATTTTTGTCAAACTTAATCAGTTTTAAATGATTAACTCATAATTACCATCTGAAAACAAAATTCCCTTTCAACTAATGGTTCTCATTCTACCTACAGTTCAACTTTCCTTTTTGTCTACAGTATAGCCATATTTCATTTTACAGGATCTGAAATAAACAATTAAGACAAACTAGTTTCCAGTCTGCTCTCAAATGATGCCTATAAAGGGTAGATCAAGTTTTTAAGTTTACATAAAACCATACTAAACCAATTTATCATTAAAAAATACAAGTCTTCATAACCTGTTCATTCCATTCTATTTAGACAGCAACACTAACAAAATTCTTAATGCACCCCCCACCACCTGTAAGTCTTTCCCTCTGCTATCATTTTGACACTGAAAAAAGAATTATAAAAATGTAGCATCATAATTATATTCCTAATTAGAATCAGTATGTCTATTTCTGTATCTTTAACACTTAGTATCACTTAAGTTGGGCTTCCCTGTGGCTCAGATGGTAACACATTTGCCTGCAATGAGGGACACCTGGGTTTGATCCCTGGGTTGGGAAGATCCCCTGGAGGAGGGCATGGCAACCTACCTCAGTATTCTTGTCTGGAAAATCCCTGTGGATGGAGGAGCCTGTCGGGCTACAGTCCATGGGATCGCAAAGTGTTGGACACAACTGAAGTTACTTAGCATAGCACATCACTGAAGTTATTTTCCTTTGGTTAAAAAATCGCTCAAGTAGAAAAGTGGTCTCATTCATATTAAGATGGTTTACACAAAACTGTAAAATGTGTATAATAAACTGTCTTTTGGAAACTAGATTTGTCCTTTGATTTCTCCATATTTGTAGAAGGAGTCTGTACTTCTTTTTTTTTTCTAATTTTATTTTATTTTTAAACTTTACATAATTGTATTAGTTTTGCCAAATATCAAAATGAATCCGCCACAGGTATACATGTGTTCCCCATCCCGAACCCTCCTCCCTCCTCCCTCCCCATACCATCCCCCTGGGCCGTCCCAGTGCACCAGCCCCAAGCATCCAGCATCGTGCATCGAACCTGGACTGGCAACTAGTTTCCTACATGATATTTTACATGTTTAATTGCCATTCTCCCAAATCTTCCCACCCTCTCCCTCTCCCACAGAGTCCATAAGACTGTTCTATACATCAGTGTCTCTTTTGCTGTCTCGTACACCGGGTTATTGTTACCATCTTTCTAAATTCCATATATATGCGTTAGTATACTGTATTTATGTTTTTCCTTCTGGCTTACTTCACTGTGTATAATAGGCTCCAGTTTCATCCACCTCATTAGAACTGATTCAAATGTATTCTTTTTAATGGCTGAGTAATACTCCATTGTGTATATGTACCACAGCTTACTTATCCATTCATCTGCTGATGGGCATCTAGGTTGCTTCCATGTCTTGGCTATTATAAACAGTGCTGTGATGAACATTGGGGTACACGTGTCTCTTTCCCTTCTGGTTTCCTCAGTGTGTATGCCCAGCAGTGGGGTTGCTGGATCATAAGGCAGTTCTATTTCCAGTTTTTTAAGGAATCTCCACACTGTTCTGCATAGTGGCTGTACTACTTTGCATCCCCACCAACAGTGTAAGAGGGTTCCCTTTTCTCCACACCCTCTCCAGCATTTATTATTTGTAGACTTTTGGATCGCAGCCATTCTGACTGGTGTGAAATGGTACCTCATAGTGGTTTTGATTTGCATTTCTCTGATAATGAGTGATGTTGAGCATCTTTTCATGTGTTTGTTAGCCATCTGTATGTCTTCTTTGGAGAAATGTCTATTTAGTTCTTTGGCCCATTTTTTGATTGGGTCATTTATTTTTCTGGAGTTGAGCTGGAGGAGTTGCTTGTATATTTTTGAGATTAGTTGTTTGTCGGTTGCTTCATTTGCTATTATTTTCTCCCATTCTGAAGGCTGTCTTTTCACCTTGCTAATAGTTTCCTTTGATGTGAAGAAGCTTTTAAGGTTAATTAGGTCCCATTTGTTTATTTTTGCTTTTATTTCCAATATTCTGGGAGGTGGGTCATAGAGGATCCTGCTGTGATGTATGTCAGAGAGTGTTTTGCCTATGTTCTCCTCTAGGAGTTTTATAGTTTCTGGTCTTACGTTGAGATCTTTAATCCATTTTGAGTTTATTTTTGTGTATGGTGTTAGAAAGTGGTCCAGTTTCATTCTTTTACAAGTGGTTGACCAGTTTTCCCAGCACCACTTGTTAAAGAGATTGTCTTTAATCCATTGTATATTCTTGCCTCCTTTGTCAAAGATAAGGTGTCCATATGTGCGTGGATTTATCTCTGGGCTTTCTATTTTATTCCATTGATCAATATTTCTGTCTTTGTGCCAGTACCATACTGTCTTGATAACTGTGGCTTTGTAGTAGAGCCTGAAGTCAGGTAGGTTGATTCCTCCAGTTCCATTCTTCTTTCTCAAGATCGCTTTGGCTATTCGAGGTTTTTTGTATTTCCATACAAATTGTGAAATTATTTGTTCTAGCTCTGTGAAGAATACCGTTGGTAGCTTGATAGGGATTGCATTGAATCTATAAATTGCTTTGGGTAGTATACTCATTTTCACTATATTGATTCTTCCAATCCATGAACATGGTATATTTCTCCATCTATTAGTGTCCTCTTTGATTTCTTTCACCAGTGTTTTATAGTTTTCTATATATAGGTCTTTAGTTTCTTTAGGTAGATATATTCCTAAGTATTTTATTCTTTCTGTTGCAATGGTGAATGGAATTGTTTCCTTAATTTCTCTTTCTGTTTTCTCATTATTAGTGTATAGGAATGCAAAGGATTTCTGTGTGTTGATTTTATATCCTGCAACTTTACTATAGTCATTGATTATTTCTAGTAATTTTCTGGTGGAATCTTTAGGGTTTTCTATGTAGAGGATCATGTCATCTGCAAATAGTGAGAGTTTTACTTCTTCTTTTCCAATACTTGAGGAGATAATAGTGGAAAACTTCCCTAAAATGGGGAAGGAAATAATCACCAAAGTACAAGAAACCCAGAGAGTCCCAAACAGGATAAACCCAAGGAGAAACACCCCAAGACACATATTAATCAAATTAACAAAGATCAAACACAAAGAACAAATATTAAAAGCAGCAAGGGAAAAACAACAAATAACACACAAGGGAATTCCCATAAGGATAACAGCTGATCTTTCAATAGAAACTCTTCAAGCCAGGAGGGAATGGCAAGACATACTTAAAATGATGAAAGAAAATAACCTACAGCCCAGATTATTGTACCCAGCAAGGATCTCATTCAAGTATGAAGGAGAAATCAAAAGCTTTTCAGACAAGCAAAAGCTGAGAGAATTCTGCACCACCAAACCAGCTCTCCAACAAATACTAAAGGATATTCTCTAGACAGGAAACACAGAAAGGGTGTATAAACTCGAACCCAAAACAACTAAGTAAATGGCAACGGGATCATACTTATCAGTAATTACCTTAAACGTAAATGGGTTGAATGCCCCAACCAAAAGACAAAGACTGGCTGAATGGATACAAAAACAAGACCCCTACATATGTTGTCTATAAGAGACCCACCTTAAAACAGGGGACACATACAGACTGAAAGTGAAGGGCTGGAAAAAGATTTTCCATGCAAATAGGGACCAAAAGAAAGCAGGAGTAGCAATACTCATATCAGATAAAATAGACTTTAAAACAAAGGCTGTGAAGAGAGACAAAGAAGGTCACTACATAATGATCAAAGGATCAATCCAAGAAGAAGGTATAACAATTATAAATATATATGCACCCAACACGGGAGCACCACAGTACGTAAGACAAATGCTAACAAGTATGAAAGGAGAAATTAACAATAACACAATAATAGTGGGAGACTTTAATACCCCACTTACACCTATGGATAGATCAACTAAACAGAAAATTAACAAGGAAACACAAACTTTAAACGATACAATAGACCAGTTAGACCTAATTGATATCTATAGGACATTTCATCCCAAAACAATGAATTTCACCTTTTTCTCAAGCGCACATGGAACCTTCTCCAGGATAGATCACATCCTGGGCCATAAAGCTAGCCTTGGTAAATTCAAAAAAATAGAAATCATTCCAAGCATTTTTTCTGACCACAATGCAGTAAGATTAGATCTCAATTACAGGAGAAAAACTATTAAAAATTCCAACATATGGAGGCTGAACAACACACTGCTGAATAACCAACAAATCACAGAAGAAATCAAAAAAGAAATCAAAATTTGCATAGAAACGAATGAAAATGAAAACACAACAACCCAAAACCTGTGGGACACGGTAAAAGCAGTCCTAAGGGGAAAGTTCATAGCAATACAGGCACACCTCAAGAAACAAGAAAAAAGTCAAATAAATAACCTAACTCTACACCTAAAGCAACTAGAAAAGGAAGAAATGAAGAACCCCAGGGTTAGTAGTAGGAAAGAAATCTTAAAAATTAGAGCAGAAATAAATGCAAAAGAAACAAAAGAGACCATAGCAAAAATCAACAAAACCAAAAGCTGGTTCTTTGAAAGGATAAATAAAATTGACAAACCATTAGCCAGACTGATCAAGAAACAAAGGGAGAAAAATCAAATCAACAAAATTAGAAACGAAAATGGAGAGATCACAACAGACAACACAGAAATACAAAGGATCATAAGAGACTACTATCAACAATTATATGCCAATAAAATGGACAACGTGGAAGAAATGGACAAATTCTTAGAAAAGTACAACTTTCCAAAACTGGACCAGGAAGAAATAGAAAATCTTAACAGACCCATCACAAGCATGGAAATTGAAACTGAGTCTGTACTTCTTACTGCAAGGCAGTCTCTATTATGTCTTCTCTTTGACGTGTCCTCCATGTGAACAGCATGTGTTTGGAGCATTAGTTTGATTATTATGTTTATTTTCATTTTAATAAATGTGGCTAACTTTTTAAAAAAAATAAACTAAGGCACTGTCCTTCAGTCTTCGGTATAAAATGTACTCTTAATATGTTAAACTCATGAGAATTATGACCTTGGTGCATCACCATTTGTGTGGTAGGGTTAGTAGTTGTAACTCTTGGTTGCTAAATTGAGATGTCCTTATTTAAGCAACCATTCTTTGAGTCTCTTTCTTCTTCATAGTTTTGCCTGTTATCTTACCTCTGCCCATGTTTTAGCCTTTTCTCATATATTTCTAGATAGATGGATAGATCTTATATAGATCTATCTATCCATCTATCTAGATATATATATACAGTCCATTGGGTCACAAAGAGTTGGACATGACTGAAGCAACTTAATAACACACACACACACATATATATAGAAGTATAGTTGACTTACAATACTGTCTTAATTTCTGGTATACAGCAAGGTGACTCAGTCATACATATATATATTCTTTTACATCCTCTTTTCAATTGTGACTTATCACAGGATAGTGAATATAGTTCCCTGTGCTAGACAGTAGGACCTTGCCATTTATCCATCCTATCAGAGCCTTTTCTTGGTTTCTGGTTCTTATTCTAGGGCATGTAAGCATGCTTAACATGTTCTTCTGTAAACATCTGTTAGGCCTCAGCTTTGATGCCTCCACTTCCATTATCTGGGTTTCCTTGGATTTGTCTGTCTTCTTTGGTTTTCAGTCCCCAGCTGCATAACTCCCAGGACCCTCTGTGAGTGGTGCTGGGTGAGGTGTAAGGAGAGGGTTCTGAGAAAAGACTTTGTTATTTGGCTAAATGTTATGTGGTCAAAAGAAAATGTCATTTAGAGTATAGAAAACAAACTTTCATTTGTATCCTGACCCCTGAGACTTATATCTTGGTATCTGGTTTGATTTACTTAAATCTCAGCTTTTACTCCTATATAATGAAGCTGTAAATACTTTCATGAATATTATAGAACTTAAAAAGGTAATATATTTCAGAGCTTTGAGTAGTGCTGGAAAAAAAGAGAAGATGGTCAACAAATTTTATTTTCACCTTCCAGTTTTTGTACAAGTGGTAGTGCTTTGCTCTATACAAAGTAGAGGGTTTGATTCTATGGGATAAGTGGTGATGGTTTAGTAGCCAAGTTGTGTCTGACTCTTTTGTGACTCCCATGGACTGTAGCCCACCAGGCTCCTCTGTCCATAAGATTTCTCAGGCAAGAATACTGGAGTTGGTTGGCATTCCCTTCTCCAGGGAATCTTCCTGATCCAGGAACAAAACACACGTCTCCTGCATTGCAAGCAGTTTCTTTACTGACTGAGCCACAAGGTAAGATATTTTAACTATTTTCCCTGTGAAAAAGCTATGCTAGGAATACATAGCTTCCTGCATACATACAGAATATGAAAGTTAAAAATACAGAAAAAACTAAACTTTAACAAGGAAGAATTTCAGAATAAGGGAGAGATTTGAAGTGATCCAAACAGTAAGCTGAATCTTCAAAAGGTGAGTGAGAACTTGTCAGAAGGACTGAGGTTAAATGAGGAGGTTGCAAGAGAAGATGGCTTTGCCCTAAGAAAGAGCATTCTAACTGAGGATTCATTGACCTGCAGGCTATTAAGAGCCATAGCACAGGTTCTAAGATTAAGCTAAAAACTGTATTTCTAGCAATACTTTCAGGAAAATTTCTAAACAGAGGGTATGGACCAAAATGCACCACAGAACCCACTGTCTATTGAGTGAAACTTGCTGATAAGCACCCATGAGAAAGAGTTGTGGATCTGTTTCAGAAAGTTTTCTCTGAGGTCAGATTTTTTTTCTCTGAGTTAAGGTTGTGAATAATTTCTAGCCATACACCACATTTTTCTCACTTAAGGGTGGTACCATATAAGTGTTGGGATAATTGGTCATATCAGTTTAGGAACAGAATCTATAATCTCTGCGAAGGAAAACCCAGTTGTGCAATGCAACTGTCCTTTCAAATGAAAGTACTTTCCTCTTTGTAGACACAACCTTTCTCTGACACAAAAACTAATATCTTTTACTCAGTTTCCTTAGTCAAGCTTCCAAAGTAGTACCTTTGTTGAGTTTTTGAGATACTTTCTATTGAGGAGAGTAATCCATTGTATCTTTCAAAGTATCCTTTACATTTGAGTTAGTAGGAAACAGAAAATATTTCTTGCAAATATATCTAAGTTTCAATCATTTAAGACCTATTGAGAAATCTTAATATATATAGAAATTGACCAGACTCTAAACCAAAGAAATAAAATCAAATAATCATTAGCTCTGAGTATATATGACATTCTCTAAATAATAAGTTTGACATTCTTTTAAATATTATATATAAAATGTTCTGACATTGATTACCTCTTACTAGTAAACATGAATTAAAATCAAATATAAATGCCTGCAAGTTGTGACAGACTTTATTTCTTTGGGCTCTAAAATCACTGCAGATGGTGACTGCTGCCATGAAATTAAAAGACGCTTGCTCCTTGGAAGGAAAGTTATGACCAACCTAGACAGCATGTTAAAAAGCAGAGCCATTAATTTGCCTACGGAGGGCCATCTAGTCAAAGCTATGATTTTTCAAGTAGTCATGTATGGATGTGAGAGTTGGACTATAAAGAAAGTTGAGCAGTGAAGAATTGATGCTTTTGAACTGTGGTGTTGGAGAAGACTCTTGAGAGTAAGACTCTTGGATTACAAGGGGATCCAACCAGTCCATCCTAAAGGAAATCAGTCCTGAATATTCATTGGCAGGACTGATGCTGAAGCTGAAACTCCAATACTTTGACCACCTGATGTGAAGAACTGACTCATTTGGAAAGACCCTGATGCTGGGAAAGATTGAAGGTAGGAGGAAAAGGGGATGACAGAGGATGAGATGTTTGGATGGCATCAGCAACTCAATGGATGTTGGTGATGGACAGGGAGGCCTGGTGTGCTGCAGTCCATGGAGTTGCAAAGAGTTGGACACAACTGAGCAACTGAACTGAACCTAAGAATTCACATTTAAAGTTATAATATTTCAAAACAAAATGCATGGTGATGTTTGGCAATGTAAAAACAATAAACTGGACAAAAAGGGATCATCTCCAGATTAGGGAAGTGAGAGAGATGTTAAAACCCATGTCTGTTCTCTACACCTGAATCTCTATTCCTGCCCTGGTTGGGGAAGGCAAGGTGAGATGAATTGGAAGATTGGGATTGACATATATAGATTACCATGTGTAAGATGGGCTTCCCTGGTGGATCAGATAGTAAAGAATCTGCCTGTGATATGGTTTCATCCCTGGGTCAAGAAGATCCCCTGGAGAAAGGAATGGCTACCCACTCTAGTATTCTTGTCTGGAGAATCCCATGGACAGAGGAGCCTGCCAGCCTCTAGTCCATCGGGCCCAGACAGACAGATACAACTTAGCGACTAAATGACAATTCCAAACACTGCCCTGTTATTCATGGGTCCCATCATATGCGTAGCTGTTTTCACCCAGGGATGGTGAATAGGGTAGCCAATGTTCCTGATGCTTCAGTTAAGAAAGAGATGCCTCATCCAGTGCCTACAACAGGAAGCTGGCTGTTCTGTGTGGCGCTATGACTGGCAAAGTCCAGGAGATTAATTTGTTGTATCCAGCAGCCCACATCTTAAACACATTTCTGTGGCTCGTCATTCAGAAGATGGCCTTGCTGAGACTTCACTGGACAGTAACCTGGCCTTTGGGGTCTTCATTCTGTCATCTTGAATCAGTTTACACAGTCTTTGCTGTTTTACTATAGTGGAGCTTACTTACACTCTAAACTAGACTGATTTCTAAGATTAAGAACAAGAGAAAAAAAATTTCAGGAAATGAAGCTCCATAGATTCCACTGTTCCCTATATTTTCTATCAGAGGATACTAAGAAAAGTTCGCATATTATGGATGTTCCCTTTTCAGTTCAGTTCAGTCACTCAGTCGTGTCAGACTCTTTGCGACCCCATGAACTGCAGCACACCAGGCCTCCCTGTCCATCACCAACTCCTAGAGTTTACCCAAACCCATGTCCAGTGAGTCAATGATGCCATGCAACCATCTCATCCTCTGTCATCCCCTTCTCCTTTGCCCTCAATCTTTCACAGCATCAGGATCTTTTCCAATGAGTCAACTCTTCGCATCAGGTGGCCAAAGTATTGGAGTTTCAGCTTCAGCATCAGTCCTTCCAATGAACACCCAGGACTGATCTCCTTTAGGATGGACTGGTTGCATCTCCTTGCAGTCCAAGGGACTCTCAAGAGTCTTCTCCAACACCACAGTTCAAAAGCATCAATTCTTTGGTGCTCAGCTTTCTTTGTAGTCCAACTCTCACACCCATACGTGACTACTGGAAAAACCATAGCCTTGACTAGATGGACTTTTGTTGGCAAAGTAATGTCTCTGCTTTTTAATATGTTCTCTAGGTTGGTCATAACTTTCCTTCCAAGGAGCAAGCATCTTTTAATTTCATGGCTGCAATCACCATCCACAGTGATTTTGGAGCCCAGAAAAATAAAGTCAGCCACTGTTAGCCTTTAGCCTTTCTAAATAAAAAATTATTCTGAAGTTCTGGGAAGTCTAAGAGCCATCAGAGCTGGCATGATTCATCATGGAGGGGGGAGGGTATACCTGGCAGCTGCATAGAAGTGGGACTATTTCTGACCCTTTGTCGTCTCTTACTTGGGATGGAAATGGTTAGGAATGACATCATCTAGTTATAATCCTATTAGCTTATCAATGCCAGGAAATCTGACCTCACTTGATAGATTCACTTTCCTTCTTTCTTTTTATAGTTGATTGATAATGTGTTAATTTCAGGTATATAGCAAAGTATATATACCTGTATATACACATATACACAGACACACATATAATTTAACACATAAATATATAACTGAATATATATGTATAACTTAATATGTATGTATATAAAAATAAATTACTTTTCTTTATTTCTGAAATTAACACATTGTTAATATATAAATTCTTTTCAGATTCTTTCCCATTATAGTTTGTCACAGATATCGAATATAGTTCCTTGTGCTACACAGCAGGACCTCGTTGTTTATTTCTTTTATATATAGCAGTTCAATTCAGTTCAGTCGCTCAGTCGTGTCCGACTCTTTGCGACCCCATGAATCGCAGCATGCCAGGCCTCCCTGTCCATCACCAACCCCCGGAGTTCACCTAGACTCATGTCCATCGAGTCAGTGATGCCATCCAGCCATCTCATCTTCTGTCGTCCCTTTCTCCTCCTGCCCCCAATCCCTCCCAGCATCAGAGTCTTTTCTAATGAGTCAACTCTTCGCATGAGGTGGCCAAAGTACTGGAGTTTCAGCTTTAGCATCATATATAGCAGTATGTATATGTTAATCCCAAGCTCCTAATTTATCCCTCTCCCCCATCTTTTCACTTTGGTAACCATAAGTTTGCTTTCTATGTCTGTAAGTCTATTTCTGTTTTGTAAATAATTTCATTTGTATCATGTTATAGATTCCACTTGTAAGTGGTATCATATGGTGCATGTCTTTCTCTGACTTAGTGTGATAATCTCTGGGTCCATGCTTGTTGCAACAAATAGCATTATTTCCTTCTTTTTTTATGGCTGAGTAATATTTCATTGTTATATATGTACCACATTATCTTTATTTATTCATCTGTCAGTGAACATTTGGGTTGTTTCTATGTCTTGGCTATTGTAAACTGTGCTACTATGAACACTGGAGTCCATGTATATTTTTCAATTATGTTTTTCTCCAGATATTTTCCCTGGAGTGGAACTGCAGGATCATACACTAGTTCTATTTTTAATTTTCAGAGAAACCTCCATACTGTTTTCCATAGTGGCTACACTAATTTATTGTACCAGACCTTCTTAATGAGAAAATAATTGCAGACTTTCTCTTCTTTCCTTAACTCTCTAGTACTTGCCCACTTAACCCTCCACCCATCAACTTACATTTTTCATTAAAAAAAAAAAAAAAATTGGCATAAGAGGACCATGCCATCTTCCCACTACTAGTTCCACAGCCTGAGTCATGGGTATACCAGGTATTATTTCTCATAAAGACAGGAGGCCAGGGGACTGGCCTCCATCCCCCCATTTCTTCTCAGGATGCTCCCCCTTGTTCCTTTTGGAGGAAGGCCCTGTAGTATTGCTCTTCTGCAACCAATATCTCTTCCTCTCCAAGTCATTGCATCTGTATCCTAAACATGTCTTGCTGCTGCTGCTAAGTCGCTTCAGTCGTATCTGACTCTGTGCGACCCCATAGACGGAAGCCCACCAGGCTCCCCAGTCCCTGGGACTCTCCAGGCAAGAACACTGGAGTGGGTTGCCATTTCCTTCTCCAATGCATGAAAGTGAAACGTGAAAGTGAAGTCGCTCAGTCATGTCTGACTCTTGGCGACCCCATGGACTGCATCCTACCAGGCTCCTCCTTCCATGGGCTTCTCCAGGCGAGAGTACTGGAGTGGGGTTCCATTGCCTTCTTGGATATTTATAGATATAGCCAATTTACTTTGTTGTACAGGGGAAATTAACACAGTGTTGTAAAGCAGCTACACTCCACTTTAAACAATAGGTTTTGAGAGGCAGGGTTTCAGTAATTGTCTGTGCTCAGGTGTCTATGAAGCAAGCTTTTTAAGTGGCTGTGGTGCATGGCTTTGTCAGGTATCCTAAAAGTCTTGGATTACACTAAAAAAGTTATTTATGGAATTAGTTAATACATAATAAGCAGTGTCCAGTTTCAAATGAATTATGGTATAGAGAAAATTTAAAATGCTGGAGACAAATAGCATGCCATCTTGTGCTACACTATCTTGTTTTTAAGGCTATTCCCTTCAGCAGTCTCCCACTCTCTATGGTGACAGTTTAAAAGGTACCTTAGAACATTGACTTCAATTACTCAATTTTCCCTCTGTGTACTCTTCTTCACAACAGCTGACTTTATCTTCTTTACAGAGAAAATAAAGCCTCAACATTCCATCACACTATTCCCCCACAAGAAAGTGCTCAAATCTCAGACAGCTTTCATCATGTTTCTCCCCCTACCTAAAGCCAGTCTCCTGCCTGTGCTCTGAGACAGGCCTCCTCTTGCTGCCTCCCTCATCCCCACTCCCATCTATGTCTTCAGCTTGGCTTTTCTGTTCAGCCCTCCCAGGAGCACTTCCGGCTGCTCTGGTCTCTCCAGTCTCTGAAACAAGGACTCAAAACCTCCCCCTGACCTTGTGATCTCCTCTAGTTATCTCATACATCCCCCTTTCACAGAAAACACCTCAGAGAAGCCATTCATTTATTTTCCTCACTTTCTATTGAGAATTCAACCCATCACAGGGTAGATTCTGCATTCATCACCTCATTGAATCTGCATCCAGGTCATTAAGTCCAGTGAATGCATTTCAGGGGCTATGGGTAGGTGTCTTGGGAGCGGTTTACCATTAGCTGGCCATTCTTCTGAAAATAGTTTTCTCTTGACTTTTGTGAATTCTCACACACTTAGTTTTTATCTTTCCTGTTGTCATTCCTTTTTTATTTTCTTTGCCTGCTTTTTCTGCATCATAACCACCCTGAAATGTTGTTTTGTCTCCAAGTTTTGCATAGGTCATCTCCTTTCAAATACTCCTGCAAAATGATCTCCCCCATCCTCAAAGTTTTAATAAACAATGGTATGTTAACTCAAACATTGTTACTGCTGCTAAATCACTTCAGTCCTGTCCGACTCTGTGCGACCCCATAGACGGCAGCCCACCAGGCTCCCCCATCCCTGGGTTTGTTGCTACATTCAATCTAATTCTCCTTAGTGATTGTCAGCATTGTGCAAGATTCTATTTAAGTAATTAAAGTTGATGGTTTCCATCCACTTGAAATGGAAAAACTGCTCTTCAAACTAGTTTCACTAACAATCCATAATCTTGGAAAATGGCATAACTATTTGCTCAGTATCTTCTTTGAAAATCCAAGTCTCTGATTTCTCTTTCCATATTTGTCCCAGCCAATCAGTTTCAAGTTCCAATCAATCAGTCCTACCTCCAAAATATTATGTCTGTCTGTTTTCTCCTGCTCCATGGTTACTGTCTAGTCCAAGATATTTTCAGTGCTTTCCTTAGTTATTAAGCAGTCTTCTAAAGACCATCCTACTTTCATTTTTTGCTTAAATAAAATTGTCATTCTAATGCCAAAATCATTCAACTGTCAATGAAACTTCAATGGCTTCCAATGTTCCAGGAGGTAATAATTTCAAATGTTACATGGATTATAAAGCTTGGGTGATCTGACCCTGCTTAGCTATACAGCATCATGCATGCCTTCAAACCATTCAACAAACCTTATTCTCTACTATCGTCATGGTGAAAACTACACTCTATTCTTCTGGGCAATCTCTTGACTCAAGCAGTTTCATCACACAAGCCATCCCCTTGCCTGGTACGCCTCTCGTCTCACACATTTCCTGATGGAATGTCTGCTTCAGACACGGGACATTGTGTCTTTGTCACTGTGTCACCATCACTTTGCACATGCATAGCACACAATTACCAAACAATAAGATTCGGTGAGTCTATAGAGCTGCTTCCCCTCCACCATGACTTCTATTGTGTTAAGGAGGATTGTGTGTGTGCTCAGCCCAGTCTGACTCTTTGTGACCCCATGGACTGTAGCCTGCCAGGCTCCTCTGTCCATAGGATCCTCCAGGCAAGAATACTGGAGTGGGTTGCCATTTCCTTCTCCAGGGATTAAGTAGGATTAGATCGCAAATATTCTGTATGGAACACTTCATCTGACCCACGTAATATGTAAGTATTTTATACATTACTTGATCATTATTTAACTTGATCATTTAAACAACTCTAGTATTATAACTTTCATTTTAGAATTAGGGAAATCAATCACAGACCACCTGAATAATTTTTCCCACAGCTGCACAGTTGATGCAGATCAGAAATGACACAAAGTTTTTCACCTGAAAGGCTGAATTCTGAAAAATCCCACTATACTATAAACATAAATTATAATTTTTTGAATTTGAAATGCAAAATTTCTTGCTAGTATCCTTTCAATTATATTGGGAAATTCATTGAAGTTTCTTTAAATTGTCAAAAATTTTTTTTTTACACAAAAGTGACATTTAAGACCATTGTGTATATCAAAATTCATCTCTCTTTCCACTTGGCTGCAGCCAAAATAACATACGGTGAAAAACTATTTCTGAGGTTGATAGAAGCCTGTTAGCTACAACCTCTGCTTTCATTTTCTGTCCTTCAAAAAAAATCTCCTTGGTATTATTGATTGCTTTTATAAGTCAATAGTAGAATTGTGCACTCAGATATAATATTTATAAAAGTCAAATCACATTAATATACTTTACATATGAGAGTTCCATCTAAAATTCATTTGATTATTCTAGGGGAGCCTGACTTTAAAACATTCATTTCATAAAAGGATTTTGCTGGTTAAGAAAAGAAAATGTTAAAAACATAACCACCATGATTGAATACATTATGTAAGCAAAGCTAGAATGTTAACTTTGTCAATGAATAGACTGTGTTTCTGCATTATTAGCACCATGCCTGAGATGTTATAAGCACTCAGTCAGTATTTGCGGAATAAAGAAAATAATGAAATTTTGGTCTTTTAGAATAAAATAAACTCTCTTTCCTCAAATATGAGTAGGATGCTCTAATGACAAAGGTTCTAACATCGGAACACTTAAAACATTGGAACACTACCCTGGCACATAGATCTTCATTTTTAATTTTCCATATTTCTTTTGAGAGACACCAGTGCCATCATCATGTTACTTCTGCATGTTGACACAGAACATTTCTCTTAATAATTAGTAATTGCATTCCTATTTCAACTGTCTTAAAAGTCTTTAAAGTAGAGGATGCATGCATGCATACTAAGTCGCTTCAGCCATGTCTGACTCTTTGTGACCCCATGGAGTGTAGCCCACCAGGCTTCTCTGTCCATAGGATTCTCCAGGCCAGAATACTGGAGTGGGTTGCCATTCCCTTCTCCAGCAATTGAACCTGGGTCTTTTATGTCTCCTGCATTGGTACGCAGGTTCTTTACCACTAGCGCCACCTAAGGATATCTATCTATCTATATGTACATATATATATTTTAAAAATTCAAACTTTTTTTCCCCCTATCATCCAAGCTCCAGGTTGAGTTATCTCTAACTGGGCAGAAATCTTCTTTGGACTCACTGGTCTCACATCTATGACTGGGAATCAACTATCACAATAAGCATCATACTCATGAGAGCAGTCAGAGATGCTCTCCTTCTGGGCTGCCTCCAGGATTCTCATTTCTTGTCTCATATACTTTTGTAATTCAGATCATCAACACCAATGGGGAATAATAACCCATCAGGAGGATTTGCCATATCTACACAGAGGAGCATAGATTCAGGTAACAGGTGGGAACAGGAAAACAATCACCTCAGTGCCACACAGCTAATATCAGGCAGGAAGAAGACATTGCACAACAAAATGTTTTGTGTGCATTCCTGTTGAAATTGCTGGTCTTTCCACCTTGAGAAGATTGACACTGTAATTCCCAAGTTTTAAGAACTCATCTGTAAAAGTGAGTTCTACGAATTTAATTTTGCATTGGAAGTGCTCACTGTGGTTACAATTAGTGTTTTATTTTAGTTCTTTTTGCAAGAGGCACATTTTACTTATCTTCCTAACACTCTCCCTGGGAATTATTGTGGAAGTCTTTTGAATGTGATACCTTTTTCTGAATCTTATTTCTTTAGTGATACACACTGAAATATTTACAGAGAAGATTATATGCTGTCCGGGATATGTTTAAAAATAATATGGGGGGAGAAGTGGATAAGAATATAGATGAGACTTTGAGCTAATAATGGTTGAAGCTGAGAGTGATGGGTGTACAGGGATTCTTGCTACTTTTGCACATGTTTAAATTTTCCACCACAGAGGAGCTAATGCTGGAAAGCTCTCTCATTAAGTATCAACAGGCTTTTCTTCTGTTTCAACATTGATCTCAACATTTCTAACTACCTTTAAGAAGGTATTATATAAAAACACATATATCTAATTCTTGAGAGTTGGTATAGAACCCAGACATACAAATCTAGAGGGTCTGTATTAGTCTTGGACACTAGCGTATGTGTGTGCTAAGTTATTTCAGCCATGTCCGACTCTATGTGACCACATGGACTTTAGACTGCCAGGCTCCTCTGTTCATGGGATTCTTCAGGCAATAATACTGAGTGGGTTGCTATATACTCCTTCAGGGGATCTTCCCAACCCAGGGATTGAACCTGTGGCTCCTGCCTTGGCAGGTGGATTGTTTACCTCTGACCCACTGAACGAAGCTCCCTGAGCTCTAGACTTTACTTCAAGTGATTGTCCTTAGAATCTACAATCAGCCATTCATAACGTAATTATTTTTATTTTACTGCATCAGCATCTGTCTCCTTCCTTTTTTGCTTGACTCATTAAATAAATCATTATAAAATAAGGGCTAAATGGAAATAGACCATTCATACAGTCTATCTGTGTAGCATAAATTGAAGGCAACCAGGCCTTTAATGATTTAATTAATCATATGTGAATGGTAATTCTTATGAAATAATGTTAGAATCAAACCCCATACCCACCAGAGACACTCAGAGGACTCAAACAAACCTTGTGTGCACCAGGACCCAGAGACCCCACAGAGATTGAGACAAACTGTGTTTGAGTGTCTCCTACAGAGGTACAGGTCAAGAGTGGACTGCTGCAGGGGCTCTGGGTGCAGCAGACCTGGGTATGGCATAAGCCCTCTTGGAGAAGGTCACCATTAACCCCACCATAGAGCTGCCAGAACTTACACAGGACTGGAAACAGACTCTTTGAGGGCACAAACAAAACCTTGTGTGTACCAGGACCCAGGAGAAAGGAGCAGTGATCCCACAACAAACTGACCCAGACTTGGCCATGAGTGTCCAGGAGTCTCTGGTGGAGACATGGGTCGGCAGTGGCCTGCTACAGGGTTGGGAACACTATGTGCAGCAGTGCATGCATGGGACATTTTGAAGGAGGTCACCTTTATCTTCATTACCTCCACCATCGTTTGGCCTCAGGTCAAATAACAAGGAGGGAACACAGCCCCAACCATCAACAGAAAATTGGATTAAAGATTTACTGAGCATGGCCCTGCCCATCAGAACAAGACCCAGTTTCCTGCTCAGTAGGTCTCTCCCATCAGGAAGCTTCCATAAGCCTCTTATCCTTCTCCATCAGAAGGCAGACAGAATGAAAACCACAATCACAGAAAACTAACCAATCTGATCACATGGACCACAGCCTTGTCTAGCGCAATGAAACTAGGAGCCATGCCATGTAGGGCCACCCAAGATGGACATATCACAGTGGAGAGTTTTGACAAAACGTGGTATACTGGAGAAGGGAATGACAAACTACTTCAGTATTCTTGTCTTGAGAACCCCAGGAACAGTTCAGTTCAGTCACCCAGTTGTGTTCAACTCTTTGCAACCCCATGAATCACAGAACGCCAGGCCTCTCTGTCCATCACCAACTCCCAGAGTTCACTCAGACTCACATCCATCGAGTCAGTAATGCCATCCAGCCACCTCATCCTCTGTCATCCCCTTTTCCTCCTGCCCCCAATCCCTCCCAGCATCAGAGTCTTTTCCAATGAGTCAACTCTTCACATGAGGTGGCCAAAGTACTGGAGTTTCAGCTTTAGCATCATTCCTTCCAAAGAAATCCCAGGCCTGATCTCCTTCAGAATGGATTGGTTGGATCTCCTTGCAGTCCAAGGGACTCTCAAAAGTCTTCTCCAACACCACAGTTCAAAAGCATCAATTCTTCAGCACTCAGCTTTCTTCACAGTCCAACTCAAACATCCATACATGACCACAGGAAAAACCATAGCCTTGACTAGATGGACCTTTGTTGGCAAAGTAATGTATCTGCTTTTCAATATGCTATCTAGGTTGGTCATAACTTTTCTTCCAAGGAGTAAGCGTTCTTTTAATTTCATGGTTGCAGTCACCATCTGCAGTGATTTTGGAGTCCCCAAAAATAAAGTCTGACACTGTTTCCCCATCAATTTCCCATGAAGTGATGGGACCAGATGCCATGATCTTCATTTCTGAATGTTGAGCTTTAAGCCAACTCTTTCACTCTCCACTTTCACTTTCATCAAGAGGCTTTTTAGTTCACCTCACTTCACTTCAGGAACAGTATGAGAAGGCAAAAAGATAGGACACTGAAAGATGAACTCCCCAGGTCAGTAGGTGCCCAATATGCTATGAGAGATCAGTGGAGAAATAACTCCAGAAAGAATGAAGAGATGGAGCAAAAGCAGAAAACAACATTCAGTTGTGAATGTGAGTGATGATAGAAGCAAGGTCCGATGCTGTAAAAAGCAACTACTGCATAGGCAAATTGGTAGTGGTCAAACAGGAAATGGCAAGAGTGAACACTGACATTTTAGGAATCAGCAAACTAAAATGGACTGGAATGGGTTCATTTAACTCAGGTGACCATTATATCTATACTGTGGGCAAGAATCCCTTAGAAGAAATGGAGTAGCCATCACAGTCAACAATAGAGTCCAAAATGCAGTACTTGAAAGCACTCTCAAAAATAACAGAATGATCTCTGTTCACATCCAAGGCAAACCATTCAACATCACAGTAATCCCAGTCTATGCCCCGACAAGTAATGCAGAAGAACCAGAAGTTGAATGGTTCTGTGAAGACGTACAAGACCTTCTGGAACTAACATGCAAAAAAAAGATATCCTTAAAAAAAATATATATATATATCCTTTTCATTATAGGGGACTGGAATGCAAAAATAGGAAGTCAAGAAACATCTGGAGTAACAGGCAAATTTGACCTTGGTACAGAGGGTACAGAATGAATCAGGGCAAAGGCTAATAGAGTTTTGCTAAAAGAACACACTGGTCATAGCAAACACCCTCTTCCAACAATACAAGAGAAGACTCTGCACATGTCAACACCAAAATCAGATTGATTATATTCTTTGCAGCCAAAGATAGAGAAGCTCTATACAGTCAGCAAAAGCAAGACTGGGAGCTGACTGTGGCCCAGATCATGAACTCCTCATTGCAAAATTCAGACTTAAATTGAAGAAAGTAGGGAAAACCACTAGACCATTCAGGTAAGACCTAAATTGCATACAGTGGAAGTCACAAATAGACTCAAGTGATTAGATCTGATAGAATGCCTAAGAACTATTGACAGAGTTTCGTGACATTGTACAGGAGGCAGTGATCAAGATCACCCCTAGAAAAAGAAATGCAAAAAGGCAAAATGGTTGTCTGATGAGGCCTTACAAATAGCTGTGAAAAGAAGAAAAGCAAAAGGCAAAGGAGAGGACGAAAGATATATCTATTTGAATGCAGAGTTGAAAAGAATAGCAAGGAGAGATAAGAAAGCCTTCCTCAGTGATATATGCAAAGAAAAAGAGAAAAACAATAGAATGGGAAAGACTAGTGATCTCTTCAAGAAAATTAGAGATACCAAGGGAATATTTCATGCAAAGATGGGAACAATAAAAGACAGAAATGGTATGGACCTAAGAGAAGCAGAAGATATTAAGAAGAGATGGCAAGACTACACAGAAGAACTATACAAAAAAGATCTTCACGACCCAGATAACCACGATGGTGTGATCACTCACCGAGAGCCAGACATCCTGGAATGTGAAGTTAAGTGGGCCTTAGGAAGCATTACTACGAACAAAACTGGTGGAAGTGATGAAATTCCAGTTGAGCTATTTCAAATCCTAAAGGATGATGCTGTGAAAGTGCTGCACTCAATATGCCAGCAAATTTGGAAAACTCAGCAGTGGCCATGGGACTGGAAAGGGTCAGTTTTCATTCTAATCCCATAGAAAGGCAATGCCAAAGAATGCTCAAACTACCGCACAACTGCAGTCATCTCAAACACTAGCAAAGAAATGCTCAAAATTCTCTAAGCCCGTCTTCAGCAATATGTGAACCGTGGATTTCCAGATGTTCAAGCTGGTTTTAGAAAAGGCAGAGGAACGAGAGATCAAATTTCCAATGTCTGTTGGATCATCAAAAAAGCAAGAGAGTTCCAGAAAAACATCTACTTTTGCTTTAGTGACTATGCAAAAGCCTTTGACTGTGTGGCTCACAATAAACCGTAGAAAATTCTGAAAGAGATGGGAATACCAGACCACCTCACCTGCCTCCTGAGAAATCTGTATACAGGTCAAGAAGCAACAGTAAGAACTGGACATGGAACAACAGACTGGTTCCAAATTGGGAAAGAAGTGAAGGTTGTATATTGTCACCCTGCTTATTTAACTTATATGCAGAGTGCATCATGAGAAATGCTGGACTGGATGAAGCACACGATGGAATATAGATTGCTGGAAGAAATATTAATAACCTCAGATATGCAGATGACACCACCCTTATGGCAGAAAGTGAAGAGGAACTAAAAAGCCTCTTGATGAAAGTGAAAGAGGAGAGTGAAAAAGTTGGCTTAAAACTCAACATTCAGAAAACTAAGATCATGGCATCTTGTCCCATCACTTCATGGCAAATATAAGGGGAAACAGTGGAAATAGTGACTGACTTTATTTTCTTGGGCTCGAAAATCACTGCAGATGGTGACTGCAGCCATGAAATTAAAAGACACTTCTTCCTTGAAGGAAAAGTTATGACCAACCTAGATAACATATTAAAAAGTAGAAACATTACTTTGCCAACAAAGTTCTGTCTTGTCAAAACTATGGTTTTTCTAGTAGTTGTATGGATGTGCGAGTTGGACTATAAAGAAAGCTGAGCACCAAAGAATTGATGCTTTTGAATTGTGGTGTTGGAGAAGACTCTTGAGAGTCCCTTGGACTGCAAGGAGATCAAACCTGTCCATCCTAAAGGAGATCATCCCTGAATATTCATTGGAAGGACTGATGCTGAAGCCGAAACTCCAATACTTAAGCACCTGATGCAAAGAACTGACTCATTTGAAAAGACCCTGATGCTGGGAAAGATTGCGGGCAGGAGGAAAAGAGGGATGACAGAGTTGAATTGTGATCACCAACTCAATGGACATAAGTTTGAGTAAGGTCTGGTGGTTGGTGATGGACAGGGAAGCCTGGCATACTGCTGTCCATGGCATCACAAAGAGTTGGATACAACTAGGCCACTGAATTGAATATTATAGTATTATTAGAAGAGTACTAAATTACTCTCAGAGAAGGCAATGGCACCCCACTCCAGCACTCTTGCCTGGAAAATCCCATGGATGGAGGAGCCTGGTGGGCTGCAGTCCATGGGGTCGCTAAGAGTCAGACGCGACTGAGCGACTTCACATTCACTTTTCACTTTCATGCACTGGAGAAGGAAATGGCAACCCACTCCAGTGTTCTTGCCTGGAAAATCCCAGGGATGGGGGAGCCTTGTGGGCTGCAGTCTATGGGGTCGCACAGAGTCGGACACTACTGAAGTGACTTAGCAGCAGCAGCAGCAAACTACTCTAAGAATTGAGAGATTTGAGTTCAACTGTTTCCACATTAATATTAACATTTTTTCCCTTCTGACTTCTCACATATCAAACACAATTCCAGTAGCTTAGCTGATCTCACATGTATGTTTTTTATGAAGTTTCAGGCTAGTTGGGGCCCATAGCAGCCCTTGTCATACTCACAACTCTATTTCTAGCTCCTATGAGAGTGCCCGGCATCTGAGAAACTTGAGTGCTTCATAAATATTATGAATGAATGAGATACTAAATTCTTAGAAGATACTCTTCAGGCATCTTATTAGCTTTGTTGTATAATCTTATCCTTTTAGAAAACCCATAAAAAGTAGATTTTTTTTTAATGGAGTAAATATACTCCAATTGAAGTACATACATAGTTGCTTTACAATGTTGTGTTAGTTTCTGCTGTTGACAAGGGAGCTGATCAAACATACATATGCACAACCCCTCCTTCGTGGACCTCCCTCCCCACTCGCACACCTTTAGGTCATCACAGAGCACCAGGCTGAGCTCCCTGTGCTGTACAGCACTTTCCCAGTAGGTATTTACACAGGGTGGTGTATATATTCAATCCCAGTTTCCCAATTCACCCCACCCTCCCTGGGTTTGCACATCCATTTTCTATGTCTACACCTCTGTTCCTACCCTGCTATTAATAATAGGTTCATCTGTACCATTTTTCTAGATTCCATATATACACATTGATGTATGGTATTTGTTTTCTCTTTCTGACTGACTTCACTCTGTATGACAGACTCTATTCTGTCTACCTACGAGACTCACCAAAGATGCTGAACTTCTCAGACTCGACACAGAATCTCAGGTTCTGTGCACTAGTTTTCTTAACCAGTAAAAGAACCATAAGAATTGTTTTTATAAACAGCACAGAGAATTGTTGTTAAAATTAAATGAGACAATGTATTTGAATATCTCATTGTAAACTAGGAGCGACAATTCTCCATGCACACAGTAGGCGTATCTGTTAGTTCTAATTATTATACACTGTACGTGATGCCTGCAACAAGGAAGATGAGAATGAACCCCTGAATCCATGCCACCTCTGTAGGTAGGTGTTCCCAGGAAATTCAGTAGGCCCATCAGGCCTCCAGAATATACTGTGAAGGGTGTAAGGTACCCTATATAATACTCTAGGATACTTTCAGGCTTTCAAATGCTGCACATTTCTTCCATTAATTTCGTATTACAATTCTTACATAAACCAGTTTTTCAGGTTTGAACTCAGAGTTCAGTTTTCCTTTCCATTCTTTCTACTCCAGACTCATGATGTTGTCCACCCTTCCCCATTACATCTCTGTTTTGCTAGTAGCTCAGATGGTAAAGCATCCGCCTGCCATGCAGGAGACCTGGGCTCCACCCCTGGGGCGGGAAGATCCCCTGGAGAAGGAAATGGCAGCCCACTCCAGCATTCTTGTCTGGAGAATCCCATGGGCTCCTCTCTACAGTCTATAGGGTTGCAAAGACTTGGACACAACTGAGTGATTAACACACACACGCACACAGAGTGCAACCTTACAACCAGTAAGATATGCAAACACAGAAGACTTGAGTTCCAATTTCGAACTCCAATAGGCTATTTCTCCCAGAGGCTGCTTCAGTCTTTCTCAGTGGGAAGGCAGAGAGCTTATGTATTATTCATCCATTTAAAACCCTGTGGCAAGCCCCCTATGGAGAGCGTTCAGTAATTGGTCTCCAGATGCTGCTGGTAGGAAGCACTCTAAAAGTCCTTAAACATCCCAGGAACCAGTTTTTCAGGTTTGAACTCAGATTTCAGTTTTCCTTTCCATTCTTTCTATTCCAGACTCATGATGTTGTCCACCCTGCCCCATTACATCTCTGCTTTGCTGGGTGCGGGTATCAGAAGCAGCAGCAGCTTGCATACCTATACGTTCATCCCTTTCCTTGGGTATGTCATTATTTTGCATCTACTGTAAAGCATGGTTAAATATATATGCAAATGACTAAAATAGCATCCTGCAAAATTGCTAAGTGCTATATTACTTAATGTAAGTACAGTATGACCAATTGTTCCAACCACAAAATCAGTGGACATTAGCAATAAAATGGTCAATGGTTTTAATTTTTTTTCTGCAAAACATAATCCTGGTTGAGCAAGTACTTAAAGAATATAGGGAAGTTACTCAACACTGAAATAGATACTCACTGTTTCATCACATATTATACTTTAGAGACATAATGCTAGGAATTTTACTGAAATGAACAAAGATGTACAAGTTAATATATAATGAAAGTAGTATTTTTGAAAGTCCTTACTGATAAAATAATTCCTGATTCTGGATAAAATGAAACATGGATATGTCTCTTTATTTTGCAAACTCCTATTCATTGCTCTGTCTGTATATGCACATACATACACATTGATGACTATGCAGGTTTACGGATCCGTATATACGTGTGTGTCCATAAATCTGGGGCTTCCCAGGTGGCACTACTGGTAAATAACCTACCTACAAATGCAGGAGACATAAGATACATGGGTGTGATCCCTGAGTTGAGAAGACCCCCTGGAGGAGGGCATGGCAACCCACTCCAGTATTCTTGCCTGGAGAAGTCCCATGAACAGAGGAGCCTGGCAGGCTACAGTCCTTAGGGTCACAAAGAGTCAGACATGACTGAACACATAGCTATCAATACCTACGTTTAAGTGAAGTAAATACACTTACTTCCCTGAAATTCTCCAGTCTGTTTTCCTCAGGTTATGTTTAATACTTATTCTTTCTCTAGGTGTTTGCTAATGCTGTTTATATCTGTTGTGTTGTGAGTATATTCATATATACATACACATATTACAAAAACACAATGGTAATTTCTAATGGGCATCAGGAATATTTAGAAGTGCCATCTTGGTGGACTGTGTCCTAAACTTACAATCTTGCCTCTTTCCTTTTATCCACAGAGAACTCCATGTCTCCATTAAGACACCTTCAGAAGACATAAGATGCAATCCCTTGGCTTCTCAAGTATGGAATGCTTACTCACTGTGCTGGCTCTAAAATACATCTGTAAATTCTTTGACACCATTTTTCTTCAAGGGGTGGGGTTTATGTCCCCTGTCTTGAATCCAAGCCAGGCTGGGACTGCTTAGGAGATGGCATAATAGAAGAAATGCTAATAAAATAAAGGACATGCACCTTCTTTTTGGTATTTTTGGGACACTTGCCTTTTGATTTCTGAGATGCCAGATGAGATGCCTGATTAGCCTGAGCTTGCCAGGTCCTGAAGTTAGGTCCCAGATATAAGCTATACTTATGTGTCCTCAGATGTTTGAACAAAGATGCTGTCAAAGGCATTCAGTCCCCAGGCATGTAGTCACCTTCCACCACCAACTTCCCAAGCAAGTCCCCAGCCATCATGTAGCAGAAAAAAGCCATCCATCCTGACCTGTCAGAATCCCTGATCACAAAACACACAGGCAAAATAAGTTTTGGAGAGACTCATTTTGCTTTAGTAGTCATTAGAACACGGAGTAGTCTTTGTTTTAATGAATCTTATCTCTTCTAAGTCTGGGACAAGAGCAAATGAGTGTGACTATTCCTGTGATGTGCTGGTGTGAAGGTCTATTGAGGACAGCCCTAGACACTTGCATTCTTTGGGGCTCCCTCTGTGGTCTGAGGTTCCAAGTGTGCATTTTCATGATAACCTTGAAGACACAGTGATAGTTTGTATCATTATTCAAAAAAGTAAATAAAGATTAGCATTTGGGAATAAGCAGGCAAAGATGATGCCACTTGGCAGCCTTTCTCTGTCTGTTCTGTATTGTATTCTTCTAATGATTCTATAGTAAAACTTAATTCTGCTGAACTCTGGGATGAGGATGTTCCAACTATGTAGGGCTGAGACATGAACACCCTCCAGGTAACTGTTGCCTTACAGATAGTTATTGTATTTTTCACATATGATTCTTTGCTTCAATTATCTAATATATGTCTAATACTAAAGTGACCTCTTACGTATCAGGAAATGAGCTATCGAAAAGTGAGTCATCTGCATAGAGAACAAATATTTGGATACCAAGGTAGAGGTGAATTGGAAGAGTGGGACTGACATATATACACTATTGGTACTATGTGCTGAATAGATAACTAATGGGTGAACCTACGGTACAGCACAGGGAACTCTACTTAATGCTCTGTGGAGACCTAAATGGGAAGGAACTCCAAAAAAGAGGGGATATATGTATACGTAGAGCTGATTCATTTTGCTGTACAATAGAAACTAACACAACATTGTAAAACAATTACCCTCCAATAAAAAGTAATTTAAAAAGCATAAAGAGGCATTCCCTAATGTTTTACCTTCTACAATGTTCTTTGGTATTTATTCTCAAGTTTTATTTCTGAAGCTTCCCTGGTTGCTCATATGGTAAAGCGTCTGCCTGCAATGTGGGAGAGCCAATCCCTGGGTTGGGAAGATCCCCTGGAGAAGGAAATGGCAACCCACTCCAATACCCTTGCCTGGAAAATCCCATGGAGTGAGGAGCCTGGTAGGCTACAGTCCATGGGGTCACAAAGAGTCAGACACAACTGAACGACTTCGCTTTCTTTCTTTTTTATTTCATCTGCTACTATACTATCTGAACTACCAGATAGAATAATTCAGGTGAAGAATCTGCCTGCAATGCAGGAAACCCATGTTCAATCCCTGGGTCAGAAAGACCCCATGGAGAAGGGGATGGCAAACCCCTGAAGTATTCTTACCTGGAGAATTCTGTGGTCAAAGGAACCTGGCCAGCTACAGTCCATGCGATCACAAAAAGTCGGACCAGACTGAGCCACTAACATTTTCACTTTTCACTTTCATTATAGCTATTATAGCTATTTATTCCTGAACTTTTATTTGAAAAATATATACTCACTCCAGACTCAGCTCCTCAAGTATACAACTGGACTTGGTCTGATCATTAATACAGGTGCCAGCCTTGCATTAAATTAGAAATGTATACATAATATTAAACAAATTCATCTTATTTATAGAAATAAGTGATTTACACAGCTTGCCAGGCTCAGAAAAATTGACATTGGAACATACAGCTTTAGACAGCTTGAAACATGTCTTTTCTACTCTGGTGGGAGTAGTCTGTTTATCCACAAGCATCTTGAATGTACTGCAAGAAAGTTTGGTCTATTTTGCTAAATGTCCTGCAAATGGTTTTGAGAGGAAAACTTGGGGCATCTTTTTGTTATGCATAAGCGCGTCTCAGCAGGTCCTCAGCAAGAAAGCAGAAGGCTACTATTAAAGGAAAAATTGTGCATGACAGAGGAAATATGGGGAGGATACATAAGCTATTTTGAATACAAAATCAGTCTAGCAGACAGAAAAAGTGATGAGGGCTTGTCTACCATGTCATCACAGCAGTGATCTGGGCTGAGACAAGAGCCATCTAACAGTCTCTTGTAGCAAAAGAGTCATGTCAGCAAGACTGGCATCGTGAACATTTTTATGCCCTGCCCTAGCCTTCTTCTCTAGATAGCATAATTGGAAGAGGTTTTAAAGAACTTGGAAATTTGATGTTGAGTGATACCAGTGTAACTTTCCCATTTCGTATTTATATCCAAGCATATCTTACCCAGTTTTTTCTCATGTGTCAACAATCTAAGAAGCTTAACAAATTAACTGAGGGCCAACCAGAGACTCTGACAGTTCTTCCTGCTCATTCACACTCCTTCATCCTGGCTTTCTTTTTTTTCCTTCTTACATAAATCATTTCCTCATACACCCCTAAGTCTGCACAAATATAACAAAGTGAATCTACATATAAGCCATACTTTCCCTTGCTACTAGGATCTTTGTCTTTATTTCCTATAAATCAAAGTGAAAAGACAGAAAGAAAAAAAACTGAGGTATTCAGTCTCCTCTACTAAAATCTCCAGAGTACACAACATAACTTTATCACTTACTCTGAGCAGCTAGGATGCTTCCTGGTACTTAATACTTGCCATAAAGCAGTTGGTTAAAAATTGAAACAGAATTTCTGGTTTCCAGAACAACTATGATTAACTTGCAAAGGGCTTTAGTTGATAAAGTAGACCATGTGCAAAAACAGATGGGCCATGTGAGCAAAGATAATGGAATGCTAAGAAAGAATAAAAAAGAAATGCTAAGAATTAAAACACTTTAACAGATACAAAGAATGCTTTTGATGGGCTTTTTAGTAGACTAGATACAGTTGAGGAAAGAATCTCTGAACTTAAGGATATATCAATAGAGCCTCACAAAACTGAAAAGCTAAGAGAACAAAAGCTTGAAAGAAAACAATATCCAACTATGAGACAACTCTAAAAGGTATAATATGTTCATATGGGAATAGAAGAAATAGAAGAAGTATAAAAAGGAACAGAAGAAATCTTTGAAACAAGAAAGACTGAAAAGTTTACCCCAATTAATAGTGTGTGTGTATATGCTCAATTTTGTCCAACTCTTTGAGACTCCATTACTGTAGCTTGCCACCAGCCTCGTCTGTCCATGGCATTTCCCAGGCAAGAATATTGGAGGGGATTGCCGTTTACTTCTACAGTGGATCTTGCAAATCCAAGGATCAAACCTGTGTCTCTGTGTCTCTTGAGTCAGACACCAAACCACAGATCCGGGAGGCACAGAGAATACCAAGAATATAAAGGCCAACAATATTTACCTAGGCATTTAATTTTCAAAGTACAGAAAACCAAAGACAGAATATTCTGAAAGAAGCCAGAGGGAGAAAAATACATTACTTAGAGTCAAAGGTAAAACTTACATCTGACTCCTCCTTAGAAACTCAATGGTCTTCCCTGGTGGCTCTGTGATAAAGAATCTGCCTGCAATATGGGTGACCAGGGTTTGGTCCCTGGGTCGGGAAGATTCCCTGGAGAAGGGAATGGCAACCCACTCCAGTATTCTTGCCTGGAGAATCCCATGTTCAGAGGAACCCAGGTTACATTTTATGGGGTCATGAAGAGTCGGACATGACTGAGCAACTAACACTTTCACTAGAAAATAAACAAGTGAAAAGAGAGTGCAGTGGCATATTTAATTTGTTGTGAGGAAAAACCACACCAAACCAGAAATCTGTAAAATTACCCTTCAAAAATGAAGAATAAATAGTAAAGTTTCTTAAAAATTGAGGAGCTGGGTTGCCAGTAGACCTGCCTTGTGACATATGTCAAAAAGAGATTAAAGAAAGTGAAAGTGTTAAACACTCAGTGTCTGACTCTGTGTGGACCCCAGGGACTGGGACCTGCCAGGCTCCTCTGTCCATGGGGTTCTCCAGACAAGAATACTAGAGTGGGTTGCCATTGCCTTTTCCAGGGGATCTTCCCAACTCAAGGATTAAACCCAGGTCTCCTACACTGCAGGTGGATTCTTTACCACTGAGCCACCTGGGAAGCCCCTAATGTGAGCACCTTGGTGGCATGAGACACTCCCTTGGTCTCTCCTCTCCCATCCATCTACAACCAACAGAACAGCCACAGCTTGACAGAGGTGCCTCTGTGCAATGCACCCGGACACCAGAGATTGCACACATCTATAGGTGTAAATGTGGGGGGACTGGAACCCCTAGAGGAGTCAGAGCTGGGGGAACAGTGGGGGCAGGGCCTGTGATGCCAGAGCTGCTGAGCCACAGCCCCAGAGAACCCAGGAGCATCAGGGGACTCTGCCCACATGGCTCAGGTCCCCTGGCTGCCACAGTGACCACAGTCACTAGTGGCGGCCACAGATCTTGTGGCCCCAGCCCGTCAGATTCCTCTGTCCATGGGACTTCCTAGGCAAGAACATTGGAGTGAGTTGCTATTCCCTTCTCCAGGGGACCTTCCTGACCCAGGGATTGAACCGGGTCTCCTGCATTGTAGGCAGATTCTTTACCATCTGAGTCACAGGGAAGCCCTCTAGCTACAGAGGTGCCCACAACTCCAGCTTCCTGCCCTCAATGGCAGTGACTACAAATATGATGCTCTCAGATATGGCAGAGGCACCTGGGATCCTGGCCCCCCTTCAACCTTCTCCTCCATCAGCTGCTGTGGACACTGAGAACCAGGAGACCCCAGACGCAGCAGAACTGCCCACAAGCCAGGTGCCCCAGGTGGCAATGCCAGCAACAGCAAGGCACCAGCTATCCCAAGAGGCACAGGCGATGGAAACAAGGGCACAGGGCACCATCTCTCACAGAGATGGTAGAGGGTAGCAAGTATAGACTCGAATATAACCATAGGTAACTCACGTAGTAGATTTCCTGGTTGCTCAAATGGTAAAGGTAAGGAATCTGGCTGCAATGAAGGAGACCTGGGTTTGATTCCTGAGTCTGGATGATCCCCTGGAGGAGGGCATGGCAACCCACTCCAGTATTCCTGTGTGGAGAATCACATCGACATAGGAGTCTGGTGGGCCACAGTCTATCAGTTGCAGAGTCAGACACAACTGAGCAACTAACACTTTGGGGCTTCCTAGGTGGCACCAGTGATAAAGAACCCATCTGCCAATGCAGGGGACATAAGAGCATGGGTCAATCCCTGGATTGGGAAGATTCCCCTGGAGGAGGGCATGGCAACCCACTCCAATATTCTTGCCTGGAGAATCCCATGGACAGAGGCACTTGGCAGGCTACCGTCCATAGGTCACAAAGAATCAGACATGACTGAAGGGACTTAGCATGCATGCAACTTACATAAGTGCAAACAAAAGCTTGTTCCATAGTGCCCCACCATCCCAAAGGAAAACAAAAGAATCACCTTTAATTACTAGCCTGTTGAATCATTAAAATTGAGTAGGTAAAAAAAGCTTCACCTAAAGAGGAAAGATATTTGCTACTTCACATGTTCTGGCAAAGGAATAACTCATCAAATACTATTTAGAAAACATGGTAACACAGATTAACAAAATGACAGTTCTCCATAAACCAAACTTACAGTCACAGAATACTGCAATCAATCGAACTGATAGAGAATTCAAAATAGCTGTCATGAAGAAACTCATGACCTGTACAGAAACACAGGAAGGAAGTTCAGTGAGCTCAGAACTGAAAATAAGAGAAATATTTTACCAAGGAGACTGGAAATCTGAAAAAGAAACTAATTCTGGAGCTGAAGAACTCAATAAATGGGATAAGGACCACAACAGGGAGAGCACTGGACTCAGAGCAGACCATGTGGAAGAGAGAATTAGTGAGCCTTAAGATAGAAATCTAGAAATGATATGTTAAAATGAGGAAATTCTATGAGCTATTGGACTCTTTTAGGAAGGGCAATGTTTAGGTAATGGGAATATCGGAGAAGGAACAGAGAAGGGAACAAGAAGTTTATTGAAATAAACAGTAGTTAAGAAATTCCCAAACATGAGGAAGGAACTAGATATTCATGAAGCTAAAGAATACTAAATGTGGTGGTGTTGTTCAGTCGCTAAGTGTGTCCGACTCTTTGTGACCCCATGGGCTGTAGCATGCAAAGCTTCCCTGTCCTCCACTATCTCCCAGAATTTGCTCAATACTTCATTACAAAAGGATGTAACACAAAAAGATGCTCTCCAAGACAAATGCAAAAAGATGTTCTGTAAGACACTGTATATTAAAACTGTTAAAGGCAGCCAGGAAAAAACGGGTGGTAACCCATAAAGTTACCTTCATTAGACTCTTGCGAGATGGTTCAGCAGAAACTAAAGCCAGGAGATAGTGGAATGACATGATCAAAATAGTAAAAGATAACAACTGTCAAGCAAGAATACTTTATACAGAAAAGTTCTCATTCACACATGAAAGATAAATAAAGGCTTTCTCAGACAAAGAGAAACTGAGCAAATTCTAGGCCAATCAACTCTAGGCTTGTCTTACAAGAAATGTTAAAACGATGTTTTCCACCTGAAATGAAAAGACCTAAGTACACAAAACTCTGGGTAAGGTGATAAATGGGCATATAGAATCAGAACAATCCAACTCTGTATCAGAATAAATTGTTAACCAACTATAGACTAAAGGTTAAAGGAATTAAAGCAGTAAAAATAACTATAGGTACTTCAGTTTAGTAAGGAAACAACAAAAGGGATAATTTGAGAAAACAAAAGTCAAAAGGGGAAGAGAAAAAACAGAATCCATATAGGTAAATGAAGATAAAATAGTCATTTTTCTGCTGTTAGCATTAGCATCTTATTTATGAGACATTTTATACAAACCTCATGGTAACCACAAATCTAGAGCATAGACCCAAAACATAAAGAGGAGACTGAAAAAAAAAATCATAAAAACCCAAAACTAAAATGGTAGATAGAAATACAAGGAAATGAAAATAGACATATACAGTAACCAGAAAACAAAAGATAAAAAGACAGTATAGGATCCTCATTTATTAGTGATCACCCTAAATGCAAACAGAATGAATAAACCAAAAGACAGAATAGCTGGATGGATTAAAAAACAAACCTAACTATATGTTGCCTACTGCTGCTGCTGCTGCTGCTAAGTCGCTTCAGTCGTGTCCGACTCTGTGCGACCCCATAGATGGCAGCCCACCCGGCTCCCCCATCCCTGGGATTCTCCAAGCAAGAACACTGGAGTGGGTTGCCATTTTCTTCTCCAATGCATGAAAGTGAAAAGTGAAAGTGAAGTTGCTCAGTCGTGCCCAACTCTTAGCGACCCCATGGACCTCAGCCCACCAGGCTCATCCATCCATGGGATTTTCCAGGCAAGAGCACTCGAGTGGGTTGCCATTGCCTTCTCCATATGTTGCCTACAGGAGACTCATTACAGCTCTAGAGACAAACATAGGCTCAAAGTGAAGGAGTAGAGGACGATTCTCCAACCAAATAGCAGTCAGAAGAAAGTGGAAATATATGTACTCATCAGACAAAGTAGACTTCAAGCTAAAAAAGGTGACAAAAGAGAAAGATTGACAGTATATAGTGTTAAAGGGGTTAATTCATCAAGAAGACATAGCAGTTATTAATATATAGCACCTAACAGAGGAGAACCAAAATATAGAAAGTAATCATTAGCAGTCCTAAAGGGAGAAATTTGATAACAACACCTTACTAGCAGGGAATGTTAATACTCTACTTATGTCCTTATGTCAATGGATAGATCTTCTAGACAGAAAGTCAATGAGGAAACAGTGTACTTAAATGAAACATTAGACAAGATGGACAGAATAGATTTATACAGAATATTCCATCCAGATGAAGCAGAATACAAATTCTTCTCAAGTGCACATGAAACTTTCTCAAGGACAGATCATATGTTGGGACACAAAATAAGTCTCAATTAAATTTTACAAGACTGGAATCATATGAAGTATCATTTACAATCACGATGATATGAAACTGGAAATCAGCTACAAGTTAAAAGCTGGGAAAATCACAGATAGATGGTGACTAAACAACATGCTATTGAAAAAGTACTGGGCGATGGGAAAATGCCTTAAGACATGACAGTGAAACACACTGAGATCTGTGGAAGGCAGCAAAAGCAGTACTATAGGGAAGTTCCCAGAAGCACAGGCTCACCTCAAGAACAAGAAAAAGTCTCAAATGACCAACTTAACCCTGCACCAAAAAGAACTAGGAGAAGAACAAATAAAGCCTAAAGCCAGTGCTGCTGCTGCTGCTAAGTCACTTCAGTCATGTCCGACTCTGTGCGACCCCATAGACGGCAGCCCACCTGGCTCTTCTGTCCCTGGGATTCTCCAGGCAAGAACACTGGAGTGGGTTGCCATTTCCTTCTCCAATGCATGAAGGCCAGTAGAAGGAGGGAAATAATTAAGAACGTAATGTAAATAAATGAAATAGAGACTTAAAGACAATAGGAAAAATCAAAATAAGGACTGGTTCTTTGGAAAGATAAAACTGGTAAGACATTAGTAGATTCACCGAGGGAAAAAAAATGAGTGCTCAGATAAATAAGTCAGAAATGAAAGAGAAGAAATTACAACCAATCACAGAAACACAAAGAAGGTTATAAGAGAATACTATGGATAGCTATGTGTCAACAGAATACATAACCTAGAAGAGATGCATAAATTCTTACAATCATAAAACATTCCAAGACTGAATTATACAGATAGTGAAGGACAGAGGAGGCTGGTGTGCTGCAGTCCACAGGGTTGCAAAGAGTCAACATGACTTAGTGACTAAACAACAACAAAAAGACTGAATTATGAATAGAGAATCTGCATAGACTGATCACAATAAAGGAAGTTGAACCAGTAAACAAAACCTTCCCACCAAATAATACTCTAAGACCATATGGCGTCATGGGTGAATTCTACCAGACATTCAAAGGCGATGTAAAACATGCTTTACACAGTCTTCCAAAAAAAATTGAAGAGGAGGGGGAAACACTTCCTCACTCATTCTACGAGGCCAATGTTACTCTGATATCAAAACCAGACTGGGACAATACACACACACACACTTACTGGACAGTATCTTTATGGACATAGATGCCAGAATCCTTGTTAAAATATTATTAACAGCAAACTAAATACAACTACATTTAAAAAATCATATACCAAGATCAAGTGGGATTTATTTCAGGAATTCAAGATAGATATTCAATATCTGCAAGTAAATCAACATGATACATAATATTAAGAAAATGAAAGATAAAATCATAACATCATCTCAATATCTGCAGAAAATCATTTGACAAGATTCAACCCCATTTATGATAAAAACACAATAAAATGGATATAGAAGGAATGTACCTTAACATAGTAAAGGCCACACATGACAAATCCTCAGATAGTATCACACTCAGTGGTGAAAACCTGAAAGCTATCCTCGAAGACAGGGACAAGATAAAGATGCCAACTCTTGCCGCTTCTATTCAGCATGGTATTGGAATGCCTAGTTACAGCAATCAGATAAGAAAGAAATATAAAGTATAAAGACATCCACATTAGAAGGGAAGTAAAACTGTCACTTTTGCAGGTAACATGATTTTCTATATAGAAAATCCTAAAGACTTCACCAAAAAACCCTTTAGAACTAATAAACTAAATAATTAGAATAAATAAACACAATAAATTTGCAGAACACAATCATATATAAAACTTGGTTGCATTTCTATACACTAACAATGAACTAGTAAGAGAAATTTTAAAAAAGTCCCTTTTACAATTGCAAAAACAAAAAACAAAAAAACCTAAGAATAAACATAGCCAAGGAAGTAAAAGAAAAGAACGCTAAAAAAAGCATGACATTTTTGAAAGAAACTGAAGATGAAACAAAGAAATGGAAAGATATTTCATGTTACTGGATTAGAAGAATTAATATTGTTAAAATGTCTATATTATCAAAACAAGTTAAATCAATGCAATTCCTATCAAAATACCAATGGTATTTTTTCACAGAAATAGAACAAAAGCTTCCTTAAATTTATATAGAACCATAAAAGATCCCAATTATCTCCAGCCATCCTGAGAATAAAGAACAAAACTGGCATTATCAAACTCCCATATTTCAAAGTATTCTAATTATACTACAGAGTTTTAGTAAAGCAGCATGGTATTGGCAGAAAAAGACACAGATAATTGGAAGAGAATTGAGAGCCTAGAAATAAACCCACACACAGGGGCTATTCATTTATGACAAAGGAGCAAAGAACATGTGATGGAGAAAGGATAGTCTCTTCAATAAATGATTCTGGGAAAACTCAACAGCCACACGAAAGAAACTATATATAGTTTATATATATATGTATATGTAAACATAATACATATATGTATAGATATATATGCACATATATACATTATATGTATATATCAAGAAATGACGAATGTGGAAAACAGGGCATAGTCTTCCACTGTTGGTGGAAATGTAAATTGGTGCACATTAGGGTACACAAAATTTAAGACTAGAACTGCCATATGGTCTAGCTATGCCACTTTTGCGTAATTATCAAAAGAACACAAAAACACTAATTCAAAAAGATATATGAACTGGTATGCTCATCACAGCAGTGGTAGAGAAATAATGAAGGCGGAATAATGAAGTGAATTAGTTATACACATGCATGAGGCATGCACACACATACAAATTATTAGTCAGTCATAAAAAAAGATGAAATCTTACCACCTTTGAAAACATGGATGGACCTTGAGGGTATGATAGTAAGTGAAATAAGTTAAACAGAAAAAAAAATGTGATTTCACTCATATGTGAACTATTAAAAAGATAACAAAACAAATGAACATCCCAGACCAAACCAAAAAGAAAGCACGTAATACCACATAACACAGAGAACAGAGTAGTGGTTACCAGAAGGGGAGAGCTGGGGAAGAGCAGATTAGTAAAAGTAGTCAACTGCATGATGATGGTAGAAAGTAAGCTTCTGATGGTGTACACACTGCAGTGTTTACAGAAGTCAGTGTGCGATGGACACATGAAACGGAAGTTATAAATCAGGGTTACCTCAATAAAAAATACATACAGAGAAAAATGCTTTAGAGGATTCTTCAGAGAATATAATATAGAAGTTTGGATCTACATAAAGAAAGGAAGGAGGAATAAGTGAAGCTAAAATAAAAACTTTTACATTATCTTATTAATTGATTTAACAGATAACTACTTAAAGTAATAACAGTGTCATATATTTGATTGTTTATGCTTATGTATTATATAAAAGTACTTGTGTGTATGTATTCAGTTCAGTTCAGTCGCTCAGTCGTGTCCGACTCTTTGCGACCCCATGAATCGCAGCACGCCATGCCTCCCTGTCCATCACCAACTCCCGGAGTTCACTCAGACTCATGTCCATCAAGTCAGTGATGCCATCCAGCCATCTCATCCTCTGTCGTCCCCTTCTCCTCCTGCCCCCCATCCCTCCCAGCATCATATATATACATATGCTTATGTATATAAGTGAATGAATGACATTAGTAATACAAAGGACAATAGGGAGGAATTAAGATTATTTTCTTTTTATAAGGTACTCACACAACCCCTGAAGTAGTATAGTGTTATTTGAAATTGAACTTCATTTAACTGTAAATGAATATCGGGAACTCTAGGGCAAACATGAACAAAAGTTACAAAAAAACACAAAAAAGACTAAAGTGCTAGGACAGGAATGAACATGGATGCATATAAAATGCTTAATTAAAATAACAGAAGTCCAAAAGAGAAGAAGAGAAAAACAGGGAAAAAGAGCAAGGTCAATAAATAGAAGACAGTAATAAATATGCTAAATGTTTACTCAACTATATTAGTAATTACTCTGAATGTCAATGATCTAAATGCTTCAATTAGAAGACAGAGATTGTCAGAGCGAATCAAGAAAAACGAACAATTATATGTGGACTAAAAAACAAACACACTTTAAATGTAAAGACACACATAGATAAGAAGTAAATGGATGGAGAACATGTACCATACTAACACTTGCCATAAAAGCAGCAAGAGCTGTATTGATTTCAGAAAGAGCAGGCTTCAAAGTAGGTAAAGTTATCAGAGAAGAGAAAAGCTTTGTGTAATGATAAAGGCGTCAAGTATCCAAGGAGTCAAGATCTCAACTGCGTCTGTGCCTAAAAAGTGTCTGTTTGAGGCAAATGTAAAAGAACTTCAGCAAGAAATATGATTCCACTGGGGTCATTGAAGATGTCAGCACCCCTCCATCAGAAAACAGAAATTCCAGCAGCAGAATTTCAATAAGAACATAGTTAACTCAACAGCACCATCAGTCATCTGGGTATGATTGCCATCTCTAGACTGCTTCATCCAACCACAGCAGAACACACATGGAACATTCACTAAGATAGAACATATTCTGGGTTATAAAACACACTTTAACAGGTTTAAAACAATAGAGATTATTTAATGTCTCCTGTCAGACCATAGTGGAATGAAACTACAGAGTCATTAACAGAAAGATACCTGAGAAATCCCCAAATGGAAAAGATTAGGCAACATGCTCCTAAATAACACATCAGTCCAAAAAGAAATCCCAAGAGAAATTAAAAGATATTTTGAACTAACTCAAAATGAAAATGTAACTTATGAAAATTCGTGGGATGCAGCAAAAGCAGTGCTTGTTGGGAAATTTACAGCATTGAAAGCATGTATCAGAAAAGAAAAAAAAAATAATTACAAATCAATCATTTATGTATTCACCTTAGGAAACTGGAAAAATAAGAGTCAATTAAATCCAGAGTAATCAGAGGAAAAGAAACAATAATTAGAGTAGAAAAAAAGACAAATTACTAATATTAGAAATGAAAGAAGGGACATTTTCAAGCAACTGTATCTCACACATTTGTTAATGTAGATGAAAGGACCATTTCCTTGAAAGTCATAATTTTCCAAAACTTAAAGAAGAAGAAATAGACAATAGGCTTATCTTCATTAAATAAATTGAATAAATAATGCCCTTCCAAAGAAGAATGTACCAGGTCCATATGGGTTCACTATGAATTCTATAAAACATTTAAGGGAGAAATTTTAACATTTCTCCATAATCTCAGAGGCTAGAAACAGCTGTAATAATTCCTTATATTCCCAGAATATCAAAACTAGACAAAGATGTTACAAGAAAACTAGAGATCAATATATCTTTCATATATATCAATGAAGAATCTTCAACAAAATATTAGCAAATAAAATCAAATAATGTATAAAAAGAATTATACCCTATGACCATGTGGGATTTGTTCCAGGTATGCAAGACTTTAGTTTCAACATTTGAAAATAAATTAATGTAATCCATTACATGATCAAACTAAAATAGAAAAATCACATGATCATATGAATAGCTGCAGAAAAAAATACAAGACAAAATCCAATACCCGTTTATGATAAAAACTCTTAGTATACTAGGACTCGAGGGAAAATGTCTTCAACTTGATAAAGAATATTTGTAATAAACCTACAGCTAATATAGTACTTAATTGTGTAAAACTAAAATCTTTCCTACTAAGATCACATAAAAGGCAAAGATGTCCCCTTTCACCACTCCTTTTCAATATCCTACTGGAAGTTCTAGATAATGCAATAAGACTAAAAAAAGAGGAAATATTGGGAAGGAAAAGAATCATGGTTTTGTTCACAAGTAAAATGATAATTGTCCACATAGAAAATATGAAAGAGTTAACAAAAGAACCCCAGGAACTGATAAGCAATTACAGGAAGGTTGCAGAATATGTTAATATACAAAAGTCAATCATTTTCCTACATACCTGAAATGAACGCATGGAATTTGAACTTAAAAACACAGTACTTGTTATATTAGCATCATCCAAAACATTAGGTATAAATTTAATAAAATGTAGAAATCTACATGAGATAAGCTATGAAATTGATGAATGAAATCAAAGGTGAACTAAATAAACGGAGACATTCCATGTTCATAGACAGGACGTGTCCAAGTGTTGAGATGACAGTTCTTCCCAAGATTATCTATAGATTCACTTAAGTATCAATAAAAATTCCAGCTAATTATTTTGTTGGTATCAACAAAATGATTTTAAAGTTTACCTAGAGGGGCAAAAGATCCAAAGTAGCTAGCTCAATATTAAATAAGAATAAAGTTGTAGAACGGACACAATCTGACTTCAAGGCTTACCATAAAGCTATAGTAATTAAATCAGTATGGTATTGGTGAAAGAATAGACAAATAGGTCAATAGAATAGAAAGCCCCAAAATAGACTCCCATAAATGTAGTCAACTAATCTTGATGAAGAAGCAAAAATAATGCAGTGGACAAAGACAGTCTTTTCAGGTGCTGGAACAACTAGACAACCACATACAGAAGAAATGAATCCAGACAGATACCTTGCATCCTTCACAAAAATTAACTCAAAATGCATCATAGACCTAGATGTAAAAAGTAAAACTAAAAAACTCATAGATTATAATATCACAGAAAACCTAAATGATCTGGTGTGTTAACAACTTATTAGACACAAGACCAAAGGCACGATCCTGTAGAGAAATAATTGATAAGCTAGATGTCATTAACAGAGAAGGCAATGGCAACCTCTCCAGTACTCTTGCCTGGAAAATCCCATGGACGGAGGAGCCTGGTAGGCTGCAGTCCATGGGGTTGCAAAGAGTTGGACACGACTGAAGCGACTTAGCAGGAGCAGCAGATGTCATTAAAAGTAAAATCTCTTATATTTTAATGACACTATTGAGAGAATGAGAAGACAAGACATAGGCTTGGAGACAATATTTGCAAAAGACATATGTTATAAAAGACTATTATCTGAAGTATACGAAGAATGCTTAAAATTTGAGAGTAAGAAAATAAACAACCCAATTTAAAAAATGATGTAAAGGCATGAACTGACACTTCAGCAAAGAAGATAGAGATGGGAAATAAGAATATGAAAAGAAGCTCCACATCATATATCATCAGAGAAATGCAAACTTAGAAAAAAATGGGATACCACTACATACTATCAGAATCAAGTTCAGAATACTAACCAAATTTCAAAATACTGATAACACCAAATGCTTGTGAGGATGTGAAACAACTGGAATTATCATACGGTGCAGGTGGAAATGCTAATGCTACAGATACTAGGAAGACAGTTTGATAGTTTCTTAAATAATTAAACATACTCTTACCATAAAACCCAGTAATCCTACTTCTCTTTGGTATTTACCCAAAGGAGCTGAAAACTTATGTCCATGCTGCACAAAGATGTCTATAGAAGCTTTATTCCTAATTGTCAAAACTTGAAAGCAACCAAGATGTCCTTCAATAGGGAGATATTGTAATATACCCAGAAATGGAATATTATACAGCACTTCTGTCAAGCCATGAAATGACATAGAGGAAGCTTCAGTGCATATTACTCAGTGAAAGTAGCCAATATTAATAGGTTATATACTATATGATTCCAACTATATGACATTCTTTTTTTTTAAATTTTATTTTATTTTTAAACTTTACATAATTGTATTAGTTTTGCCAAATATCAAAATGAATCCACCACAGGTATACATGTATTCCCCATCCTGAACCCTCCTCCCTCCTCCCTCCCCATACCATCCCTCTGGGTTGTCCCAGTGCACTAGCCCCAAGCATCCAGTATCGTGCATCGAATCTGGACTGGCATCTCGTTTCCTGAAGAGGTAAAACTATGTAGGCAGTAAAAAGACCAGTGGTGGCCAGGGGCTGGTATGAGGGTGTGAGGTGGGAAGGGATGAATTAGCAGAACACAGAATTTTTAGGGTGGTCAAATTATGCCATAATGATTATATGTCACTATGTTGTTATTTAGTCTTACTAAGTTGTGTTCGACCCTTGGCTCCTCTGTCCACAGGATTTCCCGGGCAAGAATACTGGAGCCGGTTGCCATGTCTTCCTCCAGGGGATCTTCTTGGATCAGTGATCAAACCTATGTCACTTGCATTGGCAGGCAGATTCTTTACCACTGTGCCAAAGAATTGATGCTTTTGAATTGTGGTGTTGGAGAAGACTCTTGAGAGCCCCTTGGACTGCAAGGAGATCCAACCAGTCCATCCTAAAGGAAATCTTTCCTGAATATTCATTGGAAGGACTGATGCTGAAGCTGAAACTCTGATGCTTTGGCCACCTGATGTGAAGAGCTGACTATTGGAAAAGACCCTGATGCTGGGAAAGACTGAAAGCAGGAGGAGAAGGGAATGACAGAGGATGAGATGCTTAAATGGCATCACCAACTCGATGGACTTGAGTTTGAAGTTTGAGCAAGTTCTGGGAGTTGGTGATGGACAGGGAGGCCTGGCATGCTGCAGTCCATGGGGTTGCAAAGAGTCAGACATGACTGAGCGACTGAACTGGCTGGCTGACCAGGAGAAGGCTGTATGTCACTATACATTTGTCCAAACCCAAAGAATACACAAAGCAAGAGTGAACCCTAAGTTAACATATGGACTCTGGGTGATTACACCATGTGCATGTAGGTTCATCAACTGTGACAAATGTACCACTGCCTGCAGATGTTGAAATGGAAGAGGCTGTGCACTGGGGGAGTAGGGATATGTGGGAAATCTATGTATGTTCCTTTCGATTAATTTTGCTTCAAACCTTAAACTACTCTAAAAAATAAAGTCAATTTAAAATGGAAATAACTTTAATCAATGATAAATACAAGATAGAGCATTACTGGGCCTTCCATGGATCATCTTCCATGCTTCTATGACATGGATAATTCCCATTATAATCCCCTTGTTGCAAAATAGACAGTGTACAGCAGTGCTTCAGTGAGCACTCCTTTACTGCTCAGAAACACTACTTTTGCTGCATAAAAACTTCAGAAGCAATTCTGACATGAAAGTAAATTGTAGCATATACAGTTTAAAGGTATAAAGGAAAGAGAATGCTTGTACTTAACAATGATGACCCAGCACACAGTCATTTTTTCAGGTCTCTTCCTGCAGTACCTATCTTAACTTGAATGTCAATTCATTTATAGCAGGAGGAGATGGTTATAAGAAGGTTGGGGCATAAATTTTTACACATATATTGTGTACTTAATATTTGATCAATTAATTAAAATCTAATTTGCAATGGAGTTGTCATTCCCATGATAAATCTGAATACATGAGTATCTCTAACACTTTCTTGATCAAAGATATGTTACACTGAGAGCACACACATATGTACATGTGTAGAAATGTAGAAAACAGACATTTCCTGAAACAACACTTCTGGTATGTGTTTTTTCCCCCTATCTTATTATTATATTTAAAAAATACTGATTCTGAATCAAAAGGTTGAGTTTTGGTTTCTCACTCATAATCTGAAAAACACTATTCTAGATAAATGGCAGCCCATTTCAGTATTCTTGTCTGGGAAATGCCATGGACAGAGAAAGTCTGGTGGGCTACAGCCTATGAGCTTGCAAACAAGAGTGGGATATGGCTTAGTGACTAAACGACAACAAGTACTGCACAATATTGTCATTGGTACTAGGACAGTTATTTGGAAAACTATCTGTCCTCATAAATAAAAACACTGATGCAATAGAATCAATTCCATAATATGTCTTTCCTAATTATACCATTTTCACATTAAAAATGCAGATCCTTTTAAAAATAACACCTCTTAATTTTAAAGATAAATTCATTAATAAAATATAACTCTGAAAACCGCATATATACCAACAAAATTTTTAAAATTTATTTTATTAAAGTATAGTTGATTTACAATGTTAATTTCTACTCTACAGCAAAGTGATTCAGTTATATATATATATATATATATATATATACACACATATATACACATTATTTTTCATATTCTTTTCCATTATGGTTTATTATAAGTATTGAATATAGTTCCCTGTGCTATACAGTAAGACCTTGTTGTTTATCCATCCTATATATAATAATTTGCCTGTGCTAATTCCAAACTCCCAATCCATTTCTTTCCCACCCCACCATCCCCCCCTTTTTAAATTTTATTTATTTAATTGAAGTCACTTCACAACACTGTGGTGGCCCCTACCACACACTGACATGAATCAGCCACAGGTGCACATGTGCCCCCTATCCTGAACCCCCTTCCTACCTCCCCACCCCATCCCTCTGTGTTGTCCCAGAGCACTGGCTTTGAGTGCCCTGCTTCATGCATTGAACTTGCACTGGTCATCTATTTTACATATGGTAATATACATGTTTCAATGCTATTCTCTTATATCATCCCACCCTCGCCTTCTCCCACATAGTCCAATAGTCTGTTCTTTACATCTGTGTCTCTTTTGCTGTCTTGCATATAGGATCATTGTTACCATCTTTCTAAATTCCATATATATGCATTAATATACTGTATTGGTGTTTCTCTTTCCGACTTACTTCACTCTGTATAATAGACTCCAGTTTCATCCACTTTGTTAGAACTGACTCAAATACATTCTTTTATATAGCTGAGTAATATTCCATTGTGTATATGTAGCACAACGTCCTTATCCATTCATCTGCCGATAGACATCTAGGTTGCTTCCATGTCCTAGCTATTGTAAACAGTGCTGCAATGAACATTTAGGTACATATGCCTCTTTCAATTTTTGTTTCCTTGGTGTGTATGCCCAGGAGTGGGATTGCTGGGTCGTACGCCAGTTCTATTTCAGTTTTTTAAGGACTCTCCACACTCTTCTCCATAGTGGCTGTACCAGTTTGCATTCCCACCAACAGTGTAAGAGGGTTCCCTTTTCCCATACCCTCTCCAGCATTTATTGTTTGTAGACTTTTTGATGGCAACCATTCTGACCAGTATGAGATGATACCTCATTGTGGTTTTGATTTGCAGTTCTCTAATAATGAGTGATTACCAACAATTTTTACTTGACACAAGTACATATAAAAATTTTGCTGTGAAGCAAAATTATACTTTTCCTCCAAAACAGGGTTATATTGAGTTAAATTTATAATTCTGTCCCTAGCTAAAAATGTCCTCAGATTAACACGTTGAGTTTCTGTTTTATTCTGGGGAAACTGAGCTAATTCCTGACATTTTTCTAAAGAGATAACAAATGTAATCACTAAGAACTCTTTAGAGAAAGCTTTACTAGAAATAATTATTTCTTAGTAGTCATGTACAGATCTAAGAGTTAGACATTAAAAAGACTGAGGCCTGAAGAATTGATACCTTGGAACTGTGGTGCTGGAGAAGACTCTTGAGAATCCTGTGGATAGCAAGAAAATGAAACCAGTCAATCCTAAAGAAAATCAGTCCTGCATATTTATTGGAAGGACTGATGCTGAAGCTGAAGGCCGAATACTTTGGCTACCCAATGTGAAGAGCTGACTCATTGGAAAAGATGCTAATGCTGGGAAAGACTGAAGGTAGGAGGATTAGGGGATGACAGAGGATGAGTTGGTTGTATGGCATCACTGACTCAATGGACATGAGTTTGAGCAAGCTCCGGGAGTTGGTGATGGACAGGGAGGCCTGGCGTGCCGTGGTCCATGGGGTGGCCAGGAGTAAGACATGACTGAGTGACTGAACTGAACTGAACTGAAAATCTCAAAGTGTTAGTCACTTAGTCATGTCCAACTCTTTGCGACCCCATGGACTGCACCCTGCTAGGCTCCTCTGTCCATGGGATTTTCCAGGCAAGAATATTGGAATGGGTTGCCATTTCTTTCTCCAGAGTATCTTTCTGACCCAGAGATCAGATCTGGGTCTCCTGCTTGGCAGACAGATTCTTTACCCTCTGAGCCACCAGGCCTGCTCTAGCCATCTTTATATTTTATGTACATATTAAAAAATAATGTAACCATACCATTTTAACAATGTGATATAATCCAGGTATTTTATCAGTTGGAACAAACATTCTGCCTTGTTAATCTAGTTGCACAGTGATTGTTTTTTTTTCTGTTTCTTTCTGATGGAAAATCCAAGAACACATTTTCTGCTTCGGTAATCATCTCAAGCATCTCTCTAGTTTTTGCCTTTGTTCATGCTCAGTCGCTCAGTCGTGTATTACTCTTTGCAACCCCAGAGACTGTAGCCTGCCAGGCTCCTCTGTCAAAGGGATTTCCCAGGCAAGAATACTAGAATGAGTTGTCATTTCCTTCTCCAGGATATCTTCTCGACCCAGTGACCAGACCTGAGTCTCCTGCTTGGCAGGTAGGTTCTTACCACTGAGCCACTATTTTTCACATTTATAGGGCCAAATTCACTGTGGATTGTCAGAGCTTCATGAGACACAGGACACATGGTATTCTGGTTGGTCATATAATGGTGACAAGGTTGGTTATAGGGTGACAGAGGAACTCAGTCCAATAATGTATTTCAGAAGCAGTGTATTATGCAGACAACACTTCTCTCAAGCATGGACAGTATCAAACCTGAGACTGTCAATCGTATATGTCTATCACATTATATACTGAATCCCCAATTTATCCATGTGTCACACAGGTACTGTCTAAGGACCTACCACTTCTGCAAACTTGCTGTATTTTTTGGCATTACAATTATAGTATTAATTCATTAAATATAATCAGTGTAGTGTCTGAGTTCAAGTAAACTTTGCCAAAGGCAAACTGGCATGAAAATATTTTCTTATTCACCACTCTCCACAGAATAAATCTAAGGGTCAACTGCACACATTATCCAAAGGCTATTAACCAATCAACTAAACTTCAATTAAAAAAAGAAACTGATGTGAATGAATCCTTTGATAGAAACATGATGCTATTTCCCTGAGTAGAGCCATCTCAACTTGGGTCTTCTCTGATGGCTGATCGTATTCTAAACATATACAGACTCTGAACCAACTGTGGCACAAGAAAGTCTACTCAATGCTCTATGGTGACCTAAATGGGAAGGAAATCCAAAAAGGAGGGGATATCTGTATATGTATAGCTGATTCACTTTGCTATACAATTAAAACTAACAGAACATTGTAAAGCAGATAAACTCCAAAAACAATTTCTTAAAAATACATAGTACTGTGAAAAAACAAAAACCAAAAATTGGGAATGTACTTTCAATGTATAATTCACATGTACTTCAAAGAATGACTGGATAAACAACCTGTGATACATTTATACAATGGAATTTTAACTGACCATAAAAAGACTGATTTATCTATCTATCTATCTATATATGTAAAAACTAGGATGGCTCTTTAGAGCATTATGAAAAAAATGAAACTGTTATCCACACAGCACACAGTAGTGTCTGACTCTTTACAACCCCGTGGACTATAGACCACCAGGCTCCTCTGTCCATGAAATTCTCCAGGCAAGAATACTGCAGTGGATAGTCATTCCCTTCTTCAGGGAATTTTCCTGACCCAGGGATTGAACCCAGGTCTCCTGCATTGCAGGCTTAGAAGGTAAAGATTCTTTACCTTCTAAGCCACCAGGAAAAGCCCAAGGGCCTTATGCTAAGTAAAAAATAAAACCCAATCTCAAAGGAATTAAAAAAAAAAAACAACTTCTATCTAATCTAAAATTCTAAGTCCAGGGTTCAGTGAAATTCAGGCAAATTCCCATGAACCAATTTGCTAAGGAGAATATATAAATATATTCCTGTCTCTACCTTGAAAATGTGGAAAAAGCAAACTTCACACACCATACTTTATAACCCTCTGGAAAAATTCCTGCCTGATTGCCTTTCTGGATGCCCAATACTGCACCTGTCAACTGCAATCTGATTTTTTTTCTTTTTATTTTTTTGCTGCCAAGCCTGTCTCTGTCTGAATCACTATCCCTGAGAAATCAAAACCCCTGAGAATAAAGATTGAAGGGAATCATGAGATATGTCCAGTTATCTGAACACATCTTAAGTAATTTACCATGAGCCATCATATATAAGGGAAAGTTTTTTTTTTTTTCCTCAGAGACGAGACAACCATGACTGGAAAGTGGCTTGGTCATCATCTTGGTTCCTAAAATGAAAACACCATCTGAAAATACATTAAGGACAAATAAGCAATTTTGTAGATGTGCAGATGGATGTGACACAGTCTTTCTATTAATAAATCACAACATTTCATGGCTTTCATTTAACCATTCCTTTTTTTGCCCTTCACTGACTCCAGAATGAAGGCGATCAATAAATAAGATTACACTCAGCACCTCATACAGTTTTTATTTACCAGTCGGGGGCACCGCCATCCAGTTATGGTGTGAGATTGGCTGAACATTTATTACCATTTTTTTCCCCCAAATTATTCAGATGAAATTTTTGGAAGTTCGTTTGGTAGAAGCAATCAGCACTGCGTGGATGTAAATTGGTTTTGAGCTAGACAATGCAATGCAGTGCTCGAGATACAGTGTCCAAAACAAAATAGCTATGTTTTAATTTTTGATTTAATGATAGACCAATGACCTAAGGGAGAAAAATTCATTCATTTCATGAGAATTCAGAGAACACTATAAAACAAGAATGATTCATGAAAAAAGTCCACAATTGCCACAATCTTTTTCTAATAATTATTTTCATCCAGGTGACAGAAATACTGGTAAGTATAAAGTGTTGTGGAAATTCCAATATTTCCTATCCGACTCTTTACTCTTATATCTGAAGCCAACAACAAAAATAACAAAAGTCTCAATGTCAGAATTAATGTCCAGTAATGTACATATCACTGATTTTAGTTCATTCTGTACATTTAGTGTATGCCAAGATTTTGGCCATGAAATTTAAAAGATGCTTGCTACTGGGAAGAAAAGTTATGACCAACCTAGACAGCATATTAAAAAGCAGAGACATTACTTTTCCAACAAAGGTCCATCTAGTCAAAGCTATGGGTTTTCCAGTAGTCATGTGTGGATGTGAGAGTTGGACTATAAAGAAGGCTGAGCGCGAAAGAATTGATGCCTTTGAACTGTGGTGTTGGAGAAGACTCTTGAGAGTTCCTTGGACTGCAAGGAGATCCAACCAGTCCATCCTGAAGGAAATCAGTCCTGAATATTCTTTGGAAGGACTGATGTTGAAGCTGAAACTCTGATACTTTGGCCACCTGATGCAAAGAATTGACTGATTTGAAAAGACCCTGATGCTGGGACAGATTGAGGGCAGGAGGAGAAGGGGACAGCAGAGGATGAGATGGCTGGATGGCATCACTGATTCAATGGACATGAATTTGAGTAAACTCTGGGAGTTGGTGATGGACAGGGAGGCCTGGCATGCTGCAGTCCATGGGGTTGCAAAGAGTTGGACAGGACTGAGCAACTGAACTGAACTGAACTGAAGGATCTTGGCATAAGGCAGATAATATCAAGGGCAAAACAGTCTAGGGACACTGTCCTTGAAGAGCTTTTATTTTTATCATCATTATTATTGGTTGCTTGGCATGTGGGGTTTTTGTTCCCTGACTAGGGATCAAAACCATACTCCTTGCAGTGGAAGTGAGGGGTCTTAACCACTGGATCACCAGGGAAGTCCCAAAGAGCTTACATTTTAGTACAAAAATAGTGGGGGTGGGGATAGAACCCCACTATTCATCAGAAAACCTGATGAAATTGTGGAGTACATTATACTGCTATATAAAAAATGAAGCATGAGGCAGGAAATCAAGAGTTGGGGGCTATGATTGTTGAGGCAGCTCCTAAATGCAGCAGGGTGGCCAGAGGAGACTTTGTTGAGTAAGTGAGATCTGAGTGATGGTTCCAGGAGTATGTGGGGAGAGGCAAGCAGATACCTGAGGAAAGAGCTGGAAGAGAGTATGGTTGATTCATTCAAAGACAGCCATTAAGCTAGTGTGCAGGTGCAGAGCTCATGGAGGATGGAGGGGATGCCAGCAGATGAGCTCAAAGAAGAAATATCTCCAGGCCATTGTGAGGATTCCAGCTTTTGCTCTGAGTAAAATGGAAACCACTGCACAGCTCTGTACAGACCAGTGACACGATCTGACCTTCTGACTTACACACAAGGATTAACCTGGCTGCTCTATTGCAAATAGACACTAGCAAAACAGCCATAGAAGCAGTTGCTGAATGGATCCAGAGTTCAGGAGAGAAGTTGAGAATGGATGTCTCTATCAGGGAGTCACCAGCATGATGAGAGATGCTGAATGTGCTCAGAAAGGGAGTCTTTCAAACAGAAGGGGAGAAAAAGCCCAAGTTTAAGTCCTGAAGCACTTACCTCCACATGAAGAACAAGGGGGAGAATAGGAAATAGCAAAAGACCAAGAAGCAACTAATGACATAAAAGGAAAACTAAGACTGTTGGATATTCTGGAAACTCTGTGAAGAAAGTATACCTTGGAGGAGAAACTTGTTGATTGCATACATCATGACTGTGAAAGTTGCTTGTGAAGGTTGCTTAAGAAAGATGAGTAATAAGAAGTGACCAAATTAAAGTTACTGTTTTTACAATAGGCATGCACATGTATAGATGTGAGAGTTGGGCCATAAAGAAGGTTGAGCACCAAAGGATTGATGCTTTCAAATTGTGGTGCTGGAGAAGACTCTTGGAAGTCCCTTGGACTGCAAGGAGATCCAGCCACTTAATCTGAAAGGAAATAGTCCTGAATATTCCCTGGAAGGACTGATGCTAAAGCTCCAATACTTTGGCCACCTGATGCAAAGAGCTGACTCATTGGAAAATACCCTGATGCTGGGATAGATTGAGGCAGGAGGAGAAGGGGATGGCAGAAAATGAGAGAGTTAGGTAGCATCACTGACTCAATGGACATGAATCTGAGCAAACTCTGGGAGATAGTGAAGGACAGGGGAGCTTGGCATGCTGCAGTCCAGGGGTCACAGAGACAGATGACACTTAGTGACTGAACAATGACAACAAATTGGCTTGAGTACCATGGAGGTCATGGGTGGTCTTGATGGAGAAGTTTCAGGGGGGTGGTGAGATAGCAGTACTTTGAAGAGTGTGAAATAAAATTAACATTTTATGGCAAGACAAGAAACATTTAAAGAGAAAAAAATTCTCTGCCCTTTGTTTTTCTCTCTCCCCTCTACTGTGCATCAAATATCTACATTATGCATCAACCAAACCTCCCCCATTGGCAGAAACACCTGCTCAGCCATAAAGAGCAGCATTCTAGCATCAGAAAGACAGCTCCCTAAAGACAGCATTCCTTCCTGATCCCTTAAGGTGTCACATGGTGCTTACATCTGGATTATGTAAACTGTCAATAATACATCATTGAATGTACAGCCCCGTGTCTCAAAAAGTTTATATAACTGTGCTTTGACTTCCAACAGGAGGCCTAGTTCTTGGAGCTTTCTGGTTTGCTGTTCTTGGGTTTTAATCCTCAAATTTGTCTTGAAAAAATTTTCCATTTCTTCCCCAAATGAACTATTGATAAGTTTTCATCAACAGGAGATAGCAGTAGAAGAAGAATTAGTTGTAAAACCACAGAAATATATTATCTCACAGTTCTGAAGTCTAGAAGTCTAAACCCAAGGTGTTGGACAGGAACCTTCCCGGCCTCTTCCAGCTCCTGGGAGCCACAGGCCTTCCTGGGTTTATGTCAGCGTGAATCTAACCTCCACCTCTGTCTGTGCATGGCCATCTTCCCTCTTTGTCTGCGTCAAAGCTTCCTTTAACATATAAGGACACTAGTCATCTTACAATAAAGAAAAATGGTATAGTTGGATTTATTTGCAAAACAGAAATAGAGACACAGATGTAGAGAATGAATGTATGGACACCAAGTGGGGGAAGTGGGAGTGGGGTGAATTGGGAGACTGGGATTGACACGTACACTCTATTGATGCAATGTATAAAATAGAGCACCAGTGAAAACCTACTGTAGAGCACAAGGAACTCTACTTAACTCTCTGTGGTGACCTAAATGGGAAGGGAATCCAAAAAAGAGGGGATATATGTATATGTATGGCTGACTCACCTTGCTGTACAACAGAAACTGACACAATATTCCAAAGCAACTATGCCCCAATAAACATTAATTTAAAAAAGATCAACCGTACACCAGTATCAGCTCATCTTGCTATGCGTGTGCTAAGTCACTTCAGTTGTGTCTGACTCTTTGCAACCTCACAGACCATAGTCCACCAGGGTCCTCTGTCCATGGGATTTCCCAGGCAGGAATACTGGAGTGGGTTGCCATTTCCTTCTCCAGGGGATCTTCTTAACCCAGGGATAGAACCCAGGTCTCCTGCATTGCAGGTGGATTCTTTACCACTGAGCCACCTGGAAAGCCCAATCACTCACTAAAATAAGGGATTATTGTTATTATACTTCTCACTGCCTCCTTTTCTGTGGCTCTCTGAATTTGTAATACCACACATAGCACAGAGATACATGATAACATTATAATAGATCAACAGACTAAATTATGAATTATCATATACACAATCCTCTATCCCTCTCAACTTTCATGCAGTTTGCTTACTTACAGTTTATGACTAATATTGTGATTTATAATAAGATATATGTATACTCTTTTTGAGGCTTCCTAGGTGGTTCAGCGGTATAGAATCCTCCTGCCAACAAAAAAAGATGAGGGTTTGATCCCTGGGTCAGGAAGAGCCCCTGGAGTAGTAAATGACAACCCACTCCATTATTCTTGCCTGGAGAAGCCCATGGACAGAGGAACCTGGTAAATAGCATCAGAGCTGAATTTAATTGTAGGACAGATAATTGGTGTGTAAACACTGCTTGGCATATAAACACTCCACGCCTTGTAAATGGAGGCAGAGTCTGAATAAGCAATTGTAGACAAATCTACCAGATGCAGGTTTTAGACCAGGAGTCTTCATGACTTAGACTTCCAGTTGGTGCTACTGGTAAAGAACCCTCCGACCAATGCAGGAGACCTAAGAGATACGGGTTTGATCCCTGGGTTGAGAAGATTCACTGGAGAAGGTCATGGCAACCCACTCCAGTATTCTTGCCTGGAGAATCCCATGGACAGAAGAGCCTGGCAGGCTACTGGCTACCGTCCATGGAGTTGTGAAGAGTCGGACACAACTGATGCAAATTAGCATGCATGCTTCATGACCTATACCTTTGAATTTTTAAAGCCTACTAAAAAGTTAGATGGACCAGCCCTGAATTTTTTCACCTCTCCTTGTCCATTTCCCTAGGACTATGACTGTTACATTGTGGGGTATAAGGAAGATGGAAGAAGAAAAATTAGGATTTTTGACTGACTAAATGAATAACATGGAAATTAAGCGAGCCAAGTGAAAATTAGGCAATTTTCATCACTTTTGAAATCAGCAGGAATGCACTTAAAGACGTACCATAATAAAACTCTTAAAAATACTTGGATTCTGAGCATGGTAAACAAAACTTCATCTTGATATATCAAGTTAATTCTTCTTGAATCACTGTTAGTTTAATTTTTAGCATTTCAATGCATATTTGAGATAATAGAGAAGAGAAATGGTTTAGACATTGGAGGCATTCAACTGTGACTCTAAGGTATAATTTGCAGATATTCACATGGTTTTTAGATAAAGATCTGTCATAAAGAACAAAAAGGAAAAGAGAGAACCATTACTAAAAAGAACTGTAGAAACACACAAGGGAGATAAAACATTTAAAGAGAAAGTCATGTGACACAGGGGAACATTTTAATTACAGTGGCATCAATAAACTCTGCATAACCTTGCAGGGAAAATATTACAACATGAACAGACCAAGTAGGAAGAAATTAAATCTCTAGGAGAGAGCAGAAAGGCTATCTTTTCTAAGGCTACTGCTTTGCAGCACAGATGAAAGCCTCTATTTGAATTTCAATAAAGTAGTTCCGGGAACCCTACTTGGTGCTCTGTGGTGACCTAAATGGGAAGAAAATCCAAAAGGCGGGATGTATGAGTATGTACAGCTGATTCACGTTGCTGCCCTGCAGAAACTAAGACAACATTGTAAACCAACTACGCTCCAATAAGGGCTTCCAGGTGGCTCATGGGTAAAGAATCTGCCTGCCAATGCAGGAGATGCAGGTTTGACGCCGGGGTAGAAAATATTCTCTGGAGAAAGGCAAGGCAACCCACTCCAGAATTCTTGCTTAGGGAATTCCATGGAGAGAGGAGTCTGAGGGACTACAGTCCATGGCATCTCAAACAGTCAGACACGACTGGGTGACTAAACAACAAGCACACACTAGCTATAGGCGAGCTCTGGAGCCTGGTTTTGAGTACCTGTGTGTGTGCTATTGGGAGGGTAACAGGCAGGAAGGCCAGGGGTCTCCAAGTGGAGGAAATAGGAGGCAAGTGTCAGACATTTGTACCTCTCTCTTAAGTGGCAGGAGGAAACAAGTGTTAGATTTTTCCCCCTTCTCTATATAAATTTAAAAGGAGGTTTCTCTTAAAATTCTGTGCTGCCATGATGACACCTAGCTCCACCTAAACTTAACTTTTCTCCAACCTTGAGCTAACCATTGCGTTTTTTTTTTTTTTTTTATGGAAATGATTATCTTAAGCAATGTTAATGATCTATGTATTTACGCTAGACTATATCTTCAAGTCAGTTTTACCTAAGACTCAGAACCAACTTGACAAACCAGTATGTTTTACTCATGCAAATATTCTCTTAAGCTATGTTAGTGAGACTGTCTTTGCTTGGAAACATGCCTTTTTTCAAGATTCATGTCAATTGTTTTATGGCCCAGGACAACTCACCATGTGCTAATGTTATCTCAAAATGCATGTTGTGGGTGAGGAGCCTGGTACCAGTCTCTGAGTTTTGAGACATTTCCTTTCTCCAATTAGCAGACTGCTAGTAGCTCTATAACATCTGGCTAAAGACTAGCAGGGGGGCACTTTTTCTGCCCCCTTCTGATGCTTATGTCAGAAGCTTTCTCTATCTCTTTTATACTTTAATAAAACTTTATTACACAAAAGTTCAGAGTGATCAAGCCTTGTCCTCTCCTGCAGAGGCCAAGAATCTTGGCATCTTTCGTGGTTCAGCAACAACCTTTCATGTTGGGGGTTCATCCGGGATTCTTCAGGACAAGGTAAGGATGCTTGGAGCTCTAGTTCTTTGTCCTCCTAGCAAGCATATTTTCTGCTGTACTTTACTAACTATACTGTGTGCTTCTGTGAATGAATGACACGACCTGCGTGAAACAAGTGAGGAGCCCTGCTCTGCGGTTCCATGGTAACCTCATATGGCTTATGGCTGAAACCTGTCCAGGAATTATGCTGACCTGCCAAGCCCAAGAGACACCCAACATCCCTGCGAAGGGAGCAGCCAGAGATGGACAAAGCGTGTGGAGCAATCTCTCCTTTCTTGGTCAAACTTTCCTGTCTCTTTGACCATTTCATAACTTCTTGGGAATTAAAACTGCTAACCTAATCTGTTGAATTATAGACTTTCAAGGGACTTGTGATCTATGCTGTTACTGTGTACTGTTACTTAGGTCCCAAACTTGGATTAGTAGTCAGGAAGTGCCTAACCTGGCTAGGAGTCGAAAGTTTGGAAGCTAGATGGAGCTCTAGATCCAAGAGCATCTCTCAGGTTAAAGGTTACTCAGGAAGTACAGTGGGCTTCTCCCTTTGGTAATGCTAGCTCTTAGTGGACCAGAGGAGGCTCTCCAATGGCTTTTGTCCCAATTCCTTAGATATTCTTTCTGTAGAATCTGTGAGAATGAACTGGAAGGACTGGCCCTAATAACTAGAGGACAAAAATCACTTTTTCCTCACTGGCCAGCCCTTCACCATCTCTTTTACTGTCTCTGATACTTGTGTGGTGACACTTGGAAGGAACATCTTAGTTTTATGTTTGTACTGGTCTTATTGTGGTCAGGAATATACTCAGGATCATGCACAGGCACTCAGGAGATGAATGTTTCTCCCAGCAGTCTTAGCTTGGGAGGCATTCTGGAAGGTTACTCTGATTACACCCCAGGTGGCATCAGAAGCAAGCAAGGTTTTAATGGTGAGGAACTGGACATCAGTCTGGGATGCCATCAGGTCTACCCCTGGTACATCTTCACCCTGCCTCAGTGGCAGAGCTGGGAGGGACGAGTATGGTATCTGTCAGTAAGGGACAGACTAAGGCCGACCAGGGAAGGAAAGCTTTGGTGTAAAGTGTGTCTACACCCCCATCTAGGGCAGGGAGGGATGCTTCTAGTAGAAAGAGGGCACTGGTCGCTTTTTTTCCTCTCTTACAGATGGGAGCTAACAATTCTAGCCTCACTCCTTTGAACTGTATCCTGAAAAACTGGGATAGATTTGATCCCCAGAGCTTAAAGAAGACATGTCTGATTTTCCTCTGTGATCCTGCATGGCCACGGTATCCACTGGAGGACGGAAAACGGTGGCCGGTTGGAGGGTCTCTTAATTATAATACTGTTTTACAATTAGACCTGTCCTGTAGAAAACAAGGGAAATGGGTAGAAGTAGCATACATGTTGCCCTTTTTCTCTCTGTGAGACACGCTAGACTTATGTCCTAAGGGTATAGATTTGGGTGTGAAACCTTCAGCTCCCACCATTCTCCTACTTTGCCCCCATACTTGGGGCTCCAAACTGAGCAAACTAAAAGTCAGGGAACTCCCCCAGGAAGGGTTGTCTCAGTCTCAGTAGATTTTCAAACAGTCCCAATTGTGGTCGAGATGATTATATATATATATATATATATATATTAGAATACCTTAAAACAGTATTATAATTAAGAAATATGTATATATATAGAAGCCTTTATGGGACTAACTTTACTTTATGACCTTATTTGGAGAGATGTATGTCCTGGGACAAATGCTAACTCCTGACTGGAGAACTCGAGTTTTGGGGAAAGTGGTTACCTATAGAAATGAATGGCTTGGTAAGGAATCAGTAGAGAAGAGAGAGGATGAGATAACTGCCCTCCCCACTGGGAATCAGGCAGTCCCAACTATAGAACCAGATTGGGACTATAACACGGCTAAAGGAAGATGGGATCAGAGTCATTTTGTCAGATGTATTCTTGAAGGACTCAGGCAAGTGTGTGCTAAGACTTTAAACTATGCCAAATCCGTAAACATAGAACAGGAAGAGAAGGAAACTCCTGGTAAATTCTTAGATAGACTGAGAGAAGCCCTTTGCAGATTCACTGAGATTGATCCTGAAAGTGAAGAGGGAAGAGTGATCTCAAAAGATAGATTTCTAACTCAGTCAGCTCCAGATATCAGCTGTAAGCTATTAAAACAGGCATATGGACCAAATCAGACTTTAAATAATCTGTTGCAACTGGCTCAAACAGTCTATTATGGGAGACAATATGAGGAAAAGAAAGACAACGGAACAGGCAGAAGCCCTTGTAATGGCTGTCAGAACCATTCTTAAACAGCCTGAGAAAAATGCCCAGAGGGACCCAAGTGAAAAGAGATGGGCTTGCTATTACTGTGGAAAGGAGGGGCACCTCAAGCTGGATTGCCCTCAGGAATCTAAGCTGCCCCCAGCTCTGTGTCTGGTCTGCAAGGGACCACACTGGAGGAGAGACTGCTCCCAGAGGCATAGGTTTCAGAAGTTGGACTCTCAAGACAATCAGGACTGAAGGTGCCCAGGGGTCCCCACACAAGCTCCCATCCTAATTACATCTGAGGAACCCCGGGCATTAATAACTGTGAGAGGTGGGGGGGAATCAATTGATTTCCTTCTGGACACTGAGGCAACTTACTCTGTGCTTACTGAAGCCCCACTTTCTTCCTGATCTGCTTCCATAATGTGACTGTCTGGATGAGCCAAATGTTATTATTTCAGTCATCCTCTAAGCTACAACTGGGACTCTGTGCTATTTTCACATGAGCTTCTGATTGTGCCAGAGTCTCCCTCACCCCTTTTGGGGAGGGATATACTGAGCAAGGCCCATGGCTCTGTTTTCATGAATATGGAGCCCTCCTTTTATCTCCCTTTAATTGAACAAAATATAAATCCTAGAGTATGGGCTGATGGAAAATCTGTGGGTCGAACACAGATGCTATTCCTGTAGTTGTTAAGCTCAAAGACCCACATGTATTTCCACAAAAAAGCAGTATTCTCTGAAACCTGAGATTAAGGAAGGGTTGGAACCCATCATTGTGAATTCAAAGGAGCAGGGGCTATTAATTCCCTGTAACAGTCCATGCAAGACTCCTATTTTGGGTATAAAGAAATCAAATGGTAAATGGAGACTAGTCCAAGATTTACGTATAATAAATGAGGTGGTAGTTCCTTTACACCCCGTGGTGCCTAATCCTTGTACTCTACTGTCTGAAATTCTCGAATGAGCCAAATATTTTTCAGTTTGCTTTCTAGAATTAAACCTATGTTAAATCATCCTCTACCTATGATTTGAAGACAATTGAGAGGATTTTTTGGAATCACAGGCTACTGCCTCATTTGGATTCTGGGTTATGGGGAACTTGCCCAGCCTTTATATAAACTTATAAGTGAAATTCAGCAGGCCTAAACCGACAAGCTGGTTTGGTCTCCAGATACTCAAAAAGCTTTTAAGGCTCTTCAGACTGTTCTCCTGCAAGCTCCTGCTTTGAGCTTGCCCACAGGGTCAGAATGTAATTTGTTTGTCACTGAAAGAAAAGGTATGGCCTTGGGAGTTTTGACACAACCCCGAGGGCCTCACCAGCAGCCTATAGGAGTGGAATGTTAAACTCTAAGGTTAATATTTGGATGACAGACAGTAGGCTTCTTAAATATCAGTCATTGTTGTTAAAAGGACCAGTAACTAAGCTTAAAGTTTGTGGAAACTTAAATCCTGCCACTTTCCTTCCTGAGAAGGAAAATGAAACACCTGATCACGATTGTTCCCAATTTCAGACTTTAAACTATGCAGGTCAGGGAGATCTGATGGATACCCCCTTAGACAATCCTGACATGGAAATATTTACAAATGGCAGTTCTTTTGTTTGAGATGGGAATCATAAAGCAGGTTATGCCATGGTGACGGCTGAACAGATTTTAGAAGCAAAATCTCTCCCCCAGTGAACAAGTGCTCAACTAGCAGAGCTTGTGGCTCTGACCTGAGCTCTAGAATTAAGCAAAGGGCAGCGAGTAAATATCTACACTGATTCTAAGTATGCTTATTTGACTTTACATGCTCGTGCTGCAATATGGAAAGAAAGTTTAAAATGGCAACTGGAGAACCTATTAAGCATTTCAGAGAGACTGAGAGACTTTTAACTGCTGTGTATTGTCCTAAAGAAATAGCTATTATGCATTGCAAAGGGCACAGCAGGGATGGGAGTAAAGTAGCTGAAGGTAATCAGCTGGCTGACTGTCAAGCCAGAAAAGCGGCACTTTAGGAAACCCTTTCACTGCAGACGCCTTTGATCTGGACAGGTCCTGTGGAACAGGAAAAACCACAATATAACTGAGGACGAATTAGAAAGATATGAGAAAAGAGGAACAAAGATTACTGAAAAAGCATGGTTACAGTCCGAGAATGGACGATTCCTGAAAATGCTCAGTGGAAAATTCTTAAGTGTTTACACCAGAGCTTTCATTTAGGTGTTGAGAGTACTTACCAGATGGCTTCTCACTTGTTTGACGGTAAAAATGTAATGAAAACTTTAAAGAACATTATCACAAGATGTGAGGTTTGTCAGAAAAATAACCCAAAGACAGAAAAGCCAGCAAAATCTGTATTACAATGAAGTGGAAAATATCCTGGAGAGGATGGGAAAATTGATTTTACTCATATGCCAAAAGCTAATGGGTATTCTTGCTTACAAGTTTGTGTGGATACTTTTACTGGATGGATTGAGGCTTTTCCCTGTCGTAGTGAGCAGACTAAGGAGGTTATAAGAATTTTAATCCATGAAATTATTCCCAGGGTTGGGCTGCCATGGAGCCTTCAGAATGACAATGGGTCAGCCTTTAAACCTGCTGTAACTCAGTGGGTGTCAAAAGCTGTAGGAATAGAATATCACTTACATTGTTCCTGGAGACCCCAAGCTAATGACATCATCAAAAGACATCTGCACAAATTAACTCAAGAGATGCAGGACAATTGGATTAAAGTTCTACCCATAGCTTTAATGAGGTCTTGAACTGCCCCCAGAAAGGAGGGATTATCCCCCTTTGAATGTTTTTATGGGAGGCCTTTCTTACACACAGACATTGTTATAGACATTGTTACAGATATTCCCTGAAGCCTTGGAATTAACTAATTATGTAACTCGACTTTCAACTTTTCAAAAGGTACATTAATTTGCCCAAGGTCAGAAACAAGGTTAATTGGGCAAATGGGAGGTGACTCCTGACCCAGCCTCTGAGTCAAGCAAGCATCTATTTGAGCCAGGAACTGAGGTCCTGATAAAAACATTGGGATCTGGGGGCCACCTCCCTGGGAAGGCCCTTACCAGGTTATTCTTTCTTCTCCCACAGCTGTCAAAGTGCCAGGAATTGATTCGTGGTTACATCACACTTGAGTTGAGAGGGGCACCCTGACCAGAACTTAGTGAAATCATTTTATGTCTTTACTTTCTGTGCTCTGACTTTGTACTTTCCAGATGGGCCTGATAATCTATGTAAGCCTGCTTGTGTTGACTCCAAAAATCTTGAGTCTGCCATTTGATCCTCAAGACAATGCCTTCCTGTCCTGGGATCACTCCTACACTGCATTCCATAATCTGTCTAACTGCTGGGTCTGTGGAGCCCTCCCCTCTTCATCAGTGGAGGGCTTCCCATGGTGGACATCTCCACTTCAAGGAAAAGACTTTCTCCAAGTCTGTGAATACCTTCAACAATAGCAATTATAAGTGATGCCTCTTCATAATCTGATGACATCTAACAGTCCTAAAATGGACTGGTGCAACACTTGTACCTTAACTATGGACATAATGTGACTTTTAACTTTGCTGATTGTTCTGTTTCTGCTATTTGCTCCCTGCATCTGTAACTGTGTAACTGGATTTGTTTCTAGTTGCATGAAGGCTTTAAGTTACAATTCGTTGCTCAAACTCCTGTGACTGCAACAGCTTCCTCTAACTACACTTGGGGCCCCTGGATCGGAGACCCTCAATATGAGGGTTAGGAGAGTATGTTGCCTGACCAATTCAATGCCCTGTATCAGCTTGGAAGCGGTTACAGAATGAGAACGATGCCCCTTTCCCTAGGCAACATAATTCTCCTGAAAGAAAAGCAGGGAATGAGAGGGTAACTGGCAGGAAGGCCAGGGGTCTCCAAATGGAGGAAATAGGAGTCAAGTGTCAGATATTTGTATCTCTCTCTTAAGTGGCAGGAGGAAACAAGTGTTAGATTTTTTCCCCTTCTCTATGTTCTTGCCTGGAGAATCCCAGGGATGGGGGACCCTGGTGGGCTGCCGTCTATGGGGTCGCACAGGGTTGGACACGACTGAAGCGATTTAGCAGCAGCAGCAGCAGCATACAAATTTAAAAGGAGGTATCTCTTAAAATTCTGTGTTGCCATGATGACACCTAGCTCTACCTAAACTTTTCTCAAACCTTGAGCTAACCATTGCGTTTTTCTTATGGAAATGATTGTCTTAAGCCATGTTAATGAACTATATATTTAGCCTAGACTATGTCGTCAAGTCAGTTCCGCCTAAGACTCAGAACCAACTTGACAAGCCAGTATGTTTTACTCATGCAAATATTCTCTTAAGCTATAATAATGAGACTATGTCTTTGCCTGGAAACATGCCTTTTTTCAAGATTCATGTCAATAGTTTTATGGCCCAGGACAGCTCACCTTGTCCAATGTTATCTCAAAATGCATGCTGTGGGCGAAGGGCCTGGTGCCAGTCTCTGAGTTTTGAGACATTTCCTTTCTCCAATTAGCAGCCTGCTAGTACCTCTATGCACCCCACTCCAGTACTCTTGCCTGGAAAATCCCATGGACGGAGGAGCCTGGTAGGCTGCAGTCCATGGTGTCATGAAGAGTTGGACACGACTGAGCGACTTCTCTTTCACTTTTCACTTTCATGCATTGGAGAAGGAAATGGCAACTCACTTCAGTGTTCTTGCCTGGGGAATCTCAGGGATGGCAGAGCTTGGTGGGCTGCCGTCTATGGGGTCACACAGAGTCAGACACAACTGAAGCGACTTAGCAGCAGCAGCAGCAGCTCTATAACATCCAGCTAAAGATTGGCAGGGGGGCCCCCTTCTGATGCTTATGTCAGAAGCGCTCTCTATCTCTTTTATATTTTAATAAAATTTTACTACACAAAAGTTCTGAGTGATCAAGCCTCGTCACTGGCCCCGGATGGAATTCCTCTCCTCTGGAGGCCAAGAATTTGAGCATCTTTCACAGATTAGCAACAACCTTTCACTATGTCACTTCAGTTGTGTCTGATTCTTTGTGACCTCATGTAGCCTTTCAGGCTCCCTCCATATATTGGACACTCCTCTGAGTACTTTTCTGAATATTGTGTACTCTGAATACTGTATCCTTTTCTGAATACTGGAGTGGGTTGCTGTGCCTTCCTCCAGGAGATCTTCCCGACCCAGGGATTGAACCCACCTCCTTTAAGTCTCCTGCACTGGCATGTGGATCTTCACCACTGAGCCACCTGGTTTTGAGTACAAGCATCACTGAATCTCTGGGCCTCATTTTCCTCTTCTGGGATATGAGGACAGTGATGCCCCCTCTCTTGCAAGGTTAGCATGAGGATGGAATTAGGCATATTTAGCATATTTCCATTTAAGGGCTTCCCTGGTGGCTCATTAGTAAAGAATGTGCCTGCCAATGTAGGAGATGTAGGTTCAGTTTCTGTGTGGAGAATATCCCCTGGAGAAGGGAATGGCAACCGACTCCAGTATTCTTGCCTGGAGAATTCCAAGGACAGAGGAGCCTGGCAAGCTACAGTTCATGGGGTTGCAAAGAGTCAGACACGACTGACTGTGCACAGCATAGCATACTGCCCATCACCTAGTGAATGTTGAATAAATGGTAGCTCTTTTGTGTGTGTCCTGGGCACTGTGCCATGCCTGGACCTCTGTGGTGCTGCATGGCTTCACAGTGCTTTAAATAGAGAAGCAATCTTTCTTGTCCTCATGACTGCCTGCCATTTTTGAAAAGCAGGCACCTTTCTCTAGCATTTTACAGCTGTGCTACGTGTCTTAAAGGTGGGCTTTGAAAAGCCTGACAGTGATTGTCAAGCCAGCTCTTTTCATTCTCCAGCAGGTGCCCAGGTAGCTTGGGGTCAAACACCTGCCATTCATCATCCTCCAGTGAAATTTAAAATCAAGGATTGCTTTTTCTTATTGTGAAAAAAGAATATGGAGAAGAAAGAATGATAAGTGATTTAAACATAGGCAAACATTAGAGAATCACCAATTATTTTCAATGTGTGCTTCAAAATAGGAGCAACTTGTTTCTGACTGTCACTATTTGAGGGTGCATATGGGCTGAAATACAAATATCTCTTTACTTGAACATTGGCGGTGCTTGTTAAGGCAGCAAATCTCCCTGACTTCCAACGTGGTCTACTTTTGGATCCAGGCATCTTTTCTATCTCTTTTCAACATGTGCCTCCCAATTAAATCGGAGAAAGTGATGGTACCCCACTCCAGTACTCTTGCTTGGAAAGTCCCATGGATGGAGGAGCCTGGTAGGTTGCAGTCCATGGGGTCACGAAGAGTCGGACACACTGAGTGACTTCACTTTCACTTTTCACTTTCATGCATTGGAGAAGGAAATGGCAACTACTCCAGTGTTCTTGCCTGGAGAATTCCAGGGACGGGGTGCCTGGCGGGTTGCCATCTATGGGGTCGCACGGAGTGGGGACACGACTGAAGCGACTTAGCAGCAGCAGCAGCAGCAGTCTTTATAGTCTTTTCCTTTCATCTTCTCAAGACCGCTCCCCTCCCATCTCCAAGTGGGTCCTTTGTCAGGAGAGGGTCAGAGGTGAACAGTACTGACCAGCAGAGTTTACAGAATTTACAGGCTGACCTATAAATTCCCTGCCATTCTGAGGCTGAAGTCTCAGAGGAAGAAAGTCATTTCATAAGTACTTTCTAAAATGAGCAGCCTTGTCTTTGCCAGGAATCCCCACTGGGTCTTCTCTCCCATCAGCAGGAGACTAACGTGGTGTCGCTTTTCTGCACACAGACGGCTTAATAAAACACAAGCCTGTGTCCCACAACAAGGGAAGCCAGCACAAGAAGTCTGTGCACATAACTACAGAGAGGAGACCCCAATCGCACGAATAAAAGAAAGCCCTTCAGCAGCAACAAAGACCTAGCACAGTTAAATAATAGCATAAACTAAAAAAAATAATCAAAAATACTTAAAAAGATGATATAATAATACTATTTACAAAGTACATGTTTAAAAACATACTTAATACTTTCTGATGTGAAAGTAAAAGTGAAAGTGTTAGTTGCTGAGTCATATCTGACTCATTGTGACCCCATGCACTGTAGCCTGCCAAGCTCCTTTGTCTATAGAAGTCTCTAGGCCAGAATACTGGAGTGGGTTGCCATTTTCTGCAGGGGATCTTCCCGACCTAGGGACTGAACCCAGGTCTCCCTCACCGCAGGCAGATTCTTTACCATCTGAGCCACCAGGGTGGACAAACAAAACATAGCCCTACTAGATGCCTCTTTATCTTCCATCACTCAGAATTCCCAGCAGTGTATAAAACAATAGAACTTTGGAAGGGTGTTTCACTGTTGGTGAAAACACAGGAACATGGAGTTCAGCAATTAATCTTGGATCACAGTATTAGAAAATGTAAAAGGCTGCTGTTTCTTAAATAGTGTTCAGAAAGTATAATGTGATTGTGAAAGACTGGTTTCCCAGATGGCATCGATTCTTTTTCCAAATTCACATTTGAAAGCCATGGATACAAGGAGGGGTAGGGTTGATTTCCCCACTCCCCTTGGACGCGCTTTGGTCAACAGAACATGGTACAAGTGACCTGTGTCACTCGCAGGTCCCTAGGAGTACGTGCATACTTCTCCATGCTTTCTTTTTATTTTTTAAAGTTTTACTGGAGTGTAGTTGCTTTAGAATATTATGTTAGGTTCTGCTGTACAGCAAAGTGAATCAGCTATGCATTTCCATATATCCCCACTTTTTTGGGATTTCCCTCCCATTTAGGTGACCACATAGCATTGAATAGATTCCCTTGTGCTATATTGTAGGTTCTTATTAATTTTCTATTTTATACATAGTATCAAAAATATGGGGATTATATATGTCAGTCCCAATGCCCCAATTCACTCCACCCTGTCTTTTCCCCCTTGGTGTCCATAATCTCCAAAATATAAAAACAACTCATGCAATTCAATGTCAAAAAAATAAACAACACAATAAAAAAATAAGCAGAAGACCTAGAGAGACATTTCTCTGAAGAAGACACGCAAATGGCCAAGAAGCATATGAAAAGGTGCTCAACATCACTATTAGAGAAATGCAAATCAATACTTCAGGGAGTTGTCTCCTCATACCCATCATCAAAAAATCTACAAACAATAAATGCTGGAGAGGGTGTGGAGAAAAGGAAACTCTCCCACACTATTGGTGGGAATGTAAATTGGTACAGTGTTTATGGAGAATAGTATGGAGATGTGAAACTATACTGAAATCAATTATACCATTACTAAGGCACACTAGTGCAATCTCCAAAAAAACATAAGTGCAAATTTCACAAGATTCAAGACTTTCTGCTGGAGGTTTATAAACACACTGAGCTGGGAAAAAGAAAAGACACAAGATAAATCAATGCACAGTTAAAACACTGGCTATCTAAAGGCTCACAGGAAAATGTGAAGGGAACATTGTCTTAGGCAATGCTCGGTTCATATCCTACTGGTTTTGTTAACATAGTGAAAACAATGCATAGTCCAATCTGAGCTCCGAGTAGGTAAAAGAATCTTGAATTTTCTTCAGATGTACCAGCTGATGGATCAGTGACGTGTGTCCATGTGTGTGTGCATGCGCGCGGGCATGCACATGTGCACTCAGTCATGTCTGACACTCTGTGGCCCCATGAACCATAGCCCGTCAGTCCATGGAATTCTTCAGGCAAGCATATTGGAGTGGGTCACCCTCTCCTTGTCCAGGGGATCTTCCTGACCCAGGGGTTGAACTCACGTCCTTTGTGTCTCCTGCATTGGCAGATGGATTTTTTTACCACTGTGCCACCTGGGAAGTCCAATATTTATGTGTACAGGCTTAATTTAGTAGCTGTTTTTCAACTCTGAAGCAAATGTGAAATGGAAAACAAAAGGCCAATGCTTTTACAAAGCACCTACATTTATTTGTAATCTTTGTAGTCAATAAACCTCAGGTAACAGTGTACTATATTTGCCAACTCCAGCCTAGCTGCAAATCATGAGATATAAGACTATAAATAAAGAAAGTAAATAAAGATATTCCATTCATTAGGTATTGACTTTTCCAGAAATCACTTTACCACTAATATAACAGCTGTTTTTAAGTAACTGCTACTGCTGCTGCTAAGTCGCTTCAGTCGTGTCCGACTCTGTGCGACCCCATAGACAGCAGCCCATCAGGCTCCCCCATCCCTGGGATTCTCCAGGCAAGAACACTGGAGTGGGTTGTCATTTCCTTCTCCAATGCATAAAAGTGAAAAGTGAAAGTGAGGTCGCTCAGTCGTGTCCGACTCTTTGCAACCCCATGGACTGCAGCCTACCAGGCTCCTCTGTCCATGGGATTTGCCAGGCAAGAGTACTGGAGTGGGGTGCCATTGCCTTCTAGCGGAAGTTAATAGAATCATGTTGAAGTGAAGTGAAAGTCGTTCAGTTTTGTCTGACTTTTTGTGACCCCATGGATTATAACAGTCCATGGAATTCTCCAGGCCAGAATACTGGAATGTGTAGCCTTTCCCTTCTCCAGGGGATCTTCTCAACTCAAGGACTGAACCCAGGTCTCCCGCATTGCAGGCAGATTCTTACCAGCTAAGCCACAAGGGAAGCCCAAGTATACTGGAGTGGGTAGCCTATCCCTTCTCCAGGGTATCTTCCTGACCCAGTAATTGAACCAGGGTCTCCTGCATGGCAGGTGGATTCTTTATCAACTGAACTGTCAGGGAAGCTGGTACTTATGATACTCAAAAGAATCACATCACTTTAATATATTTTCAAACATAAATTCTACATTTATATGCAGAATTTAATTTAATTTATATGTAGCCTTTAATATATATATATATATATTTTTTTTTTAACCTCAAAATAAGTGTCTGTTGGTATGCTGTGTTCTGGTTTTGTTTCAGCTATGAAATTAGTCTGTGGCATCTTTTGTGAGATTATCCTAAACTAGTAAAGGAAAAGCAGTAGTTTCACTGTTCATTCAAAATCTTACTAACAATTATGAAAGCTGTGTTTTTTGCTGTAATCTTGTGGTGAAAAAAACATTCAATGATTATATGTTTGTTACAGAAGTATGTCAAGAAATGAAGAGGACACTAGGAACACAGAACCATTTTGAAAAAGATTGATTTGTAAGAGGGCAAACAAAACTACACAAATGTAAAAGGTATAATTTTGAGAAAAAACAGCAAAGTATTTACAAAATTATGCTAAAAACTATGATATGTAACTAGTGCAATTTACTTGATATTTGTTTATACTGAAGGTTGTTAATAAACTATGTACTTACTATGGTTTCCTTAAACTAAGGATAAAAATGTATATACCACCCAGGTATATTCACTAGAGGTCAAGAACACACCTGCCAATGCAGAAGACATAAGAAGTTCAGGTTTGATCCCTGGGTCAGGAAGATCCCTTGGAGGAGGGCACTGCAACCCACTCTGCTATTCTCATCTAGAGAATCCCATGGACAGACGAGCCTGGTAGGCTACAAGCCATAGCTTTGCAGAATTGGACACGACCGAAGTGACTTAGCACACAAAAATTATTTTATATGCGGAATTTTAAGTTTTAATTAGAAATATATATTGGAACCTTGGAGGATGTTATTTAGTTGCTCAGTCCTGTCTGACTCTTTGTGACCCCATGGACTGTAGCCCACCAGGCTCCTCTGTGCATGGGATTCTCCAGACAAGAATACTGGAGTGGTTTGGCATGCCCTCCTCCAGGAGATCTTCCTTACACATAATAAATGCTGAATGCTAACCACCACTACTACTATTATTATGATGATGATGATGATCTTTGGTCTATGACCCCTGATTTTCCTATCCGTGATGATCCCCAGGCTTGGAAAAGCAGCTTTCCATCTCTTTAGAAGAGGATGATGTGCACGTATACTCAGCACTCCATAATCCCTTAGCCATGCAGTAGCCCTTAAGAGTAACCATATTAAATAGACATTTCTCCAAAGAAGATACACAGATGGCCAACAAACACATGAAAAGATGCTCAACATCACTAATCATTAGAGAAATGCAAATCAAAACTACAATGAGTTGTCACCTCACACCGATTAGAATGGCCATCATCAAAAAATCTACAAACAATAAATACTGGGGTGAGTGTGGAGAAATTGTTTCTGGGAATGGAAATTGGTACAACCACTATGGAGAACACTATGGCGGTTCCTTAAAAGCCCCCACAGAACTACCCCATCAGTCAGTCAGTTCATTCGCTCAGTTGTGTCCGACTCTTTGCGACCCCATGAATTGCAGCATGCCAGGCCTCCCTGTCCATCACCAACTCCCAGAGTTCACTCAGACTCACATCCGTTGAATCAGTGATGCCATCCAGCGATCTCATCCTCTATCGTCCCCTTGTCCTCCTGCCCCCAATCCCTCCCAGCATCAGAGTCTTTTCCAATGAGTCAACTCTTCGCATGAGGTGGCCAAAGTACTGGAGTTTCAGCTTTAGCATCATTCCTTCCAAAGAAATCCCAGGGCTGAGCTCCTTCAGAATGGACTGGTTGGATCTCCTTGCAGTCCAAGGGACTCTCAAGAGTCTTCTCCAACACCACAGTTCAAAAGCATCAGTTCTTCGGCACTCAGCCTTCTTCACAGTCCAACTCTCACATCCATACATGACCACTGGAAAAACCATAGCCTTGACTAGACGGACTTTGTTGGCAAAGTAATGTCTCTGATTTCAATATGCTATCTACTCCCTATAGAACTACCATATGATCTGACAATCCCTTTCTTGGGCATGTATCCTGAGAAAACCATATTATTTCAAAAAGACACATATACCCCAATGTTCATTGCAGTACTATTTACAATAGCTGGACATGGAAGCAATCTAAATGTCCATCAACAAATGAATGGATAAAGAAACAGTGGTACATATATACAATGGACTATTACTCAGCCATAAAAAAGCAATGAAATTGGGTAATTTGTAGAGATGTGGATGGACCTAGAGTTTATCATACAGAGTGAAATAAGTTAGAAGGAGAAAGACAAATATTGTATGTTGATGTGATATGATATATATATATGTGTGTGTGTGTGTGTGTGTGTATGTATGCATGTATGTATCTATCTATCTATCTCATAGGGGGCTTCCCTGGTGGCTCAGATAGTAAAGAATCTGTCTATAATGCCGGAGACCTGGGTTTGAACCCTGGGTTGGGAAGATCCCCTGGAGGAGGGTATGGCAACGCACTCCAGTATTCTTGCTTGGAGAATTCCATGAACAGAGGAGCCTGGCGGGCTACAGTCCATGGGGTCGCAAAGAGTCAGACATGACTGAGCAACCAAGCACGTCACAGCATATATATCATATATCAAATATATATATAATCTAGAAAAATGGTACAAATGAACCATTTCATTTGTAGGGCAGGGCAGGAATAGAGATGCAGACATAGAGATAGCAAATACAGACATGCTGAGGGGAATGAAAGGGTTTGATGACCTAGAGGGGTGGAATGGGGAGTGGGTGGGAGGGAGTTAAGGTGGGGGATATACATATATATATATAGCAGATTCACTTCATTGTGCAGCAGAAACCAACACAACATCTTAAAGCGATTATGCTCCAATAAAATATAAAATGTACTAATTGTACATGAACATGCAGCTTCAATGTGGTACAAATTTGCTCTAAAACTAATATGCTGTTGATAATAAACAGTAAACATTTAACTAAGAAAAAAAAGTATTATTTACAGATCAGTGATGGTTGGGAGCTAATGTTATATAATACATAAATGTAAAAAATGAAAGAGTATGATAAGATTTATCAGAGCATCATCATGTAACAGCTGTGAAATGATTATCCACAGATTGCTTATATATTAAAATGTTATCTCTTAGGGGAAACCTTTCCCAATATTGTTGACTAAATTTCTTCTGGTTAAACATTCTAATAGCAGCCTTTAATTCTCCTCATAGCCCTTGTCACACTGTGATTAGAAAGTCATAATGCTATTGAGTGTGTGTGTGTGTTAGTTGCTCAGTCATGTCTGATTCTTTGTGACCCGTCTGCCTATGGGATTCTCCAGGCAGGAATATTGGAGTGGTTTGCCATGCCTTCCCTCCAGGGGATCTTCCTAACCCAGAGGTCTAACCCAGGTCTCCTGTTTTGCAGGCAGATTTTTTACCACGAGCCACCAGAGGGAAATTTTTTGAGATCAGGGACACGTCTTCTGCCATGTCCCCACAATCTAGTACAATACATGTTTGAAGCAGGGGGACACATGAAAAGACCAGTAACATCGGACACTACATTTGCAAAGCACAACTGATTTCTTGCTTTTATTCAAAGTACATAATTCACTTTTTTCTTATGCTACCTACATAGCAGCTTGTTGTTGTCATTTGTTGTATAGTCACTAGTTGTGTCCAACTCTTTGTGACCCCATGGACTGTAGCCCACCAGGTTCCTCTGTCCCTGGGATTCTCCAGGCAGAGTACTGGAGTGGGTAGCCATTCCCTTCTTCAGGGGATCTTCCCACAGTCAGTTTAGGCATCACAATTATAACAACCCTGGCACCTCCTCTTTAAGATGCTGCCTACAAGTCTTCCTTCAGGTTTTTCTCAGGATTTAATTTTCATCTCTCTTTCTATGTAATGTTGATTTTTAGACTGTAGTCTTGTGCTATCTTGGGAAGAGGTCCCCACCCCCATTTTATTTTTTCTCCCTCCTGCTCTAGAAACAGCAAGAAAATGCATTTTACACTCTTTTCCTACTTCAATCAGTAATTGAAGTTACAGTCTTTTCAGCTCCTGTGTTTTTTGACACAGCTCTCACTATCTATCTCTCTGAACAGAAGGTACAAAACAAACTGTAAGGAAAATAATTGAAACAGAACTACATCAGAGTTCAGATGTCATAAGGTGATGTATTAGGATAGTTAGCATAACAAAGTTGGTGTGTATGGTTAGCCCTAATATTTTGTAAACTTTGACAAAGACAAGATTACTCACTCTTCTCAAAGGTGTCCTGTTACCCCCATCCCTCACCAGAACATTTTCCTTATTTAAGGTGCTTTCCTTTTCCGGCTTGCCTGGTCGCTCAGTCTGTAAAGAATTTGCCTGCAATGTAGGAGACCCTGCTATGTAGGTTTGATCCCTGGGTTGGGAAGATCCCCTGGAGAAGAAAATGACAACCCACTCCAGTATTCTTGCCTGGCAAATCGCATGGACAGAGGAGCCTGACAGGCTATAGTCCAGGAGGTCATGAGTCAAATATGCCACACCTTTTCTGGAATAATCTTTCTCTAAATTTCTCCTTCTTGAAATCTCATCTACTATTTAAGGGTGGAAGCAGTTATACACCACTTTACCTTTTCTTTCCCCTTCACATTTTAAATGCAATTCCACCCAGTCAACTGGTCAACAAGGATTTCCTGAACAACTGGTTTTGGGGTACTGTGCACAGTTTTAGTGATAACATAATGAGCAAAATAGAGTCTGGTACCCATGAAGCCATGAGCCCCGAGGTTACATGATACATTAAATGTTATATTATCTCCAATAAGCAGCTCTGTTGGTGGCCCCACACAGATAAAATCATTTGTCTGGCACACTAGCTAAAGAGCAAAAGATATACTGAAGATGAAAAAGCAACATAGCTAATTAAATCTGGAGAGCTTGGCTACTCAATAGAAGAAAATGTCCCTGGAGAGAGTACCTTGCCCCAGTAGGTGGACGGTGGTCTAGTACCAGTCCTTTGGGCTTGGAGTTAAGCTTCACCTGCCTCCCTTGGAACAGAGCCCCAGAGCCTGGCAAGTAAGCCAGGTAGTCAGTCTGACCTTCCTGGGGAAGAAAATGACAGCTCACTCCAGTGTTCTTGCCTGAGAAATCTCAGAGAGAGAGGAGCCTGGCAGGCTACAGTCCATGGGGACACGAAAGAGACAGACACAAGAAGTGTTGAAACAAGCCAGCCTAAACAAGAAGTCAGGAAATCAGCTTTGCACCAAAATAGCTTCAAGGAGAGTCAGTTGCACATTTACAGTTAAAATAATCAAAAATAAATAAAACAATCACTATTTCAAGCACAGTTCTTCTTTAATGAAAGCTTTAGTCTTTCTCATTCATTTTTGTAAAAAATTCTGTCTTATTTCTCTCTAATTTTATATTCCTTTATTAGGTCAATTAGCATTCACAGGAAGTGGTGAAGTGATAGTACTAACAGGTCCATATCGCACACTGCACATTCCATAATCACCTGATTTCTTAGGAGAATCTAGCTGCCAACACATTTCTTAGTATTCTTTTTCTTCTAGAAATTTTGGACTTATTAGTAAAGACAATAGATTTTATAAATTTACCTATAAAAAGCCTTAGAGGGGATATTTGTACTAACCCTTCAAGAATTATTACACATCAATAGCTACATTGTATGTAAGACAAATCATTTCCTTCATCATTTCAGTTTAGTTCAGTTGCTCAGTTGTATCCAACTCTTTGCAATCCCAAGGACTGCATCATGCCAGGCTTCCCCCATCCTCTGTCACCCCCTTCTCCTCCTACCCTCAATTTTTTCTAGCATCAGGGTCTTTTCCAGTGAGTCAGGCCTTTCCATCAGGTGGTCAAAGTATTGGAGCTTAGCTTCAGCATCACAGTTCAGACTTACATCTTAGAGTCTGAAGCATGAGGTTCAGAGAGGGCGGAAGCAGCATGCTGGGGCAGAGCTGGGAGGAGCACCCAGATATTCAGTTGGCTCCTGGTCTTTTCTGTTTCCCTTTTGCTGCTATTTTTTTGTGTTTTTAAATGTGTTTCACCTTCACATTAAAAAAAAATGCCTTTCCTTATGACCTATATGTATAGGTGAGATGGTTGTATGGCATCACTGACTCAATGGGCATGAGTTTGAACAAACTCCAGGAGACGGTGAAGGACAGGGAAACTCGGTGTGCTGCAGTCTATAGGGTCTCAAAAACTTGGACGCGACTGAACAATGATAGCATTACCTATATGTATAACTTTATCTTTTCTAAAGACAGGTTTTCACCACCCACCTCATAGCTTCCTTAGTGTAGCTGCTATGACAATGAATTTTAATTATATTTGTGGATCCAAGGACAGTTCTGTCAGCAAAGTACACACTCATGGGTCATGTTTGCAGAGTTTGTTCTGAAGGACTCAATCCAAAAGGCTTGAGCTTGTATTTTTTTTTCCAGGGTTATTAAAATTTGTTGAACAAATTTTAAACCTTGGATGTCATATGTTATCAGAACATAGACGTCTATCTTACTCTATAGCATTTTTGCTTTAATTGTTTAAATTATGGTAAATACATATAAGATAAAAGTAAGGGATACCTATAGTCTAAAACTCAAAAAGTGAATGGATCACAAGCTTAAAATCCTCTAAATCTTCTTTGAGCTCTGGTCCAGGCTTCCCTGGTGGCTCCATGGTAAAAAAATCCACTTCCAATGTGAGAGAGCGGGGTTCAATTCCTGGGTTGGAAAGATCCCTGGAGGAGGAAACGGCAACACATTCAGTATTCCTGCTGGGTAATCCCAAGGACAGAGGAGTCTGGCAGGCTATAGTCCATGGGGTCACAAAGAGTTAGACATGACTAGTGACTGAGCATGCAGGCAAGCACACACGTACATGTACTTTACATTTCCACTTGTGTGTCTGAAAAGCTCCTTAAACTTCACCAGACTCATTATCTTACCTCCAAAGCTTCTCCTCTTCCAGTGTTTCCCATTTCAATGAACCGTGCAAGCATCCATCAGGTTGTTCAACTATTTCCCAACTCTGTTACCTTCTTCCTGTTTCTACCCACTGCTCCCCTAGTCCAAGCTACCATCAATCATATCTTTCTGGGGTGACTAAGAACCCCTCCTAATTGCTCCTCCTTTATGTATGCATATGTTTTTAAGTTGATTGCTGGTGACTTTTTTCAAGGTAGATGAAAACATTGTTAACATATAAATGATATACATATATCATGCATCTATGCCTTGATCTGTGATCCAGATGTTACGATGCTATGCTCTCCTCCCTTTGACTGCCCCCCTCCCTCACCCATACAATGCTGACTGAGTCCCAATCCACCTGTACCTTACAGGCTAAGGAAGTCAGATCCCCAGCTGCCTCCTCCTCACTGCCCTTCTCCTGGAGCCAGTCCTCCCCACATCTCCTCCATCTTTAGACTCTCTGCCCAGGACTCACACTATGTAACACTTTCTGTCCAATCAGAGATCTAAAGGTCTTGCCTATAAAGATTACATCAGTCCCTGTGGCCTGCTTATAAGAGCCAGGAACTAGGATAAATAATTTAATATATGACCATTTGTTTTGGATTAGTAACTGCTCTGGGAAACCCTTAGTTCAATTCTTCCCTTCATCTTCCAGGAACATTCAAAATCCCATTTGGAAGAAACAAGTGGAATTAGCAAATCTTGTGTATTATATCAGTTTAAGAGCTCTGTGTCTATTTCTCAGAAGATAATATTTAAATAATACATGAAATGAAACATGCAAGCTGGCTAAATCACCATGATAAATCTTTCTAGAAATCAACGCTTGATTGCCAATTTAATATTGCCAATATGAAAGTGTGATCTGACTCTAGAATCTGCAGCAGATTCATTGGGTGCTTACTCTATGCCAAGCAGAGCGAAGGTGCTAGGAATTCTGTGGGAGACAGAGTCCCTAACATCAGAATGCACATTATCACAGGGAAAGAAAGACTATAAGTGCTAAATAAATATACAGCATAATTTCAGGTACTAATAAGAGCTATATACAAGAGGAAAAAAGACTAAAAGGAAAGAGAATAAGTAGAGTCTAGTATTCTAGTTAGGAAAAACCTCTGAGAGAAGATAATATTTGGTTGGGAGTAGTCCGGTACTCTGCCCTGGAAAATCTCATGGGCGGAGGAACCTGGTAGGCTGCAGTCCATAGGGTCGCTAAGAGTTGGAAATGACTGAGTGACTTCACTTTCACTTTTCACTTTCATGCGTTGGAGCAGAAAATGGCAACCCACTCCAGTGTTCTTGCCTGGAGAATCCCAGGGATGGGGGAGCCTGGTGGGCTTCTGTCTATGGGGTCGCACAGAGTCGGACATGACTGAAGTGACTTAGGAGCAGCAGCAGCAGCAGAACCATAATAGGGTTTCCCTGGTGGCTCAGTGGTAAGGAATCCACCTGCCAATGCAGAAGATGTGGGTTCAATCCTGGGTTGGGAAGATCACCCTGGAGAAGGAAATGGCAACCCACTCTAGTATTCTTGTATAGGAGATGCCTTGGACAGAGGAGCCTGGCAGGCTACAGTCCATGGAGTCGCAAAAGAGTCAGACTCGACTGAGTGAACAATAGCAACAGAATCACAAAAAGGAGGCTGCTGCTGCTGCTGCTGCTGCTAAGTTGCTTCAGTCGTGTCCGACTTTGTGCGACCCCACAGAGGGCAGCCCACCAAGCTTCCCCGTCCCTGGGATTCTCCAGGCAAGAACACTGGAGTGGGTTGCCATTTCCTCTTCCAATACATGAAAGTGAAAAGTGAAAGTGAAGACGCTCAGTTGTGTCCTACTCTTTGCGACCCCATGGACTGCAATCTACGAGGCTCCTCCGTCCATGGGATTTTCCAGGCAAGCGTACTGGAGTAGGGTGCCATTGCCTTCTCCGCAAAAAGGAGGCAGTCTGGCAATTTCTCAGGAAAGAATGTTCCAGGCAAAATGACTAGAAAATTTAATGTCATAGTCAAGAATGAGCATTGTTCATCCAAAAGATGAAAAGATACCTACATGGCTGGCACTGTTTCCAATGATAGAGATATGGAAAGAGAGTGCAGAGGAAGACAGGGAACACAAAGCAATGGTCACTCACCTGCACTTTCATTTCATCACAATGGGAAGCCACGGGAGTCAAAAGTGGAAATAACATGACCTTATATATGAGGAAAAGGCAATGGCACCCCACTCCAGTACTCTTGCCTGGAAAATCCTATGGACAGAGGAGCCTGGTGGGCTGCAGTCCATGGGGTCGCCAAGAGTCGGACACGACTGAGTGACTTCACTTTCACTTTTCACTTTCATGCATTGGAGATGGAAATGGCAATCCACTCCAGTGTTCTTGCCTGGAGAATCCCAGGGACGGTGAAGCCTGGTGGGCTGCCATCTATGGGGTCGCACAGAGTCGGACACGACTGACGTGACTTAGCAGCATATATGATGAGACACATCTCTTGGCTCCTATATGCAGGACTGAAATGGACAGAGCCTAAAGCAGAGGAAAGGAGTTAAAGTGCAATGTTCTTATAATAACTCGTGAAAGATGGATCCTATTAGGGGAGATGGTGAAAACTGTGGGAGTTAACTGATGGACTACGAAAAATGGAAGCGAAAGAGTGAGACTGAGGATCATTGATCTCAGCAATCAATGGAGGTGGTTCTACCTAATACACTAAGGAAGACTTAGGGCATAGGGGAAAGCATATTAGGCTTCGACACCCAATTGGAGATGCTGATCAGGGCTGAGAGGGCTCTGGGCTGAAGAGTTTAGTACAGGAGTCATCCATGTATGCATAGTATTTAAAAGACATGGGTAGGGATGATGGCTTCCCCAGTGGCTCAGTGGGTAAAGAATCTGGCTGCAATGAAGGATACTCAGTTTCGATCCCTGGGTCAGAAAGATCTCCTGCAGGAGGGCATGCAACTCACTCCAGTATTCTTGCCTAGAGGATCCTATGGGCAGAGGAGCCTGGTGAGCTACAGTCCAAAGGGTTGCAAAGAATCAGACACAGCTGAACACAGCACATAGGGATGAGGTTTACCAAGAAGGAAGCTTAAGTCAAAAATAAAAGAGAATAGAGGGGAAAATATTTGCTCGTGGCAACATTTAGAAGTCAAGTAGGATGGAAGCAAGGAAAAAGGATGAAGAATTGTCACTTAGGGAGAAGGAAAACCAAGAGATTAGAGATTTATGAACCTAGTGGTGTGAATGTTTCTGACATTAAGTTGGTATTCAACCAGGTCAGTTAGTGTTGGAGTTCAAGGATGATGAGGATGGAAAACTGCCCATTGACACTGGCAAAATGTGAGATGTAAGTAATCTTCAAGGAGGTATTCCACTGGGCTGGTGAGAATGGGAACTTGCTTGGAGGTAAAGAGATGTCAGTAGCTAGTACTGATGACTTTTTAAAAGGAAATTTTGCTGTGAAAATGAGCTCTACATGTTCAATACAGTGGTATTTGTAGCAGCATCAAAGTGTTTTAAAATTAGATGGTATTAAGACATGTTTAGGATACAGATGCAATGACTGGTAGAGGAAGAGATACTGGTTGCAGAAAAGCAATACTACAGGACCTTCTTCCAAAAGGAATAAGGGGGAGCATCCTGAGAAGAAATGGGGGTATGGAGGCCAGTCCACTCTCCTGTCTCTATGAGAAAAACCAGTATACCCATGAATGTGAAGCTCAGGCTGTGGAACTAATAGTGCGAAGATGGCATGGTCCTCTTATGATGAGTTTTTTTTATTTTTCTTTCTTTTTTTTTTTATGAAAAGTAAGTTGATGGGTGGAGGACTCAGTTGCCAAGTACTAGAGATTTAAGGAAAGGAGAGAAAGTCTGAGATTATCTTCTCATTAAGAGGCTCTGGTGCAATAAAATTAGTATAGCCACTTTGAAAAACAGTAGGAAGTTTCCTTTAAAAATTAAAAATAGAACTGTAATATGATCCAGAAAGTCCACTCCTGGAAAAATCTATGGAGAAAAAAACCATAATTCAAAAATATACATGCGCCCCAATGTTCACAGCAGCACTATTTACAACAGTCAAGACAAGTAAGCAACCTAAATGTTCATTGACACATAAGTGGATAAAGACGATGTGGTGCAGATATACAATGAAATATTACTCAACCATGGAAAAGAATAAAATAATGCAAATCTGTAGCAACAAGGATGGACCTAGATGTTATCATACTGAGTGAAGTTAGACAAACATCGTCTTATACCACTTACAGGTGGAATCTAAAAAATGATACAAATGAAATTATTTACGAAAGAGAAATAGACTTACAGACATAGAAAATGAACTGATGGTTACAATAGTGAAAAGGTGGGGATGAGGGATATGTTAGAAGTTTGGGATTAATATATCAGATCAGATCAGATCAGATCAGTCGCTCACTCGTGTTCGACTCTTTGCGACCCCATGAATCGCAGCACGCCAGGCCTCCCTGTCCATCACCAACTCCCGGAGTTCACCCAGACTCACGTCCATCGAGTCAGTGATGCCATCCAGCCACCTCATCCTCTGTTGTCCCCTTCTCCTCCTGCCCCCAATCCCTCCCTGCATTAGAGTCTTTTCCAATGAGTCAACTCTTCGCATGAGGTGGCCAAAGTAGTGGAGTTTCAGCTTTAGCATCATTTCTTCCAAAGAAATCCCAGGGCTGATCTCCTTCAGAATGGACTGGTTGGATCTCCTTGAAGTCCAAGGGACTCTCAAGAGTCTTCTCCAACACCACAGTTCAAAAGCATCAATTCTTCGATGCTCAGCCTTCTTCACAGTCCAACTCTCACATCCATACGTGACCACTGGAAAAACCATAGCCTTGACTAGACAAACGTTTGTAGGCAAAGTAATGTCTCTGCTTTTGAATATGCTATCTAGGTTGGTCATAACCTTCCTTCCAAGGAGTAAGCGTCTTTTAATTTCATGGCTGCAGTCACCATCTGTAGTGATTTTGGAGCCCAGAAAAATAAAGTCTGACACTGTTTCTACTGTTTCCCCATCTATTTCCCATGAAGTGGTGGGACCGGATGCCATGATCTTCGTTTTCTGAATGTTGAACTTTAAGCCAACTTTTTCACTCTCCACTTTCACTTTCATCAAGAGGCTTTTGAGTTCCTCTTCACTTTCTGCCATAAGGGTAGTATCATCTGCATATCTGAGGTTATTGATATTTCTCCCTGCAATCTTGATTCCAGTTTGTGTTTCTTCCAGTCCAGCGTTTCTCATGATGTACTCTGCATATAAGTTAAATAAACAGGGTGACAATATATAGCCTTGAGGAACTCCTTTTCCTATTTGGAACCAGTCTGTTGTTCCATGTCCAGTTCTAACTGTTGCTTCCTGATCTGCATACAGATTTCTCAAGAGGCAGATCAGGTTGTCTGCTATTCCCATCTCTTTCAGAATTTTCCACAGTTTATCGTGATCCATACAGTTAAAGGCTTTGGCATAGTCGATAAAGCAGAAATAGATGTTTTTCTGGAACTCTCTTGCTTTTTCTATGATCCAGCGGATGTTGGCAATTTGATCTCTGGTTCCTCTGCCTTTTCTAAAACCAGCTTGAACATCAGGAAGTTCACGGTTCACATATTGCTGAAGCCTGGCTTGGAGAATTTTGAGCATTACTTTACTAGCGCGTGAGATGAGTACAATTGTGCAGTAGTTTGAGCATTCTTTGGCATTGCCTTTCTTTGGGATTGGAATGAAAACTGATCTTTTCCAGTCCTGTGGCCTGCTGAGTTTTCCAAATTTGCTGGCATATTGAGTGCAGCACTTTCACAGCATCATCTTTCAGGATTTGGAATAGCTCAACTGGAATTCCATCACCTCCACTAGCTTTGTTCGTAGTGATGGTTTCTAAGGCCCACTTGACTTCACATTCCAGGATGTCTGGCTCTAGGTCAGTGATCACACCATTGTGATTATCTGGGTCGTGAAGATATTTTTTGTACAGTTCTTCTGTGTATTCTTGCCATCTCTTCTTAATATCTTCTGCTTCTGTTAGGTCCATACCATTTCTGTCCTTTATCAAGCTCATCTTTTCATGAAATGTTCCTTTGGTATCTCTGATTTTCTTGAAGAGATCCCTAATCTTTCCCATTCTCTTTTTTTCCTGTATTTCTTTGCATAGTAGCAGTTGTAGGGTTAGTCGCTCAGTCACGTCAGACTCTTTGAGACACCATACTGCTATATATAAAAGAGCTAAACAACAAGGTCCTACTGTGTAGCATAAGGAACTATATTCAATATCTTGTAACTAACAATAATGGGGAATAACCTGAAAATAATTTATATATTAATAATGTGTTCATTACAGGTATACAGAAATGTGATTCAGTTTTTATTGTTTAGTTGCTGAGTCATGTCTGACTCTTTGCAACCCCATGGACTGTAGCATGCCAGGCTTCCCTGTCCTTCACTGTCTCCTGGAGCTTGCTCAAACTCATGTCCATTGAGTCAGTGATGCCATCTAACCATCTCACCCTCTGTCGTCCCCTTCTTCTCCTGCCTTCAATCTTTCCCAACATCAGGGTCTTTTCAAATGAGTCAGCTCTTCGCATCAGGTGGCCAAAGATTGGAGCTTCAACCTCAGCATCAGTCTTTCCAATAAATATTCAGGACAGATTTCCTTTAGGATTGGCTGGTTGGATCTCTTTAGAGTCCAAGGGACTTTCAAGAGTCTTCTCCAACAGCACAGTTCAAAAGCATCAATTTTTTGGCACTCAGCTTTCTTTATAGTCCAACCCTCACATCCATACATGACTACTGGAAAAAACATAGCTTTGACTAGATGGGCCTTTGTTGGCAAAGTGTTGTCTCTGCTTTTTAATATGCTGTCTAGGCTGGTCATAGCTTTTCTTCCAAAAAGCAAATGTCATTTAATTTCATGGCTACAGTCATCATCTACAGTGATTTTGGAGCCCAAGAAAATAGAATCTGTCACTGCTTCCATTGTTTCCCCATGTATTTGCCATGAAGTGATGGGACCAGATGCCATGATCTTAGTTTTCTGAATTTTAAGCCAGTTTTATGAATTTTAATTTGAGTTTTAAGCCAGCTTTCTCACTCTCCTCTTTCACTTTCATCAAGAGACTCTTTAGTTCCTCTTCACTTTCTGCCATAAGGGTGGTGTCATCTGCATATCTGAGGTTATCAATATTTCTCCCCACAATCTTGATTCCAGCTTGTGCTTCATCGAGCCCAGCATTTCACATGATGCATTCTGCATATAAGTTAAATAAACAGGGTGACAATATACAGCCTTGACGTACTCCTTTTCCCAATTTGGAACCAGTCTGTTGTTCCATGTCTGGTTCTAACTGTTGCTTTTTGATCTGCATACAGATTTATCATGAGGCAGGTAAGGTAGTCTAGTTTCCTATCTCTTTAAGAATTTTCCACAGTTTTTGTGATCCACACAGCCAAAGTTTGTTTATTTGGCATAGTCAATAAAGAGAAGTATATGTTTTTCTGGAATTCTCTTGCTTTCCAGAAAGTATATTCATATATTAAATTATATATATATATATAATTATACATTTATATGTTAAATTATATATATATATGTTTGTGTGTATTAATATACACATGTATATGAATAGCTTTGCTATACACCTGTAATTAACAACATTATCAATCAACTATAAAAAGAGGGAAAGTGAATTTAAGTAAGATTTAAGTCAGATTTCCTATCATTGATAAGTTAATAGGATCATAACTAGATGATGTCATTTCTAATCATTTCTGAGCCAAGTAAGTAATAGAATTTGAACTTCTGGAAGACAACATATTCCTAAGTTGAAGCCTGTACTTAAAAGAAATAAAATGCATTCCTTTCTAAACATTTGAAGTATTTATTTAACCCTAGTTCTGGTAATAAAATAATCTATGGACTTTACATGAAGTCTGGGCTCTGACTCACACCAACCAATATATAGTTTCCTTGGTCTTTATCAGGAAAAAATCTATAAAATTATTGATAGCAAGGCTTTTTGAACTCAAGACATCATGATGTATAAGACCATTTTCACTGAACTCTTGACCCTGGCCATAAATGCATGAGTATCTCCATTTACTTCATAAAGTGATCATATTACACCTTTGAAAGATATTTATTAAGATAAGTGGGCTTCCTCTCTGCTAGTGTTAAGCCAGGTACATCCACACTGAGTTTTTTATACAATTGCTCCTTCACTCCTTCTGGCTCTACAGGGAAATGTAAAATTTGGACCTACAAGAGATGCCCAATACGCTGGCTACTTAAGAAAGTGAATTAGATGTAATTATGTGCGCATCGCCTTTAAAATTGCAAAGCTACAGAGCTGAAGAGTGACACTTGATTCAGGTCTCCCTTTCAGGGCAGGATGTGAGTGGATAATTGACACTTGAAACAGTAATTCTGCAGAGGCAGAAGAGGGGCCACTGCTGGCAGGCAGGGCTGAAAAACGTTTCTGTCAAACAGTGTCTCAAGTGTGGTGTCTTCTGGAAAGCCTGCTCCTGCTCTTTGAACCACGCATTTGACTTCTGTCCTAGCTTCCTTTCCAGCCCACTATTTACAGCACATTCAGCATCATGTTGGCCGTATCTAAGCATAATCCTTTCTCTTCCTTCAAATCATAAGATCCTTCAAGGGTAAGACTTAGTCTCACTCTTTGTGTTTCCAGAACCTGATGCAGGCAACAACCCATAGTCTGTATTCAGAAAGTGTGGTGGTGGATTAGTCACTAAGTCGTGTCTGACTCTGCGACCCCATAGACTGTAGCCTGCCAGCCTGCTCTGTCCACGGGGTTTCCCAGGCAAGCATACTGGAGTGGGTTGCCATTCCCTTCTCCAGGGCATCTTTCTGATTCAGGGATTGGCCCTGGGTCTCCTGCATTGCATGTGGATTCTTTACCACTGAGTACCTGGGAAGCCCATATCCAGTAAGTGTGGGAGGAGTGAATTCAAAACTTCCCCTGTGGGCAAAATGGTGTTGTTGAATAAAACAGCAGGAAAGCTGGAGATTGCCATCACCCAGGAGCCAGTTAGAATAATCCTGACCTGCACAGGGTACTGGGCACAGCTGTAAGACAGTAGGCTTCTTCTGGAAGAGAAAAGACTTCTCCCCAGGCTGGGTCTTGACACTTCCCAAAGGGTTATAAGATGCTTGTCCTGTATGGCAAAGAGCAAGACTATCGCATGCGTGTGTGCTCAGCCACTCAGTTGTGTCCTACTCTTTTGTGACCTCAGAGATTGTAGCCCATCAGTCTCTTCTGTCTATCGGATTTCCCCGGCAAGGATACTGGAGTGGGTTGACATTTCCTCTTTCAGGGGATCTTTAAGACTACTACACAGCCATCAATTCTCCCCAGTCTGCAACAGTGAAGCTCCACAGTTTTCATGATAAACTTAGTGGGGTCCACAAAGCCTGTCCCTCCATTTCCAGCTTGACATCCCCCCAGCCCTCTGTTACATGAAGTCCTCCACTAAGTACAGCACTACTGCATTTGCCCAACATACTAGAACATATAGAATAGTAATAATACACCAAGTATTACTAAAACACTAATCACCCCCAAAGTTAGAGTTATACGTCTCTTTCTAAGCAACTGTTGTAACACTCACTTTATTAGTAACCAACATTCTAAAGGCATTAATCTGTGTTTAAATTGACCCTAAACTCTTTAATGAAGAGACAGGAAAGAACAGAGAGATGTTCACAGCTTATGGGCTTTCCTGGTGGCTCAGTGCAGGTGACACAGGTTCGATCCTTGATCCAGGAAGATCCCAGATGCTGCAGAGCTTCTAAGCCTGTGTACAACAACTATCAAGGCTATGCTCTAAAGCCTGTAAGCCAGAGCTACCGAAGCCATGTGCCCTAGAGTCCCTGCTCTGCTACAGGGGAAACCACTGCAATGTGAAGCCTGTGTAGCATAACTAGAGAGGAAACCCCACTCTCTGCAACAAGAGAAAGCCCATGCACAGCAACAAAGACCCAATGCAAACAAAAATGAAATATTTTTTTAATGTGTAGCTTTCATCGTGGTATGCCTTCTGTTTATTAACTTTGTACAAAATTGAGAAAGTAATGGCTATGTCTTTGGGATAGTTTGGAATAAAGTGAAATCATGTATGTCAAATGCACTTAAGTATGGATTGATTTCTGGTACACAAGAATTCAAAATTTTCATGTACCTTTACTCCTATTATTTTGGTTTTTATTATGATAGAAGGTACCCTACTATCCACCTCATGTGAAGAGTTGACTCATTGGAAAAGACTCTGATGCTGGGAGGGATTGGGGGCAAGAGGAGAAGGGGATGGCAGAGGATGAGATGGCTGGATGGCATCCTGACTCGATGGACGTGAGTCTGAGTGAACTCCGGGAGTTGGTGATGGACAGGGAAGCCTGGTGTGCTGCAATTCATGAGGTCGCAAAGAGTCGGACATGACTGAGCGACTGAACTGATACTACAGTTTTAACTTAATGTCTTCTACATTGAAGTTGAGTGTGGGGATACCATCTTATTCCCTTTTATATGCCAATTCTGAGTTTGCTTGACACGTGACAGACACTCTGCTTTTGCAGATTTAATAAACACATTAAGATAGCAGCACGATATGTGCATTTAGCCTTCTTCATCTCTTTTGCTAATATATGTTTTCATACCTTGAGTGGCAGAAAACCATTCATCATCTTCTCTACGTATAACAAAGGAGAAAGAAAATATACACTTGCTTTAAATAACTTACAGTTCACTAAGAAAAGTATAACAAGCTAGATATCCTTAGCTCCTGATGAAATTATAAAATCAGGAGAGAAGAAAGCAGAAATATCTAAGGAAACTCCTGAACAACTAGTGTTTTAGGAAAGAAAAAATACTTATATTCATAAGGTCATCTTTCTAGATAGACAAAATTCCCATGGAAGAACAAAACAAGCCAGATTTTAAGTTTGATGTATTAATTGATCTTTTTTTCCTAAAAAGATGGCTTATACTAACAATTGTGTGAATGTCTGTCTGTGGATGGTTTCTTAAAAAAAAATATTTTATTTATCTTGTCTGGCAAGAATGAAACATGAAATGGTTGAATGTGTTTAGGTTTAGAACATACTAATTAGAATAAGGACTTCCTTGGTAGCTCAGCTGGTAGAGAATCTTCCTGCAATGCAGGAGACCCCAGTTCAGTTCCTGGGGGAAGATCCTCCAGAGAAAAGATAGGCTACCCACTCCAGTATTCTTGGGCTTCCCTAGTGGCTCAGCTGGTAAAGAATCCACCGGCAATGTGAGAGACCTGGGTTTCATCCCTGGGTTGGGAAGATCCCCTGGAGAAGGGAAAGGCTACCTACTCCTGTTTGTATACATGATGTGATAAATTTTTGTTTTCAACTGCTGTTTGTCCTGCTCTCTCTCTCTCTTTTTTTTTTTCCAATTCTGCATCGCTAAACTTAAAAGTCACGGCCAGATAAACACTCTTTAGAAACAGAAACTGTCTTTTCATGGGTATCTTTAGGCACCAATGAGTCAATTAAGTGAGGTTCAGCTATGGATGTTGCTGCTTCAGTGAAGAGGAAGCAGTGAAAAGAAGGTCCTAGCTTTTCCTATCTCAGGTAAGACAAACGTTTCTATGAGAGGACGAGGCTGAGGCTTCTCTGGTTTGTATCCTGCTCATTCGTGTGATATTCCGACAGAATTGACTTGCTGACTTCTCCTCCAATTGGCAGCCTAATGGCAGGGTTATAGCCATGCCTCAGTTCTCAACCACATCTATCTTGTGGCCACACTCCAGGACAGGAAGAGCATCCTGGCTTTGGACCAAACATGAAGTCTAACAAGATAAGTTTTTCATACCCTTAGTTCATTTTCATTCTAAAACTCTTCTAATAAACATGTTCAGGATTTAAGTACATGGAAGCTATTAAAGACTCACTTTGCTGATGTGACTGAATTTGGGAGGACTAGGGTGAAGTGTTTTCTCTGCCTCATTTCTCTAACTAGCTGAAAAACTCCATGGAAAAATAGCTGCTCATATGACTATTTTCTTTCTCCCACATTTTCAACAAGATTTTTCTAGAATGGTTTGTCTTCTAGGACATAAAACTCATAGGATGGTACAGCAACTTTTCAAGGACTTGTATGCAGGTCAGGAAGCAACAGTTAGAACTGGACATGGAACAACAGACTGGTTCCAAATAGGAAAAGGAGTATGTCAAGGCTGTATATTGTCACCCTGCTTATTTAACTTATATGCAGAGTACATCATGAGAAACGCTGGACTTGAAGAAGCAAAAGCTGGAATCAAGATTGCATGGAGAAATATCAATAACCTCAGATATGCAGATGACACCACCCTTATGGCAGAAAGTGAAGAGGAACTAAAAAGCCTCTTGATGAAGGTGAAAGATGAGAGTGAAAAAGTTGGCTTAAAACTCAACATTGAGAAAACGAAGATCATGGCATCTGGTCCCACCACTTCATGGGAAATAGATGGGGAAACAGTGAAAACAGTGTCAGACTTTATTTTCTTGGGCTCCAAAATCACTGCAGATGGTGACTACAGCCATGAAATTAAAAGATGCTTACTCTTTGGAAGGAAAGTTATGACCAACCTAGACAGCATATTGAAAGGCAAAGACATTACTTTGCCAACAAAGGTCTGTCTAGTCAAGGCTATGGTTTTTCCAGTGGTCATGTATGGATGTGAGAGTTGGACTGTGAAGAAAGCTGAGTGCCGAAGAATTGATGCCTTTAAACTGTGGTGTTGGAGAAAACTCTTGAGAGTCCCTTGGACTGCAAGGAGATCCAACCAGTCCATTCTCAAGGAGCTCAGCCCTGGGATTTCTTTGGAAGGAATGATGCTAAAGCTGAAACTCCAGTACTTTGGCCACCTCATGGGAAGAGTTGACTCATTGGAAAAGACTCTAATGCTGGGAGGGATTGGGGGCAGGAGTAGAAGGGGACGGCTGCCAGGGACCAGCCCCGGCTGATCCAGGGTATTCGAAGGAGAGACGGCGTAGGCGAAGATCAGGAAACAATTGCTTAATTAAATGTTAATTAAGGATATAAAGAGTAATAGAATGAGGATAGCTCAGTAAAATTCAGTGAAGAAAAGAGGCTGAAATAAGGATAGCTCAGTGAGGAAATTCAGTGGAGAAAAGAGGCTGAATAATTCAGCCAGAAGGTAAGAGAAAGAACGACATGGTGAGACCAAGTTTCAGTGAACAAGGCCCGCACTTTATTTCCCAAAGTAGTTTTTATACCTTAAGTTATGCATAGAGGATAATGGGGGAAGGGGTAGAGTCAGGCAGCAAGCCAGGCTTTCTTCCTGCAAACTTATCATATGCAAAAGCTTAGGTGATTTGCATCATCTTCTGGCCCAGAGGCCTGTTAACATTTTAAGACTCTTCAGAAAACTTATTTTTCTCTAAAGGTGATAAGTCAAGCGCCACCCTCCAAAAGCATTAGATAAAGTTGCATTCCTACAGAGCAAAGGTGTGGTGGGCTATAACAAGAAAAAGAATTAACTCAACGGTCCCAGGTTACAAACATTAAAGCTACTACTTACACCCATTATATTAATCAATACACTGCCAGGGACACAGCAGGTAAGGGATATGGAAACTTAGCAGCAAACATTGGCCCAACAAGTGAAAATCCCTTCACCAATACAATTTCTAATCAATCTTTTAACTACTCAACAGAATCTGTGTTTAGACAGTTTAGAACATCTCCTGCCTCTCACAGTTGGGAGGCTCTGAACAATCACATGTGGCCGGAAAAACCTATTCAGGCAGGCTAGAGGATTTCCAAAGGAGTTTGTAGGTTAAACACTGTCACACCCAGGAATTATTAACTGGAGCTGTAAGCTAACTCTTTTTCAGAGAGGTAGTGGGGGACAGCCCCCCGTAAAGTCAGAGGTGTAGGTGAAAGCACAAAGCAGAAAGTAGGCAGACTCTGGTTTTGGGGGTATATGCTCGAGAATTTCCAGGGGGACTCCTGAAGCTCGATCCCGCCTTTGCGTATGCCGAGCCTCCTTCCTCATGACCTTTGTCATGGGCGGAGTTCCTCACGCTGGCTACCGGCAGTGATAGAATTCCAGTTGAGCTATTCCAGATCCTGAAAGATGATGCTGTGGAAAGTGCTGCACTCAATATGCAATATGCACTCAATATGCAATATGCCGGCTCCCGGCATCTCCCCCTTTTTTATTTCTTAAAACAGCCAGATGCAGCTCAGTCGCGAGCTTTTGAATGTTCTGCCAAAGAATCCTGACAATACAAGGAAGAATGATTATGAGAAGCAAAATTAGAACTAAAGATATTAGACAGAATGTTTTTTTCCAGAAATAAAGTTAGAGAAGGTGTGAAATAAGTCATTAGCTGCTCCAGCGGTAGTAAAATCCAGTCGAGAGTGTTCCAGGGTCTGTATTTGATTATGAAGTTTCCCTAAGTCCAGGCCAATGTCAGAGCTGTTCCAAACACCTGAAATATGATTTGTAATTTTTTTTTCATTTATAATCTGCCTCGTTTACTTTTAAAGATATCACGCATATCCATCGGTAATCAGCGTGGCATGACAGAGCCATTTTCACTTTTAAAGCCTGTAACTCAGTCCCAATATGCATTATTGCCTCTTCTAAGGCGTCTACTCTCATCTCCAATTTTCTATCTATAACTTCCTGTGTTGCTAGACTTAAAGAGACATTTTTAGACATAGCATCAACATATTGGGCAGTATGCACTTGTTGAGATGGCTGGATGGCATCACTGACTTGATGGACATGAGTCTGAGTTAACTCCTGGAGTTGGTGATGGACAGGAAGGCCTGGCGTGCTGCGGTTCAAGGGGTCACAAAGAGTCGGACGTGAATGAGTGACTGAATTGAACTGAACTGACTGCTCTAGTAACATTCTTGTATGTGTTAGTTGCTTAATCGTGTCTGAATCTATGCATTTCCATGGACTGTAGCCCACCAGGCTCCTCTGTTCATGGGATTCTCCAGGCAAGAATGATGGATTGGGTTACCATTCCCTTCTCCAGAGACTCTTCTCAACCCAGGGATTGAATTCGGGTTTCCCACATTGCAGGCAGATTCTTTAGTGTCTGAGCTACCAGGGAAGGTCACCAGAGAAGTAACATTCTTAGTCTTTTCAAGAAATAGCCGGATCCCAGGCATAAATATATCTGTATTTTATACTATGTGAGTTCAAATTTGCAAGCCAAATGGTGTTAAGGAGATTTCTTAGTTTCAAAAAAAGCTTTCCAGCTCAGAAACAACCAATTTACACCAAGTCCTTTGCACTTCTTCAAGCTGCTAGACAGTGTGTCAGGGTCATAGCCTGGTCTTACCGTAGATAATTACTGGCAGTTGCAGAGTTGGAAATGGCAACCCACTCCAGTATTCTTGCCTGGGAAATCCCATGGACAGAAGAGCCTGGTGGGCTACAGTCCATGGGGTCACAAAGTGTCAGACACGGCTGAGCACGCACACACACACACACACACACACACACACACACAGTGTTGAAAAAGATGGAATCATGAAGTTGTAAAACAACTACAGCACTTTTCATACTTGTGTCAACATTTGAGTTGACAATAGTGTTTTCTCCATTTTGCCTTCTCAGCGAGGGTACCATTAGATCACTTACAGAATAATATATGGTTTAAGCTGAGAAATCATAACCCCAAACAACAATCATCCAGAATTTCACAAATAGCATCTAAGAATTCAGATCTAGTTTGCTCATCTCAGACTTCAATGTACAGAAAACAGTTCCTTCATGTCTCTCTCTTCCTTGCCATCTCCATGACCACTTCTTTACTTAGTGATTGTCTCTTACTCTTTCTCTCCTGGACTGGGCCAACCTTCTAACTGGTATCATCTCTCTAAAACCTGTGCTCTACAAAGCTACCCAAGTGATCTATCTATTCCAATTTTATTAAAGACTTAAATTGAGGACCTGAAACTATAAAACTTCTAGAATAAAACATGGAGGGTAAGTTCTTTGACGTTAGACTTTGCAATGATTTTTTTTTTTTTTAATTTGACACCAACAGCAAAGGCAACAAAAGCAAAAACAAGTAGGAATACATCAAACTAAAAAAGCTACTTAAGAATTTATTTACAGGGCAGCAATGCAGAAGCAGACACAGAGAGCAGATTTATGGACATGGGGAGAGGGGAGGAGAAGGTAGAAAGACTAACATGGAAACTTACATTACCATATGTAAAATAGATACCCAACAGGAATTTGCTGCATGGCTCAGGAAACTCAAACAAAGGCTCTGTATCAACCTAGAGGGGTGGAATGGGGAGGGGGATGGGAGGGAGTTTCAGAAAGGAGGGGATATGTGTATACCTATGGCAGATCCAAAGCAAAGAAATAGAGGAAAACAACAGAATGGGAAAGACTAGGGATCTCTTCAAGAAAATCAGAGATACCAAAGGAATATTTCATGCAAAGATAAGCTCGATAAAGGACAGAAATGGTATGGACCTAAGAGAAGCAGAAGATAAGAAGAGATGGCAAGAATACACAGAAGAACTGTACAAAAAAGATCTTCATGACCCAGATAATCACGATGGTGTGATCACTGACCTAGAGCCAGACATCCTGGAATGTGAAGTCAAGTGGGCCTTAGAAAGCATCACTACGAACAAAACTAGTGGAGGTGATAGAATTCCAGTTGAGCTATTCCAAATCCTGAAAGATGATTCTGTGAAAGTGCTGCACTCAATATGCCAGCAAATTTGGAAAACTCAGCAGGCCACAGGACTGGAAAAGGTCAGTTTGCATTCCAATCCCAAAGAAAGGCAATGCCAAAGAATGCTCAAACTACCGACAATTGCACTCATCTCACACGCTAGTAAAGTAATGCTCAAAAGTCTCCAAGCCAGGCTTCAGCAATATGTGAACCGTGAACTTCCTGATGTTCAAGCTGGCTTTAGAAAAGGCAAAGGAACCAGAGATCAAATTGCCAACATCCGCTGGATCATGGAAAAAGCAAGAGAGTTCCAGAAAAACATCTATTTTTGCTTTATTGACTATGCCAAAGCCTTTGACTGTGTGGATCACAATAAACTGTGGAAAATTCTGAAAGAGATGGGAATAGCAGACCACCTGATCTGTCTCTTGAGAAATTTGTATGCAGATCAGGAAGCAACAGTTAGAACTGGACATGGAACAACAGACTGGTTCCAAACAGGAAAAGGAGTCCGTCAAGGCTGTATATTGTCACCCTGTTTATTTAACTTATATGCAGAGTACATCATGAGAAACGCTGGACTGGAAGAAACACAAGCTGGAATCAAGATTGCCGGGAGAAATATCAATAACCTCAGACATGCAGATGACACCACCCTTATGGCAGAAAGTGAAGAGGAACTCAAAAGCCTCTTGAAAGTGAAAGTGGAGAGTGAAAAAGTTGGCTTAAAGCTCAACATTCAGAAAACGAAGATCATGGCATCCGGTCCCATCACTTCATGGGAAATAGATGGGGAAACAGTGGAAACAGTGTCAGACTTTATTTTTCTGGGCTCCAAAATCACTACAGATGATGACTGCAGCCATGAAATTAAAAGACGCTTACTCCTTGGAAGGAAAGTTACGACCAACCTAGATAGCATATTGAAAAGCAGAGACATTACTTTGCTAACAAAGGTTCGTCTAGTCAAGGCTATGGTTTTTCCTGTGGTCATGTATGGTTGTGAGAGTTGGACTGTGAAGAAGGCTGAGCACCGAAAAATTGATGCTTTTGAACTGTGGTGTTGGAGAAGACTCTTGAGAGTCCCTTTTACTGCAAGGAGATCCAACCAGTCCATTCTGAAGGAGATCAGCCCTGGGATTTCTTTGGAAGGAATGATGCTAAAGCTGAAACTCCAGTACTTTGGCTACCTCATGTGAAGAGTTGACTCATTGGAAAAGACTCTGATGCTGGGAGGCATTGGGGGCAGAAGGAGAAAGGGACGACAGAGGATGAGATGGCTGGATGACATCACTGACTCAATGGACGTGAGTCTGGGTGAACTCCAGGAGTTGGTGACGGACAGGGAGGCCTGGCATCCTGCGATTCATGGGGTCGCAAAGAGTCAGACATGACTGAGCGACTGATCTGATCTGATGGCAGATTCATGTTGAGATGTGACAGAAAAGAACAAAATTCTGTAAAGCAATTATCCTTCAATAAAATAAATAAATAAAGCTACTGCATAGCAAGGAAACCATCAACAAAACAAAAAGACAATCTATGGAGTGGAAGAAATACTTGTATATCTGACAAGGGGTTAATATCCATAATATATATTAAAAACGTGGGCAGAACTGAATGGACATTTTTTTCAGAGAAGACATACAAATAGCCAATAGGTACATGAAAATGTGTTCAACATCACTAATCATCAGGGAAATGCAAATCAAACCATGATGAGATAGCACCTCATACCTGTTAGAGTAAGTTCAGTTCAGTCGCTCAGTCACGTCTGACTCTTTGCGACCCCATGAACCACAGCACGCCAGGCCTCCCTGTCCATCACCAACTCCCAGAGTTCACCCGGACTCACGTCCATCGAGTCAGTGATGCCATCCAGCCATCTCATCCTCTGTCGTCCCCTTCTCCTCCTGTCCCCAATCCCTCCCAGCATCAGAGTCTTTTCCAATGAGTCAGATCTTCGTGTGAGGTGGCCAAAGTACTGGAGTTTCAGCTTTAGCATCATTCCTTCCAAAGAAATCCCAGGGCTGATCTCCTTCAGAATGGACTGGTTGGATCTCCTTGCAGTCCAAGGGACTCTCAAGAGTCTTCTCCAACACCACAGTTCAAAAGCATCAATTCTTCGGTGCTCAGCCTTCTTCACAGTCCAACTCTCACATCCATATATAACCACAGGAAAAACCATAGCCTTGACTAGACGGGCCTTTGTTGGCAAAGCAATGTCTCTGCTTTTGAATATGCTATCTAGATTGGTCATACTTTCTTTCCAAGGAGTAAGCGTCTTTTATTTTCATGGCTGCAGTCACCATCTGCAGTGATTTTGGAGCCATGTTAGATTAGCCATCATCAAAAAGAGAAATGTGCTGATGAACGCATGTACACTTTTGGTGGCAGTGTAAATTGGTACAACCACAATGGAAAACAATATGTATGTTCCTCAACAAATAGAACTACAGCATAATCCACCAATTCCAATTCTGGGTTTATATATCCAAAGGAAATGAAGACAGGACCTAAAAGAAATACTTGTACTCCCATGCTCACTGAAGTGTTTTTCACAATAGCCAAGATATGGAAAACAATGAACATGTCCATCAAAGGATGAATGGATAAAGAAAATGTGGCATATATAAATAGCCCTTCTTTACACACACAAAGAAACTACAAAATTCACTGGCATTTGTGGAAACACGGACAGACCATGAGGACATTATGTAAGTGAAATAAGCTAGACAGAGAGAGAGAATCACTCCATGGTATCACTTCTGTATTTAATTTACTAATATATATGGATCATTCCTGGTGATTTTTTTCCTGTTTCGTATTTCACAATGTTTAACTTTTCTACAATACTTTGAATGTAGTACTACTTCACAATCAGGATAAGAAAGTCCAACACATATTATGTTTTAGAAGTATGTCAGAAACCTGCAGTCATCCATAAGGACTCAAACTTTGCCTCAAACAGAAGCTAGCCCTTTCTATGATTATAGGAGGTGCTCTAAATCATGCACTGTCAGGAAACAATACTTGACAAGGCTCCTCTATGTCAGCCTCTGCATTTCTTTAACATTACTGGTTGTTTTTCACATTAAAAACCCCATTACTGGCATATACCTTGAGGAAACCATAATTCAAAAAAACAAAACAAAACAAAACAAAACAAAAACCACACACATGCACTCCAAAGTTCACTGAAGCACTATGTGTAATAGTTAGGACATAGAGACCACCTAAATGTCTATCAACAGAGATGAACGGAAAAAGAAGATGTAGTATATATATATATATATATACACACACACTCACACACACACACACACACACACACACAATGGAGTATTACTCAGCCATAAAAAGAAATAAAATTGGGTCATTTGTAGAGATGTGGATGGACCTAGAGTCTGTCATACAGAATGAAGAAAGAGAAAAACAGATGTCATATATTAACACATATATATGGAATCTAGAAGAATGGTACAACTTATTTGCAGGGCAGCAGTAGAGACACAAACATAGAGAACATGGGGTCTAGGGGGAGGAGAGGGTGGGATGACCTGCGAGACTAGCAGTGACACATATACGCTATCATGTGTGAAACAGATAGCTAATGGGAACCTGCTGTGTAGCACAGGGAGCTCAGCTCGGTGCTCAGTGGTGACCTAGAGGGGTGGGATGGGAGGTCCAAGAGGGAGGGGACGCATGTATATATACATATATCCAATTTATATTGTTGCACAGCAACTAACACAACATTGTAAAATAATTCTACTCCAATAAAAAAATAGGTTACTTCGAAATTCCCTGCCATTGATTGAAAGAACAATTTTGATGCTTCTTAATGGCAGAGACCATGTCATGTTGATATTTATATCACAAGCACCCAACATAATACTTAAATTATAGAAGAGTCCTGAAATCTATCTAGACTACATGGATGAGTTGATATTCTGGCTATGTTCTCACTCTAAAGCTGGTGGGATATCTAATGTGGGGTGACACAACTAAATTGTGGTATTAAATACTGAGACGGATTATTTTCAACTTTATGCTGAGTTGCTAAAGATCACAGAGTACAAGGAATCTTTTAAATAAATGCTTATTGAGCACTGTTGGGTTATTAAAGTACTACAAACTGATTCTAAACCCATTCAGAAACATGTACTAGCTAAAATACCCCTGATAAGTTTGGCTGTAGAGGACAAGTCTATGCTAGCTGTGCAGGATATTAAAATATATTTTAAGTTTATATTAATTAAAACAATGTTATTCAGTGATAAGACAACAGACTCTGTATGATTTCAATACCTCTAGACCATGAAATTTTGCACCTTGTTTTATGTTCTTGGATATGTTCCAGTGTCTCCTAGTTTATAGTCTATGGGAACCTGAATAGAATTTGTATCCTACTGTTTTGTGAAAATTGTATAAACTTTAATTATGTTGAATTGGTTCATGGTGCTTTTCAGGTCTACTATATTCTTCTTTTCTGTATATTTATTCTATTAGTTTTTGAGAGTTTGATATTGAAACTCCAACTCAGAATCAATCTATTTAAGTTTGGATGGCATCAACAACTCAATGGACATGAGTCTGAGTAAACTCCGGAAGATAGTGAAGGACAGGGAAGCTTGGCATGCTACAATCTATGGGGTCGCAAAGAGTCAGACATGACTTAGTGAACAATATCGACTTAATAAAAATGATTGTAATATATAGTGGAACTCTATGTTCTGTATTTTCCAAGTCACCTGTAACTGTGTTATCTAACTTTCATAATTAAAAAAAAGAGATACAAACAAGTGCTACTGATTCAAGGATGCAAACCAGTTCAGCCATTAACCTGCACACATGGGGATTACTGTATGGCAGTATTTACAGTAAGTGAAGAAAAGATGAATAACTGATACTGCCCTAGCTCAGTAGCCATTGGAAGCAAAAATAAACTTGGATCCAAACATCCCACTGTATATAAACCTAAATTAGAAGATATTTTCATTGTTAACAAGCCATAAAATATGAGAAGAAAACTTGGAAACAATTTTAGATCTTAGGATGAGAAGTCATTTCTAAACAGGACTTGAGATAACCAAACTGTGACCTATATTGATAAATGAAACTAAAAATATAAAAATTCATGCATTGACATCATTCAAATGACAAACTGATATGGGATCTTTTAATTTGTAGCATACAAGGGCCTAATTTTAATACAAAAGCCCATGTAAATCAGTAGGAAAGAGATTAATAACAACATTTTTAAATGAATCAGGATATGAATACCTAATGAGTCATGTAAAATTAATATAATTGGCTCCTAAACAATATGCTCATCAAGCTTAATATTAAGGGAAACATAAACCCAAACAACTTGGTACCTTTAAAAAATCTGTCTTGGTAAACATCTTATCCTGATAGCATATTTACTGAGGAGTTGTGAGATACAGCACTACCTCTTCTTGTGCTGAGGGCTTCAAACACTGATTTTCCTGATGCTAAGGATATAGTATTAAAAAATTCCACAAAATCCATATTTTTGGAGCGTAACATCTAAAGGATCAGACAGACCACAAAAAGGTCAGTAAGTCTGATATACTGTATATTTGATAGTCCAAAAGGGCATATTGATTTCTAAGAGGAGGCTGTTACATTTTTAAACAGGTGATAAGACAGGTCTCAATGAGTGTTAACATTTAATAAAAGCACTAAAGAGACAGGGAGAAAGCCACGTGGATAACAGAAGAGGGTTCAAGGCAGAGGAAACAGTAAGTGCAGGTGCTCTGAGAAGTTTATCTGACATATAAAGGGAATATCAGAGAAGATGGTGTAGCTACTGTTGAGTAAATAACTACACAGTAGATCATTATGAGATACGGTCATTGAGACACCAGGAGTAGATAATGTTGCAAATCATTTCAATGACTTTACAACTATGAAAAGACATATAGGGTATGGAGAAATGGCTTACTTTAAAAAGTATCACTTTGGCCATAAAGGGTCCAAGACAAAGCAGCGAGGGTCAGTTAGTGAGCTACAATAAAGATAATGTGAGAGAGGACACAGCTTAGTCCATGGAGATGTGGAGGAGGTGGAGAGTCATGTTCCAATCTCAGATATTTGCTGTTGTTGTTCAGTTGCTATATAGTGTCCAACTCTTTGTGACCCCAGGGACTGCAGCACACCAGGCTCCTCTGTCCTCCACTGTCTCCGGGAGTTTGTTCAAATTCATGTCCATTGAGTTGCTGATGCTATCTAACCATCTCATCCTCTGACGCTCCCTTCTCCTTTTGCCTTCAATCTTCCCCAGCATCAGGGTCTTTTCCAATGAATCAGTTCTTTACATCAGGTGGTCAAAGGATTGGAGCTTCAGCTTCAGCATCAGTCCTTCCAGTGAATATTCAGGGTTGTTTTCCCTTAGGATGGACTGATTTGATCTTGCACTTCAAACGACTCTTAAGAGTCTTCTCCAGCACCACAATTCAAAAGCATCAACTTCTTTGGCACTCAGCCGTTCTTATGGTCCAATTCTCACATCCATACATGACTACTGGAGAAACCATAGCTTTGACTATATGGACCTTTGTTGGAAAAATTATGTCTCTGCTTTTTAATACACTGTGTAGTTTTTTTCATATCTTTCCTTCAAATAAGAAAAATTTATTTTGTTTTTCTGTTTGTTTTAAATATTTTTTATTTTTGATGTGCACCATTTTTAAAGTTTTTATTGAACTCATTACAGTATTGCTTCTATTTTATGTTTATTTATTTATTGACTTTGACCATGAGGCATATGGGATCTTATCTCCCTGACCAAGGATTGAACCCCCACCCCCTGCATTCGAAGGTAAAATCTCAACCACTGGCCCAAGAGGAAAGCCCCTCAGATATATTTTGATAGTGAAGCTGGAAGAATTCCTGAGAAATCAAAAGTGGAATTAAAAATAATACAGATACCTCATCAAATAATATCTACAGAAGGCAAATATGTATACGAAAAGATGCTTCATAGCATATTTTGTTGGAAGATTTGCAAATTAAAACAAGATACAGCTATATTTCTATTTCTGCTTTATTTAATATGTCAAAGCCTTTGACTGTATGGATCACAATAAACTATGGGAAATTCTTAAAGCGATGGGAATAGCAGATCACCCAACCTGCATCTTGAGAAACCTGTATGCAGGTCAGGAAGCAACAGTTAGAACTGGACATGGAACAATAGACTGGTTCCAAATAGGAAAAGGAGTATGTCAAGGCTGTATATTGTTACCCTGTTTATTTAACTTATATGCAGAGTACATCAGAGAAATCCTGGACTGGAAGAAGCACAAGCTGGAATAAAGCTTGCCGGGAGAAATATCAATAACCTCAGATATGCAGATGATACCACCCTTATGGCAGAAAGTGAAGAGGAACTAAAGAGCCTCTTGATGAAGGTGAAAGAGGAGAGTGAAAAAGTTGGCTTACAGCTCAACATTCAGAAAACAAAGATCATGGCATCTGGTTCCATCACGTCATGGCAAATAGATGGGGAAACAGTGCCTGACTTTATTTTTTAGGGCTCCAAAATGACTGCAGATGGTGATCACAGCCATGAAATTAAAAGACGCTTACTCCTTGGAAGGAAAGTTATGACCAACCTAGATAACATATTAAAAAGCAGAGACATTACTTTGTCAACAAATGTCTGTCTAGTCAAGGCTATGTTTTTTCCAGTAGTCATGTATGGATGTGAGAGTTGAGTACATTAATTTAAGAAAGTTGAGCGCCAAAGAATTGATGCTTTTGAACTATGGTGATGGAGAAGACTCTTGAGAGTCCCTTGGACGGCAAGGGGGTCCAACCAGTCCATCCTAAAGGAATTCGGTCCTAGGTGTTCATTGGAAGGACTGATGTTGAAGCTAAAACTCCAATGCTTTGGGTACCTGATGTGAAGAATTGACTCATTTGAAAAGACCCTGATTCTGGGAAAGATTGAAGGTGGGAGGAGAAGGGGACAACAGAGGATGAGATGGCTGGATGGCATTACTGACTCAATGGACATGAGTTTTGGTAAACTCCGGGAGTTAGTGATGGACAGGGAGGCCTGGCGTGCTACAGCTCATGGGGTCGCAAAGAGTCGGACGCGGCTGAGTGACTGAACTGAACTGCACTGAACAGCTATATACTTATTATTAGAATGGCCAAAATAATGACAACACCAAATGCTGACAAAGATAAGGAGGAACAAGAACTCTTCTTCACTGCTGATGGGAAACAAAATGGAACAGCCAGCTTAGAAGACAGTTTCTTACAAAACTAAATATGGTTAAACCTTATGATCCAACAATTATGTTCCTTGGTGTTTACACAAAGGAATTAAAAACTTAAATCCACACAAAAACCTGCACATGGATATCTTTACCCCTTTTAAATTGCCAAAACATGGAAACAACCTAGATGCCATTCAGTAGGATATAAAATATGATACATCTAAACAATGGAATGTTATTCAGTGGTAAAAAGAAATGAGCTATCACACCATGAGGAGACATGGAGGAAATTCAAATATTTATAACTAAGTGAATGATGCCAGCCTTAGAAGTTTCACTACTGTAATGATTTCAACTCCATGACATATGGAAAAGGTAAAACTATAGACACAGTAAAATGATCAGTGATTGATAAGGTTTATTGAGGAGGAAGGAATGAATTGGCAGAGCATGAGGATTTTGGGGGCATTTTAATATTTCTGTATGATAGTATAATGATGAATGTGTGTCACTATACATTTATCCAAACCCACAGAATTCACAACACTAAGAGCGAACCATAAAGTAAACCATGGACTTGGGGTGAAAATGACATGTCAGTGCAGGTTCATTGATTGAAAAATGATACTGTCTTATGCAAGATGCTCGTAGTGGAGGAAACCATGGGTGTTTGGAGGCAGGGAGTATTATGAGACCTCTGTACTTCTCAACTTTTGTGTGAAATTAAAACTACTCTCTAATTTAAAAAATTATTTTAAAAGTGGAAGGGAGAAGTTAGAGATGAAATTACATTTTTTCAACTCAGTATTCAACCACCGGACACGTGGAGATTTACTATAATAGACTTGGAGAAGCAACAGGCAACCCACTCTAGTATTCTTGCCTGGAAAATCAAGAATACTAAATCAAGAAATGGATATTAAAGCCTGGTGGGCTACAGCCCATGGGGTTGCAAAGAGTCGTATATGACTTAGTAACTAAATAGTAACAACAACTGAAGTAGACAAGGCTGTGGAAGAATGGAGATTTTTTTTCCTGATCTGTGTATTTGTTTTGTTTGGATTGGTTTAATTTGGTTTGGAAAAGGGAAGAGCAGAATTCTGGAATTTGCATATATTAAACTTTAGATTCACATTAGAAATCCAAGTAGAGATGTAGTCAATTGGAAATATAATTCTGAAGTCCAAAAGACTGCTCAGGACTGGATGTGAAAGCTTGAAATCACTGAATATATGTCTCATTCGAAGCCACGAACTGGATGTGATCAATAAGGGCATAAGTATAAATAAGAGGACAGCCAACAACTGAGCATTGGAAAACACTGAAAGGAAAAATTTAGAGAGGCAGGAGAACCAGAAAAAGGAGAGTGAGTGGTAAAGCCAGTGAATTACCAGGAATGCAAACACAGTATGTGTCTACAATCAACTGAAAATCATGTTTTCAGGATGATGGAATAATGTGTGCCCAGAGGTGCTGTGAGGTCAGACAATGATGAGAACAGGGTGGTGGGCACTGGATGAATCACATGGGGGTCACTGTTGACCTCAACAAGAAAAATCCTTGTGGAGTGGAGCAAAAATCTGATGAGGGCAGGTTGAGAAATATGGAAGAGAAAATTTAACAAATTTTACTGTGAAGCACTATGGCACTGAGCTCAGTTGTGTCCAACTTTCTGTGGCCCCATGGATTGTAGCCCTCCATTCTCCTCTGTCCATGGCATTCCCCAGGCAAGAGTACTGGACTAGGCCATTTCCCACTCTAGGGGATCTCCCAACCCACGTCTCTTGTGTCTCCTGTATTGGCAGGTGGATTCTTTATCAATACTGCTACATGGGAAATCTTTCACTGTTCAGGGGAGAGAGTACTTGATGGCAACTGGGTGGAGAAAGGTGATCAAGAGGGGGTTTTGTAAAATGGGGATTATAAAAGCATGCTGTCATAGTGATGGGGCAATCCGGTTGGGAGGGATTTATCATAAAAAGAATGAGGACAGATTTGCAGATTCAATGTCCCTGAGAGGTCACAGGGAAGGGCTTGGCCTCAGTCAGGAGCAGGAATAACCAACAACAGTCATAGAGGAGAAGGTGGAGAATGTGGGCAAAGATGTAGATGGGTGTGTAGACAGGAAAGCATGCAGAAATTGTTTTCTGGTTCCCCTAATTTTCTCAGCGAGTAAGAAGCAAAGATATAGCCTGAGAGTGAGCTAGTGGGGAAAGCAGAGCTGCAGGGGAGGAGAGGATGAGGGATAAAGTAGTGGCGAAGGAAATGAGAGAGTGATTGCTCTATGCCAGGGGTAACTTATGCTCCATTTGAACTCAGCGATCATGAATTTAAAATAAGACCTGTCAACAAGGTCAGGAGGTTTTCCTTGCTACTTTTAGCTGCACTGACAAAGATGCAGAGTGAGCAAAAGCTGGATTTAAGAAGTGCTGGGGTTTTGTAAAGTGAATATATTATTAATTGAGAGAAGTGGTTAAGTCTGTATAGAAATGAAAATACACAATGAGGGGCCAAAGAAATGAAGTAGGGGGACACAGTAGTGGTGATGTGACTGGGGCCAGTGTTTACGAAAATGTATTAGAAGCAATACACTCTTGGCTTTAATGAGGACCACATATTATTGAAATTAGGGTATTACATGAGGTGAGCTGGAGAGTAGGGGTTGATGGTTGCAAATGACGTTATTTGAAGTTTGCAGTTACAGATAATGATAAGGTGTATACCGAGAGCATGGCTGGAAGAGTGTCTGAGTGGGAATGGAGGTCAAGTTTGCCTGGAGAACAGAAATCAGAAAACTAGAGAACAGGACATTTAAGGAAGTTTAAAAGATCATCCTTACAGATATCAAAATTACTAGAAAATCTGGAAGACGTATTACTAAAGACACATCAGTGAATCACAAGCTAAAATGTCTCAGTAAAGAAACAAGTGATTTCAGGGCCAAAGAAGACTACACTAAGTAGGGACAGTGGGAGCAGCTCCTTGGGAATGCAACATTCAATGCTAAGGACTTCCGTGGACCATGGAGAGAGAAGTATCTAGAAGCAGGGTCTTTTGAAGATGGTGGTTCAGGTGTTTTTTACACAAAGATTGGTGGGGTTGCTGGGAGGGAAGTGGAACAGTGAAAGAAGGAAGTCCTACAAGATATCTCAGAATCCTAAAGCCTGGAAATGACAAAATCCTGGAAAAATTCATACAAGGGTCTGTGTGATTTAGTATGATGATCACATACTAGCCAGAGAAGCCAACCTTTTGAAGACTAGCTTTTAGTAGCAGAAAAATGTGATATGACTACTGAAAATGAGAAGACATCTGGTTCCCTGGGACTGAGGAAGTCAACTGAAGTCTTTGGCTAATGGGGCAAGAGGACAGATTTTGTTTGGGAAGTATAGTAAAGATGATCTCCCCCCCCACACCCCCGCCCTTTTCCCCTTTTCTTTACCTTTCCACTTGCCTTGGAATATCCTTTGGGCTGAGAGGGAAATCCCACCCTAGTTCAGTCTTACCACTTCCTGGGATCTTACACCACTGACCTTCACAATTACACAGTTTCACATATTCATGTCACATTACTGCCAAGATTTGAGTGCTGCGTCCTCCTCAATTTAAAGCAAGTGATGAACCATTGTGCATGTTTCAGAACTCAGCTTGCCTTTCTTTGTTCAGTTGTAAGCACCGTGCTGTAATGGCCTCGAGCAAACTTAAAAAGGCCTTACATGAATGAGACCAGGCACAAATGAAGATAAACTGTGACATCACTGGTATCAAAGATTAGCACAGTTAGTAATGGTTACTCAGGGGAAGGAGGTGCACATTGACTGGAACGTCATAAATGAAATATCTGGGCTGCTGGAACTGCTTTTTTTTGATTTTGGTTGTGGTTTCACGAGGGCATGGATCTTCCCTGATGGCTCAGTGGGTGAAGAATCCGCTTAAAATTCAGGAGACACAGGAGAGGTATGTTTGATTCCTGGGTCAAGAAGATCCTCTGTACTAGGAACTGGCAACCTGCTATAGTATTCATGCCTGGAGAATCCCACAGACAGAGGAGCCTGGCGGGCTACAGTCTGTAGAGATGCAAAGAGTCGGACATGACTAAGTGACTCATTTTTTTAGCCACAAGTGTATACATATGCAGAGTCATAAATCTCTTGCAAATTAGATTAGTGTAGCTTTTTTGTATGTGTGTTTTTGGCTACACTGTCTTTTCACTGTGGCATGCAGAATCTTCAGTGTGACATGTGGGATGAACTCTTAGTTGGAGCATGGGAATCTTAGTTCCCTGACCAGGGACGGAACCCAGGCCCCCGGGATTGGGAACGCAGACTCTTAGCCACTGACCACTAGGGAAGTCCCTAGATTGGTTGGGTTTATTGTTTCAAAATAAATTACTGAAAATAATTGTAGGTAGCTGAAAAAGATACCTGGGAAGCAGTGCAGTAGGGCAGTTGAATGACAAATAGATCTCATAAAATGTACCTTCTTCCCGTCACCCCCGCATGAGACACATAAGTGCCAATGGAAAGAGAAAAGGAGGAGCCTGGGGACAACAAGCTGAACATTGATTATTGGGAGGCATACTAACAACTCTTCAAATACTTCAACAGCAGTACCAACATACCTGCCATGAGGAGGAGAGAGGAAGCCTGTTTTCCTTACAGTCTCTGGAATGCAGTGAGACCAGTGTGAGGAATCCAGAAGAAAACAGTTTCACCTCTTATAAGGAAGGCTGTCATAAAAAATATTAACTGTCCATGGATAAAGTGATTTCTCATTTGGGTATTGATATTTTTTACTTTAAAATAAAATAAAGGATTAAAATCCATTTTAATAGAAGGATAATTGCTTTACAGTATTGTGTTGGTTTCTGACAAATATAACCATGAATCAGCCATGGGTATACATATGTCCCCTCCCTCTTGAGCCTCCCTCTCACCTCCCTCTCCACTGTACCCCCTCTAGGTTGCTACAGAGCCCCAGTTTGGGTTCCCTGAGTTACACGGCAAATTCCCATTGGCTATCTATTTTACATATGGTAGTGTATATTTCTTACTGATTTTCTCCAAATAATCTTCAGAATTCTGAGTTAATGAGTGATGGGGATTCCTGTGACTGAAGCCGGGTCTGGAGATGTGTCAGCCTTCCCATCTCCAAATGAGTCCTGGGGGACCACTTTGATCTGCTGGGCAACTCTCTACTATAAAGTTGCAAGAGCCATTCAAACATCTGATTATACTTGAACTAGATGGTTCTTAAGATCAATCGTATCTTCTATTCTACTGAGCATAAAGCTTGAAGATGAAAACCTTTTGATTGTTGAAAGCATGGTGATTGCAATGTTCCTCATTTTCTGGTGTATATGTATTCTGTATGGTATTAAAAGATGCTATAGCATTCTAGTTCAGGATGTTTGCCTTGAATGGAATGGGCAGTTTAGAATTATATATACAGCTTGAGATCTTCTAGTAACTATAGAGACATAACAGAAAGAGATGATCATGTACCTCCCTGGATAACTAAACTCCTGGCAGATTAATAAAATGCCTATGCAGAGGAAGACTGACAGGGTCACAACCCCACTGCCACAGTTAAACAGCCTGGTACCGTGGCATTGAACTCAAGGCTTTTTTTTTTTTCCTCCACACAAACCAAAAGGAGACCTTCATGTCAAATGTGAAATGATGGAAAGATAATCCTCAAGTCAAATGTCAAGTTTAGATGAAAACTTTGGTGCAACTACAATATACTTTTATAACAGTTCTTCAGACTCTGAAAGCACTTTTTGAAAGCTCATACTACTTTCATTTATAGCTCTCTTGAAAAAAGAATGGAATAGCGTATTTGCTGGCTGTATCTTTAGATGATTTTCTGTCTAGATTAAAAGCCACTAGTGACATCACATATAAAATATTTAATATAGTGCATGGCAATGCAAATAATAATTATGAATGTTATGCATTCTTGGGTCTATGCTAGGTTCTGGGGAAAATCCTTTCCTAAATCATATTATACTTCAGGAGTGAGACAGACCCATTAGCATCACGATGGAAAGTGATGGAGTTATAATGACCTTGTTCAGTTTCATGGCTTCCATTACCTGCTTTTGGCTGATGGTCCTACTTTCTCTCTATTATAACTCTCACTCATGAATGCCTCACAAATTGCACTGCAGAACCGCAAGTATTAAAAAGTTCTATCTGGATTTTCAGCAGCATCTTCAAGATAGCATTTCTGGCCCAAGCGCACACTTTCTTTCCCCATCTGCTCTTCAGGAAATTTGCTGATTCATTGCTTGTATTAGTTTTTAGTTGATAAATGATACTAGTGGACACCCAAGTCATTCTCTGGGCAATAGAGAACCACCCAAGAGTTTTGAGCAGGGAGTTAATTTGAAATTAGGGTATAGATGGAATTTAAGGTTTTAGAGAGATATATTGGAGGTGGAGAACAATCAGGAGCTTTTATAATAAATAATGCAATTTCAGTAAATATCAGGGAACAAGAAGAATTCTCTGAGCAAGGATTGAAGTAGTTAATTAATTGTTACTCTCTTTGTATGAAGGAACAAATGTACAAAATAAATATTATATTTATAAAGGATATTTGTAAATAGGTGCTGTGCTATGCTAAGTTGCTTCAGTCTTGTTTGACTCTTTGTGACCCTATGGACTGTGGTCCACAGGCTCCTTTGTCCATGGGATTCTCCAGGCAAGAATACTGAAGTGGGTTGCCATGCCCTCCTCCAGGGGATCTTCCTGACCCAGCAATTGAACCCGTGTCTCTTACATCTCCTACACTGTCAGGCAGGCTCTTTATGTCTAAATCCCTTTGTAAAACTAGACCTTGCACGTAGAACTTTGTTATAACAAACAATGCTTAAAAGATGAACAGAACAAAAAATAATTTGGAAGAAAAATATAAATGTGAAAACAAAGATCAGGGGAGATGAGAACACAGAAATGAGATGAAATATGCAGAGAACAGTGAAATTCAAGGCACTCAACCATTGGCTCAACTTGTCTGTGGTCGTAAGTTTGCTCTGTTATTTCAGAAAAATTTTCTTGCCAATAAATAATTCTTTTTTCTTTGTGATTGCAACTACTATCACTTGTTTCTGGGTTTTTCCTTTCTCTTCTGCTACTTTAGGTATTTGCTGAAACAGGAAAGCAAATTGTTCTCAATGTAATTGAAATAGGCAGGGGAAAAGAAAGAATGAAATCTGTTGCCCATCAAAAAGATGTTAGGAAATCCTTAGATTTGTTTTATATGTCATTTAGTCTTTTAAGAGTTCTCTTAATGTTTTATTATGTATTATTAATTATAATAAATAATGATTTATTTATTATTATTTCCTTTATTTAATAATTCACATCTAAATGGAATAGTCAGTAACTTAACTCTTGTGCAGACACTTTCAGCTTAAAGGGAGAAGGGTAATGTACCACTATCTTTCACTTTTAGAGACATCTTTTTGGTGGTAGATAACTATTGTGACCTTATCACTTTTTGACCAGATTCAAACACTTTTGAGAGTGTTAGTCGCTTAATCGTGTCCAAATCTTTGCAACCCCATGGACTATAGCCTGCCAGGATCTTCTGTCCGTGGGATTTCCCAGGTAAGAATACTGGAGTGGGTTGCCATTTCCTTCTCCTTGAGAGTATAAAAACATGCATTTTAATTATTTCAGACAACAAGCTAAACCAGATCTCTCTAGGCAAACAGGAACCTATCACCTATAATTAATACATTCCCAGGCTACTATTATTTTTATCACAAAATAATAAAGGACATAGAAGAGGGCAGCAGAGGATGAGATAGTTAGATCGCATCACTGACTCAATGGACATTAATTTTAGCAAATTCTGGGAGATGGTGAGGAACAGGGAAGCCTGCTATGCTAGAATCCATGGGGTCGCCAAGAGTCAGACATGACTAAGTGACTGAACGACAACAAATGGAAGAATATAAGAAAGTCTGATGAAATATGTAGTCAGTTTTTCGCATATATTATTATAAGCGATAATTATTAAGAGTTGAATGATAATATGATAAACCTGTCTGTTCTTAATTTCCGATGACTCAAGGATTCCTTTTGAGGTGTGGTAGAGGTAGATATGAGTGCCTGGTTCAGTTGTGCTGAGCTGGGAAATGAAAGTGAAAGTATTCCCAGTCATGTCAGACCCTGCAACTCCATGGACTGTAGCCCTCCAGGCTCCTCTGTCCATGCGGTTCTCCAGGCAAGAATACTGGAGTGGGTTGCCGTTCCCTCCTCCAGGGGATCTTCCCAACCCAGAAATCGAACCTGGGTCTCCTGCATTGCAGGCAGATTCTTTACTGGCTGAGCCACCAGGGAAGCTTCTCTGCAGCTTCTTAAAGAACTCATGTGCTGCCCCCACCCAAGGCACACTGTTGCCGGATAGGATAACCAGGCTGCTGTCCTGTGGAGTCATCAACAGTGTCCTGTGCTCCTTACAAGAAAAGGAGCAGTGCCTGAAAGTTCCCTCTGCTTCAACTGTACAGAGTCAATAGGACTTTAAACTCCCAAGGGAATAAACACTAAACTGCCATATTAAAGTGACTGCATAATATTGGTTTTTCCTTTTTAAAAAGCTCATTAGGCATTTATGAGCATTTGCTAGTACTTTTACTTGTTTGTACTTGTACTATATATTTTTGCAATGTCAGTTACATGGTGAAATTATTCCTGAAACCAATAATAAAATCTGTTTAGTTGGAGAGTTATTTTTTTAAAAAGTAGTAGTCAAATTCTAAATACAAGCCAATGAATATTTTTTATCTGAATTTCTAAAGTAATCTTAATTCCCTTAGCACCAATATTATATACAGTACTTGTACATATTTGTATATATGTATATATACTTACATGCTAATATAATTTTCCTAATTAGGAAATTTATATACCCATTTTGTGATACCATCAAGAAAATTATTAAACATAGATTATCAAAAGCAGAAAATAATTGCATAAATAAGTCAATTATTTTGATTAGATTGTCAGCATCTTCAATTAAAAATTCCAGAAAATTCTTCATGACACTACATCTAATATTAGTAACATTTCTGATTGGAATGCATCATAAATAGTGGTTCTGTTCATCAGTCATTGGTATAATTAAGCTACATATATTCATTAAATGTGGATCCAATAGCAGTTGTGGTATACAGGAATATATAAAGTGGGACTACAAAGCATCCTGGCTCTTACTGATTTTATTTTATTTTATCAACCCTGTGATCTAAACTTCAAAATACAGGTAAAAATAAAAGTAAAATGCAACAACTTCTTCTACAAATATATATATATATTTTTTTTTCTTCATGGTACCAGAATGCTTCTCCATAATGTTATTTAATTAAGTCTGTTTTGTGGAAGAAGCATAAGATAACAGTAATTTAACATTAATAAGGTAAATTGTAGTAACAGAGGTCTAGTTTTAATGCTATTCTCTGTTTCATCTCAAACATTATTCACTCTACTATTAACTAGTTTTAGCATTATTAAATTAACATTACCAGTAGTTTTAACACTACTAAAACTTAGAGATACTGGTGTGTGTTGACATTCACATGTCATAATATATAAAAAGTATGAACTGATTAATTTCCTCATTTGAGTCTGATCATTATAGTAACTCAGATTCCAGTTGAAATTATCTTTTTCTTCTTTGAAATTCAGAAATAAAACTTTGATAATTTGGTTTTATAGTCTTGACCCTTCGTCAGGTCATATTTCATCAGGTCAGTTTTTACAGCTGATGCTTTGTGTTAATCAAACAGCACAGAGCACCTCTCTCTCCCTTTCGTCTTTCCTTCATCCCTCCCTCCTCTCCCACTGTTTCTCTCTCTCCCCCTCTATTCTCCCTGCCTCTTCCTACCACCCCCCTTCTCTATCTTACTGTAGCATCTTTAACGCTTGGACATTTCCCATGTCAAATCCATGAAATTCCTTTCTCATTTCCCATTTCTAAGAACTAGTTTCATAAAAGGCTAATTTTACAACTAGCTACCTTTAACACTTTTTCCGCTCTTACTCACAGCCCATTTTTTTCTCAAATTAATTATATTCCTAAATCTATAAAATAAAAATCTCATGTCTATCAGGTTTTCCACCAACATCTTGCTTATTTTTTAAAAATGTTTCAAGTAGTTACGTGAATGGTATGGGTTTCTATAATAGGCAAATGCATGATACTCTTCTCACACATCTGTAGTTATTTATGGATAATATATTATTTAATCATACATTTAAAAACACAGTCTTTTCATCAAGTATACTTGCTCCTAATTTTCTTATATTACAGTATATTATGTAGATATACTGTTATAAAATTTTACAAATGTCATAGAGAATGTCTTCTTTCTGTCTCCTCCTTAATTAAGCCAAGTTAAAAATTTATACCTTAGCATGGGTGCTCAGATGTGTCTGACTTCTTGTGACCCCATGGGCTATAGCCCACCAGCCTCTTCTGTCCATGGGATTCTCCAGTCAAGAATACTGATGTGGGCTGCCATTTCCTCCTCCAGGGGGTCTTCCCAACCTGGGGATCAAACCCAGGTCTCTTGCATTGGCAGCTGGATTCTTTACCACTGAGCCACCTGGGAAGCCCTTATCGTGGGTGCTGGGATAAAATTCTAAATTAAGCCGACTTGATTGAGGCTACTTGTTCAAGAGATTCTGATATGAACACCACATGCAGGAACAAGAAAATCCTGGAATTTATATAAGATGTCAAGTATTGGATCTGAGAGAGGGTCTGTAACACACGTGCTTCAGTTTTCAGCTACTGCTGAGTGTGTGATTTGGGGGGATTTGAACTAGGTTCTAAGCCTTCAGCACCTTCCCTACATCTCCATTTCAGTCCTTCAAACCAAAACAAGGCATTTTTTGAAGAGCTTGCATCACAGAAAACATGTGGTAGGATACATGGAGGAAAAATGATACATGACAAATTTTGAAAAAGATAAAATGGCAAATGCATTTTTCAGGACTGGTGGAACAAATCATCTCCTAAGAGAACAGGAGAATATGCTGGGTTAGCACTTACTTGCCCTTTCTTTTTATTTTTTAATTTTATTTTATTTTTAAACTTTACAATATTGTATTGGTTTTGCCAAATATCAAAATGAATCCGCCACAGGTCTACATGTATTCCCCATCTTGAATTCTCCTCCCTCCTCCCTCCCCATACCATCCCTCTGGGTCGTCCCAGTGCACCAGACCCAAGCATCCAGTATCGTGCATTGAACCTGGACTGGTGACTCGTTCCATATATGATATTATACGCATTTCAATGCCATTCTCCCAAATCATCCCACCCTCTCCCTCTCCCACAGAGTCCAAAAGACTGTTCTACTCATCAGCGTCTCTTTTGCTGTCTCGTACACAGGGTTATTGTTACCATCTTTTTAAATTCCATATATATATGCATTAGTATACTGTATTGGTGGTTTTCTTTCTGGCTTAATTCACTCTGTATAATAGGCTCCAGTTTCATCCACCTCATTGTGTATATGTCCACAGCTTTCTTATCCATTCATCTGTTGATGGACATCTAGGTTGCTTCCATGTCCTGGCTATTATAAACAGTGCTGCGATGAACATTGGGGTACACGTGTCTCTTTCCCTTCTGGTTTCCTCAGTATGTATGCCCAGCAGTGGGATTGCTGGATCATAAGGCAGTTCTATTTCCAGTTTTTTAAGGAGTCTCCACACTGTTCTCCATAGTGACTGTACTAGTTTGCATTCCCACCAACAGTGTACGAGGGTTCCCTTTTCTCCACACCCTCTCCAGCATTTATTGCTTGTAGACTTTTGGATCACAGCCATTCTGACTGGCGTGAAATGGTACCTCATAGTGGTTTTGATTTGCATTTCTCTGATAATGAGTGATGCTGAGCATCTTTTCATGTGTTTGTTAGCCATCTGTATGTCTTCTTTGGAGAAATGTCTATTTAGTTCTTTGGCCCATTTTTTGATTGGGTCATTTATTTTTCTGGAGTTGAGCTGTAGGAGTTGCTTGTATTTTTTTGAGATTAGTTGCTTGTCAGTTGCTTCATTTGCTATTATTTTCTCCCATTCTGAAGGCTGTCTTTTCACCTTGCTAATAGTTTCCTTTGATGTGCAGAAGCTTTTAAAGTTAATTAGGTCCCATTTGTTTATTTTTGCTTTTATTTCCAATATTCTGGGAGGTGGGTCATAGAGGATCCTGCTGTGATGTATGTCAGAGAGTGTTTTGCCTATGGTGTCCTCTAGGAGTTTTATAGTTTCTGGTCTTACGTTTAGATCTTTAATCAATTTTGAGTTTATTTTGCGTTAGAAAGTGCTCTAGTTTCATTCTTTTAAAGTGGTTGACCAGATTTCCCAGCACCACTTGTTAAAGAGATTGTCTTTAATCCATTGTATATTCTTGCCTCCTTTGTCAAAGATAAGGTGTCCATATGTGTGTGGATTTATCTCTGGGCTTTCTATTTTGTTCCATTGATCTATATTTCTGTCTTTGTGCCAGTACCATACTGTCTTGATGACTGTGGCTTTGTAGTAGAGCCTGAAGTCAGGTAGGTTGATTCTTCCAGTTCCATTCTTCTTTCTCAAGATAGCTTTGGCTATTCGAGGTTTTTTGTATTTCCATACAAATTGTGAAATTATTTGTTCTAGCTCTGTGAAGAATACCATTGGTAGCTTGATAGGATTGCATTGAATCTATAAATTGCTTTGCATAGTATATTCATTTTCACTATATTGATTCTTCCAATCCATGAACATGGTATATTTCTCCATCTATTAGTGTCCTCTTTGATTTCTTTCACAAGTGTTTTATAGTTTTCTATATATAGGTCTTTAGTTTCTTTAGGTAGATATATTCCTAAGTATTTTATTCTTTTCACTGCAATGGTGAATGGAATTGTTTCCTTAATTTCTCTTTCTGTTTTCTCATTATTAGTATATAGGAATGCAAGGGATTTCTGTGTGTTGATTTTATATCCTGCAACTTTACTATAATCATTGATTAGTTCTAGTAATTTTCTGGTGGAGTCTTTAGGGTTTTCTATGTAGAGGATCATGTCATCTGCAAACAGTCAGAGTTTTACTTCTTCTTTTCCAAATTGGATTCCTTTTATTTCTTTTTCTGCTCTGATTGCTGTGGCCAAAACTTCCAAAACTACATTAAATAGTAATGGTGAAAGTGGGCACCCTTGTCTTGTTCCTGACTTTAGGGGAAATGCTTTCAATTTTTCACCATTGAGGATAATGTTTGCTGTGGGTTTGTCATATATAGCTTTAATTATGTTGAGGTATGTTCCTTCTATTCCTGCTTTCTGGGGAGTTTTTATCATAAATGGATATTGAATTTTGTCAAAGGCTTTCTCTGTATCTATTGAGATAATCATATGGTTTTTATTTTTCAATTTTTTAATGTGGTGTATTACATTGACTGATTTGCGGATATTGAAGAATCCTTGCATCCCTGGGATAAAGCCCACTTGGTCATGGTGTATGATCTTTTTAATGTGTTGTTGGATTCTGATTGCTAGAATTTTGTTAAGGATTTTTGCATCTATGTTCATCATGATATTGGGCTGTAGTTTTCTTTTTTTGTGGGATCTTTGTCAGGTTTTGGTATTAGGGTGATGGTGGCCTCATAGAATGAGTTTGGAAGTTTACCTTCCTCTGCAATTTTCTGGAAGAGTTTGAGCAGGATAGGTGTTAGCTCTTCTCTAAATTTTTGGTAGAATTCAGCTGTGAAGCCGTCTGGACCTGGGCTTTTGTTTGCTAGAAGATTTCTGATTACAGTTTCAATTTCTGTGCTTCTGATGGGTCTGTTAAGATTTTCTATTTCTTCCTGGTCCAGTTTTGGAAAGTTGTACTTTTCTAAGAATTTGTCCATTTCTTCCACGTTGTCCATTTTATTGGCATATAATTGTTGATAGTAGTCTCTTATGATCCTTTGTATTTCTGTGTTGTCTGTTGTGATCTCTCCATTTTCATTTCTAATTTTATTGATTTGATTTTTCTCCCTTTGTTTCTTGATGAGTCTGGCTAATGGTTTGTCAATTTTATTTATCCTTTCAAAGAACCAGCTTTTGGCTTTGTTGATTTTTGCTATGGTCTCTTTTGTTTCTTTTGCATTTATTTCTGCTCTAATTTTTAAGATTTATTTCCTTCTACTGACCCTGGGGTTCTTCATTTCTTCCTTTTCTAGTTGCTTTAGGTGTAGAGTTAGGTTATTTATTTGACTTTTTTCTTGTTTCTTGAGGTATGCCTGTATTGCTATCAACTTTCCTCTTAGGACTGCTTTTACAGTGTCCCACAGGTTTTGGGTTGTTGTCTTTTCATTTTCATTCATTCCTATGCAAATTTTGATTTCTTTTTTGATTTCTTCTGTGATTTGTTGGTTATTCAGCCGCGTGTTGTTCAGCCTCCATATGTTGGAATTTTTAATAGTTTTTCTTCTGTAATTGAGATCTAATCTTAGTGCATTGTGGTCAGAAAAGATGCTTGGAATGATTTCTATTGTTTTGAATTTACCAAGGCTAGATTTTTGGCCCAGGAAGTGATCTATCCTGGAGAAGGTTCCATGTGCGCTTGAGAAAAAGGTGAAATTCATTGTTTGGGGATGAAATGTCCTATAGATATCAATTAGGTCTAACTGGTCTATCGTTTAAAGTTTGTGTTTCCTTGTTAATTTTCTGTTTAGTTGATCTATCCATAGGTGTGAGTGGGGTATTAAAGTCTCCCACTATGATTGTGTTATTGTTAATTTCTCCTTTCATACTTGTTAGCATTTGTCTTACATATTGCAGTGCTCCCGTGTAGGGTGCATATATATTTATAATTGTTATATCTTCTTCTTGGATTGATCCTTTGATCATTATGTAGTGACCTTCTTTGTCTCTTTTCACAGCCTTTGTTTTAAAGTCTAATTTATCTGATACGAGTATTGCTACTCCTGCTTCCTTTTGGTCCCTATTTGCATGGAAAATCTTTTTCCAGCCCTTCACTTTCAGTCTGTATGTGTCCCCTGTTTTGAGGTGGGTCTCTTGTACACAACATATGTAGGGGTCTTATTTTTGTATCCATTCAGCCAGTCTTTGTCTTTTGCTTGGGGCATTCAACCCATTTACGTTTAAGGTAATTACTGATAAGTATGATCCCGTTGCCATTTACTTTATTGTCTTGGGTTTGAATTTATACACCATTTTTGTGTTTCCTGTCTAGAGAATATCCTTTAGTATTTGTTGGAGAGCTGGTTTGGTGGTGCTGAATTTCTCAGCTTTTGTTTGTCTGTAAAGCTTTTGATTTCTCCTTCATATTTGAATGAGATCCTTGCTGGGGACAATAATCTGGGCTGTAGGTTATTTTCTTTCATCACTTTGAGTATGTCTTGCCATTCCCTCCTGGCTTTAAGAGTTTCTATTGAAGGATCAGCTGTTATCCTTATGGGGATTCCCTTGTGTGTTATTTGTTGTTTTTCCCTTGGTGCTTTTAATATTTGTTCTTTGTGTTTGATCTTTGTTAATTTGATTAATATGTGTCTTGGGGTGTTTCGCCTTGGGTTTATCCTGTTTGGGACTCTCTGGGTTTCTTGGACTTGGGTGATTATTTCCTTCCCCATTTTAGGGAAGTTTTCAACTATTATCTCCTCAAGTATTTTCTCATGGTCCTTCTTTTTCTCTTCTTCTTCTGAGACCCCTATGATTCGAATGTTGTAGTGTTTAATATTGTCCTGGAGGTCTCTGAGATTGTCATTTCTTTTAATTCGTTTTTTTTTTTCCCTCTCTGATTCATTTATTTCTACCATTCTATCTTCTAATTCACTAATCCTATCTTCTGCCTCTGTTATTCTACTATTTGTTGCCTCCAGAGTGATTTTGATTTCATTTATTGCATTATTCATTATATATTGACTCTTTTTTATTTCTTCTAGGTCCTTGTTAAACCTTTCTTGCATCTTCTCAATCCTTGTCTCCAGGCTATTTATCTGTGATTCCATTTTGATTTCAAGATTTTGGAACAATTTCACTATCATTATTTGGAATTCTTTATCAGGTAGATTCCCTATCTCTTCCTCTTTTGTTTGGTTTGGTGGGCATTTATCCTGTTCCTTTATCTGCTGGGTATTCCTCTGTCTCTTCATCTTGTTTAAATTGATGAGTTTGGGGTGTCCTTTCTGTATTCTGGCAGTTTGTAGAGTTCTCTTTATTATGGCGTTTCCTCGCTGTTTGTGGGTTTGTATAGATGGCTTGTCAAGGTTTCTTGGTTAGGGAAGCTTGTGTTGGTGTTCTGGTGGGTGGAGCTGGATTTCTTCTCTTTGGAGTGCAATGAAGTGTCCCATAGTGAGTTATGAGATGTCTATGTTTTGGGGTGACTTTGGGCAGCCTGGATCTTGGAGCTCAGGGATGTGTTCCTGTGTTGCTGGAGAATTTGCTTGGTATGTCTTGTCCTGGAACTTTTTGGCTCTTGTGTGGTGCTTGGTTTCAGTGTATGTATGGAGGCGTTTGATGAGCTCCTGTCAATTAATGATCCCTGGAGTCAGGAGTTCCCTGGAGTCAGGGTTTGGACTTAAGCCTCCTGCTTCCAGTTATTGGTCTTATTTTTACAGTAGTTTCAAAACTTCTCCTTCTATACAGCACCATTGATAAAACATCTACATTAAAGATGAAAAGTTTCTCCACTGTGAGGGTCACCCAGAGAGGTTCACAGCATTACATGGAGAAAAGAAGAGGGAGGAGGGAGTTAGAGGTGACTCGAATGAGATGAGGTGGTATCAATAGAGGAGAGAGTGGGCTAGCCAGTAATCTCTTCCTTATATGCACTCCACAACTGGACCACTCAGAGATGTTCACAGAGTTATACAGAGAAGAGAAGAAGGAAGAAGGAAACAGAGGTGGCTAGGAGGATGAAAGGGGGAAATGAAAAGGAGGGAGACAGATCCAGCCAGTAATCAGTTCCCTAAGTGTTCTCCACCGTCTGGAACACACAGAAATTCACAGAGTTGGGTAGAGTAGAGAGGGGTTAGGGAGGAGACACAGGCGACCCTGTGGAGAAAAAGGAGAGTCCAAAGGGAGAGAGAGCAGTCAAGCCAGTAATCTCGCTCCCTAGTGAAAAATGGGTACTGAAGATTGGGTTCTTAAAGGTACAAAATTGGTAACAAATACATAAAAGCAAAAATTAAAAATCTAGAGTAGAGTTTGGAATTTCAAAAATATAATGTTTAAGAAAAGAAGAAGGAAAAGAAAGAGAGAAACAAACAAACAAAACCAAAAAAAGTTGCAAAAATTATAAAGAAAATATAGGTACAAAATTGATAACAAATACCAAAAAGCAAAAGTTAAACATCTAGAGTAGAGTTTGGAAATTCAAATGGAATGTTAAAAAAAAAAAAAGAAAAAGAAAGAGAGAAAAAACAAACAAACAAAAATAAACAAAGTCACAAAAATTATAAAGAAAATATAGGTACAAAATTGATAACAAATACCAAAAAGCATAAATTAAAAATCTAGAGTAGTTTGGAATTTCAGATATACAATGTTATATAAAAGAATAAGAGAAAGAAAGAGGAAAAAAAAAAAAGTAGCAAAAAGTATAAAAAAAAATACAGGTACAAAATTGATAACAAATACCAAAAAGCTAAAATTAAAAATCTAGAGTAGAGATTGGAATTTCAAAAATACAGTGTTAAAGAAAAGAAGGAAAAAAAAAAAAACAAGGTAACAAAAATTATAAAAATATATATATGAATTTTGCTTAAAAAAATTAGGGTCTTCTTTTTTTTTCTTTTTGCAAAGTAATAGTAGGTTATAAAAGTGGAAATTAAAGGAATAATAGAGGACTTAAAATTTTTTTCAAAAATTAAAAAAAAAAGAAAGAAAGAATGATCATAAAAATAGTAAAAATATATCTAGGACTTTCTCTGGTTTTGTTGTGAGTATTGTGGGGTCAGTTCATTTTTGGCTAGTTCCTTGGTCCGACTTATATTTCTCAAGATCTATAGGCCCCTTCCTATGTAGTCGGTACTAACCACAGGGTTTAATCTATTGCCTGTAGCTTCCAAGGCGGTTCCCTCTGTTATAGCTTCTTCTGTTTGCTGGACTCTTCAGTGTCTGGTTTCTGCCCTGACACAAAGGGGACGGTGGAGGACACTTTTTTTTTTTTTAGGCTCACTTGTTCAGTCGCGCTGTGGGGAGGGAGGGAGGGACACTGCAAACAAGTAACACTGGCGTGTGCTCCCAGTGCCTCAGCCACACTGGGCCTGCCCCCACTCACGGCGCGTGTAGCCTCCCTGCCCACACTGCTCAGGCTCTAGGTTGCTCCACCGGGAACCATCCATGGCCGGCCCTGGGCTGCATGCACCTCCCAGGTCTAAGCCGCTCAGGTTCAGGCACTCGGGTACTCCTCAGAGGCGCAGACTCAGTTGGGCCTGCGTTTTGTGCCCTTCCCAGGTCCGAGCAGCTCAGGTGATGAGGTGTTTGGCGAGCACGATTGCTGCGACTTATCTCCTTCCTGCCGCTGGGTTATCTAGGTGTACAACCGGTGCACCTTCTCAGGTGGATGTTGACCGTCCAGACCCCCAAGAAGTTTTAGTTAGCAAAAAAGCCTGCTTACAGTTTTATAGATAATGTCTCTCTGGGGCTGCGATTGCCCCCTTCCGGCTCTGGCTGCCTGTCACCAGAGGGGGATGGTCTGTAGCCGGCTATCTCTGTTCAGTCCTTTGTTCCGTGCGTGGGCCTGGCGGTGTCTTAGGTTAGGGCTGGCTTTTCGCATGGTAGATATCCCAGTCTGATTTGCTAGCCCAAATTATTTTGCTCAGATAGCGCTTGGGGTATTCAGGCCAGTTCCTTACTCTAAGCGATGCAGCCCATGCAGCGCCTCCCTGTCCAGCCCCCACTTGCTAATGGCGGATGCAGGTGTCTGCGCTGCTTCTCCGCTGGGGGAGTTACCATAGGGCTCGCAATCTGCAGGTTTTAATTGTTTATTTATTTTTCCTCCCTGTTATGTTGCCCTCTGTGCTTCCAAGGCTCGGCACAGATTTGGCAGTGAGAAGGTTTCCTGGTGTTTGGAAACTTCTCTCTTTTTAAGACTCCCTTCCCGGGACGGAACACCGTCCCTCCCTCTTTTGTCTCTTTTTTTGTCTTTTATATTTTTTCCTACCTCCTTTCGAAGACTTGGGTTGCTTTTCTGGGTGCCTGATGTCCTCCGCCAGCATTCAGAAGTTGTTTTGTGGAATTTACTTGGCATTTAAATGTTCTTTTGATGAATTTGTGGGGGAGAAAGTGTTCTCCCCATTCTACTCCTCTGCCATCTTAGCTCCTCCCCACTTACTTGCCCTTAAATGGGACATATTTGTGGACCAATTGCAATGCACTTATATTTGGGTGCTATTTTATTAGGGAGTTTGTAATATTAATAAATTACATATTATTTTATTTCTATTCTGTATTTTAATCTCTCTCAAAGAAGAATTTATAGGCTACCTAAGCAAATGGTCATTGATCCCCTGTTTTTTTTTTTAACCTTTTTGTGTTTTTTATACACATCTATATATACCAGTTTAAACACTCTGCTACTCATTTTCACAAAGAGATCTATCCACTGTATACGTATTTATTCCTTCTTATTTTTCCCCTAAAAGCTGTTCAGGAAAGTTATTCTTAACAAGATGTAAAAACATAGATGTTTCATATTGTGACATTTCAAAAAGTACCTAATACCAATGATCCATTGTAACCAAAATCACCATCATATAATAAATGATGAAGTAATTCACCCTAAAGCCATTTTCTGAGGGACTTACTTGACTTAAAGAAGCCTTTGACAAATCTTGACAACAAATTGATTGATAGCCAGGTGAGGTGGATTCTGGCTTCCACTTTCTTGAGGAAGACCTTCACTCTGCTCTTTTCAAAAGGACCAAACTTTACTGGTAGATAATAAATGCATTTTTCACACAAAACATTCATAATAATCATGGCATGTTATCTTTTCCCAAGAGTATCTGTTAAGGTGAAATTCTTCCCTTTAATTTCAAATACAGACATGATATTTTAATACTAAGTAAAATGGACAGTGCTGTCAAAGGAGATGAGGAGAAAAACAATATTCAGCTGTGTCCAACTCTTTGCACCCTATGGACTGTAACCTGCAAAGCTCCTTTATCCATGGGATTCTCCAGGCAAGAATACTCCTCCAGTGGATCTTCCTGACCCAGGGATCGAATGCTTGTCTCATGTCTCCTGCGTTGCAGGTGGATTCTTTACCGCTAGGGTAAAATGGCATGCAACTAGGGTAAAATTGTCACAGCATGCGTGTAATGATAGAGACTGTGAAGTATACTGTTACAATTCATTCTGAGACTTTACCCTAAACAAATCTCTCTTTTAAAATAGGTCATTAACCCCTGTTCAGCATCAAGGCATGTGAAAGCTTCATCATTTGTGCTTTGGATTCCATGACACTTTTTAAACATTGTTGAACATCACTTATGTTTTTAATACAGAGAAGTCTATTGTAATCATGTGTTTGACAAGTAAAAGTCTGTGTTTCTTCTTTAGTATGTTTCCCTTTTCTCTCTCTCTTGGAAACTTTGTATTTTATGAAGTTTAAAAAGAGAACTAGTTGAGAATGACTTATTTCAAGCTATGAAATGGATTCATGTTGATGTACGGCAAAAACAATACAACATTGTAAAGTAATTAACCTCCAATTAAAATAAATAAATTTATATTAAAATACTATGAAATGAGATACTATGAAATGTCAGTTAATTCTAATTAACTGAATTAGATTCAGTTAATTTAGGCATTATTACATACAATCAGTTATACATAAAATACAGTATTTTGATACACATTATTTAGCCAACAGAATTCCCCAGTCTTCCATACTTAGGAACTGGCTAAGGAATATCTCTGTGCTGGCCCAATGTGACTTTCTCTTCTGTTGTCAGGTTCTGCTGATCTTCCTCTGGGTGCTCTATGCTTTCCTCTCTTTTGCCTACTTGCATTGGAAAGTTGTTTCCATTTTCTGATGCTTTGCTACTGTTTGTAGCGAAACATTGTCTTTGTATCAGCAATAGATGAATGTTGAATATATGGCTGGATCCTACCTTTAGTTCAGTTCAGATCAGTCGTTCAGTCGAGTTCAGTGGTTCAGTCGTGTCCGACTCTTTGTGACCTCATGAATCACAGCACGCCAGGCCTCCCTGTCCATCACCAACTCCCGGAGTTTACTCAAAATCATATCCATCGAGTCGGTGATGCCATCCAGCCATCTCATCCTCTGTCGTCCCCTTCTCCTCCTGCCCCAATCCCTCCCAGCATCAGAATCTTTTCCAATGAGTCAACTCTTTGCATGAGGTGGCCAAAGTACTAGAGTTTCAGCTTTAGCATCGTTCCTTCCAAAGAACACCCAGGACTGATCTCCTTCAGGATGGACTGGTTGAATCTCCTTGCAGTCCAAGGGACTTTCAGGAGTCTTCTCCAACACCACAGTTCAAAAGCTTCAATTCTTTGGTGCTCAGCTTTCTTCACAGTCCAACTCTCACATCCATCCATGACCACTGGAAAAACCATAGCCTTGACTAGAGGGACCTTTGTTGGCAAAGTAATGTCTCTGCTTTTCAATATGCTATCTAGGTTGTTCATAACTTTCCTTCCAAGGAATAAGTGTCTTTTAACTTCATGGCTGCAATCAGATCCTACCTTAGCTATGTTCTTAAGAAAGCTTTTTTTTTTCTTTTTTCCATCTGTACTTTGTACATGGTAGTCACTTGCCGTGACTATAAACTTATTTTTTCTATTTGCATGGATCTGAAGTTCTGTTCCATGTCACTCTTGCTAGGATGCCTCTGTGTGTTCTGCCTCTCTAGTTTTCATATTTCACTGTCCCTTCAAATCATGGCACAGACGTGAGATTTTTAACTATTGTTTTCCTGGGGATACTCTTCAGAGCCTGAATGCAAGCTGAAAGCCAGTCTCCTTTGTGGCTGCCATGAGCCCTGTGTGACATAAGGGGAAACACTTGACAAGGCAGTGTAAGCATCAACACTTTTGGCATTTTTTGAAAATTGGGGTATAGTTGCTTTATGATGTTGTATTGGTATCTGCTCTACACCACTGTGAATCAGCTATGTGTACACATCTGTCCCCTCCCTCGTACCTCCATTCACTCCCCGCCATCCTACCCCTTTCCCTTCTAGGTCACCACAGAGCACCAAGCTGAGCTCCCTGTGCAATACAGCAGGTTCCCACTAGCTCTCTCTTATACACATGGTTGTTATACTTGTCAATCCATCTCCCAGTTCATCCCATCTTCCCTTTCCCCGCACCATGTCCACACATCTGTTCTTCCCCTCTGAGTCTCTATTCCTGTCCTGCAAATAGGCTCATCAGTACCATCTTTATAGATTCCACACATATACATTAACAAATGATATTTGTTTTTTCTCTTTCTGACTTAGCTCACTCAGTATGAGAGTCTCTAGGTCCAACCATGTCTCTACATATACACAGTGGAATATTACTCAGTCATTAAAAGGAATGATGTTGGGTCATTTGTTTTAGCATCTTAAACACACTCTGCTCTGGACTACAGTTTCACTAATGTTACCTAATATTAAGATTTTAACAATTAGCTGTGGTATTATTGTCCTCATTTAGTAGTTAAAGAAAGTATGTCTCAGAGAAGCCGTGTCACATTTCCAGCACAGTTACAAAGCTCCCGTGTACAAGATACTAAGACAGAGATGAGTAAGACAGGATCCCACCCCACAGGGAATGGTCTTTAAGTTCAGTTCCTGCTTCTTTCTATTGTATTAGAATGCTGTAAAAGGAAGAGACAAAGTAGTTTATTCTACAGTGTTTCTTTAAAACATTTAACACATATCACACCAGTCCATCCTAAAGGAGACCAGTCCTGGGTGTTCATTGTAAGGACTCATGCTGAGGCTGAAATTCCAATACTTTGGCCACCTTGTGCAAAGAGTTGACTCATTGGAAAAGACCGTGATGCTGGGATGGATGGGGGGCAGGAGGAGAAGGGGACGACAGGATGAGATGGCTGGATGGCATCACCGACTCGATGCACATGAGTCTGGGTGAACTCCAGGAGTTGGTGATGGACAGGGAGACCTGGCGTGTTGCAATTCATGGGGTTGCAAAGAGTCGGACATGACTGAGTAACTGAACTGAACTGAACTGTGTGATAAACAAAATTCTCATGCATCTTTTAATGTCAATTAAAATCCAAAATAAATCAATTAAAAGCCAATCAGGGTAAGAATAAGAAAAATATCACTTTTGTTTCAAAGTATTACTTTGTTTTCAAATTATGTATTTTTGGGAGTCTGCACATTCTTTTTTAATTAACAATTTTTCTGCTTCAGAGTGTTTTCAGATTGTCATCTAACACATATATAAAATCATTTTATGACCAAGATCACTTCTTTTAGTAGAATTGCATTATCTTCAATATTATTGACATTAAATATGCATAATTTAATGTTACTAGAAGCTACTTAACTGATTGACTACTTAATGAGCTCTTTGATCCGAGTTGAAAACAAATCCCTACATTTATTTCCATTGATAATTTCCATGTCTCTTCATCCCATGAACTTCAAAGGTATTTGCTCTTATTTTGACAAGGTATATCCTGAGATAGACAGAGCCTCAGTTGTACTTATTCAAATTATATATAAAATCTGGAGTGACCCAAAAGGCTTGTGACAATTTTATTTGTGTGTGTGTGTGTATTTGTGTGTGTGTGTGTTCTCTTTCTCAGTGTGTACCATTAGGAAGAATGAACTCATTCAATAATTCAATGTAATTTCACTCCATTAAGTACAAAAGCTAATGATGATTCACCACCCATGTTATACTCAACCTATTCGGGTGGCTATAACAAAAATCCTGTGCATACTGAATAATTTATAAGCAGACACATTTTTTTTTTTTTTCTCACACTTCTGGAGCCTGGGAAGTCCAAGATCAAGGCAGCACAGATTTGGTGTCTGGCGAGAACTGCTTCCTAGACCAGTTATCTTTTTCTGTATAACCCCACAGGACTGAAGGAGGAAGGGAGCCCTCTGGGTCACCTTAAGGGCACTAATATCATCCATGAGGGCTTCCCAGGTAGTGCTAGTGGTAAATAATCTGCCTGTCAATGTAGAAGACACAGGTTCGATCCCTGGGCCAGGAAGATCCCCTGGAGAAGGAAATGGCTACCCACTCCAGTATTGTTGCCTGGACAATTCCATGGACAGAGGAGCCTGGTGGGCTACAGTCCATAGGGTTGCAAAAAGTTAGACATGACTGAATTGACTTAGCACACTTGGCACACTTAGAAAATATAGTTGATTTACATTGTTGCATTAATTTCTGCTGTATACAAAGTGATTCATATACATATATATATATATATGAATATATTGCTTTTTCATATTCTTTTCTATTATGGTTTATCACAGAATATTGAATATAGTTCCCTGTGCTACACAGCAGAACATTTTGAAGTTCCGACTACCTGTTTCTTGCTACAAAAACTCCTATATATCCTGGCTCCTCCCTTACCTCTTTGGACCAGTCCCTCAGAGAGATATGAGAGTCTGCCTCCTGTGCTTAAGTCCCCAGGAATCCCACTAAATAAAACATAAATCTCAACTTTCAGACTGCGTATTTATTTTTCAGTTGTCAGCACTAGGTAATGCCCTAAGCAATCAGTACACATGAGTGAATAAGCCAGAGATGTCTACCTTTACAGAGCTTATATTTTAGTGGGGGAGAAAGGAGATAAAAGCATAACAAACAACTAAATATGTGACATATAAGGCAGTGAAGATGCTAAAATAAACAGAGGGTGATGGTATAGCTCAGGATACAAATTTAAATGAATGGTCAGAATCAATGGCTGAGAGGGGTAAACAGTCATTACAGGGACATCCATGGGAAGAGCATTTCAGAAGGGACCCCATGTTGCTGACAAGGCAGGGGTGTTGGGGGGCATTACAAGAGATATGGTCAAGGAGTGAACAAGAAGAGGCTGTGTGGACCACCAAGGGACCTTTGCTGCTACTGCTACTGCTAAGCTGCTTCGATCCTGTCCGACTCTGTGCGACCCCATAGAGGGCAGCCCACCAGGCTCCCCCATTCCTGGGATTCTCCAGGCAAGAACACTTTTGCCATTTTTTGTTCTTTGAGAAATGGGGAGTCATTGTAGGGTTTGAAGTGAAAGAATGCTATGATGTAACATATCTTATGGATCTGTTTTGTCCACTAGAACGGACTGGAGCAGTGGAAGCATTCAAGTTCCGAGACCAGATAAAACGATCTATAATAATCCAGGGAGAGAATGATAGTGTGGACTACAGTTTTGGATTATGAAGGTAGAAACAAATGGATCTCTGGAAAACTTAGATATGGAATATATAAAAGAGAGGAGAGGAAGACAGGTTCAAGGATTTTTACATGACTACTCCCTATGGGAAGAGGGAGCAGCTGTGAACCAAGATGGGAAATGCTGTGGCTGAGTAGTTTCAGGGGGGAAAATCCGGAATTCAGCCTTGGGCATGTTGAGTTGAAAGCCCATTAAATATATAATCAGAGATGATACACTAGTTATTGGAAACATAAGTTTGGATTTTGGGAGAAGATTGGAGCTAGAGATAAAAGTTAGGAATCTGTCATTCAGTTGGCACTTAAAGGCAACAGACTGAATTAGATCACTAAGGGAGTGCAGATGAAGATTAGAAGACCAAGAACAAAATCTAATGATCAAAAAATCTCAGAGAGTAGGATAACCCAGAAAGGGAATATAGAATGAAAAACTCAGGAACACGGGGCATTTTTGCAACTGGAAGGAAGTGTGTTAGTCAAAGGATGTTGACAGATCAACTAAATTGCAGACTGAGCATTATTTTAGGATTTAGCAAAATGAGGTCACTGATACCCTTGTCGAGAGCAGATGAAAAGGCAGTGACAGTGAAGAGGACAGAAGGAGAGGTAATGGAGGCAGAGGATTAAGACAACTTGTTGCACAGAGTTGATGCAAAAGGTAGCAAAGAATGAGGCGGGGAAATTAATGATCATCCTATTAGTTTATCATGATAGCAAAGGAAGGGCTATTTTAGAAATACTTTAGAAGTACAAAGTATTTGCACAAAATGCACAAACTACAAACATAGTATTTCACGAATTTAAATAGTGAATGACCTTTCGTTCTCAGTAGCCACTGGCTAACAGGAAGCTGTGAAAGGAGGGAACGTTTGAAGTCATCTAATTTTTTTGAATTAAAAACACACTTTTTCAAAGCTAGAAAAAGGTTCAGAAACAGCCCTTTTTTTCTTTTTACTCTATTATCTCTGCCTTTGAAATAACAACAAAGAATGGATTTACAGCATGACAATAGTTTTATACATGTCTAGGGGCAAAAATCCAGGAACAGCAGGGGGCAATATAATTCTCTCTTATTTGGAGATTAAATGTCAGGAACAGAAACCAGTACCTCATTATTTCAACAGATTTTTATTGCTAATCCTTCATGGAGAAATAGTGAAAACATCCCCAAGAATTAAAAAAAAATTCCCTTATGGAGACCTAAAATTTTATATATGTATAATATACACAACTTAAAAAAGAAGTTATTTTAAACTATCCTCCAAAATATTTAAATTCATGCATGCTATATGTTTATATCTATATAAATTTATATCTGTAAATTACTTTTACCTATTTTGGTAGCCCTTTTCTACATCTCATTTTTTCTCTTTTAGCTATTAAAATATTTATATGATATTTCTAGAAATCATATAATTTTATCTATGTGATTAATTACCCATATATTGTAACATATACTGTAACACAATTTAAAGGCCAGAGTTTATAGCCATTAATGATTGAGCAACTTCATGCCAGGAACCATTTTAATTTATATCAATTATCTATTAATTTCATTCATTCTTCATAAAAACTTCCTGGGTGGAAACTCATTATTTTTATTTTAGAAATGAGAAACCAAATTTAGAGGGATAAGTAACTCAGTTGGGGTTATACAGCATCACTCATTCTTTCAATAAATAGGTTTAGAGATACACTTGTCATTTTAAAGACCAACAAAACTTTATTACAATGTTTATATGATATTAAATTATATCATTGCCTGGGCTCATATTCCCTAAGGAGTAGTTACATTTTAATCACAAATATTTACACATAAAATACTCATTGTATAATTGATCTATGCAATGGCTATCTTACACATTCATATCAGTTAGTTCTTCCCATATAAAAATATTTCAAAATTCTTGCTAGAAATGTTTACTATTCTCCTCTTCCAATCTGGGCCATTTGGGATATAGTATCTATGGAACATTTGAAGCCTCTGTGGTGCTAAGGCTCATGGCAAATGTCCCCAGAAAGGAGGCAAGGCTGGTTCAATTTCCTCCAACTTTGCTTTGCAACCTATTATTGCCTATGTATCACTGTGTGGTTACATTTATACTAAATAACTTCAAACGTGCATGCCTGTGTGGTGCTTCTGCAGAATATACTGTACTGTGAGCTGCAAGCAAACATTAGGAGTTACTGCTTCTATTACATGTTTTTTTTTTTTTTTTTTTTTTAATGGAGTTGCACAGAATGTATGATGGTTCTGCACTGTGAATCATTTTTTCTCAGTTGTTCTCCAAAGTAGAAGGTGAATCTTCTTGTCAACCTAGGCTTAAATGACTCTCCTATTACAACATTCATGCATCTGTTTTTTGCTGTTGTTGTTGTTTTCCCCCAGAAAAAGCACTTCACTCATCACAAAGCGCCTGGACAGTGAAAACCCAATAAAGACAGAAAAGTACACAGTCCCAGCCTATTGCCTAGTAAAACAGAGAACCTACTTGTAACAGGTCACTGCAGAGAACTAGAGGCGTGTGGCACTAGTGGAGTCTGCGTGCTAATGCAGGAAAAGCAAGAGACGTGGGTTTGATTCCTGAGTCAGGAGGATACTCTAGAGGAGGGCATGGCAACCCACTCCGGGATCCTTGCCTGGAGAATCCCATGGACTGAGGAGCCTGGAGGGCTACAGTCCATGGGGTCGCAAAGAGTCAGACATGACTGAAGCAACTTAGCATAGAGATGTGTAAATTAATATATAAAGGAAAAATATCTAGAGTTTAGGCCTTAATTAAGGACATATTACAATTCACATCTCTATTTTTCACACAAAATTATAAATTTCTTAAGAGCAAAGCCATTGTCTTATTGTTAGCAATGGCTGGAATCAAATAGAAGCAGAATAAAAGTTTTCTTAAAGATATTTTTGAATTTTTATGCCATGAGGACATAAAATCCAGAGGTAACAAAAACATGCACAACAAGTAAGCAAATAAACCTTGACTCCAGAAACAGATATCTCAGTTTGCGGTCTCAGTCTAGACAACCATTTGCCATTTAGCCGTAATGCTAAGACATCACCTTTGAGAAAGAGCTAGAAACACAAAACCTCCTTCATGCCCTTTGTATTAGGCAGTATAATGATGTCTATTAGAATACATCTACTTCTCACACCTGAATGAATTTTAGCTATACTCTGAATTCTTTTTTGTGGGCTTCATAACACCTCAAGAGTCACTTCAAATTTTTTATACACAGTGACTTAAATGTATGAAACTTTTTCATTATTATATTAAATGTTGCAAAGACATTATCAAATACACATTGTTGGGATTTTCCTGGTCGATAAGTGGCTAAGACTCTGTGCTCCCAATGCAGGGGACCCAGGTTTAATCCCTGATCAGCCAACTAGATCCCCCAAGCCACAACTAAGAGTTTGCACGCCACAACTAAAGATGCCATATGCCACAGTGAAGATCGAAGATTCCATATAAGACAACCGAGGCGTGGCACAGTCAAATGAAAACACATACTGTCTTAGCCAGAGGGGTGGAACACGGAGTTTAAGAAGGAAGGGGCATGTACATACCTAGAGCTGATTCATGTTGAGATATGGCAGAAACCAACACAATACTGTAAAATAATTCTCCTTCCACTAAAAATAAATATGTTTTAAAAAGAAAAAATACATATTGTCCTTAAGAACTTTTGGCTCTTGAGTCTCCAATAAATCATAAGTAAGTAACTTAACCATATTTAATTGAACAATTCCTATGTGCCATGCACTTCAGCTCATCGATTCCCACACATGATCACATTTCATTCTCAAGACAAAATTATGACCTAAATGCTATTGTCATCAAGTTAGGCAGCCAGAAAGAGTTGGGCCCAGGAATGGGGCCCGAGCTTGTCTGACCTCAAAGTCTGGTCCTCAGTCATTGGATATCAGATAAAATATTAGGGTGACGTTTTGGAAGAAATGTTCACTGTACATGGAATTCATGTCCTTGAATAACCACAAGTTATAAGATACACACACAGATGCAAAAGTACACATTTACATGTATATACACACCACCCTCAACATCCCTCCAACATTAGGAACAAAATCCTCAAGGCAGAAAAGGACAGTTGATTCCGCAGTAAAACCCATGATATGAGAACACCCACGATATGGGAACAAACTGAATAACAACAAAAATTTCCCACTGATGATTCATCTTGTAAAAATTTGCCACTTGTCTATTTTGATTATCTTTTCAATAATTAGACAGGATCCTATCATAGACAGGTCACCCTAAATTAAAAATGAGCTTGATTCTAGACAGTGATGATGGGAATTCGAAATCTTTGTGTGATACAATTCTAATGTTGACATAGTTTTCCTCTTTTTTCAGTTCAGTTCAGTTCCTCAGTTGTGTCTGACTCTGTGACCCCATGGACTGCAGCACGCCGGGCTTCCCTGTCCATTGCCAGCTCCTGGAGCTCCTTTGTCACATGGATGTATTTCTTTAGTCCATATATCAAGGTTTAATGGAGATATAATATTCATGGATTATTGTATTGGATGTTATGCCAGTCAGCTATTGCCACAATCACAGAAACCACTCCAAAGTGCTGAGAATACAACAGCAAGAATTTATCCTCTTGGTTACAGTCCGCAAGTTGACTGCAGTTTGAATGATCCAGGCTGGACTAGGCCTTCTTTGCCTCGGGCTGTGAGTTGCCTGGGCTGGGCCCCCGGGTGTAGGATGGATTCTGATCTGCTCCATCTGTGGAGCATTTTCTACTCCAGGGCATAATCCTGGCCCAGGGACTGAACCTGCATTTCTTGTGTCTCCTGCATTGGTAGGCAAATTCTTTGCCACTAGCACCACCTGGGAAGCTCCAATATATGAAATGCAACATTTATTTCAATTCAAGACGGTGGAAACTTTGTGGTAGGGTCATAGCTATTGTTGTCTGTTTGCCTCTGGCCACTAAACTGATAAAGATGACTGTAAACTATACAACTATTGGATGAGGGAGATCAACAATGCTCATTCAACTTCAAACTGCTGGCTACATCTGAAATTGCAGAGCTACTTATAAAGTAGCAACAACAGCAACAAACATAAGGCAGCCCCAAAAAACTCGAATAACTTCTTACTCCTGCCTCAGTCTTCCCTACAGCATCAGTGAGAAACTTTCTCTTCATGGGTCAAATGCATAGACATGGTTTTTATCACTGCCGTAGCATTATATAGAACAAGAAAAGGAATGGCTAACAACCAATAGAAAAAAAAACTGTAAGTTTCCATTTGGTGTTTTCTTCCCAAGGATGGCGAACTGCATACAGAAATCTAGGGACAACCGTCAAGTACCAGACAAACTCTTGAAGATTGAAAAATTATGGTTCAAAGTGTGTATGGGGAGGGATGAATTGGGAGATTGGGAATGATGTATATATACTACTGATACTAGGTATAAAATAGATAACTAATGAGAATGACTAGCTCAGGGAACTCTACTCAGTGTTCTGTGGTGACCTAAATGGGAAGGAAATCCAAAAAGAGGGAATATATGTATGCATAATACAGCAGAAACTTACACAACATTGTAAAGCAAGTATATGCCAATAAAAATTAAGAAGCGTGCACACACACACACACATACACACACACAGAACATAGTTGAACTGTATAAACTGAACTCAAACGTCTCTGACAGCACATCTCTGATAGATACGATGTTACTGTAATATGTGGAATGGTCCTATTGCTGTATTTCATGCAGCACAGTCATGACATCATCCTCAGTGATGATCATTCTCTAAGGAAGTCACATTGGCAGCATAGATGAAGAGAGGAATGTGTTAGCCCTTAAGTAAAATGGGTAAGAAACACACACATAATTTATGGGGGATCCTTGCAGGCTCAAAGAATCTGCCTGCAATGTACAAGACCCGGGTTTGACCCCTGGGTTGGGAAGATCCCCTGAAGAAGGGAATGGAAACCCACTCGAGTATTCTTGCCTGGAGAATTCCATGAACAGAGGAACCTGGTGGGCAGCAGAGCATGGGGTCACAGAGAGTCAGACATGACTGAGCAGCTAACACTATGCATTCATTATTCATTATTCTAGTCTAGTACAAAACAATCCATACGGCTATCTTTGGTTTACTCCCAAGCTTGCTTCCTACCCCGTGTCTTTTCCCATGAGCTTGTAAATGGTTCATGTCTGGATTCAATTTTCAGTTTGAAGGCTACCAATGACAGTTAATAGAAAAATATGACTATTTTCAAAAATAAGAAACTGGGCTTTGAAAATATTTTCAGCTAATTTTATGACTAAAATATCTATAAATTATTTTCTTTAAATGAATTTTTGGGAGAACACAGCTTTTTAGGAAATCATAGCCTCCAATGTGAGCCTAAAGTTTACACATATTATTAAAATGAAACTGAGCTTAATAAAACTTGTCTAAGGGGGCTTTAAAAATGTGAAGCTTTTTTATGCCTGGGTATGGGATATAATTATTTCTAATTTGATTTATCAAGATATTTTTATATCTCTGCTCAATTGGAAACTATTCTTTAGCTCCTTGTGTACAAAAAAAGTGATGCTACAATTGATTGCCATTTTATTACTTGCAGTTGTTCAGTCGTTAAGTCCTGTCTGATTCTTTGCAACCCCATGGACTGCAGCACGCCAGTCTCCTCTGTTCTCCACTATCTCCCAGAGTTCGCTCAAATTAATGTTCACCGAGTTGGTGATGCCATCTAACCATCTCATCCTCTGCCACTCCCTTCTTTTATTGACTTCAGTCTTCCCCATCATCGGGGTCTTTTCCAATGAGTCAGCTCTTTGCATCATGTGGCCAAAGTATTGGAGCTTTAGGTTCAGCTTCAGTCCTTTCAGTGAATATTCAGGGTTGATTTTCTTTAGGATTGAATGGCTTGCTCTCCTTGGTGTCCAGGGGACTCTCAAAAATCTTCTCCAGCACCACAACTTGAAAGCATCAATTTTTCAATGCTCATTCTTCTTTATGGTCCAACCTCATAAATAAAGCTTATATTTTAATTAATTCTGTCTTTTTATATGGATCTTTAAAGCTGATTTACCTCATTGTTTGGAGCAAAGCAAACATCCATTCAATACTGACTAATCTAGAATCCTGGCTAGTAATTGTGAAAAAACATATTTTGGGGATCGTTTAGCCCAGAATATCAATTTACAGATGAGGAAACTGAGACGAAAAACAGTAATCAACCTACCTAAGGAGCAGATACATGTTAGAAAAATCCAACACACAAACCCAGATTTTCAGACTTTAAATTTACCATTTTTTAACCTTAGTAAAACAATTAACTGTCAGTTTCTGCTTCACAGAAATTTTGCAAAATGTAATTTCTATTATATAATGGAAATATACTGTCATTATTCAATACATAACCTTGAAACTTGAATTATATGTAAACATTAAAGTTAAATGCAAAGAACTGACTCATTGGAAAAGACCCTGATGCTGCGAAAGATTGAAGGCAGGAGGAGAAGGGGATGACAGAGGATGAGATGGTTGGATGGCATCACCGACTCAATGCACATGAGTTTGAGTAAACTCCAGGAGATGGTGAAGGACAGGGAGGCCTGGTGTGCTACAGACCACGGGGTCATAAAGAGTCAGACATATCTTAGCTGCTGTACAACTTTAAATGACAAAATTAAATGACATCATTTAAACATTTATTCAGGTAGAACTAAAGCACCATGGTTTAGAAGATTCCCAGAAATCTCTTTCGACTGACATCCTGATTCTACTGCTTGAATTAAGAAAGGTATACAAATGGACTTTCTTATCTCATTGGAGTAACATGATCTAAATGGTCAAAGCAATTCTAGATCTTAGAAACAGTAGTGCAGGATAAAAATGGGGGGAGATAATACAGAGAAGATGTAAGAGCCAGTCATATTTTGAAAGTCTAGGCAGTTCTTGAAGTTCTGTATGAGCAGTATGTCTATAATCCAAAAAGGCCGTCTGAATGACAGAGATTAGTCATATGGACAGAGACCACAGACCTCCAAAGAAGAAGCATCATCTATCTTAACAAGGATAGTAGATTGGAATCAATAAAATTTCTTTATATTTGGGAAAAAAAGCTTTATATAAAGGGACCTGGCAACAAACTGAAATCTTATGTCTAATGTTGCGTATATTTTTTCTTAGGAAATGAGGGCCTCGGAAATCTTTCATTGAATAGTCAAGTGGGTCTTTGAAACAGACAAACAGAACTGCTATGTTAGAAAAGTATTATTTGATTAAGAAAGGAGATTATTTCACAGAAAGGTAACAGAAGAAGAATCACATATGATCAGAAATGACCAAGATTTTAGGTAATATTTCCTAGTTTTCTCACTGTGTTCTATACTTCACATAGAAAGCCAATTATGATAAAAGTTAGATTTACACAATGTTTTCCTATTGATTGATTACCTGGGGCTATTTTTACTCATGAAATTACAATCAGTGGCTGTAAACAATTCTAGGCTTATAAACCATGGACTGAGACCTTTCTAAGGAAATACACAACAGAAGCTTATGAATTTTATGAAACAATTATCCAGTTACCACGGAAGCCTTTAGCCTCAGTGAAATAAGACAATAAGAAAGAGAAATTAAATGTGAAAGGAGACTCCTTTCTAAATTAAATGTTTCATGTCTCCGGAGGCATCAGCTGCTCTCAGACCACATTTACATGACTATAATGATCTCTGCTTTTTAAGGTTTACTTCTTTAATCAAAATTTTCATTAGAGGGAAGATGTTCATTCACAGTTAAATCTCATTATGTGATTTTTTACATATTTAAGTCCAGCATTAACTAAAATTCTCTTCATTCAGATGAGGGCTTTCCAGTGACTCAGTGGTAAAGAATCCATCTGCAATAAAGAAGACACCTGTTCGATCCTTGGGTCTGGAAGAGCCCCTGCAGGGGGAAATGGCAACCCCCTCCAGTATTCTTGCCTGGGAAATCCCATGGACAGCAGAGCTGATGGACTACAATCCATGGGGTTGCAAAAGAGTCAGACACAACACACTAACTAAACAATAGCAGCAATCACTTAGACCAGTAAAAATTATTTAAAAAAAAAAAAAAAAAAACTGAACTGTGGTTGGCACATATATATGTCCTAGATTTTGGTTATTATTATTAAAAAAATTGAATACTTTCACTTAATTTACACAAATATGTATTCTTAGGGGCTTCCCAAATAGCTCAGTTGGTAAAGAATCTGCCTGCAATGCAGGAGACCCCAGTTTGATTCCTCAGTTGGGAAGATTCACTGGAGAAGGGATAAGCTACCCCATCCAGTATTCTTGGGTTTCCCTTGTGGCTTGGCTGGTAAAGAATCCACCTGCAATGCAGGAGACCTGGGTTTGATCCCTGGGTCGGGAAGATCCTATGGAGAAGGGAAAGGCTACCCCCTCCAGTATTTTGGCCTGGAGAATTCCATGGACTGTATGGTCCATGGGGTTGCAAAGAGTCAGACATGACTGAGCGAATGTCACATTCTTAGTTCATGAGGAGTGTAAAACTGAATACAATAAGGATCACTGTGTTGGTGTAGCTCTAAAATACCCTCTTAACTGAAAAAATACTTTACTACACTATTTTTTTTCTTTTTTTATTATTGTTTAGTCAACTCTTTGTGACCCCATGGGCTGTAGCCTTCCAGGCTCCTCTGTCCATGGTATTTTCCAGGATTTTATATATATATAGGTGAGAAAGAGATACATATATCTAGATGTCAACCATAATTTTTTGAATAGTTAGACCCCATGTGAATCTATTTTGAGGACTGCTACTACTTTTGGACAATTCTGAAATGCAACTGTCTTTTCCTCACCTCAGACTGAAGCTAGAGGTGTTAGAAGAATCCCCATTAATTAAGCCATTTCTCCTCTTTTCCCTGATGTTTTGTTATCCTAGACTCAAAACATCTGAAAATCTTCTAAAGCAAAAATTGTTCCATCTTTTACAGAATTTTTTTCCTGTATTTTTGCAGAGTCTCATACAGATGATGATGCAGAGGAATGTGGCAAAGACAAAAATGCTTATAAAATAATACATGAGGGTCCCTTTCTTTAGAGCAGTACTTTGGCTTAGGTTTGGGCCCCATAGTCAGTTTGGGGCAATGAGCGGGAACATTTAATCCAGGAGTCATGTGGTGGCAAGAGATGATGACACCACCATCAGAGTGCTCTCTGAGGATTACATGGAATAGAACACGCCACTGGGCTGTGCTGGGCAGGCCCCATCAGAGGAAGTAAAATTTCTGTTGTGATACGCTACTGAGACTTTGGTTCTAAAATTAGAGCTTTTATTAGGCTCTAATTTTTTTAGAACCTAATAAAATTCCTCAAAAGCATTGCATGGCTTTAGCAATTGGACCACGGGCTGTGAATAAATTGCTTTTGAATTCTAGAAAACTGGTGAGCCATGTGATCCCATGGCAACATATTTGGTCCAAATGTTGTCTGTAATAACTCTGAAGGTGGAATCTTCAATTCTGGGGGAGGAGGATGAAAAGAGAACTTCAGTAGTGTGTGTATATATATATATATATATATATATATATATATATATATATAAGGTGTAACTGAACGTGTTTGGCAAGGTATTACAAGAAAGAATTGGATAGTCATCAAGCCTCAATGAAAGGAAACTGAGAGATCAGAAATTTGGGAACTTTCAAAATTAGAAAAGATAAGTTGTAAAAAACAGAAAAAACATCTATTTCTGCTTTATTGCCTATGCCAAAGCCTTTGACTGTGTGGATCCCAATAAACTGTGGAAAATTCTGAAAGAGATGGGAATATCACACCATCTGACCTGCCTTTTGAGAAATCTGTATGCAGGTCAGGAAACAACAGTTAGAACTGGACATGGAACAACAGAATGGTTCCAAATAGGAAGAGGAGTATGTCAAGGCTATATATTGCCACCCTGCTTATTTAACTTACATGCAGAGTACATCATGAGAAACACTGGGCTAGAGGAAGCACAAGCTGGAGTCAAGATCACCGGGAGAAATATCAATAATCTCAGATATGCAGATGACACTACCTTTATGGCAGAGAATGAAGAGGAACTAAAGAGCCTCTTGGTGAAAGTGAAAAGGGAGAGTGAAAAAGTTAGCTTAAAGCTCAACATTCAGAAAACTGAGATCATGGCATCCGGTCCCATTACTTCATGGCAAATAGATGGGGAAACAGTGACAGACTTTACTTTCTTGGGCTCCAAAATCACTGCAGATGGTGATTGCAGCCATGAAATTAAAAGATGCTTACTCCTTGCAAGAAAAGTTATGGACAACCTAGACAGCATATTAAAAAGCAGAGACGTTACTTTGCCAACAAAGGTCCATGTAGTCAAGGCTATGGTTTTTCCAGTAGTCATGTATGGATGTGAGAGTTGGACTATAAAGAAGGCTGAGTTCCGAAGAATTGATGCTTTTGAGCTATGGTGTTGGAGAAGACTCTTGAGAGTCCCTTGGACTGAAAGGAGATCCAACCAGTCAATCATAAAGGAAATCAGTCCTGAATATTCATTGGAAGGACTGATGTTGAAGCTGAAACTCCAATACTTTGATCACATGATGTAAAGAACTGACTCATTAGAAAAGACCCTGATGCTGGGAAAGATTGAAAGCAGGAGGAGAAGAGGATGACAGAGGATAAGATGGTTGGATAGCATCACTGACTCAATGGACATGAGTTTGAGTAAACTCCAGGAGTTGGTGATGGACAGGGAGGCCTGGTGTGCTGCAGTCCATGGGGTTGCAAAGAATCAGACATGACTGAGCAACTGAACTGACTGAAGTTTTAAAAGACTTCAATCAGCAAAGGTCCAATAATACCTTTACATTGATTAAAACATCTCAAGCTAAAGGCCAGTTTTAATGCTATGGGACACAATTAAAAAAACATTCTCTATTGATTAAAAAGCACCTCAGGGTGAAATCAGATTATGGCTAATGTATTCCTACCTAATAGCATAAGTGAGAAAGTTAGATATGGAGTAAAAGAGAAATCTGACCACTTTTAGGCAACTTTTAGATCCGGGTGTAGTTATTGGCAATTGGATGTGTCTGAATTAAAATGAATCCAAAGCCTACTGAGTATGTGATCAGTTTGTTTTCAAATAAGCCAAAAAAGCATGTCAAGAAAGATTCAGATTACCCCTAACCTCCCATGTGCCAAGTCAGTGCTGAGAACACAACCAACCTCCTCTGAGATCAAGGAGCATCTAAAATATGATGACCCATGTGAAGGCAGAGGCCAGGAAGAATAATGGGCATCAAACTTCATCCTAGAGAGTGAAGTCGATGATCAGAAATCCAAATTTCTTGTCACTACAAGGTAGGGGATTTTCACTATATCTAGTCAGAATTCCAGTGTTTTCACAGACCAGGGACTAACATATTTCTCATTATTCCCCACTCTTTCTTTTATTGCAGCATAGATGGTTCTTAATATTGTAGTTTCGGATGTACAGTAAAGATATTACTTTTATATATGCATGCATATTAAACATATAAATATTGCACTTACACACACATAAATATTTATATAATATATATTTGTATAATGTATATATTTTTCATATTTTTTTCTTTATAGTTTATTCTAAGATATTGAATATAGTTTCCAGTACTACAGGGTCTAATTTATCCTCACCTCCACTTTTTACCTTTGGTTACCATAAGGTTTTTTTCTATGTCTGTGAGTCTATGTTTATTTATAAATAAGTTCATTTGTATCACATATTAGATTCAACCTGTAAGTGATATAACATGGTATTTGTCCTTCTCTCTCTGACTTACTTCACTTAAGGATGATAATCTCTAAGTCTATCCATATTGTGGCAATGGCATTAATTGATTCTTTCTATGGTTTAGTCGGAGAAGGCGATGGCACCCCACTCCAGTACTTTTGCTTGGAAAATCCCAGGGACGGGGGAGCCTGGTGGGCTGCCGTCTCTGGGTCGCACAGAGTCGGACATGACTGAAGCGACTTAGCAGCAGCAGCAGCAGCAGCAGCATGGTTTAATAATATACCATCATGTGTATGTACCACATCTTTATCCACTCATCTGTTGATGAACATTTTTTTTTTCTCAAAATGAATTTCATAGAAGTTAAAATTAGAGAATTATAGGCAAAAAAAAAAAAAACACATAAAGGTGAACTTCAGTGAACAAATATCTATAGACATATGAGCCTCTTGACCATGGAAAAGCATTCATTTGACCCTGACATTTGAGATTTTTAATTGAACAGCTGCTCTAACACATACAGAAAATCTACACACTACCAATATTTTCACATATATTTACTTTTGAACAGCATAACATTAATGCCCACTTAATTTGTATGTTGGAGAAGGCAATGACACCCCACTCCAGTACTCTTGCCTGGAAAACCCCATGGACGGAGGAGCCTGGTAGGCTGCAGTCCATGGGGTCGCTAAGAGTTAGACACGACTGAACAACTTCACTTTCACTTTTCACTTTCATGCATTGGAGAAGGAAATGGCAACCCACTCCAGTGTTCTTGCCTGGAGAATCCCAGGGACGGGGGAGCCTAGTGGGCTGCCATCTATGGGGTCGCACAGAGTCGGACACAACTGAAGCGACTTAGCAGCAGCAGCATCAATCTGTATGTATCCCACATAAATGCGCACACACACACACACACACACACACACACACACACCCGGTGTGGCATGTGTGGGCAGGCAATGGCAACCAACTCCAGTATTCCTTCCGAGAGAATTTCGTGGACAGAGGAGCCTGGTGGGTTTCAGCAGTTCATGGGACTGCAAAGAGTTGGACACGACTGAGTGACTAATATACACCCATATATATATGCAATGTGTGTATTATATACAATGTGTTTATTATGTTATCAAAACTTCCCTGCCATGCAATTGCTTGTAGTTCATGTTTATCCTTTTCATGATCATAAACCTTGGAAAGGATATTGTCCATTTCCATTAATCCTTCTTTTTCTCTCTTAGAGTACTAAGAATTGGAAAAGATAGAGTGACTTCTTCACTGAAAAACAAACACACTCACACAAACACACACTATTCAGTACTGGAAATGAGATAGGGTAACTGAATGAATCTTAACTAGGAAGGAGAATAATGACCAAGACATGGAAGTAACCCAAATGTCTAAACAAAAGGAGATATTAAAGTCACTACAAGGTGATTGTAAGCTGGGCTAGGTGTGTGCCTATTTCTACGGGACCTTCTTTGGGGAGATACTACATGCTTTCCCTGTGTGAGAGAACAGGAGTAAGTGGGAGTGAAATATATAATAGAGTAGCCTAGGGCAGAGATACAAGTTCTCACCAAGTATTCAGTAGGATTTCCTACAGTTTCCAGTTTAACATGAGGGTAGGTTTGGGCTTCCCAGCTGGTGCTAGTGGTAAAGAATCTGCCTGCCAATGCAGGAGATATAAGAGACGTGGGCTCAATCCCTGGGTCACGAAGATCCTTTGGAGAAGGAAATGGCAACCCACTCCAGTATTCTTTCCTGGAAAATCCCATGGATAGAGGAGCCTGGTGGGCTATAGTCCATGGGGTGGCAAAGAGTCAGACATGACTGAAGCAACTTAGCACACAGGGCAGAAACAAAAGTGCTCACCAGATATTCTATGGGTTTTCCTTCAGTTTTCAGTTTAACATGAGAGTAGGTTTGGCCAATGGGTTATGGGTGGAGACAAAACCTATCAATTTAAGACCCTGATAAGTATAATGTAAGAGAAAACATCCTCTCTATTCATCTCTTCTGAATTCTTACTTCATAGAGATACTCTGTGGTGTCTTGGAATACAAATTTAGTGATGGGAGTAGGTATTCTTTCTATTCCATGCTCCCTTTCTGCAGTTATACATCAGCCCCTCTTTTTGTGCTGGCAAAGAAGATGGATCTCAGGGTACGTTTGAGGAAGTCACATATGAAAACTTTCATGGAGTTAAGCAAATAAGGCAATGTTTTCCTCCTTTTTGGTTATGGGATTCAATTTTCTGTATTTTCCAATTTTCATAAAGCTACCCCATTTTCCAATAGTTTAGCATCTTTCCTACCGCTGACAATAAACCTACAAATCAATCTTGCAGATGAAACCCAATAGAAACCTAAACCAAATTACACTTCCTTCTATATCAAAAGAAAATCTACATTGAATATTTAACATCCCTCTGGCAACGTCTTTCATTATATGAAATATATTATGTTTTGGGCTTCCCTGGTGGTCTAGTGGTTAAGAATCCACCTTGCAATGCCGGGGACACAAGTTTGATCCCTGGTCCAGGAAGATCCCACATGCCACAGAGCAACTAAGCCTGTACACCACTACCGAGCTTGTGCTCTGGAGCCTGCAAGCCTCAGCGACTGCAGTCTGTGCACCTAGAGCCCATGTTCCACAATAAGAGAAGCCAGGGCAATGAGAAGTCTGTGCACTGCAGCTAGAGGGTAGTCCCCAGTCTCTGCAACTAGAGAAAGCCCTTGCAGCACTGAAGACCTAGCACAATCAAAAGAATAAAAGTATTTTTTTTAAAGAAACTTTTTAGGTTTAGAGGTATAATTGTTTTATACTTATTTCAAATATGCATTTATACACACCTATAAATTAGAAATCTATGCAATATAGAACATACTGGAGTGTGTTGTCATTTCCTACTCCAGGGGATCTTCCTGACTCAGGGATCGAACCTGGGTCTCCTGCATTGCAGGCAGATTCTTCATCATCTGAGCCATCAGGGAAGCCCAGAAAATACACTGACACATTTTAGATTATGGCAATTCTGAGTGCAAAGTAGGAAAGACAGCATCACTCCTATTCTTATCAATGAGAAAGTTAAAGTCAAGAGCCAGGAAAGACAAAGGCATTAAGTATTCCATGTATTAGGATCACTAGTTTGGGGACTTTGATCTCAGTGGATTAAAAAATCTGCCTGCAATGCGGGAGGCCTGGTTTCGATCCCTGGGTTGGGAAGATCCCCTGGAGGACGGCATGGCCATCCCCTCCAGTATTCTTGTCTGGAGAATCCCATGGAGAGAGGAGCCTGGAGGGCTACAATCCATGAGGTCACAAGGAGTCAGACATGACTGAGTGACTAAGCAAACCGCAGAATTCTATCACTCTGGTTTACTTTAACAAAATTTTACTTAGCAGAAATTTAGATGCATTTTGAGAAAAAATGGGAATGAGAAATAATAAATACTTAAAAATAACCTGAAAATGAACTAATATGTTTGAAATATACAGGGCTTTTCTGTGATTCACTGTCTAAATAAACAGGTTCATTAGGTTCCTTCACAGCTCAGGAAATTATAGAGATGAAGCCTCCATCTTTTGCGCAGGAGGTGAAAAAAAGTCCTACTTTTTATATTGTTAGACACTTGGGGAAACATTAGAAAATAAAGATAAATGGATAGGGGGTCTTAAAAAAATGCCCGTGAAATTTTTCTGATATGTCAGGCAAACCAAATGCAATTGAATGTGTGTAATTTATCGAGCACTTTGGAAATACAGAGCAGTTTTCCTTTTGGAGTAATCTATATAATCTCTATAAGGCATAGGAATGTAATTCCAGCTTTACAGATAGAAAGAGAAACTAATGCAAAGAAGATAAATTACTCCCTTTAATGTCAGGGAGAGTTACTGGCGTGCACATTTTCGGTCAGAGTAAAAGCCCTAATTCCTACCCCTAATCTCAATTCATGCAGCCGCATAGAAATACACTTGGCTTTAAAACAGCCCCTTTTGCATCTCTTTTCATTTTTTTTCTGAAAATCTACAGGGGAATATCTGTTATCACGGCATATACTTATGAACAATTGCTTTCAAGTATTACACATTCCTAGACACAATTTTTATGTTAAGTTAGAATTGCCTCCAGGGAAATGTTATCATTTGGTTGCCAGGGTGTAAATGCAATTCAAAAGCAAGATTATGTGATCCAAGGTGCTGCTCCATATGTTCTGGAGAGTCTATACATAGTAGCCCAGCCTGTATTTTTTTCCACCCCTTTTTTCAGCAGAACAGCCTGTTCTTTGGGGCAGCATCAACCTTGACCCAGGCGATGAACTCTGTGGAAGGCAGTCGGGATTTCCCATGCTGTGCTCTGCCAGCCTGTGTGTGTATTTGAGGTGCTCAGTTGCTTCTGACTCTTTGTGACCCCATGGACTGTAGCCCACCAGGATCCTCTGTCTATGGGATTCTCCAAGCAAGAGTACTGGAGTGGTAGCCATTCCCTTCTCTAGGGTATTTTCCTGATCTGGGGTGATCTTCCTGACCCATGTCTCCTGCACTACAGGCAGATTCTTTACCTTGAGCCACCAGGGAAGCCCTGTAAAGTTATAGAATAGTTGATTTAGAGAGTTCACAAGCAAAAGAGAATTTTCTGCCAAATAGTGAAGAACTAGATTGGTGTAATATGGACTTGTATTATTATTATTCATTTTATATTGTGTCCCATATATGACTTCATTTGGGAAAAGGAAAATTTAGGTACTGTTTTCAAACTATGCTGTAGAAAACTACCACAAAGCTCCCTAACCAACAATATATGAATGTCTAGAATTGTATAATCATAGTCTTAGATTTTACTATATCATGATTTCATAATATTGTTATTCTTACAGTAATTTAAGATATAGCACATTCTGAATCATTTTAGTGATGTCTTTACAACAGACTATACTATAGAGCCTGTGTTTGCATTATATTCCTTTATATAATTAAGGGGCATCTAGTAATGCTTTAGAATGATATCATTTAACATTGATGTGTTAGCAAACGTGTCTGGTTACCTTCATCAACGCATCTTAATGACAAAATGGCTCATTTCACAGCTTTGCTCACATATAATTTAACTTCTTATAATGAAAAAGCTCTTTTTGGAAACTGTTTCTTCAATTAAAAGATAATTTCATGAAAATAGCTACACAGCCTATGGAATGTGGCCCTGAGGAAATGATAAAAATCTGTTTGTGACATGTTTCAGATTACTCAGATGCTGTCTTAGTATATAGATGGATAGATGGGCAGGCAGGCAGACAGATCCTTCCCTTCCACTGAACTGATGCAAGTAAATGAAACTCTAGCAAGGTAAACAAAGCGAAGGTCAGTAACTATAGAGAACACCACATTATCCTACATCCTTGTTTCTGAACAGGCTTTTTCCTCTGCTTGTTTTCACCTCTGTGCACAGCACAAAAGTCAGCCCACTCTTTCTCACTTGTTCTGCAGTCAAAATACTTATTGGGAAAATCAGTGGCCTCCTATGACCCTAGATCTCAGTTGGGATTGCTAGATCTACACACAGGTGGGATTTTGTGGGTGAGACTGAGGCTTCCCAGGCCTGAAACTCCCATAGGTATATGATTTCCAGAAAACAGATTCAATTCTGTCTACCTCCTGTAAGTACATGACTTCTGGAAAACAGATTCAGTGCTGTCTACCCATATGAGAAGAGAGGGGAAGAGAAGGCTATTTTCTAGGTCACATGTTACAAAACAAAACAAAAAAAAAACCTCCTTTCTTCCTTTGCTCCAGCACATATAATTGTCTTCTATTGTTATTATTTAGTCGTTAAGTTGCGTCGGACTCTTTGCAACCCTAATAATTGTACTCTGTCCATGGGATTCTCCAGGCAAGAATACTAGTGTGGGTTGCCATTTGCTCCTCCAGGGGGTCTTCTCAACCCGGGTATCGAACTCACAACTCCTGCATCTCCTGCACTGGCAGGTGGGTTTTACCACTGAGCCACCTGGGAAGCCCATCTGCCCTGATCTTTTAATCTAAAATATATTTCAAGTTCTCCATTCTCTGGTTGCTTGTTCTTCTTTTTTGTTAGTATCAAGATGCCAAATGCTGTATTTTCCTTATTGAACTTGTTTACTTTCTATTCCTCCTTCAAATAGAAGCTGCAGGAGGGTGGGTTTGGGATTACTTTTTCACAACTGTATATCCAGAAAGCAGCTGGCACACAGGAGGCCTTCTATAAGTACATGCTGAGTGAACAGATGACACTGTTTCTCCAAGCTTCTCAGTTTGGGTCCCCTAGAACCTGGTATGTCCCAGGTAGAATGAAGGTGAGATGAGTTTTTGACCTTCCTCTCCCCAGGGAAGTCAGAGTCTTTACCAAGGAGATCAAACCAGTCAATCCTAAAGGAAATCAGTCCTGAATATTAATTGGAAGGAATGATGTTGAACCTCCAGTACTTTGGTCACCTGATGTGAAGAGTCGATTCATTGGAAAACACCTTGATGCTGGGAAAGATTGAAGGCAGGAGGAGAAAGGGGTGGCAGAGGATGAGATAGTGGGATGGCATTACTGGCTCAAAGGACATGAATCTAAGCAAACTCTGGGAAATGCGGAAGGACAAGGAAGCCTGGTGTGCTGCAGTTCATGGGGTCGCAAAGAGTTGGATGCGACTTAATGACTGAACAACAACTCTGTATTTCAATGTGGTGAACATTTTTCTTTCAATATGTGCTATAATGTGAAAAACATTAGAAAGGATTGATAAACTCCACCAACATCTAATTTTTAACTTCTGTTTTTATTCAGAACATATAAAAGAATTTCACTGAAAACCTTTTTTAGGTGGGGGAATATATCACAATTATTATTACCCAAAGGAAAATAAATGACTCATTTGGAGTTTATTCTGAAAGCCCCAACCAGATTCCAAATGAATACTAATGTGGTAATTGTATTACCAGCTTCCTCTGGTATTCATAAACTACTCCAAGTCTGCATTAGTGGTTTATGACATCAGCAAAAGCAGCTAATTTAATCATGCTTTTTTTTCCCTCCAGTAAAGAGGCATGTATCATGCTCCATAATAAGAGCATTTCCCATCGGGCCTGCATAAATCTTCACTGATCTCTTACGACGTTAAAATTCCTACGATCCTAATGTAATGACTTCATCCGCAGATACTCATCACGTTTGCTAACTAAACATATTCATAGACACTTATGAAAGATAAGTCGCTAAAATTCAGAAAATAATTAAAATAGGCTTTCCTTTAATTTCAGTCTGGCAGAATTCATTTAATCAGGAGTTACTTTGTATCTGTTCACAATCTGTGACCTTTCAACCCCCAGGGTCTCTTCTGATGTAGTTCTTTGCTCTTTTCATTCATTTTTGTTCTTGTTAAGTGGCTAAGTCATTTCAAACTCTTTGCAACACCACAAACTGCAGTACCACCAGGCTTCTCTGTCCTTCACGATCTCCTGGAATTTTCTCAAACTCATGTCCATTGAGTTGGTAATGCCACTCAACCATCTCATCCTCTGCTGCCCGCTTCTCTTCCTGCCCTCAATCCTTCCCAGAATCGGGGTCTTTTCCATCAGGTGGCCAAAGTATTGGAGCTTCAGCACCAGTCCTTCCAATGAATATTTAGGGTTGATTTCCTTTAGGATCGACTGGTTTGATCTCCTTGCTGTCCAAGGAACTCTCCAGAGTCTTCTCCAGTACCACAGTTCAAAAGCATCAATTCTTCACCATTCAGGGATGGCTGCTGTGATATTATATTACAATAAAGATATTTTATTTCCTATAGACTTTGTCAGTTTGAGGGTGGGAAGGAAAATCACTGTGTCACATCATTAAGGCATCCAAAAAATAAAGTGAGACATAAAAGGGCCAATAAAAAAATACAGTTAACTGATGATGCTTTAATTTCCATACATTCAAAAATGAACTTAACAAAGCAACAGTGCATTGGTACATGTTTTTTTTGCTGCTGCTGTTGTTGGTAGTGGTGTCGTTTTTGAGATCGCCAAAGTTAAATTTCTAATAACTTCTGTTTGGAAAACTATTTCATCTGGGCTTCCCAGGTGGCTCAGTCATAAAAAATCCACCTGCAAATCCAGGAGACACGGGTTCAGTTCCTGATTCAGGAAGATCTCACATGCTGCGGAGCAACTAAGCCCGTGTGCCACAACTACTGAGCCTGTGCTACAGAGCCTGGGAGCCAAAACAACCAAAGCCTGTGTGCCCTAGAGCCCATGCTCTGCAACAAGAGAGCCCCCTTCAACGAGAAGCCTGCACGCTGCAACCAGAGAAAAGCCCACACGGCAGTGAAGAGCCAGTACAGACAACAAGTGAAGAAATACAATTAAAGAAAAAACATGTTTTAAAAAAATCGGAGACAATAGGAGTTGATTCATTTAGACTTGAAACAACTTAGGTAATTAGTGAGTCATTTGCTGTGTAACACTGATATCACAATCGAAATCTCTAGGCCATAAAATGCTATTGTGTAGCCTTCTTTACCTAGAGAGTTGTAATATTTTGAGACTTTGTTTTAGAGCAACAGCCAAGATAATATGCCTGCTCTATTTCCTAAATTTATTTCTATTCAGGTGTTGCATTAAGGAGATTGATTATTAAACAAATGTAAATGTATTTAACCCTATAGAACTTTACTCTTAAAAATGGTTAAGATGGTAACTTTTATACTTTACCACAGTTGAAAAAATAAAATTATTTTTTATAGTAAAAAATATAAGCATTATATTATATATTAGTTCTCTCCATGTGTGCATGCTAAGTTGCTTCGGTCATGTCTGACTCTGTGTGACTCCATAGACTGTAGCTGGCCAGGCTCCTCTATTTACGGGATTGCCCAGGCAAGAATAGTGGAGTGCCTTGCCATTCTCTTCTCCAGGGGATCTTCCCAACTCAGGGATCCTGCACTGAAGGTGGATTCTTTACTACTGAGCCACCAGGGAAGCCCATCAAACAATTTCAGTTCAGTTTAGTCACTCAGTCGTATCTGACTCTTTAGGACCCCATGAATCACAGCACACCAGGCATCCCTGTCCATCACCAACTCCCAGAGTTCACTCAGACTCACGTCCATCGAGTCAGTGATGCCATCCAGGCATCTCATCCTCTGTCATCCCACCATCTCATCCTCTGTCATCCTCTTCTCCTCCTGCCCCCAATCCCTCCCAGCAACAGAGTCTTTTCCAATGAGTCAACACTTCTCATGAGGTGGTCAAAGTACTAGAGTTTCAGCTTTAGCATCATTCCTTCCAAAGAAATCCCAGGGCTGATCTCCTTCAGAATGGACTGGTTGGATCTCCTTGCAGTCCAAGGGACTCCCAAGAGTCTTCTCCAACACCACAGTTCAAAAGCATCAATTCTTCAGCACTCAGCCTTCTTCACAGTCCAAATCTCACATCCATACATGACCACAGGAAAAACCATAGCCTTGACTAGACAGACTTTTGTTGGCAAACTAATGTCTCTGCTTTTGAATATGCTATCTAGGTTGGTCATAACTTTTCTTTCAAGGAGTAAGCGTCTTTTAATTTCATGGCTGCAGTCACCATCTGCAGTGATTTTGGAGCCCCAAAAATAAAGTCTGACACTGTTTCCACTGTTTCCCCATCTATTTCCCATGAAGTGATGGGATAGGATGCCATGATCTTCGTTTTCTGAATGTTGAGCTTTAAGCCAACTTTTTCACTCTCCGCTTTCACTTTCAACAAGAGGCTTTTTAGTTCCTCTTCACTTTATGCCAGCAAATTTGGAAAACTCAGCAGTGGCCACAGGACTGGAAAAGGTCAGTTTTCATTCCAATCCCAAAGAAAGGCAATGCCAAAGAATGCTCAAACTACCGCACAATTGCACTCATCTCACATGCTAGTAAAGTAATGCTCAAAATTCTCCAAGCCAGGCTTCAGCAATACGTGAACCATGAACTTCCAGATGTTCAAGCTGGTTTTAGAAAAGGCAGAGGAACCAGAGATCAAATGGCCAACATCCGCTGGATCATCAAAAAAGCAAGAGAGTTCCAGAAAAACATCTATTTCTGTTTTATTGACTATGCCAAAGCCTTTGACTGTGTGGATCACAATAAACTGTGGAAATTCTTCAAGAGATGGGAATACCAGACCACCTGACCTGCCTCTTGAGAAATCTGTATGCATGTCAGGAAGCAACAGTTCAAACTGGACATGGAACAACAGACTGGTTCCAAATAGGAAAAGGAGTATGTCAAGGCTGTATATTGTCTCTCTGCTTATTTAACTTATATGCAGAGTACAATATGAGAAACACTGGACTGGAAGAAACACAAGCTGGAATCAAGATTGCTGGGAGAAATATCAAACAATTTACCTGTATTCAAAAAAGTTAATATCATCTTTAAAAATTTACAAATTCCAACACATTCAGAAAATGTGTATTGGAATATGGAACACACCCTCAAATAAAATATTTCTCCTTTGTATTTTACAGTAAATTTGCCGACTGCAGCCTACCAGGCTCCTCCGTCCATGGGATTTTCTGGGCAAGAGTACTGGAGTGAGGTGCCATTGCCTTCTCTGAAAGTATTGTCCATAGTAGGATATAATCAGAGAACTTCTCAATTTTGATATTCGAAGAGTCAGTGTTACCTAAATTCAGAATTGCATGCTTGTAACTGTAGGTACATTGATACTGGATACCAACTCATATGCATTAATAATACTAAGCAAAACAGAATAAAAAATAAATAACCTATAAAATGCTATTGTTGTTTAGTGTAAATTGCATACAAGTGTGTCCAGAAAAAGCAATTAGACATTTGACAATCAAGTCTAAAATTTATTACTATTTATTCTAAGTTCTTTGAGGCATATATTGATAACAATGACAGTAAATCTGTTACTAAACTTTGTGTAACTGTTGACACTTGTAGCTAGTAGAAGCCTGCATAGTAACCACATGTTAATCAGTGTATCTCACTAGTATCTAAACTGCCAGGCTACAACAAACATTGGCTTAGTCTTCAGTTGAAAGGCTTTCTGGGAAAAATTATTGAGATCTGATCATCACATGTATTAAAAGTATTTATGACCACTGTTAGTTTCATGTATTATTTTTCAACTAGACATATCAGGATTTAGAAGCTCCTTCTTGTAAGACACTATTTTAGAACTGAAAATATGCAATGTCTTTTATTCATACTAGCCAAAAGGTAACTGGTGTCTAATGTTCGCTGTTATAAATGCAATGGCTGGTCCCTAAAGATTGTCACTGGCAAAGATAAACTTCTGGATTAGGGAAATGTTTGATGTGGACCTTTAAATAAAAAATAACCTAACAGTGTTGAGACAACAAAGTGGTAGCTGTGAACAAGAGGACCACCTGAACAAAGGTTTCCATCATGCCATTCTATCCACAGTTTCCACTAAAGTAGTATAGAGAAATAGATCCTCATCTATGGTACTAATACCATCCATTTAATTCAACACAAGATTAGTCAGTCAGTTCAGTCGCTCAGTCGTATCCCACTCTTTGCAATCCCATGAATCGTGGCATGCCAGGCCTCCCTGTCCATCACCAACTCCCAGAGTCCACCCAGACCCATGTCCATTGAGTCGGTGATGCCATCCAGCCATCTCATCCTCTGTCGTCCCCTTCTCCTTCTGCCCCCAATCCCTCCCAGCATCAGGGTCTTTTCCAATGAGTCAACTCTTCCCATCAGGTGGCCAAAGTATTAGAGTTTCAGCTTTAGCATCAATCCTTCCAATGAACACCCAGGACTGATCTCCTTTAGGATGGATTGGTTGGATCTCCTTGCAGTCCAAGGGACTCTCAAGAATCTTCTCCAACACTGTAGCTCAAAAGCATCAATTTTTCAGCACTCAGCTTTCTTTATAGTCTAACTCTCACATCCATACATGACTACTGGAGAAACCATAGCCTCGACTAGACAGACCTTTGTTGGCAAAGCTATGTCTCTGCTTTTTAATATGCTATCTAGGGTGATTATAACTTTCCTTCCAAGTAGTAAGCGTCTTTTAATGTCATGGCTGCAATCACCATCTGCAGTGATTTTGGAGCCTTAAAAAATAAAGTCAGCCACTGTTTCCACTGTTTCCCCATCTATTTGCCATGACGTGATGGGACCAGATTCTATGATCTTAGTTTTCTGAATGTTGAGCTTTAAGCTAACTTTTTCTCTCTCCTTTTCACCTTCATCAAGAGGCTCTTTAGTTCTTCTCACTTTCTGCCATAAGGGTGGTATCATCTGCATATCTGAGGTTATTGATATTTCTCCCAGAAATCTTGATTCCAGCTTGTGCTTCTTCCAGCCCAGCGTTTCTCATGGTATACTCTGCATATAAGTTAAATAAGCAGGGTGACAATATACAGCCTTGATGTACTTCTTTTCCTATTTGGACCCAGTCTGTTGTGCCATGTCCAGTTCTAATTGTTGCTTCCTGACCTGCATATAGGTTTCTCAAGAGGCAGGTCAGGTGGTCTGGTATTCCCATCTCTTGAAGAATTTTCCACAGTTTGTTGTGACCCACACAGTCAAAGGCTTCGGCATAGTCAATAAAGCAGAAATAGATATTTTTCTGGAACTCTCTTGCTTTTTTGATGATCCAGCGGATGTTGGCAATTTGATCTCTGGTTCCTCTGCCTTTTCTAAAACCAGCTTGAACATCTGGAAGTTCACAGTTCACGTAGTGCTGAAGCCTGGCTTGGAGAATTTTAAGAATTACTTTACTAGCATGTGAGATGAGTGCAATTGTGCAGTAGTTTGAGCATTCTTTGGCATTGCCTTTCTTTGGGATTGGAATGAAAACTGACCTTTTCCAGTCCTGTGGCCACGGCCAAATTTTCCAAATTTGTTGGCATATTGAGTGCAGCACTTTCACAGTGTCATCTTTCAGGATTTGGAATAGCTCAACTGGAATTCCATCACCTCCACAAGCCTTGTTTGTAGTGATGCTTCCTAAGACCCACTTGACTTCACATTCCAGGATGTCTGGCTCTTGAATAGCTGGGTCGTGAAGATCTTTTTTGTACAGTTCTTCTGTGTATTCTTGCCACCTCTTCTTAATATCATCTGCTTTTGTTAGGTCCATACCATTTCTGTCCTTTATTGAGCCCATCTTTGCATGACATATTTTCTTGGTATCTCTAATTTTCTTGAAGAGATCTCTAGTCTTTCCCATTCTGTTGTTTTCCTCTATTTCTTGGCATTGATCACTGATGAAGGCTTTCTTATCCCCCTTTGCTATTCGTTGGAACTCTACATTCAAATGGGTATATCTTTACTTTTCTCCTTTGCTTTTCCCTTCCCTTCTTTTCACAGCTATTTGTAAGGCCTCCTCAGACAGCCATTTTGCTTTGTTGCATTTCTTTTTCTTGGGGATGGTCTTGATTCCTGCCTCCTGTACAATGTCACAAGATTAGTGCTTGCCTCAAATATTTTAGGGGCTTCCCTGGTGTCTCAGTGGTAAAGATTCCACCTGCCAAGGCAGGAGGCATCATTCCATTTCTGGGTCGGGAAGATCTTCTGGAGAAGGAAATCCAACCCACTCCAGTATTCTTGCCTGGGAAATTCCATGGACAGAGGAGCCTGGAGGGCTACAGTCCATGGAGTCACAAAGAGTCAGAAGACTGACTTAGCAACTAAACAACAATAAATATTTATGGTGTCATGGTAGACCATATAGATGCAATCTGTTAAAGTTAGAAGGAAATCAGAGGCTAAATAATATGTGTATGGAAAATAATATGGGTGTATGCACATATGTGCATATATGAGTGGAGATACTTTTGTCTTGAATATATAATGTATATATTTTATGCAATTAATATATATCAATCACACACATAAAATATATAGTAAAATGTATCTATTTGCATACACACATACATATATTTTTAATTTATTTGGCTAATATACTTGTTTTGACTGTACTGTAATATAATATATGCTCAGTCATGTCTGGCTCTTTGCAACACCATGGACTGTAGCCCACCAGGCTCCTTTGTCTATGAGATTCTCCAGGCAAGAATACTGGTGTGGGCTGCCATTTCCTCCTCCAGAGGATCTTCCTGACCCAGGGTTTGAACCTGAGTCTCCTGCACTGACAGGCAAATGCTTTTTCACTGAGCCACCAGGGAAGCCCCTTTTGACTGGGACACCTTCAAATCTTAAACACAGTCCTTTTTCATTTCTCATGTCTGTACTATGTTATATGCTGTATCTCTATCTGTGTGGGAATAAATCCCATGGACAAAGCAGCCTGGAGGGCTACAATCCATGGGGTCACAAAGAGTCAGACACGACTGATAACTGAGCACACATGCATCAGTGTAGAGAGGACAAGTGTAACATCATTCTTATTTTTTTTTCAAATATTAAAAATGTTTTGTTGACATAGATCATTTTTAAAGTCTTTATTGAATTTGTTGCAATATTGCTTCTGTTTTATGTTTTTGTTTTTTGGTCACGAGGCATATGGGATCTTGTCTTCCTGATCAGGGATCAAACCTGCATCCCCTGCACTGGAAGGCAAAGTCTTAACCACTGGATCACTAGGACAGTTGCCCATTCCTAATTTAGACAGACAGTTCATATAGGAGACAAATGGTAGCATTCAAGTGGATTCTAAATAACAGTTTTTGTCCTAATGGAATACATTTTCACTATTCACACATAATAATATATATTCAAGGTTCAGTAAAAATAAGGGATGCCAAAAAACATTTTCAAGGTGGCATTTTACCTAAATTTCCAAATGCTGCAACAAGCAAGAAGAAAAACTGGCTACGATTTATATATTAGCAGCAAGGAAGAGAATTTCCTAAATTGGTTTCCTATATGTTTTCCACAATTTCAATAAGCCTTTAAAAACATCTAGCAAAATAATACACTGAAAAATCACTGTACATAGAATAAAGACTTGAGTTTACATAGTAATCTTGAAAAAAATCACATTTTAGTCTACCTGCTGCTTATAAATTATAGGGTAGCAGAGTTATCTTGTAGAGTTTGGCTAAACAGGCCTGTTTCTCTTTATTGAAGCTAATTCTACATATAACAAAATGTAGTATGTGTTTTAATGATGGAATGGTTACTTTAGACTCTTAATAAAGTCAAATATAATTATTCAATACATAATGTCAATGAACTTTGTGTCTAAATCACATAGAGTAAATATTCATTTTATGTTTTGATGTGTAGATATAATTCCAAAATAAATTCATAAAACGTAATATGACCTATCTTTTTCCCCAATACAAGGCTCCATATCTTACAAAGAGCTATTCAAATAGATGCTAAAAATTCAAACCTGTGAAGTGTTGTTATTTATAAGATGACAGAAATGCCAATGCAAGAAATGCTACATTTGCACAGAGTCGACATGAATATGTCTGTGGCACTGTACCACAGAATGTCCCATGTACCTGAAGAATTTTTCCATCTCCATGAATTTTTTATCACTTAGTTGAACTTAATTCACTGTCATGACTTTCAAATAAATGTTGCTATCCATGTGGACCGAAGCACTAATCACTGGTCTACTGTTAAACACTTGGTTTACCTACTCATACCCTAAATTGAATTATTTCATCTTATAAAGTTCATATTCAATAATATGATAAATAGTCATGCCCATGAAAATTAAAAGGTTGATTAGAAGCACGAGGACAGGTACATCAGTACCATCCTTCTAGATTCCATGCTGCTAAGTCACTTCAGTTGTGTCTGACTCTGCGACCCCATAGACGGCAGCCCACCAGGCTCCCCCGTCCCTGGGATTCTCCAGGCAAGAACACTGGAGTGGGTTGCCATTTCCTTCTCCAATGCATGAAAGTGAAAAGTGAAAGTGAAGTCGCTCAGTCGTGTGCGACTCTTCGCAACCCCATGGACTGCAGCCTACCCGGCTTCTCCGTCCATGGGATTTTCCAGGCAAGAGTACTGGAGTGGGGTGCCATTGCCTTCTCCATTAGATTCCATATATGTGTGTTAATATGTGATATTTGTTTTTCTCTTTCTGACTTACTTCACTCTATGTAACAGACTCTAGGTTCATCCAATTCACTAGGACTAACTCAAATGCATTCTTTTTAATGGCTGAGTAGTATTCCAGACATAGAGAACAGATTTATTGACAAGGGTAGGGAGAAGAGGGAGAGGGTGAAATGAATATAGTAGCATGGAAGGATATTCACTGACATATAAAAACAGATAGTGATAGGAATTAGCTCTATGACTCAAGGAACTCAAACTGGGGCTATAATACTCTAGAGGGGTGGGAATGAGCATGAGGTGGGAGGAAGATTCAAGAGGGAGGGGACATATGTATACCTATGGTTAATTCATGTTGATGTATTACAGAAATCAAGCCAATACTGTAAAGCAATCACCAATCAATTAAAAATAAATATTAAAAAAAGAAGCACAAGGACAGAGTAATAACAAAGTGTGACTGTAAGTAGAACAGGGCCTGTGCTATGCTGTGCTGTACTTAGTTGTGTCCGACTCTTTAAGACCCCATGGACTGTAGTCCGCCAGGCTCCCTGTCCATGGGGATTCTCCAGGCAAGAATACTGGGGTGGGTATTCATGCCATCCTCCAGGGGGTCTTACCAACCCAGGAATAGAACTGGGGTCTCCTTCATTGCAGGTGGATTCTTCACCAGCTGAGCTACCAGGGAAGCCCAGAAGAGAGCCTCAGTTCAGTTCAGTTGAGTTGCTCAGTCATGTTCAATTCTTTGCGACCCCATGGACTGCAGCACGCCAGGCCTCCCTGTCAGTCACCAACACTCGGAGTTTATTCAAACTCATATCCACTGAGTTAGTGATGCCATCCAACCATCTCATCCTCTGTCATTCACTTCTCCTCCCACCTTCAATCTTTCCCAGCATAAGGGTCTTTTCAAATGAGTCAACTATTCCTATCAGGTTTCAGAGTCAACATCAGTTCTCCCAATGAATATTCAGGACTGATTTCCTTTAGGATGCACTGGTTGGATCTCCTTGCAGTCCAAGGTATTCTCAAGAGTCTTCTCCAACACCACAGTTCAAAAGCATCAATTCTTCAGCGCTCAGCTTTCTTTATAGTCCAACTCTCACATCCATACAGACTACTGGAAAAACCATAGCCTTGACTAGATGGACCTTTGTTGGCAAAGCTATGTCTTTGCTTTTTAATATGCTGTCTAGGTTAGTCATAACTTTCCTTCCAAGGAGTAAGCATCTTTTAATTTCATGGCTGCAATCATCATCTGCAGTGATTTTGGAGCCCTAAAAAATAAAGTCAGCCACTGTTTCCACTGTTTCCTCATCTATTTCCCATGAAGTGATGGGATCGGATGCCATGATCCTAGTTTTCTGAATGTTGAGCTTTAAGCTAACTTTTTCACTTTCTGCTTTCACTTTCATCAAGAGGCTCTTTAGTTCTTCTTCACTTTCTGCCATAAGGGTTGTGTCATCTGCATATCTGAGGTTACTGATATTTTTCCCAGCAATCTTGATTACAGCTTGTCCTTCCTCCAGCCCAGCATTTCTCATGATTTACTCTGCATATAAGTGAAACAAGCAGGATGACAATATACAGCCTTGACATACTCCTTTTCCTATTTGGAACCAGTTTGTTGTTCCATGTCCAGTTCTGACTGCTGATTCTTGACCCACAGACAGGTTTCTCAAGAGGCAGGTAAGGTGGTATGGTATTCCCATCTTTTCAGAATTTTCCAGTTTATTGTGGTCCACACAGTCAAAGGCTTTGGCATAGTCAATAAAGCAGAAATATATGTTTTTCTGGAACTCTCTTGCTTTTTTGATGATCCAGCAGATGTTGGCATTTTGACCTCCAGTTCATCTGCCTTTTTAAAACCAGCTTGCACATCTGGAAGTTCATGGTTCATATATTGTTGAAGCCTGGCTTGGAGAATTTTGAGCATTACTTTACTAGCAGCTGTGCAATAGTTTGAGTATCCTTTGGAATTGTCTTTCTTAGGGCCTGGAATGAAAATTGACCTTTTCCAGTCCTGTGGCCACTGCTGAGTTTTCCAAATTTGCTGGCATATTGAGTGCAGCACTATCACAGTATCATCTTTTAGGATTTGAAATAGCTCAACTGGAATTCCATCACCTCCACTAGCTTTGTTCGTAGTGATGGTTTCTAAGGCCCACTTGACTTCACATTCCAGGATGTCTGGCTCTAGGTGAGTGATCAAACCACTGTGATTATCTGGGTCATGAGGATTTTTTTGTACAGTTCTTCTGTATATTCTTGTCTCCTCTTCTTAATATCCTCTGCTTCTGTTAGGTTCATACTATTTCTGTCCTTTATTGAATGGAATACTGAATGGCAAACCACTTCATTATTCTTGCCTTGATAACCCCAAGAACAGTATGAAAGGCAAAAAGATAAGACACTGAAAGATGAACTCCCCAGGTCAGTAGGTGCCAAATACGCTACTGGAGATTAGTGGCGAAATAACTCAAGAAAAAATGAAAAGAAGGAGTCAAAGCAAAAACAACACCCAGTTGTGGATGTGACTGTTGACAGAAGCAAGGTCCAATGCTGTAAAGAGCAATATTGCATAGAAATCTGGAATGTTAGGTCCATGAATCAAGGCAAACTGGAAGTGGTCAAACAGGAGATGGCAAGAGTGAATGTCGACATTTTATGAATCAGCAAACTAAAACGGACTGGAATGGGTAAATTAAACTCAGATGACAATTATATCTACTACTGTAGGCAAGAATCCCTTGGAAGAAATGGAGTAGCCATCATAGTCAATAAAAGAGTCTGAAATGCAGTACTTGGATGCAATCTCAAAAATGACAGAATGATCTCTGTTCGTTTCCATGGCAAACCATTCAATATCATGGTGATCCAGATTATGCCCCCACCAGTAATGCTAAAGAAGCTGAAGTTGATGGTTCTATGAAGACTTACAAGATCTTCTAGAACTAACACCCAAAAAAGACATCCTGTTCATTATAGGGGACTGGAGTGCAAAAGTAGGAAGTCAAGAAACATCTGGATTAACAGGAAAATTTGGCCTTGGAGTACAGAATGAAGCAGGGCAAAGGCTAATAGAGTTTTACCAAGAGAATGCAATGGTCATAGCAAACACCCTCTTCCAACAACCCAAGGGAAGACTCTACATATGGACATCACCAGATGGTCAACACCGAAATCAGATTGATTATATTCTTTGCAGCCATAGAGAAACTCTATACAGTCAGCAAAAGCAACACCGGGAACTGACTGTGGCTCAGATAATGAACTCCTCATTGCCAAATTCAGACTTAAATTGAAGAAAGTAGGGAAAACCACTAGACCATTCAGGTGTGACCTAAATCAAATCCCTTATGATTATACAGTAGAAGTGAGAAATAGATTTAAGGGCCTAGATCTGATAGATAGAGTGCCTGATGAACTATGGATGGAGGTTCATGACATTGTACAGGAGACAGGGATCAAGACCATCCCCCCAAAAAAGAAATGCAAAAAAGCAAAATGGCTGTCTGAGGAGGCCTTACAAATAGCTGTGAAAAGAAGAGAAGCAAAAAGCAAAGGAGAAAAGGAAAGATAAACCCATCTGAATGCAGAGTTCCAAAGAATAGCAAGGAGAGATAAGAAAGACTTCCTCAGTGATCAGTGCAAAGAAATAGAGGAAAACAATAGAATGGGAAAGTCTCTTCAAGAAAATTAGAGATACCAAGGGAATATTTCATGCAAAGAATAGAGCCTACAACTGTATAATTAAATCATGTGCATTTCAGAAGACCCTGAAGGAGGTCAAGCCAGTCAATCTTAAAGGAAGTGAACCCTGAATATTCACTGGAAGGACTGATGCTGAAACTGAATGTGAAGAGAGAACTCATTGGAAAAGACCCTGATGCTGGGAAAGATTGAGGCCAGGAGGAGGAGAGGGCAGCAACAGAGAATGAGAGGGTTTGATGGCATCAGCACTCAATGCACATGAGAGTGAGCAAGCTCTGGGAGACAGTGAAAGGGAAGACAGGGGTGCTGCAATCCAAGGGGTCACAGTCAGACATGACTTAGTGACTGAACAACAACAGAAGACCCTGAGAAGTCTTGAAAACTCCACACACTTTGCTGTAATGGCCATGTAATGCTAAAAATTTAAACACATAAATCTTAAGTAGAATTGACCTATTTAAAGAGGCTTTCCAGAAAGACAGTGATAAATATCAGAGTATCCCATAATTACCATTGGGAGGGGATAGAGGACAAAATAAATTGGGGAGTTTACCTAAACTAATAGACATGTGCGTACAGACTAGGTCACTTCATTCATGTCCAACTCTTGGCAACCCCATGGACTGTAGCCTACCAGTCTCCCTTTTTCATAGGATCTCCCAGGCAAAAATACTGGAGTGGGTTGCCATGCCCTCCACCAGGGGATCTTCCAGACCCAGAGGTCAGGGATCAAACCCAAGTCTCTGTGGGTCCTCCATTGAGGATGGATTTTTTTTATAGCTGAGCCACCAGGGAAGCCTGCCATAGACACAAAAGGTACTAATATTTGGATCTCATAAACTCTGGGAAAAGAAGGAATTTTTACAGTTCAAATGATCTAATTTTTTTTTAAATATTATTTTTTATATGCAATTTGAAAAGTATTGATCTTTAAGGTGGCCACAAAGTAAGGTGTAAAATTGGATAAGGGCCATACTATTGGGCAATCTGACATTAGTTTTAACTAAGAGTAGTGAACCAGCCATCAGAACATGAATATCCTCTGTTTTGCTCTGCTATTAAAGAGTGACAAGTATTTGAATATCTCATTTTTCCTACTTGTACCTCAGTTTCTTCACCTATAAAACTTTCTGAGGTTTCTAAGCTATACATTTCAAATCAAATGATAAAGTTTCTATGCTTTGGACTTAAGGAATCAGGAATAAGTATCTGATATTTTACTCCATTTTTAATGTTTTCTCTTGAAGACAATGTGTTTTGTTATGCTAATGAAATAAAGCAGTTAGTTCCCAGGTGGGAAATTGTGTATGACTTATTTGTATATGTAACGATCACTTGTGAATATGTTTTACTTAAAATTTCCAGTTAGTATGCATACACATTTTTGAAAACAGTTTATCTTCTAAAATCTATTTTTGACTTGATCATTTTAGTTCTTTAAAAATATGTATTCTTTTTAAGGTACTGATATCCCTGAGCCTACAATTAAACTTCTCATTTACTTCTGATTGCCTTTATTAGGAAAGAGAATAGAGGTGTTTGGAGATCAGAGACTAGATCTAGATTTGTTGTGTGTGTATTAGTTGCTCAATTATGTTCTACTCTTTGAAACTCCATGGACATAACTTACCAGGCTCCTCTGTCTATGGAATTCTCCAGGCAAAAATACTAGTGTTGGTTGCCATGCCATCCTTCAGGGGATCTTCCTGACCCAAGGATCAAACCAGCATCTCTGGCAACTCCTGCACTGGTAGGCAGATTCTTTCCCAACTGTACCACCTTGGAAGCCCCAGATTTATTGAAGACACAGCAACTTAAAATCCAGGAACACCAATTTAGAAAGTGAAATATGTGATATTTGAAAGTGCTTAGAGAATTAACGAGTGTAACTTGTTAGCTGTAGACACAGTACTACCAATATCTCTGGGAGGGGCCTTTCTCCATCAGACTAAAAATTTATGAAGCAAAGTACTTAACTTTTAGCAATTCTAGAAAAGTCTGCACCTTTAAGCTCTATTTTAGGACAAGCACAGAGAAGTAAAACTCTGTGATAATCAGTGAAATCAATAAAATGAAATGATGAGGGGATGAAGGTGTTCTGGGCTACAGAAAAGACATGATGGTCATCACATGACCAACTCATACTCAACTGGGCAAGTTAACTTAATAAAATCCAGCTGCATGGGATAGGGGCCACTTCAAAACACAAGGGATGGGTATTGCTATCTGAAATAGAAGGAAAAACCCTGTCCAGACACAAGGATTCAAGGCAACACCAAGCTCTCTGTAGTTACTGAACTTTGCTTTGTTAACCTTGCAAGAGTTTAATTTACTTGCATCACTTCAACATAAGGGAAGGATATAAACGCTTCTCAGGTGTCTCAAGTGGTAAAGAATCCACCTGCCAATGCAGGAGATACAGGTTCAGTCTCTGGGCCGGGAAGATCCTCTGGAGGAGGAAATGGCAACCCACTCCAGTTTTCTTGCCTGGGAAATCCCCATGGACAGAGGAGCCTGGTGAGCTACAGTCCATGGAGTCGCCAGTCAGGCATGACTGCGTGACTGAGAACATGCGTGAGCATGCTTAGTTGGTCAGTTGTGTCTGACTCTGTGACCCTGGGCTGTATCCTGCCAGGCTCCTCTGTCCATGGCGGTTCTCCAGGTAAGAATACTGGAAAGGGTTGCCATGCCCACCTCCAGATAAATATATATGTGTATATATATGTGTGTGTGTGTGTGTGTGTGTGTGTGTGTGTAAGTATATATACATATATTTTCCCCCCTTTCTCATTTTATATATTTCTAAAGTCAGAGATTTCATTTGGATGCTGAATGTCAGAATTCAGTTGTCCTGTAAGGCTTAGCATCTAACGGCCCCTTGTCAAATGAGGTTTCCAGGGCACACCTGGTATAATGAAGCCTAACAAGGCTTTCCAAACCATTTTGCTTTGCTCTAAAAATGTCTTTGAATTCTTTTTAAAAATTTGCCCAAATCGAAATCAAACACCATTTTCTTAGTAATTACACATCGAAGGATGTAATCACTGCAGCCTTCTGAAACAGCGACCAGAAGCCTGGTTTTGGGCACTTTTCCACAGTTGCTTTTGTTAATGTGCTAATGAGCCATTGTGACAATGGCGCCAACCCAGCATTTGCACTTACAATAAATTTACTGCAAGAACACTGCTGTTTGTAATTAGCTCTTCATTACACAATCAGGCTGATTTAGAGAAATTCTCATATGATTTGCTCAGCAAATGAAGCAATATAATTACACCTCACTTCAAATCAACAAATTATACCGCTATTTGCAATTGGCTATATTATGTACTATTAGTGCCTGGGCAATTGTAGGCCTGTTGCTTCTCTTAACACTTGAAAGTAAGCCTAATTAGAGCCCTGCTTATTTCTGTAAATGTGAGGTTGGCTACATAATGGTCACAATTTTTATAATTAAAGAGGAAACCCAAGATTGATGTTCAGAATATTTCAGATTAAGTTCAAGCCTTGGCCATTGAAGGCTCTTATGATAGAAATCAGAAACTGAAAATATAACAGGATGGAATGAAACTTTTGAAACCAAATTATTTCCTATACAGAGCACATGAGAAGTGAGGAAGATTTAAACTGGGTGAAAGCACAGTAAGTGCTATCCATCCAGTCGTGTAGTTCTTAACTGCAGATATGTATTCTTGATGTGCTCAGTCCCTCAGTTGTGTCCGGCTATTTGCAACCCCATGCACTGTAGCCTGGCAGGCTTCTCTGTCCGTGGGATTTTCCAGTCAAGAACAGAGGCGTGGGTTGCAAATTCCATCTCCAAGTGTTGATATGAATCAGCTATTATAATGGCTCCCGTTAGTGCCGTTTTCTCATTGGGTTTCTACTGTACTCATTAGTCGTTGTAACCAGTGAAGAGGGGAGTAGTAAGAGTTTTAAAGAAGGTTGACAGATTTAGTAAATAAAAACACAGTGGAGTGGGGTGGGAGGGAGGCTCAAGAAGGAGGGGATATATATATTCATATAGCTGATTCATGTGCCCATTGCATGCAAAGATGGGCTCAATAAAGGACAGAAATGGTACGGACTTAACAGAAGCAGAAGGTATTAAGAAGAGATGGCAAGAATACACAGAAGAACTGTATAAAAAAGATCTTCATGACTCAAATAACCACAATGGTGTGATCACTCAATTAGAGCCAGATATCCTGGAATGGGAAGTTAAGGGGGCCTTAGGAAGCATCAGGATGAACAAAGCTAGTGGAGGTGATGGAATTCCCAGTTGAGCTATTTCAAATCCTAAAAAATGATGCTATGAAAGTGCTGCACTCAACATGCCAGCAAATTTGGAAAACTCAGCAATGGCCACAGGACTGGAAAAGGTCAGTTTTCATTTCAATCCCAAAGAAAGGCAATGCCAAAGAATATTCAAACTATTGCACAAAATTGCAATCATCTCACACGCTAGCAACGAAATGCTCAAAATTCTCCAGGCGAGGCTTCAACAGTATGTGAACTGGGAACTTCCAGATGTTCAAGCTGGATTTAGAAAAGGCAGAGGAACCAGAGATTGAATTGCCAACACCTGTTGGATTATTGAAACTGCAAGAGAGTTCCAGAAAAACATCTACTTCTGCTTTACTGACTACACCAAAGCCTTTGACTTTAAGAATGACAGCAAACTGTGGAAAATTCTTCAGGAGATGGGACTACCATACCACCTTACCTGCCTCCTGAGAAATCTGTATGTAGGTCAAGAAGAAACAGTTTTGAACCAGATTAGAACAATGGACAGATTCCAAATTGGTAAAGGAGTATGTGAAGGCTTTATATTGTTACCCTGCTTATTTAACTTCTATGCAGAGTACATCAGGTGAAATACCAGGCTGGATGAAGTAAAGCTGGAAAGATCACAGGGAGATATAACCTCAGATATGTAGATGATAACACCCTATGGCAGAAATTGAAGAGGAACTAAAGAGCCTCTTGATGAAAGTGACAGAAGAGAGTAAAAAGCTGGCTTAAAACTCAACATTCAAAAAATGGAGATTATGGAATCTGGTCCCACCACTTCATGGCAAATAAATGAGGAAACAATGGAAACTGTGACAGACTTTATTTTCTTAGGCTCCAAAATCACTGCAGATGGTGACTACAGCCATGAACATTTTTCGTTTTGTATATTTTATGTATTTATTTATATTTAATTAATTAATTAATTTTAATTGGTGGCTAATTACTTTACAATATTGTAGTGGTTTTTGCCATACATTCACATGAATCGGCCATGGGTGTACATGTGTTCCCTGTCCTGAACCCCCCTCCCACCTCCCTCTCTATCCCATTCCTCAGGGTCATCCCAGTGTACCAGCCCTGAGCACCCTGTCTCATGGATCGAACCTGGACTGGCGATCTGTTTCACATATGATAATATACATGTTTCAGTGCTATTCTCTCAAATCATCCCACCCTCGCCTTCTCCCACAGAGTCCAAACGACTGTTCTATATATTTGTGTCTCTTTTGCTGTCTCACATATAGGGGTATCGTTACCATTTTTAGAAAGATGATAACAATAACCCTGTGTACGAGACAGCAAAAGAGACACTATGTATAGAACAGTCTTATGGACTCTGTGGGAGAGGGAGAGGGTGGGAAGATTTGGGAGAATGGCATTGAAACATGTAAAATATCATGTATGAAATGAGTCGCCAGTCCAGGTTCAATGCACGATACTGGATGCTTGGGGCTAGTGCACTGGGACGACCCAGAGGGATGGTATGGGGAGGGAGGAGGGAGGAGGGTTCAGGATGGGGAACACATGTATACCTGTGGCGGATTCATTTTGATATTTGGCAAAGCTAATACAATTATGTAAAGTTTAAAAATAAAATAAAATTAAAAAAAAAATAAATTCTCTATATATATGCGTTAGTACACTGTATTGGTTTTTTGCAGCCATGAAATTAAAAGACACTTTCTCCTTAGTGAAAAAGCTATGACCAACCTAGATAGCATATTAAACAGCAGAGACATTACTTTGCTGACAAAGGTCTATATAGTCAAAGGTATGTTTTTTCCAGTAGTCATGTATGGATATGAGAGTTGGACCATAAAGAAAGCTGAGTGCTGATGAATTGATGCTTTTGAACTGTGGTCTTGAAGACTCTTGAGAGTCCCTTGGACTGCAAGGGGATCAAACCAGTCAATTGTAAAGGAAATCAGTCCTGAATATTCATTGGAAGGACTGATGCTGAAGCTGAAACTCCAATATCTTGGCCACCTGATGTGAATAACTTACTCATTGAAAAGACCCTGATTCTGGGAAAGGTTGAAGGCAGGAGGAGAAGGGGACAACAGAGGATGAGATGGTTGGATGGCATCACCAACTCAATGGACATGGGTTTGAGCAAGCTCTGTGAGCTGGTGATGGACAGGGAATCCTGGCATGTTGCAGTCCATTGGGTTGCAAAGAGTCTGGCATGACTGAGTGACTGAATTGAAGTGATAGCTGTATCACTTTGTTGTATAGCAGAAATTGATGCAACATTGTAACGAAACTATACTTCAAAAAAAATTAATACCCTACAATAAGTGATAATGGAAAAGAATATTTAAAAAGAATGTATGTGTATGCTGCACTTAGTCGTGTCTGACTCTTTGTGACCTTATGAACTGTTGCCCACCAGGCTCCTCTGTTCCTGGGAATTCACCAGGCAACAATACTGGAGTGGTTTACCATGCCTACGGAAGCCCAAAAATACTGAACCTGTCCCTTCTCTGGGGGATCTTCCCAACCCAGTACTCGAACCAGGGTCTCCTGCATTGCAGGTGGATTCTTTACCAGCTGAGCTACCAGAGAAGCCCAAAAGAATGTATGTATGTATGTTGTGTATATGTATGTGTATATACATATATATGTATAATTTAATCACTTTGCTGTATAATAGGAATTGATAACACTGTAAATGAACCCTACAGTAAAAATATATGAGGAGAAAATATAACCATACAGAACTATATACAATAACTATCCAAAATAGTTAATTCTCCAAAAGATAATGTACCAAGATAATTATTGTCAATGAGTCAGTAAGGTTTGGTGAGTACCTCTCCACTGTTTATACTTTTTTAAATGAAAGACATCACTTCATTTCTACTTTCCCAATATTTGCCATTTAAAGAAGAGTTTCAGCAACAGTTAATGAATAAATTAATAAATGAAAGAAGATTTCTTGATTAAACTTTTTTTTAATAGAGTCTTCTACAATATACTTAATTCCCATTCCAAGGGCCATTGCCTCAGAAATCCAATGTAGAGTCCTCTTTCTATCAATGTATGTAACTCTTCAAAGTGTGTGTGTGTGTGTGTGTGTGCGCGCATGCAAGCATGCCCTTTAATTATGTTATTATAATTAATTGAAAGACATCACTTCATTTATATTTTCCCAATATTTGCCATTTAAAGAAGAGTATCAGCAACAGTTAATGAAGAAATCAATAAACGAAATTTGGGCCATTGCCTTAGAAATCCAATGTAGAGTATGTATTCTATCAAGGTATGCATCTCGTCAAGGAGTGTGTGTGTGTGTGTGTGCCCTTAAATTATTTATGTTTTTATCTACTTTAAGGGATGGTGTGGTGTATATTATACACCTTCATAATATTTAGTTTTATTGTATTTTCATGAAATCTAGCAGTTTTATGATACTTTTGGTGAAAGTTAAGAAAAGAGATCTATATCTTTGTCAAGTCTGAAACTATTCTATTTTGAAATGCTATTTGGTGAAGCAGTTCATGAAAGATTTAAAGCTCCTTAAATGTACTCAGTAAGATTCGTTCATGATACAAATGACCAAATACATCTGTCTTCTCTTCTCCCCACTGCCTAGACGGTCCCTCATGCCCAAAGGGAGCAACTGTAGATAAGATTAATGGTTGACAAGGCCCCCTGCCAAAGTTTCAGAATCAGAGGTTAGTTGAGCTGGGATGGGAGGCCCCATTCTGTTGGTTTCTGATGCCCTCGGCATTGAGGTGAGGAGGAAATTTGGAGGTCCAATCTGATCATAAGCCCACTGCTAGGTTGACTCTGAGATGGTTCTCTGATTGGACGCTGTGAAATGAACAATGCCATGCCTGTGAACCCTACAGACACAAGCTTTATCATTCGTATTTTTAAGAGTGTTGCAGTGTCTCATTCCTTTTTACAAATTATTGTATGACAATGACAAGTGAAGATGCTTTTGGCTTCCCTGGTGGCTCATTCTTTCAGTGGTAAAGAATCCGCCTGCCATGCCAGAGACTTGGGTCTGATCCCTGGGCTGGGAAGATCCCCTGGAGAAGGAAATGGTGACCCAGTCTAGCATTCTTGCCTGGAGAATCCCATGGACAGAGGAGCCTGGCAGGTTACAGTTCATGGGGTCCCAAAGGAGTTGGAAGTGACTAGGCAACTAAAAACCAACAGTGAAGATCCTTTATACCACTAGACCCTAGACAGTTAATTCCAAAAGAGCAGTTGTCTGAGCTTTAGTGTTGCAGAATTCAGCTAAAGTTTGAATTATAATGACCTGACATATTTTCTGAGATCCACTAACTTGAGGTTATTCATTTTTGTACCTACTAAAAATCATGTCTTTAAATTTATTCCTCTCTTCCCTCAACTTCTGCATTTAAGAAGAGGATCAACAACAATGATTAATTAGTCAACATCTTCTAATAATTTGTAAAAAAGGAATGAAATTGTGTAATACTCTTCAAAATAAGAATTACAAAGTTAAAGCTGCTTATTGAAATATCATCAGAGCAAACCGAATGGCCAAGTAGCTCAGTGTTAGTAAGTGTGTTCCTCCTGCTTTGTAAAAGATTTTTTGTTAATTTGTATTCTTACAATGCCAAGGAGGAGTGACGTTTCTTTTCATCAGGTTAGTCAAGAAATCTTTTTTATATAATTAAAAAAGAACTGTCTTGTTGAAATCCTTCTTATCTCTATTTTACTGAAGAGGTTCAGTAATATTTGGACAAAATAGGATATTTGTCTTTAAAAATTGTATTCTCTACTTCCCAACAAAGGCAGCTTTGGATTTTAAATTATGCTTTGATTGTATTTTGATAGTGGAAATTATGTTACTGAAAGGTAGCTTTGCCGTTGACCTCATGGAGAGATTTTCTGTGTTATCTTTTAAAATGACATGTTTATAAATCATTCTGTAGTGAGCAAGGAGACTACCCATTGGACATAGATGCAATTTCTAGAATATAAGGGGAAATCATTTTAGTAATCACAGGGGTAACATCACAGAATTAAGTTTATTGTATTAAGCCAGGCAAACATCACAGAACAAAGCCTGAGACTCCTTAAATAGAGCAGAGAAAAAAAGTGATTCTTTCTGCAGATACACAGATGGCAATGAAATGGTATATTTTATGAAAAAAAAAAATTCATGTGAAGTAAAAGTATCATGAATAAGATTTTTATTAATCCAGATAAGAAGTATGGTGAACAGAGATTTTGATATTTGGAAATTCTTTCTTCGGGGAGGGTGGTCCCCTGTCTATAATAAGAGTTAATCTCTTTTCCATTTCCCTAGATGCCAGGGAAAGCCTACTGCTAATATTCAATAGCTTAAAAGTGCTTCACTATAATTTATCTTCACAACTAAATAAAAATTCTAACTATATATCATCATGTCGATTTCCGTGGGTCTGTTTCTATGGCTATGCTTCATACTTACACTGTAATTTAGTACAGCCATAAATGTAGTAAAACAACCTGCATGAAAGCACAGTTTATATGTCAAACTGTGTTAAAGGAGTGTATATACTTCATTAACCAGGTCATCGTTTTATGAAGAGACAAGGAAAAATAAAACTGACTTTAAAGTTATTTTCAAAAAGGACAGAAAGTACAAAACAGAAATTAGTTCTTTTTCTACCTCAGAAGCACTTGCACTGAAATTTTATATACTGAGAAACATGCTTGAGGAGAATAAAACGTGCTTCAGGCTTGCTCAGACTCATGTCCATCGAGTTGGTGATGCCATCTAAACATCTCATCCTCTGCTCGCCCCTTCTCCTGCTGCCTTCGATCTTGCCAGCATCAGGGTCTTTTCTAATGACTCAGTTCTTCACAATAGATGGTCAAAGTACTGGAGCTTCAGTCCTTCCAATGAATATTCAGAACTGATTTACTTTACAATTGACTAGTTTGATCTCCTTACAGTCCAAGGGACTCTCAAGAGTCTTCGACACCCAGATCAAAAGCATCAATTCTGCAGTATTCAGCTTTCATTATGGTTCAGCTCTCACATCCATACATGACTACTGGTAGAACGATAGCTTCGACTAGATGGAAGCAAGAGTCTTTTCATTTCATGGACGTAGTCACCATCTGCAGTGATTTTGAAGCCCAAGAAAATGAAGTGCACTTTATGGCACCGTTCTGCCATAAGGGTGGTGTCATCTGCATATCTGAGGTTATTGATATTTCTCCTAGTAATCTTGATTCCCGCTTGTGCTTCTTCCAGCCCAGCATTTCTCATGATGTACTCTGCATAGAAGTTAAATAAGCAGGGTGACAATATACAGCCTTGACGTACTGTTTTCCTATTTGGAACCAGTCTGTTGTTCCATGTTCAGTTCTAACTGTTGCTTCCTGACCTGCATACAGATTTCTCAAGAGGCAGGTCAGGTGGTCTGGTATTCTAATCTCTTTCAGAATTTTCCACAGTTTATTGTGATCCACACAGTCAAAGGCTTTGGCGTAGTCAGTAAAGCAGAAATAGATGTTTTTCTGGAACTCTCTTGCTTTTTCAATGATCCAGAGGATGTTGGCCATTTGATCTCTGGTTCCTCTGCCTTTTCTAAAACCAGCTTGAACATCTGGAAGTTCATGATTCACATATTGCTGAAGCCTGGCTTGGAGAATTTTGAGTATTACTTTACTAGTGTGTGAGATGAGTGTAATTGTGCAGTAGTTTGAGCATTCTTTGCCATTGTTTTTCTTAGGTACTGGAATGAAAACTGACCTTTTCCAGTTCTGTGGCCACTGCTGAGTTTTCCAAATTTGCTGACATATCGAGTGCAGCACTTTCACAGCGTCATCTTTGAGGATTTGAAATAGCTCAACTGGAATTCCATCACCTTCACTAGCTTTGTTTGTAGTGATGCTTTCTAAGGCCCACGTGACTTCACATTCCAGGACGTCTGGCTCTAGGTGAGTTATCACACCGTCATGGTTATCTGGGTCATCAAGATCTTTTCTGTACAGTTCTTCTATGTGTTCTTGCCACCTCTTCTTAATATCTTCTGCTTCTGTTAGGTCCATACCATCTCTGTCCTTTATTGAGCCCATTTTTGCATGAAATGTTCTCTTGGTATCTATAATTTTCTTGAAGAGATCTCTAGTCTTTCCCATTCTGTTGTTTTCCTCTACTTCTTTGCACTGATCACTGAGGAAGGCTTTCTTATCTCTCCTTGCTATTCTTTGGAACTCTGTGTTCAAATGGGTATATCTTTGCTTTTCTCCTTTGCTTTTTGCTTCTCTTCTTTTTACAACTATTTGTAAGGCCTCCTCAGACATCATTTTGCTTTCTAGCATTTCTTTTTCTTGGGGATGGTCTTGATTCCTATCTCCTGTACAATGTCACGAACCTCTGTTCATAGCTCATCAGACACTCTCTATATCAATTTAGTCCCTTAAATCTATTTCTCACTTCCAAGGTAGAATCATAAGGGATTTGATTTAGGTCGTACCTGAATGTTCCAGTGGTTTTCCCTACTTTCTTCAATTTAAGTCTGAATTTGGCAATAAAGAGTTCATAATCTGAGCCACAGTCAGCTCCCAGTCTTGCTTTTGCTGACTGTATAGAGCTTTTCTATTTTGGGCTGCAAAGAATATAATCAATCTGATTTCAGTGTTGACCATCTGGTGATGTCCACCTGTAGAGTCTTCTCTTGTGTTGTTGGAAGAGGGTGTTTGCTCTGACCAGTGTTCATATGGGTCAGCAGTGGGCTGCCATGGGGACAGGGGCTCTGGGTGCAGCAGACCTGGGTATGGCATAAGCCCTATTGGAGGAGGTCACCATTAACCCCACCATAGAGCTGCCAGAACTCACACAGGACTGGGGAATAGACTCTTGGAGAGCACAAACAGAACCTTGTGCACTAGGACCCAGGAAAAAGGAGCTGTGACCTGACAAGTGACTGACCCAGACTTTCCTGTGAGTGTCCAGGAGTCTCCAGTGGAGGTGTGGGTCAGTGGTGGCCTGCTGCAGGGTTGGGGGCACTGAGTGTAGCAGTACATGCATGGGATCTTTTGAAGGAGGTCATCATTATCTTCATTACTTCCACCATAGTTTGGCCCCAGGTAAATAGCAGGGAGGGAACACAGCTCCACCCATCAATAAAAAATTGTTTTAAAGATTTACTGAGCATATCCCTGCCCATCAGAACAAGACCCACTTCCCCCTCAGTCAGTCTCTCCCATCAGGAAGCTTCCATAAGCCTCTTATCTTTCTCCATCAGAGGGCAGACAGACTGAAAACCACAATCACAGAAAACTAACCAATCTAATCACATGGACCATGGCCTTATCTAATTCAATGAAACTATGAGCCATGCCGTGTAGGGCCACCCAAGACAGACGGGTCACGGTGGAGAGTTCTGATAAACTGTGGTCCACTGGAGTAGGGAATGGCAAACCAGTATTCTTGCCTTGAGACCCCACGAACAGTATGAAAAGGCAAAAAGATGGGACACTGAAAGATGAACTCCCCAGGTTGACAGGTGCCCGATATGCTACTGGAGATCAGTGGAGAAATAACTCAAGAAAGAATGAAGGGATGGAGTCAAAGCAAAAACAACAGCCAGTTGTGAATGAGACTGGTGATGGAAGGTCCAATGCTGTAAAGAGCAATATTGCATAGGAACCTGGAATGTTAGGTCCATGAATCAAAGCAAATTGGAAGTGATCAAACAGGAGATGGCAGGAGTGAATATCGACATTCTAGGAATCAGCCAACTAAAGTGTACCAGAATGGGTGAATTTAACTTAGATGACCACTATATCTACTACTGTGGGCAAGAATCCCTTAGAAGAAATGGAGTAGTCATCATAGTCAACAAGAGAGTCCAAAATGCAGTACTTGGATGCAATCTCAAAAATGACAGAATGATCTCTGTTCATTTCCAAGGCAAACCATTCAATATCACAGTAATCTAAGTCTATGCCCCAACCAGTGATGCTGAAGAAGCTGAAGTTGAATGGTTCTATGAAGATCTACAAGATCTTTTAGAATTAACACCCCGAAAATTACCAGGGAAGCCCTTAAGTATCTATGTGAAGATTTAATACATTCTTGGTCAAGATGAATAAAATATGCCTTCATTTAAGTACCAAGCCTTGATTTTTCAACTATTGTCTAGGCTATTTTACTAGTGATGAGAAATTCATTGATTTAGTTAAAAGTTTAACTTTTCTCCATAGTAAGTAGCAATAGCATATGGCTACAGTGGGGAGACATACCTGGGACCACTTCTATTTGAAGTAGAAACAGATCACAGATAATATTTAACAATTTTTAAGAAAGATGCATTTATTTAAATACATATATTTATTTATTTAAATAGATACATTTTTGGATGTAGTATGGGGTTCTGAAATTGATTTATTGGGTCTCTAAGTTGCTAATATGAGTGCACACTACTCACTGGATTCTGCAAAATTTATGAAATTAAGAGAAGAAAATAAAATCCCAGATGATTAATGAAGATTCAGCTTGTACTAAAAGCACACATCACACAAATCAAGATGTTCCCTCTTTTCTCTGTGCACTTGCAATTTTTTTTTAGTAAAAATGTATGGATTAAAACAGAAATTTGGGGAAAATAGCCAGAAATAAAAACCCATGTAATCCTTTGACAGAATTAAGAGCTATTAACTTTTTGCAATATATATACTTGTATACCTCATCGGAGAAGGCAATGGCACCCCACTCCAGTACTCTTGCTTGGAAAATCCCATGGATGGAGAAACCTGGTGGGCTGCAGTCCATGGGGTCACGAAGAGTCGGACACGACTGAGCAACTTCACTTTCACTTTTCACTTTCATGCATTGGAGAAGGAAATGGCAACCCATTCCAGTGTTCTTGCCTGGAGAATCCCAGGGACGGGGGAGCTTGGTGGGCTGCCGTCTATGGGGTCGCACAGAGTCGGACGTGACTGAAGCGACTTAGCAGCAGGGGCGGCATGTTAAAATGGTACAGATAGAATTTACTCTTGTAAATTCTAGTTTGCCTTGATTCATGGACCTAACATTCCAGGTTCCTATGCAATATTACTCTTTACAGCATTGGACCTTCCATCACCAGTCTCATCCACAACTGGCTGTTGTTTTTGCTTTGACTCCAGAGTCGGACATGACTGAAGTGAATTAGCAGCAGCAGCATACTTCTTTATATATATGTGTGAATTGTATTTATAAATTATATTAATAAATACCTATACATGTATATATACATGAACAATAATTTATTGTGCATACATATAATCTATACATGTGTATGTATATATATGTATATATACATATTATGTATGCATATAAGTATATATACATAATATGCATGTATATCTATATATGCATATATATGCCTATATATATACATAAACAATAAATATTTATTATTTATGTATGGTGGTGGTGGTGGTGGTTTAGTCGCTAAGTTGTGTCTGACTCTTATGACTCCATGGACTGTAGCCTGCCAGGCTCCTCTTTCCATGGGGATTCTCTAGGCAAGAATACTAGAGTGGGTTGCCATTTCCTTCTCCAGGGGATCTTCCCGACCCAGCAATCGAACCCAGGTCTCCTGCATTGTCAGGCAGATTCTTTACCAACTGAGCTACAAGGGAAGCCCCTTGTTTATGTATATATACATATAAATTTATGTAAAATAAATATGTATTGATATTTCTATACGTGTGTATGCATATATACACATCTACAATAAAGAATTATATATACATGTGCTGCTGCTGCTAAGTTGCTTCAGTCATGTCCAACTCTGTGTGACCCCATAGATGGCAGCCCACCAGGCTCCCCACCCCACCGTCCCTGGGATTTTCCAGGCAAGAACACTGGAGCGGTTGCCATTTCCTTCTCCAATGCATGAAAGTGAAAAGTGAAAGTGAAGTCGCTCAGTCGTGTCTGACTCTTAGTGACCCCATGGACTGCAGCCTACCAGGCTTCTCTGTGCATGGGATTTTTCCAGGCAAGAGTACTGGAGTAGGGTGCCATTGCCTTCTCCGATATATACATGTACAGATATTTAAATATATCTCTATATATATATGCTTATGTACATTATACATGTATAATGATATGTATATCATTAATACAATTCCCTTGTTTAATTTGTGATGATATAAGTAATTATTCTATATTACCTCCACATATTCCAGGGACAAAGGAGCCTGGTGGGCTGCCATCTATTGGGTCGCACAGAGCCAGACACGACTGAAATGACTTAGCAGCAGCAGCACCAGAAAACAATATCTACTTCACATGATCTACTACTCAGCAGACAGATTTAAACATATGTTGAAGGCATTCAAAAGGTAGTAGTTATATATATGTGTATGTTTTGTATGTAAATATATATACATATGTATGTAACACATTTTTTATATATTAATTTGTATACGATTTTTCAAAAAAGCATGGAAAAAAGCATCACAAGATAATTAAAAAACTGGATTTTCTTTTGCTAAGTTTAGAACTGATTACTTTGAATAGATGGAATATTACCATCTTTTCAGTATTTGTGTGCTGTGCTCAAAGTTGCTTCAGTCATGTCTGACTCTGTGACCCTAAGCACTGTATGCCATATGTATGGACCCATATAGGCTGCATGCCAGGCTCCTCTTCCATGGGATACTCCAGGTAAGAATACTGGAGTGGGTTGAGATGCCCTCCTTCAGGGGATCTTCCCAACCCAGGAATTGAACTCATGTCTCTTATGTCTCCTGCATTGGCAGGAAGGTTCTTTACCCACTAGTGCCACCTGGAAAGATTTTCAGTATTTAAAGTTTCTAAATAGCTCTCCCATTATTAGTGTATAGGGATGCAAGGGATTTCTGTGTGTTGATTTTATATCCTGCAACTTCACTATAGTCATTGATTAGTTCTAGTAATTTTCTGGTGGAGTCTTTAGGGTTTTCTATGTAGAGGATCATGTCATCTGCAAACAGTGAGAGTTTTACTTCTTCTTTTCCAATTTGGATTCCTTTTATTTCTTTTTCTGCTCTGATTGCTGTGGCCAAAACTTCCAAAACTATGTTGAATAGTAATGGTGAAAGTGGGCACCCTTGTCTTGTTCCTGACTTTAGAGGAAATGCTTTCAATTTTTCACCATTGAGGATAATGTTTGCTGTGGGTTTGTCATATATAGCTTTTATTATGTTGAGGTATGTTCCTTCTATTCCTGCTTTCTGGAGAGTTTTTATCATAAATGGGTGTTGGATTTTGTCAAAGGCTTTCTCTGCATCTATTGAGATAATCATATGGTTTTTATTTTTCAATTTGTTAATGTGGTGTATTACATTGATTGATTTGCAGATATTGAAGAATCCTTGCATCCCTGGGATAAAGCCCACTTGGTCATGGTGTATGATCTTTTTAATGTGTTGTTGGATTCTGATTGCTAGAATTTTGTTAAGGATTTTTGCATCTATGTTCATCAGTTCAGTTCATTCATATGCAAAAAGCAAAAAGAAGAAGAAGAAGAAGAAACGTTGACAGGGCAATGATAAAAATCCCTCAAAAACATTTATGAAATCAAGCCTAGGAACACAAATTAATATTAACTATATTTCTATGCCATTGAGGATAATCCTAGAAAATTATCTTTATGGATTTAATACATTTTTTCAACTGATGTACTGACCCCTAGTTTTTGGAATTTCCAGTTGTTTCCAATTATCACTATCATAGAAAACACACACACACACACACATATATATAATTATTTACTTGATCACAGCAAGGAATACAATCTCTTTGCCTTCCTACCTTAAGTTTCTTTCTTTATATCAAAACACAATTTAAGTAATAAACAGATAACTAAAGGTTAATCTCATCTGGAGAGGACAGTGCCAGGATCTAATGTATCAAATCTAGTAACACTCCCCCACACCTGAATGGGATCACAATCAATGCCTCATCTGCCATTTCTCCCACAAATGCCATTTAAATATTTATTAATTTTATTCATAAAAGATTAGTACCCCTGAAGTCTCATTATTTGACAGCTCACTTTCCCACCAGTCTTCAGAATCCCTTCTTAAGCTGACACTGACTAATAACTTTCAATAAGTATTAACTCTGGCCATGCTGGCACTCTCATCTCAGACTTCCAGCAAAAGAACTGTGAGAAATGAATTTCTACTGTTGCTAAGCCACCCAGCTTATGGTATATCTGTTACAGCAGCCCAAGTGGACTAGGGTAACATGTAAATAGAAAGACTTCTGAAGAGTTTATATTAACTATATCAAACTTATGAAATGCAATATTTTTTAATGATCACACGTCTGTAGAATTTCTCTCACAGGGACACTTATATACATCTATGTACATTCCCATCTTGAGAGTCCTTTGGACTATAATGAGATCAATCCAGTCCATCCTAAAGGAAATGAGTCCCGAAGATTCATTGGAAGGACTAATGCTGAAGCTGAAGCTCCAATACTTTGGCCACCTGATGCGATGAACTGACTCATTGGAAAAGACCCTGATGCTGGGAAAGACTGAAGGTGGGAGGAGAAGGGGATGGCAGAGGATGAGATGGTTGGATGGCATCACCGACTTAATGGATATGAATTTGGGCAAACTCCAGGAAATAGTGGAGAACAGAGGAACCTGGCTTGCTGCAGTTCATGGGGCTGCAAAGAGTGGAACACAACTTAGCAATTGAAAAACACTCCCATCATTTGTTAATTCCATCTCAAATGTTACATCTTTATGCTTACCAAAGTTTTCTTACTTCAACTGTTAGTAATTATATAGTAAGTATCATGGCAGAAAAAAAAATCAGCCTTAAAATATGATGTTGAAAGATCGATTATTTTTAAATGTTAATTTAAATGTTATTATTTTTAAATTAATAAAGAACACTTTTAATTTCCAAATGAAGAATCTTTTGTTACTAATTCAGAAAGTAAGTGGACAAAATGGACTGAATTACATCTTTAACTACTGCATTAAATAAAAGGCTCAAGATTAAAATTTTTAATTAGAATTAAAAATAAAGCAGCATTTGTGCAATTCTGTGAATACTTTCTATTTTTTCATTCAATTCACAACAATGTATTCCTACTGAAAATCCTCACACTTCCTAGATGTTGGGACTACACTTTTGTTGAGCCAGAGTCAAAGGATCCAGGTGAGTAGTTTTATTGAGAATTAATCTTAAGAAAGGAGAAAAGCCACTGGGTTTGGGCACTGGGTAGGAATCATCTCTTGTTTTCAGGAAACCCTTACCTAATTTGAGGTACCATAAAAACTACTGGAGGGCACAGGTATTCTCTGGGTTTACTGGTCAAGAAAAAGGTTGGGAGCCCATGCATTTATGACGTATAAAAGATATACTGCTTCTGCTGCTAAGTTTCTTCAATCATATCCAACTCTTTGTGACCCCATGGACTGTAGCCCACTAGGCTCCTCTGCCAATGGAATTCTCCAGGCGAGAATACTGGAGTGGGTTGCCATGTCCTTCTCCAGGGGATCTTCCCGACCCAGGGGTTGAAACCACGTCTCTTGTGTCTCCTGTATTGGCAGGTGGGTTCTTTACCACCAGCAACACCTGGGAGGCCCCATTAAATGCCATGACCCTCACATTAGCCTATGTGAGTAAAAGAAACAACAATTTTCATAGTTATAATTCACTTTCATTAAACTGCTTGAAAATAATTTTCAACAAAAAGGAAAAAGCACAGGATTTTTTTTTTTTTTTTTTAGTGGCAACTAAATTATGGAACTAATGTAAAATTGTGGCAAGGAGACATCTTTATAGAGTTCTGAAAATCAGATAACCTGTATATTGATTTTTATTGTAGTAACAATGACCAACCAACAACCTTCACCTCCTAAATCTGACTCTATTTTTCACTGAATTTTTATGTGTAGTTTCTCTACTGAAAAGATTTCATAATGAAAAAAACTAGAATAAAGTATACATACTTATCAAATTTTTTATACCTACCATGTGGGACACTGAATTTACAACTACAGTAGAAATTGAAGTCTAAAGATAATATGAAGTTCTCTTAATTTTTTGAGTTCTCAGCAGAGACCTGAATAAATTGGCATTAGTATATAAACAGAATAACTAAGGATATCCCAGGAGTGAAAATTAAATACCCAAGAAAGTAAATACAATCAAATCAGTCAGGCAATCATCACCCTTCACTGAATGCAGCAGGATCACTGATGGGGTTATCATGGAGAAATCTCATCTGCCTATTAATCTATTAATCCATAGATCACCTTTGTACCACCCAAATATTTTGGCATTACATATAGCCATATAAGGACTTTTGCCTATCAAACATTTTCAGTTAAGAAAAAGTAGGATTTCTTTTCAGAAGACTCTATATTTCATCATCCAATATATCTTTAATGAACAATGATGCTCCTTGAAAGTAGAAGTGAGGTTATTCATCTGCTGCTCCGGTTGTTAGAAGCTCACAGGTACCTGTTTTTTTTTTAAGGGAAAACTTGTCCTGGCAATAACAATGCCTGGGTCCCAGGGAAGCCTTAGATGTCAACCAGAAGGATGAGGATAGGCTGTCTCTGAAGAACTGAGGGACTGATACTTGGAGGAGTGATGTCATCCAGCTCTTCAAAGTGCTTCTCCTGTTATTCTTCTCAAGTTTTTTCTCTTAGGAACCAGATATTTAACATGCTGTATGACAAAATCATGTTGCCTCTTCTGAGATTGTGGCACAAATACTTATCCTCATTTGATACAAGAGTAAACAGAAGTAGAGAGAATTGTATGTGTTTTCCCAAAGCCAATAAGCCACCAGCAGAGATTCAAATCCACACAATCTGGCACTAGAGCCGGAGATCTTTACAGCATATAATTTTGTTCCTATAAGAGCTGGAGACACAGGTGTTTCACAGAAATCCTTTCATTATCCAGGTAAGTTTCTGTCCCCAAAAACCTTTCATCTGGAGCAACATTTTCTTCCTTTAATAACTGAGTATTTCTAAGGACATTTGTTTCTACCTCTTCCCTAAGAGAAACTGAGGATCTGAAATTATGGATATTTTAAATTATTGAATTGTCTTCATAGCATGACTAAAATAGCCAGTGAAATTCTGATACAAAATTCTTTGTGAAAAAAAGCATTTTAATTCTTTAAGATAAAATATCTGTTGATTACTGTTAATCAAAACTATGCTTTTTTCAGTAGTCATGCATGGATGTGAGAGTTGGATCATAAAGAAAGCTGAGTGCCAAAGAATTGATGCTTTTGAACTGTGGTGCTGGAGAAGACTCTTGAGGGTCTCTTGGACAGCAAGCAAATCAAACAAGTCAATCCTAAAAGAAATCAGTCCTGAATACTCATGGGAAGGACTGATACTGAAGCTGAAGCTTCAATACTTTGGCAACCTATGCGAAAGCTGACTCATTGGAAAAGATGCTGATACTGGGAAAGACTGAGGGCAGGAGGAGAAGGAGGTGGCAGAGGATGAAAAAGTTAGACAACATCACCAACTCAAAGAATATGAGCAAACTCCAGGAGACAGTGAAGGACAAGGAAGCCTGGCTTGCTGCAGTGCAGAGGGTGGCAAAGAGTCAGACATGACTTAATGACTGAACAGTCACAACAGTGTTAGTTTTTGCCATTAGTATGTTCTTTTGATCAACATTGAAAATCAATTGGCAAGGGAGTTCATTTAAGTTCCTTTGAGACTTTGCTGGTAAGGTTCTGGAAACATTGCATATTTCATCTACTAGTAATGTATGCACCACTTGATGACTCAGGATTAAGTCTTTCTGACATTTCCTTAGGGTTGACAATCTAGAACTAACACATCATGGGTAGTTTGAGAGTAAGTATTTGCAAATTACGTTTGTCAGAAATTATTCCCGTCATGTGCCAGCAGTTCTATAGTGGTCCAAAGCTACACCAACGTTGAATGTATTAAAATTTGAGGACTGTGATGGTTTTTTTAACCTAGCCTATAAGTTACATATTTTAAAATAACATGCATAATAATTTAATGGGTTTAAGATGTTTAAGAAATATTGACTTGTGATACAGTTAACCATTCTTCCTCTCTATTTTGCAAGTAAAATATTTTACCTTATTCTGTGTATTTTAGGTTTCAACTTATACTTGTTTAAGATGGCCAAGATTTCTGGTTGGCATACCCTGTTTATAATCAGAGCTCTTAGGAGCCTCAGAGTAAAACCTTTTTGTATTTCCCACTTCTCTGTAATAATTCAACACTGCTAATTACCCTTTCTGCTTTATGTCTCCCACTTGAATAAAGTATTACATTTGAAGTCTTCAAGTCATAATTAGTTATATTTATTCTTTTCCCTAAATAATACTGCTTTTGTTCTGGTTACTAACATCTAAAAAGTCTACAGTTGCACTGCATTTCACGTGAACATCTGAGAGTATGTTAAAACCATTATATGGAAATCAGGATATTACAAAGTTGGCAAAATAAACTTTCAAGATATTAGACTGCAGTCCCTAAAAATATTTCATGCTATTTTCTCCTGGTTAAAGGACATGGTAACCTTTATTTTGCTAAAGTAAATTTAACTAGCAAGGGATAATAAAATCTAGACAACAAAGAATGTTTTGATCAGCCATTACTAGAATTCAGCCACAGTACATGTGTTAGGAAATATATCATTAGCTCGTTCTAAGCAGTCTGTCATACATTGTGAATCTGTCACTAAATTGAACTTAAATAGTGAAATAGGAGCATAAGAAGCAGTAATTGTTTAAGAAAAACAAAACTATAAAGCGGTATTTTTTAAAATGTGTGAACTAAAGCTATATTCTTTCCTTTTTTCTTTTGGTAATACCTTAGTTTCTATTGCCCCCCCAAATGCTCCACTCAATTAAATTTATATATTATTATGATAAACTATTGCTGGATGGCATCACTGACTCAATGGACGTGAGTCTGAGTGAACTCCAGGAGTTGGTGATGGACAGGGAGGCCTGGCGTGCTGCGATTCATGGGGTTACAGAGTTGGACATGACTGAGCGACTGAACTGAACTGAACTGATAAGGTATATAAATAACCATAGAGGTACAATTTCACTTTGTTAAATCCTATTATTCAAGCCAACAGTCATTTCAACCCTTTTGCTACTTTTTAATAAGTATACCTTTTGAAATAAAGTTGCAGACTGCCATACAGGATTCAGTAATTTCAGCTACCCACTTCCTACCTCAGAAGTAGCCAATAGGCTGAGTCCAGATGTCAACATTAACTTATATCCTATATATATCTATTCATTTTAACTGTGGCTGTTACAGAAGCAAAATCTCTTATTGGTCTTTGACTTTGATTATAGTTAATATTCAATTTGTAATGTTTTAATAGATATGCATACTCTTCATTTTTATAATACAGCTTGAGAGAATCTACCTATTAGTTTTTTAGAAATAGATTGTTTTGATAAAATGCATCATGGCAATACATTTTTTTTTACTATTTTATTGATTTATATTATATCTTTTTCATCTCTTTTGTTCTGTTGCCATTTTTAAACATTTTGAGTTGGACACGGCTAACCAATTTGATCCAAATTGAGAAAGTTTAAACATTTTTTCTTAGCAATTTTTATTATTAATAGACTCATGAGGATATTTAAAGATATTAAAATGCCAATAAATGAGGTGCAAATATCTTACTCCATATGACCCTAAAGGACTTTATATGAACACAAAATAGGTTATAAGTCATGGATCCTTAAATTGTCTAATATAATCATACATTTCTGAAATTTGAATTTGGAGGATGATTAACCACAATCTTTGAATCATTAGAGATTAGGATAATCAACAAAATATCATCCACACAAAAACACATGCAAATGTTCACAAGCTTTCTGGTTGCTTACTTTTTATTTTATTTATTTATTTATTTTTATTTTAAATTTTATTTTATTTTTAAACTTTACAAAATTGTATTAGTTTTGCCAAATATCAAAATGAATCCACCACAGGTATACATGTGTTCCCCATCCTGAACCCTCCTCCCTCCTCCCTCCCCATATCATCCCTCTGGGTCGTTCCAGTGCACTAGCCCCAAGCATCCAGTATTGTGCATCGAACCTGGACTGGCATCTCATTTCTTACATGATATTTTACATGTTTCAATGTCATTCTCCCAAATCTTCCCACCGTCTCCCTCTCCCACAGAGTCCATAAGACTGTTCTATACATCAGTGTCTCTTTTGCTGTCTCGTATACAGGGTTATTGTTACCATCTTTCTAAATTCCATATATATGCATTAGTATACTGTATTGGTGTTTTTCTTTCTGGCTTACTTCACTCTGTATAATAGGCTCCAGTTTCATCCACCTCATTAGAACTGATTCAAATGTATTTTTTTAATGGCTGAGTAATACTCCACTTTGTATATGTACCACAGCTTTCTTATCCATTCATCTGATGATGGACATCTAGGTTGCTTCCTTGTCCTGGCTATTATAAACAGTGCTGCGATGAACATTGGGGTACACGTGTCTCTTTCCCTTCTGGTTTCCTCAGTGTGTATGCCCAGCAGTGGGATTGCTGGATCATAAGGCAGTTCTATTTCCAGTTTTTTAAGGAATCTCCACACTGTTCTCCACAGTGACTGTACTAGTTTGCATTCCCACCAACAGTGTAAGAGGGTTCCCTTTTCTCCACACCCTCTCCAGCATTTATTGCTTGTAGACTTTTGGATCGTAGCCATTCTGACTGGCGTGAAATGGTACCTCATGGTGGTTTTGATTTGCATTTTTCTGATAATCAGTGATGTTGAGCATCTTTTCATGTGTTTGTTAGCCATCTGTATGTCTTCTTTGGAGAAATGTCTATTTAGTTCTTTGGCCCATTTTTTGATTGGGTCATTTATTTTTCTGGAGTTGAGCTGTAGGAGTTGCTTGTATATTTTTGAGATTAGTTGTTTGTCAGTTGCTTCATTTGCTATTATTTTCTCCCATTCTGAAGGCTGTCTTTTCACCTTGCTAATAGTTTCCTTTGATGTGCAGAAGCTTTTAAGTTTAATTAGGTCCCATTTGTTTATTTTTGCTTTTATTTCCAATATTCTGGGAGGTGGGTCATAAAGGATCCTGCTGTGATTTATGTCAGAGAGTGTTTTGCCTATGTTCTCCTCTAGCAGTTTTATAGTTTCTGGTCTTACTTGTAGATCTTTAATCCATTTTGAGTTTGTTTTTGTGTATGGTGTTAGAAAGTGTTCTAGTTTCATTCTTTTACAAGTGGTTGACCAGATTTCCCAGCACCACTTGTTAAAGAGATTGTCTTTAATCCATTGTATATTCTTGCCTCCTTTGTCAAAGATAAGGTGTCCATATGTGCGTGGATTTATCTCTGGGCTTTCTATTTTGTTCCATTGATCTATATTTCTGTCTTTGTGCCAGTACCATACTGTCTTGATGACTGTGGCTTTGTAGTAGAGCCTGAAGTCAGGTAGGTTGATTCCTCCAGTTCCATTCTTCTTTCTCAAGATCGCTTTGGCTATTCGAGGTTTTTTTGTATTTCCATACAAATTGGGAAATTATTTGTTCTAGCTCTGTGAAGAATACCGTTGGTAGCTTGATAGGGATTGCATTGAATCTATAAATTGCTTTGGGTAGTATACTCATTTTCACTATATTGATTCTTCCAATCCATGAACATGGTATATTTCTCTATTAGTGTCCTCTTTGATTTCTTTCACCAGTGTTTTATAGTTTTATATATATAGGTCTTTAGTTTCTTTAGGTAGATATATTCCTAAGTATTTTATTCTTTTCGTTGCAATGGTCAATGGAATTGTTTCCGTAATTTCTCTTTCAGTTTTCTCATTATTAGTGTATAGGAATGCAAGGGATTTCTGTGTGTTGATTTTATATTCAGCACCACCAAACCAGCTCTCCAACAAATACTAAAGGATATTCTCTAGACAGGAAACACAAAAACGGTGTATAAATTCAAACCCAAAACAATAAAGTAAATGGCAACGGGATCATACTTATCAATAATTACCTTAAACGTAAAAGGGTTGCATGCCCCAACCAAAAGACAAAGACTGGCTGAATGGATACAAAAACAAGACCCCTACATATGCTGTCTACAAGAGACTCACCTCAAAACAGGGGACACATACAGACTGAAAGTGAAGGGCTGGAAAAAGATTTTCCATGCAAATAGGGACCAAAAGAAAGCAGGAGTAGCAATACTCATATCAGATAAAATAGACTTTAAAACAAAGGCTGTATACCTGTGGTGGATTCATTTTGATATTCGGCAAAACTAATACAATTATGTAAAGTTTAAAAATAAAATAAAATAAAAAATAAATAAAACAAAGGCTGTGAATGGTCACTACATAATGGTCAAAGGATCAATCCAAGAAGAAGATATAACAATTATAAATATATATGCACCCTACACGGGAGCACAGCAGTACATAAGACAAATGCTAACAAGTATGAAAGGGGAAATTAACAATAACACAATAATAGTGGGAGACTTTAATACCCCACCCACACCTATGGATAGATCAACTAAACAGAAAATTAACAAGGAAACACAAACTTTAAATGATACAATAGACCAGTTAGACCTAATTGATATCTATAGGACATTTCATCCCAAAACAATGAATTTCACCTTTTTCTCAAGTGCACATGGAACCTTCTCCAGGATAGATCATATCCTGGGCCATAAATCTAGCCTTGGTAAATTCAAAAAAATAGAAATCATTCCAAGCATCTTTTCTGACCACAATGCAGTAAGATTAGATCTCAATTACAGGAGAAAAACTATTTAAAATTCCAACATATGGAGGCTGAAAAACACGCTGCTGAATAACCAACAAATCACAGAAGAAATCAAAAAAGAAATCAAAATTTGCATAGAAACAAGTGAAAATGAAAACACAACAACCCAAAACTTGCGGGACACTGTAAAAGCAGTCCTAAGGGGAAAATTCATAGCAATACAGGCATACCTCAAGAAACAAGAAAAAAGTCAAATAAATAACCTAACTGTATACCTGAAGCAACTAGAAAAGGAAGAAATGAAGAACCCCAGGGTTAGTAGAAGGAAAGAAATCTTAAAAATTAGGGCAGATGGTAACAATAACCCGGTGTACGAGACAGCAAAAGAGACACTGATGTATAGAACAGTCTTATGGACTCTGTGGGAGAGGGAGAGGGAGAGGGTGGGAAGATTTGGGAGAATGACATTGAAACATGTAAAATATCATGTAAGAAACGAGTTGTCAGTCCAGGTTCGATGCACGATACCAGATGCTTGGGGCTAATGCACTGGGACGACCCAGTGGGATGGTATGGGGAGGGAGGAGGGAGGAGGGTTCAGGATGGGGAACACATGTATACCTGTGGCGGATTCATTTTGATATTTGGCAAAACTAATACAATTATGTAAAGTTTAAAAATAAAATCAATCAATGCAAAAAAAAAAAAAATAAAAAAAAATAAAAAAACTCTATGTACTATTCAAAAAAAAAAATAAAATTAGGGCAGAAATAAATGCAAAAGAAACAAAAGAGACCATAGCAAAAATCAACAAAGCCAAAAGCTGGTTCTTTGAAAGGATAAATAAAATTGACAAACCATTAGCCAGACTCATCAAGAAACAAAGGGAGAAAAATCAAATCAATAAAATTAGAAATGAAAATGGAGAGATCACAACAGACAACACAGAAATACAAAGGATCATAAGAGACTACTATCAACAATTATATGCCAATAAAATGGACAACGTGGAAGAAATGGACAAATGCTTAGAAAAGTACAACTTTCCAAAACTGGACCAGGAAGAAATAGAAAATCTTAACAGACCCATCACAAGCACGGAAATTGAAATTGTAATCAGAAATCTTCCAGCAAACAAAAGCCCAGGTCCAGACGGCTTCACAGCTGAATTCTACCAAAAATTTAGAGAAGAGCTAATACCTATCCTGCTCAAACTCTTCCAGAAAATTGCAGAGGAAAGTAAACTTCCAAACTCATTCTATGAGGCCACTATCACCCTAATACCAAAACCTGACAAAGATCCCACAAAAATAGAAAACTACAGGCCAATATCACTGATGAACATAGATGCAAAAATCCTAAACAAAATTCTAGCAATCAGAATCCAACAACACATTAAAAAGATCATACACCATGACCAAGTGGGCTTTATCCCAGGGATGCAAGGATTCTTCAATATCCGCAAATCAATTAATGTAATACACCACATTAACAAATTGAAAAACAAAAACCATACGATTATCTCAATAGATGCAGAGAAAGCCTTTGACAAAATTCAACACCCATTAATGTAAAAACTCTCCAGAAAGCAGGAATAGAAGGAACATACCTCAACATAATAAAAGCTATATATGACAAACCCACAGCAAATATTATCCTCAATGGTGAAAAATTGAAAGCATTTCCTCTAAAGTCAGGAACAAGACAAGGGTGCCCACTTTCACCATTACTATTCAACATAGTTTTGGAAGTTTTGGCCACAGCAATCAGAGCAGAAAAAGAAATAAAAGGAATCCAAATTGGAAAAGAAGAAGTAAAACTCTCACTGTTTGCAGATGACATGATCCTCTACATAGAAAACCCTAAAGACTCCACCAGAAAATTACTAGAACTAATCAATGGTTGCTTATTTTTAATAGCACTCCAGTGTTCTTGCCTGGAGAATCCTAGGGACGGAGGAGCCTGGTGGGCTGACGTCTATGGGGTCGCACAGAGTCGGACATGACTGAAGCGACTTAGCAGCAGCAGTAGCAATAGAGGTAATGATGTAATTTTTGCATGATGTGCCACTTAAGTGTGATACAACTGATTTTTCCCCCTTAAGCAGGAAAGTAAAACTAGTGTTTGCAAAATTAATTAGATGTTCCATATGAGATGCAAGTGATTTCTTTGTAGATTATTTTAGTCAAAATAATGGTCTTATTACTAGAACAAAAGCACCTCTTCTAATAGGCTGAATATGAATTTCATAAAGCACTCTAATGGGGACAGTATACACTAATAAAGCAAATTGGAGTCAGGCTGAAGCAGATAAAATGTTAACACCAAACCTCAGTAAAATAAACTAGTTTCTATTTGCCTTCTGCATATTTAATGACTTTTACAAGCTGAAGTAAATACTTCATACAGAAGTCATGCTTATTTAATATTTTCCATAAACCTTTCCTACCAGTTTTCTTTATTCTTTCACAAAAAGTTTTCTGTAGATCATATAAAATTCTGTGGAAAATTCTGAAAGAGATGGGACTACCTGACCACCTGACCTGCCTCTTGAGAAATCTATATGCAGGTCAGAAAGCAACAGTTGGAACTGGACATGGAACAACAGACTGGTTCCAAATAGGAAAAGGAGTAGGTTAAGGCTGTATATTTTTACCCTGCTTATTTAACTTATATGCAGAGTACATCATGAGAAATACTGGGCTGGAAGAAGCAGAAGCTGGAATCAAGATTGCCAGGAGAAATATCAATAACCTCAGATATACAGATGACACCACCATTATGGCAGAAAGTGAAGAGGAACTAAAAAGCTTCTTGATGAAAGTGAAAGAGGAGAGTGAAAAAGTTGGCTTAAAGCTCAACATTCAGAAAACAAAGATCATGGCATCTGGTCCTATCACTTCATGGGAAATAGATCGGGAAACAGTGGAAACAGTGTCAGACTTTAATTCTTTGGGCTCTAAAATCACTGCAGGTGGTGACTGCAGCCATGAAATTAAAAGATGCTTGCTCCTTGGAAGGAAAGTTATGACCAACGTAGATAGCATATTGAAAAGCAGAGACATTACTTTGCCAACAAAGGTCCCTCTAGTCAAGGCTGTGGTTTTTCCACTGGTCTTGTGTGGATGTGAGAGTTGGACTGTGAACAAAGCTGAGCACCAAAGAATTGATGCTTGTGAACTGTGGTGTTGGAGAAGACTCTTGAGAGTCCCTTGGACTGCAAGGAGATCCACCCAGTCCATCCTAAAGGAGATCAGTCCTGGGTGTTCATTGGAAGGACTGATGCTAAAGCTGAAACTTCAATACTCATTGGAAAAGGCCCTGATGCTGGGAGGGATTGGGGGCTGGAGGAGAAGGGGATGATAGAGAGTGAGATGGCTGGATGGCATCACTGACTCAGTGGACATGGGTCTGGGTGGACTCCTTGAGTTGGTGATGGACAGGGAGGCCTGGCATGCTGTGATTCATGGGGTCGCGAAGAGTCGGACATGACTGAGCAACTGAACTGAACTGAACTGAAGTGAGTATCTCTGAAATGAAAACAAGAAATGAGTCAAATATTCAAGGATCCAACACATTATATCCTGTTACTTCAAAGTGACTAATGTGGTTGTGTTTCTAAAACAAAGGAACAAATAGCAACAATGGCACACTAATATAACACTCCATCTTCATAAAATTCTTCCACTGCACTCAAGAATCTTAGAATCAAGTGGCTGAAGTCATGAGCTCTAGAGCAAGTAAAACTGAGGTTTAATACTCACCTGTAATGTTAAAGTGGATAGGATTCCTTTACATGTTGAATGGTGTTAGCAGATCAACACTGAGATTTGCTGGGAGCAGTAAAAAGAAAGCACATTAAAATGGTGGTTACTGTGGTTTTGTTTGACATGTAAAGGAATGACTACACTCCATGATAGATGGTGTGACTGCTTTAAAGCAGGTACTTTTGTATTAGAGCTTCCAAACTGTAATGAAAATGTGTTTGCAAGGACAAGGAGAATGTTTGTGCTAAAAATATAAGTTTGAAAAACAAACAGAAATAGAAATGGGGAGAAATGTTGGAGGATGACAAAACAGTATGAAAAAAGGAAAGGGGTTGGTTGTTTAGTCCCTAAGTCCTGGCTGACTCTTCTGCGACCCCATGGACTGTAGCTCACCAGGCTCCCCTGTCCATGGGGTTTCCCAGGCATGGGTGGGATGCCATTTCCTTCTTCAGGGTATCTTTCTGACCCAGGGATTGAACCTGAGTCTCCTGCACTGGCAAGAGGATTCTTTACCATCAAGCTACAGGGAAAGTCCTCTAAGGAAAAGGGTAAGAAAATGAAGAATGGAGTAATAATGGGAGAGCATTTTAGTTTACATCAACAAAGGAAATGTAAGCTTGGGAGACTAGGGGGAGAGAAAGAGATATGGTCTTAGAATATTGAAGAAATAATGATCAAGATGTTCCAAAGGGATGAAAAACATCAATCAACATATACAAGAAGCTAAGTAAACTAAATAAGATAAACTCAAAGAGAGCCACAGGTAGACATATCATAGTCAAACTACTGAAAGACAAAAAGAGGATACTGGACACAGCAAGAAAAACAATGACTCGTTGGATACAGGCGTCTTCAATAAGCTGGTGATTTTTCAGAAAACATGGAATTCAGAACATGGAGGGATGCCATATTCAAAATGCTGAAAGAAAACTTGTTAGGAAGTTTATAATCAGAAAATCTACTTTTCGAAAATGAAGGAGAGGACTTATTTCCCTGGTGGTCCAACGGTTGAGAATCCACCTGCCAATGCAGGGGATACAGGTTTGGTCCCTGATCCAGAAAGATTCCACATGCCACAGGGCAACTAAGGCATGCATTACTACTACCGTGCCCGTGTGCCACAGCTACTGGAGCCTGCATGCCTAAAGCCTGTGCCACGAGGGAAGCCACTGCAATGAGCAGCCTGCAAACCACACTGGAGAGGTGCCCTGCTTGCTGCAACTAGAGAAAGTCCACACGCAGCAATGAAGACCCAGCAAAGTCAGAAATAAATACACTCTTTAAAAATGGAGAAATTGAGATGTTCTCAGATAAACAAAATTAGAGAATTCATTGCTGGCACACCTGCCTTCTAGGAAAGTCTAAATGAAATAGTTCTGGTTGAAAGGAAAGGACAATACACATAAAACATAGATTCACATGAAGAAATAAGCCTACTATTAAAGATAATTACATAGGTAAAAGCAAAAATAACATAAAGTTTTGTAACTCTTATTTTCCTATCTGACTTAAAAGGCACTGAATAAAACTGTAATTGTAAAACAGCACTGATCAACTTACAACTTATAAAAACTATAATTTGTGTGAAACAAAAATACAAAGCAGAGGTAGCAAGAACAAAGATATAGTAAATTTTTTGTTTACTATTGAAATTAACTTGATGTGAATGTAAGTGAGATTGGAAATTGCTTTCAGTTCACTGTAACTGTGAGGATAACCACTAGGAAAAAAATACATTTGTATATGTGTATAAACAGATCATGAAAGTATTCAATTAGTACACTAAAAATTATATATATTGATATAATTCAAAAGAAGGCAATAGTGGAAGAAAAGAGGGGCAAAAAGGCAAAACATTTTTGAAAAATACCACACGACAAATTCCAGCTTATCAGTAAAGACATTAAATGTACATTGACTGAATCCTCCAATCAAATGCCAGAAATAACAATGGCTTTAAAAAACAGCCAACAATATGCTAAAATTACACACTGAAAATCCAAAGGCACAGTACGTTCAAAGCATAAGGATGGAAAAAGACATATTGTTTAATCAGTGAACAAAAGAGAGCCAGCCAGTAGTATTTTAATACCAAAACCAAAGGCATCATAAGAAAAGTATGGACTGACATCTCTTATAGACGCAAAATTCTCAACAAAGTACTAACAAACCAAATCCAGCAATATGTAAGTTGGACTGTATAACACTGCTGCTGCTAAGTCACTTCAGTCATGTCGGACTCTGTGCGACCCCACCAGGCTCCTCCGTCCCTGGGATTCCACTACCAAGTGTTTATTATCTAAGGAATGCAGGGTTGGCTTAACCGTCAAAAATCAACTAGATTCATGCATATATCAATAAAAGACAAAAGCCACATGACCTTTTAAACACATGTAGAGACAGCATTTGATAAATACATCATCCTTTCATAGCAAAGGCTTTCTAGACATAAGGATTAAAAGAAAATGTCCTCAATTTGATGAAGGGCATCTACCACAGCTTAAGAAACTTAGACATATAAGGAATAAAGACTACATTCTTTCCATCTTAGATGAGGACAAGGTAAGGATGTATATATTGCTTTTTACTGAACTTTATACTGGAGACAATCAGGTAAGGAAAGCAAGTAAAAGGTATTCAGATTGGCAAGGAAGAGGTAAATTAATCTCTAATTGTAGATGACATATTCCTATATACAGAAAATCTTATGAAACTCACATAAAATTACAACTAATAATCAATTTCATATTTTCACCCCCACTTCTGGCAACCACCAATCTGTTCTCTGTAGTTACAGGCTTGGTTAGTTTGTATGCTTATTTGTTTATCTATATATGATTATACAAATATGAAAAATCATATAACATTTTCCCTTTATCATCATTCTATTTTACTTATCATAATGCCATTGTGGTGCATCTATATTGTGGCAAATGGTAAAGTTTCATTCTTCCTAATGGATAAATCATATTTCATTGTGTATGTGTATACCATAATTTCTTTATCTGTTTATTTATTGGTGTACAGTGTAGGTTGTTCCCATATCTTGGCTAATGCTACAGTGAACATGGATGCATATCATTTTTTCAAGTTGCTGCAATTTTTTCTGATAAATACCCAAAAGAAAATAGGAGTACTACTGCTGGATGATATAGAACTTCTGTTTGCAGTTTTTTTGAGGAACTTCCATACTGTTTTCCATAGTGGCTGCACCAATTCACATTCCCACCAACAGTGTACAAGGGCTCCCTTTTCTCCACATCCTTGCCAACATTTGCTATTTGTAGACCTTTTGATGATAGTCAGTTTAATAGATATGAGGTGATATCTCACTGTGGTTTTGATTTTCATTTTCCTGATAACTAATGAAATAGAACATCTTTTCATGTACCTATTAGCCATCCGTATGGTCTACTTTGTAGAAATGCCTATTCAGTTCCTCTCCTCAGTTTTAAACGGAATTTTTTTTTTTTTTTTGCCATTAATTTGTATGAGTTCTTTGCTTGTCTTGGATATGTATGTCTAGTCAGTTTCAGCAAGGTTGAAGAATACAAAATCAACATATAAAATCAATTGTACTTTTATATATCAGCAATAAACTGTGAAAATGAAATTAAGAAAACAACTCCATTTATAATAGCATCAAAAATAAAACAAGTAGAAATAAATTTAATAATACTTCAAGGCTTGTACAATGAAAATTATAAAACATTAGTGAATAAACTACAGAAAGCCTAAATAAACAGAAAGATATTCATGTTCATGGAGTAGAGCACTTACTGCTTTTCAGATGGTAATATCCTCTAAATTTGACCTATGGGTTCAATAATCTTAATTTTAAAAACTCAGCTGCATTCTTTTAGAAATGGAAAAGCTGATCCTAGAAGACATATGCTGCTAAGTCACTTCAGTTGTGTCCGACTCTGTGCGACCCTATAGAGGGCAGCCCACCAGGTTTCCCCGTCCCTGGGATTCTCCAGGCAAGAACACTGGAGTGGGTTGCCATTTCCTTCTCCAATGCATGAAAGTGAAAAGTGAAAGGCTCCTCTGTCCATGGAATTTTCCAGGCAAGAGTACTGGAGTGTGGTGCCATTGCCTTCTCTGAAAGACATATGAGAATGTTATAGATCCAGAAGAGCAAAAATATTTAAAAAGAAAATCAAAGCTGGAAGACACATTTCCTGATTTCAGAATTTACTACAAAATTACATTAATCAATATGCTGTATACTGCATGCTGCTTCTGCTGCTAAGTTGCTTCAGTCGTGTCTGACTCTGTGTGACCCCATAGACAGCAGCCCACCAGGCTCCTCTGTCCGTGGGATTCTCCAGGCAAGAATACTGGAGTGGGTTGTCATTTCCTCCTTCAATGCATGCCTGCATGCTAAGTCGCTTCAGTTGTGTCCAACTCTGTGCCACCCCATGGACAGCAGCCCACCAGGCTCCTATGTCCACAGGATTCTCCAGGCAAGAATACTGGAGTGGGTTGCCATAACGATGAACAAATAGATAAATGGAATAGAACTGGGAGTCTGGAAACGCTCTTATAATTTTTGGTTATTTGATTTCAGATATGGATACCTAAAATCATCTATATGGCGCTAGTGGTAAAGAACCCGCTTGCCAGTTCAGGAGACTCCAGTTTGCTCCCTGGGTTGGGAAGGTCCCCTAAAGGATGAAACAGTAACACACTCTAGTATTCTTGCCTGGAGAGTCCCATGGACAGAGGAGCCTGGAGGGCTAAAGTCCATTGGGGTCGCAGAGTCGGACATGACTGAAGCCACTTAGCACACACACATATGGATGCTTAGATAATGGCATGAGGACAAAAATAGTCTTCTTAACAGCTTGTTCTGGGACAAGTGGGATATTCATTTGGAAAGAATAAATCTGGACCCCTTCCTTACACAGTATGCCAAAATTAGCACAAAAGGGATCAAAACAAAGGTAAAAGCTAAAAACATAGAAATTTAGAAGAGAGAAGCTCTGAGAAGTTTTCTAATCTTCCATTAGGCAGTATAGTTTGATGTGACACCAAAAGCACTAGAGACGATAAAGAAAAGGAGAAAAAAATATATCTGACTTCATTAAAATTAGAAACTTCTGTGTTTCAAAGGAATATCAAGAAAATGAAAAGGTAGTCCACACAAAGGGAGCATATACATGTAAATTATATATTTGATATCACACTTGTATTCAGAATATGGTAAAATCACTATATTTCAACAATGAAAACATCAAATTTAAAAAAAAGCCAGCATGGGATTTAAGTTTATATTTATTCAAAAAGGACAGACAAAATGCAAACAAACACATTCACTATTCACTGTGAAAGTCATTCAGTCATGCCTGACTCTGTGATCCCATGGACTGTAGCCCACCAGGCTATGTCCATAGAATTGTCTAGGCAAGAATACTGGAGTGGGTTCTCATGCCCTCCTACAGGGGATCTTCCCAACCCAGGGGTTGAACCCAGGTCGCCGTCATTGGAGGTGAATTCTTTACCATCTGAGCCACAAGGGAAGCCTCATTATTTACTGCTAAGTCACTTCAGTCGTGTCCGACTCTGTGCGACCCCACAGACGACAGCCCACCAGGCTCCGCCATCCCTAGGATTCTCCAGGCAAGAACACTGGAGTGGGTTGCCATTTCCTTCTCCAATGCATGAAAGTCAAAAGTGAAAGTGAAGTCGCTCAGTCGCGTTCGACCCTCAGCGACCCCATGGACTGTAGCCCACCAGGATCCTCGGTCCATGGGATTTTCCAGGCAAGAGTACTGGAGTACGGTGCAACTGCCTTCTATTATTTACTGGTGCTGCTGCTAAGTCACTTCAGTGGTGTCCGACTCTGTGTGACGCCATGGACGGCAGCCTACCAGGCTCGGTGTCCCTGGTTCTCCAGGCGAGAACACTGGAGTGGGTTGCCATTTCCGCCTCCAATGCATGAAAGTGAAAAGCGAAAGTGAAGTCGCTCAGTCATGTCTGACTCTCAGCGACCCCATGGACTGCAGCCTACCAGGCTCCTCCATCCACGGGATTTTCCAGGCAAGAGTACTGGACTGGGGTGCCATTGCCTTCGCCATTATTTACTAGGGAAATCCAAATCAAAACCTCAATAAGACACCACTTCTTATGCAATAGAATGACTAAAATGTAAAAAAAAAAGACAATAACAAGTGAGGGTAAGAATGTGGAGAAATGGGAATCCTCAAAAATTACTTATAGATTATAAAATTACACAGCCGTTTTGCAGAGTAGTTTGGTAATTCCTCCAAATGTTAGACGCATATATAGCCCAGCAATTGGACTCCTAGATATATACTTAATAGTAATGAAAACATGCTGATCCTGATAATAACTTGTACATGAATGTTCACAGCTGCATTATTGATAAAAATTGATCAATTGATGAATATACTGTGATGTATTCCTAATGTGAAATGTTATTAATTATAAAAAATACATGCTACGACATGAATGAAACTATAAATGTTATAAAAAAAAGAAAGAATTCAGCCACAAAACCCATGTATTATTATCTCATTTTATTTATATAAAATGTCCAGGATAAGCAAATACAGAGACAGAAGGCTCTGATAAGCTGAGATTTATCTAGTCAATGGGATTTACCAGTGGTGTGATTATTACAAATGAAAAGCTTTTCCTAAAGAGACAAAAGGTAGATTAATGGTTACCAGGATTTGAGGGGAGGTAGGAATGGAGAATGACTGTTAATGGATACAGGGTTTGGGGGGAGATGTTGATGAAGATACTCTGAAAATTGAATAGTGATGATGGTTATACAACTTTAAACATCATAAGAAAAAATAAAGAAACACCAAAGAAAGGCAATGCTAAAGAATGCTCAAACTACCGCACAATTACACTCATCTCACATGCTAGTAAAGTAATGCTCAAAATTCTCCAAGCCAGGCTTCAGCAATATGTGAACTGTGAAGTTCCTGATGTTCAAGCTGGTTTTAGAAAAGGCAGAGGAACCAGAGACCAAATTGCCAACATCTGCTGGATCATGGAAAAAGCAAGAGAGTTCCAGAAAAACATCTATTTCTGCTTTATTGACTATGCCAAAGCCTTTGACTGTGTGGATCACAATAAACTGTGGAAAAGTCTGAAAGAGATGGGAATACCAGACCACCTGATCTGCCTCTTGAGAAATTTGTATGCAGGTCAGGAAGCAACAGTTAGAACTGGACATGGAACAACAGACTGGTTCCAAATAGGAAAAGGAGTTCATCAAGGCTGTATATTGTCATCCTGTTTATTTAACTTATATGCAGAGTACATCATGAGAAACTCTGGACTGGAAGAAACACAAGCTGGAATCAAGATTGCCAGGAAAAATATCAATAACCTCAGATATGTGGATGACATCACCCTTATGGCAGAAAGTGAAGAGGAACTCAAAAGCCTCTTGATGAAAGTGAAAATGGAGAGTGAAAAAGTTGCCTTAAAGCTCAACATTCAGAAAACGAAGATCATGGCATCCGGTCCCATCACTTCATGGGAAATAGATGGGGAAACAGTGGAAACAGTGTCAGACTTTATTTTGGGGGGCTCCAAAATCACTGCAGATGGTGACTGCAGCCATGAAATTAAAAGATGCTTACTCCTTGGAAGGAAAGTTATGACCAACCTAGATAGCATATTCAAAAGCAGAGATGTTACTTTGCCAACAAAGGTTCGTCTAGTTAAGGCTATGGTTTTTCCAGTGGTCATGTATGGATGTGAGAGTTGGACTGTGAAGAAGGCTGAGCACCGAAGAATTGATGCTTTTGAACTGTGGTGTTGGAGAAGACTCTTGAGAGTCCCTTGGACTGCAAGGAGATCCAACCAGTCCCTTCTGAAGGAGATCAGCCCTGGGATTTCTTTGGAAGGAATGATGCTAAAGCTGAAACTCCAGTACTTTGGCCACCTCATGTGAAGAGTTGACTCATTGGAAAAGACTCTGATGCTGGGAGGGATTGGGGGCAGGAGGAGAAGGGGATGACAGAGGATGAGATGGCTGGATGGCATCACTGACTCGATGGATGTGAGTCTCAGTGAACTCCAGGAGTTGGTGATGGACAGGGAGGCCTGGCGTGCTGTGATTCATGGGGTCTCAAAGAGTCAGACACGACTGAGCGACTGATCTGATCTGATCTGATCTGAACTTGTGTATTTTAGTATGGTCAATTTTATGGTATATGAATTATGTATCAATAAAGCATTCTTTAAAAAAGGAAATAATTTTAAAGGAAAGAAACAGTTATCTTTTTTCCAAAGAGCACATCTTCTTTGTCCAAAATTCTTAGAAAAAGTGAAAAAAAAAGATAAAAATAAAGAGTAATATCCATGGGGAACTTTGAGGTTTATCAAATTCCATTTACATTACTGTTTACATTAGAATGTCTTCAGCAAATTATGTGAATTCATAAAGTTTCCTTAACAGAGGGTAGTTAAGTTAAATCTATAGTTCAAAGTATGACAGGAACATAAGCTATTAATGTTCAGATTTGTCAGATTATCTCTTCACCTTAACTGTTACAAAGGTGAATTTATTTTCATATACATAAAAACTTTATTCTCATTAACATCTACTGCAAAAAGGAAAAAGAATAAACAATTTGACAAGTTGAAAATCAACAAAAAAAACAAAATTGCTTTAGGATGAGATGTACTAAATGTCTTCATTGTGGGAAAAAAAAAACAACAAAAAAAGACCAGCCCAAACACTGGAATGTAACCATTTTAGACTGTCACTTAGTTTTCTTTCATTGTAAATTACATGGAATATATTTTACAGATTCCAATTGCATTTTTAAAACTTTAAGAGAATAGCTTTACTTTGTTCTGAAATCTCAATAAAATAACTTATGTTAATGGATGCATATTGGAGAGTGTCAATGTTCCTATTTTTTCCCTATTAAACTAAATGCACATCTTTGGCCACTAAAAAGGAAAAAAAAATGTATAAACTACAAGTAAAATTCTAACAAAATAATATCCATCTTATACTGACTCGTTCCAGTGCTGAACACTGAAAGGGTTTAGAAAAAATCATCAAAAAGACCAACATAAAATATTTAATAAATGATCTTTTATAATCGACTTGATGTAAGTAAAGGATAAACATCAACTTTATCTAGTTTATAAATGCACAGTCTCTCAAGGAGATATATTTTTTAAAATGTCATGGAAAATACATATGCTTTAGAAATCAATATGTAGGTATTGTGAGTTTTTCAATTATTATATTAATTATTGTTAATTAGTATATCACGATTATTATCATGATATTATATCACAATTATTATAAATCATTATAGAATATCACAATTATTATTTTCTTCAATAATTATATTAATTGCTAATAATTCAATAATTTATTACCAAGCATTAGGCCCTTATAACCAAAGACAAACTTCTAGAGTAGAAATTATAAATTATAAGAGTTTTTCTTCATTTGAATAAAAAGTTACAAAAAGCAACCCAACCAAATATTCTTGTAATTTATTTCAAAGAGATTTCATTTAAATTTCCACAAGTCACTGGTATTTCCACTCAGTTCAATTTGGTCATTCAGTTGTGTTCAGCTCTTGCAACCCATGGACCCCAAGCATGCCAGGCTTCCCTGTCCATCACCAACTCACAGAGCTTACTCAAGCTCATGTCCATCGAGTCGGTGATGCCATCTAACCATCTTATTCTCTGTCATCCCCTTCTCTTCCCACCTTCAATCTTACCCAGCATCAGAGTCTTTTCAAATGAGTTAGTTCTTCACATCAGGTGGCCAAAGCATTGGAGTTTCAGCTTCAGCAGTCCTTCCAATGAATGTTCAGGACTGATTTCCTTTATGATTGACTGGTTTGATCTCCTTGTAGTCTAAGGGACTCTCAAGAGTCTTCTCCAACACCATAGTTCAAAAGCATCAATTCTCTGGTGCTCAGTTTTCTTTATGGTCCAACTCTCACATCCATACATGACTACTGGAAAAACCATAGCTTTGACTAGACAAATGTCTTTGCTTTTTAGTATGCTGTCTACGTTGGTCATAACTTTTCTTCCAAGGAGCAAGTGTCTTTTATTTTTTTATTATTTTTTTTAAATTTAAATTTATTTATTTCAATTGGAGGCTAATTACTTTACAATATTGTATTGGTTTTTTAATGTCATGGCTGCAGTCACCATATGCATTGATTTTGGAGCCTCCCAAAATAAAGTCTGTCACTGTTTCCATTGTTTCTCCATCTATTTGCCATGAAGTAATGAGACCGGATGCCATGATCTTAGGTTTTTGAATGTTGAGTTTTAAGCCAGCTTTTTCACTCTCTTCTTTCACTTTTATCAAGAGGCTTTTTAGTTTTTCTTTGCTTTCTGCCATAAGGGTATTTCAATTACTGCCTGTTAATTTGTATATAATATATTTAATATAAATGCATGATCGTGCTATTTAATTCATTAATTGACATTAATCTTGTGTCAAATATTTGCAAACTAAACAGGCCATCTTTCCTCGTCTCAGCACCCTGGAGTGCTGGCTGCATTCTTATACTCATTTGTGAGGAAAATAAAATAGGGGCTCAGTCCGGTTCTCTTTTTGACTCTAGTTTGCAGCTTCTAAACATTAGTATCTACTCCCTGGAACTGTGCTCCAGCTCTGGAACTGCCAAGTGTTTCTTTCCTGCAACAAGAATTATTTAAGAACCATAACTGCAGTATTAGAACTTTACATCAGAGTATATAGCACCATATACAGTTGGGAACCTCCCCTGGAGAAAGAAATGGAAACCACTCCAGTATTCTTGCCTAGAGAATCCCATGGACAGAGGAGCCTGGTGGGCTACTGTCCATGGGGTCACAAAGAGTCAGGCACACTGAAGGACTGAGCATGCACACACATGTGTGCACACGCACACACATACATGCATTTCTGTGTTACTGAGTCATGAATTCGTGTCTGACTCTTTGTGACCTCATGGACTGCAGCACTCCAGGCATCCGTGTCCCTTACTATTGCCCTAAGTTTGCTCAAACTCATGTCTGCTGAGTGGGTGATGCCATCCAACAATCTCATCCTCTGTCATTCCCCTTCTCCTCCTGCCCTCAATCTTTCCTAAAATCAGAGTCTTTTCCAATGGGTTGCCTCTTTACAGAAGGTGGCCAAAGTATTGGAGCTTCAGCATTAGTCCTTCTAGTGACTATTCAGGGTTGATTTCCTTTAGGATGGACTGATTTGTTCTTGCTTGCACACACTTATGTGGCCCTTTTGGTGAAGGGTGACTGAAAAAGTAGTTCACAACACTTACAACATCTCTGCTCTTCTATAAGAACCTGGTTATCATAATTATAAACCTTTTTGTAGACCTATTTAAAAAATTTATTGCAAGATATTTGCTTTACAATAATGTAAAGTAGTACTTGCATACGATATAAGATATTTAATAATTCCTGATGTAGTGCAAAACCAATGCAAGCCTTCCTGATAATTTTATACCCCTCCTATTTACAGACATTATTTTGCTGGTATTCTCCCTCGCTTATTTAACTTCTATGCAGAGTACATCATGAGAAATGCTGGACTGGAAGAAACACAAGCTGGAATCAAGATTGCCAGGAGAAATATCAATAACCTCAGATATGCAGATAACACCACCCTTATGGCAGAAAGTGAAGAGGAACTAAAAAGCCTCTTGATGAAACTGAAAGAGGAAAGTGAAAATGTTGGCTTAAAGCTCAACATTCAGAAAACGAAGATCATGGCATTTGGTCCCATCACTTCATGGGAAATAGATGGGGAAACAGTGACAGACTTTATTTTTTTGGGCTCCAAAATCACTGCAGATGGTGACTGCAGCCATGAAATTAAAAGACGCTTACTCCTTGGAAGGAAAGTTATGACCAAACTAGATAGCATATTCAAATGCACAGACATTATTTTGCCAAAAAACGTCCATCTAGGCAAGGCTATGGTTTTTCCAGTGGTCATGTGTGGATGCGAGAGTTGGACTATGAAGAAAGCTGAACACCAAAGAATTGATGCTTTTGAACTGTGGTGTTGGAGAAGACTCTTGAGAGTCCCTTGGACTGCTAGGAGATCCAACCAGTCCACTCTAAAGGAGATCAGTCCTGGGTGTTCTTTGGAAGGAATGATGCTAAAGCTGAAACTCCAGTACTTTGCACCTCATGTGAAGAGTTGACTCATTGGAAAAGACTCTGATGCTGGGTGGGATTGGGGGCAGGAGGAAAAGGGGATGACAGAGGATGAGATGGCTGGATGGATCACCAACTTGATGGACGTGAGTTCGAGTGAACTCCAGGAGTTGGTGATGGACAGGGAGGCCTGGCATGCTGTGATTCATGGGGTCACAAAGAGTCACACATGACTGAGTGACTGAACTGACTGAACTGATTCTCCCCTGCAAAAAAATTTTTAAAATAAAAATAAAATAATTTTCTTCAGATATATTTTTGCTATCATTTTATGTCCTCAGCTAATATAAAAAAATAAACTAGAACCTTTATTAATTAATGGAACAGTGATGGTGTTGACAAAAAGTGTTAAAAGCCTGAAATTTTATAAATTTAAATTTTAACCTTCTCATGTATTCATGAGACATATACATATTCATGTCTTAGAAGGTGAAATGAAATTTCTTTGGAAGAAAATATGTATAACTATACATGTATTTACATAGTATAACTATACTATATAAGATTTACATAGTATTCTATACTATTCATTCAGGAGATTTTCTTCTGTCCATTTGTAGAAGTACAAAATGAGAAACCTATCTGCATTAACATGTCCATTAAAATCAAAGGTTTAGCACAGCCCTTACTCTCATTTCTTGCATATAAGTCAGGACATTGAAATAACTTCTTAAAAACTATCAGTGAATGAGATGAACAAAGTTTTATTCTCATTGGAGCACTATTCTTTCACACAGTTTAACACAGTTTCCCACTGGAGATCTGATGCAAACATACAAAGGAGAACAAGCTTACACTGATATGAATATCATCTCAAGAAAACTTGCTCTTATGGGGGAGATTCATTATCTGGTAATTGTATCAGGGTCTAACCAATGCCTGAGGTGTACAACTTCTACTTCGTTCTGTCTCAATAAATCCTCAGGTGCACCCACACAGATGAAAATACTCCCCCACCAGAAGCCCTTTTTAAGCTTGCAGTCTGGTCAGCCTGGTGAGAAAATCGCCAGCATATCTGTTGGCCAACAAACAGAAAGCAATCCCAGAGCTGTCCACATGAACAGAATTGTGCTCCCTGCCTCTGTTCTCTCTCTCCCAATGAAATCGATCCATAAAAACGGCACGCTGCAACTCACGGGGTGTTAATTTTAAAGCCTATACCTCAGAAACTCATGGGGTGTTAGTTTTAAAGCCCAAACCTCAGAAAATTCTAATTCGTCAGTTGAGACTACTTCCTGTACCAAATGGACACCTGAAAACTTTATGTCTCTTCTATTCATCAATCAGCTAACATCTGAAGCTGGGGAGGAGTTAATATGTTTTTTTAATCCTAAGCAAAGAAGAAAAAGGGCTTCCCAAGTGGCGCTGGTGGTAAAGAACCTGCCTTCGGGACTTAAGAAGGGCATGGCAACTCACTCCAGGATTCTTGCCTGGAGAATCCCATGGAGAGAACAACTTGGCGGGATATAATTGATAGGGCCACAAAGAGTCAGGCATGGCTGACTAAGCACAGCACAACACAGTGAACAAAACAGTAAGACACCAATTAGATTTGAAATTTTTACCTGAAATTCAAATTTAAACAGCAAACAGTTTTTATTTTGTCAGCCAAAATAAAAACATGAATTAGAAACACTATCTAAAAACACTACCTAAAAACACTTATTAGAAAACAATATATATGTACTTTCTATATGACCTTTAGTAAATAGAGACAATAAAAAGTGGATGACAAATTAGAAAACTTTCCATAAACCATGTTGCTGCGGCTGCTGCTAAGTCGCTTCAGTTGTGTCTGACTCTGTGCGATCCCATAGATGGCAGCCCACCAGGCCCCGCCGTCCCTGGGATTCTCCAGGCAAGAACACTGGAGTGGGTTGCCATTTCCTCCTCCGATGCATGAAAGTGAAAAGTGAAAGTGAAGTCCCTCAGTTGTGTCCGACTCTCAGCAACGCCATGGATTGCAGCCTACCAGGCTCCTCTGTCCATGGGGTTTTCCAGGCAAGAGTACTGGAGTGGGGTGCTATTGCCTTCTCCCTCCATAAACCATAGCCATCGCCAAAACACACGCTATCAAATTCTCTGTCTCCTACCCTCCACCAGCCAGTGTTAAGTTGAAACAAATACAGATGAATTGCTGCTTTTTCTGCAGTGACATAAGGCTTATTCTAGATTTTGACAGGGCCTGCATAGAACAGAACTCTTAATGGAAGCTGAAATTGTCTTCAATTATACCCAGTGTCTAAAGGTGGGTCAGCCTGGCTTTTTAAGCTCTTAAAATATCTCTGATTTCTGTCAGGGTTACCAAATTAATAGGACTCCATGAACTTTTGTCCTTACTTAAACGTTAAAACTTAGAAGAAAGAACTACATACTGTATGACTTTTTAAAAAGATTTCACATGTTAGGTTTCCAGATGAATTCTGAAGTTTATGCCTAAGAAGGAATTTGAAGAAAATCAAGACGAGGGTAGAAATTGAAGCTCACTGCAACCATGAGGGTTGAGGATGTTATGGTTTTACTTCTAAAATGAAGGGGGACTTTTTCATCCATGATATGTTCATTTGTTTGGCAAATGTTAATTAAGAATCCTCTCTTCTGTATTTCAGCCATTGGGGATGTAGTGTGATGAACCTGAATCTGCCCTCAGAGCTGACTCTCTAATGTGAGGACAGAGACCATAAGCATTCTAATTGTTCTTCACAACTTTAAAATGTCATATAGGACACGTTATAACTTGTAGCACTATGTCTATGGGATTTCCCGGATAAGAATACCAGAATGGGTTGCATTTCCTTCTCCAGGGAATCTTCCCAACCCAGGGATTGAACCTGAGTCTCCTGTATGACAGGCAGATTCTTTACCACTAAGCCACCAGGGAAGCTCAAAATAATTAATACCATATCTTAAATTACTTACAAACTCTCTAAAATGAGAATAACTTCATAAGTCATGAGCTTGTTACTTTTGGAGATAACTGTTGGAAGGAAGCATTTTGTCACCAGAAGCTCCATTATCTTTAACAGATATTGCTATATGAAGTGGCAAAGTCTTCTATTTTGTGGACTCTCAATCATTTTAATTAGCTAAAGGGGGTGAAGACATAAATTCTACTAATAGCTGAACCTATTTTTCATATGTTTACTTTTGAAGACAAGAATGGTTTCTTTTCCCAGGGATAAGCGTATGAATGAATACACAGGCTAGTCCAATCCATAATACTTTTATGACTATGGGCTAGACTCAGACATTAAAAAAATAAACATGATAATCCCCTTCTTCAAGGAGCTCACCAGTTTGTAGTGGGGAAAGACAGAAATGCTCATCCAAATAATGTGGAAATTGATATTAATGGAGAAAATTACAACAGTAAAGAGGAATATTCCTTAACGGGAGGTGCCAACACCGTTATGGGCTTCTCTGTGCCGTGCACTAAGTATTTTAGATATATTCGCTTTAATTCTTAAGACTTCTCAATGAGATGGGTACTACTAACTTCATTTTACTACTAGGAAAATTGAGTCACAGGATTTTGAAGTTGTTGATTATTTTAAAGTAATCCTTTCTAGGCCTCTCAAATAGTAATGTTACAGTGAAAAGGAAAAAGAGGAAGGAGTTTTATTTCCCTTTCCTGAGAATAAATAAGATAGAACAGTGAGCAGGCCTAAACATTCACAGTTTTTACTTTAACACTTCCTCATCTGTCATCTGTAACTAGGTTTGCTTTTCTGCCCCCTAACTCTGCATAAGCTACATTTTGCAATTATTATCCTTTGAAAGTGTTAGTCACATTTGACTCTTTGTGACCCCATGGACTGTAGCCCACCAGGCTTCTCTGTCCATGGGATTCTCCAAGCAAGAATACTGGAGTGGGTTGCCATTTCCTCCTCCAGAGGATCTTCCCAACCCAGGAATAAGACCCTGGTCTGTATTGCAGGCAGATTCTTTACTGTTTGAGTCACCTGGGAAGCCTAGGTGACTTCAACTCTATGCTAATTACATCCTGGATCTAGTGCTCACCTTTATAGCACTCTCTCTGCAAACCATCTCTTGCATTTTTCTCTTTTTACATATCAGAAAGAAAGGGCAGGGCCACTGGACTGTTGGACTCAATTCCTGGGTTACTGACATCAGTCTACGGCTGTTCTTGAAACAACGCAAGAGAAAGAAGAATACAGGATTCTTACACCTTTGTTCCTCATCACCTACTCCTGACTGGGAGCCCTCATCTTATATAAGCCTCTAGGCTCCTCATGGGGTAGGGAGGGGACAGTTCTTGAGGCATGAGCTGACTATGTTCCCCCCTCCACCAGCTGGGAATTAAAGCCACCTTTCTGTTTCCTCCAAATTTTTCTCCATGTTTTTTATTCAGCTTCGGTGGGCAGAGAAAGCCAAGATTTTGGCCAACAACAGTAAGTGGCCCACCCTGACATGGGAGGGCTTCAAGGCAAGTGGGCTGAAGGTGTAATATTAGTCTTAAAGGATTAGTCAAAATAGGGGTGCAGAAGCAAGGGACGTTTTATGGAGATACATTTAAGGTCAAGAAAGTAGGACTGAAAACATGTCAGAGGTGACTTATCTACACTATGTAGAAGGAAAACCTGCCATTTTGGTTTTTCAATGGAAACAACTGGAAGATAGAATTCAGAGAAGGTGAGTAGAGAAGTCAAGAACACAGAATCTCTTGAAAAAGAGTGGACTCCAAGGGGCAGGCTAGGGTGGGGTCCACAGAAAGCAAAGGAGAGTTTTTTTTAAAAAAGTGATTGGCAACGTTTTGGTGGTAATAAAAGTCATTTTGATAATGAGTGATGGATTTCAGTGGGACAAACCTGGAGACAGAACAAGTCAGAAGGTGCACTGCAGTAAGTTAATTATAGCTACTTTGAGTGGATTTTTTTTTTTTTTTTTCTGGTTGTGCTTGAGGTTTGAGGGATCTCAGTTCTCCAGTCAGGGATTGAATCCAGACCATGACAGTGAAAGCTCAGACTCCTAACTACAATGCAACCAAGAGTGTAAGGAGTGTAAGGAGACCAAACTAGTCCAACCTAAAGGAAATCAACCCTGAGTATTCATTGGAAGGACTGATTCTGAAGATGAAGCTCCAATACTTTTGGCCACCTGATGTGAAGAGCCGACTCACTGGAAAAGATCCTGATGTTGAGAAAGACTGAGGGCGGGAGGAGAAGGGGGCAACAGGGAATGAGATGGTTGGATGGCATCACTGACTCGGTGGGCATGAGTCTGTGCAAACTCCAGGAGATAGTGAAGGACAGGGAAGCCTGGTGTGCTGCAGTTCATGGGTTGCAAAGAGTCAGACACAAGTGTATAGCAACAAAAATTTGAACTAAACTACTCCATTTCCTAGATTTATATAATCAGAATAAATAATTAAATTCTAAAATAACTAATCTACTTTAATTATCCAAACCTCATATGAGGAGCTCCTTGGACTCTGTATTACTCAGAATTACAATTTTCAATGGTACTATTCAGCTTCAGAGTCATCCTGATGAAAACACAGTGATCCCAGAAACCCCTAAAGGTAGTGTGTTTGTCCTTTGTTGAAGTTTAGGTAATTTTTCCACCAACTTGTTGCCACTATTCTAAGTTTATAGCTTTAAAGAAAAGAAATAATTACCTGTTTAAATATATTTTAATCATCTCTGAAGCAAAGATATTAATTCTGTACCCAAAACTGTTGGAGATAGAATCGGTAGCCATCTAGTTCAATTTCAACATTTATAGAAAAGACAATAACAGCCTAAATTATTAAGTGCCTAGTTATACCCACCAAAGTTATACTTGCTTTATATGCAGAAACTCTACCTCCCAATGAGTACATGACAAGTGAGATAAATAGCTTGTTTATGGTGACAACATCAGTAAAAGTAAAGCCACAATTCATACCTACAACCATGCCCAAAGCACCTACTTAACCACCCCTCTCATGACAGAGAAGGGAAGGAGGAGATGCTGGCTGATGTGACTAGTTTGTTATTAGAGTGGAGCACAGCCCAGGGCCCTTCCTTAGACACTGCGCCCCATTTTCTGCCCCTTCTGACTCACTGTCTATAAAATGAGAGAATTAACCTCATTTTCTGACACTGAAAATGAATAGAAGATGTTGATATTATTCACCATGCAATGTCTTGGCAACAGCTTAACCTAGGGTCCACTTTAGACCAAGTGTAGAACCATAATCCTGAGAAGGCACTGGTACCCTACTCCAGTACTCTTGTCTGGAAAATCCTATGGACGGAGGAGCCTGGTAGGCTGCAGTCCATGGGGTCACAAAGAGTTGAACATGAATGAGCAACTTCACTTTCACTTTTCACTTTCATGCATTGGAGAAGGAAATGGCAACCCACTCAAGTGTTCTTGCCTGGAGAATCCCAGGGATGGAGGAGCCTGGTAGGCTGCAGTCTATGGGGTCGCACAGAGTCGGACATGACTGAAGTGACTTAGCAACAGCAGCCGCAGCACCATAATCTGTAAGCATCTCCCTAACACCAGAAGGAATGAAGCCCAGCACTGATGTGAGAGCATGGATAACTTGGATTTCAGCTCCCTTACAGCTTTTCTCTGATCCTAAAAGGGACAGGCGCTTAAAGTACTTGAACAGATCAATCACTGTATCTGTTACCAGTGATGTCCTGTAATTAACATCTCTCACCAGGGAAGAGCCTTGACCAGGCCAGATCATCTCAGAAGCTCAACCTACCTGTACCCAAAACTGTTGGAGATAGAACAGTTACATATACTATATATAACAGTTATATAGTAAATTTATATATAAATATAAATATATATATTTATATATAAAATAAATATTTTTATTTTATTTATTTTTATATTTATTAAATATAAATAAATATAAATATTTATATATTATATATATTTTATATAAAGCTATATAAAATATATAATATATTATATATGTTTACTATATATAAAGTTATATATAGAATATATAACAGTTATATAGTAAATTTGCATTTACTATAAAATATTAACTATTCTGTAGTACAGACTTGGTGTTTCCCCTAAAATTAGCAACATAACCCTTTTTTAATTCTGAAAGAGGTAAAAACAAATTTTAGAGATGATAGGTAAAGAGTCCAAAATTGTGGTTAAAAATCTGCAGCTAAAAGGGAGACAAAGAAATTAAAAAGCCCACGAAAAACAGAACAAAAGGAAAATCTGCAGCCTGGAGCTTTGGGGGGAAAACATGCCCAGCAAGCCACTTTCCTAACTGGTCTTGCATACACACGCTCTTTGACACGGGGCAAAACAAACTGGACTCCCAGGACCGCTTGGGGGAGGGAACAGGGATATAAAAAGAAAGACCTTAAAGGGGGGACCACTCCTATGGCGTTGGTCCGCTCTCACATCTGGGGAGTGTGTTTTTTCATGTCACTTGTTTAATAAATCCTGCCTGAGTGAGATTTCTGCTCTGTCGGATTTTTTTAATATATATTTATTTTTAATTGGTTGATGATTGGTTTACAATATTGGTTTGATTTCTGTCCTACATCAACATGAATTGACCATAGGTATACATATGTCCCCTCCCTCTTGAATCTCCCTTGTTTTGTTTATTATGACAAGACAAAGACAGAGGAAGAGGACCATGCCCGACATAGAAATTAAGCAGTCAGCATTCCTAAAACTTGAAACATATGTTTGCCATGCTATATTCATTTTCTTAATGATGTTACACACTGCCCTTAATGATCAGGTGTCTAAATATGAAACCATGGAGTCGGTTCATTCCTTTCAAAGATACGGAGAGACAGAGTAAGGCAATTAGGGAAGCTGAAAATATTGAATGCAGCCTTCTATTCAGGGCTTGAAAGAAACTGCCTCTGGCCTACAGAAGAGTTCACTCTGTGATACCCGGGTTTGATCTGAATAATTACACACAGCAGATGTGCCTTTGGGTCAACAGTCTGATACGAAGGAATCACATCTTCATTGAAAGTATTCATGGCTATTCTCTTTCAAGTTCTACCAATGAGTAATACTTTACGATTTTTACCACGAGCAGTGCAATCACAGACAGTTCTGAAGTAGGTTATAAGGTCAAGTGCAATAGTCCTTTTGATTTCAGACCCCAAGTTTTCCTAACTGGAGTCTTCTTCATGGTTCCTCCATGCTGGATGATACAATTTTTGGAATCATTCATCAGTTCCCTGATCTCTAGTCAATGTGGCCTTATTTGATTAACTATACTTTCTGTTCAGTTCAGTTTAGTTCAGTAGCTCAGTTGTGTCCAACTCTTTGCAACCCCATGGACTGCAGCATGCCAGGCTTCCCTGTCCATCACCAACTCCCAGAGCTTGCTCAAACTCATGTCCATTGAGTCAGTGATGCCATCCAACCATCTCATCCTCTGTTGTCCCCTTCTCCTCCCCCCTTCAAACTATACTCTACACTATTGAAATCATCATGTCACTGCAGATGAGTATGTAGTTTCCAGATTACCAGATGGTTAAACTCAAGGTTGTCATCATTAAGGGCACCTTATTTATCAGTCCTACTTGCTTGCCAGGTACGAGAAAGCGTTTCTGCAGAAAGAAAGTGTGTGGCTAAGAAAACGTCACTGATGAGCTTTCAGTGTTTCCCATTGGTTGACTGATTGCTACTAACAAGTTACAGATATTTAAATGAAGGAAGGTCTGGTTTTTACCTCCCGGAATCTTTGCCCATCAGAATGACTTCTCTTTTTGATTCATAATTCTTATGCAATGAGGGACTGATTGCAATTTACAAGATGATCATGTCACCTATGGTCTTAGGTAGGATGCCAGGACTGCCAAGCTGTCTGGGTCTCTTTAGGGCTTCATACTGAGGTATAGCGACCTCAAGTAAAGGAAAACATAAAGACTATGGCCAGCAAAAATGACAGTTTCAGGGATTCCAGGGAGCTTAGCATACCACCAACACTTATCTTATTAGGGCATCTCCTATTCAGCCTTCTCCTCCTGCCTTCAATCTTTCCCAGCATCAGGGTCTTTTCCAATGAGTCAGTTCTTTGCATCAGGTGGCCAAAGTATTGGAGCTTCAGCTTCAGTATTAGTCCTTCCAATGAACATTCAGGACTGATTTCCTTTAGAATGGACTGCAGTATCTCCTTGCAGTTCAGGGGACTCTGAAGAGTCTTCTCCAGCTTTTAAGTAATACTACTGCTTAGCAGTGTTACTTAAAAAGCATGGCTGCAATTCCTTTAAAAAAAACACTTTTCCAAAATATCATAAACAAGTGCACTGAACTTTGGAACCTGAAACGTGCCTTTTTACAGATATAAACTCTACATTTATCAGACTCCAGTCTCGGGAAGTTATTTCCTTCATCATCATTTCATGAAGATTTTTCACGGTTAAAAGATAAATTTTGTAATTTCTCCAAGCTCATGGCAATCACTTAGACCTTCAAGCTTGAACTTATTTGAAGCAGTCATGGATTTTCCTGCTCTCTTCCTCTCTATAGCAAGTGACTTATTTTTCCAAACCTTTCAGATTAGAGATAATTTTTTTTTTTGAAAGGGAAAAAATAGTGAAATCATAGCTTGATGTTTCTATAATCTAGGGGTACATCAATCCTTTCTAAGATCCCTAGACCTGAAGTGGCAGAGCTGAGACTGGGATTCAAGACTCTTCACACATAGGCTGTTATCTGCTTGCTATATTTCTATCTGCCCCAATGACTCCATGATTTTATAATCCTCAACACTGTAAAATAAATAGATAGCTTTTCTCCACAGAACCTTTCATTTATTTTCTAAGTGTTTCAAGTGAACAAAACTAAAAGAAAAAAAAGTGCCCAATCTGAAAGAAATCAATTGCTTAAATGTTATTTCAAATTTGTGGTCTATCTCCATTAGGTTGGCGGTAGCCTTAATCTATCCTGCGTGCTTGTGCTCAGTGGCTTCAGTCATGTCTGACTCTTTACAACCCTATGGACTGTAGCCTGCCAGGCTCCTATGTCCCCAGGCAAGAACACTGCAGAGGGTTGCCATGCCCTCTTCCAAGGGGATCTTCCCAATCCAGAGATCTAACCCCTGTCTCTTATGACTCCTGAACTGGCAAGAAAATTCTTTACCACTAATGCCACGTGGGAAGCCCAATTTATCCTGTAGAAATATGCAAAGTCAAAATGATAAGCTACAGAGTTCAAGTTTATTCAAGGTGTAAAATTAAGCTTTCCTGGGTCACTGTCCCACTACAATGTAGGGGTCAGAGTTTTCTGGGCTATGAGGCAGCCACTAGGTTTTCAAGTGGCTTGTGGATACATATTCCACACAGAGCTTTAGGAGATAAAACAGAAAAAATGAAAAAAAAAAAAAAGGATGTTTTCATTAGTATTCAATCCCATACTAGATATTTGCTCAGGCATCCCCACCCCCCACGCCCCCCCACCCACCCCTGCCGCCCCACCCCCACCCCCAACAGCTTCTCAGTCCCAGAAAGACTCTCACTTTCTGGAATATTTTACACCAGTGTGCCCCTCCCTACCCTGCAGCAATCTCAAGAGTGTTCTAGTTTCTGTGAAGTGAGGCAGACTAAATTCGCAACAATATATCCAGAGTGAAGGCAGACTTAAACGATCTACAAGGACCAGCCTAGAGCCCATTTACTTACCTCAATAAATTCTACTATGAATCATCCTGAGAAGAAATATTAAGCATATCTATGTTTTAAGACCTATGTTATCACTTTTTGACCCTCTCAGTGTTAGAAACATTCTTTTCTCCAGGAGGAAAGACCTGATTGGCCCTCCTGCAAGGCTATAAGGCCATTTGGACACTGGGATTTGTGCATTTGAGTCATCATTTTTCTCAAAAATTCTCCATTCTACTGTGTGTGTGTACACAGTGAAATGGTTTTTATCATGATCCTGAACCTAAGGTGAAAATGTGTAATAAATTAGATTCAATTATCTACAGTGTCTATGTAACTGTAGCACAGCTTTATCAAATTACAGGTACTTATCAGAATGATTCTAGTTTCTCAGAATTAGACATATGAGAAAACTGCAGAGGAGAGGAATCCAGGCTCCCTAAGCGGAAACATTATCCATTTGAGGTTAATGTAACATTTATGTCTGCATATAAAGTTGCCCTCATGTGTGACCTAGGATGTCACCTCCCTGAGTCTCCACTTACTCATCTATAAAACTTAGATGTATAAAATTTTGTAAAGTTTTAGACAAAAGTACCAGATCCCCTGCCATTTCTTTCATCTCAAAGATCCTACCTGCAGTCTGAAATTAAAAGACACTTGCTCCTTGGAAGAAAAGCTATGACAAACCTAGACAGTGTATTAAAAAGCAGAGACATCACTTTCCCAACAACCATCTTAGTCAGAGCTATGCTTTCTCCAGTAGTCATGTACAGATGAGAGAGCTGGACCATAAAGAAGGCTGAGCACTGAAGAATTGATGCTTTCAAACCGTGGTGCTGGAGAGGACTCTAGAGAGTCCCTTGGACAGCAAGGAGATCAAATCAGTCAATCCAAAAAGAAACAAACTGAATGGTCATTGGAAGGACTGAGGCTGAAGTTGAAGCAACAATATTTTGGCCACCTAATTCAAAGACTCACTGTAAAAGACTCTTCCATAAAAGACTCACCAATTCACTGTAAAAGATTCTTGAGTGCAGGAGGAGAAGGGGGCGACAGAGGTTGAGATGGTTGGATAGCATCACCGACTCAATGGAGATGAATTTGAGCAAATTCTGGGAGATGGTGAAGGACAGGGAAGCCTGGTGTGCTACACTCCATTGGGTTGCAAACAGTCAGACACGAATGAGTGAATGAACAATAGCAACACTACGGAATTGTTCCTTAGTGGATGTAAATGATTTAATTTTTGTTAGAGAATTTTGATAAAATGTGTTTCATATATATTGATGCATTTGATGTCTAAAACTTGCCACCTCATCAAAAACCTTGAGTGATGAGAGACTGATAATTCTCTAAGGAACTGTTATAAGTCAAGATAAAGAAGGCATTATTTTCAGTTTTTTTGCACTGTGTCAATGCACTGAGCTTTTCTTTTTTAATCAAGAGCAGAGGGATATTGAGATATCAAAAAAGAACTGTTTTAAATACCAATTTTTTTTTTTTTTATTAAAGCTCACTAGCTGAGGTTTGCTGACAAGGGGAATAATCATACAATATAAGCTTTTATTTCATCAGAGAAAGTCATGCCTACCCAAGACCTGAAGCCCAGGATCCAGAAAATGGTTTCAAATGAGTAACAACCCTACTCAAAACAGCTGTCTGCGAGGAAAATAAATGGGATTTAATCTGCCATAAAATGGATTGTGCAATTTATTTTTTCTTGAGGAAATCATGCCTTGTGACATCAGTGAGCTGTAACAGTTTTGCTTTGAAAAGAAGCATCCTATTCTTTGCCAAACCTATATTAATTCACCCACATGGAGTTTTCATCCAGAAAAAGCAACTGGAAAGCTAGAGGGGCTTACCCACACCCACCGCCTGAGGGTGGGAATTGCCCTTTTCTGTCTTTAAAAGTCCTGATTTAAAACATGAGCCCTAAATAATTATTCAGTTCAGAGAGAGGTTTTAAGATGGTTCCCTATGAAAGTTGAAATACATTAAATTATATATTAATGTTCTACAAAAAATGACAATGTTCAATTAATTGACAATGATTTACAAAGTTATGTATTAATGTTCTAGAAAAGATGACATTAATGTTCTATAATGACAATCTCATACACCTTAAACTAACATTAAAAAGATAATAAAACTATGAAAGAGCAAATGCTAGTTATAAAAGTGACAATTAGATGAGATGTATCATTATTTTAAATAAAAATAATTTTAAATGCTTAAAGCCAATGAATAGAGGAAATACAAATACTTATAAATCTCAAATGGACTAAATTTTCTGTATAGCATTTTTAAAGATCTCACAGGAGTTACATTATTTTTAATTTATTTCATTTAATTAAATACACAGAATATTTTAAGTGATAAAGAAAAAGAAAGCAATAATAAAATTTTTCAACTGTGAAATATGCTTTAATATTTAGTACCTAACTACAGCCTAACTAGCCAATCAAACTTAAGTGTGCCTCTTCATTCTATTACATGTTTTCCAAAATACTTATTTTTGGTGCCCAAAATTCATCTAGAACTGGTCCATTCTGACACTCTAGTCTCAAATTCTACATTAGAACATTTAAAAAACAGTTTTTAATTAACACTACATAAAATGCCTATTAGTATGAAAGTCTCAGCAAATTTATTTTTATTCAGTTAAATATGTTTTACTCGAAGTGAACTGAAATAAATTTCATCAAATTTGATATATTATGAGTTTATTTAGAAGACAGACAAATGTAATCCCCAAAGTTCTGAACCTTCTCACTTCAGTTCAGTTGCTCAGTTGAGTCTGACTCTTTGTGACCCCAGGAACCGCAGCACGCCAGGCCTCCTTGTCCATCACCAACTCCCAGAGTCCACCCAAACCCATGTCCATTGAGTCGGTGATGCCATCCAACCATCTCAGCCTCTGTTGTCCCCTTCTCCTTCTGCCCTTAATCTTTCCCAGCATCAGGGTCTTTTCAAATGAGTCGGCTCTTCACATCAGGTGGCCAAAGTATTGGCGTTTCAGATTCAACGTCAGTCCTTCCAATGAACACCCAGGACTGATCTCCTTTAGGATGGACTAGTTGGATCTCCTTGCAGTCCAAGGGACTCTCAAGAGTCTTCTCCAACACCACAGTTCAAAAGCATCAATCCTTTGGTGCTCAGCTTTCTTTGTAGTCCAATGCAAACATCCATACATGACCACAGGAAAAACCATAGCCTTGACTAGATGGACCTTTGTTGGCAAAGTAATGTCTCTGCTTTTTAATATGCTATCTAGGTTGGCCATAACTTTCCTTCCAAGAAGTAAGCATCTTTTAATTTCATGGTTGCAGTCACCATCTGCAGTGATTTTGGAGCCCAGAAAAATTAAGTCTGTCACTGATTCCACTGTTTCCCCATCTATTTGCCATGAAGGGATGGGACTGGATGCCATGATCTTAATGAATGGTGAGCTTTAACCAACTTTTTCACTCTCTTCTTTCACTTTCATCAAAAGGCTCTTTAGTTCTTCTTCACTTTCTGCCATAAGGGTTGTGTCATCTGCATATCTGAGATTATTGATATTTCTCCTGGCAATCTTGATTCCAGCTTGTGCTTCATCCAGCCCAGCGTTTCTCATGATGTACTCTGCATAGACGTTAAATAAGCAGAGTGAGAATATACAGCCTTGACGTACTCCTTTTCCTATTTGGACCCAGTCTGTTGTTCCATGTTCAAACTGTTGCTTTCTGACCTGCATCTAGGTTTCTCAAGAGGCAGGTCAGGTGGTGTGGTATTCCCATCTCTTTCAGAATTCAAAGTTTGTTGTGATCCACACAATCAAAGGCTTTAGTATAGTCAATAAAGCAGAAATAGATGTTTTTTCCTGAAACTTTCTTGCTTTTTTGATGATCCAGCAGATGTTTGCAATTTGATCTCTGGTTCCTCTGCCTTTTCTAAAACCAGCTTGAATCTTCTAGTGCCAGTCATATAAAGACTAATTCATGAACCAATTCATCAAGAATAACACACATGCCTTTATAGTATCCTCATCTGCAAAATAAGTACCTACTTAAAATAATTTGTCTCTACCTGAATAAAGAAAGCATTCCAATGGTCATCATGAGGGTCGTGATCCTCATGAGCATTTGTAACCCTCAGGAAAAATCCCCAAAGCTGGAGGTGTTATTTACTTGCTCAACCGAAGAAAAGAGAGCAACAAGATGCTAGTCTGAATTTTACAATAAAGATGGGGCTCAGCAAGGACACATACCTCTTATTAATGTGTCAGATATGTCCTTAGTTTACATAGGCATTTATATCATGTGAGACTGTATTTTAATTTAAAGGAAAGAGAAAGAGAGAGACTTGCTCCTTGGAAGGAAAGCTATGACAAACCTAGATATCATATTAAAAAGCAGAGGCATCACTTGGCCATTCTTGTAGTCAAAGCTATGATTTCTCCAGGAGTCATGTATGGATGTGAGAGCTGGGTCATAAAGAAGGCTATGTGCCAAAGAATTGATGTTTTTTAATTGTGGTGTTGGAGAAGTCTCTCAAGAGTCTCTTGGACTGCAAGGAGATAAAACCAGTCAATCCTAAAAGAAATCAACTCTGAATATTCATTGGAAGAACTGATGCTGAAGCTTCAAATACTTTGGTCACCTGATGTGAAGAGCTAACTCATTGGAAAAGACCCTGATACTGGGAAAGACTGAGAGCAGGAGGAGAAGGGGGTGACAGAGGATGAGATGGTTGCATGGCATCACCCACTCAATGCACATGAGTTCGAGCAAACTCTGGGAGATACTGAAGGATAGGGAAGCCTGGCATGCTGCAGTCCATGTAGTCACAGAGAGGCAGACATGACTCAACAACTGAACAACAAACAGGATGAGAAATCCTACAAGTACTTTGTCTTCCAAGACAGATTATATTAAAGCATATTCTGCCCTTGATGAGTAGGACTCTTATTTTATGAATACAAATAGACTTTTTATGACTTGATTTTGTGTTTTAGAATTTACAAAACACACCCCTTAGACCCTGATGTGGGGAAACATTGAAGGCAGGAGGAGAAGGGTATAACAGAGGATAAGATGGTTGGATGACATTATGGACTCAATGGATATTAGTTTGAGCAAATTCCAGGAGACAGAGAAGGACAGAGGAGCCTGGCATGCTGTAGTCCATGGGGTCACAAAGAGTTGGACACAACTTAGTGAATAGGACAACTCTTTAGAAATTGCCATGCTGGTTTTCCTCTGATACTGATAACATGCAACTGTTTTACATTCATATTCATGCCCCAGAAAACAGTACCTCTCTATACTCTGGACACACTTTCAATGATAAATGCTAAATAACCACTAAAACAGAACTGTCATTATATAGCATGATATGCAAATATCAGAAATCAATATTCTTTCTTTCAATTCTATAGCAGATGATAAAAAATTTCTAAATAGAAAAGAATGCAATTGAATTTTATAACATTTTCTCAGTTCCTGCTACTTATTAGCTTTTAATATTATATTTTGACTTTAAAATGCAATTACCTTTCAACTTAAAATCTGAATAATAAATCGAAACAATTTCAAGATTCATTTACTGTGACCGGCGCTCAATAAATCTGAGACATAAAAATGGCTTGTCTTGCAGTCTCATAGACTATCTGACAGAAAACCAGCACACATGCATTTTTGTTGACTGTCATCTCTGAATGTTTATATGCGCTTAATGTTAGTGTCTTATTATGTAAAATAGAAGTGCATTACCATATTTCATCTATTTACAGTCTTCTCATGCCGATGATATCTTTCAACTTTGCATAGTTGTAAAACTTGTGCCTACTGATTTGTCTGATTATGGCAACTTCCCTTAATGGTATAACAGGAGAGTATTTGAGTAAAATAGAATCTGAAATTCAAGAATTCAAGACTTGTCAATACCATTTGTAAAATGACTTAAATATTTTCAGTATTTTAAAGATTTATAGACACTTTTATCTATGTGAAGAATCTAAGATTTTGATGGTAATAGGGACCTTAAAGAAACTGCATGTGTGTGTATATATGGCTATACACATACATATGGTATTTGAATTTGACAAGAAAATTTTTAAATGGCTTCAAAGCAAAATAGACCTGCAAAATATTGGAAGGCATATTTGTATAACAAAGAATGAACTTTGGCTGGGGAGGAACAACAGCAGTAACCTGACATTCAATATAAAATTGTTGTAAAATGAGTCCATAAGAAGGCAGAGGAAATGTCTGCAGATTTGTGAAAATTTCAACATTTTTTCAAATAAATGTACTCACAAATGTTCCATCAAATAATGTAGAGGTAATACTATAGAATTCCCATCCCAAATGTCCCGTTATAAATTTATAAATCCACCATCAATTAAATGCTAAATAATAAGAACAAATAGAAAAATGTATGTCATAATAGTATGGATAAGAAACAGGTTTTTTAAGTTATTTATGCAGCTATATTACTCACTGAAGCGTTAGTCCCAGTTCTGAGACACATGACCAATATTCTGAAACCTTGATTTTCACAACAGGGACATGTAGATTTTGTTGGAATGAAGATTCTGGTATGTCTGGGTGGAGCCTGGGGGTCTGCCAGGATGACAAGTGTCAGTCTCAGTTCTGAGACACGTGACCGTTATTCTGAAACCTTGATTTTCACAACAGTGACATGTAGATTTTATTGGAATGAAGATTCTGATATGTCTGGGTGGAGCCTGGGAGTCTTCCAGGCTGACAAGTCTCAATGTGATCCTGATGTTGCGGGTCCAAGGACCACACTTTTTGAGGAGTGAGGACCTATGCTTTCTGGGGAAGAGTAAACTGGATTTCATTAAGGTTGCTAATTTTGCTAAGATAGGAAGGATGGTTTCAAGCTTCTGCTTTTCTTTCTAACTAGAATATGGAGAATGACAGGTGTTTGTGAATCTCAAACACTGAGTTCCCTTCTTTTTCTGTCCAGGAAGTTTGAAACAAGCAGGCACCAGAGTGTCTGTGAGTGTGTGCGTGCACGCGCACACGCGTGTATGCGCACACGTGTGCGTAACTATGTATGTATGTCTGTGCACAATATCCAGGCACAGCAGCGCCCCACCTCTGCCCACCCCCGTGTTAAGGGAAGTATGTCAGCAACTCTCCTGCGAGTTCCCTTGGTTTGAACTTGAATTCATCTAAGCGCACCAAGTTCAGAGAATTGTCAGGTTCAAATATGCCCCGTCTCTGAGGCTAAGCTGCAGCTTAGTTCACACATTTCAACATTTTCCATGTAGATGCCGCAAAGGTTGCCTGGAATTTGGAGATAAGCCTAGGATTAGTCCTGCTTTAAAGTCATCATGAAGCCTTGTTAGAGGCCTCAAGTTAAGTTGTTAAATGTATTTCTGAGAGCTTACTAGAAAAAAAAAAAAAAAAATGCTAACTTTGGTGAGCTTCAGACAGCAAAAACTGTGTTGGCTTTGAAATTTTACCTGCAGGCCTACACCTTCCTGTTTTTATAAACAGCAGGCTTACATTCTGAGGCTAAAACAATACTCTGTTTACCAAGCCCACAGCAGAAAATATCTAAACCAAGAAGTGCTCACATGTTCCTTTTTTTTTTTTTTTTTTAAAGCATTTTGATAACTAAGTCAACTGGATAAATCCAAGCTGATTTTTAAAAATCACTTTGCAATATTTATAACAATTCTATAATTTGAAAATACTTTATCATTTTTCTCTATTGCTATGAAACCAGTTTTAAAGAATTCACAATCAGAATGATTCTGGAACTATAAATTCCAAGGGATATTACAGTCATGCTATTAACATGGCTACCATGTTGGCTCTGTTTTTTCAAATGTAGCTGTTCTATTGACCTGGAAGACATAAAATAGAAAGCAGTAATGTTTGATTAAGTCTTACCAAAATATTATCACCCATAGCTAAAGGACATTAGAGAATCAGAAGAGCTGTAGGGCAAAGGTGTTAAAATGCATACTAAACAAACCTGGAGCTAGAATGTATTTCTGAAAATAAACATGAAGTGTAATGTTTCAGAAATAATTTCTTGAAGGAGAACAAAACATCCCCTATATTTTCTTGTGCTTTATAATTTGTCTAGAATACTTGATTTTTAAAGAATTGATGGGGAAAAAAACCTTCTGATTTCTGAGTTATACCAAAAAAATCATAAAGTATAATAGCTTTTAAAAATATGGATATAAATCGTATCTAACTAATAAACAGGGAAAACTTCTTTGTCTTTGAGGCCCTGTAAATATGAGATGGCTGGGGATATTTTCCTCCTCTTCTAATAGTAAAAAAAGTCCTGAATGAGTTTTGATGAACATTAAGGTCACAGACATAATTTAGGAAGATAATATGCTCTATTTATCCTCTTTGTGTTGAAATTCTAAAATTTATATTTTTTTCTTCAATATGTGTAAAACTACCTGCTTATTGGTAAAACTTTTTTTTTTAATGTTAATGCAGTACTAATTTTTCTACCATGTTATAAATGACTACAGTTTGCCTTCATATGCCTTCTATGAAGGTAGGACTCTGATTGCACCTGGGGATGGTGGGGGGACAGATAGATGTGTGGGTGGACGGATGGACAGACAGACAGAATGATTGATTGATTCAATCTCGGAAAAATGACTTGATTAAATTGAGAGGATCGCCTCACAAAAGTATGGAGAATGTTGATGCTGTTTTTCAGGACAGTATTTGTTGAGGAGTAGCCAGAAACTGAAAACAGTTGCTGTCCTATGGAGCACAGTTCCTTTATCAGCCAAGGAGGTCTCCATCACAGTCTCCCTGAATAGCTTAGATAACTAAGTGTCATTTATCCACATTTGTTAAAGAAATTTGAGACACCAAGAGGTTCATTTACCCCAAATCATACAGTTCATTGTCAGCATGAGGATTCTAACCTGTGTTTATTATGTTGATTTTCTAGATTTCTCACAATTCAGAAAGTGACAGTGATGCTTTTAAACACCAATATTTTATCAGATGAGATTCTGTAATGGGAAACAAAAATTTGAAAGGAAGGTTTCTCCTATTGCATACACCAGGGATGGCCACAAACCCTAACATTCTACCAGATGGGATTCTGTAATCTGAAACAACAATTTGAAAGGAAGGTCTGTCCTATTTCATAACCTTTAGAATTATGATATAATATAAAATATTTTTAAGGTATTTTTATCATGTCTTTCAAAGTTTACTCCTACACATATCATCAGACTTGTGAAATGAAAAGCAATATTTCCTAAAACTTCCCCTTTTGAAAGTTTAATGATTATAAAATAATACTTTCCACTTGATCACTCCCAGAAATAGAATAACTAAAGGAAAGATGTACGAAAGCATTAAAATAGTTGTTAGGGGAAGCACACTGACTGAAACCTCCAGGCACCACAGTAACCATTTACATGAGTTATTTTACAATAGGAGGTCTTGGTAAGGAACATGGAACTAAAAAGCCACCACCAACCAGAAGAGTTAGGGAAAGGTTAAAGAGAGACCCCGCATGTCTGACCACCTCCCAGAATCCTTCTTGCTGGCATCCATCTTGGCCGAACAACGCATTGCACCACTGGGAAGGACTCTGAGTCAGAATGATTGGCTAAAGACAACCTGGAAACTAATCCCATCACCATAAAGCCCAAGGCTGCAAGCCATGTGACAGAGCTGTTCTATTTAAGCTATTGCTTCCCCTCACACACCCCCTAGCCCCTGGGCGCCCTTTCCCAATAAAATCTCTTGCTTTACCAGCACATGTGTTCCTCGGACTATTTATTTCCGAGTGTTAGACAAGAGCCCAGTTTCAGACCCTGGAAGGGGTCCCCCTTTCTGCAACATAATGATTCTCCTTAAAAATGTCTGCTAGGAAAGTCAAAATCACCACCATACTCCCAGCTAATACTATTTGTGTTGTTTCACTTCATGAAAAGCAATGACATTGACCATTCTGAACACACTTCCTTTCCAGGAACATGCTATGTAGAAGGGATTGTCCATTAGAGTCGCTACTACACAGAGATTCAAAAATCAAGACCACTCTTTTCTCCCTCTTCAAGGAGGGAGAAAGCACCTTTCTCTTTGGAAAGCACCTTTGAGAAATATTCAACAAAAAAATTCTCTGCAAACCACGATCTACTGCTAGTGAGTGTCTCCTCTCTATTACCCTCAGGTCAAAATTCTGTTTTTGGACACACTTTACCAAGACAAAGCTAATTATGTAGAAAATTCTCTACAGATACACTATCTTATTTCTCTTGGTACCAGTCAACCAAAAAATACCATTTATTTGGTGATGTACCTACCATCCCAGATCTTTACTCCCTTTTTCATTCTTTTATTTAAAAGCAAAGTTTTAGCTTTAACACATGAAATGTGCATTTTTACCCTGAGGTAATAATGACCACTTTGAAACAAGTAGCCTCAATTAAAATAAAAAAAAGAATCTTCTGTGTTATTTAAATTAATTTTAATGAGTGCATTTAATTTTAAGTACTTCTTAGATACTTATTTAACACATATTTACCTAAGAAATGCAAGGCAAAAGGTACTTTGAAATCAACCTGAATTACCAAGTTGGTAGTTTAGTATTTAACAGAACAACAGACAACTTTCTTTTGTCACATAAACTTCAACACATACAAATAGACCACGAATCCTGAATCAGTATTTGAAGTGAATCATTGCAGACAAAAATATTACAGAAACCTCAAAGCTAACACACCAAGTGGTTTTACTTTTATAGAATTTTTAAGTACTATGAAGAATAGTTTTCTGTGTGCAAATGAAATTTCCCAAACTGCAATGAATTCATAGAAACTCAAGATGCATTCTCTTGTAAGACGTAGGAAAAATAAACTTGTTTACTGCCATTCTTAAACACACACAGTATAGTTAAACCAAACTCCTTCATACAAAGAAACAGAAGGTAGATGAATATCTTTAGGAAAAGTTTCTGCCTATCAGCCAAGATAGAAAGATTTTACTTATCCTGTAATATTAACAATTCCTGTATTTAAAGCAAATATGATTTATCAAATCCTAAACTCAAGAAACTTTCTATAATCATATTCCCCTGACTTACGAACCAAATTGTGTTCATCAGAATAGTAAAAAACAGTAAAATGATGCTAAATTTTCTAATACTCTGCACTCCGGGCCTTTATGCTGTTATTGTTCAGATACAATAAAATAGCTAAAATCGCCAAGTCAAAATATTTCTTTGTGTTACTTACCATTTCCAGTATTTATGAAATAACAGAAGCACAGCCTGGAGAAACCATCTTGCTAGTAAACAACAGAGCAGATCTTTTTCAGAAATGGAAACAGGTTTTACGGTTCTACTGGAATATATCACCATTCATATGTACTCACCATATTTCACAGTGTTTTTTTCTAAAGCTGAAGATAGAACTTAAGATATTCTGCCAACACCTATCTAATTCACAACAGAAATGCAATGTAAATTTCTTACAGATACCCCAAATGATGCCAATAACTTATCCATTTCATTTTGCATTTGGCCAACATTTTACAAAATCACAACAGCACAGCATAGACAAAACTTCATAATCACCTTTCAGATAGAATCAGCAAGAAGCCATTGTAATAATCCTCTGCCTTATTTTAAAAGCCTGTAACAATTATGCAGGTGATAACAGAATCACATAAAATGGTATCAATAGTGACTTACCTCTATCACTGAAGTCATCAACCAGGATGATTTCTGCGATCAGACTCTCTGGGGTTCGGTTGATGATGCTGTGTATGGTCCGGAGGAGGGAAGTCCAGCCTTCGTTATGGAATGGGATAATGATGCTGGTGTTCGGCAGCCTTTCCAGGTACATCTTGTGCTTACAGCTGGAGTTGAAAGAGGAGGGCAAGGCTATGTTAGATGCAAAAAGGTAGTACATTTTATATTGTCATTGACTCACTGTGTTATCAGACAACAGTGAAAATTAGACTTTGCCCTGGTGTGCTGCGATTCATGGGGTCACAAAGAGTCGGACAAGACTGAGCAACTGATCTGATCTGATCTGAACGATTTCCCAGCCATAGCTTCTACATCATTATAGCTACTCTACCCATTTTGGGGATTTATTAATGATTCCCTTTCACATCCACTCTCTTTTTTGTTTTTCTGAATGTGTCAATTTCACATTTATTCAGTTACAGATAATGTGTCTTGACTCAACAAGGTTAAATAATAAGAAGCTCTGTTGGACTATAAAACCAGATGAATAGTTTATTCCAGTGATTCCGAGTTGATTTTGCCGTAATTTCCTCAGCCCTCCTTTGTATATTGACTTCATATGTGCTTTTCTATACCAGTGGCTCAAAAAGAAGGTAAGAATTGCACTGAAATGTCATGGTCTTCTTAATATATATTTTCTCTATTGCAATCTAATAGTAATGAGGACAAATTTTATGTATTAACATCATTTCCATTGAGGAAGTGGTTAATGTTTGGGTGGATTTCTGGGAAGTTTTGGAAGTTTAACTTCTGTAATATTTATGCCCAAATAATCAGTTAAAGTTGGGTTATGTCTCCATGGCTGGCAGTGTTTAAGGCTCTAGGGGAGAAAAGAAACTTAAAGTGAAAGAAGTGAAAATTTAATCTTAAATAATCACATACTGATGCAACCTCATGGTGAGATTCAAATCATGACACTATGACCTTCCTTATGAGAACTATACAGATCTCATATTTCTGTTATCACTGTGAAGTAATCTGAGATGCCAAATAGGAAGTAGGTCTTAACTCTGGGCATAGTTGCAAGCAATTTAGTATATGTCATGGCTATGCTTTCAATATTCTTGATTTATTTAAGTAATTTATAAATAGGGCAGAAAACTGGGTCTCAAATCTCATTTAATTTTTAGTTTAGCATTGGTCATATTTGCCCAAGCTTTATGAAGGATAATGAATTCACTTGTTGGTGAAACATTTGAGTTACTTTAAAAATAATACAGAGTGAAATTTTAATCAATTATCAAAATTCAGTGATTTTCCTTATATGGACTACCTGAAGACAAAAGGGAGAGCAAAAATCTGGAAACAGACACAGTTTCTGCTTAAAAGCAAGAACATCTAATAATTTGTCTTTTGCCAGAAATGGCTACTGTTTAATTTACGAGAAAACAAAGCAAAGTATAAATTTTGAAGCATGCATAGATTCTACCAGTATGCATAGAAACATACCAGAATATTCAAGACATTACCTACAATATGTTTTTAGTCAATTACTTCAATACTTTATTTTACTATGATCTCACTAGGATAACTTAAATATCACTGTGGATATAAAATAGATCTTGTCTTACAGCTTCAGATAATAGAATATTAGTATAATGTAATTATGGAGAAGGCAATGGCACCCCACTCCAGTACTCTTGCCTGGAAAAACCATGGACGGAGAAACCTGGTGGGCTGCAGTCCATGGGGTTGCTAAGACTCGGACACGACTGAGCGATTTCACTTTCACTTTTCACTTTCATGCATTGGAGAAGGAAATGGCAATCCACTCCAGTGTTCTTGCCTGGAGAATCCCAGGGACAGGGGAGTCTGGTGGGCTGCCATCTATGAGGTCATACAGAGTTGGACACGACTGAAGTGACACAGCAGCAGGATGCAATTAAAGAAAAAAATTAATTATCCTGGAAGTTATAATAAAATGACATATTTTAGACAAATAATTTAAATATAAAATGTAGACATTTCTTTCTATTTTGTCACTTTATTATTACTTTATTTGATCTCAGATTTTTTAAATTGTAAAAATATTTATAAAAATGGTAGATTTCGATGTTTTCAAATACAATTGAGAGAACTAGGAAAAAAACCATCAAATTGATACCATGAAATGGGCATAAAAGCCCTATAAAAGACATGCTCTTTAAAGAACCAGGGCTTCCCTGGTGGCTCAGTGGTAAAGAATCCGCCTGCAATGCAGGAGACCCATGTTTGATCTCTGGGTCAGGAAGATACCCTGGAGGAGGGAATGGCAATCCATTTCAGTATTCTGACCAGGAGAACTCTATGGATAGAGAAGCCTGGCAGGTTAAAGTTCATGGGGTCACAGTCAAACAGGACTGAGTGACTTTCACAAAGGAACATATTCCTTTAGGGATAACACAAAATTATTTTAAAGAGCAATATATGAAACATATGTGTCAGTGATTTCCAAGAGCATAGTGAGATGGGTGCTTTCACATATAATGAACAAAGATGGAAAAGAGTGCTAAAGGAATTCAGTGCATCTTGTCATAATTACAGAGTTACCCATTCAACAAAGCCAGAGACCTGAGACAAAGGTGTTTTCCTATATCAACATTCAGTTCAGTTCAGTTCAGTCACTCAGTCATGCCCGACTCTTTGTGACCCCATGGACTGCAGGATGCCAGGCTCCCCTGTCCATCACCAACTCCGGGAGCTCACTCAAAATCATGTCCATTAAGTCAGTGATGCCATCCAACCATCTCATACTCTGTCATCCCCTTCTCCTCCTGCCTTCAATCTTGCCCAGTATCAGGGTCTTTTCCAGTCAGTCAGTACTTCACATCAGGTGGCCAACGAATTGGAGCTCCATTTGAATACAGAGTTCCAAAGATTAGCAAGGAGAGATAAAAAACCTTCCTCTGCAATCAATGCAAAGAAATAGAAGAAAACAATAGAATGGGGAAGACAAGAGATCTCTTCAAGAAAATTAGAGATGCCAAGGGAACATTTCATGCAAAGATGGGCTCAATAAAGGACAGAAATGGTAGGGACCTAACAGAAGCAGAAGATATTAAGAAGAGGTGGCAAGAATACACAGAAGAACTGTACAAAAAAGATCTTCACGACCCAGATAATCATGATGGTGTGATCACTCACACTCACCTAGAGCCAGGCATCCTGGAATGTGAAGTCAAGTGGGCCTTAGGAAACATCACTATGAACAAAGCTAGTGGAGGTGATGGAATTCCAGTTGAGCTATTTCAAATCCTGAAAGATGATGCTGTGAAAGTGCTGCACTCAATATGCCAGCAAATTTGGAAAACTCAGCAGTGGCCACAGGCCTGGGAAAGGTCAGTTTTCATTCCAATCCCAAAGAAAAGCAATGCCAAAGAATGCTCAAACTATTGCACAATTGCACTCGTCTCACACGCTAGTAAAGTAATGCTCAAAATTCTCCAAGCCAGGCTTCAGCAATACATGAACCATGAACTTCCATATGTTCAAGCTGGTTTTAGAAAAGGCAGAGGAACCAGAGATCAAATGGCCAACATCCTCTGGATCATTGAAAAAGCAAGAGAGTTCCAGAAAAACATCTATTTCTGCTTTATTGACTATTCCAAAGCCTTTGATTGTGTGGATCACAATAAACTGCAAAAATTTTGAAAGAGATGGAAATACCAGACCACCTGACCTGTCTCTTGAGAAATCTGTATGCAGGTCAGGATGCAACAGTTAGAGCTGGACATGGAACAACAGACTGGTTCCAAATAGGAAAAGAAGTATGTCAAGGCTGTATATTGTCACCCTGCTTATTTAACTTATATGCAGAGTACATCATGAGAAACGCTGGGCTGGAAGAAGCACAAGCTGGAATCAAGATTGCCAGAAGAAATATCAGTAACCACAAATATGCAGATGACACCACCCTTATGGTAGAAAGTTAAGAAGAACTAAAGAGCCTCTTGATGAAAGTGAAAGAGGAGAGTGAAAAAGTTGGCTTAAAGCTCAACATTCAGAAAATGAAGATCATGGCATCCAGTCCCATCACTTCATGCAAATAAATTGGGAAACAGTGGAAACAGTGGCTGAATTTATTTTTCTGGGCTCCAAAATCACTGCAGATGGTGACTGCAGCCATGAAATTAAAAGACGCTTACTCCTTGGAAGGAAAGTTATGACCAACTTAGACAGCATGTTAAAAAGCAGAGACATTACTTTGTCAACAAACGTCCATATAGTCAAGGCTATTGTTTTTCCAGTAGTCATGTATGGATGTGACAGTTGGACTGTGAAGAAAGCTGAACACCAAAGAATTGATGCTTTTGAACTGTGGTGTTGGAGAAGACTCTTGAGAGTCTCTTGGACTTCAAGGAGATCCAACCTGTCCATCTTAAAGGAGATCAGTCCTGGGTGTTCATTGGAAGGACTGATGTTTAAGCTGAAACTCCAATACTTTTGCCACCTGATGTGAAAAGCTGACTCATTTGAAAAGACCCTTATGTTGGGAAAGATTGAGGGCAGGAGGAGAAGGGGACAAAAGAGGATGAGATGGTTGGATGGCGTCACTGACTCAATGGACATGGGTTTGGGTGGACTCCAGGAGTTGGTGATAAATAGGGAGGCCTAGCGTGCTGTGGTTCATGGGGTCACAAAGAGTCAGACACGACTGAGTGACTGAACTCAACCGAACTGAACTTCAGTATCAGTCCTTCCAATGAATATTCAGGATTGATTTATTTTACGATTGATTGGTTGGATCTCCTTGCAGTCCAAGGGACTCTCCCAAGTCTTATCCAACACCTCAGTTCAAGAGCATCAACTCTTTGGCGCTCACCTTTTTTTATGGTCCAACTGTCATATGCATACATGACTACTGGAAAAACCATAGCTTTAACTATACAGGACTTTGTTGGTAAAGTAATGTCTCTGTTTTTTTTTTTTTAATATGCTGTCTATGTTGGTCATAGCTTTTCTTCCAAGGAGCAAGTGTCTTTAATTTCATGGCTCCAATCACCATCTGCTGTGATTTTGGAGCCCCAGAAAATAAAATCTGTCACTGTTTCCATTGTCTCCCTATCTATTTGCCATGAAGTGATGGGATGGGATGCCATGATCTTAGTTTTTTGAATGTTGATTTTGTATTATCCTGAATATTGATATTCAGGATATCAATATATAAAAACATCAAATATCAATATATCAAAATATCAAAACATCATACCTAACAATGCTCTGGGAATGTAACTGATATTCCCAAGAGGAAAATTATTCTTTTAACATTTAGAGGAGATATTGTACACATTGCTTGCTTGTTTTTTAAATAAAAACTGTATTCAGACCAATACACTATAGCAGGGTTCCCAACCCCTGGGCCATGGATCAGTTCATGTTAGGAACCAGGCTGCACAGCAGGAGATGAGCAGTAGGCAAGTGAAGCTTCTTTTGTATTTATGGCTTCTCCCTAATGTTTGCATGACCTTCTGAGCTCTACCTCCTCTCAGATCAGCAGTGGCATTAGGTTCTCATAGGAGCATGGACCCTACTATTCCTGAATCATCCCAAAACTATCTCCCTGATCTCATCCATGGAAAAATTGTCTTCCACGAGACTAATCTCTGGTGTCAAAAAGGTTGGGGACCGCAAAGCAATCAATAGGCTTTGGGATTTAAATATATGTTTAACAGCTATATATAATCCATTAAGAAAAATAGGCAGACTTGTGAGGATGGAAGACTGATCATGGGCAAAAAAAGCCTTTGCTCATAAAAATATTTTAAGTAATTTCTATATAAGGGATGTGAAAATATCTTTCTGTTCATTTGTGTGTTCAGTTCACAGTGATTTGCTATTGGCTTACTCTTAGCCAGGATGCAAAGTGGAGATAAAGAATGAATCGCAGTTTCTGACTTTAAGATATTTATGTTATAATAGGAGATACAGATTGGTAAAGGGCAAAGATTTAAAGGGGAATTGATATGCAGACGTTTCAAGCATTTGAGAGTGGGGCCCCTAAATCAATTCATAAAGTAACTTCAATGCAAGTGAGAGTTAAAAGGGGCCTGCAAAAGACCAACTTGAGATATATTTAGGAAAATAATTGACATGACTTAGTAACTGTCTAGGAGAAACAGTTATGGAGGACCCCCACGTTTTGGACATAGGCAACTGATGTATGAAATACAGATGGAGGTAAGAACACAGTGCGTGAGGGACATTTGAGGGCTCCAAGATTTGAGGGTAAAGATGAATTCAATTTTGACCACATGAACTCTGAAGTGTCTAAATGATATCGAGTTGAACATGAAAACAGATCCTTTGCTCCCTGTCCTGCTTGCTCATTTCTGTTCTCTTCCAGCCTTTAAAGACCCTAATTCTTTCAATTCTAGTATATGAGAGACAGCAAAAGAGACACAGATGTAAAGAACAGACTGTTGGGCTCTGTGGGAGAAGGCGAGGGTGGGATGATTTGAGAGAATAGCATTGAAACATGTATATTATCCTATGTGAAATAGAACGTCAGTCCAGGTTCAATGTGAGACAGGGTGCTCAGGGCTGGTGCACTGGGATGACCCTGAGGGATGGGATGGGGAGGGAGGTGGGAGGGAGGGTCAGGATGGGGAACACATGTACATCCAGGGCTGATTCATGTCAATGTATGGCAAAGATCACCACAATATTGTAAAATAACTAGCCTCCAATTAAAATAATTAAAAAAGACCCTAATTCTAGGAACGAGATTAACTCAGCAACTCAACCTAACTCCTGACTTACGCTCTCCTGAATGCACACTATGCCTTGTCTAACCTGCTGATTCTTTTCCTAGAGAAAAAGAGGTAAGGATGAAGAATAAACTAGCTAAAAAATGACTAGCTCTCTACCCCAGCAGCCCCTTTAGCAACCCAGCAGGCAGATCACGCAGGCAAGATAACATCAGAAGAGATGTTCACGCAATGGAGAATGATCAGAACCCAACATCCTGCTCTGATAAATTCACTGAGATTCTTCCCCATTTCCCCCTTTAAAACTGGTCGTGGCCAAGCAGAATCTTCAGAGTTGGTCTCTGGACAAATCCACCTTCTCCTCAGATTGTTGGCTTTTCTGATTAAAGCATATTTCCTGTCTATTCACACTTGCCTCTCAAATGACCGGCTTTTGAGCAACTGAACCTGAGTTCAGTAACAAACACAGGAGTGATATATGACATACACAATTAGCTGTCTATGTATGTACATGTGTGTGTATGTGTATCTATCCATCATCTATGTGTCTGCTACCTATCATCTATATATTATATAACTATTTATCATCTATCATCCATGCATCTATCCATCTATCCATCCATCCATTCATCTATCATCCCTCTATCTATCCGTTTATCTAACATCCATCCATCTATCTATCCATCTATTTATCATCTATCTATCTATAGTTCAAATAAAGATCTGATTTACTGGAAGCACAAGTTGATGAGTAACAGCTCCAGGACTAATGCCAGAGCATCAACACTGTCTCTATAGCATCACCATCCTAGAACTTGCCAAGTTGGCCTTACCATAAGTACCAGCAGACAGTCAACCGAGTGCTTTCTCTCATCTCTGATAAAAGGCAAATCAAAAGTTCAGAGGCAAATTGGTTCCCCAGTCAATGAAGCTGGGGAAAAAGCAGGTCTCTAATGAAGCATCTCTGAGGTGTTTTCTGTATCATTGCCATGGTTTTCCAGCAAGATGGAGCCTCAGGTGCCCACAGGGATAAGCATCAGGATGGGGATCTTTGACTGGCTGATTTCCCTTCCCTGTCTTACCTCTTCACCCTCCTTGCCCAGGTATACTCTGTGATTGTCTCTTTAAAACTACTGCAGTCAAATTGTGTCTGAGAGTCTACTTTAGGGGAAACCAAGCTGAAACAATCAGCCTGCCAATGCAGGAGACACAGAAGACTTGGGGTTGATCCCTGGGTCAGGAACATCCCCTGGAGGAGGAAATGGAAACTCACTCTAGTATTCTTGTCTGGAGAATTCCATGGACAGAGGAGCCTGGCAGGCTACAGTCCATGGGGTCACAAAGAGTTGGACATGACTGAGCATACACCCACATTACATTAAAAATAGCCTTAATCTAATAAGTAGACTATTAGTAACAAAGTTACCTTCTTTACATAGATGCCTGTAATTTTTTTCAATGAGACTAAACTCACTCATTATAAGTATTCCTCAAATATTGAAAAATCACATTTTATACATTAGAGTATTGAGGTTTAAATGTGGCTTTGCCACTTGTGTGAAAATGGGTCAGTTATTTAACTTCTATAAGACTAGTTTTCTCATGTGTAACAATATAGAAGCCAAAAATGATAATTTATTCATAATTTGTGAAAGAGAATTAAATTAGATAATCCATACAAAGCACTCAGTACAGTATTATATTTGATTATAGCTTTTTAAAATTACATGTTGCTGTTATTGTTGCTTTAAATTTTTTTTTTTTTGATGAGGAATTGAATTTGTTCTCATATTGCTTCTTTTTCGTGTTTTGGTTGTTTGGCCATGAGGAATGTGGGATCTTAGTTCCCGGCCAGATATCGAACCCACATCCCCTACATCGGAAGGTGAAGTCTCAACCACTGGATCATCAGGAAAGTCTGTCGTTGCCTTAACAGTTGTCATTTTACTGTCAAGTCCTCTGTGAAAGATGCTAGGAAACAAGGAGAGACACGAACTGCGTGAGAGGAAGTGAGAGACACATGATACAAAGATGAATAAATTACAGTTTCCTCCCTTAAGGATTCACAGACCAGTGGACAGATACATTAAATGATTAGACTCAAATGAGACAAGGGGCATAATAGACGGCACAGAGGCACTGAAGAGCCCGCAGGAAGTATGACCAACTTTATCTGAAAGAACTAGGGATGTCTTTATAGATGAGTCTGTATGTGGAAAACAAGTCATGGAGGATCTTGAAAGTGATTCTAAGAAATCTGGACATTAGCCTACAGTCAATATGAAGTATTTCTCATACTGTTAATGATGGGGAAGACAGGATAATATTTATAATTCCTCTGACATCTGGGTAAATGATGCATTGAGACAGCAAAGATGAAAGGAAGAAAGTTTAGAGATTGAAATAGCTTGGGCAAAAATAATGAGGGTGCTGATCTGATTTTTACTCTAAGGAAAGCCAGCCTGTTTGTGGTGGTGCCTGAACTGATTAAATTATATTTAGTCATCCCAGCATTTAAGCTGCTCCAAAGGAAATTGAATTCACTCTCAAAGTCAGCCATTGTATTGGCCAAGCTATTGTTCAGATCACCACTTCTCATTATTACTAGAAATATTGAAGCATATCCAGAATTTTATTAAGAATCTGCAACCTGTGTATTTTAGATTTAACTTCAAGTCAAGCTGGGAATGGGAATTTTGTGAAATAAGAAGACAATGTGGTAATATGGAACTGTGTTGAAGAAATAAGTAAAATGAAGTCAGACACAATTTATATGTTTATGGATAGGTAGCAAATTTATGAAAAGAAAATAGGGATAGTTTAAAACTGTTGTATTAAGTGTATAGGACTACGGGTGAAAATGCATGCTGTTATTGCATTTCATAGTATGTATTATTTTAAAATAAGCCTTTTCATAAAATTAACTTGGAGAGTAATAATGGTTCAGAAATGAGGACATCTCTTCAAGCAATACTTTATCTAAGTGAATGGAAAAACAAATCTTTAAATTTAAATGTACCAAAGAGACAAAAGAAATAAATTCTTAAGCTACTTGTGAGAAACAACAAATCTTAAAGGCATTTAAAAAAGTTGATTAAAAACCAGTCGGTAAACATCCTGCTAAACCATTCACAACAATGAAAATAAAACTGAATAGAATATTTCTCACACTCTTCTGTTTCCACAAACAGAGCATATATGTTTTCTGAAATTCACTATTGACATTTAATAACAGGGTGATTTAAAGATATATTTAGTTTAACAATATTCTTTATTATAAACATACTTAACCACCATTCTTTTACAATTACATTAATTTATCTTTGCAATTTCACTGGTTTCACAAAAGGTGGTTCTTTCACAAATAGGAATAAGCCAATTAAAAAAAAATTAGAGATATGTGATTTAAGTACCTGACTTATTTGTGATTTTTTTTTTTGTCTGAAAGAGATATTTTACTGTTCATTCAACAATATAAACCTTTATACTTTGTTTAGGTAAACTTGCATTTAAGATTCTCAAAGCCTTCATATTTTCCTTACCATCATCTAAACACACTTTCTCATGCCTAAGGCTGATTACATAATATTTTGGAGATGCCATTCTATCACTGGCTTTTTAAGACATCTTTATATTAATCCAATCCATTAAATTATATAAATACTGTAATATTTTAAAGTGAGGTAGGCAATTACTGCATTAGATCAAAAATTTTTGTGAGATATGTAATCTATTATCCACAAATACTTCTGGAAGTAAGCCATTTAATAATATGTATAAAGAAATACCTATGACAAAAATTTATGACAAATTATCATTTGAATACAGACTCTAAGAAGGCCTGGACCACTGAACCCCTGGGCTGTCTGAACCACTAGATTACACTAGTAGGGGAAGGAAAGAAGTAGACGTTGTGCCCCTATATCTAATATTTCTTTATTAGTTTTGTATATTTTAATAAAAACAGAGAGCTTTGCAACTTCCAGCTAATATTATTTCTGGCTAAGATTATCACTGGGATTTCTCCTTTTAACCAAGATGGGGTAACATGGTGGGGGGTGGGGGGCTTCCCAGATGGCTCAGTGGTAAAGAATCCACCTGACAACGCAGGAGACACAGGAGACCAGGGTTTCATCCATGAGTCTGGAAGATCCCCTGGAAGAGGAAATGGCAACCCACTCCAGTATTGCTGCTTGGGAAATTCCACGTACAAAGGAAACCTGGTGGGCTACAGTCCATGGGGTCATAAACAGCTGGAAATGACTGAGTACAAGCACAGTGGAGTAACATAGCATACCTATTCTTCCACTTGACCACCTGAACAACCATATGAAAATATGAAACAATGGTTTTCAAGACATGGGCAAAAAAATATAGAAATTATTCAGAGAGGAAGCAAACATGTCCCTCTGCTTATACACCAGAGTGAAATTCTAGGCAATGCTGAAGTTAGGAGAAACTCAGGTATACCCAGGTGATTTCCTTAAATGGTAGAGATGAAGCCAACAATCTAGAGTTATCAAAGTATGTAAGAGTTCGCAGGAAAGAACGGTATAGAAAGAAAACCTAGGCAGTCTACAGTGTTCCCTTGAATCTTCAGCAGAGAAGAAGATTCTTCACTGGTCACGTATGGATGAGAGAGTTGGACTGTGAAGAAGGCTGAGCACCGAAGAATTGATGCTTTTGAACTGTGGTGTTGGAGAAGACTTTTGAGAGTCCCTTGGACTGCATGGAGATCCAACCAGTCCATTCTGAAGGAGATCAGCCCTGGGATTTCTTTGGAAGGAATGATGCTAAAGCTGAAACTCCAGTACTTTGGCCACTTCATGCGAAGAGTGGACTCATTGGAAAAGACTCTGATGCTGGGAGGGATTAGGGGCAGGAGGAGAAGGGGACGACAGAGGATGAGATGGCTGGATGGCATCACTGACTCGATGGATGTGAGTCTGAGTGAACTCTGGGAGTTGGTGATGGACAGGGAGGCCTGGCATGCTGCAATTCATAGGGTCTCAAAGAGTCAGACATGACTGAGTGACTGAACTGAACTGACTGATACTAATAAGTTTCATTATCATTCCATTTGAAATACTTTTTAATTTCTATGATTCTACATTTGACCTGTGGGTTATTCATAAATGTATTATTTGATTTCTAAATATTTGCAACTCTTCTGCATATATTATTTTTTATTGTTTTTAATTTAGTTTGATGTGAGGACATTCAGGATTAATTCAATCTATTGAAATTTATTAAGAGTTGTTTATGCATAGATGTAGATCTAGTTGGATAAACATTCCATGTGCAACTGAAAAAAAATTATTATACAATTATTGAATATTGGATTCAAAAAATGTAAGTAAATTAAGTCAGTTAATTGATTTTATACAAACACACATATCTCTCAAGTGAAACATGTAACACTTGGGACATTTTTCATGTAATGCTAAATGTGCTATTAGTAATGATAGTAATAAAGAGGCAAGCAGTTATACTTAGGGTTTCCTTTAGGGCCCACATTCTATATGGTTAAGATTTTATTCTGTTTTGTAACGGTAGTGAAAATTCTCTGAAATGGAAATAAAGAGTGTGTCTACCCAGTTGTAGTCAGTTTCACTAGGATCAGTCGATTTCACTACTTCTATGTGAGAGGGAAACCACTGCATAATGCTGCAGATTGTTTGACCTCATGCATTAATGCGTACATGCTCTGTCATGTCCCGCTCTTTGCTAACACATGGACTGTAGCCCATCAGGCTCCTCTGCCCATGGGCTTCTCCAGGCAAGAATACTGGAGTGGGTAGCCACTTCAAATGCAATTTTGTTGTGTTGTAGGTTTTTTGTACCGTTAGACCATCTTTGGATATATATATACAAATGCCAGTTTTCAGCACCTTGGACACACCCTGAATTAAAAAATTCATTACCTCACTCTATCAAAAACCTGTAAAATGTCTTTACTGATAGATGACAATTCAGACAATTTTGTGAAGTCTGTTTTAAACAGATTTCCTAAACAAGATGATCAAAATAGCTAAGTGTATCGTTGCTAGTAAACTACAATTTTTTTTTTTAAATTTTATCAAAGGAACCATTCATGTTCAGAAAGGAGAGAGAGCCTCTTTATTTTCTTTGAGCTTTTTGCCACTGTATAATTTCTTGCAAAGCCATTTTGGTTCAGCTAAATTTCTCTCATCCTCATTCTCAATTGCTACAGAATAAAATGTCAACTGGCATCTGGCTACTGACAAGCAGACCATATAGCATATTTGTATAAGTCATTTTCAAGCAACCAATTTACATAGTAATTGTTTTAATGTCAGCTTATTCAATTTTCAATGGCTGGCTTTAGTCACACTGTTTTTCTTTTCTAATCTTGCCATGCCAGTTGGGTTTGATAAAGCAGTGATAACTGGTAATTTATTTGCCTTTGGCAGGCCTGGAAAATTAGATTGGATTGTTGAATATATGTGTATTTGAAGGTACAGGAGGGTAATCACTGTTTATTAATTTATTTGGGAACTTTTAAAAAATTTATTTTTTCATTGAAGGATAATTGCATTACAGAATTTTGTTGTTTTCTGTCAAACATCAACATGAATCAGCCATAAGGAACTTATTTTACAAATTAATAATTTATATGGTACTATGATTACTACTTTAATATAATATGATGTCTTATGTCTGTACTAAGGAATAAAAAGAGTTTGTTCATGTAGCCGTGTGTTTACTGTAGCTCTGAGGCAGAAACATAATGACCACAGAAGGGAGAGCGACAGTGGAGGGCAGAGAGGGGCAGAAACCAACAGGGAGTCTGGTAAGTATTTTAGACAGAAGGGAGGATTAATGATCAGCCCTGGTTTTCAAGGCTCACTCTGTTGAATGTATTGGACAGGAACAATAGAGAGTGTGTGAGGTCTAGATATGAGGTTATCCTAGGATTTCACTTCTGAGATGAGGGGCTTCCCTGGTGGTCCAGTGGTCAAGACTTGGCCTTCCAATGCAAGGAGTGAAGGTTTGATCCCTGGCCAGGGAACTAAGATCCCACAGCAAAAAATCAAAACATAAAACATAAGCAATATTGTAACAAATTCAGTAAAGACTTTAAAAATGGTCTCTACTTAAAAAAAAAAAAAAAAAAAGGAGAGAGATAGATATGATGGTGGATGTAGCTGAGTCCCAGGGAAGGGATGCCTTCTAGACTTTGGCTCTGTATTTTAGAGATGGAATTAACAGGCTTTGGTGGATGAGGTTGGCAAAGAGAGTAAATAAAATAATGAAACTGAGGGCCAGTACAGAGCATCATTGAGCTGTAACATCCAGTCATCATGGAGCATCAGTGAACTGTAACAGCTAGTCATCAGATAATGAGGATTTGTTTGCAGAAGAGACAGAAAGGCACTGGGAGGAAATGTCACCATGTTTCCTTTCTAAGAAACAGACACAAAAACACTGAAAAATGCGAGGAGGGCCCAACTGTCAAACTGCGCTGGAATGTTTCACAAGACAAAGTGTAAAAATATTGGGTTTTGGCAACATGGAAGGCAATAGTGACTTTGGCAAGAAAAATGTGGGTGGGATTCTAGTGTCTGGAGTCAAATTAAGACTCCGAAGAGTGGGTGGAAGCTGAGGAAATCAATCTATTAGAAGCTGGGGTGGACTGCTGGAGGGAAATACTAGTTAAAGTGATTTTACAGATATGGAAGTAGAGATGTTTTTATCATATGATTAAACTTAAGCCAGAATAATGGACAAAATATTTTTAAACATTAAAACTAAACTCTTCCCTTCCGCATAGAATAAAAGCAATTCTTTCCACAGTAGGAGTTCCAGAGTTTTAAAGGAATTTTATCAGAAAACAAATGTTTATATTACTGAAAGAGTTAAACTTCACACATACACACATACAATTGGTACTTATCACAACACACCGGTTATAGAACATTAGGGATAAAGACTTATTACACTGATTCAGATGATAAGGTCTAATGGAGTAATCAGTTGCTTGATTTGGTAAAAACTACTCCAGTGTTCTTGCCTGGAGAGTCCCAGGGACAGGGAGCCTGGTGGGCTGCCGTTTATGGGGTCGCACAGAGTCGGACACGACTAAAGCGACTTAGCATAGCATAGCATACGAGTAAAGTCACTCCAGTACTCTTGCCTGGAAAATCCCATGGATGGAGGAGCCTCGTAGGCTGCAGTCATGGGGCCGCTAAGAGTCTGACATGACTGAGCAACTTCACTTTCACTTTTCACTTTCATGCATTGGAGAAGCAAATGGCAACCCACTCCAGTGTTCTTGCCTGGAGAATACCAGGGATGGGGCAGCCTGGTGGGCTGCCGTCTATGGGGTCTCACAGAGTCGGACACGACTGAAGCACCTTAGCAGCAGCAGGAGTAAAGTACTGGAGAAGGAAATGGCAACCCACTCCAGTGTTCTTGCCTGGAGAATCCCAGGGACGGGGAAGCCTGGTGGGCTGCTCTCTGTGGGGTCGCACAGAGTCAGACACGACTGAAGCGACTTAGCAGCAGGAGCAGGAGTAAATTACATTATTTGACTAGGAGAAAACTGAAGTGATTTATTATTTTTTTCAAAGAGCTTTACTGAGATATATTTCACATAACATCCAATTCATTTGTTGCATCAGGTCAAGTGTACAATTCATGGATTTTTACTTTATTTACAGATATGTGTAACCATTATCACAACAGATTTTAGAATATATTCATCAACTTGAAAACAAGTCTCATGGAAGTTCCTTAAAAAAATAAAAACAAAAATACTGTTTAATTCAGTGATTCTATTACTGGGCATATACCCCGAGAAAACCATAATTCAAAAAGACACATGTAGCCCACTGTTCACAGCTGCATTATTTACAATAGCCAGGACATAGAAGCAACCTAAATGGCCAACCACAGATGAATAGATAAAGAAGATGTGCTACATGTATACAATGGAATGTTAGCAAAAGGAATAAAATTAGGTCATTTGTAGAGATGCGAATGGACCTAGAATCTGTCATGCAGAGTGAAGTAAGTAAAAAAATAAAAGAGAAAAAGATCATTAACACACATATATATAGACTCTTGAAAAATGGGACAGATAAACCTATTTCTAGGACAGGAATGGAGAGGCAAATGTAGAAAATGTATCTAATGGACTTGTGGACACTGTGGCAGAAGGGGCAGGTGGAATGAATTGGGAGAGTAGGATTGTCATACAGACACTACGATGAGTAAAACAGATGGCTACTGGGAAGCTTCTGTAGAGCACAGGGAGCTCCGCTCAGTGCTCTGTGATGACAGAGGGCTGGGATGGTGGGAGGGTACCGGGGAGGTCCAAGGGGGAGGGGACACATGTATACTTAAAGCTGATTCACTTCATTGTACAGCAGAAACTCATACAACATTGTAAAGCAATTATACTCCAATTAAAAAAAAAATCTCATAGCCTTAGTTATAACTACCCTGATTTTTGTCCACTCATAGCCCTAGAGAACCACTATTTACACATTCTGTTTCTCAGATTTTTCTATTGTGGACATTCATGCAGACAGAAGCATATATTATATGGATTTTTTTTCACTTAGCATACTGTTTTCAAGGTTAACCAAGTGAAGTAAAGTCGCTCAGTCATGTCCGACTCTTTGTGACCCCATGGACTGTAGTCACCCAGACTCCTCTGTCCATGGGATTCTCCAGAATACTGGAGTGGGTTGCCATTTCCTTCTCCAGGAGATCTTCCCGTCCCAGGGATTTAACCCAGGTCTCCTGCATTGCAGGCAGACACTTTACCATCTGAGCCACCAGGGAAGTCCAAAGATGTAGCATTTATAAGTATTCTGTTCCTTTTTATGACTGAATCATCTTCCACGATACCACTTCAGTTCAGTTCAGTTCAATTCAGTTGCTCAGTCATGTCCAGCTCTTTGCAACCCCATGGACTGCAGCACTGTGCAGCTTCCCTGTCCATTACCAACTCCTGGAGCTTGTTCACACTCATATCCATCGAGTCAGTGATGCCACCCAACCATCTCATCCTCTGTTGTCCTCTTTTCCTCCTTCAATCTTGTCCTCTTTTCCTCCTGCCTTCAATCATTGGTCTTTTCCAATGATTCAGTTCTTCCCATCTGGTGGCCAAAGAATTGGAGCTTCAGCTTTAGCATCAGTCCTTTCAATGAATATTCAGGACTGATTTCATTTAGGATGGACTCGTGCATCTCCTTGTAATCCAAGGGACTCTCAAAAGTCTTCTCCAGCACCACAGTTCGAAAGCATCAATTCTTCGGCCATGGGGTCCCAAAGAGTTGTACATGACAGAGATGCCATGATCTTAGTTTTTCTGAATGTTAAGTTTTAAGCCAACTTTTTTCACTCTCCTCTTTCACTTTCATCAAGAGACTCTTTAGTTATTCTTTGCTTTCTGCCACAAGGGTGATGTCATCTTCGTATCGAGGTTACTACTGATAGCCTCTCCCTTCTCCAAAGGATCTTCATAACCCAGGGATCGAAAACAGGTCTCCTCCATTACAGGCAGATTCTTTACCAGCTGAGCCACAAGGAAAGCCCATGATATGACTTACAATGTTTTACTTAACCAGTGACTTACTGATAAACAGCTGGGTTGTTGCCACCTTTTGACTATTATGAATAATGCTCCTATAAACATTCATATGTGACTTCTGTGTAGACATGTTTTCATTTCCCTTTGGTGTATTCTTGATGGTAGAATTTCTGGGTCATATGGTAACTGTGCTTAATTGTTAGAGGAACTGCAAGCATATTTTCTAATGCACTCACACTACTTTACATTCCCACTGTTAGCGTACAAGGGTCCTACTTTCTCCACATCATCACCAACATTTATTATTTGACTTCTTAGGTGGCGCTAGTGGTAAAGAATCTGCCTGCCATTGCAGGAAACACAAAAGACTCGGGTTTGATCCCTGGGTCAAGAAGATTCTCTGGAGGAGGAAATGGCAACCCATACCACTCTTCTTGCCTGGAGAATCCCATGGACAGAGAGCCTGGAGGCTAGTCTATGTGGTCACAGAGTGTCGCACATGACACTGAGCAACAAGCACACACAGTGGCTGTGAAGTAGTAACTCATTTTTGTTTGGATACGTATTTCCCAGATGACTGGGCTTCCCTGTGGCTCAGACAATAAAGAATCCACCTGCAGTGCAGGAGACCTGGGTTCGATCCCTGGGTTGGGAAGATCCCCTGGAGAAGGGAATGACAACACACTTCAGTACTCTTGCCTGGAGAGTTCCAAGGACACAGGAGCCTGAGGGTTACAGTCCATGGGGTCACAAAGAGTTGGACACAACTGATCGACTAACACTTTCTTCTTTTTTTTCCTAGATGACTAAAGGCATTGAGCATTTTTCATGGATGTATTGGCTGTTTCCATATCTTCCATGAAGAAATGAGTATTCAGATCATATGCCTATAGTTTAACTGGGTCATTGGTCTTTTTATTATTAAATTATAAGTTTTTATATATTCTAGATACAAATTTCTTATCAGACACACAATTTGCAAATATTTCTCCACTACTGTGGGTTGTCATTTTGCATTCTTGATGGTGTCCTTTAAAGCATAAAAGTTTGATGCATTAATTTTGACAAAGGTCAATTTATCTATTTCTTTTGTTCCTTATGCTTTTGGCATGATGCACAAGAACATGCTCAGTCATTCAGCTGTGTCAGACTCTTTGCAACCCCATGGTCTGTAGCCCACCAGCACAGGCAAGAATACTGGAGAGGAGTGCTATTTCCTCCTCCTGGGGATCTTCCTGACCCTGAGATTGAACCCCTCTCTTGTGTCTCCTGCATTGCAGGTGGATTCTTTACCCTAATCTGAGCCATCAGAAAAGCCTTTATCAAATCATAGGTCATGATGATTTACTTCTGTGTTTTCTTCTGAGGTCATTGATACGTTTTATGCTCACCTTCTGTGGTAGTTGGTAAAGAATCTGCCTGCAAAGAGGGAGACCTGGGTTCGTTCCCTGGATTGTAAAGATCCCTGGAGAAGGGAAAGGCTACCACTCCAGTATTCTGGCCTGGAGAATTCCATGGACTATATAGTCCATGGGATCACAAAGAGTAGGACAGGACTGAGTGATTTTCACTTTCACTTTCTTTTTTTTGTGGTCTGAGTTAAGGGTCCAACATCTTTCTTTTACATGTGGTCTCCTGGTTGTCCAAGTACCATTTGTTTAGAAGATTATTTGTTCCACATTGAACGGTTTTGGCACCCTTGTCAAAAAATCAATTTGTCCAGGACATATGGAACTATTTCTGGACTCTCAATTATACTCTATTCATCTATATATCTATCCACATACTACACTGTATTGATTACTGTTGACATGCAATAAATTTGAAATCAGGAATTGTGTGTTATCCCATTTGTTTGCTGTTCTTCAGGATTGTCCTGGCTATGCTGGGTCCCTTGCAATTTCACATGAATTTTAGAATCAGCTTGTCAACTTCTAAAGAGAAGTCATCTGGGATTTGTATGAGAATTTCTCTCAATCTATAGCTCAGCTTTGAGTGTCCTGCTGAGTTAATATTAACTCTTCTGATTCACAAATATGGGATGCTTCTTCATCTCTTCCCTTTCATTCCACAATGTTTTGTAGTTTTCAAAGTATACGTTTCACATCTCGTTGTTCAGTTAATTCCTAAATATTTTATTCATTTTGATTTTATGGGGAATTGCTTTCTTTAAAGCTATGATCAGATTATTCACTGCAAGTGTATAAAAATAAAATGATTTTCATATATTGGTGTTATACCTGAGTACCTTGCTGACATTGCTTATTTGTTCTCTTAGCTTTCTCAGTGGATTCCCTATGGTTTTCTATATAACATTATGTCATCTGCCAATAGAGAAGTTGTAACTCTTCTTTTCTAATTTGGATCACTTTCCCTCTTTTTCTTGCCCAACTGTCTCAACTATAATCTATAGTACAGTGTTAAGTAGAAGCAGTGAGCCCAAATATTCATTTCACCTCATCATCTCAGGAGCAATGTATCCAGTCTTTCATCACTAACACTGATGCTGGCTTTTTAAAAATGGCCGATTATTCTACATTTCTTAAATAAATAAGCTGAATTATTAATCACTACCTCTTATCTCATTAAGTGAGATAAGAGTGATTAAGTGAGTGGAAATATAATAGTGTTAGTCACCCAGTCATGTCTGACTCTTTGCAACCCCCATGGACTGTAGCCCACAAGGACCCTCTGTCTATGGAATTCTCCAGGCAACAATACTGGAATGGGTTGTCATTTCCTTCTCCAGAAGATCTTCCTTACCCAGGGATTGAACCTGGGTCTCCAGAACTACAGGCATATTCTTTACTGTCTGAGGCACCAGGGAAGCCTGGAAACATAATAAAGAGGGAACAAATTTAGAATTCCTATAGTAAGATTAATCTTACTAAATCAGATCAGATCAGATCAGATCAGTCGCTCAGTCGTGTCCGACTCTTTGCGACCCCATGAATCGCAGCACACCAGGCCTCCCTGCCCATCACCAACTCCCGGAGTTCACTCAGACTCACGTCCATCGAGTCAGTGATGCCATCCAGCCATCTCATCCTCTGTCATCCCCTTCTCCTCTTGCCCCCAATCCCTCCCAGCATCAGAGTCTTTTCCAGTGAGTCAACTCTTTGCATGAGGTGGCCAAAGTACTGGAGTTTCAGCTTTAGCATCATGGCTTCCAAAGAAATCCCAGGGCTGATCTCCTTCAGAATGGACTGGTTGGATCTCCTTGCAGTCTAAGGGACTCACAAGAGTCTTCTCCAACACCACAGTTCAAAAGCATCAATTCTTCGGTGCTCAGCCTTCTTCACAGTCCAACTCTCACATCCATACATGACCACAGGAAAAACCATAGCCTTGACTAGACAAACCTTTGTTGGCAAAGTAATGTCTTTGCTTTTGAATATGCTATCTAGGTTGGTCATAACTTTCCTTCCAAAGAATAAGCGTCTTTTAATTTCATGGCTGCAGTCACCATCTGCAGTGATCTTACTGAAAAGAATGCATCATTACATCAAATTTCCATTTTTCTTAAAGGAATTAAAATTGAGAATCTATTTCTGCTTCACAAACTTCTGCCAACTTTTTAATCATCTTTATCATGGTTTAAGATAGCAAAGGACATACTTTGAAACTTAACAGATGTGATTCTGACGATGGCTTATTTTTTGTTTTGTTTTTCTGGATTTTCTCTGGATTTTTTTCTGTATTTATTCAATACCTAACAAATAATTAATATTTGTCATGTGATCAACATTACATTATGGGCTGATGATAGAAGAAAATCAAAGTTTTATTGTCAGGGAGCCATTGTTCCAGTGGAAGGCACTGTCCAAAATTTCCAATTCAAAATACAGTGTTAGTTACTCAGTTGTGTCTGACTCTTTGTGACCCTGTGGATTGTAACTTACCAGGCTTTTCTATCCATGGGATTTCCCAGGCAAGAATACTGGAGTGGGTTGCCATTTTCTTCTCCAGAGGATCTTTCTGACCCAGGGATTGAACCCAGGTCTCTTGCATTGCAAGCATATTCTTTACCATTGGAGCCACCAGGGAAGCCCCATAATACAATAGAATAAGTCTAAATACTGTGTATGTGCAATGTCCTATGAGAGTAACTAAAATCATCTGGCAAGCTGGTATCAAAGTAAATGAGATTAATTTTTCAAAAGAGAGCATTTTAAAATAAATAAATTGTATTAATTTGAAAGACTGTAAAAAAATTAGAGATAACTTTGAAATATACAATAGTTGCTAATCAAGAAATGAGAGCACTTCCTTTGATGGCTCAGCTGGTAGAGTGGAGGATTGTAGTATATCCCAGTATAGTCATCCTTAGGTCACTGGTTTGATACTGGGTTGGAGGAAGAGTTAATGTTTTACTAACACAACATTGCCAATCAATTATACTCCAATAAAAATTATTTTAAAAAGCTTTTCATATGGAAAAAGGAAATGAGTGTACTTCAAGCATCTGTGACTTTAGAGTTTCACACTGAAGTTTCTATATGAATATCTTAATTTGTAAGTATATAACACAAGCAAGTAGGCATGGGATATCTACATAGACTCTGTTCTGCATGTTTTTTTTTTCTTTTATTTATCTTAACATCATTATCAAACAGTAGACCAATACGGAAGTTATCATTATAAAAAACAGCTTTAGGCCTTTGCCTGTCATCATTTTAATAATTCTGATATTAACCATGTCTATGATGTAAGACAGGTTTCCCTGGTGGCTCAGTGGTAAAGGATCTGCCTGTCAAGCAGGATATGCCAGATACTCAGGTCTGATCCCTGCATTGGGAAGACCTCTGGGAGAAGGGAATAGGTATACCCTCCAGTATTCTTGCCTAGGAAATCCCATGAACAAGGAGCCTGGTGGGCTACAGTCCAGGGGGTCACAGAGAGTTGGATACAACTTAGCCAGTAAGCAACAACACATGATATGACACCATTTCTTTTGTTCAGTTATGGGAAAATCCCCATATCTAAACACTGTAACTCTTTCATCATTCAAATGCTGAAAAACAATAATCTCCTAAGACTGACTCCAAGATCAACTCTGATCTAGTTTGATGTCAAACTTCCAAAAATTAGTTGCACTTCTGTGAGTTCAATATTTTCTACTTTCCCAGTGAAAATTTAAAATTTGGATGACTTTATAGTCACACTAATCTGAAATACTGACTTTGTTACCAAGGTCACACATAACAGAAATAACTGCCTGAGTTTGAAGCACATTAGTATTTCCTAGTGATGTATTCACCACCACCGGTTCTAGAGACTGACTTTAGCAGTAGTGCCATGAAAGTTTGCAGTGATGACTGCATAGTGAAAACCCAGCAGTTTAACATTTATCTAAGTATGATTTTTCTGTATCACTGATATGGTAATGCAATCTCATATTTAGCTATTAGTCTTTTTAGTAAATGTGTTCCATTTGGAGCCTTATATATTGACACTTGAGGGTAACAAAATTACATACAATTAGAATTAAAAATACATATAATATAATCCTATGAATGTCTTCCCCAATGGCTCAGGTGGTAAAGGCTCTGCCTGCAATGTGGGATTTTGGGGAGATCCCCTGGAGAAGGGAATGGTAATCCACTCCAGTATTCTTGACTGGAAAATCCCATGGACAGAGGAGCCTGGCAGCTGCAATTCATGGGGTCGCAAAAAGTCAGACATGACTGAGAGACTAACACAATCCTATGAATATATATATATATTTATGACTGAAATAAAGGTCCCATAAATGACAGTAATGACCAATCATGAATTTGTACTTGATTTTCTAGTTTCTTTCTATAATTTAAAAAGCAATTACAGATTCATATTGATGTATGGCAGAAGCCAACACAATATTGTAAAACAATTAACCTCCAATTAAAAATAAATAAAAGTAAAAAGCAATTATGGGGACTTCCCTGGTAGTCCAGCGATTAAGACTTTGCATTCCAGTGCAGGGGGTATGGGTTTGATCCCTGGTTGGGGATCTTAAGTTCCCACATGCCTGTGGCCAAAAAATCAAAAACATAAAATCAAAGCAATATTGTAATATATTCAATAAAGATATAAAAAAATAGTTTGCATAAGAAAAAAACCTTTAATAAAAAAAGCAATTACATTTTGGTTGGGTCTTAATAAACTAATATATTGCAACTCATTGTAATTTCAACTTTTATATTTTTACCATAATTTGAAGCAGAATAACACAGTAATAAGCAACTAGGTTTTAGAGTTTGAGAACTCCGGTTTGGAGTCAAACGTACAATTGTGAGCAATGTTTACATTGAAAACGTTACAAGACATATTTAGGTCATGTCTAGAAGTTTTTGTGTGTGTGCACAACTTTCCCAAGGCCAGTCTTTCAGACCCCATGCCCTGTGTTCTCCTCTTTCCTCCTTTCAAAGCATCTGCTTTATGAGCTGTCATTCACTCCAAAGATTAAATGTCTGACAACTCTTCAACTGTTCTCTCTCCCTGGAGGATTTCACTTCAATACTAGAACATTGTCAGTTACACTGATAAAAACTCTCCCATGTCTTTCAGGCTTTATTCAGTGGGAGAGATCCTTGTGTACATTTTCACTGTATTCTATCAAGGCTTTTCTTTCATGACCCTTAGAAACATACTAATGTGCTAATAGCTACGCTAGTTTGCATGAGGCCTCTATCAAAATTTACAATTAAAATAAAAGTCTCTCAGTTGTGTACATCTCTTTGCAACGCCATGGACTGCAGCCCTTCAGGCTCCCCTGTCCATGGGATTTCCCAGGCAAGAATACTAGAGTGCCATTTCCTTCTCCAGGGGATCTTACAAGATCAGGGATCGGAATCACATCTCCTGCATTGGCAGGCAGGTTCTTTAGCATGGAGTCACCAGAGAAGTCCAACAGAAATTAATTTTTTAAAAGTGAAGTGCAATAAAACAAAACCGAATGACCGTTTTGAAAGGTTATTTCCTATCTGTTGATCCTGGTCATTCCTTTCTCAATATAAATTGTTCTTTTTTTTTTTTTTTTTTTCTTTTTCCAATCATGTTTTGACACATCCTAGGCTAGAGTAGCATTTGACTCAAAGGACACATTTCCTGCCTCTCTGGTGACAGCACTTTCACGTGATTGGAGGGCACAAGTCTTTTAGCGAAACTTGCTTCAGAATTCACTTGTCAACTTGTTGAAAGAAAACAATCAACTTCAGGAAAAAACCATAATGAAAACATGAAAAGAAGCCAGTGCCTTCTCAAATTTTCTTTTGAATGTGAATGTTCAGAGTAGCTTTATTTATCGTAGCTCCAAACTGGAAGCAAACCAAATGTCCGTGGACTGGTGACTAGATAACAATCCATATGACAGGATTTTACTCAGTAATAAAGGGACAAACTACTGATATGTGCAACAACAGGGATTAATCTCAAAGACACTGTGCTAAATGAAAGATGCCAGACACAAAAAGCTACATGTTGCATGATTCTATTTGTAGAATATTCTAGAAAAGGCAAAAATTTAGGGACAGAAGTCAGATGACTGCTGGTTGAGGGATAGAAGAAGGGGAGATTTCTTGCAAAGGGGACATGGGGAACTTTGGGGGTGAATGAAATGTTTGATGTCTCAATTTTAGTGATGGTTACCCGGTTCTACATATTTGTCAACAACTCCCCAACTTTTAAGTAGCCTTGAATCTATGAAATTTTAAGAAAATCCTTGCACACTGTTATACGGTTAACCTCAAACATCTCTGTGAATAAATTCTAGCATTCAATAGCTCAGAGTTACAGCAGCCAAATCATATTTTTCTATTTCATGTGAAATTAAATATCATTCTATCACTTTCACTGCACTGTAGTTAAAATAAACTGGACACACATAATTATTTTTCCTAATAAACTCAAGAAGACTCTTGAGAGTCCCTTGGACTGCAAAGAGATCAAACTAGTCAATCCTAAAGGAAGTCAACCCTGAATATTCATTGGAAGGACTGATGTTGAAACTGAAGCTCCAATATATTGGCCACCTGATGTGAAGACCCTGCTCATTTTAACAGACCTTGATGCTGGGAAAGATTGAGGGCAGGAGGAGAAGAGGACCATAGAGGATGAGATGGTTGGATGGCATCACCGACTCAAAGGACGTGAGTCTGAGCAAACTCTGAGAGTTAGTGAAGGACAGGGAAGCCTGGCATGCTGCAGTCCATGGGGTTGCAAAGAGTCAGAATAGTGACTAAATAGCAAGAAAATAAACTCAAAGTTGACTCACAAAATTTAATTATATTTACAATTTATATTTTCAAATTGTAATTCACTTGATCTCTTTATATTTTATCTCCTCATGATATGAATGGAAAAGGAAAGGAATCAGAGGGATAACCATCAGAAGAAAAAGAAATAACTGAATGGATCACAGTAAACCTGGCACCAATTTTAAATATCTTAAATACTCAGAGAAAAAAAGCTAGCACCCTGTTAGTAAACTGGATATGTAGAAATTCAAAATGACCATTGCTTGGTTCAGCACACAGTCCAAGTCAAGATACTTAACTCTTCAGTCATTATTATGCAATATAAATTACTCAAAATATGTATATATACAGAATCAACCTTTCTTCTTGTATACAAAGTATTGATCAACACTCTGCCCAGGTCATCCAGGGGAGGGGGAGGTTGTTTCCTTCCATAAATGGTCCCAGCTGTTAGAGAAGTACCCTGCCTCTCTCCATCCTCCCACACATCCCCTCTAGGAGAAAGAAAGTCACAAGATTGCTGAATTAGTTATGAATCTTATGCTTGGCTCAGCTTCTGCTTCAGTTTTCTGCATGGGAACCCACTGTGGTGCACAGATCAGACATCTCTTTCTGCTCCTGAGGCCCTAAGCTCTACAGCTGTCATCTGTGCTCAGTCGTGTTCGACTCTGTGCGACCCCATGGACCGTAGTCCACCAGGCTCCTCTGTCCAGGGGATTATTCAGGCAAGAATACTGGAGTGGGTTGCCATGACCTCCTTCAGGGGAATCTTCCTGACCCAGGGGTCAAACCCAGGTCTCTTGCACTGCAGGCAGATTCTTTACCACTGAGCCACCAGGGAAACTCACAATTGTCCTGGGATTGTCAACAATGTCAGTGACTGGAAGGCTGAATGCACGTCCTTCTGGAATTTGGTATTAGGAACTGCACTTGTCCCAGGTCTAAACCACACCCACCAATAAATCCGGTCAGTAATAAAGATAACAGTTTACTTGCAAACCACTTCTGGGACAGTCTCTCCACTGGTTCTGAAATTATACAGGGAACACAGTTAGGATAGGAAGCCTGATACAAACGCAACACTGCTGAAAGCAATCACACTATGATACCATGACAAGAAGTGTTAAAAATTCCTCTAAGTTTTCTCAAGAGATGCGATCTCTCAGAATTTTCTCCTCAAATCCAGTATCTTGCTTGTTATCAAAGGCATGAAGCCAAAACCTCCTTATCTTGACATATAGGTTAAAGGAAAAGGAAAGACACAATTCAGAGTAGAACTATATGCATGTGTGTATGCTCAGTCTCTCAGTTGTGTCTGACTCTTTGCAACCCCATGGAGCCTGCCAGGCTCCTCTGTCTATGCGATTTTCCAGGCGAGAATACTGGAGTGGGTTGCCCTGCCCTCTTCCAGGGGATCTTCCTGACCTATGGGTCAAATCCATGTCTCCTGCATTGGCAGGTCAATTATTTACTGCTAAGCCATCTGGGAAGCCTCAAAGTAGAACTACTTTAATTCAAAATATCTCACCTACTCAGGCACATTATAAGTACACTATAATTAATGTGGATGCATGTGGAATGTGTATCATGATATTTTCATCACAGCAAGAAATGAAACCTTACATAAATGATGTGTTTACCTGAATTCTCTGCAAAGCTGACCTCAACTCTCCTATTATACCTCCTAACTCGATATGTGTTCTCTGGTGGCTCAGATGGTAAAGCATCTGCCTGCAACGCAGGAGACCTGAGTTCGATCCCTGGGTCAGGAAGACTCCTGGAGAAATGGCAACCCACCCCAGAATTCTTGCCTGGGAAATCCCATGGACAGAGTAGCCTGGTGGGCTACAGTACATGGGGTCACAAGGAGTCAGGCATGACGGAGCAACTAACACACTATGTATCCTAATCTAATGTACTTCCTCTTCCCTCACGTGTAATTTCTTGTTACATACGTTAATTTTAGCATGGTATGGAAGACTTGTGGTAACTGCTAACACATGCATTCATATCCAGGGAGTAATATTTGCTTAAATATTCTTCAATTTTATCTTGCTAACAATTAACTCATGTATACGTTTATCAGTTTCTTTTCTATGCAGGCCATCCTTCCATGATTGCCTTTTTCCTTATTTTATATGTACTGTGTACTGTAAATGTATGTTTTAGAGTCAAAATAAGATGTTCTATATCATGTAAAGTTGTGACATTCAAATGGGTTACTGAATAAAAAGGAAATGCACAATCAAAATATAAGTGGCAATATGGTTGCCAGGGGGCAAGGATCAGGAGAAGGGATAGTCAGGGAATTTGGGATGGACATGGACACATTGCTATATTTGAAACGGATAACCAACAAGGACCTACTGTATCACATGGAACTCTGCTCAATGTTATGTGGCAATCTAGGTGGGAGAGGCATTTGCGGGGAATGGTTACACGCATATGGCCCTCCACTATGCACCTGAAAATGTTAAACATTTGTTAATCTGCTATACTCTAATATATAGCAGATTATGCTGCTGCTAAGTCGCTTCAGTCGTGTCAGACTCTGTGCGACCCCATAGACAGCAGCCCACCAGGCTCCTCTGTCCATGGGATACTCCAGGCAAGAACACTGGAGTGGGTTGCCATTTCCTCCTCCAGTGCATGAAAGTGAAAAGTCAAAGTGAAGTCGCTCAGTTGTGTCCGACTCCTAGCGACCCCATGGACTGCAGCCCACCAGGCTCCTCTGTCCATGGGATTTTCCAAGCAAGAGTACTGGGGTGGGTTGCCATTTCCTCCTCCAATGCATAAAAGTGAAAAGTCAAAGTGAAGTTGCTCAGTCATGTCCAACTCCTAGCGACCCCATGGACTGCAGCCCACCAGGCTCCTCTGTCCATGGGATTTTCCAAGCAAGAGTACTGGGGTGGGGTGCCATTGCCTTCTCCAATAGCATATTATAGTGCTATATTATAGAGGTGGAGAAAAACTAAAGTCTGTAAAATGAAGCCAGGCCAGCCAGTGACTGCCATATGCCATGCAGAAGCTCTCATTGTAAAGTTCTTATGGACATTGCATTAGGTACAGTGGGAAGATGCTCTAATGACAGGGGAAACTCAGGTTTCTCTCAGATTGATCCCAAGTACAGATGAAGAAGCAACAGTTAGAACCAGACATGGGGAAAACAGACTGGTTTTAAATTCGAAAAGGAGTACAACAAGGCTGTATATTGTCACCCTGCTTATTTAATATATGCAGAGTACATCATGTGAAATGCCAGGCTGGATGAAGCACAAGATGGAATCAAGATTGCTGGGAGAAATATCAATAACCTCATGTATGGAGATAACATGACCCTTTTGGTAGAAACCAAAGAGGAACTAAAGAGTCTCTTGATGGAGATGAAAGAGGAGAGTGAAAAAGCTGGCTTAACATTCAAATAATGAAGATAATGGCATCTGGTCCCATCACTTCATGGCAAATATATGGGGAAACAATGGAAACAGTGACAGGCTTTATTTTTTGGGGCTCCAAATTCACTGCAGATGGTGACTGCAGCCATGAAATTAAAAGATGCTTGCTTCTCGGAAGAAAAGCTATAACAAACCTAGCTGCTGCTGCTGCTGCTAAGTCACTTCAGTCATGTTTGACTCTGTGCGACCCGTGAGATGACAGCCCACCAGGCTCCCATGTCCCTGGGATTCTCCAGGCAGGAACACTGTAGTGAGTTGCCATTTCCTTCTCCAATGCATGAAAGTGAAAAGTGAAAGTGAAGTCGCTCAGTCGTGTCTGACTCTTAGCAACCCCATGGACTGCAGCCTACCAGGCTCTTCTATCCATGGAGAGCGTATTAAAAAGCAGAGACATTACTTTGCCAACAAAGGTCCATCTAGTCAAAGCTATGGTGTTTCCAGTAGTCATGCATGGATGTGAGAGTTGGATTATAAAGAAAGCTGAGTGTCAAAGAATTGATGCTTTTGAACTGTGGTGAGGGAGAAGCTCTTGAGAGTCCCTTGGACTGCAAGGAGATCCAACCAGTCCATCCTAAAGGAAATCAATCCTGAATATTCACTGGGAGGACTGATGCTGAAGCTGAAGCTCCAATACTTTGGCCATTTGATGCAAAGAACTGACTCACTGGAAAAGACTCTGATGCTGAAAAAGATTGAAGGCAGGAGGAGAAGGGGAGGACAGAGGATGAGATGGTTGGATGGCATCACTGACTCGATGGACATGAGTTTGAGCAAGCTCCAGGAGTTGGTGATAGACAGGGAAGCCTGGCATGCTGCAGTCCATGGGGTTGCAAAGAGTCAGACATGACTGAGTGACTGAACTAAACTGATTACTGGAGTAGTGAAACAATGATGCCAAAGAATATGTTCAGTTTTATGCTAGTGAAGAAGTAAATAACAGGACAAATAAAAGTGCTGTCCGGATTGGGATTTCTGTTATAATCCATGTTCTAAATAGTTCTAGTCTTCACAGTAGACTAGATTTGTGCACTACGCATGTCGCAACACCTAGAATTATGAAACTTTTTGAGAACATGAGCAGGAATAGAGCACAAGCAAATAGACAGAGAGTGATCTATAGTGTAGAACAGTGGATTTAGAACCACAATGATCTGTTTTGGAATGAAGATCTAGTTCAACAAAATTGCAAGACAATATTCCCTGATATTTTGCATTGCAAAATCCTAAGACACACAAAAAATAAACTCTGAGTAGTTGGATAAACTCAGCCAGTAGTTGGAATTGGTTGACTGCAAATGCAGTTTCTTAGACCTGTTACATTTGACTAGATAAGTCATACAGATTCTGCATTCTCTTCCATAGATTCTGTTCATATAAACAAAATACGGTCCATAACCTATAGCTTTGTTAAATTGAAAACACTGGAATCTGTGTCCAGCTGCTTTCCCATTTTCAAGGATAGAGTTGCGTCATATGCTCTTGTAGTTATCTGTGCCTATATTTTGAGAAGCATAGCCAAGGTCAAAAGCACAGGACTTTAAACAGTAGGATCCCTGTAAGACTTTGTTTGGTTTCCAGATTCCAGCAGGTGGTACCTTGACAAAACCAGAGGCGGCATCTCACCTCCCCTCCCGCCTAGGTGAGAGCCATGCACAGGACTGAGCAAGGAGATGAGCTCTCCTGTATCTCACTCTTAACGTTTGCCTGGCATGCTTCTGCAATCTTCTGTTAAGATAGTTTGTTTTCCCTTTTTGTTATTATTTTACTAGATTACTGTCCTATTAGACATTCAAGCCTCAGGAAATAAGAATACCATCACATACCATGTTTTAGCGACATTCTTCATCCCTAACACTTAAAAAATACCTTCCAATACTGTAAACATAGTAGTTCTGATAAAATTTTCAAAATGTCTTGTTTTCCATTTTTCCATTTTCTTTTCCATTATTGCCTAGGAATGTCTCTTCTCAAAAGGTAGTAGTTACCCTAAAAATACACTCTATGCAAAGAATGAGAATATCAACCTTCTTTTGACTTCAATGATTTCCTACACTGTTTCCATCTGCAAATCTTTCCACTTGCATAAACATAAAAAGATTGGAAGTGTGGGGGCGGGGGAGGAGGTGGATGGAAATTATGCTCTGAGGATATTATGCCAACAATGCAATTTAATGCATCTTTGATGGTGGGCAATTAGGTATTAAAATTTCTCATAACTAGAAACATTCTTGGTCAGTAGAAATTACCATAGATAATTTCAGGTGACAAGGGAATAATTTTGCTAGATAGAAGGCCTAGACAGTACAGAAAGCATTCAGTTTAGGGGAAAATTAATTTTTTCTTCACATGAATCCTTTGGTTAACCATATTAGAAAATGCAATTTCACATAAAACTGAAGGAGAAAACTGTTAAGTTTTTATATTTTAAAATAAAATCAATAAAGACAGAATATAGCAAAGCAACTAACAAACAGTTGTCCAAACCAGAATTCACTGATTTTTTGTTCCTAAAGGGCTAACTGCTTTTGCACACAGCTTTATTTAACGTACATTATTGGTTTAATTTAGAGTCCTAGTCTTAAGGATGCCCTTAATCTTCTCTGATTTTTTTTTCTTTCACACCAGTGTTTCTAAAGGAGAACAAAATGCTGAGGTCAATATATTAGTTGGATAGATTTATCAAGTATGCAGGACAACACCACTGCTCCAAATTCTGATCACAGTCATGTTCTTGGCATACTTTGGGCATTGCATATGCTAAACAAGAAAATTGTAACAGACTAGAAAAAAGGTACTCTAAGCAAGGTCAGGATTAGCCAAGGGTGGACAGAGAGAAGGCTTTCCTCCAACTGTAGGTAATAGTCTCCTTGTTTCCACTGAGACTCTAATATTTAGCTTCAATTCAGTAAAAGCTGAATGCACTGTCAACTGACAAGCCACAAGCAATTCCTAAGTGACGGGAGTAACCAACCATTCCCTCGAGATGATGGATGTGTTCACTTCAGGCATTTTCTATAGAAAATGTAACGATAATGCACTGATAACGGCTGACATGAGAAGGCAGTCAGTCCAAGGCATGCACCAGTAGGCAATTCTAACAGCGCTAATCACTAAGGAAAATGTACACATCATACCCTATGTGATCAAAGGCAAAGGGACAGATGTCATCTGAGAGCATTTCAATGTAAACGGAGATCATACCACCAACTCAATAATGAAAATGGGTATTAAGCTTCTGAGCATCAAGAGTTGATCTTTTGGAATTTTAGAGGCTGTTTCAGGTTAAATAAAAAATACCTAAGATTATGTTGGTTGTTTTATATATAGTAATGAATATAGCACCAACTCCTAATTTATCTCTCCACACCCTTTCCCCTTTGGTAACTATAAGTTTCATTAAGAAAAAGCATCTGAAAAATAGTATACAGATAAAAAATGTATATATATAGATGTATAGCAAAGTAATTTGTCATATACATATATGCTATCCATCTGAAGCTATACGTGTAAATATAGACCATTTGTTGTTCAGTCGCTGAGTAATGTCTGACTCTTTTTGGACTCCATGGACTACAGCACATTAGGCTTCCCTGTCATTCACTGTCTCCTGGAGTTTGCTCAAATTCAATTCCATTGAGTCGATGATGCCACAGCAAATTAATTCAGTCACTGAAGCTAACACAACATTGTAAGTTATCTATACCTCAATAAAACCCCCCAAACCCAAAAGTATATATAAAATAATGGAATATAAATGGCTTCTATAAAATTAATAGGTAAAGTTTTTAATTGTATAACTCACGATTATATACACAAAACATAATGAATCAAAAGAGACAAGGGACACCACCCTGCACATGGGCAAGTGGACACTCACTTGGCGTGCCGGATGTCTGGCAGGGACCTCTCTAGAGCAATGTTGTTGCTGACAAAAATATTGAAACCATTTTCCCTGTAAGCTGAGTCGTCGTGGTCCTCCTCAGTGAGGGGGTAAGGTTTTCCGTGTTCACCTTTCCCTATCAGGAGAAAAGAAAAAGGGATAAGTGTCTGCCTAAAAACCATTTCCACTTCTAGAGCAGATAATAGGATGTGAATGTGTTTCTTTAGTCTCTCTTGTTATTATGCTCCAGAGAACGCTCCAGCAGCAAGATTTTATCAAATCATTATTTTATTTCATTTAGAGAAATGAAACATACTCATAATAAAAATAAGCAACACAGAAGTACAATCTCACCTCTCAGCGAAAACCACAGCTAAGAGCTTAAACATTTCTATGAAGACATATATACTGATAATATACATACTGCCTTATAATTTGATTTTATCAAACATAATTGAATTTTTTTTCTTTTAAATTTTATTTTTAAACTTTACATAATTGTATTAGTTTTGCCAAATATCAAAATGAATCCGCCACAGGCATACATGTGTTCCCCATCCTGAATCCTCCTCCCTCCTCCCTCCCCACACCATCCCTCTGGGTCGAATTTAAAAAAAGGCAATACTTCATTTACTTCTGATGGTTGACATTAGTCCATAGCCTTCCAATTTATAGTATTTGGTCAAAATATATTTCTAGGTTATTTTCAACTTTCTATATTGTTGCTGCTGCTAAGTCGCTTCAGTCGTGTCGGATTCTGTGCAGCCCCATAGATGGCAGCCCACCAGACTCCACCATCCCTGGGATTCTCCAGGCAAGAATACTGGAGTGGATGACCCAGAGGGATGGTACAGGGAGGGAGGTGGGAGGGGGGTTCAGGATGAGGAACACGTGTACACCCATGGTGGATTCATATGGATGTATGGTAAAACCAATACAATATTGTGAAGTAATTAGCCTCCAATTAAAATAAATAAATTTAAATTAAAAAAAAAAAAAGAATACTGGAGTGGGTTGCCATTTCCTTCTCCAATGCATGAAAGTGAAAAGTGAAAATGAAGTTGCTCAGTCATGTCCGACTCTTAGCAACCCCATGGACTGCAGCCTACCAGGCTCCTCTGGCCATGGGATTCTCCAGGCAAGAGTACTGGAGTGGGTTGCCAGTGCCTTCTCCATTCTATATTGTAAACAATCTTAATAAACATATTTGCTTGCTTAAGATTCCTAGGTATGTATACTTGGAAGAGGGAGGATAATTCTTGCAAATAAAGTTTCCAGAATATCTTTAGAGTTAGTAGATAGTTTTCTAACATCCCCAGAAGCATTACAGAATATTTTGAAATTTGCTGGTAAAAATACAGATTATTCAAACTTTAATTTCCCTTCTCTTGAGTAATAACAAAATTAATTTATATATATTTATCATCTGTATTTCTTACATTTTAAAACAGATTTTCAGAGATTTTTACAAGACAATCTGCATTTAAGAGCAATTTACATATTATGTTTGCTAAAGCTTTTTTAAGAACCCATGTTGTAAATATTTTCTAGGTTTATTTCATTTAAATCTAAGGCTTCTGTTTTCTGGTTCAGCCTGGAAGGAGCTTGGAAAGTTCCTTTCTGTACTAACAGCAGATAAAAAGCTGAACAGACTCAACAACACTTTATGGATGCAGAAGAGAGGAGTAGACACAGGAGAGGAGAGACAGATGGGGAAGCAGGAGCCCAGGCTTACCAGAGCAAGACTCATAAGCAGAAATGCCAGGAACCAGTTGTCCAGGGTAAGAAATCTGAACTGTAATTGACAAATTGCTGGAGACTCAGAGCAGGCAAGCCTGAGAGGTAAAAGGTCTCCGAGGATTCAGTCATAGAGAGGCTCCAATTTTATTGTGACATTTATCTCCAGGAGCTCAACAAAGCTCCCAGAGTAGATACCAGAGAAAAATTCTCTTGTGTTCTTGGCAGGAGGAAGATAGAAGAAACCATTTTGAAATATACCTGGTTCTTCCCATCAACAAGGCCTGCCCTCTGGGGAACCTAGTTAACAGAGCTCACCTGCTCAGGTGTATCCTGCTGAGCATAACGGACCTAAGAGAAGGAAACTCCTGACTTGAGCCATGGTAACCATCCTGCCCAACCAAAGTGGGGAGGAAAATCCTGAATGCCCTCCCACACACCTCTACATCACATCATGAAAGGCGTGTTTACAGCAGTTTCTTTTACCAAGTACATCATGTCCAGCTTTCACGGAAAACGAAAAATCACAGGGGATGTCAAAAAGGCAAAAAAAAAAGTCACAATATGAAGAAAGTAAGCATCAGAATTGAGCTTCTCGAGGTAAGAATACTGAAATGGTTTGACATTCCCTATTCCAGTGGACCATGTTTCATCAGAGATAAAAATAGTCAATCCTAAAGGAAAGAACCCTGAATATTCATTGGAAGGACTGATGCTGAAGCTGAAGCTCCAATACTTTGGCCATCTGATGGGAAGAGATAAATCATTAGAAAAGATACTGATGCTAGGAAAGATTGTAGGCAGGAGGAGGAGGCAGTGGAGGATGAGATGGTTGGATGGCATCACTGACTCAATGGATATGAATTTGAGCAAACTCTGGGAGACAGTGGAGGACATGGAAGCCTGGAGTGCTGTGCAGTCCATGGGGTTGCAAAGAGCTGGATATGACTCAGTGATTGAACAACAAGCATCAGAATGAGACACAGCAAGAATTGTGGAATGATCAGGCCAGGAGTTGAAAACAACTATGATTAATATGCTAAGGATCTAATGGACAAAGTAGACAGCATGCAAGAACAGATGGGCCATATAAACAGAGAGCTAAGAATTCTATGAAAGAACAAAATATAGACGCTAGTGATAAAAAAAGAAAAAACTTAACAGAAATTAAGAATGCTTTTGATGGATTCCTCGTAGATGAGTACAGCTGAGGAAAGATCCTTTGAGCCAGAGGATTTAACAATAGAAACATCAAAATCCAAAGAGTGAACAGAACAAAAACTTGAGGAATAGAATATCCAAATACTGTGGTATTACTACAGAAGGTGTAACATAAACCCAATGGGAGGGCTTCCCAGGTGGCTCAGTGGTAAAGAGCACACCTGCTCATGCAGGAGACATGGGAGATGCAGGTTTGATCCCTGGGTGAGCAAGATTCCTTGGAGGAAGAAATGACAACCCACTCCATTATTCTTGCCTGGAGAATCCCATGGACAGAGGAACCTGGCAGGCTACAGCACAGAAAATTGATACCTGATAATATCTGAAAAGACAATGACAGAGAATTTCCCCAAATGAATGTCAGACTCCAAACCACAAATCCCTGAAGATCAGGGTACACCTTACAGGCCAACTACCAAAACACTACACTGAAGCATATTATTTTCAAAATGAAGAAAATCAAAGGTAAAGAAAAAAATTTGAAAGAAAACAAGAGGAACAGTTTTGTAACCTATAGAGGAACAAAAATAAAATTTTATCCAACTTCTCTCCAGAAGCCACAGAAGCGAGAAGAGAGTGGAGTGAAATATTATATTGACAATTAAAGAACTGAGCAAAAAAAAAAAAAAAAAAACCTACCCACCTAGAACTCCATCTTCTGTGAAACCACCCTTCAAAAGTGAAGGAGAAATAAAGGCCATCTCAGACAAGCAAAAATGGAAGGAATTTGTTTCTATTAGACCTGCCTTGTGAGAAACATTAAAAAGTTCCATAAGGAGAAGGACAATGATATAGGTTATAAATGTGGATCTACATAAAACAAGAGCATTGAAGAAAGAATAAAGGAAGGTAAAATAAAAAATAAAGCCTTTTAATTTTTCTTATTCTTAATAGAAGTTTGTTCAAAGTAGAATATTAACAATGTAATAGATTATATATGTTTATATATTATATTATTTCTGTGTTCATTATATAGACACACATATGCTTATGAAAAGTGGAACAGAGGATAGCAATGATACAAGACATAGAAGGAAGGAATTAAAAATTAGGATCATTTTATGATTTTAAGGCATAACACTCCAGTTAAAATGCTGTAGTTTTATTTATAAGTGGAGTTGCATTAGCTGTAAATGTCCTGCAAACTCTAGGGCAATCACTAAAAAAAGTTACAAAGAAGCACAGCCGTCTGAGTCCATGTTATCTCAATTTTAAATTGATAGAGAAACAAGAAACTGTCAAGTGAGTTAACAACATTGTACTTTCTGTATATGAAATTGATATTTAAATAACACTTTTCTCCATTGATGTTTTTAAACAATGTTCAGCTCAGTTCAGTTAAGTCACTCAGTTGTGTCTGACTTTTCGCGACCCCAAGGACTGCAGCACACTAGGCCTCCCTGTCCATCACCAACTCCCAGAGTTTACTCAAACTCATGTCCACTGAGTCGGTGATGCCATCCAACCATCTCATCCTCTGTCATCCCCTTTTCCTCCTGCCTTCAACCTTTCTCAGCATCCAGGTCTTTTCAAATGAGTCAGTTCTTCACATCAGGTGGCCAAAGTATTAGAGTTTCAGCTTCATCATCAGTCTTCCCAATGAATATTCAGGACTGGTTTCCTTTAGGATGGACTGATTGGATCTCCTTGCTGTCCAAGGGACTCTCAAGAGTCCTCCAACACCACAGTTCAGAAGTAAGTAGCTGGAATATACCAGTATCAATATGTTCTTGTGATCACTTCAGCCCAAGAAAGCTGTGTAGTGTTTTAAAAATTGTAAAAATTATTGTGATGATTCATTTAGCAAAAAGAGTTGGACAGAAGTCTTTTCCTATGTATCAAAACTTGTTTATAACTTTGTCATCTATGTGCCTAGAAAAAAAGTAAATAAATTTCTTTAGTTGAAAAAAAAAGAAGCATAACTGGTATACTAAGAAGTGGAGAAAAATGGTATCATATAAAATGCTCAGTTCAAAGCACAAAAGACAGAGAAGTATAAGACAAACAAGGAACAAGGATGACAAACAGAAAACAGCAATGAATAAGGTAGAGATTAGTGAAAACTATATCAGTAATCACTGTGAATGTCAATGGCTTAATGCATCAATTACAAAGGATTATCCGAGTGGATCAAGATAAATCTAAGATTTTTTTCCATCCAGATTATTTTAATTTTTTTACATTGTTTCTTATTTACACATTACATTTATAGATAAATCAGGTCCTACTGTACTATTATTTTAAAAATTCATTCATGAATTCAGTTTTACTAACATTTTGTTTTGTTTTATTCATTAAAATTTTTGAACCATCTGGAACTTGTTCTGGTATGAGATGTGAGGAAAACATCACTTTATCATTAAACAAATGGCTAGGTGTTATAGGATTGACATTTAATGAATAATTTGTCATTTTCTTTCTTGCTTTAAAATGCCACATATAAAAGTAAAAATAGAATTGCCATGCTGCTGCTGCCACTAAGTTGCTTCAGTCGTGTACAGCTCTGTGCAACCCCATAGACGGCAGCCCACCAGGCTCCACTGTCCTTGGGATTCTCCAGGCAAGAACACTGGAGTGGGTTGCCATTTCCTTCTCCAATGCATGAAAGTGAAAAGTGAAAGTGAAGTCACTTAGTCGGACTCTTAGTGACCCCACGGACTGCAGCCTAACAGGTTCCTCCATCCATGGGATTTTCCAGGCAAGAGTACTGGAGTGGGTTGCCATTGCCTTCTCCAGAATTGCCATATGACCTAGCAATCCCACTTCTGGCCATAGATCTGAAAAGAGAAAAACTCTAATTTGAAAAGATAGGCTTCCCAATGTTCATATCAACACTATTTAAAATAGTCAAGATATGGAAAGAACCTAAATGCCCATTGACAGATGAATGGATAAAGATGTATGTAGTACACACATACAATGGGATAATACTCACCCAGAAAAAAGAACAAGATAGTGCCATTTACAGAGACACTGATGGGCCTAGAGACTGTCATACAGAGTGAAGTCAGAAAGACCAAAAAAAAAAAAAAAATTGTCTATTAACACATATATGTGGAATCTAGAAAATGATGGTACAAATGATGCTATTTGCAAAGCAGAAATAAAGATACTGATGTAGAGAAGAAATACATGGACAGTGAGAGGGAAAGGGTGAGTGGGGTGAGTTGGGAGATTGGGATTGACATATATACACTATTGATACTGTGTATAAAATAGATAACTAATGAGAACCTACTGTGTATATAGCACAGGAAACTAGGTGCTCTGTGGTGACCTGAATGGGAAGCACAAAAGGAAGGGGGGAATACATGTTTACAAACAGCTGATTCATTCTGCTGTACAGTGGAAAATAAGACAATATTATAAAGCAACTAAACTCCAATAAAAATTCATTAAAAAATCTATATAATCAAGCCTTTGATAAAATTAAATTTTTTGGAGAGGTTTTTCATAATCAATACATCTTAAACCATCATACACAGCACTCCACACCCTCTCTAGATCCCAAATCTGCTTTTATATATATATAAGCTACATATAGCTTGCTATTCTACATTTATGTTTTTGCCTGTTAATCAGCAATCTTCCAATTGGGATAGAAGCTTCATGCAAGTAGGGCCTTTCTTTTGTGTCCCCAAATATCCCCAGGACCTGGAAGAGTGCCTGCCACATAGCAGATAACCTAATAAACATTTTTGAGCCTTATACAGATAAGGAAGTGATAAAATTTGGGTTCATTGAACGTGAAAGTATAAGTGTTTGTCACTCAGTCATATCTGACTCTTTTTGACCCCATGGACTGTACAGCCTACCAGGCTCCCCCATGCATGGGATTTCCCAGGCAAGAATACTAGAGTGGATTGCCATTTCCTCCTCCAGGGGATCTTCCCGACCCAGGGATTGAACCCGCGTCTCCTGCATTGCAGGCAGATTCTTTACCATCTGAGCCACCAGGGAAGAAATAAAGATACTTATGTATTTATTCAAAACCACATATTAAGCAACTTCTCTGAGACAGGGGCTGGGGATTAAATGATGAACATCAGAGTTATTACCTATGATATCATGTTTAACAGAAACATTTTAAAAAAGCAGATCATTGTGGTTAAAAAAGAAGGGTGATCGTCCATGAGTTCCTGGAGGGATGGACAATGTCTTGCTATCTATGAGTCTATAAGTCTTAGTACAGTACTGATCACGTGGCTTGCCCCACAGCATTTCTGTGAGATGAATACATGGGGAGATGAATGAATGCACTTAATTAATTAATGCATGAGGAATGTCTCTCAGTGATATGGGACCTCTCGGTAGAGGTAAGGAAGGCAAAAGGTAAACAGGCAGAAGTGTCACAGGCGTGGTTCAGAGACCTGAGAGTGTAAAGTGTGACTAGGAAATCCAGCTAAGGTTTGTTATGGCCGGAGTTGGAGGCTTGGGTGGAAAGGTGGTGAATTGTTGGTTCTCAATTATTCTGAAAGTGATAAAAGTCCTAATTAGAGTGCAATAAATCAATAATCCATACTAGAATCTCTAGGGTGACAGTTAAAAACCTCGTAGGAATGCACAACACAAAACCTAACCAAGGAAAAACATGAAATAATAAAATGGACTATTTAGGTGACAAAAGATTCCAGAACTTACTCATCTTACAACTCACAGTTTGTATTGTTTGACCAATATCTCCCCACTTCCCTCAACTCTAGCCAGTCATTATCACCACTTCATTTTTTCTCTATGGACTAAGGATTTTTACATTCATATGTAAAGTGATATCACTGAGCATTTGTCTTCTCTGCCAACTTATTTTGATTACCATTTACAACAGGTTATTCTTCACCTATCAGAAAGAAGGAAATCCTTCTATTTGAGACAATGTGAATAGACCTTGAGGGCATTACATTAAAATGAAAAGGAAAACTCCAGACCTACATGGATTCCCCGATGAATTTATTTTTCCAAACGTCAAAGTGAAAAATAGTGCCATCTTTACAGGAATATTTTTAGAAAAGAGAGACTCTAAAATATCTTTTTAGAGTATCAGCATAAGCCTGATATCAAAACCAGGTAAGAGTATTATAGGAAAGGAAAATATCAGATCTATGTCTCTCAGGAATATAGATGAAAAAAAAAAAACTTAACAAAAGATTAGCAAAATGAATCTACCAATATTTTAAAAGACAGCTTATAATGACCAACTGGGATTTATTCCAGCAATACAATGTTGACTTAACATTCAAATTCATCAATATAAATCACATTGAGGAATAGGTCATATTATTTCAGTATTTAAAAAAAATCATTTGATAAAACTCAACACTAATGGAAATTTCCAGTAATCTAGGAACAGAAGGGGACTTTAAATATGTAACAAAGGGTAACCACAAGAACAATGTGGCAAATATCATACATTATTGGTGAAGCAGAACACTTTCCACACCGAAGCTGAAAACAGGAAAATGTCAAGTGTTTTTACCTCAACTCAATCTGCAATCTTGATCCTATCTACCTGGGGCAATCAAGAGAAATGTCTTTAAGAAGAAATAAGAGCTGTAAATACTGTAAAGGAAGAATAAAGACTAATTCACTTTAAATGACATGAATGTATACTGAAAAAAGAGACAACACTGGAAAGCTATGAAAACTGATGTAACTTGGTCAGTGTTTACTGACGAAGGCCAATATAGAACCAACTCTTAATGCACTAACAACAAAGTTGAAATACACTTTTTAAAATAACATGAAAATACCAATTACCTAGGAATAAACCTAACAAAACATGCACAAGGTTGCTCCCCATACTGACAATATAGGAAACACCGCTGAAAGAAGTTAATGAATAACTAAATAATTGGAGTAACAGAGCATGATCTTGGATTGGAAGAGGTATCTTTAAGTGGTCATTTCTCAAGGAACTGATCACTAGTCTATAAAGTAATCCAAGTTAAAATCTTGGGAGTGCTTGCTTCCTTACTGGTGGCAATGTTATTGTGTGTGTAATTGGGATGTTTTATGTAGTGAGATGAGCTGAGTTAAACGTGTATTTGGAAATGCAAAATAGCTAGAACACTTACCGCAATGTTAAAGGAGTACACAGCTGGGGAAAACTAAAACTATACACATTGGGTTACAGAATAAAACTGACTTGGTTACCTAAAAACTTATATTAATAATAACCATTCATTGTTGGTAATAACATTACATCTCCATTGTCTGATTATGGAAACTTCATTTTTAAAAAGAATACTTGCCAGAGATATGGGTATTTTTTATATTAAAAACCTTACCTGTATTTTGATTTAGGCTATAGGGAGTTAAGTAGCAAGAAGTATTTACATTCATTCTGAGCACAGATCTTTAAAGTGGAGCTGAAATGTCTATTTAGTTCTTTGGCCCATTTTTTGATTGGGTCATTTATTTTTCTGGAGTTGAGCTGTAGGAGTTGCTTGTATATTTTTGAGATTAGTTGTTTGTGAGTTGCTTCATTTGCTATTATTTTCTCCCATTCTGAAGGCTGTCTTTTCACCTTGCTGATAGTTTCCTTTGATGTGCAAAAGCTTTTAAGGTTAATTAGGTCCCATTTGTTTATTTTTGCTTTTATTTCCAATATTCTGGGAGATGGGTCATAGAGGATCCTGCTGTGATGTATGTCAGAGAGTGTTTTGCCTATGTTCTCCTCTAGGAGAAATAGACATTTCTCCAAAGAAGACATACAGATGGCTAACAAACACATGAAAAGATGCTCAACATCACTCATTATCAGAGAAATGCAAATCAAAACCACTATGAGGTACCATTTCACACCAGTCAGAATGGCTGCGATCCAAAAGTCTACAAATAATAAATGCTGGAGGGGGTGTGAAGAAAAGGGAACCCTCTTACACTGTAGGTGGAAATGCAAACTAGTACAGCCACTATGGAGAACAGTGTGGAGATTCCTTAAAAAACTGGAAATAGAACTGCCTTATGATCCAGCAATCCCACTGCTGGGCATACACACTGAGGAAACCAGAAGGGAAAGAGACACGTGTACCCCAATGTTCATCGCAGCACTGTTTATAATAGCCAGGACATGGAAGCAACCTCGATGTCCATCAGCAGATGAATGGATAAGAAAGCAGTGGTACATATACACAATGGAGTATTACTCAGCCATTAAAAAGAATACATTTGAATCAGTTCTCATGAGGTGGATGAAACTGGAGCCTATTATACAGAGTGAAGTAAGCCAGAAGGAAAAACATAAATACAGTATACTAACGTATATATATGGAATTTAGAAAGATGGTAACAATAACCCTGTGTACGAGACAGCAAAAGAGACACTGATGTATAGAACAGTCTTATGGACTCTGTGGGAGAGGGAGAGGGTGGGAAGATTTTGGAGAATGGCATTGAAACATGTAAAATATCATGTATGGAACGAGATGCCAGTCTAGGTTCGATGCGTGATACTGGATGCTTGGGGCTAGTGCACTGGGATGACCCAGAGGGATGCTATGGAGAGGGAGGAGGGAGGAGGGTTTAGGATGGGGAACACATGTATACCTGTGGTGGATTCATTTTGATATTTGGCAAAACTAATACAATTATGTAAAGTTTAAAAATAAAATAAAATTTAAAATAAAAGAAAAAAAATAAATTATTATAAAGAGAAAAAAAAATAAAGTGGAGCTGATATAAATCTATATACATGAATTGATGTCGTTGATAAGGATTTGCTCTGAAAGAAATTAAGAATTGCTTATGTCTAAAATGCTTCCCATGTTTTTCAGTGGTAAAGAATCCGCCTGCCAATTCAGGAGATGTGGGTTTGATCCCTGGGTTAGTAAGATCCCTGGAGAAGGAAATGGCAACCCACTCCAGTATTCTTGCCTGGAGAATCCCATGGACAGAGTATCCTGGTGGGCTACAGTCCATGGGGTCACAAGGAGTTGGACACAACTTAGCAACTAAACAACAAAATGTCTAAAAGAGACACATTTATAAGGAAATCTTAGTGTTCTATCATTTTTCAGCTTTAATATGATCTTGGGGAGAGGCTGTATTTCCTAATTATGTAGTTATTCTTTGAATTATCATAAAAAGCTTCATTGTCTTCAGACAACACAGGAGAAATTATGTTAAGAAATATTTTGCCTCAACATCCCAACCATTTAAAAGCTTATTTAACTTAATTCATCACTGGTGCACACTGGTTTTACCTACACAGTTACAAATATAAAATTTTCTTAATCCTTAAGGTCTAATGATAAACAGGACTAAGTTTTGTTCAGAAAGTATGTGTAACATATACAATAAGATTTCTACATCTTATCTCTCCTTCAATCCTCACTCCTCTAAGGGGAAGTGCTTGATTTAATTCCTATGCAGTGAATTCCCCAGAAAGTGACAACTTTTTATTTTTAAATGGAACATTACTGTCAAAAGCATCTGACTTGGCCTGTTAGCATTCTTCTTTGTATAATTTTCACAGACTGTCAGAGTTCCATGGCTTGAACATCTTTTATCTCTTCTAAAAGAGTAAGGCAACATGATCACATTGCACCCCCATGTCATCTGAAGTATACAGAGAAGAAGTTGAGATCAAACCCATTAAAGAGTGGAAAAAATGCAAAGAAAATAACGAAACTGCTGGTAAAAAGGTAAATTAGAATCAAAGCAGCAAGAGAAAGGAAGATTAGCAAAGAAAACATAACTGAAGCTAAGAGGTGGGGGGGTATATTCTTATTAATAAATGTATTCCTTGTAATAAATAAAGGTCAGATCAATAAAGTAATAGTTAACTTTATCATCTGTTAATAGTAACATTGTGTAGAGCCTAAGGACATAACTGAAACTACATTATACTACATAATAAGGAAAATATAGAGGCTGTGATTCTAAATAAATTCAAAAATTATTTTAGTTAAATATTCACAAGAAAAATAAAGAGAATTCCAGAAAACATCTATTTCTGCTTCATTGACTATACTAAAGCCTTTGACTGTGTGGATCACAACAAACTGGAAAATTCTTAAAAGAGATCAGAATACCAGACCATCTGACTTGACTATGGCAAAACCTGTATGCAGGTCTAGAAGCAACAGTTAGAACCAGACATGGGACAATGAACTGGTTCCAAATTGGGAAAGGAGTACATCAAGGCTGTATATTTTCACAACCTTATTTAACTTCTATGCAGTTTAACATCATGTGAAATGCTGGGCTGGATGAAGCATAAGCTGGAATCAATCAAAGAGGACACTAACAGATGGAGAAATATACCATGTTCATGGATTGGAAGAATCAATATAGTGAAAATGAGTATACTACCCAAAGCATTTTATAGATTCAACGCAATCCCTATCAAGCTACCAACAGTATTCTTCACAGAGCTAGAACAAATAATTTCACAATTTGTATGGAAAAACAAAAAACCTCGAATAGCCAAAGCTATCTTGAGAAAGAAGAATGGAACTGGAGGAATCAACCTACCTGACTTCAGGCTCTACTACAAAGCCACAGTTATCAAGACAGTATGGTACTGGCACAAAGACAGAAATATAGATCAATGGAATAAAATAGAAAGCCCAGAGATAAATCCATGCACATATGGACACCTTATCTTTGACAAAGGAGGCAAGAATATACAATGGATTAAAGACAATCTCTTTAACAAGTGGTGCTGGGAAAACTGGTCAACCACTTGTAAAAGAATGAAACTAGACCACTTTCTAACACCATACACAAAAATAAACTCAAAATGGATTAAAGATCTAAACGTAAGACCAGAAACTATAAAACTCCTAGAGGAGAACATAGGCAAAACACTCTCTGACATACATCACAGCAGGTTCCTCTATGACCCACCTCCCAGAATATTGGAAATAAAATCAAAAATAAACAAATGGGACCTAATTAACCTTAAAAGCTTCTGCACATCAAAGGAAACTATTAGCAAGGTGAAAAGGCAGCCTTCAGAATGGGAGAAAATAATAGCAAATGAAGCAACTGACAAACAACTAATCTCAAAAATATACAAGCAACTCCTACAGCTCAACTCCAGAAAAATAAACGACCCAATCAAAAAATGGGCCAAAGAACTAAATAGACATTTCTCCAAAGAAGACATACAGATGGCTAACAAACACATGAAAAGATGCTCAACATCACTCATTATCAGAGAAATGCAAATCAAAACCACTATGAGGTACCATTTCACACCAGTCAGAATGGCTGCGATCCAAAAGTCTACAAGTAATAAATGCTGGAGAGGGTGTGGAGAAAAGGGAACCCTCTTACACTGTTGGTGGGAATGCAAACTAGTACAGCCACTATGGAGAACAGTGTGGAGAGTCCTTAAAAAACTGGAAATAGAACTGCCTTATGACTCAGCAATCCCACTGCTGGGCATACACACTGAGGAAACCAGAAGGGAAAGAGACACGTGTACCCCAATGTTCATCGCAGCGCTGTTTATAATAGCCAGGACATGGAAGCAACCTAGATGTCCATCATCAGATGAATGGATAAGAAAGCTGTGGTACATATACACAATGGAGTATTACTCAGCCATTAAAAAGAATACATTTGAATCAGTTCTAATGAGGTGGATGAAACTGGAGCCTATTATACAGAGTGAAGTAAGCCAGAAGGAAAAACGTAAATACAGTATACTAACGCATATATATGGAATTTAGAAAGATGGTAACAATAACCCAGTGTACGAGACAGCAAAAGAGACACTGATGTATAGAACAGTCTTATGGACTCTGTGGGAGAGGGAGAGGGTGGGAAGATTTGGGAGAATGACATTGAAACATGTAAAATATCATGTAAGAAACGAGTTGCCAGTCCAGGTTCGATACACGATACTGGATGCTTGGGGCTAGTGCACTGGGACGACCCAGAGGGATGGTATGGGGAGGGAGGAGTGAGGAGGGTTCAGGATGGGGAACACATGTATACCTGTGGTGGATTCATTTTGATATTTGGCAAAACTAATGCAATTATGTAAAGTTTAAAAATAAAATAAAATTAAAAAGAAAAAAAGAAAAGAAAACGCTGAAAAAAAAAAAAAAAAGCTGGAGTCAAGACTGCCAAGAGCAATAATCAATATCGTCAGATATGCAGATGACACCACCATCATGGCAGAAAGTTAAGAGAAACTGAAGAGCCTATTGATTAAAGTGAAAGAGGAGAGTGAAAAGCTGACTTAAAGCTGAACATTCAAAAAACGAGGATCATGGCATCTGGTCCCATCACTTCATGGCAAATAGATGGGGAAACAATGGAAATAGTGACGGGCTTTCTTTTCTTGGGCTCCAAATTCACTGCAGATGGTGACTGCAGCCATGAAAGTAAAAGACACTTGCTCCTTGGAAGAAAATCTATGACCAACCTAGACAGCTTATTAAAAAGCAGAGACATTACTTTGCCAATAATGGTCTGTGTAGTCAAAGCTATGGCTTTCCCAGTAGTCATGTATGGATGTGAGAGATGGACCATAAAGAAGGTTGAGCACTAAAGAACTGATGCTTTTGAACTTTGGTGTTGGAGAAGACTTTTGAGAGTCCCTTGGACTACAAGGAGATCAAACCAATCAATCCTAAAGGTAATCAATCCTGAATATTCATTGGAAGTATTGATGCTGAAGCTGAAACTCCAATATTCTGGCCACGTGATGCAAAGAGCTGACTCATTAGAAAAGACCCCGATGCTGGGAAAGAATAAATGTTGGAGAAGAAGGGGAAGACAGAGGATGAGATGGTTGGATGGCATCACTGACTCAATGGACATGAGTTCAAGCAAGCTCCAGGAGATGGTTAAGGACAGGGAAGCCGGTGTGCTGCAGTCCATGGGGGTCACAAATAGTTGGGCACGACTGAGTGACTGAATAACAATTAACAAGGAACCTGAAATGATCTCAGCTTTCACACTGAGTGATAAGTATAGATATATGTCACATTGAAAATAGTTTCTTCATAAAAACAACATATTAATTTTGATTATTAATGGCAACACATACCTTCTAGAGCATACGCTATTTATGATAAACTTGAATGAGGCTGAAGAACCAGTAAAATCTTGTTCAGCAGATTATTAAGGAAGCTGGATGCATGAGAAGAGATGAAGGGATGAAAATGATGACATGTGCTATTGTCATCAAACATAAAAACAGCATGAATATCACATCCTCAGTCTGGCCTGGGTGGTTGGGGGAGTGGTGAAGAGATAACTTTGGTTATCAAATGGACAAAAGAAGGCGATTTCTGAAACTCCACATTAAGGACTATATGTTAACATACATGTCTTGATTTCAAGACGAGTGGATTTACATTTCTATGGAACCAAAATAGACTTCCAAAAAGCTCACTAAAGTATAAATGATTCTTTCTCCCATTCCTGTAGTGATGGAGTGAAAAATTATCTGTGATCCATGTTTCATAAACTTTTCATTGTTCCAACAAATGTGGCGTAAAGAAGGCATAGACACCTGAAATATGCAAACAACAATGCTAGTAATATTGTTGAGTGAAGAGATTTTAATGGAATGTTAAACTGCTTAGATTTACAGTAAAGTCTTAAAGACTAAGTTCACATCATTAATATCAGAAATGTCTATATTGTAAGTAACCAGATAGCCTTCCCATCTTTATACTAAAATTTTCTACTGTTATTCATATATATTTTATTATACTTTCTTCATTTAACTAGGAACTGATTAATTACATCTAGGTGACTATATATATATATATATATATTACTATAAAAGGAATAAACTATTCTCATCCTGTGGATACATTTCCTGAAATGTTCAGTTCTAATTCCATGCCTCACTTGAGCAATTTTTCTTATCTGATTGAATCATTCTGGAAATGATAACTCAAGATTGGTTGTCAAGAAATCTTTGATGTTTTGAATTGGTCATACAATTTCTTAAAATTATTTTTCTCTTCTGTTCTTTCTTTTTCATTTGTGCCTCTAGTTAGGGAGATTTTGTCAATTTATCTTTGAAATTCTGTACTGAATTTTTCATATCTGTTTGTATATTTTTTTATTTTCAACAACTTCATTTTCTTTACTGAATGTTCCTTCAAAAACAGTGATCTTCTATTATGAAGGCAGCATAATCTCTGGTTTATCTACAGATATTGTGTCAGCTATGGTTTATTCAAGGAAGTAGAACTTGCAAGATTATCTATCATCTATAAATCACCAATTTATCTAAAGGAATAGAGTATTTACAGAGAAATACTTACAAATCAGAGGAATAGTCAAAAGCTGGAAAAACTTCCTCTTGAAGATGGTAAAATATGGCATGATAACAAAACTCTCCCTCCCTTTTACTCAAAGATATTAAAATGCTTTAAAATCATACAGATATTCATCACCAGCAATGACACAAAGAAATTGAGGGAAGGAGGCAAGGGGTGGGGAGAAAACCAAAAAGCTCATCTCAGGGCAAATGTAAACACACCCCTCAGCTTTAAGTGCATCATTTGTTATCAGGACGACACCAATTAAAAACAATGACGTGCTATCCCATGCCTATTAGAATCACCAAACTAAAAGGAATAGCCATACCAAGTTTAGGCAAGAATACAGAAGCACTGGAATCATTATATGTTTGCTGCTGGAATAGAAAATTGTAAAAAACACTTTGGTAAACAATTTGAAAGTTTTTTAAAACTTTGCATACATACATAATACATGATCTAGGCACGCCATTCTTAGGCGTTTACACAAGAAAAAAGTGAGCATATGTCCGCTTAGACCTGTGCATGACTGCTCATAATACTTTTAGTTACAATAGCTCCAAACTGGAAACAACAAATAGTCCATGGAAAGGGAGACGGATAAACACACTGCAGTGTGTCCAGACACTAGAGAGTGAGTGTGTGTGTGTGTGTGTGTGTGTGTGTGTGCAAGCACTCATTCACTAAATCGTGTCTGACTCTTTGTGACCCCTTTGACTGTAGCCTGCCAGGCTCCTCTGTCCATGGGATTCTCCAGGGAAGAATACTGGAGAGGGTTGCCATTTCCTTCTCCAGGGATCTTCCTGACTCAGGGACCAAACCTGTGTCTCCTGCATTGGCAGGCACATTCTTTACCACTGAGCAACCTGGGAAGCCCATAAATACTGGGATACTACTTCATAATAAAAAGAGTGGAAGTTTTATGTGCATATGATGACCCTAAAACCAATAGCACCGAGTGACAGAAATCAGATGAAATAACGTGTATACTATCAATATATTATTTTACTCATATAAATTTCTAGAAAATTCAAACTAACCTATAGTGACAAAAAGCATATGAAAGATGGGATTACGGGTTGGCTAGAAGGAAAGGAGAAGGGATTACCAAGGGCTGTATTAAACTTTTGGTAATATATCTTCACTTTCTTGATTGTGATTATAGCTCTGCAGGGGTATGGTATACACTTAAAATTTGTGTATGCCAGCAAAAAAGAAAAGAAAGAAAAGAAAGAAAGAAGGAAAGAAAGAAAGAAAGAAAGTGAAGTAGCTCAGTTGTGTCCGACTCTTGCGACCCCGTGGACTGTAGCCTATCAGGATTCTCTGTCCATGGGATTTTCCAGGCAAGAATACTGGAGTGAGTTGCCATTTCCTTCTCCAGGGGATTGTCCCAACTCAGGGATCACCTGGGTCTCCCACAATGCACACAGACGCTTTACCATCTGACCCACCAGGGAAGTTGGCTAGCAAAGGAAATTATAAATAAGGTGAAAAGACAACCCTCAGATGGGAGAAAATAATAGCAAATCAAACAACTGACAAAGGATTAATCTCCAATATATATAAGCAACTCATTCTCTTCAATAGTAGAAAAATTAAAAACCCAATCAAAAAGTGGGCAGAAGACCTAAACCGACTTTTTCTCAAAAGAAGACTTTCAGATGGCTAATATACACATAAAATGATGTTCAACCTCGCTCATTATTAGAGAAATGCAAACCAAAACTACAATGAAGTATCAACTCTTAGTGGTCAGAATGCCACCATCAAATGTGTACATGCAATATATGCTGGAGAGAATGTGGAGAAAAGGGAACCCTCTTGTACTGTTGGTGGGAATGTAAATTGATACAGCCACTATGGAGAATAGTATGGGGATTTCTTAAAAACTAGGAATAAAACTATCATTTGACACAACACTCCCACTACTGGGCATATACCCTGAGGAAATCATAATTGAAAAGGACACATGTACTCCAATGTTCATTGCAGAGCTATTTACAATAGCTAGAATATGGAAGCAACCTAGATGTCCACTAACTGATGAATGGATAGGAAGTTGTGGTATATATATACAATGGAGTATTATTTAGACATAAAGGAACACATTGGACTCAGTTCTAATAAGGTGGATGAACTTAGAGCCTATGATACAGAGTGAAGTAAGTCAGAAAGAGGAAATGAAACATATATTAACATATATATATGGTTTCTAGAAAGATGGTACCGATGAACCTATATGCAGGGCCGCAGTGGATACACAGATATATAGAGAACAGACTTGAAGACACAGTGCGAGAAGGAGACGGTGGGACAAATAGACAGCAGCATGGAAACATACACATTACCATATGTAAAATTAGATAGCCAGTGTAAATTTGCTAAATGATGTAGAGAGCTCAAATCCAGTGTTCTGTGACAGCCTAGAGGGGAAGGATGGGGTGTGAAGTGGAAGGTTGGTTCAAGAAGGGGGCAACATATGCATATCTATGGCTCATTCATGTTGATGTGTGGCAGAAACCAACATAATATTGTAAAGCAATTATACTCCAATTAAAAATAAATAAATGTAAATAAAATTATATCTAAAGATCTCCAAAAAAATATATGCAGTCTTTTGTATTTCCACGGCATCATAAAATGGTTAAAATTAAATGTGGATACAATGATTATTAAAATGAAGATTAACTTGTATTCTTCTGTGTTTGACCTATTTCCAATGTCCTGCTTATAGAAAGCAGCACTGCTAGTTCTTTTACTTGAATTGACGGATGGTTAGCTTCTATATTGTAAGTATAATACTAATATTTTTTCACGGATTTATTAGGTTTAGATTTTATGTATCAATTATCTGCTGCATTAATTGGGAATTTAACATGAAGTTAAAGCAAATTGATCCCAAAGCAGAGATGAACATTGGGTCCCTAGACCTTCAGTGTCAAGAGTCTTCTTTCCCAAATAAGGTAGATAAAATCAGTAAGGATAATCCATTATAAAGAGTCAAATGGAGAAATGAAATCTAGGACAGGAACGCAATGCTCTCCTGTACGATTTAGATGAGAAGGCAATGAATTCTTATCTAATAATAATAATAACAAAAATGATGAGTGGTAAGATGACTCTCTCCTAACCACAGAGGTGATAACTGAAAGGTCCGTCTGAAGAAGCAGTCAAGTCTCTTGACAAATGTAGGTCCAGCATCATTGAAAGGAGTGACTCTCGTATCTTTCGGGAGAGTTGGTGAACCACATCCACATCCTTACCTGGCAACTGAGTTTAATTGCGCAGAGTTGCGGGGGGCGGGGTCTGACCTTACGGCTCTCAGTTCTACCTCACTTAATAACTCACTGCCAGTGAGCTGTCTTTGTCACTGTTTCTGAGAGTGATTTTTGCCAGGTTTGTGCCAGTCCTTAGAGGCTGTAGCTTCTCAGGTCATTTTAAAGGACAATCAGTTTTGAGGATGTCAAAAAATAGGTTTTGGAGATGCCATTCAGTCCCATAATTATCACATATTTTTTTTTTTTAAAACAATTACTGTCGACTAAGAAAAAAATGTAGTTTGAGAAAAAAATACCTTTTTTGTAATGTCAGTTAGGAAGTTAAATTATGATAATTATAACACAGAATAAGAAAATAATAATTAAAACATTATGATATTTTCAAATGTGAGGAGGAAATGATCCTTCAAGGGGAAACTCATTCGAGAAGGTCACTTGTAGTGTAGTGAGGAGACAACTTAAGAATTATGATGAAGAGGAGTTGATCACTACTCCACTGCATGATGGGAGAACGAGGGCATCAAAGGACACAGCGGAACTCAGAGGACGGAAATCTTAGCTCGTATTCACAACACATCTCATTCTTTTATCAACCTAATTTTCATTGAACAGTTTAAACTGATGGCCGAAAGGAGAAGCATCAAAAACACTGAAACGAAGCACATACGGAAGGCTTATTTTCTTTTTCAGAGCAAGTTATACATGGCCATGTTTTTTTGGTTTTATCATTAATTTTTTATTTCTTTATTAAAAAAAATAGAGCTTCCCTGGTGGCTCAGTGGTAAAGAATCCACCTGCTAATGCAGGAGACACAGGTTTAATTCTGGATCGAGAAGATCCCATGTGCCGCAGGGCATCTAGGCCTGGCACCACAAATATTGAAGCTGTGCCCTAGAGCCCGGGAGCCACAACCACTGAAGCCCTTGCACTCTAGAGCTTGTGTTCCAAACAAGAGAAGCCCCCACACTGAGAAGCCAAGGTACTGCAGCTACACTCCACTCTCCCCTCCTAGAGAAAAGCCCATGCAGCAGTAAAGACCCAGCACAGCCAAAAATAAGTAAATAAAATTATTAAACAACTTTTCATTAATTTTAATAGAGTTTAATTACTCTACAATGTGGTGTTAGTTTCTACTGCACAGCAAAGTGAATCCGTTATACAGGTATCCTCTCTTTTTCAGATTTTCTTCCCATTTAGGTCACCACAGAATACTGAGTAGAGTTCCCTGAGATATACAGTAGTTTCTCTTCAGTTATCAATTTTATATTGATATATAGTAGTGTATGTATGTCAATCCCAATCACTCAATTCATACCACAGCATATCCCCCAATATTTTACAAAAAATAAAATTTAAACATTCATGAAGGGCAATCACAGGGCCAGTACAAAATAGCTACAGTTTCTGCCTGGCAGAAGTGTTAAACTTCTGCAGTTATCTGTCTCTCAGATGGTGAACAGAAGAGAGAAAAGAAGAATATGCAAATAGGATTTGAAATTACCTTTTAATTCCTGCTGGTACAATCTCTGGATTATTATAACTTGACCCATTAGGTTAGGATAACTAGTATCCGTTGTATGAGTTCTAGGTCTCATTCAGCTAATCCTTGAAATTACAATTTGCTCTCAAAAAACACATGCCTCTGAGAATGTTCTGACCAGAAGTTTTCATAAATTAATTCATTAAAAAAAACAATGATTACAAACCTGTTACATGCTGGGAGCTGTAATAGGATGCGGAAAATAGATCTAAAAACACAGATGGTTCTAGCCCTCATGGAAACTGTAAAACCAAGACATGTGGTGCTGGTGGTAAAGAATTTGCCAATGCAGGAGACATAAGAGACATGGGCCAATTCTTGTGTCTGGAAGATCCTCTGGAGGAGGGCATGGCAACCACTCCAGTATCCTTGCTTGGAGAATCCCATGGACAGAGGAGCCTCTTGGGTTACAGTCCATTGGGTTGCAAAGAGTTGGACATGACTGAGTGACTGAGCATACACACACATGCCTCTGTGTGTGTGTGTGTGTGTGTGTATGTGTGTATAAAGCAAACACTTTTCTGTATACCTGAAACTAACATGATGTTGTAAATCAACTATCTTTCAAAAAAATTGTTAAAAAAAAATTACGCCATCTGGCAGTAAGCTTAGCTTAGTGTACTGTGGACCTAGAGGGGTGGGGTTGGGGGGTGGGAGGGAGTGGATATATGTATACTTACAACTGATTCACTTTGCTATACAACAGAAACTAACACAACATTGTCAAGAAACTCTCTATGCCAATAATAAATCTGCATGTAAAAAAAAGAATATGTATTCTGAAGTAAAAGAGTGGAACAAGAAAACAGGATGTGAAAGCTGGACCATAAAAAAAGCTAAGTGCCTAAGAATTGATGTTTCGAACGGTGGGGCTAGAGAAGACTCCTAAGAGTCCCTTAGACTGCAAAGAAACCAAACCAGTCAATCCTAAAGGAAATCAACCCTGGATATTCATTGGAAGGACTGATGTTGAAGCTGAACCTCAAATACTTTGATCACCTGATGCGAAGAGCCACCTTATTGGAAAAGACCCTGATGCTGGGAAAGCCCGAGGGCAGGAGGAGTAGGGGGTGGCAGAGGATGAGATGGTTGGATGGTATCATTGACTCAGTGAACATGAGTGAGTCTGAACAAACACTAGGAGATTGTGAAGGACAAAGGAGCCTGGAGTGCTGCAGTCCACAGGGTCACAAAGAGTTAGATATGACTTAGCAACTGAATAAAAACATAGAGTTACCCAGTCTACAAAGTCCCACCATTAACCTTCGTGATTTCATCTTATACACAGAAAGCTCATCAAATGTACTGGTCTCTCTAAATGACCTCCTCTTCTATCTCAGTCATCAGTTCATGGTCACATGTTGGCTTTGTCATGACCCCAAATAGATCCACCACTAAGACCACCAGAAAAATCATCTTATCCTTCTGGTTTGCTCATTTACTTATTCCTCTTACACGTGTCCTTGTTCCTCATTAAGACCCTCACTCCACTGATATTCTTTTTTCTATTCATCATTTGGACTAATATTTCTCCAAACTATTCTCTAATAGCCAAACATCAGTTCAGTTCAGTCGCTCAGTTGTGTCTGACTCTTTGTGACCCATGAATTGCAGCACGCCAGGGCTCATTGTCCATCACCAACTCCCGGAGTTTATCCAAACTCATGTCCATCGAGTCAGTGACGCCATCCAGCCATCTCATCCTCTGTCGTCCGATTCTCCTCCTGCTCCCAATCCCTCCCACCATCAGAGTCTTTTCCAATGAGTCAACCCTTCACATGAGGTGGCCAAAGTATTGGAGTTTCAGCTTTAGCATCAGTCCATCCAATGAACACCCAGGACTGATCTCCTTGAGGATGGACTGGTTGGATCTCCTTGCAGTCCAAGGGACTCTCAAGAGTCTTCTCTAACACCACGGTTCAAATGCATCAATTATTCAGTGCTCAGCTTTCTTTATAGTCTAACTCTCACATCCATACATGACCACTGGAAAAACCATAGCCTTGACTAGACGGACCTTTGTTGGCAAAGTAATGTTTCCGCTTTTGAATATGCTATCTAGATTGGTCATAACTTTCCTTCCAAGGAGTAAGTGTCTTTTAATTTCATGACCGCAGTCACCATCTGCAGTGATTTTGGAGCCCAAAAAAATAAAATCTGACATTGTTTCCACTGTTTCCCCATCTATTTCCCATGAAGTGATGGGACCTTAGGAAGCATCACTATGAACAAAGCTAGTGGAGGTGATGGAATTTCAGTTGAGCTATTTCAAATCCTGAAAGATGATGCTGTGAAAGTGCTACACTCAATATGCCAGAAAATTTGGAAAACTCAGCAGTGGCCACAGGACTGGAAAAGATCAGTTTTCATTCCAATCCCAAAGAAAGGTAATGCCAAGGAATGTTCAAATTATTGCACAATTGCATTCATCTCACATGCTAGTAAAGTAATGCTCAAAATTCTCCAAGCCAAGATTCAGCAATACATGAACTGTGAACTTCCAGATGTTCAAGCTGATTTTGGAAAGAAATCAAATTGCCAACATCCTCTGGATCATTGAAAAAGCAAGAGAGTTCCAGAAAAACATCTATTTCTGCTTTATTGACTATGCCAAAGCTTTGTACTGTGCAAATCACAATAAACTGTGGAAAATTCTGAAAGAGATGGGAATACCAGACCATCTGATCTGGCTCTTGAGAAACCTATACACAAGTCAGGAAGCAACAGTTAGAACTGGACATGGAACACAGACTGGTTCCAAATAGGAAAAGGAGTATGTGAAGGCTGTATATTGTCACCCTGCTTATTTAACTTATATGCAGAGTACATCATGAGAAACGCTGGGCTGGAGGAAGCACAAGCTGGAATCAAGGTTGCCAGGAGAAATATCAATAACCTCAGATATGTAGATGACACCACCTTTATGGCAGAAAGTGAAGGGGAACTAAAGAGCCTCTTGATGAAAATGAAAGAGGAGAGTTAAAAAGTTGGCTTAAAGCTCAACATTCTGAAAACTAAAATCATAGCCAAACATAGATGGGTCCATTTATCTGTTTTCTTTTTTCTCTCTATCCTGACTGCTTATCAATGCTGGGAAAATCACATCTTAGTTCCTCTCCCAGGGTCATAAGTGCAAAGCTGAGATTCATTCTTGATCCTTCTTTTTCTTCATATTCCACCTATAATTTACAAGCTACTTTCATTGACCCTATTTCCATCCTAAAACCCAGAACTGTTGCTATATCTTCAACATGCTGTATTATTGTTCAGAAATAGCTGATGGCCCTAACATGTGTAAGATTAAATTTCTTATTAATGATAGGCTTGCTGATGTGACATACCTGAGCCAAAACAACCAGAAAAACAAGGGATAGGCGTATGACAAGCGAAATGGCATATCATATTTTTGAAGAGTCCTAAAGATCCAGTGCAGAATTTACTCTTTTCTGTTTTTTCGTGTCCACAGTAATCAAGACAGAAGCAGAAAAAAACTCTCCTCAAAGTTGGTATAGAGGGAATATATTTCAACAAAGTAAAGGTTATTTATGACAAAATCACAGCTGACATCATACTCAATGGTGAGAAGACAAAAGTCTTTCCTCTCACATGAGGAAGAAGCCAAGAACACTCACTCTCACCACTTCTGTTTAACATAGTATTGGAAGTCCCAACCATAGCAATTAGTGGCTCGGTGGTAAAGAATCTGCCTGCCAATGCAGGAGACATGGTTTTGATCCCTGGGTTGAGAAGATTCCCTGGAGAAGGAAATGGCAGCCAGCTCCAGCATTGTTGACTGGGAAATCTCATGGACAGAGGAGCCTGGTGTGCTATAGTTCATGGGGTCACAAAAGAGTCAGGCACAACTTATTGATTAAACAGCACCAACAAACCATAGCAATCAGACAAGCAGAAGAAGTAAAAGGCATCCAAACTTAAGGGAAGAAATAAAATTGTCACTACGCACAGATGATATGATAATATATTTAAAAACCCTAAATTCTCTACCAGACAACTATTAGAAACAACAAATGATTTTGATAAAGTTGCTTGATGCAACATTAACATGCAGAAGTCTGTTGCTTTTCTACACACTTACAATGACTTATCAGAAAAAGAAAGCAAAAAAAAAAAAAAAGAACAAACCCAAACTGTTCAAAATCACATCAAAAAGTATAAAATAATAGAGGTAAACTTAACCAAGGGGGTGAAATACCTATACTCTTTTAAAATTTAGAAAACATTGATGAAGGAAATTTAAGATGATACAAAGAAATAGACATATACCCTGTGTTCTTGGATTGGAAGAATTAATATTGTTAAAATGTTCCTACTGTCCAAGTGAATCTACAAATTTAATGCATTCCCTATCAAAATACCTATGTCAATTTTCACATTTTCATAGAACAAATAATCCTAAAATTTATAGGGAACCACAAAAGACACCAAATTACCACAGCAATCTTGGGAAAGAACAGAACTGGAGGAATCACACTTCATGATTTCCAACTACACTACAAAGCTACAGTAATCAAAACAGCATGCTACTGAAACCAAAATAGACACCCAGATCAGTGGAACTCAATAGAGAGACAGAAAAGAAGCCCACACACTTATGGTCAATTAATATGCAACAAACTAGGCCACAATATACAATGGAAAAAAGACTGTCTCTTCAATAATTGGTGCTGGGAAAAGCAGACAGCTACAAATCAGTTTTCTTTCCAATCCCAAAGAAAGGCAATGGCAAAGAAAGTTCAAACTACCACACAACTGCACTCATTTCACATGGTAGCAAGTAATGCTCAAAATTCTTCAAGTGAAGCTTCAACAGTACATGAACTGATAAATCCCAGGTGTTCAAACTGGATTTAAAAAAGGCAGAGGAACCAGAGATGAAATTGCCAACAACCATTGGATCATAGAAAAAGCAAAAGAATTTCAGAAAAAAAACTTCTGCTTCATTGACTATACTAAAGCCTTTGACTGAGTGGATCATAACAAACTGTGGAACATTTTTAAAGAGATGGGAATACCTGACCTCCTTTCCTGGCTCCTAACCAACACATAAGCAGATCTAGAAGGAACAGTTAGAACTGGACTTGAACAACAGATTGGTTCCAAATAGGGAAAGGAGTACGTCAAAGCTGTATATTATCACCCTGCTCCTTTAACTTATATGCAGAGCACATCATGCAAAATTCTGGGCTGGACGAAGAACAAGCTGGAATCAAGATTGCACGGAGAAATATCAATAACTTCAGATATGTAGATGACACCACCGTCATGGCAGAAAATGAAGAGGAACTAAAGAGCTTCTTGATGAAAGCAAAAGAGGAGATTGAAAAAAGTTGGCTTAAAACTCAACATTCAGAAAACTAAGATCATGGTATCCATTCCCATCATTTCATGGCAAATAGATGGGGAAACAATGGAAATAGTGACAGACTTTATGTCCCTGGGTTCCAAAATCACTACAGATGGTAACTGCAGCCATGAAATTAGAAGACGATTGCCCTTTGGAAAAAAGGTATGACCAAAGTTATGCTAGACAGCATATTAAAAAGCACAGACATTACTTTGCCAAGAAAGATCCATGTAATCCAAACTATGTTTTTTTTCCAGTATTTATGTATGGTTGTGAGAATTGGACCATAAAGAAGGCTGAGCACTAAGAATAGATGCTTTTGAACTATTGTGTTGGAGAAGACTCTTGAGAGTCCCCTGGACTGCAAAGAGATCAGAGCAATCAATCTTAAAGGAAATCAGTCCTGAATATTCACTGGAAGGACTGATGCTGAATCTGAAGCTCCAATACTTATGGCCACCTGATGGAAAGAGCTGACTGTTTAGAAAAGACCCAGATGCTGGAAAGATTGAAGGCAAGAGGAAAAGGCAACGACAGAGGTGAGATGGTGGGATGACATCACCCACTCAATAGACATGACTTTGAGCAATCTCCGATGGTGAAGGACAAGAAGCCTGGGGTGCTGCAGTCCATGGGACCACAAAGAATAGGGCACGACTGAGTGACTGAACAACAACAACATGTAAAGGAAGGAAATTAGAATAGTTCCTGACATCAGTTATAAAAATAAGGGCGGAATGTATGAAAGGCCTGAGACCATAGCACCTCTAGAAGAGGGCATAGAGGACTTACTGCATAAACTGTAGCAGTGTTGTGTTTGACCTGTCTCCTGTGGCAAAGGAGCAGAAGTGAGAATAGAGAAGTAGGGCCTGAGTTACCGTAAACGCTTCTGCACAGCACATTGCAAATGATGTAACTTATAAAAGGTTAATACCTGAGATATAATTGAACTATATATATAGTTCAATATAAAAAACTATAAAGAACTCATACAAGTCAATATAAAAGCTGGCTAAAAAGGGACATGAGCCCTGAATAGACATTGTTCCTAAAAAGATATGTAGATGGCCAACAGGAAAAGATGCTCAACAATGCTAATCATTCAAGAAATGCAAATCCAAACAACAACAAGATATCACTCTCACACTTGTCTGAGTGGCTACCATCAAAAGGAACAAAGATAATAAATACTGATAGGATGTGGGGAGGAGGGAACCCTTGTATACTGTTGGTGGGAATGTAAATTGGTGCATCTACTGTGGAAAACAGGACAGAAGTTCCACGAAATACTAAAAATAAAACTACAGCATGGTTCAGCAATTCTACTGCTGGGTATATATCTGAAGAAATTTTTAAAAACCCCACTAATTTGAAAACATACATGTACCCCAATGTTCATAGCAGCACTATTTACCACAGCCAAAATATGGAAGCAACCTAAGTGTCCACCAACAGATGAATGCACAGGAAAGTGCAATCAATTGATAGAGAGACAGAAAATAGAATATTCCCCAGTCCCCCAAAAAATAATGAAATTCTTCTATTTGCAGCAACACAGACTGACACTGGAAGTATTATGCTTGGTGAAGTAAGTCACGTATATGAAATAAGTTGCTTCAGTCATGTCTGACTCTGTGTGACCCCACAAACTGTAGCCCACCAAGCTCCTCTGTCCATGGGATTCTCCAGGCAGGAATACTGGAATGGATTACCATGCCCTCCTTGGGGGGATCTTCCTGATCCAGGAATCAAACCCATGTGTCTTACATGTCCTGCACTGGCAGGCGGCTTCTTTACCACTAGCACTGCCTGGGAAGCCCAGTGAAACTCAAAGACAAATATGCTATGCTATCACTTATATATGGAATGTAAATAATGAAACGAACTAGTTTAATATAACAAAAAATATAAGAACCAATGGTACAGCACAGGGAACTGTATTCAATATCATGTAATAACTTATAACGGAAGAGAATCTGAAAAAAATACACACATATAAAACAACAGCAATGTTGTGCATTTGAAACTTATACGATATTGTAAATGAACTATACTTCAATAAAAAATTTTTAATGACAATAATGCACCAGATAGTATCCCCTCCAAAACAAAAAAGGAAAGAGATTGACAAATAAAGAGAAGAAACTAATGGTTACCAGCGAGGAGAAAGAAGCGGAGGGGACAAGATAGGTGTATGGGATTAAAAGATTATACTACTATGTATAAAGTAGATCTAAGTAGCAAAGTTATACTGTACAGTACAGAAATGCATCCATTATTTAGTAATAATTTTAAATGGAATAGAACTTATATTGAATATATATTATATATATAATTTATGTTGAATCACTTTGCTGTATACCAGAAACTGATGTAAGATGTATAAACAATTATAATTCAATAAAACAAAGGAAATATCCTTAACAAATAGAAGGTACTAGTTGCTTCAGTCATGTCTGACTCTATGCGACTCCATAGACGGCAGCCCACCAGGCTCCCTCGTCCCTATATACAGTATATATATAATATATAGTATTATATATAGTATATATTATATATATTTATTTTTAAAGATTTACTGAGGCTATGAAGGAGCCAAGAAAATAAAAACTAACATTACATTTTAATTCAGAAACTAATTTATTTCAGTTATATAGTGGCCTAAAAATCAATATTTTCTCACATTTTCATCACTATAAATTGTAAAAACGAAATGCACCCATTCTCTTGAAGGTGATTAAGGATCTGAAATATTGTAATCAAATTTGTAACAGGTGAAAAGCTAGTGTTCCTTCTGTGATAATTAATGTGGAAGCTGCTATCTAGATTATTTACATACAATACTTTGCCACTAATCATAATGCATTCCTATTAGAAGTATGGCATTATTTTCATTTTTTCTGTGTTCATTGTTAATTACTAATTGCATTACATTGATCTTCTATGTTACCATTTCTATTTGCACATAAAAATAGAATGTAAAAAATACTTTTTAAAAAGCACAATACATTGCTTTGGTTTGGTCTCTATTTTTGTTTAAATGACTAATGCTATATCCTTTTGTTTAGAAAAATAAGATAGTACTTAACAGTGTACACTTCCCAGACAGACTATGAAGACAATTATTTTCAGAAAAGACAGAGTAATATAAAGGTCACCTCAATAATTAACAACCATTTTTCTGATACTGCTTAACTTCTAAGAACTTGGCACATTTGATCTAAAATGTATTAATGCACCAATTTTTTCTTAAACTATTCAGTTAATGCACAAAATAACTGTCAAGGCAAAGTACAACCTTTATTACCGATTTTATATAGCTCTGATTTGTTTTTCTATCCTTACCTTTCCTCTACAATAACCTTCCTCATGAGATGACAATTTAGAAAATCCCCTAATTTAGAAAAATCCCCTGTGTCTTGTCCCTGTGTTCTTGTAGAGAAGAGTGGAAAAATGGAATCCACATTTCTATTCTAAACTCTCAACGGTCTTAAATTACAGGAATATGTTGGATTATCTACCTATACACAATTCGTTCTCTTTGCCTCATCAAACCATATCCCAACTCTGAATGAAGGGGTTCAGAAAGGTGGACTAAAGTGGAACAAAAGTTAATGTGGTCAAACTGAATAAGGAGACAAAAATCAAAGCTAAACGGTGCATTAAGGGAGGAGGGTTCAGGATGGGGAGCATGTGATTTTTTTTTAAAAAATAAAATTAAAAAAAAAAAAAAGAAAAAAAAAAAAAGAAAAAAAAAAAATTTCTTTCTATATTAATAAATGACCAGCCACTTCACACCTCTACAAATTAGAAGACATCTTTAGTTCTCCTGGTTCTTCAAAGCCACTGGCCCCCAAATCACCCCTCATTAATTTGGTGATACCTCCAAAAAATGTTTTGAACCCATCTGCTTCTTTCCACAGAATATTTTCACCTGAACCCTCTTAGTTGCAGATTGCTAACACAATCTTACTGATATTTTTTGCTTTCATTTTTGCTCCATTTGAGTCATTCCATGTATATAACAAAATAGTTAAGTGAAATATAATTTGTGTAATTACTTATTAATATGTTTGCTTAGAGTCTCACAATAGGAAGCCATTGCACTTAAATCTTCATCACTACTATGTCCTACTAGGCTCTGGTTAGCTGGGCATCTGTGCATTTTCTGAACTCATCCACACCAGTCTCTCTTCACCTCAGACACCCTACCTACACTGGATTCCCCTTTGTTTCTTAAGCAAGCTAAGCTTTTGTTCCAGTTTATAAAATAGCACTAAATAGTTTTCTGAAATCGTTGTAGCAAATTACTTGCAAGCAGTAGCGACTGGTAGTCTGGGGAGTGTAGAAGAGTTGTTCCAACTGTCAACATTTTTTAGTCATTTTGGTGAGTGGATAGTAGCATCTTATTGTGGTCTTAGCTTGCATTGTCCAGATATATGGTGAAGTATATCAATGTTTTACATGCATGTAGAATATTTGAATACATCCCTGGTGAGGGTCTTGCTCAAATCTCTTGCTCATTGTCTCTTAGGTTATCTATATTTAAATTTCTTTGCAGGAATATAATGTTATATATACATCATAAATTCAGTTCAGCTCATTTACTCAGTTGTGTCCGACTATTTGCGACCCCATGGATTGCAGCACGCCAGGCTTCCCTGTCCATCACCAACTCCTGAAGCTTTCTCAAACTCATGCCCATTAAGTTGGTGATGCCCCAGTCATCTCATCCTCTGTCATCCCCTTCTCCTCCCGCCTTCAATCTTTCCCAGCATCAGGGTCTTTTTTAGTGAGTTGGTTCTTCACATTAGGTGGCCAAAGTACTGGAGTTTCAGCTTCATCATCAGTCCTTCCAATGAATATTCAGGACTGATTTCCTTTAGGATGGACTGGTTGGATCTCCTTGCAGTCCAAGGGACTCTCAAGAGTCTTCTCCAACACCACAGCTCAAAAGCATCAATTCTTCAGGGCTCAGCTTTCTTTATAGTCCAACTCTCACATCCATACATGACTACTGGAGAAACCATAGCTTTGACTAGACGGAACATTTTTGGCAAAGTAATGTCTGTGCTTTTTAATATGCTGTCTAGGTTGATCATAGGTTTCTTTCCAAGGAGCAAGTGTCTTTTAATTTCATGGCTGCAGTCACCATCTGCAGTGATTTTGGAGCCCAAGAAAAATAAAATCTCTCACTGTTTCCATTGTTTCCATATCTGTTTGCCATGAAATGATGGAACTGGATGCCATGATCTTAATTTTTGAATGTTGAGTTTTTTTCCCTGAATATATATATATATATATTTATTATATATGCTATAAGTAATACATATATAATATAAACATTAAAAGTGAATCACCTTGCTGTATAGCTGAAACTAATACAATATTTTATTTTATTTTTTTTTCTGAAAAAAATTTTTTTTTAATTTTATTTTTAAACTTTACAATATTATATTAGTTTTGCCAAATATCGAAATGAATCCGCCACAGGTATACCTGTGTTCCCCATCCTGAACCCTCCTCCCTCCTCCCTCCCCATACCCTCCCTCTGGGTCGTCCCAGTGCACCAGCCCCAAGCATCCAGTATCGTGCATCGAACCTGGACTGGCGACTCATTTCATACATGATATTATACATGTTACACTGCTATTCTCCCAAATCTCGCCCCCCTCCCTCTCCCACAGAGTTCATAAGACTGATACATCAGTATTATGAATGTTGAGTTTTAAGCCAACTTTTCACTCTCCTCTTTCACTTTCAAGAGGTTCTCTAGTTCTTTTTTGCTTTCTGCCATAGTATGGCTTCATCTGCATATATGAGGTTATTGATATTTCTCCTGGCAATCTTGATTCCAATTTGTGCTTTATCCAGCCTGGCATTTCACATGTTGTACTCTGCATATAGGTTAAATAAGCAGGGTGATACAGCCTTGATGTACTCCTTTCCCTATTTGGAACCAGTCTGTTGTTCCATGCCAGTTCTAACTGTTGCTTCTTGACCTGCATACAGGTTTCTCAAAAGGCAGGTCAGGTGGTCTGGTATTCCCTTCTCTTGAAGAATTTTCCACAGTTTGTTGTGATTCACTTAGTCAATGGCTTTGGCATAGTCAATAAGGCAGAAGTAGATTTTTTTTGGAACTCTCGCTTTTTCTACGATCCAACAGATTCTGGCAATTTGATCTCTGGTTCTTCTGTCTTTTCTACATCCAGCTTGAACACCTGGAAGTTCATGGTTGATTCACGTACTGTTGAAGCCTGGCTTGGAGAATTTTGAGCATTACTCTGTTAGCACGTGAGATGAGTGCAATTTGAGGTAGTTTGAAGATTTGTTGGCATTGCTTTTCTTTGGGATTGGAATGAAAACTGACTCTCTCTCTCTCTCTCTATATATATATATATATACATATATACATATATCTATATATATGATGGTGAATATATATACACGGGGCTTCCCTGGTGCCTCAGAGGATAAAGTGTCTGCCTGAAATGCATTAGACCTGGGTTTGATCCCTGGGTTGGGAAGATCCCCTGGAGAAGGAAATGGGAACCCACTCCAATATTCTTGCCTGGAGAATCCCATGGACAGAGGAGCCTGGCAGGCTACAGCCCACGGGGTCGCAAAGAGTTGGACATGACTGAGCGACTTCACTCACTCACTCACTCATATATATATACATACACACAGATACCCACATGTGATACTTTTATTGAAAAAGTGTAATATTATTGGAAGAAAAGTTATGACCAACCTAGATAGCATATTCAAAACAGAGACATTACTTTGCCAACAAAGGTCCGTCTAGTCAAGGCTATGGTTTTTCCAGTGGTCGTGTATGGATGTGAGAGTCAGACTGTGAAGAAAACTGAGCACCGAAGAATTGATGCTTTTGAACTGTGGTGTTGGAGAAGACTCTTGAGAGTCTCTTGGACTGCAAGGAGATCCAACCAGTCCATTCTGAAGGAGATCAGCCCTGGGATTTCTTTGGAAGGAATGATGCTAAAGCTGAAACTCCAGTACTTTGGCCACCTCATGTGAAGAGTTGACTCATTGGAAAAGACTCTGATGCTGGGAGGGATTGGGGGCAGGAGGAGAAGGGGACGACAGAGGATGAGATGGCTGGATGGCATCACTGACTTAATGGATGTGAGTCTGAGTGAACTCCGGGAGTTGGTGATGGACAGGGAGGCCTGGCGTGCTGCGATTCATGGGGTCGCAAAGAGTCGGACACGACTGAGTGACTGAACTGAACTGAATATTATTGAAATTAATTCCAGGTAAATCATATATATATATATATATAATATAAATTATATTTGCCTGGAATTGATTTCAATATTATTACACTTTTTAAGTAAAATTTTCACCTGTGGGTATATGCATGCATGTGTGTGTGTAGAAGTCTTGAAAATTTTGTGTTAGATTTATTTATTTTTTTACATTTTGGATGCTATTGTCAATAAATTTTAATTTTAATATTTTTACAAAAGGAAATATTTTTGTACACTTCATAATGCCATCCTGCCGTAAAGCATGGATTAAGCACAATTGGTCTTTATAGAACACATGTTCATCTTCAGAGCTGCCTGGAGCATGATGGTGAACTCTGTAACACTGGTCGGTTGTATAGGATGTATTAACCAGAGATGATTGACACTTTATACCCATGGCTCTGTCTGGTTGTGAGACCAGGACATATAGGCCAGTTAGCAGCAGCAGCAGCATTGTTTAGTAACAATAGTTAGATTTACCATTTGCTCCTGGTTTGGGAGAATCTTGGGTGTGGTTTTGCAGGTCAGACTGGTTTTATAGTGGGGTGGGTTTACTTGGCCTCCTATCAGAGACCCACCACTGGTTGCAGGTTGGGCACTGTGTTGGCATCGTCCCACACCCCATTGAAAAGGAGAGGAAGGGCCTGTAGCCCAGTGGTGCTCTGGGCCTCAGACAAAATTGTGTCCCATATGACTTGGTGGAGACAGGACATGAAGGCCTATACTTGAAATCTCTGGACTTTTTGTGATGATAAAGTGACCCCTATGACTTCTTTTAACCATCAAGCATGATAATTACTATGCAATTAACATACTTGCTTAACTAACTTGACATTTTAATCATTTATGTGTCAATTCTTTGTACACAGTTTTTATTGTCAGCAAATGATTATACTTTCATGTTTTCCTTTTCAAATTTCATATACTTTAGTTTTCATGCTTTATTATATGGCCTGTGATGTCCAGTTAAATGTTGAATAGAGTGGTGACAGCAGGTATTCTTACCTTGTGTATAATTTCAGAGGACAAATGTCTATAATTTAGCAATAAAGTATGGTTGCTATAAGTTTTGTGAAGATCTTTTATCAGATGGAGAAATTTCTGTTCTTATTTTGCTATTTTTAAAAATCACAAATGGATATACAACTATAATAGATGTTTATTCTCTGTTATTGACATAATCATTTCTCTCTTCTGTTAATGAGGTAAATTAGATTAAAAGAGCTTTATATTCCTGAAATAAACACAAATTTGTTGAAATTATAGTTCTTTTTATGTATTGCTGGATTTGGCTTGTTAGAATTTTATTGGAATGCTACATCGACATTTATGAGTAAGATTGGCTTACAAATTGGCTTAAAAATTTCCACAATAAATAGAAGCCCGTAATAAAATCATGGCCCCAATTCTGGGCTGGTTATGAGCTATCTTCCAAAGACATTGGCCCTGTAATTCCTTACTGCCTCTCACAGCTCTCTTAAGCCTTCAAAAACACCGTCTTTGGTATTTTGCAGGTTTTGTATGTGCTCTTAGTTGACTATTCTGCCTGATATATGTAGTCCTTTGTTACTAAAAGCAGACGTTCTTCCTTTAATATTTTACATTGTTTTATATTTTTTTTCACAGAATTCTTATATGTTATCTTATTGTCATGTCTATATTTAAACAAAATATTTGTATTACTATTGTTCTAGAGTCTCACCATTTTATTTACTAAAAGTATTTAATCTTTTACTTTTTTTCTGGCCAATTTTCTGAGGTCTCTTGCTAATTTTAACAATACTTTAGTTAAATTTCATGAATAATTTTGTTTGTGTCTCAAATATATGTCTATGATTTTTTGAAATGCTTTACTAAACCTGCAAGAAAATTCTGAACAAGGTAAATGGAAAAGCTAAACGGCACCACCCATGTTTTGATTCTGCTTTTAATGGAAGTGCTTCCAAAGTTTTACCATTAATTAGAATTTTGCTTCTTGATTTATGATAGATATTGTATAATGATATGAATGTATCTTATAAACTAGCTAGTTTTTTTTTTCTTAAAAAATTAGGTGAGCAATTCCTTATATTTTATTTTGTTTTCTATGGCATGCCTTCTTAGCACCAATGGAGATTATTATATAGATTTTCTCATTCAACAGATTTTATATGCATATACAAAATCAAGTTGTGTTCTGATAAAGTCAAGCAAGAATGAAGGAAAAATGTCATCTATCTATTTTATTTAAGCATTTGAAATCTGTATCAAGGACTAAATAATTTGAAATTCAAGGGCTACCTTAAAACTTATCTCTATTTGCTTCAAATTTAAAATCATTAAATTATGTGCCTATTATAAGGTTATATTTTTGCATTCTGTAAATGTGATATAACAGAAAGAAAAATCTTGGGTATTACATTATTAAAATATCTGTCAAGCCAAAATCTGTGTTTAAAAAATAATTTTAAAGAAAGAGGTATACTTTAGAAGTTGTTTAATTGAAGTTATTGTGCTACAGGTAAATAAAAGTTCCTACAATGGATTTAAGTGATAAAATAACACAATTTAGTGTCATCACAAATTCTTATCTATTCAAGAAAATAAAAATTCCCTACATAAAGAATGTGTTTAGTCCTTAATGCTTTATCTAGCATCTAGAGAAAAGACAAATAATCCTCATAATATGTGTATCTTTAATGGACTAATATTGATCATAGACTATTTCAATATAGTGATATAAACAAATACACTTTAAATTCAGATAAATGGTGTTAAATAATATCTTTTAAAAGTTGATACCTGGTATCAAATAAAATAATCCTTCTAAGCCAAGAACTATGGGTGGGTCACAGGTGCACATGTCACTCCTCTAGGACCAAAGATCTAGTAACTAAGAAATACTTCTCTTCCCCATCAAATATTAACTCTATAAGAAAAAGAAACAAGATTCAATGCACATGTGCATTTAAAAAAGTACAGAAATGGAGATCCCAAAAGTCATGTCTATAGAGGCTGGCAAATCCCACTGAGCCTCACTATGAATGCCCCCTATATTATGCACTTTCTGTTTTACATTTCTGTTGCAAACCAAACAACGCCCCCTGAGCTCAGCTAATGCCAGACAGAACAAGCTGGAGCCAATATATCAATGCTCAGATTCTTACAGGGTGTCTCTCTTCCCAGTTAACCAAATGTTTCAGACTATTTTACCTTTGCATAATAAATAGTGTCTCAGGCCTGCTGCCTGTAACAAATTCTCAGCACCCACTCCCTACAGCTAAGCTAAAGCTTCTCCCATCTCCTGTTTTTTAAACTAAAAAAACAATTTTGGGTGAGGTGTATAGTAGTCATATACCAGTACTTGTTCACAATTCTACAGGAAGAGAGAAATCACTTTAGGAGTTTTGCTGCTACTGCTGCTGCTAAGTTGCTTCAGTCGTGTCCGACTCTGTGCGACCCCATAGACGGCAGCCCACCAGGCTCCCCCGTCCCTGGGATTCTCCAAGCAAGAACACTGGAGTGGGGTGCCATTGACTTCTCCAATGCATAAAAGTGAAAAGTGAAAGTGAAGTCGCTCAGTCGTGTCCGACTCTTAGCGACCCTATGGACTGCAGCCTACCAGGCTCCTCCTTCCATGGGATTTTCCAGGCAAGAGTACTGGAGTGGGGTGCCATTTCCTTCTCCTTATGAGTTTTAGGCAAAAGTAATACTTAACAGAGCCTATCAATTGTGTATCAAGCCTCTGGAAATAATGAAAACTCATAAAAGCACCATTGATCATCTGCTTCCAGCAGCATTTGCACCTATAAATGGCAGGAGAATGCCTAGAAGGTGTTATAAAAAGCCACATCTGCTGGCTAATGTTGGGGCGATACTATGCCTCTGCTTGTCTTCTGCCTTCTGGGTCTGACGCAAACCCTCTCATTTGGTGGAAAGGGAAGCAGATCTCTGTAGGCAAGTGTGTTTGAAAAATGTAGATTTAGTTTCCAACATAGGAAAGAGCTAAGAGCAGCAATGGGGTTAGGAAATGACAACCCACTCCAGTATTCTTGCCTGGGAAAGCCCATGGACAGAGAAGCCTGGTGGGCTATGAAGCATGGGGCTGAAAAGAGTGGGGCAAACTTAGTGACTAAACCACAAGAAGGAGCATCAGTGGGGTGAATTTCCAATAGAAGGTAAAAGGCACATGTTTAAGCAGGAGGGATTGGAATAACTTTGGACTTCTTAAACGTAACACTGGAGGTAAACAATAATACTTAGTATGACAAGAACTAACACACATGGAAGATTCTATGTATTTCAAGTACAGTTCTATGCATATTCTAACTTAGTGAACCACGTATCCTCTTCAGAATTATTCTGCATTGAAAAAAACTGATTGTGGAAAAATACACATAACATAAATTTACCATCTTGACTATTCTTAAGTGTACAGTTCAGTAATGTTAATTATATTGTTGTACAAACAATCTCCAGAACTTCTTATCTTGCAAAATGAACACTATATACTCATTTGAAACTTCCCACTTTTACCTTTTTCAAGCCTCTGGCAGCCAACATTCTTTCTGTTTGAATGATTTGACTGTTCTTTGTTGTTTTTTAGTTGCTCAGTTGTGTTTAACTCTCTGCAAACCCAAGGACTTTTTGAGCCCTTCAGACTCCTCTGTCCATGGGATTTCCCAGGCAAGAATACTGGAGTGGGTTGCCATTCCCTTCTCCAGGGGATCTTCTTGACCCAGAGATTGAACCTGTGCCTCCTGCATTGGCAGATGGGTTCTTTACCACTGAGCCACCTGGGAAACTTTGACCATTTTAGATACCTCAAGAAAGTAGAATAACATAGAATTTGGCTTTTTGTGACTGGCCTATTTCACTTAGTGTGGCCTCCCTGGTGGCTCAGAGGGTAAAGCATCTGCCTGCAATACAGGAGACCTGGGTTTCATTCCTGAGTTGGGAAGATCCCCTGGAGAAGGAAATGGCAACCCACTCCAGTATTCTTGCCTGGAGAATCCCATAGATGGAGGAGCCTGGTAGGCTACAGTCCATGGGGTTGCAAAGAGTTGGACACAACTGAGCAAGTTCACTTTATTTCCTTTAGCATAGTGTCCTCACAGAGAAGGCAATGGCACCCCACTCCAGTACTCTTGCCTGGAAAATCCCATGGATGGAGGAGCCTGGAAGGCTGCAGTCCATGGGGTCACTGAGGGTCAGACAAGACTGAGCGACTTCACTTTCACTTTTTATTTTCCTGCATTGGAGAAGGAAATGGCAACCCACTCCAGCGTTCTTGCCTGGAGAATCCCAGGGACAGGGGAGCCTGGTGGGCTGCTGTCTATGGGGTCGCAAAGAGTCAAACAAGACTGAAGTGACTTAGCAGTAGCAGCAGCAGTGTCCTCAAGGTGCATCTGTGTTGGTACAAGATCACATCCCATAATGTGACAAGATTCCATTCTTTTTTAAGACTGAGTGATACTCCATTATACATACATCCCACAATTTCTTCATCCATCTGTTTGTCAAAGGGTGGTACCTCCACCTCTTGGCTATTGTGAAAAATGCTGTTATTGACATGAGTGTACAAACATTTCTTTGAGAGCTCGCTTCCAGTTCTTTTGGATACAGTCTAGAGGTGGAATTGCTGGGTCATGTGGTAATTCTGTTTTTGTTTATCTGATGCACAGAAGTTTTTAATTTGATGTAAACCAATGAATTGACCTTTACTTTTGTTGCTTGAGATTTTGTTGTCATATCCAAGAATTACGGTCAAACTCAAAGTTATGAAACTTTTCCAATAGATTTTCTTTTATCAGTTTAATAGCTTTAAATCTTACATTTCAGGCTTTGATACAATTTGAGCCAATTTTCATTTATGGTATAAAGTAAGGGTCCAATGTTATTCTTTGGCATGTGGATGTCTAGTTTCTCCAAAACCATTTGTTGTAAAGACTGCCCATCCTCTATTGAAAAGTCTTGGCACCCTGTCAAAATCATTTGACTGCATCTGCAAGGATTTATTTCTGGGGTCTCTTTTCTATTTCATTGACTTATATGTCTTTCTTTGCATTATTCACATTCTATTTTGATTACTATAGCTTGGTAATAAGCTTTGAAGTCAGCAAAAGTGAGACTTCCAAATTCATTCTTCTTTTCAGAACCATTTGGCTGCTCCAGGTCAGACTTTTTAAACACAGAATTCTACTATCAATCAATCAAAAGTAAGCATAGAACAAAGGCATTTTTTGATGAAATTTCAAAAATGTACTTCTCATGTTCTCATTCTCAAGAAGTTACCGGAAGAGTTAACTAACCAAAATTAGAGGGAGAACACAAAGGATAAGACAGAATTCAGCAAACAATGGATCTAACAGAGGATAGAGGCCAAAGAGAATTCCCAATGATGATGATGAGGGGGAGATCCGGGATGATAGAGCAGGTTTAGAGAATAATCAGATCACTATGGGAGACAATGTCAGGAAGCTCCAGTAAGGAAAAATAATAGAACAAATAGAATTTCAGATAAAGCTAGACATGTAGTAATTGTTTTGATGGGCAATATAAAGTTATTAAAAAGGGGATGTGAAAACTTAGTCAGAAATCCAAAGACACCTATACAAATGAAAAAACAAAAGAGCCCCTTGCTAGGTCTAGGTCAAACAAAAAATGCCAAAAGAGGAGAAATATGATCTTATTAGACCATTTGGCTCAACTTAAACAGTTTAAATAATTATAATAATGAAAAAAATTATTTAAAAAGCTATAAAATGTGAAGATGGAAAGATTACACATAAGAGAAAAAATTCTCACCTGAAACAATATGAAGTTAATGGATGATAATATAAATCAGTGAATCAAAAGATAGCAATATTCACTGGTTATTTTAAAAAATGCAGTGGATGAAACTGGAGCCGATTATACAGAGTGAAGTAAGCCAGAAAGAAAAACACCAATACAGTATACTAACACATATATATGGAATTTAGAAAGATGGTAATGATAACCCTGTATGCGAAATAGCAAAAGAGACACAGACGTATAGAACAGTCTTTTGGACTCTGTGGGAGAGGGAGGTGGGAGGGATGATTTGGGAGAATGGCATTGAAACATGTATAATATCATAGAAGAAATGAATCACCAGTCCAGGTTTGATGCAGGATACAGGATGCTTGGGGCTGGTGCACTGGGATGACCCAGAGGGATGGTATGGGGAGGGAGGTGGGACGGGGGTTCAGGATGGGGAACATGTGTACACCCGTGGCGGATTCATGTTGATGTATGGCAAAACAAATACAATCCTGTAATTAGCCTCTAATTAAAATAAATAAATTTAAATTAAAAAAATACAGAACTATTGCAGCATAAAAAGATAGAGAATGTTAACTCTGGAAGACTGAGAAAGGGAGAAAGTGGTATTGAATTCTGTTTTAATATTACACATGTATTATCAATTTAGTATTTTAATTAGGCACATGTATCCCATTTGCAATTAGAAAAGCTTAAAATATTATAGATTTGCATTTCTGCATTTAGATGAGTCAAAAATTAACTGATAAAAGCAGCATGTGAAAGTCAGGTTTAACAAATGCACAACATTCAATGGCAGGATTCCATCCACTTTCAGAATATAAGAAACAAACCAGACACCATGTTGCGTTTATTCTAGGCAGGTGCAGCCACACAGAGTAAACATTAACATGTGACAGAGTGGGAAATTATGCAAAAGAGACTTGGAAAAATTAGTCGCTGGTCATCTTACTGCTGGTGCTAAGTTGCTTCAGTCATGTCTGATTCTGTGCGACCCCATAGACAACAGCCCACCAGGCTCCCCCGTCCCTGGGATTTTCCAGGCAAGAGTACTGGAGTGGGGTGCCAGTGCCTTCTCCGTGTGTAGTCGCTAGTTGTGTCCAGCTCTTTGTGACCCCATGGACTGTAGCCCACCAGGTTCCTCTGTCCCTGGGATTCTCCAGGCAAGAACACTGGAGTGGGTTGCCATTTCCTTCTCCAATGCATGAAAGTGAAAAGTGAAAGTGAAGTTGCTCAGTCATGTCTGACTCTTCACGACCCCATGGACTGCAGCCTACCAGGCTCCTCTGTCCATGGAATTTTCCAGGCAAGAGTAGTGGTGCCATTGCCTTCTTCAGGTCATCTTACTAGAGGATAAAAAATTCTCAATTTTGACATTCCATTTCCCTCATTAGGCTGAATTATGTGAAAACAAGTGGTCTGACTTGTTGGTGCTAGATTATCCCATTGTTTATATGTTTTTCATCTATTTGTTGTTATCATTTTCTCTCACATTCAGGAAAAAAAAATTGTGTAAAACCATTCTTGGAGCTGCCAAATATTACTAAGATTGAAGCTGCTTCCATAGCAACAGACCCATTATCAAGACAGCTCCTGGGCATGTCGGACAGAGCTTCAATCCATTCAGTGGAATCCTGCAGGCAGGATTTCACACAAACTTCCATGGTTGCAGATTATCTCTGCTCTTTTTGTCACATTTTACTTTCAGTCCTCATGATTTATGAACCATGTTCTTCTTCCATCATTTATATTCCTTACTGAGAATAATATTTGTCCATTTTTAGTTAATGTAAATGTTATGAAATTAATTCAATCAATCAATGTGGTCAAAATAAAATTTACAAAAACCCACATTTATCCATCCTTTCACGTCCATTGTTGTTTGGTCATCTTAAAGGTCTTACTAATGTTCTTTTTTTGCCTGGTTGCTCTATCTAAGAATGCTTATTTTGATTTCTAAATTCATATTAAGGAAAAAGGAATTTTAAATGGAGAAAATGGTTAAGCTAAAAAGTCTAAGAATCCATCAAATTCTTTTTTGTTTGTTTGTTTGTTTTTTTATTTTTAAACTTTACAAAATTGTATTAGTTTTGCCAAATATCAAAAGGAATCCACCACAGGTATACATGTGTTCCCCATCCTGAACCCTCCTCCCTCCTCCCTCCCCATACCATCCCTCTGGGTCGTCCCAGTGCACTAGCCCCAAGCATCCAGTATCATGCATTGAACCTGGACTGGCAACTCATTTCAAAGTTGTGGGTGGATGGGGAATCTCAACTCCTTCCACATGAAACAAATAATAGCCATAAATTATTGAACACTATGTGCATTAAGCTATTACATAAGTTATTTTTAAATATTAACAATAATACAAACGAGTCCATTTTTAAGATAAAGTTAAATTTAGAAGAGAAACATGCTCAAGTTCAGCTATTAGTGATGGCAATGGAATTTAAACCTCATGACCTACCAACTACATAGGCACAGGCTTAGTCTTAACCTTTACATTACAAGCTTCCCTTGTCACACTGATTTGAACTCAAGAAACAATCATTACTGGCATAACAACTATAAGCAAAAGTGGAATGAAGCTGGGTCATCTGTAGAGACATGGGTGGATTTAGAGCCTGTTATACAGAATGAAGTAAGTCAGAAAGAGAGAGAGAAAAAATAAAACACTGTATATTGACACACATATGTAGAATCTGGGCTTCTTCCCCTGGTGTTCAGATGGTGAAGAATCTGCCTGCTGTGCAGGAGATCGGGTTTGATTCCTGGGTTGGGAAGATCTCCTAGAGAAGGGCATGGCAACCCACTCCAATATTCTTGCCTGGAGAATTCCACGGACAGAGGAGCCTGGCAGGCTCCACGAGGTCACAAAGAGTCAGATATGACTGAGCTAATAACGTTTTACCATCTGAGATGGTGTAGAAGAAAGAAGATATTAATATTAATATGCTGATCTAGTGATGTTTTGCAATACATACATGTAAACGTTCAGTATGAATTTTAGAACACAACTATAACATGGAAGAGAAAATGTATATATTAAATAAATCTTGCCTAAGTGCCTAATATGTTTCAAGAAATCTGTCTAGAAGTTGAATATATATCAATAATATATGTGACATAAAATCCCTGCCCTGTGAGGAATATGCTCTGTTCAGTTCAGTCCAGTTGCTCAGTCGTGTCCGACTTTTTGTGACCCCATGAATCGCAGCACACCAGGCCTCCCTGCCCATCACCAACTCCCGGAGTTCACTCAAACTCACGTCCATCGAGTCAGTGATGACATCCAGCCATCTCATCCTCTGTCGTCCCCTTCTCCTACTGCTCCCAATCCCTCCCAGCATCAGAGTCTTTTCCAATGAGTCAACTCTTTGCATGAGGTGGCCAAAGTACTGGAGTTTCAGCTTTAGTATCATTCCCTCCAAAGAAATCCCAGGGCTGATCTCCTTCAAAATGGACTGGTTGGATCTCCTTGCAGTCCAAGGGACTCTCAAGAGTCTTCTCCAACACCACAGTTCAAAAGCATCAATTCTTCAGTGCTCAGTCTTCTTCACAGTCCAACTCTCACATCCATACATGACCATTGGAAAAACCATAGCTTTGACTAGACGGACCTTAGTTGCCAAAGTAACGTCTCTGCTTTTGAATATGCTATCTAAGTTGGTCATAACTCTTCTTCTCAGGAGTAAACGTCTTTTAATTTTATGGCTGCAGTCACTATCTGTGGGCAGGAATCTCTCAGAAGAAATGGAGTAGCCATCATGGTCAACAAAAGAGTCCAAAATGCAGTACTTGGATGCAATCTCAAAAACGACAGAATGATCTCTGTTCGTTTCCAAGGCAAACCATTTAATATCACAGTAATCCAAGTCTATGCCCCAACCAGTAACACTGAAGAAGCTGAAGTTGAACAGTTCTATGAAGACCTACAAGACCTTTTAGAACTAACACCCAAAAAAAGATGTCCTTTTCATTATAGGGGACTGGAATGCAAAAGTAGGAAGTCAAGAAACACTTGGAGTAACAGGCAAATTTGGCCTTGGAATATGGAATGAAGCAGGGCAAAGACTTATAGAGTTTTGCCAAGAAAATGCACTGGTCATAGCAAACATCCTCTTCCAACAACACAAGAGAAGACTCTACACATGGATATCACCAGATGGTCAACACCGAAATCAGATTGATTATATTATTTGCAGCCAAAGATGGAGAAGCTCTATACAGTCAGCAAAAACAAGACCAGGAGCTGACTGTGGCTCAGATCATGAACTCCTTATTACCAAATTCAGACTTAAATTGAAGAAAGTAGGGAAAACCACTAGACCATTCAGGTATGACCTAAATCAAATCCCTTATGATTATACAGTAGAAGTGAGAAATAGATTTAAGGGCCTAGATCTGATAGATAGAGTGCCTGATGAACTATGGATGGAGGTTCATGACATTGTACAGGAGACGGGGATCAAGACCATCCCCATGGAAAAGAAATGCAAAAAAGCAAAATGGCTGTCTGGGGAGGCCTTACAAATAGCTGTGAACATATACTCTGTTAGGGCTTAGTTAATATATTTAGACAATATATTCTGTTTATTTATCCAATAAACAAGTGATGAAACGTAGCAGATGGTTACAAGTGCCATGAAGAAAAGTAAAATAGGAGAAGAGATAAAGAATGTGAATTCATTTCCATTTCTTTTAGGATCATCAAGAAAGACCTTACTGAGAAAATAACCTTTTGAATGAAGACCTCAACTATAAAGGTGTGAGCCACTGGGGAATGAACAAGCTAAGCAGAAAAATCATTCAGTGGAAAGACTCTGAAAGTTGGCATATCTGGTGTATCCATGTAAAGTTAAGGAGAGCATCATTATGGGGTAAAGTGAAAAAATGAGAGAGTGACAGAGGAAATGGTTAATATTCTAACAAAGGAGAAAAACCATAAACAGAAAGTCCTGGAAGGAATCTTTATATTGCTATAGTGAGTTAGGAACTCATCAAAAGGTTTTGGGTAAAGTAATAATACCATCTAATTTTTTTCCCCCTAACAGGGCAACTCTGGATGATGTTTTGAGGATAGACTATAGGGGAAACAAGCAAAGGGGAAAACTGGATAAGAAGCTATTATAATAAACAAGATAAAAGAAGATGCTTGCTCCAGAGAGGGTGTTTGTAAAGAAGATGGTGACAGATGGTTGGATTCTGGATATATTTTAAAGGTTGAATTAAGAGAATATACTGTGTTCTGTCACTAAGTCATGCCCAATTCTTTGCAACCCCAAGGACTGACACACACAAGGCTCCTCTGTTCTTCACTGTCTCCTGGGCTTTGCTGAAATTCATGTCCATTGAGTCATGAGGCTATCTTACCATCTCATCCTCTGTCACCTCCTTTTCCTTTTGTCTTCAATCTTTTCCAGCATCAGGGTCTTTTCCAATGAATTGGCTCTTTGCATCAGTTGGCCAAAGTATAACAGCTTCAGCGTCAGTCCCTCCAGTGAATATTCAGGTTTGATTCCTTCAGGATTGAGTGTTTTGATCTCCTTGCAGTCCAGGGAACTCCCAAGAGTTTTCGCTAGCACCACAGTTTGAAAACATCAAAAGAGAATGTACTATATTTATATGATATAAGAAGAAAGGAATCATGGGTGAGTTCAAGGATTATTTTGTTTTGCTGCCTGTTTTTCCTTGACATTTGGAAATATGATATTATTGATTGTATTACTGAAGACAATGCAGTAAAAACAAATTTGGTGTGAGGGTTATGGTGAAATTCAGCAGCTCAGTTTTAAACCATCTAAGTAGAGGTCCCTTATTTAGTGCCCAATGTGATGTCCAATCAATAGTTAAATATATAATCTGAAGTCGAAGGGGAAGGTCCTAACAATACGAATAAGGCAGTCATCAGTATATAGATGTCATTTAAAGTCAGCAGACTAGATGACTAGAATACCAAAGTTAATTACAAAGAAAGGACAAGAAGTCTATGGATTGCTTGCCAAATTTTAAGGATAAAAGATGAAAACAAAACTGCAAAGGTCCTGAGAATTAGTCAAGAAGACTTGATGTCTGCCCTGTATGAATCCAATTTTTAAAAATATCTAAAGGAGAAGCAATCAAAATGGCTCAGTGTTGCTGATATGTCAATATGAGTGTCAGCCACAGGTATGAACAATTTGGAGGCCATTGCCAAATTTGGTAAGAGATGGTTTGAAACAGTAGTAAAGATAAAACTTCTGGTTGGCTCATGAGAAAATGTAAAGATAGAAGACAAATAAAGCAAATATAAATAATCCTTTAAAGTGTATTTTCTAAAAAGGACAATAGAAAATTAGTGTAGTGCAATTCTAAAGACACATGAACCCCAGTGTTCATTGTATCACTGTTTGTACAGCCAGGACATGGAAGATGTCTCTGGATGTTCACTGGCATACGAATGGATAAAGAAGTTGTGGTACACATATACAAAGGAATATTGATCAGCCATGAAAAGGAAAGTTTGAGTCAGTTCCAAGTGAGATGGATGAACCTAGAGCCTCGTATACAGAGTGAAGTCAGAAAGAGAGAAACAAATATTGTATATTAACATACATATATATATATATATTCTAAAAAAAATGATAGTGGTAAACCTATTTGCAGTGCAGGAATAGAAACAGAGACACAGAGAATAGAGAACAGGCTTTTGGACACAGCAGGGGAAGGAGAATTCAGAGAGCAGCACTGAAACATAAACCTTACCATATGAAAAAGGGATAGCCAGTGGTAATTTACTCTATGATGCAGGGGGCTCAAATCCAGCGCTTTATGACAGTCTAGAGGGGTGGGATGGGGTGAGAGGTGGGAGGAAAGTTTAAGAGGGAGGGCACATGTGTATCCCTATGGCTGATTCATGTTGATGTATGGCAAACAACTCACATTACATTGTAAAGCAATTTTTTTCCAATTAAAAATAAACACATTTTAAAAAATCTATCTTTGAAAAACAAAAGACAAATAGTGTAGTATTCTGGGAAGGTAGCGTACAGGGAAAGAAGAGATAGAGTGCTTATAGGCTGAGGGGAATGATAAGAGAGGTACAAATCGGAAATGTGGGAGAAAAGAGGGGAGACTTGCTAGAGAGATGTCTTTCAGGAGATGAGAAAGTATGGGGCTTAAGGAATAATTAGCATGGCTGTTCTTCCACTAGAACATAGACAGTTCACTCATGGTAATTGGACAAAACCAGAACAAATGGACAAGTAACATGCATAGATACAGGTGGTTGAGCATCTGAAGTTAAGAGCAGATGTGTTAGAGGTTGGGTGTCTGAGGAGATGGAAACTGGAGGATGTTTTCTCTGTTTCCTGAGTGATGTGTATAACAAGGACATTTATCATTTGAGATTTTGAAGTTTTGAGAAACTTCAAACTTTTACTGTTTTGAAAATAATAAAAGATGTGAAGAATTCTTTTAGGAGAATGGTAAAATAATAAAGCACATGAAGTACACTATAAAAGTTAATAAAGCACATGGCAAAAATTGAAAGGGAGACCAGTTGGAATGACTGTAAGTTTTCCTCTACCCATATTTAAACACACAGTTGTAGCACCATTTAGGAAAATGATGGATGTAAACATGGTTGGTATTTTGCTAGTTAGTATAACAAAGAGAAAGACAAGAAATGAATTAAAGGTATAATCAATTTAAATTGTGATTACAGTTAAAGAAGATAAAAGTGATTAATTTGGTTATGAGATAGTGTCAACATGACAGCTATAAATGATTGGTATTTCAAATGATAATTGGAATAAGAATAGTATATATATTAAGTAAAACAGACAGAAGATGCTAGTCAATCAATGATATGCTTTAAGTTGGAATTCTGGGGGAATTGAAGCCTTGATAAGGGTCCCAGAGTTAAATGAAAGTGATAGCTGCTCAGTTGTGTCCAGCTGTTTGCAATCCCATGGACTATAGCCCACCAGGACCCTCTATCCATGAGATTATCCAGGCAGGAATACTGGAGTGGGTTGCCATGGCCTTCTCCAGGGGATCTTCTTGACCCAGGGATCGAACACACATGTCCTGCACTGCAGGCAGATTCTTTACTGCCTGAGCTACCAGGGACACCCAAGAGGTAAGGTGGAGCTCAAGTATGTTAATGGAGAAGTAGTCAAGAAACTGAAAGGCTAGCATGTTTGGAAGAGTCATCTACAGAAACAGTAAATCCAGCAAGAATTATGATGCTTGTGGATGGAGAGAATGATACCATATTCAGAAATAAAATCTTTAAAGCAAAAAAAGGGGGTGACCCAGGGTTTCTTAGATAGGGAACGGATAGTAGTTGTTATTGACTGATGACATGAATTTAATGATTTTTAGGGTAGAGAAATGGAGAATGATCTAGGTTTAGCACTGAAAAGCAAGAAATAGACTTATGCTGCCTCCTTCATACTCTGAGAGGTGTGGAAGGATAGCACCTATAACTTGAGAGGCAGTCAGGAGGTACTCTTCTCAGAGAACCAGATTTTAGTTAGAGCAAGAATATAAGGGGGATGTTTCCATAAGGGGTGAAGAGATAGAGGAGATTCCATTGCTGACTGATCATGTATTTCAAAGTAAAAGGATTGGGGAAATTGGAGATTGGTGGGTGATGGATAGGAGAATAGAGACAAATAGTGATAGACAGTCAAAGCTATGGTTTTTCCAGTAGCCATGTATGGATGTGAGAGACAGACCATAAAGAAGGCTGAGCACCAAAGAATTGATGCTTTTAAACTGTGGTGTTGGATAAGACTCTTGAGAGTCACTTGGACTGCAAAGAGATCAATCCAGTCAATCCTAAAGGAAATCAACTCTGAAAGTCATTGGAAGGACTGATATTGAAGCTCCAATACTTTGGCCATCTGATGCAAAGAGCCAACTCATTGGAAAAGACCCTGATGCTGGGAAAGAGTGAGGGTAGGAGGAGAAGCGGGCGGCAGAGGATCAGATGTTTAGATAGCATCACTGACTCAATGGAGATGGATTTGAGCAAACTCTGGGAGATAATTAAGGACAGAAGAGCCTGGTGTGGTATAGTTCTTGGAGTCGCAAAGAGTCAGACATGGCTTAGGAACTGAACAACAACAAGATAGACAGATAAAGATTAGATAGGTAGGTAGATAAACATATACATATATATCTAGACCTATACACTAGCTGGGAAGATTGATAGAAAGGTAGACAGACAGGTAAACAGAGATAGGAACTTGGGGTTAAAATGTAGAATCTGGCTAACTGATCATCTGGAAATCCTGTGGTAACTGAAGTAAACAAGGGATTAATGCAGATGGAGCGCAGGGACACCCCATGACTCCAGTTCATAAAAGAGAAAAGGGTTAAAAAGATGGAAATATTTAAAGCTGTGTGAGTGGGCAACATCCATAAAGTAATGAATATACTGCTTAAAGAAAAGATGGCTAAGCAGTGTCAACACTTAAAAAGTAGCCAAAGAGGTGTTGAAAGGAAGACAGAGAATGTGAACAGAGGTTGGAGAAAACCCAGGACTGTCAGACAACTGTAGAGAAAGAGAGAATTTCAAGAAACCACTGTGGTTTGTGGTCAAATGCATTAAATCTTGTTGAACTCAAGTAAGATGTAGATGAAAATTGTCCAGTACATTCATAAAAAATCTATAATATATTTAGTAAAACTCTACATTTATATTTAGTAAAAATCTATACTATATTTATTAAAAACACTAGAGTATATTTAGTAAAAAATCATGAAAAATCTATTGCTATATGTAAAGCTATGTTTGAAATACATTTTACTGTTGAAATTGAATAATCCCTGAGTTGCCTGGTATCAGCTGAAATATCCAATCTCTATATAAAAGGACTGCATAGACTCTGAAAAAAAAAACTATTTTGTTTTAAAATCAATATAAGCTATGACACATGAAGATATCTATCTTCTCATTCGTCAGTTCCTAAGGGAAATATCCGGTTGTGTTATTGAAAAGGAAAGTTAAAGTAACGGTCGTATCCCCACCACTGTCCTTAGTTATGGTCAGCGTCTCTCCATAACTGAACACTGGGGCTGGTGGCGTCACGTCTCTTGTTTATAAAACAAATACTGTTTGATTCCACTTATATGAGCTACCTGAATGCCAGTCTAGTGGCTCAGTCAATAAAGAATCCGCCTGAAATGCAGGAAACCTGGGTTCAATTCTTGGGTCAGGAAGATCCCCTGGGGAGGGAAATGGCAACCCACTTCAGTATTCTTGCTTCGTAAACCCCATGGACAGAGGAACCTGACAGGCTACATACAGTCCATGGGTTCACAAGAGTCAGATACAACTTAGCGACTAAACCACCACCCCGATTTGAGATACCTACAATAGTCAAATTCAGTGTCAGAAAGCTCATTGGTAGATTCCAGGGCGTGGGGGTGGGGGCTTAGTGTTCAACATGGACAGAATTGTTTTAGGAGGGGGAAAAACCTGGGAGATGGATGATGGTGAGAGTTGCACAACAATATGAATGTACTTAGCGCAGGTGAACTGTACAGTTAAGTACCGTTAAAATACTATGTTTTATATTATGTGACTTTTACCACAATAAGAAACCTTTAACAAACAAACAACCCTCCCTCCCAAAACCATAACAAAACAAAACTGAAGTTCCTGTACGTTCAGGGGTTAGTAACCTGATACGGGCTTCCTTGGTCTCTCAGCTGCAGTACAGGAGACCCTGTTTTGACTCCTGGGTCAGGAAGATCCCCTGCAGGAGGGCATGGCAACCCACTCCAGTATTCTTGCCTGGAGAATCCCGTGGACAGAGGAGCCTGGTGGCAGAAGTCCATCGGGTCACAAAAAGTCGGACATGACTGAGCGACTAAGCACAGCACAGTAGTAACCTGATAGTGTATATTTTACAAATGCATGACACTGCATGTAGTCTGAGTTTCAAAATAGTTTACTTTACTCAGATACAAAGAAAGCCAGAGTTCAGCAGTCACTGGGATTGACTCAGGTCCCTGAGAAGCTATCACAAGCTCAGTCATACCAAAGCTGCTCACTGTCCTACTGTTCTCTTCTTTTCCCATGCTGGTCACCTCATGCTGACAGAACGACTGCCACAGCCTCAGCAAACATGTTTGCATTCACACAAGTAAAAGGGACAAAATTCTGTTCCTTCTCCTGAGAAGAAAATGTTTTCCTTGAAGCCTCCAGATGGCTTACCATTTTGTTCACTGGCCAGATCTGAACCCCATGGATAAGCCCAGCTATGAGGGACTGTTAGGAAAAGATTATCATACTTTCAGAGGCTCCATAATAGGGTGTGAAGAGGGATGAGAAGTTTAGGGATAACTAATCGCATTAAGCCAACCAACAGTATGTAACAAGGTGAATAACAATTGGAAGCAAAACTAAAATCTGTTTCCTGATTTTCATTTAATGTCATTCAAAATTGTCAGATGATTACATTTCTTTTGTCCCTGCATGTACAACCCAGTACCTATTTTTGTAACTTCTAAAGGGAGAGAATAAGGAACGCAGAACATAGAGTCTACTAGTATAAGTAAACTCCTTGGTTTAGCTAAACTACTCCAGGAAAATGTCATAAGGAGACCTTTGCCCCATCTTCTAAGAAGAGATGATTCCATCAGTACTTTAATTAACTTATGGGAAAATATTACTCTATTCCTAAGTAGTTTTTTTTTTTTTTTTTTTAGTTTATATTGGAATATAGTTGATTGACAATGTTATGTTAGTTTCAGCAAAGTGACTCAGTTATATATATATATATATATTCTTTTTCAAATTCCTTTCCCTTTTAGGTTGCTATAGAATATTGAGTAGAGTTTCCTGAGCTATACAGTAGGTCTTGTTGTTTGTCAATTTTATTTTATTTATTTTATTTTTTTTAACAGATATGGATACAGAAATAAGCTTTATTCTATTTTTTGCAGTCAAAGGTTTTGACTTTTAAGACTATCACATGCACTATAGCTAACAAGTACTTTTTTTCAAACTCAAAGTCAAGAATTTAAAAATTTTTTCTTCTCCTCATTTATCGCTTTACTGAAGCAATGTGTCATGCCCATGGTCTAATTTTATTTATTTATTTATTTTTATATAAATTTATTTAGTTTAATTGGAGGCTAATTATTTATAATATTGTGTTGGTTTTGCCATACATTGACCTGAGTCTGCCACGGGTGTACATGTGTTCCCCATCTTGAATCCCCCTCACACCTCCCTCCCCATACCATCACTCTGGCACATCCCAGTGCACCAGCCCTGAGCATCCTGTATCATGCATCGAACCTGGACTGGCGATTTGTTTCACATATGGTAATATACATGTTTCAATGCCATTCTGCCATATCATCCCACCCTCGCCCTCTCCCACAGAGTCCAGAAGACTGTTGTACACATCTGTGTCTCTTTTGCTGTCTCGCTTACAGGGTTATAGTTATCATCTTTCTAAATTCCATATATATGCATTAGTATACGGTATTGGTGTTTTTCTTTCTGGCTTACTTCACTTTGTATAATAGGCTCCAGTTTCATCCACTTCATTAGAACTAATTCAAATGTGTCCTTTTTAATGGCTGAGTAATACTCCATTGTGTATATGTACCACTGCGTTCTTATCCATCCGTCTGCCAATGGACATCTAGGTTGCTTCCATGTCCTGGCAATTATAAACAGTGCTGTGATAAACATTGGGGTACACGTGTCTCTTTCAATTCTGGTTTCCTCGGTGTGTATGCCCAACAGTGGGATTGCTGGGTCGTATGGCAGTTCTATTTCCAGTTTTTTAAGGAATCTCCATACTGTTCTCCATAGTGGCTGTACTAGTTTGCATTCCCACCAACAGTGTAGGAGGATTCCCTTTTCTCCACACCCTCTCCAGCATTTATTACTTGTAGACTTTTGGATCACAGCCATTCTGACTGGCATGAGATGGTACCTCATTGTGATTTTGATTTGCATTTCTCTGATAATGAGTGATGTTGAGCATCTTTTCATGTGTTTGTTAGACATCTGTCTTCTTTGGAGAAATGTCTATTTAGTTCTTTGGCCCATTTTTTGATTGGGTCGTTTACTTTTCAGGAATTGAGCTGCAGGAGTTGCTTGTATAGTTTTGAGATTAATTCTTTGTCAGTTGCTTCATCTCCTATTATTTTCTCCCATTCTGAAGGCTGTCTTTTCACCTTGCTTATAGTTTCCTTTGTTGTGCAGAAGCTTTTAATTTTAACTAGGTCCCATTTGTTTATTTTTGCTTTTATTTCCAATATTCTGGGAGGTGGGTCATAAAGGATCCTGCTGTGATTTATGTCAGAGAGTGTTTTGCCTATGTTCTCCTCTAGGAGTTTTATAGTTTCTGGTCTTACTTGTAGATCTTTAATCCATTTTGAGTTTGTTTTTGTGTATGGTGTTAGAAAGTGTTCTAGTTTCATTCTTTTACAAGTGGTTGACCAGTTTTCCCAGCACCACTTGTTAAAGAGATTGTCCTTTCTCCATTGTATATTCTTGCCTCCTTTGTCAAAGATAAGGTGTCCATAGGTGCATGGATTTGTCTCTGGGCTTTCTATTTTGTTGCATTGATCTATATTCCTGTCTTTGTGCCGGTACTATACTGTCTTGATGACTGTGGCTTTGTAGTAGAACCTGAAGTCAGGCAGGTTGATTCCTTCAGTTCCATTCTTCTTTCTCAAGACTGCTTTGGTTATTCGAGGTTTTTTGTATTTCCATACAAATTGTGAAATTATTTGTTCTAGCTCCATGAAAAATACCATGGGTAGCTTGATAGGGATTGAATTGAATCTATAGATTGCTTTGGGTAGTATACTCATTTTCACTGTATTGACTTGTCCAATTCATGAACATGGTATATTTTTCCATCTATCAGTGTGTCTTTGATTTTTTTCACCAGTGTTTTATAGTTTTCTGTATATAGGTTTTTTGTTTCTTTAGGTAGCTATATTCCTAAGTATTTTATTCTTTTCATTGCAATGGTGAATGGAATTGTTTCCTTAATTACTCTTTCTATTTGCTCATTATTAGAGTATAGGAATGCAAGGGATTTCTGTGTGTTGATTTTATATCCTGCAACTTTACTATATTCATTGATTAGCTCTAGTAATTTTCTGGTAGAGTCTTTAGGGTTTTCTATGTAGAGGATCATGTCTTCTACAAACAGTCAGAGTTTTACTTCTTTTGCATTTTGGATTCCTTTTATTTCTTTTTCTGCTCTGATTGCTGTGGCCAAAACTTCCAAAACTATGTTGAATAGTAATGGTGAAAGTGAGCACCCTTGTCTTGTTCTGACTTTAGGGGAAATGCTTTCAATTTTTCACCATTAAAGATAATGTTTGCTGTGGGTTTGTCATATACAGCTTTTATTATGTTGAGTTATGTTCCTTCTATTCCTGCTTTCTGGAGGGTTTTTTTTTTTTATCATAAATGGGTATTGAATTTTGTCAAAGGCTTTCTCTGCATCTATTGAGATAATCATATAGCTTTTATTTTTCAATTTGTTAATGTGGTGTATTACATTGATTGATTTGTGGATATTGAAGAATCCTAGCATCCCTGGGATAAAGCCAACTTGGTCATGATGTATGATCTTTTTAATGTGTTGTTGGATTCTGATTGCTAGTATTTTGTTAAGAATTTTTGCATCTATGTTAATCAGTGATATTGGCCTGTAGTTTTCTTTTTCTGTGGCAGCTTTGTCAGGTTTTGGTATTAGGGTAATGGTAGCCTCATAGAATGAGTTCGGAAGATTACCTTCCTCTGCAATTTTCTGGAAGAGTTTGAGTAGGATAGGTGTTAGCTCTTCTCTAAATTTTTGGTAGAATTTAGCTGTGAAGCCATCTGGACCTGGGCTTTTGTTTGCTGGAAGATTTTTGACTACAGTTTCAATTTCTGTGCTTGTGATGGGTCTGTTAAGATTTTCTACTTCTTCCTGGTTCAGTTTTGGAAAGTTGTACTTTTATAAGAATTTGTCTATTTCTTCCAAGTTGTCCATTTTATTGGCATATATTGCCGATAGTAGTCTTCTATGATCCTTTGTATTTCTGTGTTGTCTGTTGTGATCTCTCCATTTTCATTTCTAATGTTATTGATTTGATTTTTCTCCCTTTGTTTCTTGATGAGTCTGGCTAATGATTTGTCAATTTTATTTATCCTCTCAAAGAACCAGCTTTTGGCTTTGTTGATTTTTGCTATGGTCTCTTGTTTCTTTTGCGTTTATTTCTGCCCTAATTTTTAAGATTTATTTCCTTCTACTAACCCTGGGGTTCTTCATTTCTTCCTTTTCTAGTTGCTTTAGGTGTAGAGTTAGGTTATTTATTTGACTTTTTTCTTGTTTCTTGAGGTATGCCTGTATTGCTATGAACCTTCCCCTTAGCACTGCTTTTACAGTGTCCCACAGGTTTTGGGTTGTTGTGTTTTCATTTGTTTCTATGCATATTTTGATTTCTTTTTTGATTTATTCTGTGATTTGTTGGTTATTCAGATGTGTGTTGTTTAGCCTCCATATGTTGGAATTTTTAATAGTTTTTCTCCTATAATTGAAATCTAATCTTACTACATTGTGGTCAGAAAATATGCTTGGAATGATTTCAATTTTTTGAATTTACCAAGGCTAGATTTATGGCCCAGGATGTGATCTATCCTGGAGAAGGTTCCGCGTGTGCTTGAGAAAAAGGTGAAATTCATTGTTTTGGGATGAAATGTCCTATAGATATCAACTAGGTCTAACTGGTCTATTGTATCATTTAAAGTTTGTGTTTCCTTGTTAATTTTCTGTTTAGTTGATCTATCCATAGGTGTGAGTGGGGTATTAAAGTCTCCCACTATTATTGTGTTATTGTTAATTTCCCCTTTCATACTTGTTAGCATTTGTCTTACATATTGTGGTGTTCCCGTGTTGGGTACATATATACATACAATTGTTAAATCTTCTTCTTGGATTGATCCTTTGATCATTATGTAGTTTCCTTCTTGTCTCTTTTCACAGCCTTTGTTTTGAAGTCTTTTTTATCTGATATGAGTATTGCTACTCCTGCTTTCTTTTGGTCTCTATTTGCGTGGAATATCTTTTTCCAGCCCTTGAGTTTCAGTCTGTATGTGTCCCTTGTTTTGAGGTTGGTCTCTTGTAAATAATATATATAGGGGTCTTGTTTTTGTATCCATTCAGCCACTCTTTGTCTTTTGGTTGGGGCATTCAACCTATTTACATTTAAGGTAATTATTGATAAGTATGATCCCATTGCCATTTACTTTATTGTTTTGGGTTAGAGTTTATACACCCTTTCTGTGTTTCCTGTCTAGAGAAGATCCTTTAGCATTTGTTGGAGAGCTGGTTTGGTGGTGCTGAATTCTCTCAGCTTTTGCTTGTCTGGAAAGCTTTTGATTTCTCCTTCATATTTGAATGAGATCCTTGCTGGGTACAGTAATCTGGGCTCTAGGTTATTTTCTTTCATCACTGTAAGTATGTCCTGACATTCCCTCCTGGCCTGAAGAGTTTCTATTGAAAGATCAGCTGTTAATCTTATGGGAATTCCCTCGTGTGTTATTTGCTGTTTTCCCCTTGCTGCTTTTAATATTTGTTCTTTGTGTTTGATCTTTGTTAATTTGATTAATATGTGTCTTGGGGTGTTTTGCCTTGGGTTTATCCTGTTTGGGACTCTCTGGGTTTCTTGGGCTTTGGTGATTATTTCCTCCTCCATTTTAGGGAAGTTTTCAACTATTATCTCCTCAAGTATTTTCTCATGGTCTTTCTTCTTGTCTTCTTCTTCTGGGACTCCTATGATTTGAATATTGGTACATTTAACATTGTCCCAGAGGCTGAGATTTTCCTCATTTCTTTTAATTTCTTTTTCTTTTTTCCTCTCTGTTTCATTTATTTCTACCATTCTATCTTCTATCTCACTTATCCTATCTTCTGCCTCCATTACTCTACTATTAGTTCCCTCCAGAGTGTTTTTTATCTCATTTATTGCATTATTCATTATATATCGACTCTTTTTTATTTCTTCTAGGTCCTTGTTAAACCTTTCTTGCATCTTCTCAATCCTTGTCTCCAGACTATTTATCTGTAACTCCATTTTGTTTTCAAGATTTTGGATCGTTTTCACTATCATTATTCGGAATTCTTTATCAGGTAGATTCCCTGTCTCTTCCTCTTTTGTTTGGTTTGGTGGGCATTTATCCTGTTCCTTTACCTGCTGGGTATTTGTCTGCCTCTTCATCTTGTTTATATTGCTGTGTTTGGGGTGGCCTTTCCATATTCTGGCAATTTGTGGAGTTCTCTTATTGTGGATTTTCCTCACTGTGGGTGGGGTTGGACAGGGGGCTTGTCAAGGTTTCCTGGTTAGGGAAGCTTGTGTCAGTGTTCTGGTGTGTGGAGCTGGATTTCTTCTCTCTGGAGTGCAATGAAGTGTCCAGTAATGTGTTATGAGATGCCAGTGGGTTTGGAGTGACTTTGGGCAGCCTGTGTATTGAAGCTCAGGGCTATGTTCCTGTGTTGCTGGAGAATTTGCTTGGTATATCTTGCTCTGGAACTTGCTAGCCCTTGGGTGGTGCTTGGTTTCAGTGTAGCTATGGAGGCATTTGATGAGCTCCTATCAATCAATGTTCCCTGGAGTCAGGAGTTCTCTGTTGTTCTCAGGAATTGCACTTAAGCCTCCTGCCTCTGGTTTTCAGTCTTATTCTTACAGTAGCCTCAAGACTTCTCCATCTATACAGCACCGATGATAAACATCTAGGTTAACCATGAAAAGTTTATCCAGAGTGAGGGACACTTGGAGAGGTACACAGAGTTACATAGAAAAGAGAAGAGGGAGGAGGGAGATAGAGGTGACTAGGAGGAGAAGAGGGGGAATCAAAAGGGGAGAGAGCAAGCTAGCCAGTAATCACTTCCCTGTGTGCTCTCCACAGTCTGGATCCCTCAGAGATGTTCATGAAGTTACACAGAGAAGAGAAGAGGGAGGAAGGAGATAGAGGTGGCCCAGAGGATAAAAGGGGGAATCAAAAGTAGAGAGATCCAGCCAGTAATCAGTTCCCTAAGTGTTCTCCACAGCCTGGAACACACAAAGAGATTTACAGAGTTGGGTAGAGAAGAGAAGGGGGAGGGAGGAGATAGAGGTTACCTGGTGGAGAAAAAGGAGAGTCCAAAGCGGGAGAGAGCAGGAAAGCCAGTAATCTCGCTCCCATGTAAAAATGGATACTGAAGATTGGGTTCTTAAAGGTACAAAATTGATAACAAATACCAAAAAGCAAAGATTAAAAATCTAGAGTAGAGGTTGAATTCTCAAATACAATATTAAGGAAAAAAAAAAAACAAATTCACAAAAATTATAAAATATATATATATGAAGTTTGCTTTAAAAAATAGGATCTTTTTTTTTTGCAAAGTAATAGTAGGTTATAAAAATGAAAATTAAAGGAGTAATAGAGGATTTAAAAATGTAAAAAAATAAAAAATTTAAAGAATGATAGTAGTAAGAATATATCTAGGACTGTCTCTGGTGATGTTGTGGACAGTGTGGGGTCAATTCATTTTCAGATAGTTCCTTGATCTGTCTCAAGATCTATGGGCCCCTTCCTATGTAATCAGTTTTAATCTATTGCACCTCTCACTTCCAAAGTGGTTCCCTCTGTTTTAGCTTCTTCTGTTTGCTGGTCTCTTCATTGTCTAATTTCCTCCCTGACCCAAGGGGGCGGTGGTGGACACTTTTTTAGGCTCACTTGTTCAGTCGTGCTGTGGGGAGGGAGGAACACTGCAAACAAATATCACTGGCATCTGTGTGGAGTGCTCCCAGTGTCTCGGCCTCACTGGGTTTGCCCCCGCTCACGGCGTGTGTGCTTTCCCAGTCTACACTGCTCAGTCTCTAGGTTGCTCTGGCGGGAACTCTCTGAGGCCGACCCTGGGTTGCATCCACTTCCCAGGTCTAAGCCACTCAGGTTCAGGTACTAGGGTACTCCTCAAAGGTGCAGACTCGGTTGGGCCTGGGTTTTGTGCCCTTCCCAGTCTGAGCTGCTCAGGTGACCAGGTGTTTGGTGAGTGAGGTAGTTGCAACTTATTGCCTCCCCCATCCCTGCCACTCAATTTTCTGGGTGTACAACCGGTGGACCTTCTCAGGCAGATATAGACCGGCCTGAATCCCAAGAAGTCTTGGTTAGCAACGAAGCCTGCTTGCAGTTTGGTAGATGATGCCTCTCTGGGGCCGCAATTGCCCCCTTCCAGCTCTGGCTGCCCTCGCCTGCCTGTCTGTGGTGGGGGATGGGCCAGCTAGCTCTGGTCAGTTCTTTGTTCTGTGAGCGGGCCTGGTGGTGTTTTAGTTTAGGGCTTTTTGCTGGGTAGCTATCCCAGGGTTTGGTTTGCTATCTCAAGTTAGTTCCCTCAGATTGCCCTTGGGGCATTCAGGCCTGGTCCTTACTCTAAGCAATGCAGCCCACGCCACCCTGCCCAGCCCCTGCTTGCTAGTGGCGGATGCAGGCATCTGCGCTGCTTCTCTGCTGGGAGTTATTGTTGGGCACATAATCTGTGGGTTTTAATCATTTATATATTTTTCCTCCCAGTTGTGTTGCCCTCTGAGGTTTCAAGGCTCACCACAGACTCGCCAGTGAGAGTGTTTCCTGGTGTTTGGAAACCTCTCTTTTTTAAGACTCCCTTCCTGGGATGGATCTCTGTCCCTACCTCTTTTGTCTCTTTATCTTTTATATTTTTTCCTACCTCCTTTTGAAGACAATGGGCTGGTTTTCTGGGTGCCTGATGTCTTCTGCTGGCATTTAGAAATTGTTTTGTGGAATTTCCTCAGCATTCAAATGTTCTTTTAATGTATTTGTGGGGGAGAAAGTGGTCTCCCCATCCTATTCCTCCACTATCCTAGGACAGCCCCTATCTATTTTAAATATAGTAGTTTGTATATGTAAAGTTCAAAGAGCTAATTCAATCAGTACTTTAATTAACTTATGGGCAAATACTACTATACCCCTCAAATAGTCTTGACTTTACTATGCTGTTTTCATAAATGTAAAAGGTTCACTTTTTAAAAAATTATTTCTAGTGCTAAAATTTAATGAAAACTTTTTAAGGATTGAAAAGGCTAGTAGTTATCATTTCTAAACTTTTGATCTGACATAAAAATGTAGGATAGTAAGACTTCTGACCTGGAAACGTAATTTGTTTTTATTCTTGAGTAAAGAATCATGAAATGAAATCCAGAAATTCTTAAGAAATAGTCTGTGGCAAATGAAACTCAACAAAGGTCTATGAAGCTATAGATGCTCCATATTTACTTTTTAAATTTCAATCTTCTGAACAAAACCATCTCAGTCACATATTCATGTTTTGACCTTTTTAGGTCACTGGGTCATTCAGCCTTCTATGAGGGCTGGAGAAGACAGATGAAGATAGGGTGAAAGAGGAGAACAAACACCCACTAGTTATTTTTGTTGAACATACACTGAGGTGAGGAACGCAGGCTTTGGGCTGAACAAACACACCGAGCCTGTCTGACTCATTATGTTTGCTGTGGGCAACTGCTTAAATTTTCTGAGTTTTTACTTAAAAGAAAAGATGTCAGATGGATATAAAATACCTCCCTTAGAAACCTGCTGTAACATGTACCATTACACTTGGCATAAAAAAAAATCTCAAGACAGAGGCTCTTCTAGGTCTACAAAGCCTGATCACAAATCCGAACCACTTGGGGGTCACAGTTCAGTTTGGACTTTTTATTTCTTCAGATTTTAGAACTAAAGCTCAGTGCAGCATACTGAGAACTAAGTCAAATCCTCTGGGTGATCAGAGGCATAATCAAACCCCTAATGGGACATTTTAACACGTTTATAATGAAACATAGAAGTGGCTTTCCTGGTAGCTCAGTGGTAAAGAATCTTCCTGCCAATGCAGGAGATGCAGGTCCAATCCCTGGGTCGGGAAGATGCCCTGGAGAAGGAAATGGAAACCCACTCTAGTATTCTTGTCTGGGAAATTCCATAGACAGAGGAGCCTGGCTGGCTAAAGTCCTTGGGGTTGCAAAGAGAAATGATTAAGTGACTGAACAACAACAACAATGAAACATAAAGAGAGAGATACATAAAACTATAAACAGATGCATAAATAACCAGGTTAGTAGAAAACTTATGCTTTTCATGCCGTTTCAGATTTCAGAATTGTGGATGACAGAGGAGGCTCGTGTGTTAGAATCATCTATAGTCTCTTTACAATTCTCATAGTTTCCATAAGGTAACCATTCAAAAGCAAATCACACACATAGATTGATGGAGAAAGGCCATCAATGTCTCCTTAACGCCTGTAAGCACTCCAGCTACCCACCAGTCCCATGAGTCCCTCCAACTTCTCTTCCCTCTAAGACTAAACCCAGCAGTCTGCACAGGGCTTCACACCTCTGGCAACTCTGCTACTCTTGCTCTGAAATTTGTTCCGTTTCTCCTCCCAGCCTCACCCTCTTCCCCAGGTCACTCTACTTCTCTGTGGACATGCTCTCATTCGTTTCTTCCAGGCTGGTCTGATCTCCCTTCCCTGTTTCTCTTTCACGTTTCCATTGCATCAACGGCACCAGTGTCCTCATGCTTGCTTATTACCATAGGATCATTTTCCCTGGGGAAACTCACATTTTCCTTTCCCATCACTTGTTCCCATCATGAACTGTTAATAGCACAGAAATACTCTGTATCTGTTCATGTACTGAAGGCATCTTTAGGTATAAGATGACTTAGGTCTTTTGCCCACGCTATCAAGAACCAGTTGTGTGGACTTAGAGATAGCACTGTGCCCACTGAGAACATGTGACAGGTACAGTATTCTGTGCACAAGTCACAGGCTTTTATAGCTATAGTTTATGCAGAAAACTGTGCATGTATTAATACTTATCAAGCATATATTAGATTTTTAACACATACTTGTTGAAATGAATGAATACTTCATTTTTGTCACAGTAAGATGAAAAATGTGCTTACAATACACATTTTCCTTTTGTATGTATAGGCTGTTAATCATATAATATACACTTGAAGTTGAGAAATATTAGTTTTAATAATTTCTTAGTGATGATCTATGTAATTTTAAAGGAATTTAAAAAAGAAAGTGAAGTCCTTAATCTATAATCCTGAAACGTATATTAATCCTTAACAAGTATATGCAACAAATAAGTCATCTCCGCCTTATTTTAATCTACAAATGCTTCTCTCTTTTTCTCTTTTTTCTTCTCTCCTCACTCTCTAACCCTTCCACCTTTCCCCCCTTCATATGGTAGAAGTGTATATAAAAATTCAGCCAGGGAAAAAGATAAATAATACACTTTTAAAATGTACTTTTGATATTTCTCATATGTATTGACATTCTCTATTCTTTTTTTAAGACACGTTTTTTCCTTTGGGGTATTTCCTTTTGAGCAAAGCATTTTCCTTTAGAACTCGTTCTTTATATATTTGTATATATGTTGCATATTTGTATATTTGCTTATATACATGCATACATATATTTTAATATATACACACATAAGTGATTTGCATCTCTCATTGTGTGTGTTAATTAGGTATGCAGATGTGTGTGTGTATGTGTGTATATATATATATATATATATATATATAGGATGTACATTTCTTGGGTTTACATGTATTCCTATAACTATAGAACTTAATACATTTAATCATGATCAATGCTTGCTAATCCACTGTGTATCACAACAATTGTTGACAAGGCAATGTCTATATTACATAATTATATGTTTATGAAATAGCAACACATTCCAACAAGTAAAATTCTAACATGACTCTTCTTTATATTTTTTTATCTGCATTTCATGAGGTGGTGGGATAGAACTGGAGATGATTTCGTGTGTATGTTAACCAAGTTTCACCCAGGAGATGGAATTCTTTTCTTAAAATGCTTAAGACTGCTTGTGGATCTATATGACACCTATATTAGTAGTCTAAAAGTGAAATATTAAAAAGAGTACATTTTGCCTCAATAAAATCTCAATATATCTCTAAAAAACATCTCAATTAAACCTCAATACCAAGAAAACTCAATATGTCAGCAAATTTGGAAAACTCAGCAATGGGCACAGGACTGGAAAAGTTCAGTTTTCATTCCAATTCCAAAGAAACACAATGTCAAAGAATGTTCAAACTACCACACAATTGTGCTCATTTCATATGCTAGTAAGGTTATGCTCAAAATCTTTCCAACTAGGCTTCAGCAGTACATGAACTGAGAATATCCAGATGTACAAACTGGGTATAGGAAAGGCAGAGGGACCAGAAATCAAACTGCCAACCTCTGTTGGATCATAGAAAAAGTAAGAGAATTCCAGAAAAACATCTACTTCTGCTCCATTGACTATGCTAAAATTTTGACTGTGTCAAACACAACAAACTGTAGAAAATTCATAAAAAGATAGGAATACCAGACCACCTTATCTGCCTTCTGAGAAACCTGTATGCAAGTCAAGAAGCAACAGTTAAAACCAAACATGGAACAACAGACTGGTTCAAAACTGGGAAAGGAATATGTCAAGGCTGTATATTGTCATTCTGCTTATTTAACTTATATACAGAGTAAATCATGCAAAATGATGGGCTGGATGAATCACAAGCTGGAATCAAGATGGACTGAAAAAGTATCAACAACTTCAAATATGCAAATGATACTAACACAATGGCAGAAAGCAAAGAGAAGATAGAGAGCCTGAGGCTGAGTGTAAAAGAGGAGAGGAAAGCTGGCTTAAAACTCAACATTCAAAATAGTAAGGTCACAACACATGGTCTCATCCCTTCATGGCAAATAGATGGGGAAACAGTGGAAACAGTGACAGACTTTATTTTCTTGGGCTCCAAAATCACTGCAAATGGTGACTACAGCCATTATTTCAAAAGAAGCTTACCCCTTAGAAGAAAAGCTGTGACAAATCTAGACAGTGTATTAAAAAGCAGAGACATCACTTTGCCAACAAAGGTATATACAGTCAAAGCTATGGTTTTTCCAGCAGTCATATGTGGATGTGAGAGTTGAACCATTAAAAAAAGCTGAGTGCTGAAGAATAGATGTTTCTGAATTGTTTTGTTGAGGAAGACTCTTTAGATTTCCTTGGACGCCAAAGAGATCAAACCAGTCAATATCCTAAAGGAAATCAACACTGAATGTTCATTGGAAGGACTGATGCTGAAGCTCCAATACTTTGGCCACCTGATTCAAAGAGGCAATTCATTGGAAAAGACCCTGATGCTGGGAAAGGTTGAAGGCAAGAGGAGAAGAGGGTGACAGAGGATGAAATTGTGGGATGGCATCATCAATTCAATGGACACGAGTTTGAACAAACTCCGGGAGATAGTGAAGGACAGGGAAGCCTGGTGTGATGCGGTCCATGGGGTCACAAACAGTGGGACATGACTTAGCCACTGAATAACAACAACAACCAGGTAAACAATTCTTTGAATAGAACAACAGTTTAAATTTTCTGTAGTGTTAGATTACTTTGGAGGGAATAAGGAAAGTAATGACCATTCTGCTTTTATTGCAATGCTATAGATTTTTGCTTCTTTAAATAACAAGAGGAAGACATACACACCACTATGGTCTGAATCATTGGAGAAGGAAATGGCAACCCACTCCAGCATTCTTGCCTGGAGAATCCCAGGGACAGAGGAGCCTGGTACGCTGCCGTCTGTGGGGTCACACAGAGTTGGACACGACTGAAGTGACTTAGCAGCACCATGGTCTGAATGTTCATGTCCCCCCAAATCCATACTTTGAAGCCCTCTCCCAAGATGATGGCATTAGGAAGTGAGGCCTTTGGGAGTGACGAGTTCTTGAAGGCAAAGTCCATATTAATGGGATTGAAGCTAAAATGAAGGTCCCTTAGTCACGTCTGGCTCTTTGTGACCCCATGGACTATACCGTCTATGGAATTCTCCAGGCTAGAACACTGGAATAGGTGGAATTCCCCAGGCTAGAATACTGGAGTGGGTAGCCTTTCCCATCTCCAGGGGATCTTCCTAACCCAGGGACTGAACCTAGGTCTCCCGAGTTGCAGGCAGATTCTTTACCAGCTGAGCCACAAGGGAAGCCTTATATAAGGAAACCCCTGAGTGTACCCTTGTTCCTCTGCCATGGTATGTTACAGAGAAAACATGGCAGCCCATGAATCAGGAAGTGAGCTCTCAACCACACACAGAATTTTCCAGCTCCTTTCTCCTGGACTCTTTAGCCTCTAGAACTCTGAAAAATAAATTTCTATTGTTTGTAAGTCATCCACAATTTCCTGTTGCAGAAGCCCAATGAAGTAGGATATACAGATATAGAGAAAGACATAGATATAAGCCATGTCCTTTAAAATGTATTTTTGATATTTCTCATATATAGGGACTGTCTATTCTTTTGGGTAAATATATGCCCATATATCTGTCTTTGTCTATATCTATATGTGAATTGCTCACTCATTAATTAGATGAAATAATGCCATTTGCAGCAGCATGTATGGTCCCAGAGATTGTCCTTCTCAGTGAAGTAAGTCAGTCAGAAAAAGTGAAATATAATATCACTTATATGGGGAATTAAAAAAAAAAAAGGTACAAATGAACTTATTTACAAAACAGAAACAAAGTCACAGACTTAGAAAAAGAACTTATGGTTGCTGGGGGTATGGATGGGGGAAAGTATAGTTAGGGAGTTTGGGATGGACACGTCCACATTGCTAGATTTAAAATGGATAACCAACAAGGACCTACTATATATCACAGGGAATTTTGCTCAGTATTTTGTAAAAACCTAAATAGGAAAATAATTTGATAAAGAATAGATACATGTATATGTATAACTCAATCACTTTGATGTATACCTAAAACTAACGCAACTTTTTTCAATCAACTATATCCCAATATAAAATAAAAGGTTTAAAAATGACAGAGATATAAATAGAGATATAGGATAGGCTTTACAGTTGTTTTTTTTTTTTTTTTTTTTTTATCCAGCCTTAACATGATACCATGAGACATAGGCGTAGTTGATCCTCGTCCTGTTCTCATAACTCTGAGTCAAGGAAGTGCTTGGCCCAGGCTGTGTCAGCTCAGAGTACAAGTGATGTCAGCTCAGAGCAGCTATAAGTGATCCAGGAAGACTGCTGACAGGCCAGCACTTGCTGTATGGTAGGATATGGCTGTCATGTATGTTAAATAACTCCTAGACTGATAGTGTGTGCCTGGCTCAGGTGTGGAGATCTGCATCACCCATGTGCACTGGCCCAAGGGTAAAGCTGCTTCAGCCCTGTGACTCTACGATGGGGCTAGATGAGAACAGGTGGCTCAGTGGCAAAGAACCCGCCCGCCAATGCAAGAGATGAAAGAGACATGGGTTCGATCCCTGGGTCGGGAAGATCCCCTGGGAAAGGAAATGGCAGCCCACTCCAGTGCTTTTGCCTGGAGAATCCCATGGACAACCGAGCCTGGCAGGCTATAGTCCATGGGATCCAAAGAGTCAGACGTGACTGAGAGAGTAAACAACAAAATCAGTGGGAGCTGGTGTTTATAGGGAAATTCTGGACAACTTATTCTAAATGGTCAGAGTTCAGATTTGGTTCTGAATCAGTAGGCAATGAAGAGCAACCACCAGTTCTTGCCTGAGTGAAGGAATATGTGACTAGAATAGATGCTTTGACATGCCACGTGGATCCTCCTTCAGCAAAGAAAGACTTACTTCCGCAAACTGCAGAAAGTGGTGACTTTAGACAGAATTCAGCTCCCCCCTGGAGTTGGGAACTACTGTGCTGAAGGGGAATGTCTTGTCCAGGCCAGATGTTCTTCCTGACACAACTTGCCTCCAACTCCTGGTCCGTCTGTGGTGCCACACCAAAGCATGGTCCCAGCTTCACTGGGTTTGACCAAGACCACATACCTGGGTAAACTCGTGCTCTTTTCAGTCTTGTTTCTTTTCTTTTCTTTTTTTTTTCATCCCAAGAATGTTCTCTAATAAACCTCTAACACACCAAATCTTTGTCTCAGACTTTGCTTCCCAGAAAATCTAAGATGTGACAGCTTCCAAAGGGTTACACAGGACAGAAAGTGGAATCAGAAGTATTTAGCAATAACATAGCAGCTTTACTGTGGGGAATCATTTAAAGATTAAAGAGCAAATCCTTATAACCCAAAAAATTTTTCACATGGGATTCACCGAGGCATAAAACTGTAGTATTATGTACCTAGATACTAGAGCTGTGATATTTTCCTAAATTCATGAGTGAATTATCAGTTGTTTATATGATCCCTAAAGACAGAGAAACCGCTTGTGCTGGTGTCAAAGTGATTAACTGGGTGCCAGAAGAGAAAAGGACAAAAATGAAATGGGTAACAGTTTGGTTTTTTGAATCCCTCATTATGCTGAGTTGAATGGCTTTGTTTGGCAAATGGCTCTTTAAAAGCTAATTTTATTCATCTAGTAATGTCTAGAGGAAATTTGGGTGGGGTGGGGGAGGTAAGGGGGTGGGAGAGAACTCTTAAAGACTTCTGGGAATCAGACTATCAGTAGGAGATAGAAAATCAGTATTCCTTTGGATCAATTCCTTTCTGGACCAAAGGCAGAAATACAAGTGCTAAGTAGCTGTTTTGAATGTCTCAAGATGTAAGAAAAACCTGGGAGGAACCCAGCAAGGGATGGGATTTTTTTTTTTGCCCCTTTGTTTCTTAACCTTGTTGACAATATCTCATTTGGAGATAGTTTTTTTCCTAGTTCCCTTGGTGCTATGGAAACCGTTACATCAATAGATGCTTCCATGATTCTCTGAGAAAATATAAATTTAATCTTCCTTTGAGTTCCTCCCTAGTCCTAAAATGACCATTAAAATTGACAGCTGAGCCCTAACACTGATGACACATGCTCTTGGATCAGACCTTCCTACCACTGCCCGTCCTCACTCACCCTGGGCATTCTCATGACAGACTTTTCTTACCTTGTTCCCTTTCCCTGAAATGTCCTCCTGAACTTCACTTCCCTTTTCATGACTGTATACAAATGCTGCTTTCTAGAAGAATGATTTGTTGATCTCATTAAATTCCCTTTGAAATATATATGTAGCTTTCCTATGACACTGGTAACATCAATAATATTAAATCAAAGTGCCTTTTTGAAGGCAGGGCAGGGTCCATTTCTCAACTACATTGGAATTTTTATACATTATACAACCCAGAATATAAAAAAGTGAAAGTTTTAGCTGCTCAGTCATGTCTGACTCTTTGCAGTCCCATGAATTGTAGCCCGTCAGGCTCCTCTATCCATGGGATTCTCTAGGCAAGAGTATGTTGCCCAGGAGAATGAACATGCCCAGGGTTAGTTAGGACTGGCACCCATACTGGAGTGGGTTACCATTCCCTTCTCCAGGGGAATCTTCCCAACCCAAGGACTGAATCTCGGTCTCCTGCATTGCAGGCAGATTCTTTACCATCCAAGCCACCAGGAAAGCCCATGAAAAAAAAAATGTTTATTAAGTAAAAAATTGAATGAAGACCATGTCCTATTTTTTCAAAGTGTTATATAAGGACCTGCTTTATTGGAATTAAGTGGAACACTGTTAAAGTACAAAACTGTGTCCACTTTGTATTCATTCAGCCAAAATATCTCAAACTTAACTTGAGGAAGGTGTGTTTTAACAAATACCTCAGGCAACACAGTTTAAACTTTGGAAACTTCTGACTCTACTGGAGAGAGATGGAGAGATACAGAATCAGAGGGGTGAGTGGGGGAGAGACTAGGATCTTAGACTGTCTTCATTCTAATAGGATTTAGATTACTAAAATAACTATAGAAGGTGAAAGTAAGATAGAACTTAAAAATTACCTTCTAGACTGAAATAGCTAAGTAATCTTAAAAAGTAACTCTGGCAAAAGAGATAAACAATAAATCATGTTTATATTTATTGTGATAATAGTTTTGCATGTTTTAGAGGACAGGCATTGATAAAAGGCACAGCAGGACTTAATGTATATTAGTGTATTTTATGGAGAAGGCAATGGCACCCCACTCCAGTACTCTTGCCTGGAAAATCCCATGGACAGAGGAGCCTGGTAGGCTGCAGACCATGGGGTCGTGAAGAGTCGGACACGACTGAGCAACTTCACTTTCACTTTACCCTTTCATGCACTGGAGAAGGAAATGGCAACCCACTCCAGTGTTCTTGCCTGGAGAATCCCAGGGACGGGGGAGCCTGGTGGGCCACCGTCTATGGGGTCGCACAGAGTCGGACACGACTGAGGCAACTTAGCAGCAGCAGCAGCAGCTGTTTGCTCAGCTGCTAGAGAATCTACCTGCAATGCAGGAGACCCCAGTTTGATTTCATATGCTAGCAAAGTAATGGTCAAAACTCTCCAAGCTAGGCTTGAACAGTACGTGAACAGGGAACTTCCAGATGTTCAAGCTGGATTTAGAAAAGGCAGAGGAACCAGAGGTCAAATTGCTAACATCCACTGGATCAAAGAAAAAGCAAGAAAATTCCAAGAAAACATCTACTACTGCTTCATTAACTATGCTAAAGCCTTTGACTTTGTGGATCACAACAAACTGTGGAGAATTCTTAAAGAGATGGGAATACCAAACCACTTGAACTGCCTCTTGAGAAACCTGTATGCAGGTCAGGAAGCAACAGTTAGAACTGGACATGGAAAAACAGACTGGTTCCAAATTGGGAAAGGAGTACATATATTGTCACCCTGCTTATTTACCTTATATGCAGAGTACATCATGAGAAATGCTGGGCTGGAGGAAGCACAAGCTGGAATCAAGATTGCTGGGAGAAATATCAATAACCTCAGATATGCAGATCACACCATCCTTATGGCAGAAAGGGAAGAACTAAAGAGTCTCTTGATGAATGTGAAAGAGGAAAGTAAAAAAGTTGGCTTAAAGCTCAACATTCAGAAAATGAAAATCATGGCATCTGGTCTCATTACTTCATGGCAAATAGATGGGGAAACAATGGAAACAGTGACAGACTTGATTTTCTTGGGCTCCAAAATCACTGCAGATGGTGAGTGCAGCCATGAAATTAAAAGACACTGCTCCATGGATGAAACACTATGACAAACATAGACTACATTTTTATAAGAGACATTACTTTGCCAACCAAGGTCTGTCCAATCAAAGCTTTGATTTTCCCAGTAATCATGTATGGATGTAAGAGTTGGACCATAAAGAAGGCTGAGTGCCAAAGAATTGATGTTTTTGAGCTGCGGTGTTGGAGAAGACTCTTGAAAGTCCTTTGGACTGCAAGGAGATCAAACCAGCCAATTCTAAAGGAAATCATTGGAAAGACTGGCACTGAAGCTGAATCTCCAATACTTTGGCCACCTCATGTGAAGAGCTGACTCATTAGAAAAGGCCTTGATGCTGGGGAAGATTGAAGGATGGAGGAGAAGCGGACGACAGAGGATGAGATGGTTGGATGGCACCACCAACTCAATGGACATGAGTTTGAGCAAGCTCTGAAAGATGGTGAAAAACAGGGAAGCCTGGTGTACTGCAGTCCATGGGGTCACAAACAGTTGGACACTACTAAGCAACTGAACAACAAAAACCGGTTCAACTCCTGCGTCAGGAAGATCCCCTGGAGGAGGGCATGACAGCCCACTTCAGGATTCTTGAGCTTCCCTGGTGGCTCAGATGGTAAAGAATCTGCCTGCAATGCGGGAGACCCAGGTACGATCCCTGGGTTGGGAAGATCCCCTGGAGAAGGGCATGGCAACCCACTCCAGTATTCTTGCCTGGAGAATCCCCATGGACAGACTAGCCTGTGAGCTACAGTCCATGTGGTCACAAAGAGTTGGACACAACTGAGCAACTCACACTTTCACTTAACAGTTGTAATGATTTATAGCTATTTTGCTTAGGAATACTCTAATAAAAATAATTCACCTACCTGTAAATATTCTCTACTCTGTAGTCAATCATTTACGGGCTGAAATAGAAGGAGAATCAACTGACTGTGTAAAGGGCACCTTCAGCTGCTTTTAAGAAGCAGACCTGAGAGAATATTAGAGCCACTGTGAGTGTGACTTAAGGACTGACTTTGTCTGGCCCATAGTCCACAAGCTTTGTAAAGAGCAGTTAAGCTAGCTGCCTTCATAGCCTTCCTCCAACTGCAAGTAGCCTCCCAGCCCTGCTGGTCAGGGGTCAGGCTGGGACACCACGGGGGCCCCACCTCTTCCCTGCTCCCCTCGAGCTTCCTGCTTCTCTGCTCACAGCCCCATCAGTGCTCTGCTGTTTTTAATCCAACCACATAGCAAAATTCTCTGAGGAACATTGAAAATCCTCTTGATGCTTGGGTTCCACTCTCAGAAATTCTGCTGGCATTGTCTAGAGCAGAAGTTATCCACTGTTGTTCGTTGCTATTTTTAACTTCTCCCAAATAGTCCTGAAGGGATTGTTGAGAAATGATTGAGAAATATAAGCAGAAGAAAAATTTTAAGATGGGGAGGAATACCCAAGACTATATAGGTTTACCTTGCTTTACAAGTAAAATTTTTTTCTTGTATTTCAGGCTCCAAGTCACAATAGTGTCTACTGTACTTTATTATTCTCTTGTCTGGAGAAGAAGAGATAGACATGACAAGTTTTGATTGACCTATAAAATATTTATTATTTATAATAAATATTTATCACATATTATTTATAAATTCTAAAAGAAGGAAAACTTTCCTATTTTACTCTAAAAAATTTTATCTGCTTTACAATGGGTATGAAAACTCTATGGTTGTATCTATTGATCAAAGTTGGGGGAAAATATGGAGGATCTTCATTTGGAAAAAATTCCACAGGTTCTAAATTTATACAGTTTCTGATTTGTGACAATAGGAACTTTCTGTTTTAGATCAGTTGAGTGTGGCAAGGTGAGTTATTAAAGTTTCTGAAAGCAGTTAGTGTCTTATACATAGTAAGCCTTGAATGTATATTTTTCTTGACTTGGTACATAACAAACCCATTTGAATGCTTATTCCATTTGTTCCATTTCCATATTTGCCAGGTAGATTTGAGAAGTAGCATCTCACTTTGGAATGACTGTCAGAAGCACCCCCCGCCCCCATCCTGTGAATTGGTTATCAGGCCAAAAGGAAACAACAGATAGAGTACTGCTAGTCAGGTTCCTCAGCTGCTGTGCAACCTTATTTTTGTAACAGCTATCTTGTTTGCTCACCTGTTTTATTGATGATAACCAATTCCAGACTTGCTGTTCCTTGCAATCCAGTTTATGCAGCCATCCCCTTCTCACTTATTGATAATACAGGAGCAGCTGAAGAACCTCTTGAGACCAGAAATACACTAAGGGTCTCTGTGTATGTATGCTTAACAAGAAACAGTAAACAGGAATTGTCACTAAAAACAGGTGGCTTCCCCGGTGGCTCGGTGATAAAGAAGCTAGCTGCCAATGCTGAAGATTTGGGTTTGAGCCCTGGTCAGAAAGATCCCCTGGAGAAGGAAATGGCAACCCACTCCAGTATTTTCTATCCATGGAAAATCCCATGGATAGAAGAGCCTGGTGGGCTATAGTGCATGGGTTCTCAAAGAGTTGGACACACTGAGTAACTAAACAGACAAACAATAATAGAAATAGCATCGCTTTTTGGTGTGACTGTTTCGGCATTGTAACTACATGAGTTGTAGCCTTCTTTTCTGTTTTTTTTTTTTTTTTTTTGCATTATATAAATCTAATGACAGAGCCAAGAACAATATGCAGATTTTTCAGAAAAAAAGTGTGTACCTGGGATAAACCTCATATATAGGTGTATTATTTGTATTATGATCATAACATGGGATATATAAAGGGATTTTACCCTGTGTAAGTGATGAGGAACCATATGGTTGGCTAGTTAACATGAAATAATTCTATTAAAATAGATCTATAAATGTTGGGTATACTGTATAAACAGGTTTAAAATGTGCAGCAGAGGTTTATTGTTATAAAAATTCTTAGGAACAAAAAAGAGGGCAGTGAGCAGCAGACTGAAAGCTTCTACCATGGTCAGTCTGTAGGTGGGGAGGTGAGACGTGGATGATTTGAAGTGTGGATGAGCCCTTGGGCTCAAGAAGGTGACAGGAGTGGAAATAAGCCTCCAGCATGAAGTTTAAGCTCATGTACAGCCAAAGGCTCTGAAAAAGAGAGAAGAGGAGGAAAAGGCTTCCCAAATCACAAAAGAAGGGCAAGGATGTTATTTGGTCTTAGTCTTGACATGGCTGCAGAAAAGAACTGTCTTCCCTGAGATTCCAAATCCTCCGGCTTTCTCTCTCTCTTACTTGGATGCACATTCCTATTTCCTACATGCACTGAGAAATACAAGCCAAGAAATTAACAAGAGAAGTCTGGGTCCATTGCTTTGCCTTGGGTACCCTGCATTACTGAAAGTAAAATTGGTCTGCAGGGACAGTTTCTCAGCCTGTTTCATAGGATTCCCACAGATAAAACTCCACCAAACAAGAGGTCACAACGCAAAATTACAAAGCACAGGAACATATTATTTCACCAAGTAGAGGCTGTGCACACACATGGGGACACACACAGACAGATTCCAAAGAAATTCAGTTAACAGAATAATTTTGTGAAGATTGACAAACTTAAAAAATTAAAATTATTAGAGTCACTGAATTAAGGAATTTAAATGTGAGAAAAAGAAGCATTATGTATAAATATGAATAATATTTGCAAAAATAAAACTTCTAGAAATATAAATTCTTGTTGAAATTTGAATTTAACTAGATGAATTAAAAAGCAGATTTAAAATAGTTTGTAATTCTATTTATAAGACCAAATATATACGAACAAGAATTCTAGAAGAAGGAAGAGAATGGAAAATGTTTGAAGTGATGATAAATGAGGTGTTCAAAAACTGATAAAAATATAATTTTTAGATCAGGAATATAAAATTCAAGAAGAATAGAAAAACCTGTATTCATACCTAGATATATCTGTGCGGATCTCTGTAATTCAAAGAGAAAGTCTAACAACCCATCAAAGAACAATACTTGGGTTGAAGGCAGACTTTCTAACAGCAACAATATATGAAGAAGGCAAATTTTACTCTGGGCATCACAAATAATTCTAGGCATAGTGTCAAGTAAGTCTTCTGAATAAAAATGTCCTAAGTGGCTACAAATTAAGTCAAGAAGAGATATTAAAAATACATTTAGCCCAGTATATTCCTGAGCAAAGAGGGTGCATTAATTTGGAGATAAAATGAATCCAACGTTTTAACTCTAAATCTTCTCGAAGGGAGAAAATGCCTTATTCACAAACTAAGCTGAGAGTGTTGCACACAGCCTGGGACCTGGGCAGGTGATCAGCGAATATTCATTGAATAAATGAATATATAAATGGATGATTTATAAACTAGGTAAATATATTTCATGTTAGGAAATCAACAGTACATATATAATAATAGGGAAGAGGTTCCAGTTCACACTGTATTATGTATAAGTTAGTACATAGTAATGCTTAGAGAAGAAGGCTTTCTGCTGAACTATATATTTTAGGCTGAACAGAGGACAGGAAGGCAATATTAATAATTTCCTGTTTTAGTATTTTTCTTTTTCATACTCCTATGCTTAACCTCAAACATCTTACAAATGAACACTCTTAAGTAGCAAGTACTTCTGCTATAAAGCCAAACAGACCTTACCCAAAACTTCTGTTTTGTACAAAATACTCAATAAAAGAAGAGAGAAAAGCAGTGTTGCACAGACCACTCCAAACCTGTGGAATTTTGTAACCAGGAAACTAATAAAAGAATAATACTCCTAATAAAAATACTGTCACAATTACATCTCTCATAATTTTGCACCCAGAGGAAGTCAGTCCATGGTCAACTTGGGACTCATGCTTCTTTCTTCAAGATATATATTCTTAGAGGCAGCCACTATAATAAAACACTGATTTCATGAAAACTGAAAATGTTCATTTGAGCATGGACTTTTTTCATCAATGGTTTTTGAAGTTCAGAGGAATAGACAGTAAACATATACAGCTGCTTCACCTGTATTCTCTCAGAGAGTGAAGTGAGGGACAATTCTAGCAATCCTGTAAACAAGCTACTCCTTGAAATACAGGAGGATAATTCTGTACGATTTGTTGTTTTTCAGTCCCTAAGTCATGTTCAACTCTTTGCGACCCCATGAAGCACGCCAGGCTTCCCTGTCCTTTACTGTCTCCCAGAGTTTGCTCAGATTAATGTTCAATGAGTTGATTATCTAGGATATTATTTTTCAATTAAAGACTTCATATATTGGCCTAGCTTTCTCTTTAATTTTGGGAAGACTTGCCCAGATCAATTAAAATATTAATCCCCTGGTGTCTGAGGAGAAGAGACTGAACTGACACTTCTACATCATGTTGACATCATTTTCCTATTTGCCAACTGCAGGCAAGCTGATTTGTGTTCAGAGAAACAGAACTGGAACGTTTTACAGCACAGCAGAACAGAGCAAGCTTGAGAATGTTTTTCAACCTTAGCATGTAAACAGCTATTTTTCCCCCCTGGCCAATACAGAGGTGAATGAAGCACACAGGCACTGTTTTCACAGAGCTTACTTCTATCAACTGTATGAAGGGAGAAGCAGTCAATCAATCCATCTAATCAATCTGTTCACTAATGGCTACTAGAAAGGTATCATGCTAAGTTGTTTCAATCATGTCCAACTCTTTTGCGGCCCGGTGGGCTCCTCTGTCCATGGGATTTTCCAGGCAAGAATACTGGAGTGGGTTGCCATGCCCTCCTCCAGGGGATCTTCTCCACCCAGGGATTTAACCCAGGTCTCTTATGTCTCCTGCATTGCCAAGCAGATTCTTCAACATTAGTGCCACCTGGGAAGTACAGAAAGTTTTATCAGATGACAACAAGTATCCTGCAGAGAACTAATGTGATCATGACATTTCAGCTACAAACTGAATGACAAATTGGGTCCAGATTGGGAGACTGAGGCGAAATAGCCTAGATGGAGAAAACAACTCATGAAAGATCCAAAGCTGGGAAAGAACATGGGGAGGCTGAAAAAAACCAAAGTCTATGTAGTCAGAATTTAGCAGCATGGGGAAAGGGAACAGTAACACAGGAAATCAGGGAGGTGGTGGGAACCAATGTTTTTAGGGCTTTTCAAGCAGGTTAAGAAGTTTGGGTTTGATACATACTTATACCAACGACATGCTAATTGGAAGGATTTAAGTGTGACAATTTAAATTGATGTACAATTTAAAAATAGTTCTCTGGTTACTGTGGGGATGATGGATTGTAGAGGCAAGGTGAACTATAAGAGATCCAACAGGAAGCTATTTTAAAAGATGAACAGTGAGGGAGGTTTGGACCAGTGGAGATGGAGGGAAATGGAGAGTTACATGAGTAGCTAAAGGTAGAGATGAGAGTCATTACTGATGAATCTGCAGGAGAAAAACAGAGAAGAATGAAATGAAGAGCAATTCTTAATCATGTGGTGGTTCTACGTCTAGTTTCTGAAGGAACTTCCACACTGTTTTCCATAGTGGTTGCACCAATTGACATTCCCGCCAACAATGTAGGAGGTTCCCTTTTCTCCACGTTGTCACTGTTCGCTATTTGTGGTGTTTTGGATGACGGCCATTCTGACAGGTGTGAGGTGACATCTCCAGGTGGTCCTGATGTGTGTTTCTCTGAAAACTATTGATATGGATCATCTTCTCATGTGCCTGTTGACCATTTGTATGTCATCTATGGAAAAATGTCTATTCAATACTTTGATCATTTTTACAAAATCAAATTGTTTGACTTTTTTGGGGTGTTGAGTTGTATGAGCTATTCGTGTATTGTAGAAACTAATCCCTTATCCATCATATAATTTGCAAAGTTTTTCTCTCATTCAGTAGGTTGTGTTTTTGTTTTGTCAATGTTGCTTTTGCTATGCAAAATGTTGCTACAATTTATGTCAAAGAGTGTTCTGTCTATGCTTTCTTTTAGGAATTTTATGGTTTCCATTCTTGCATTTAGATGTGTATTCTATTTTTGTACATGATGTGAGAAAACATTCTATTTCATCCTTATACATGTGGCTGTTAAGTTTTCCCATCACTGATTATTGAAGAATTATCTTTTCTCTATTGTATATTCTTGTCTCCTTTGTTATAGATCAATTGACCATAAGTGTGTGGGTTTATTTCTAGACTTTCTATCCTGTTCCATTGATCAGTGCATTTGCTATTGTGTCAGTACCATGCTGTTTCAATTTCTGTAGCTTTGCAGTATAGGCTGAAGTCAGATAGCAAGATTCCTCCAGCTCTGCTTTTCTTTTTCATCATTGTTTTGGCTACTCGAGGTCTTTTGTGCTTCCATACAAAGTTTAAAAATATCTGTTCTATGTCTGTTTAAAATGCTTGTGTATATATCCAAAGAAAGATAAACACTAATTTGCAAAGGTATACAAACACAAATGTTCACAGCAGCGTTACTTACAATAGCCAAGTAACAGAAGCAACCTTAGTGTCCATCAACAGGTGAATGGATAAAAAAGATGAAGTATATATATGTGTGTGTGTGTGTGTGTGTGTGCTCAGTCGCATTTGACTCTCTGTGATGCCATGGATGTAGCCCACCAGCCTCCTCTGTCCATGGAATTTTCCAGGCAAGAATACTGGAGTGTGTTTCCATTTCCTGCTCCAGGGGATCTTCCTGTGTCAGGGATCAAACCCACATCTCTTGCATCTCCTGTGATGGCAGGTAAATTTTTTACCTACTGGCCACCTGGGAAGCCCCTGTTGTGTATGCATGTATGTGTGGATACATATGGATACAGATATACACAATAGAATATTACTCAGGCCTAAAAAATAATGAAATAATGCCATTTGTAACAACTTGGATGGGCCCAGGAGGTATTATGTTTAGTGAAGTAAGTCAGAAGGAGAGAAAATATTCTGTTATCACTTATATGTAAAACTAGTGAATATAACAAACAAACAAAACCAGCCTCACAAATGTAGAGGACAAACTAATGGCTACCAGTGGGAAGAGGCAGTGGGGGAGCATAAAGTAGTGCAGTGAATGAAAAGGTATGAGCCATTATGTATAAAATAATCTGCTGCTGGTACTGCTAAGTCACTTCAGTCGTGTCTGATTCTGTGCGACCCCATAGACAGCAGCCCACCAGGCTTCCCCGTCCCTGGGATTCTCCTGGCAAGAACACTGGAGTGGGTTGCCATTTCCTTCTCCAATGCATGAAAGTGAAAAGTGAAAGTCAAGTCCCTCAGTCATGTCCGACTCTTAGCGACCCCATGGACTGCAGCCTACCAGGTTCCTCTGTCCATGGGATTTTCCAGGCAAGAGTACTGGAGTGGGGTGCCATTGCCTTCTCCGATAAAATAACCTACAGGATATAATGTACCACACAGGGATATAGCCTATATTGTACAATAATATACATGGAGCATAATCTATAAAAATTTTGAATCACAATGTTGTACAACTGCTAGTAATATCATATTGCAAATCAACTATACATTGATAAAAATATTAAACACAGAATTTAATCAAAATATGAATATAGCAGCTTAGTATGGTGATAGTTACTTCTCTAACAAAATATTTTGGTTAAATTTGTTTAACAAAAAGATATAAATGTAATAATATTTCCTATATTAATTACCTATATCCACAATTTCAATGAATAATGTTGTACAGCTTTTGTAATTCTTCCTTATTGTGTATTTGATCTGGTTATCGAAATATGACTTTATGTATATTGAGTCTAAGACTAAATGGTTCCTCTTTCCAATAAAAAACCCATATACAATGTTTTATGTCATATCTCAATAAAGATAGGGAAAAAGAAAAATGAAGAGTTACTCTTGGATATAGGCTTAAAAACTCAGGGAGATGAAGGTGCTTCTTTTAATTTGAAGCACACTTCAATTATATTATAGTAGTTTCAATTGTACAGCATAGTGATTCAGCATTCTTACAGATTATACTCCATTATAAGTTATTATTTATTGGATAACGACTATAATTCCCCATGCTCTACAATGTGTCCTGGTTGCTTTTCTATGAGATAGCAGTGCTTTTGAGGCACAACTTTTGAAGTGGGAGACTTGCATTTGTGAAGTAATATTTAGTAAAAGGGGCAAATTTTTCACAGTATATTAAGTTAAAACATTTTGTAAATCAATATGTACCTTATAATCTCAATGGTGTTCTAAAAATATTCCACATATATGCATTTGCATAGCACTGGAAGAATTTGTCCTAAAAATATCTACATTAACATAATGACTATGAATAGCAGCTGCTGAAATATTGGTTAAATAAATGAATATTGTTTATTTGCACTTAACCCATTTTAATTGCCTACCTGATTTCCCATTTGCTTCATTTTCTTTTTCATTTAAAAGACATATTTAGTGTATATCTAATTTTCACTACAAAGCTAACCTTAGCCATTGCAGAATATCTGGAAAAATATCAAAGCACAAAATATAAAATAAAAATTACCCATCATCTCATGATCACCCAGAAGTACTCATGTATTCATGTACATGCATAAGCATGCATTTATTTAGAGTATAAATGAGATCATGACATGTGCCAAGTTTGTAGGAAGAAAGAGAAAGATAAAAGAAAAGAGGCATTAGTTACTAGAGTTGTTTAACAGTAACTAGTTTCTAGGATGTAATAAAGACTCAAATTGTGTTCTATTTGGAAGTCAAGGGCATGAATTCTCACTGTTATAAATAGCATATATATTTGAAAGTATTTACTTTCTATTTCTAACCTATTAGCAAATCACTATTATCTTCAGTTCTTCCATCTAACTCTTTCAATAGGCTGCATTAATAATTTTCCATTTACTGTACTACAGGGATTTAAAAAGTAAGAGTCAATGAAACAATCTTCATGCACCAACAAATCAAACTGTGATAACATTAGTGATTTGAAGCAATGGGGGCTGTAAAGTCAGCAAGGAGGAAATTAATCTGTACTCTAAACACATCTATCATGGATAGCATAATTGTATATTTGCAGAAACTTTATGATTCAAATATGAACTGGGGAAAATGGACTTACACTCTCTTGTGACATTAAACAATTTTTAAAATATAAAATTATGTCTTAAGGACATAAGACCCTGTAGTACAGCACAGCTCTTTGGAGATGTCTTATATAAACAAATTAAGCAAATTTGTTTAAATAAATAAGCAAATTACACAATTTCTTTAGTGTATGATTTTCTCCCATTTTAGTCATAATTTAATAAATTATTAAATGACTGAAAAATTCTCCAAACTGATCAAGGATAGAGACATATAAACAAAAGACATATTTTTATAAATAAAAATCCCATATACACAGGGGGAAAGTTCAAAGTGGAAACTGATATAAGAAAATATCTCAATTGATGAAAATTAAGCCACTTGAACCATTTAGGACAAGTCAGACATATAAAGTTGCTGATGTTTATCTTTTGTTGGATACTAGAGAACACTAAAATACATAATTGTCTCTTTATACATGAATTGTTAACAGTAGAATAAATGGGTTTTAATCTTTCCACCATGATCACTCCAATTCTGACTTGTTATTCTTCTAAAAGAAGGAACAAAATATTGTTCATGTGAAACATTATATGTTGTGGGAGAGGTTTTAGTGTATGATTAAAAGCACAACTTCTAGATTTCATGCACATGTAAACTTCTACAGTATACTAACGCATATATGTGGAATTTATAAAGATGGTAACAATAACCCTGTATGTGAGACAGCAAAAGAGACACAGATGTATAGAACAGTCCTTTAGACTCGGTGGGAGAGGGAGAGAGTGGGATGATTGGGGAGAATGGCATTGAAACATGTATAATATCATATATGAAATGAATCGCCAGTCCAGGTTTGATGCATGATACAGGATGTTTGGGGCTGGTGCACTGGGATGACCCTGAGGGATGGTATGGGGAGGGAGGTGGGGGGCGGGGGGCTTCAGGATGGGGAGCACATGTACACCCATGGCAGATTCATGTTGATGTATGGCAAAACCAATACAATATTGTAAAGTAATTAGCCTCCAATTAAAATAAATGAATTATATTAAAAAAAAAAAAAGAAGAAATTGAAGTCACTCAGTTGTGTCTGACTCTTTTTGACCCCATGGACTGGAGCCCTCCAGGCTCTTCTATCCATGAAATTTTCCAGGCAAGTGTACTGGAGTGGGTTGCCATTTCCTTCCCCAGGGGATTTTCTCAACCCAGGGATTGAACCCAGGTCTCCAACATTGCAGGCAGATGCTTTACCATCTGAGCCACCAAACTTCCAAAGGCTGAGCAGAAAAAAGTTATCTGTAGTAGGACAGAGCTGGTCCCATCAATTCACAGCAAATAGATGATGAAACAATGTGGAGTGACAGATTTCATTTGCTTGGGCTCCAAAATCACTGTAGACAGTGACAGTAGCTGTGAAATTAAAAGACCCTTGCTTCTTGGAAGAAAAGCTATGACAAATCTATATAGCCTATTAAAAAGCACAGACATCACTTTGCCAACAAAGGTCTGTATAGTCAAAGCTATAATTTTTTCCCAATAGTCATGTATGGATGTGAGAGTTGGGCTATGAAGAAAGCTGAGCACTGAAGAATTGATGCTTTTGAACTGTGGTGTTGGAGAAAACTCTTGAGAATCCCTTGGACAGCAAGGAGATCAAACCAGTCAATCCCAAAAGAAATCAACCCTGGTTATGCACTGGAAGGATTGATGATGAAGCTACAGTCCTTTGGCCACCTGGTGGGAAGAGCCAATCACTGCAAAGACCCTGATGCTGGGAAAGATTGAAGGCAGGAGAAGGGGACGACAGAGGATGAGATGGTTGAACGGCATCACTGGCTTGATGGACACAAGTTTCAGTAAGCTCTAGAAGATGGTGAAGGACAAAGGAGCCTGGTGTGCTGCAGTCCATGGGGTTGCAAAGAGTTGGACATGATTGAGCAACTGAACTACAACAACAAGCAGGACAGAGCAAGAAAAGATAAGCAGACAAGCAAAACTACCTTTGTATGATCAGAATTTCAAACGCTGAGGGGGTCAAAAGACAGTCTCAGTCTTTGCTAATATCTAATGTATCACACACAATGTTTTTGTATTTATGTTGAATTGCCAGATTCATATTCTTTATTCTTTTTTTTTCTCTACTGTAAAATGTGTTAAGTTTGGCATTTCTCTTTCTTGACATTGTTTTAAATGGAAATGAAACAGGTGCCTTATGAAGAACTGGTATGCCTTTCTGTGGGAATACAGCTAAGATCCTGTATAAATTAATAGATACTATTTTCAGCAGAATGCTGATTTCTTACCATAATAAGTCTCAGAACATCACCAGTAGTAAATAAGGTTCTCTGTTTAACATGTGTCTTGCAATGGTATCATAGCAAGATTATCATAAGAATGTGTAAAAGCTTTAGGAAGGTAAAGCAGACTCAGCTCTATTGGAAACTGTCCACCAGGGTTTTGCCTTTTCATACTGTGATGCTTTTCATATTGATGCTTTTGAACTGTGGTTCTGGAGAAAACTCTTGAGAGTCCCTCAGACAGCAAGGAGATCAACCAGTCAATCCTAAAGGAAATCAACCTTGGGTGTTCCTTCAAAGGACAGATGCTGAAGCTGAAGCTCCAATGCTTTAGCCACCTGATGAGAAGAGCTAACTGACTGAAAAAGACCCTCACGCTGGGAAAGATAGAAGGAAGGGAGAAAAAGGTGCGACAGAAGATGAGATGGTTGGATAACATCACTGAGTCAATGGACGTGAGTTTGAGCAAACTCTGGGAGATAGTGAAGGACAGGGAAGCCTGCCTTGCTGCAGTCCAATGGGCTGCAAAGAGCTGGACTTAGTGACTGAACAACAACAATCAGTGTTTTGATTCTGGGCTCATGAACATAGACTCATTTCAATATGCCAAGTTTTCTTCATCAATAATATCTTCATCCTAATGCTTTGCAGAAATCCTCTCTACTTGCTCCCAAATCAAACACACTCAAAGAAAGCCAGAAAATAATATACGTTCAGTGAGATGTATTTCACTGATAACTGTGCTTTTTGAAAATGTCATAGTTGATTGTATTACACTCCCATATTCTTTCTCAGAGAGACTGAACTGATGTGAACATCTATGATGATCACATATGACCTCGCAGTAACACACAAGCTTGCAGAATGACACGCAATGTCTCACATTGGAAATGCCAGCCACTGCAGGATGGTATTTAGTATGAGGTTAGCTGTCTCTGAAACAGTAGTGTGGTTTGCGCATTACTGTCAGTTTCCCTTTTCTTAATCTTCTAGGATATTCATCTGCTTCCTACTGGTCCTGACACTCATGACAACCTACTACAATATTTCAAACAGGCTTCTCCGTTTTTGCTTAGATTTTTTTCCCCTCCATCTCCAGTCTAGTGATGTCTTTCTTCTCCTAGCCATCTTTCAAAACCAAACTAATTTCCATCTCTCTCTCTGATGCATTGACCAGCCTATTCCACTCTGGTTGCTTCATTTTTCAAAGTTCCATGACCCACTCTGTAGGGTCCACATTGTGTAGCATCATTTTTAATTTAAAATATAAGATACAGTACCTTTATTCTGATCATGTAAATAAAATGATGCTTGTCATTTTATTAGCAATCTGTCTTTATCATCCCATTTTGTAAACTTTCATGTTGATATAAAACATAAACATGAAATTTAATGAGAAAATGGCTGCTTCTATAGACAAAAAATGATTGAATATCATCAGTTTACAATAGTTTTGACACTCAGAATGGGAGAAAATATTTGCAAATGAAGCCACTTATTAGGATTAATCTCAAAATGTACAAACAGTTCATGGAGCTCAGTATAGAAAGAAAACATCAAAAAAATGGGTGATAGATCTAAATACACATTTCTCCAAAAAAGACATACAGTTGGCCAAGAGGCACTTGAAAAGATGCTCAACATCACTATTTCTTAGAGAAATACAAACCAAAACTATAATGAGGTATCATCTCACACAGGTCAGAATGGCCATTAACAAAAAAATCTATAAACAAAGAGGGTGTGGAGAAAAGGGAACTCTCTCACACTGTTGGTGACAAGATGGGTAGGTGCAGCTATAGGAAGATCAGTGTGGAGATTGCTTAAAAAACTACAAATAGAACTGTCATATCACTGAGCAATCCAACTCCTGGGAATATGCCTCGAAAAAACCATAATTCAAAAAGATACATGCATCCCAACGTTTATTGCAGCACAATTTACAATAACCAGGACATTGAAACAACCTAAATGTCCACTGACAGAGGAACAGATAAAGAAGCTGTGGTACATATATGCAATGGAATATTACTCAGTCACAAAAAGAAATAAAATTGGCTCATTTGCAGAGACGTGGAAGAAAGTAGAGACTGTCAATATAGAGTGAAGTAAGTCAGAAAGAGAAAAAGAAATTAGTGTATACTAACACATAGATGTGGAATCTAGAAAAAAGGTATAGATTAACCTATTTGCAAAGCAGAAATAGAGACACAGATGTAGAAAACAAAAGCATGGACACCAAGGGAGGAATCTACGGGTAGGATGAATTGGGAGGCTGAGACTAACACATATACACTGTTATATATAAAATAGATAGCTAATGAGAACCTAACAGAAGCAGAAGATAGCTAATGAGAACCTAACAGAGGCAAGAATACACAGAAAAACTATACATAAAAGATCTTCATGACTCTGATAACCACGATGGTCTGATCACTCACCTAGAACCAGACATCCTGGAATGTGGAGTCAAGTGGTCCTTAGGAAGCATTACTATGAAAAAAGCTAGTGGAGGTAATGGAATTCCAGTTGAGCTATTTCACAGAAGAATTGATGCTTTTGAACTGTGGTGTTGGAGAAGACTCTTGAGAGTCCCTTGGAATGCAAAGAGATCCAACCAGTCCATCCTAAAGGAGATCAGTCCTGAGTGTTCATTGGAAGGACTGATGTTGAAGCTGAAACTCCAATACTTTGGCCACCTGATGCGAAGAGCCGACTCATTGGAAAAGACTGATGCTGGGAAAGATTGAAGGCAGGAGGAGAAGGGGACAACAGAGGATGAGATGGTTGGATGGCATCACCGACTCAATGGACATGAGTCTGGGTGAACTCCGGGAGTTGGTGATGGACAGGGAGGCCCGACATGCTGTGGTTCATGAGCATAGAGTGGTGAACTCTTTGTGGGTCACAAAGAGTTGGACATGACTGAGTGACTGAACTGAACTATTTCAAATCTGAAAAGAGGATGCTGTCCTGCACTCAATACACCAGCAAATTTGGGAAACTCATCAGTGGCCACAGGACTGGAAAAGGTCAGTTTTCATTCCAATCCCAAAGAAAGACAATGCCAAAGAATGCTCAAACTACCACACAATTGCACTCATCTCACATGCTAGCAAAGTAATGCTCAAAATTCTCCAAGCCAGGCTTCAAGAGAACATGAACTGTGAACTTCCAGATGTTCAAGCTGGTTTTAGAAAAGGCAGAGGTACCAGATATCAAATTACCAACATCCTTTGGATCATCAAAAAAGCAAGAGAGTTCCAGAAGAACATATGCGTTATTTACTATGCCAAAGCCTTTGACTGTGTGGATCACAACAAACTGTGGAAAATTCTTAAAGAGATGGGAATACCAGATCACCTCACCTGCCTCCTGAGAAATCTGTATGCAGTTCAAGAAGCAACAGTTAGAACTAGACATGGAACAACAGACTGGTTCCAAATAGGGAAAGGAATACGTCAAGGCTGTATATTGTCACCCTGCTTATATAATTTATATGCAGAGTACATCATAAGAAATGCTGGACTGGATGAAGCACAGGATGGAATCAAAATTGCCAGGAGAAATATCAATAATCTCAGATAGGCAGATGACACCACACTTATGGCAGAAAGTGAAGAACTAAATAGCCTCTTGATGAAAGTGAAAGAGGAGGCTGAAAAAATTGGTTTAAAACTCAACATTCCAAAAGCTAAGATCATGGCATCTGGTCCTATCACTTCATGGCAAATTGATGGGGAAACAGTGGAAACAGTGACAGACTTTATTATTTTGGGCTCCAAAATCATTGCAGATGGTAACTGTAGCCATGAAATTAAAAGACACTTGCTCCTTGGAAGAAAAGCTATGACCAACCTAGACAGCATATTAAAAAGCAGAGACATTATTTTACACACAAATGGCCATCTGGTCAAGGCTATGGTTTTTCCAGTAGTCATGTATGATTTGAGAGTTGGACTATAAAGAAAGCTGAGCGCTGAAGAATTGATGCTTTTGAACTGTGGTGTTTGGGAAGACTCTTGAGAGTCATTTGGACAACAAGGAAATCCAACCAGTCAATCCTAAAGGAAATCAGTCCTATATGTTAATTGGAAGGACTGATGCCAAAGCAGAAACTCCAATACTTTGGCCAACTGATGAGAAGAACTGACTCATTTGAAAAGACCCTGATGCTTGGAAATATTGAAGGTGGGAGAAGGGGCCAGAAGAGGATGAGATGGTTGGATGGCATCACCGACTCAATGGACATGAGTTTGAGTGAACTCCGGGAGTTGGTGATGGACAGGGAGGCCTGGTTTGCTGTAGTTCTTGGGGTCACATAGAGTCAGACACGACTGAGTGACTGAATTGAACTGAACTGAATGAGAACCTACTGTATAGCCTAGGGAACTCTACTCAGTGCTCTGTGGTGATCTAAATGGGAAGGAAATCCAGAGAAGAGGGGTATTTGTATACATAGGCTTTCCTCGTGGCTGGGAGAGTAAAGAATCTGCCAGCAATGTAGGAAACCCTAGTTGAATCCCTGGGATGGGAAGATACCCTGGAGGATGAAATGGCAGCCCACTCCAATATTCTTTCCTGGAGAATCCCATGGACAGAGAAGCCTGGTGGGCTACAGTAATGGGCTGCAGAGTTGGACATGACTGAGTCACTAAGTACACAGTACACATATGTGTGTACACACACACACACACATAGTAGATTTACTTTGCTATGCAGTAGAAATGAACAACATTGTACTATACTCCTGTAAACTTTTAAAAATGGCTTCAAAACAATATTTAGTGTGATTTTCTCTTTCATGGGTACATGATGCCTGCCCTTCAGTTTATTATTTAGTAGTTTTCTCCTTAATTTCCGAAGACTAATGTGTTCATGGCACTCTGATCACATGTCTGCATCTCTGGCACTATGTGAAAACAAGATACCCAATATTCCTCCCCTCCCCACAAGGCACTGGTTCTAATAAGTTGTAGCCTTTGGACATCCTTTCCTCCCTTGGAGGTCATATTTTCCTCAAATCAGCTTTAGAACATATTACTCTAACAATTTCTCCATCCTTAGTAAGACGGCATGCTATTTGAAACTTTTCATATTATTAGTTTTTTTTTTTTTTCTTGAATAAGTCACTTTTAAAAAGTACATATTTGGACAAAATAAAGCTTTTCTAGTCTTCCCTTTATCTATATCTTCTTATATCTTATGTCTACTATACATGCCCCACAAAATTTTATTTAATTTTTTCCTATTCTGAAGATTTTATTCTCATTTGTTTCTTGATTAGAATTCTTCTATATTATTTTATTCAGAAGGAGTATGTAGGTAATACACTTTCTCAATCTTGTACATATTGAATGGTGAATTATATATCTATTTATATTTATATCTATCTAATTAGATATATCTATATATCCCTTCTCTTCTAATTTCTGGAGTTGCAGATAAAGATGTAAGCCAGACTACTTTTCTCCTTTGTATGTAACTTCTTATTTCTGCCAAGAGACTTGAGAAAGGTTATCTTTTCTCTTAAATTCTGAAATTCTACTAATGTCTATTTAGGTATATCTTTTTTTCATCAAGGTTTCCTGTCATGCTTTTAAATTTTGGACTGAAATGTTTGAGAAACATAATATTTGCTTTAAATATTTAATCATTGTTTCTTGCATTTATTGGTTTAAATCTACACATCTCTTGACAATTTTAATCTTTCTGACCATAATTTCTGTCTTGTTTTGATAGATTTCTGTCTTTTTATTTTCACTTTTAAATTATGAGTGTATGATAACACATTTACAGGAGACTTGAAAAATACAGAATACTATAGACTACAATTATTTTTAAGTAGATAAATAAAAAATTTTAGTTGGACTTTCAATATCAAATTCTCAGAAATTAACAGAATGAATAGACAGAAAAGTAGAAGGATATAGTACACCTGAAACTTGAACTAATTCAACATAATTAAGATTTATACCATTTGCACACCAACAGCAGGATACAAATTCTATTCAAGTCCCCAAACACTGTAAGTCTGGAGATACTGGAACATATCCAAGGTCCTAAAGCAAGGTGCAAAAATTTTATGGCCAAAACATATTGAAATCATACAGAATCTTTGCTCTTATCACTCTGGGATTAGGTTGGAAATCAATATCAAAAGATATTTGAAAATAACCCACATATTTTCAAGTGTAATGTGACATTTACCAAGAGAGATATTTGACGTAGCCACTGAAAGCCTCAATAAAGTTAGAAGACTGAAAAGAACACAGACAGTTATTGAAAAGAACACAGACAGTTATTGCAAAGAAGAAAGCATCCTCCAAAGAAGACATACAGATGGCCAACAAACACATGAAGATGCTCAGTCTTGCTCACATTAGAGAAATGCAAATTTAAACTACCATGAGATACTACCTCACACCAGTCAGAAGGGCCATCATCAAAAAATCTACAAACAAAAATTGCTGGAGAGGGTTGTGGAGAAAATGGAACCCTCTTGCACTGTTGGTGGGAATGTAAACTGATACAGCCATTATGGAGAACAGTGTGGAGATTCCTTAAAAAACTAGGAATAAAAATACCATATGACCCAGTATTCCCACTACTGGGCATATACCCAAGAAAATCAGAATTGGAAAAGATACATGTACACCTATGTTCATTTCAGCACTATTTACAATATCTAGGACATGGAAGCAACCTCAATGTCCATTGACAAATGAATGGATAAAGAAGCTGAGGTACATATATATACATGTATATATATGTATATACAGAATATTACTTGGTCATAAAAGGAACACATTTGAATCAGTTCTAATGACATACGTGAAACTAGAGGCTATCATACAGAGTGAAATAAGTCAGAAAGAGAAAAACAAACATTGTATATTAACGCGTATATATGGAATCTAGAAAGATGGAACTGATGAACCTATTTGCAGGACAACAGTGATGAGGCAGACATAGAGAACAGACTTATGGACATGAGGGTGGGTAGAGGAAGGAGAGGGTGGGACACACGGAGACAGCAACATGGAAACATATATACTCCATATATAAAGTAGATAGCCAACAGGGATTTGCCGTATGACTTGGGGAACTAAAACCGAGGCCCTGTAACAGCCTAGAAGGGTGGGATGGGGTCGGAGGTGGGAGGGAGGTTCAAGAGGGAGGAGACATATGTATATCTATGGTTGATTCATGTTGATGTATGTCAGAAAACAAAACAATATTGTAAAACAGTTATCCTTCAATTAAAAATAAATTAAAAAGACATTAAGCAAAAAATGTGAGAAATCAATATCAAAATGAGAAATATCAGATACTTTGAAAAAACATTAATTTGGAAATTAAATTTCCACTTTTAAATGATGGGTGTACCTAAAAAACCATAGCAAGGAAAATTAGAAAATATTTGTAACAACATAAAAATGAAAAGAAAATCTATCAGAATTTGTTGCATGCAGTTGAATCTGCCCAATGCAGTTAAACATACTGTGGAATCTTGAACAAGGTATGAAAACCAATAATGGACTGTAGCATAAAATTTTGTGAAATTTGATCAAAATCTGTACTTTGGTTAATAACACTGTTGATGGCATCACTGATTCAATGAATATGAGTTTTGGTAAATGCCAGGAGATAGTAAAGGACAGGGAAGCCTGGCGTGCTGCAGTTCATGGGACTGCAAAGAGTCAGACACAACTTAACAACTGAACAACAACAACATACCTCAATGTTAAAGAAAGAAAAGAAAAATACCCCCAGACTCAAAATCTATTCCTTTTATACTTGTATTAAATGTTTTAAGTGGAAATTTCCATTTTTAGTTCTAGACAGCCCTAGGCATGGTTTGGCTGTCCTCTTTCAAAGCTTTATTGGTACTGTTGCTGCTGGTTTTCAGGCTGCCTTCTGTCCCTTCCTGACTCTCTCTTTGATTAGATTTCAACTCTTCTGTTGAAGGATCCTCTTGTGTTCTTTCTTCTGGCCGTTGGCCCCCTTAGCTGACTATTATGCTCCACTTTTCTCTTGGTTTTCCTGTCTCTTGGAATCCATGTTCACCTGTTCTATCTTGGTGGCCATAGTAGAACTGAAAGGTCTTAGTTGCTCAGCCATGTCTGACTCTGTGACCCCAGGGACCTAGCCCAGCAGGATCCTCTGTCTGTGGAATTTTCAGATAAGAACAGATAAGAACACTGGAGTGGGTAGCCATTCCCTTCTCCAGGAGATATTTGCAAATCAGGGATCAAACCCTGGTTTCCTGCATTGCAGGCAGATTCTTTACCATCTGAGCCACCAGGGAAGCCCAACTAGAATTGGTAGGAGGTCATTAAATTACAAGTCCATATGGGTGGAACAAGCAGTAGAAGACAACTAAGATGCAAAAGAGAGAGCTGTTTGCTAGGCTGGGAGAAAGAGCACTTCTAATTGGCTGATCCATGCATACATGCAAATCTGCTGGGAAGCTGCTAGTCCTTCTGTGTAACATGCTCAATTTCCCTGTTCCTAAAGTCCAGGGAGATGTTTGTGAGAACATTTTCTGCTTTTAGCACTTTCACATTTATTATTAAAATAAATTTCCCTTAGCTGACTGAGGTAACCTGTGTGTCCATTCCAAGATGATGGAATTCAGACATTACTTTAAGAAATACTTAAGGGACCTCTACAGAGTGCAAAAACTTATGGAAAATGTGCATTTCATTAAAAAAAAAAAGTATTGCATTGCTGTTGAATATATTTTGTTCATTGTTAAAAAATGAGTGCAAGTCTCTTTCACAAAAAAGGTAGTATTGCTTTTTGAGTACTTAAAAAGTTGCTTTTTCCATATGACTGTTTATGACTTTGAAAAATAATTGCCCAAGCATTTGTTAGTTTGCTAATACTTTTACAAAATTGTAATATTGATTAAAATAATTAAAATACAATTTATAATGCTTTAGATTGCTGATTAGGAGTTTATGAATGCCTGCTTCTTTTAGCACAAGAGTATATAGAACATAGAAATAACAAAGAATCATCTGACCTACATTTATATATATATATATATATATATATATATATATATATATATATATATATATATATCTATCTATCTACCTAGTAGGGTGTGACGGGGGACCCCAGCTAGAGTCTGCTTGTAGCTACCCTTAGGACTTACTATATCTGGTGAGCCAGCCTAGAGGGAACACAGCCCCACCCATCAACAGAAAATTGGATTAAAGATTCACTGAGCATGGACCCACCCATCAGAACAAGACTTATATTACCAGCCAATTATTGGACAGCCAATTCCTTCCATCAGGAAGCTTCCACCAGCCTCTTATCCTTATTTATCAGAGGGCAGGCAGAATGAAAACCACAATCACAGGAAACTAACCAATCTGATCACATGGACCACAGCCTTGTCCAGCTCAATGAAACTATGAGCCATGCCATGTAGGGCCACCCATTCTGCTGTATGCTACAACAGAAAAGTGGAGAAATAGCTCCAGAAAGAATGAAGAGCCTGAAATGTCCAGTTGATGATGTTACTGGTGATGAAAGTAAAGTCTAATGCTATTAAGAACAATATTGCTTAGGAACCTGGAATGTTAGGTCCATGAATCAAGGTAAATTGGGAGTGGTCAAACGAGAGATGGCAAGAGAGAACACTGACATTTTAGGAATTAGTGAACTAAAATGGACTGGAATGGGTGAATTTAACTCAGATGACCATTATATCTACTACTCTGGACAAGAATCCCTTAGAAGAAATGAAGCAGCCCTCATTAAAAAAAAAAAAAAAAAGAGTCTGAAATGCAGTACTTGGGTACAATCTCAAAAATGATAGAATAATCTCTGTTCATTTCTAAGGCAAACGATTCAATATCATAGTAATCCAAGTCTATGCCCCAACCACTAATGCCGAAGAAGCTGAAGTTAAACAGTTCTATAAGAAATGTCTACAAGAACTTCTAGAACTAATGACAAAAAAAAAAAAAAAAAAAAGATGTCCTTTTCATCATAGGGGACTGAAATGCAAAAGGAGGAAGCCAAGAGATACCTGGAGTAACAGACAAATTTGGCTTTAGAGTACAAAAGGAAGCAGAGCAAAGGCTAACAAGAGTTTTCCCAAGATAAAGAATTGGTCATAGCAAACACCCTCTTCCAACAACACAAGAGAAGACTGTACACATGGACATCACCGGATGGTCAGATTGATTATAGTCTTTGCAGCCAAAGATGGAGAAGCTCTATTCAGTCAGCAAAAACAAGACTGGGAGCTGACTGTGGCTCAGATCATGAAATCTTTATTGCAAAATTCAGACTTAAATTGAAGAAAGTAGGGAAAACCACTAGATCATTCAGCTATGACCTAAATCAAATCCCTTATGATTATACAGTGGAAATGACAAATAGATTCAAGGGATTAGATCTGATAGACAGAGTGCCTGAAGAATTATGGACAGAGGTTCCTAACATTGTATAGTAGGTGGTGACCAAAACCATCCCAAGAAGAAGAAATGCAAAAAGGCAAAATGATTTTCTGAGGAGGCCTTACAAATAGCTGAGAAAAGAAGACAAGCAAAAGGCAAAGGAGAAAAGGAAAGATATACCCATCTGAATGCAGAGTTCCAAAGAATAGCAAGGAGAGATAAGAAAGCCTTCCTCAGTGATCCATGCAAGGAAATAGATGAGAAGAAGAGAATGGGAAAGACTAGAGATCTCTTCAAGAAAATTAGAGATACCAAGGGAATATTTCATGAAAAGATAGGCACAATAAAGGACAGAAATGGTATGGACCTAACAGATGCAGAAGATATTAACAAGAGGAGGCAAGAATACACAGAAGAACTATACAAAAAAATATCTCAGTGACCCAGATAACCATGATGGTGTGATCACTCACCTAGAGCCAGACATCCTGGAGTGCAAAGTCAAAGGAATTGGAGGTGATAGAATTCCAGCTGAGTTATTTCAAATCCTAAAAGATGATGCTGTGAAAGTACTACACCCAATATGCTAACCACTTTGGAAAACTCAGCAGTGACCACAGGGATGGAAAAAGGCAGTCTTCATTCCAATCCCAAGGAAGGAAAATGCCAAAGAATGTTCAAACTACTGCACAATTGCACTCATCTCACATGCTAGCAAAGTAATGCTCAAAATTCCCCAGACATGCCTCAATAGTACATGAGCCAAAAACTTTCAGATATTCAAGCTGGATTTAGGAAAAGCAGACAAATTGGACATCAAATTGTCAATATCCATTGGATCAAAGAAAAAGCAAGCGAATTCCACAGAAACATCTACTTCTGCTTTATTGACTATGCTAAAACCTTTGACTGTGTGGATAAACAGACTGTGAAAAATTATTTAAGATATAGGAATACCAGACCACCTTACCTGCTTCTTGAGAAATCTATATGCAGGTCAAGAAGCAACAGTTAGAACTGGACATGGAATAACAGATTGGTTCCAAATTGGGAAAGGAGCATGTCAAGGCTGGGTATTGTCACTCTGTCTATTTAACTTATATGCAGAGTACATCATGCAAAATGCCAAGCTGGATAAAGCACAAGAATCTAGATTGCTGGGAGAAATATAAATAATCTCAGATATGTAGATGACACCATCCTCATGGCAGAAAGTAAAGAGGTACTAAAGAGCCTCTTGATGAAAATGAAAGAGGAGAGTGAAAAAGCTGTCTTGAAACTCAACACTGCAAAAATGAAAATCAATGCATCTGGTACCATCACTTCATGGCAAATAGATGGGGAGATAATGGAAAGAGTTGACAGATTTTATATTCTTGGGCTCTGAAATCACTGCAGATGGTGACTGCAGCCATGAAATTAAAAGACACTAGCTCCTTTGGAAGAAAAATTATGACCAACCAAGATAGCATATAAAAAGCAGAAACATTACTTAGCTGACAAAGATGTATATAGTCAAAGGTATGGTTTTTCCAGTAGTCATGTATGGATGTGAGGGTTGGACAATAAATAAAGCTGAGCACCAAAAAGTGATGCATTTGAACTGTGGTGTTGGACAAGACTGTCCAGAGTCCCTTGGACTGCAAGGTGATTAAACCCATCAATCCTATAGGAAATCAGTCTGAATATTCATTGGAAGGACTAATGATGAAGCTGAAGCTTCAATACTTTGACCACATGATATGAAGACCTGACTCACTGGAAAAGACCCTGATGCTGGGACAGACTGGAGGCAGGAGGAGAAGGGGATGACAGAGGATGAGATGGTTGGTTGGCATCACCTACTGAATGGGCATGAGTTTGAGCAAGCTCTGGGAGTTGGTGATGGACAGGGAAGTCTGGTGTGTGGCAGTCCATGGGGTCGCAAAGAGTCAGATACAACTGAGTGACTGAACTAAACTGAAAGATGTCTGTTGGCTTAATATTATTTTCTTAAGGGTTTTCATAGATGGGCATTGTTCCCATGCCAGCAGTGGACTGGAGGAAACAAGTGTCTAGAACAGCCAGTTGGTGTCTAACTGATATTGGTTTCTGATAGGACTTCAGAAACTTAGAGCTGAGTTCTTTAGACACAAGGACTGGTTGAAGGAGCTGTTTTTTGTGAGGTTCTCTGGAGAGAGTTCAGGTTCAAGTGACTAATGACAAAGTGCACGCCAATAGCTGTCTGTTGTAGGTGCAGCGGCCAGATTCAGAGAATGAGGGCATCAGGATTTGGAGGACATATAAACCTCAAGGATTCCAGACACATGGGAGGGTTCACAGAGAGGAGATCTGGGGTTCTGAGCATAGTTGGAGGACTGAGTCATCAGAGAAACTAAGTTATCACCATGAACCTGGGAGCCACTGGAAACACAGGTGGATGAGCACAGGGCAATTTAGGGCACAGGTGTTATAAAGGGCAGGAGTCCAAGAGGAAAGTCAAAGAGACTTTGAGAGATTCTCATAAAGAGATGAGAATAAGCAGCAGATAAAAGAGAGCAGTCCCCAGAATTCCCTGGAGTTATGGCATTGATTTGAACATATATGTGTGTATGCATATATAACCACTTGATATAACATACATGCACATGTATAAAATCATACATGTATATCTAAAAAATCATTCTTCTAAATTTTTCCTTATTTTGAAATAATATTAATATTTACTATCCCTACTTTATAGGATTTTTGTGAGAAACACTGAGGCAATGTGCAAAAAAAAAATCACTGTATACAAGTTAAGGAACTGTAAAAACAGAGAAGATTAAATAATAAAATGTCATATAAAGTAAATAATAATATAGAAATAATATAGAAAAAAAGGCTAGATCTTTGTCATAATATTAACTGGCTTTCCAAATTTAGATAATAATTTTAATGACTTTTCTGTTTATAAAATTCTTGTGATGCATATATCAGAGGCTTATAAAATATCTCATTAAGTTACATAAAATATTTCTAAATTGTAATACACAAAGGATAAGAATTAAATATCAATCCAATACTTTAGGCTTCCCTGGTGGCTCAGAGAGTAAAGAATCTGTCTGAAGTGCTGGAGACCTGGGTTCAATCCCTGGGTCAGGAAGACCCCATAGAGAAGGGAATGGCAACTCACTCCAATACTCTTGCTTGGAGAATTCCATGGACAGAGGAACCTGGTGGGCTCGGCCCATAATTTATTCATAAAATATCTGCTAAAACTTCAAAAGTTTTTCCTTAATGCTTCTTGTACCTCAAAACAATATAAAATTATTTTGTGCATGAGTGGAATCTCTACTAATAAATACATCTCAGTTAATATGCACTGAGTGAGTGAGTGAAAGTTGCTCAGTCATGTCTCACTGTTTGTGACTCCATGGACAGTATTCCATCAAATTCTTTAGACCAGAATACTGGAGTGGTTAGCTTTCCCTTCTCCAGGGGATCTTCTCAACTCAGGGATTGAATCCAGGTCTCCCACACTGCAGGTGGATTCTTTATCAGCTGAGCCACAAGGGAAGCCCAAGAACACTGGAGTGGGTAGCCTATATCTTCTCCAGGGGATCTTCCTGACCCAGGAATCAAATTAGGGTCTCCTGCATTGCAGGCGGATTCTTTACCAACTGAGCTATCAGGGAAGCCCTAATATGCATTACCAAATTCTATTAGACAGTTAATCTAGGTCAGTGTCTATTAGATTAATCTATCCATTGTAGTCCAATAATGTATTTGGATGCCTAAGGCTCAGTTGGTCACCAAGGAAATTCAAATTATTATTAAATGCCTGATAATACTAATTCTGCAGTGCTTTCTTAGTCACTTCACATCAGTAAACCAAACACTGTATTAAATTAAATCCCTTGACCATCAAATCCTATTTTTCCATTATTTTATGATATCTGTGCTGTGCTTAGTTGCTCAGTCTTGTCTGACTCTGTGACCTCATAGACTGCAGCACACCAGGCATCCCTCTCCTTTACTATCTCCTGAAGTTTGCTCAAATTCATGTCCATTTACTCAATGATGCCATCCAACCATCTAATCTCTGTCTCCCCCTTCTCCTTGCCCTCAATCTTTCCCAGCATCAAGGTCTTTTCTAATGAATTGGCCCTTCACAGCTGGCCAAACTATTGACACTTCCCTGTATGTATGTATGTATATATATATATATATATATATATATATATGTCCTCTGTATATAGTATAGACACACTACTACATATAAAATAGATAACTAACAAGGACCTGCTTATAGGACATGGAACTATGCTCAATATTTTGTCATAACATATATGGGATAATAATCTGAAATATATACATACATAACATATATATGTAAATTTGCCATACACCAGATACTAATGCAACATTATAGAGTCTATTATACAGAGTGGTAAGCCAGAAAGAAAAATACCAATACAGTATACTAATGCGTATATATGGAATTTAGAAAGATGGTAATAATAATCCTGTATACGAGACAGCAAAAGAGACACTGATTTATAGAACTGTCTTTTGGACTCTGTGGGAGAGGGAGAGAGTGGGATGATTTGGGAGAATGGCATTGAAACACATATAATATCATATATGAAACAAGTCGCCAGTCCAGGTTCAATGCACGATACTCGATGCTTGGGGCTGGTGCACTGGGATGACCCAGAGGGATGGTACGGGGAGGGAGGGGGGAGGAGGGTTCAGGATGGGGAGCATGTGTATACCTGTGGTGGATTCATGTTGATGTGTGGCAGAACAAATACAATATTGTAAAGTTAAAAATACAATAAAAAATAAAATAAAAATGCTAGATCTGAGCTTCTAGTATTCCTGAGGACCACTTACGCCATGTTTCTGGACTAGGAAGTGTTGTAAGGCACGGGTGATTTCATCTGGCATGCATGAAGGCTTCTCCAAAACCTCTGCTACTCACTCAAAGAGCATCAAATCAAACTAGGGTCTCTGGTTCTGAACTACTGTATGGAAGTCTTGTTTGGGTCTCTCCCATTGGCATTCTCCTTCTCCATTCCTTTATATATTTCCTCTATAGCCCTTGGTATATAAAGGAGCTGGGGTGGCCCAGAACTCATTACTGATCAACTTATGGCAGGTCCTGGATATGAATTTTGGAGGGTGTTCAAATTATCACTGAATCTCTATGCCTTGTACCCAAAATACAAAGCCTTAATGACAGAGAAGGCAATGGCACCCCACTCCAGTACTCTTGCCTGGAAAATCCCATGAACAGAAGAGCCTGGAAGGCTGCAGTCCATGGAGTCGCTGAGGGTCGGACACGACTGAGCGACTTCACTTTCACTTTTCACTTTCATGCATTGGAGAAGGAAAGGGCAACCCACTCCAGTGTTCTTGCCTGGAGAATCACAGGGACGGGAGAGCCAGGTAGGCTTCCATCTATGGGGTCACACAGAGTCAGATACGACTGAAGTGACTTAGCAGCAGTGGCAGCAATGACTATTTGAGAGCAAAGGAATGAACGATTTCCTTCAAGTCATGGGAAACTCAGTTATCATAGCATTGGTGTTTTTGTTTAGTCTCTAAGTCATGTCTGATTCTGGGAGACCCCATGGACTGTATAACCCACCAGACTCCTCTGTCCATGGGATTTCCCAGGCAACAATAGTGAAGTGAGTTGCCATTTCCTATACCAGGGGGTCTTCCTGACCTAGGGACTGAACCTGCATCTCTTGCATTGGCAGGCAGAGTCTTTACCTCAGCGCCACCTGGGAAGGTCCCCAGTATTTTCTTCCAAAAGAAGGTAGTTTCATCTCCACAGAAATACTCATGTGCAGTGCAGCCACCTTCATGAATTATCTTAGCTGGATCTCATGGGTAACTTGCTGTAGCTTCTATATCAGCAATTGCTGTTTCACCTCGCACTTTTATATTATGGAGATGGCTTCTTTCCTTCAGCCTGATGACCCAGTCACTTTTCTTTAAACTTTTTCTTCTACAGTTTCCTCACCTTTCTCAGCTCTCAGAATTGAGGGCTTCCCAGATGGTGCTAGTGGTAAAGAACACACTTGCCAATGTAGGAGACATACGAGACAAGAGTTTGATCTCTGAGTCGAGAAGTTCCCCTGGAGGAGGGCATAGCAGCCCACTTCAGTATTCTTGCCTGGAGAATCCCATTGAGAGTGGAGCCTCAGATCAGATCAGATAAGATCAGTCACTCAGTCATGTCCGACTTTTTGTGACCCCATGAATCGCAGCACACCAGGCCTCCCTGTCCATCACCAACTCCCAGAGTTCACTCAGACTCACATCCATCGAGTCAGTGATGCCATCCAGCCATCTCATCCTCTGTCGTCCCCTTCTCCTCCTGCCCCCAATCCCTCCCAGCATCAGAGTCTTTTCCAAAGAGTCAACTCTTTGCATGAGGTGGCCAAAGTACTGGAATTTCAGCTTTAGCATCATTCCTTCCAAAGAAATCCCAGGGCTGATCTCCTTCAGAATGAACTGGTTGAATCTCCTTGCAGTCCAAGGGACTCCCAAGAGTCTTCTCCAACACCACAGCTCAAAAGCATCAATTCTTCGGTGCTCAGCCTTCTTCACAGTCCAACTCTCACATCCATACATGACCACAGGAAAAACCATAGCCTTGACTGGACGAACCTTTGTTGGCAAAGTAATCTCTCTGCTTTTGAATATGAGGTTGGTCATAACTTTCCTTCCAAGGAGTAAGCGTCTTTTAATTTCATGGCTGCAATCACCATCTGCAGTGATTTTGGAGCCCCCAAAAATAAAGTCTGACACTGTTTCCCCATCTATTTCCCATGAAGTGGTGGGACCGGATGCCATGATCTTCATTTTCTGAATGTTGAGCTTTAAGCCAACTTTTTCACTCTCCTCTTTCACTTTCATCAAGAGGCTTTTGAGTTCCTCTTCACTTTCTGCCATAAGGGTGGTGTCATCTGCATATCTGAGGTTATTGATATTTCTCCTGGCAATCTTGATTCCAGTTTGTGTTTCTTCCAGTCCAGCATTTCTCATGATGTACTCTGCATATAAGTTAAATAAGCAGGGTGACAATATACAGCCTTGACGTACTCCTTTTCCTATTTGGAACCAGTCTGTGTTCCATGTCTAGTTCTAACTGTTGCTTCCTGACCTGCATAGAAATTTCTCAAGAGGCAGGTCAGGTGGTCTGGTATTCCCATCTCTTTCAGAATTTTCCACAGTTTATTGTGATCCACACAGTCAAAGGCTTTGGCATAGTCAATAAAGCAGAAATAGATGTTTTTCTGGAATTCTTTTGCTTTTTCTATGATCCAGCGAATGTCGGCAATTTGATCTCTGGTTCCTCTGCCTTTTCTAAAACCAGCTTGAACATCAGGAAGTTCATGTTTCACATATTGCTGAAGCCTCGCTTGGAGAATTTTGAGCATTACTTTACTAGCATGTGAGATGAGTGCAATTGTGTGGTAGTTTGAGCATTCTTTGGCATTGCCTTTCTTTGGGATTGGAATGAAAACTGACCTTTTCCAGTCCTGTGGAAAGTTTTCCAAATTTGCTGGCATATTGAGTGCAGCACTTTCACAGCATCATCTTTCAGGATTTGGAATAGCTCAACTGCAATTCCATCACCTCCACTAGCTTTGTTCATAGTGATGCTTTCTAAGGCCCACTTGACTTCACATACCAGGATGTCTGTCTCTAGGTCAGTGATCACACCATCGTGATTATCTGGGTCATGAAGATCTTTTTTGTACAGTTCTTCTGTGTATTCTTGCCATCTCTTCTTAATATCTTCTGCTTCTGTTAGGTCCATACCATTTCTGTCCTTTATCAAGCTCATCTTTGCATGAAATGTTCTTTTGGTATCTCTGATTTTCTTGAAGAGATCCCTAGTCTTTCCCATTCTGTTGTTTTCCTCTGTTTCTTTGCATTGATTGCTGAAGAAGGCTTTCTTATATCTTCTTGCTGTTCTTTGGAACTCTGCATTCAGATGTTTATATCTTTCCTTTTCTCCTTTGCTTTTTGGTTCTCTTCTTTTCACAGCTATTTGTAAGGCCTCCCCAGACAACCATTTTGCTTTTTTGCATTTCTTTTCTATGGGAATGGTCTTGGTCCTAGTGGGCTACAATCCATAGGGTCACAAAGAGTTGGACACTACTGAAGTGACTAAACACACAACCATAGAACTGAAGAGACTTGTAAACTTGCTCTGGATTATGCCTTGGTTTAAGGGAATGTTGAGACTGGTTTGATCTTTTATCCTGGCCACTACACCTTTGTTCATATGAGCAGTAAGGCTGTTTGATTTTCTTATCATTCATGTGCTTATAGTGGCAGCAAATTTAATTTTGATTAGGAAGTTTTCCTTTGCACTTACACTTGGTTCACTGTTTGGCATAAGAGATTTAGCTTTTGGCCTGTCTCAGCTTTTGACCTGCCTTCCTCACTAAGCTTCAACCTGTCTAGCTTTTGACTTAAATTGAGAGACATGGAACTCCTCCCTTTACTTGAGCACCTGGAGGCCATGTGGGATTATTAATAGGCCTAATTTCAATATATTGTTGTGTCTCAGGGAATAGGGAGACCTGAGGAAGGGAGAAAGATGGAGTGGGTAGCCATGGAGCTGTCAGAACACATGGCATTTAGCAAGTCCCCTGTATTCTGTGAGTGTGGTCCATGGTGCCTCCCAACATTTATAATAGGAACTTCAGAGATCCCTGAGCAAAGATCACCTTAACAAGTGTAATAATAATAGAAATGTTTACAACATTGTGAGCAAATGTGTTGGAGAAATGGTGCTAATAGACTTACTGAAAGCAGGGTTGTCACAAACCTTCAGTTTGCCAAAAAAAAAAAAAAAAAAAAGTAATATCTGCCAAGTACAATAAAATGAAGAACAATAAAACGAGGTCTGCCTATATACAGATATCCATATATTGAATATATACTACAGCCCAGATAGTTTACTTATTTAACTTAATTAACACTTAAAATGACTCTGAAACAAGCATCATCATTAAACCACAGCTTAATTAAACCACTAATGAGAAAAAAAGGCTAATTAAGCCCATATACACTTGCTTATGGAAGTTGATATTTCAACTTTTGCAACATATGCTTAAACTGAATTTTTGTTTTAAAGTTAACTTTTTCTTTTTTAAAAAACATGAACTGAGTTCAGTTTAACAAATTTTCTGAGATGTGTCTATATTCCTATTTTCATATTGTGATACTGAAGGGAATTCTCCCTTGGTAACTGTCACTTACCTCAGTTTCAGCTAAATTTCATTCTATTATTAGCCCCATAAAGAATACATCTCAACAGAATGCTCACTGTCTTTTCAGTTCCAGTTTATGTTTTCATTATTATAGAATGAGTGTCAAAGGAAATATTTCATTAAAAGTTAATTTTAATCTAATGAATAATAATGTTGTTTTGGTAATATTCCCAAATTTTACCACCTTCCAACAAACTTCATTATGAAATTTATTGAGAACACATCGTAGATGTATAAATTAGACTAAACTGTTAACAATAAATGATGTTCACTGTAGTAACAAAAAAAGGCCAGATACTACTTTTAAGAGACACAAATGCTATTACTTATATATGGAATCTAAAAAAAAAAAAAAAAGCTGTTGTTTAGTCACTAAGTCTTTTCTGACCCTTTGTGGCTCCATGGATTGTCCATCGCATTTTCCAGGCAAGAATACTGGAGTGGGTTTCCATTTCCTCCTCCAGGGCATCTCCCAAACCCAGGGATTGAACCCGTGTCTCCTGCATTGGATTCTTTTACAATTGAGCTACCTGGGGAACACTGCCCCTCCCCCACCAAACAGTACAAATGAACTTATTTACAAAACAGAAACAGAGTCACAGATGCAGAAAACAAACCTATGGTTACCAAGGGAGAGAGGGTGGGAGGAATACACTGGGAGGTTGGGACTGACATATACACTCTCATATATAAAATAGTAACTAATCAAGGACCTGCTATATAGTACAGGAAACAAAAAATGAGACATGAGGCATCCATAAAAGATGGCCAGGAGCCACTGTAGTTATGGCACAGTGACCTTTTTTTTTTTTTTCCCTGAAAGCAAAGCACTTATGGTCTCTCCAGATGGAGCACATTTTTGTTTTTCATTCTGTGCAGCTGGCAATCTCATTCAATTAAGTAGAATAAAGACATTTAAGAGCAAAATGGGTCCCTGATCAGCACTAAAGGGAGCTCTTGTTTAAAGGAACTTAGGAAAACCCACTGTGAATCATTTTAAACCATGGTGCTTCCTTACCTCTCAAATAGTTTTAGTTCAGGCTTTTCAGAGGTCTTGTGATGGAAACTCACCATCATTAGTATGACCTCTGTCCATGGAATTTTCCAGGCAAGAATACCGGAGGGGATTTCCAATTCCTACTCCAGAGATAGAAGGATAACTGCTGTAAAAATTAAGTAGGGTCAAAAGATGGACCGTGAATGAAATGGACTCTGTCTCTACACGATGATATGGTGATTGGGGCAGGCACATAGAAACAGCTGATATATGGTCTGAGACCTTACGGAAGGGGGAGGGGCAGTGACAATACAGACCACAGCATTTGGTCCACACAGCGGGAACAACAAGCGAAAAGTTCCTGGAACATATTTATCATTCTTGAGGGAAAGCAGAGGACAACGTGGCCAGTGGAGACACTACACACCAAACAGTAGATGAGGAGATGAGAGCCGCTGGTCAGGGGTGGATCCTGTGCGTGCTCAGTCACGCTCAAGTCATGGTGACCCCTCAAACTGTAGCCCACGAGGCTCCTCTGTCTGTGGATTTCCCAGGCAAGAATACTGGATTGGGTTGCTATTTCCTGACCCAGGGGATCTTCCCGATCCAGGGGTTGAACCCACTTCTACATGGGCAGGCGGGTTGTTTCTCCACTGAGGCCCTGGGGAAGCCTGGGAGTGGATAGTGCTGCAGTTCATATTCACAGAAAGGACTTGCAGTACATTTTGGATTTGATCACTGGGTTTGTATGCTTTGGAGCAGAGGAGTGAAATGATCTGGTTATGTGTTTTTAGAAGATGACTCTAGCTGCAATTTGAAGCACTGACCATGGCGTAGGGATATCAGTGAGGAGATGACTGAAAAAGTTTAGGCACGAGAGATTAACGGTCAGTATTTAAACAGCCGTGGTGTCGATAACCATGTCATGTCATGGCTCTGTGACAACCACGGGGTCATGGCTGGAGTGAAAGCACCTGCAACTATCCTCATGCCACAGAAATGCTACTAGAATTCATTTTTGTCTATTTTTTTTTCTTCCATAGTTTGGAATAGTATTTGAAATATAGTGACATCCATATTTTAAGTATTTGTCAAATAAGTGAATCAACAATTGAATAAATGACAAGACAGAGAAAATCTTCACTGGTAAAACCTGTTATTATGACTAACTACACAAATGGAAATAATGAGAACTTAGATATAATTCCAGAGGATACCTAATCCACATAGTGGAATGCATGGTTGTGATTATATGAGAATATAAACTATTTCAGAGAAAGAGAGCCCCTACAAAGATTGAAAACAGATTTCCTCCTGTTGAATTCACATATATTGACATTCAAAAATCTAGTGATAAACACAGTGAAATCTGAGCTATAATAAAAATAATGGACTTTTACATTTCAAAACTAAAAATAGATACTCTCTAGAAATACAGATCATGGGCCATATGAAGGATTTCATAAACCACACCAAGATGTATGCACTTACATACACACCCCTGCATCACTCTGGATGGCTGACTTAAAAAGCATGTTTTACCACTTAAACAGCAGTGGTAGGAGAAATAAGGAATATCACATAATTAAAAACAGCTGCCTACACTAATTGAATTTTCTTCTGGACATCCAGCAGAAATTATGAGATTCATCATTCAGAGGAATGCCATAGGCAGAGTTTGTCTTTATATCAGAAATATGTCACATTTTTCAATTTATACATGGAATGATGTCAGCTGAGTACCTCTTTAGTAGCATATCTTTAGCTGCTATTAATATAATGATTACACCAAGCTTAATTGATATTGAACCATTGACCCATCAATTCAGACACTATCTCTTATATTTCAAAACAGTCTGTATTTCAGTTCATTTCATTCAATTGTTATAATAATTTGAATGATGGTTCAAAAAGCATGTTTATCCATTTTGTGATATAATAAAACTCAAAAGGATAGCTAAGTTGCTAGGAAATAAAATCAAATGTCACTAAATTCTAAAATGATATGAAACTAAATAAAATATAATGGGATCATATATAAGATATACGAGCACAATCAATAATGCCTAAAATATGACTTTGATCATAGGAAATAATGAGAAAGAGAATTCAGAAAAATTAATTAGATGAAAGCACAAGTGTATCTGGTTTCAGGATATGACTTTATTTTTGAAAATTTGGTTTACTTCATCTAGGAAGCTTGCCTGAACCTGAAATGGTATTTTGGACATTATTCTTCTATAGGTAATTTGGTTTGGTTAATGCTACTTCCCAAAACAAATACTATGAAATAATAGAAACTCTAAAAAACATTAATTAGAATTCTTCTAACAAATTAAAAGAAATTCTTATAATTTACTATAACTCTAAGGATACAGATGTACCAAAAAATAACTAAGTTACACTTAATGTTTGGAAATCATTTAATTTCTCCTTATATATGTACATTTTTAATATAATAACTTTCCATTTCCTCAACCCAAAGACATCTACAGATTCAGTTGTAATCACTATCAAATTATCAAGGGCATTTTTTTTCACAGACGTATTAACAAAAAATTTCACAATTTGTATGGAAACACAAATGACTCTAAATAATGAAAGCAATCTTGAGAAAGAAGAACAGAGCTGGAGGAATCAGCCCTCTTGAACTTAGACTTTACTACAAAGCTATAGTCAACAAAACAGTATGGCACTGGCACAAAAACAGGAATATAGATCTATAGAATAGGATAGAGTCCAGAGATAAACCCATGCAACTCTGGCTACCTAACCTATGAGAAAGGAGGCAGGAATATACAATGGAGAAAAGAGAGCCTCTTTAATAAGTGATGCTGGGAAAACTAGACAGCTACATAGAAAAGACTGAAAGAACACACCCTAACATCATACACAAAAATAAACTTAAAATGAATTGAATACCTAAATGTAAGGCTGAATACTGACTAAAGAAATTAAAAACAAACAAACAAATGGGACCTGATTAAACTTACAAGCTTTTGCACAACAAAGGAAACCGTAAACAAAATGAAAGGACAACCCTCAGAATGGAAGGAAATATTTTTCAATAAATTGACTAACAGAGGACTAATCTCAAAACTATACAAACAGCTCATACAACTCAATATAAAAAACAAACCAAACAACACAATAAAAAACCAGGCAGAACATCTAAAGAGCCATTTCTCCAAAGAAAATACATAGGTGGTCAAGAGGCACATGAAAATATACTCAGCATCACTAATTATTAAGAAATGCAAATCAAAACTACAATGAGGTATCTCCTCACATTGGTCAGAATAGCCATCTCAAATAATCTATTGATACAAACAATAAAGGCTGCAGAGAGTGTAGAGGAAAGGAAATCCTCCTACACTGTTGAAAGGAATTTAAATTGGTATAGCCACTATGGAGGTGTTATTTAATAAGTAAAAATAGAGCTACCAAATTATCCAACAATCCCACTTCTGTATCTGGAGAAAACCATAATTCAAAAGTATGCATGCACCCTGATATTCACTGCAGCAGTATTTACAACAGCCAGGACCTGGAAGCAACCTAAATGTCAATCAACAGAATGGATAAAGAAGATATGGTACATATATACAATGGAATATCACTGAGCCATAGAAAAGGAATGAAATAGAGCAATCTACAGAGACATGGATGGACCTAGAGACTGCCATACAGAATGAAGTAAGTCAGAGAAAAACAAATTTTGCTGATATGTGGAATCTAGAAAAATGGGATAGGTGAACTTTTTCTAAGCAGAAATAGTCACAGATATAGAGAACAAACTTATGCTTGCCAGGGGAGAAAGGGAGGGGGATGAATTCGGAGACTGAGATCGACACAAATATAGTATTGATGCTATTAATATGTATAAAATAGATAAATAATGAGAACCTATTATATAGCACGTGAAACTCTACCCCTTGCTCTGTGGTGACCTAAATGGGGAGGAAATTAAAAAAAAAAAAGAGGGGGTATATGAATACTGATGACTGGTTCACTTTGCTGTACAGCAGAAACACAACATTGCAAAGCAACTATACTCCAAAAAAAATTAATTTAATAAGAAGAAAACTCCATTTTCTCAAAGGTGGGAGAAAGCATTTTCACCATTTCCTTATAACTCAGCTACTACTTTACCTTCTAAATTCCACCTACTTTTATAGAAATTAGTACTTAAAATACCTGTTATTAAAAAATTATCAAATATGCCACAAAGATACAATTGCCAAAACAAAACAAAACATAAACCAACAACATCAGTCAAAACCCTAACAAAAATATCTGCAAAAAGCAGGTGGTGCTAGTGGTAAAGAGTCTGCCATCAATGCAGGAGATGCAAGTTCAATCCCTAGGACAGGAAGATCCCCTGGAGGAGGAAGTGGCAACCCACTCCAGTGTTCTTGCCTGGAGAATCCAATGGACAGAGGAGCCTGAAGGGCTACAGTCCAGGGTTGCACAGAGCGGGACACGACTGAGCTACTGAGCGCAACTGAGCACACACCCAGCACTTTATGAATATATTTTAATAAAGATCGCTGAGGTCCCACCAGGAAGCAGCTTATGGGTGTTTGTATTTTTAAGGTAATTTCAGTGTTTATTAAATAGGACATACATTTGAAAATATAACTAAAATGTAGCATAATTAAAACATAATAAATATAAAACATTAAACCACAGATCAATGTAATGTACTTAAAGTGTGTTTGGAGGGAAATTTTAGAGTCCTAAATTCTTATTCTACAATAGAAGAAGGCTGAAATTAAGGAGATAAGAATCTAACTTTTTAATATGGAAAAATGTAGTAAAAGTCAAATGAAAGAAGAAATACCAATATGACTATAAATTAATGAAAAACATACCATAGATAAGATGAAAATATTGTTATTTCATTATTCATGATTAATAAATCAACAATTTCTTAGTGTAACAGATAAAGAAAAACTGACAGAAAAACAAATAAATGCTATTTCAAAGTAAAAGCACCATGAATTGAAGTACAACAGACATTATAAAATCTCTAAGGGAATGTTATGAATAAATGTGTCAATAAATATGAAAATTTTAACCCCACTGTGAAAAATCTTTTCTCCAAGAAAAGTCCACGTTCAAATAATCTTCACCCACAAGACTATCATAACTATAAATAAATAATTCTAACATATGACAATAAACTAAAAAGTTTAGTGAAATGAGAATCATTACTCAAGTCATTTTACAAAGTTATCATTACATTGTTACCGAAACTTGACAAGGATTCTATGAGAAAGAAAAATTCATGGCCAATATTCACTCAGAAATAGACATACAAAATCACTAAAATATTAGCAAACAAAATCTAGTAATACATAAAAAGACAGATTTAGTCCATAAATTCAAAGTTTGCTATCACAAATCAATAGAAAGAAATCAATAGATAAGCAACTCCTGCAGCTCAATTCCAGAAAAATAAATGACCCAATAAAAAAATGGGCCAAAGAACTAAATAGACATTTCTCCAAAGAAGACATACAGATGGCTAACAAACACATGAAAAGATGCTCAACATCACTCATTACCAGAGAAATGCAAATCAAAACCACAATGAGGTACCATTTCATGCCAGTCAGAATGGCTGTGATCCAAAAGTCTACAAGCAATAAATGCTGGAGAGGATGTGGAGAAAAGGGAACCCTCTTACACTGTTGGTGGGAATGCAAACTAGTACAGCCACTATGGAGAACAGTGTGGAGATTCCTTAAAAAACTGGAAATAGAACTGCCATACGGCCCAGCAATCCCACTGCTGGGCATACACACTGAGGAAACCAGAATTGAAAGAGACATGTGTACCCCAGTGTTCATCGCAGCACTGCTTATAATAGCCAGGACATGGAAGCAACCTAGATGTCCATCAGCAGATGAATGGATAAGAAAGCTGTGGTACATATACACAATGGAGTATTACTCAGCCTTTGAAAAGAATACATTTGAATCAGTTCTCATGAGGTGGATGAAACTGGAGCCTATTATACAGAGTGAAGTAAGCCAGAAAGAAAAACACCAATACAGTATACTAGCGCATATATATGGAATTTAGAAAGATGGTAATGACAACCCTGTATGTGAGACAGCAAAAGAGACACAGATATATAGTACAGTCTTTTGGACTGTGTGGAAAAGGGAGGGGGGGATGATTTGGGAGAATGGCATTGAAACATGTATAATATCATATATGAAATGAATCGCCAGTCCAGGTTCAATACAGGAGGCTTGGGGCTGGTGCACTGGGACGATCTGGAGGGATGGTATTGGGGAGGGAGGTGGGAGGGGGGTTCAGGATGGGGAACACGTGTACACCCGTGACAGATGCATGTTGATGTATGGCAAAACCAATATAATATTGTAAAGTAAAAAAAAAAAACAAAGGAGAAAATGCATTTTAATCCAATAGATACAACCAAACAAAACATTTTGATTAAAATCAACATTCATTAAGATGTAAAAAAGTAAAAGTCTCAGAAAGCCATACCCAGATGACTTAGTTAACAGGGTATGGTACATTTTCATCAAGTAGATAAAATCCTAACACAAGTATCTAATTTGCTATTGTCAGAATCATAAGTCAAAACTAGGTATCAATATCCATTAGACAATATGATACTTGAGCTTCTGGCAAATGCAGAAACAGTAAAAATAACTAAAATTATGAGGTACAGGATGGAAAAACATTTTGCACACTGTCACTATGTACAGGCATTATGAATATCTACACTGAGAATCCAAAATCACTTATTGGTAAATGATTATAACCCACAGAAGAGTTTAGAAAGTTTTCTAAAATGAGTCCATATTAAAAAATAATTAAACTTTCTCTACATCAGCAACAAATAGTTCAGAATCTTGATAAGATTAATATCATGCTCAACACCCATATAATGTTAATTTTCTAGGAAAACCACTGAAAATGTCTGACAATCAAATTATAAACATACCCATAAAGATGACAAGCACCAAGAAATATAAACCACAGAATGAATAATTTAATATTGAAAATTGCAAATTATTCCCTAATTTATCAATATACTTAACACAGTTGTAAACTTCCAAAATTTTGTGTATATCTGTGTATGTGTACATATAGTCTGAGAAGCTGAATAAAATTTTAAAGAAATTTTAAAGTAAAATTTGAAAGAAAAGTTTTATGTTAAGAATGGCAACACATTCTCAAGGAAGAAAAGAAAGCAGGATGAACTTTGTCAGATTTCAACAACTGCTATAAAGATATAGTATTCAGCTTTGGCCACCTGATGCAAAGAGCTGACTCTTTAGAAAAGACCCTAATTCTGGGAAAGAGTGAAGGCAGAAGGAAAAATGGATGATAGAGGATGAGATGGTTGGATGGCATCACTGACTCAATGGACATGGGTCTGAGCAAGCGCTGGGAGTTGGTGATGGACAGGGAAGCCTGGTGTACTGCAGTCCATGGGGTGGCAGAGTTGGACACGACTAAGCGACTGAACAGACATAACAGATTCATACATGAAACATTATGTTATTAGTTTAAAGATTTTTACTCATGGGACAGAATTGAGAAGCCAGAAAGATAACACACAAATATGGAATGTTTTAATAACAGAGTCAACACTTATGGTCTATGTGGAGAAAAATACATTTTCTAGGAAATGGTGTTGTTGATTGGATAGCTAACTAGGCAAAACTAAATAAATATTGGGTCCCTACCTCACATGATATAAAAATGAAGATGAGCTGCATTTCAGACCATGTAAAAGGTAAAATTCTCAAGCTTAAAAAGACAGTATGGAACATCAATTAAACCTATCCTTTACAAATGATTTGCAAATTTGTCAACAACAAAATTAAGAACTCCTATTCATTAAACAATATAGACAGACATTAAAAAAATTTTACAATTCTGGGATAAGATATTTTCACCATATAAAACCAGGAAAAGATATTATTCCAAATAAGATTACTCTGTGGATCAATAAGAAAAAATAAATTAAAAAATTGGAAATAGGAAGGAATAGGAATTTTACCCAAAAGTAGGCATATACGGTTCATAAGCATAAATAAGAGATCAACTACATTAAAATTAGTAAAATGCAAATTCATGTGACAGTGAGTACCTATTTCATACCACCACGACAGAAGAAATGAAAAATCAGGCAACATTAAGTGTTGACAGGATGCAGAGCAATGGGAATTCCATCCATTACTGGAGTAAAATAGGTATATCAACTTTGGGAAACAGTTTGTCATGTACTACATAGTAAAATTGAAATGTGTATTCCTTGGACATGCAATTCTACTATTAAATATGTACCCTAAGAAAATATTGCCTTTATCCCATAACCATGAGCAAGGATACTTAGAGCACATAACCAAAACTCAAGAACTCTCAAAATGTTTACAAAGTGGAAACTGTTGTAGAAAATGAAACAGCAGTAATAATGAATCAACTAGAATTGCACACATGCAGAAGGATGGGTCTCAGAAACAATTCTGAATGAAAGAAGAAAATCATACACTATGCTTCAATTTTTAAAGTCCAAACACAGGCAGAATGTAACAGCATTAGTTTAGATGTAAGAAATTATAGAGGAAAGTAAGTGGGAACATGGATTTCAAGGTTTGGAGGAGACAGAATAGCACTGATAATCATATTACTTGGCCTGTTTATTAAGGACGGAGGTGTTGATTTTGACTTTGTACTGGCATGTATGTCTGTGTGTGCACACTCCTTTTATTTATATTTTACAATATTTAAAAAATGAATTACAGTCTATTGTGCTTTTCATATATCCTCCAGTGACTCATACACATACTACTACTTAAGAGCTTTTTAATTGCACAAGACATGTCTACTTTAGGAAACTTGCTGTAGTACCAATTTTCTTTACAGGTCAATTTCCTTTGCCCCACTAAGGATGTAACAATTAAAGGTATGTTTTCCAGTAGGCAGAAAGGGTAATATTATACAGAAATAAATGTGAAGTATTCCATTTTGTATCCAAAATATATTGGCACAAGCATAAGACAGGCACACCAAATCAAGTGAAAATAATTTAGATGGACTATTACAGTTATCATTGGTAGAGTTTATAACATGTATAAATAATAGGCCAATTATTTAAATATAAATATATAATCTACAGTCGTAATAGCAATTCAGCAAAGTAAAATATCAGAAAGACAAACTGACTTGCCACTTATGCAAAAAAAAGCTAGAATAAGAGCCAGATGTGTCTCTCTCTCATACGTGTCCTGTCATGACTTCATTTTGCCCAGATTTTGTTACTAGGTGTCTGATAGCAGGGTGTAATGGAGCATAAGAAGACCTGACTTAATCGTGCTCTGCATCTGGTTAGCCATTTGACTTTGGATAATATTTCATGAGCTCTTAAGAACTCAGTTCTTTTTCTTTCCTTTTCTCTTTTAAAGAATTGGAGATTACAATACTTATCAGAGTCACTCTGAAGTTTAAACAAAATACGTATGTAAAGCACCCAGCACAAAACATCTATTCAGTACCTTTTAAGTTGATGAGGATAACGATGATGAATTTCCTGTTAAATTATGGGATCAGCTCTCCAGTGGTTAAAAAGAGGAACAGAGGGCTGGCTGAAGGGAGGGCTGATCAAGCAAACAGAGGGAGAAGATGAGAGAACTAGGAAAGTGAGAATACTGCTAAAGAGCTCACTTTCATGACCCTGCGTAGAGTCTTGGCCAAACAAGGCTGGAGGGATGATGTAATCTGGAAGAGGCTGATGCTCTGAACACAGGGAATGTTCTTGGGGCAAGCAGGGGTTAGGCGACATTCTTACTAAGAGAAAAGGAACGAAAGAAGAAACTGGAAGACTCTCATTAGGTCAGGCACCCCTGACCCAGAGCTAAGAACATTTGCAGCCCTGAAGAGCCTCATGACCATGTGAATGCCCTCACCTTTGTCTTCCTGGCTGGAAAGTTCTGAGGAAGATTGGCCAGAAGAATCTCAGCCTGCAGCTTCGCAGGGTTCTGCTAATCATCTGACCTGGGATGCATAGTTTCACTGCTAGGCAGATGCTTTTAGCAAACCACAGCTTCTCTATTCCTGTGATATCTTCACCATGACAAAGAAAAGACCAGCAAACAACAATGCAGCAACAGAGCTCCTTATTTTGAATAGTACAATATGGACTTCTATCATGTTATTATCCCTGGGTTACTACTCGTGCACCCTTCCGAATTCTTGTTGGCAACAACCTAAGTTCTTATAGAAGGACTTCCTTTTACCCTTTGCTTTTTCTAAGATGTAAAATGCTTCTTCTATCACTACCTCAAGACTATAACTGTGCTCTGTGTAGATGAACCTACTGAATTCCACTGAACCGCCTGTTAGCTTGCCCAAATATCATCAACCTCAGGTCCTTGGCTCCTCTGATCCACCTGCCAGTGTTTAGAACTGTGGTCTTCCTTTCATCCTTGGCCCAGCCAGTTAGATACACCACAGTCCCAATGAGTGAACTGAGCTCGAGATATGTGTGTGCCAAGTTAAGACTTCAGCAAGTCTTAACTTGCTGAAGATACCCTCAGCAATGATTGAAAAACATGCAGAAGTATACAACATGACAGATTTCTAAAACTCAAATAACCTCTTGTTCATCTCCTATTGTAAATGCAATTCTTCTTTTTTTCCTCTCTGAAATTTGAAATTGTTTTGGTTCTGCCCATCATTGACCACCAACGGTGCCATGAAACCTACCTTCCTGTGCTCAGAAGGAAGGCTAATGAGAGATGCTGTAAGTGACAAAGCAAAGCAGCACTTGGCTTACACTGAACTCCATACCTGAGCGCATAGCCTCTTTCTGCATGCTGCCATAGTCATGCCAGTCCTTTCTTCTCAAACCATCTGTCCATGCATAGAACTGCCCATCTCCCAGGCCCAGTGGGAATGTCTGTGGAAAAGGAAAGTATTCAGAGCATAAAAAGGAGGTAGTTCCTTCTGTATGGCTGGTAAATACAGCCAGATGCATGATAGGCAATCAAAAATACTCCAATAACTGATTCTCCCCATCTACTGAAAAGAAAAGCATTGCTAGTGACCTGATGGACACACATTTTAAAACCTTTTTTCTGTTTTTAAAATAAGAGCCTGTGTCACACACAACACCTACATTTCCAATTTTATTTTATCCAAAGCCTTTCATAATTTAGTGCACCACTTCATCTAAGCATAAATGCTTAGCCATTTTTACTTGCCCAAAGTGTAGATGGCAGTAGGGCTATTGATTTTGTATTAAAACAAAATACTTTTTTGTGTGATTTGTACAATTTCCACTCATTTTGATCAAGTACATCCTAATGGCCTGGTGACAGTATTAGCAAGCATCTGTTGAATGCTCACTGTGTACCAGGTACTAAGACACTCTATGTATAGAAGATCCTTCAGTCTTTACAAGAGTCTTGACTTTTACAAGAGTCTAAGACTTCATTCTTTATAAGAGTCTTTTGACTCCATGTATCTGCCACTTAAAAGTATTAATAGAATAACTTGAATGAACTACAGTGGCCAAGCCACGACTTGGGCCAGTTCTATTAAGACCAAAATTGGGGTGCTAAGGACTATGGCAATGGCACCCCACTTCAGTACTTTTGCCTGGAAAATCCCATGGACAGAGGAGCCTGGTAGGCTGCAGTCCATGGGGTTGCTAAAAGTCAGACACGACTGAGTGACTTCACTTTCACTTTTCACTTTCCTGCATTGGAGAAGGAACTGGCAACCCACTCCAGTGTTCTTGCCTGGAGAATCCCAGGGATAGGGGAGCCTGGTGGGCTGCCATCTATGGGGTCGCACAGAGTCAGACACGACTGAAGTGACTTAGCAGCAGCAGCAGCAGCAGCAGCAAGGACTATGAAATACTGCCTCCCATCAAGAATTCTGTTAAAATATGGTGTGTGGTTATGCTTACAGTTGAAATGATCACCAAATCAACAGTGTAGTCACAACATGCTCTATGCTTTGGTGAAACTCAGTGTGTTCTAATGTCACCTTAACTATTATTTTTGTGTACCTGGCTGAAGCTGCTTCTTTCTTTATGGTGCTTATTTTGGTAATAAATAAAATGTTTGGGATGAAGCTTATCCTCACAATCTCAAAAGTCAAGATAATATAAAATAAATGATTTCATATTCACACATCATTTTCATTTAGTTCATTTTTGGAAATAATACATCAACAGAAAAAATAAAAGAACACTTTTGAAGTTTCAATTTAGGTAAAACAAAAGATGAATAGTTTCAGTGAGGGAAGTTTACCCTAAGAGCCTTTGCAAATAAAAGGTCTTACTTCTTTGTCTGAAACAGGACAACTATTGTACTTATGAAAAAGTATCCACCTTCAGTCCATCTTTATGGTTTATAAAGCTTCCACTAGTTTGAAAAGAATAAAAATGGATCTTAATATTTTTTAAAAAATGGTAGTTAAATCAGAGGACAGACTTTCCAGATCAGGTGACTATTATCTAAATATATTTTAAAAAATGTTCATTATAGTGGTAAGTTCAGGAAAACAACAACAGGGGAATTAACACACAAGGATGATGGTGAGTTTAAAAAATTTATTAAGAATAAATTTTGAAAGGAGGATGACAAGAAAGAAAAGATGGAAAATAAACAGGAATATAATAAAAATAAAAGAAATTGGAATAAAACAATTTTGAGGTTTAATACCAATATAAAAAAAAAAGCTTCGTGCATTTTTTTCTGATTGATATTTATTTTATAATTGGAATACAGCTCTAGGCAAGAGAAGATTTGGATCAAGATTATTCTCAAAATAGTAAAAATGTGCTTCCAGCAAGAGCTCCTGTGATCCAAACCACTGGTTCATGAAGTCCTCTAGGCTGGGGTCTGATCAAGAAGGACTTTCATTACATCCTCCAATGACTAAATAAAGATGACACAGCAGCAGACTCATTGATGTGAAGATATAGTGCTGTCTGGGCGATACCTTCTGTGAGGCAGAGATGGTGCCCAAGGCCATCCTGTTGGGGAGGATGGTTCTTCTCATTAGAGACACTGAGGTTTTCGGGCATCTTTCAAGGATTCCTGGCCTGAAATGTGGGCCTCTGTGTGAGCTATGATGTCCTGAAGGCCACTATCGTAGTTCAGTGCCTAAGCTGTGTCCGACTCTTTGCAGGACCCCAGGCTTCCCTGTTCTTCACTATCTCTCAGACTTTGCTCAAACTCATGTCCATTGAGTTGATGAGGCCATCCAACCATCTCATCCTCTGTCACAGACCAATGGGAGGAACAAAGATGGCAGCTGAGCAGTGGTTCCAGTGGGAAACAGAGCATGTCTTCCCAGCATTTTGGAAAGCAAGGGGGTCAGTTTTAGGACCTTGACCTAGTTGTGCACAACACGTATGTTGCTCTGGGCACACAACAGTGTCATGTGACAGGAGGTGGACTAGGGGCTAGAGATACCCGACAATGGCCTCACCTTCTCCCCTTGCTCAACAATGCACCCAATTCCAGGTATGATGCATCTCCACAGACCCACTAAGCAGCAGGACAATGGGTCCCAGTGGACACTGAGTGGTTCCCCCTCAGGCAGGGGTGTCAGGTAATGCCCCCATCCCTATAGGATGTCCTAGGTCAAATCTCAGAGCTGTACCTGTCCCCGGTGTCATGGGGCTTGGTGTTCTCAGCCCACAGCACACTGATCCCCAGTGAGCATTGGGGGTGGCTGTATCCCTTCACTCTGTACCTTTACAGTGCCGGGTGCCTCTGCAGGGGTCCCTGGTCTGGCATACGGCACAACAGGCTCCATTGCTCAAATGTCTTAAAACCTAGCTGGTACCTCAGTCTCCCCAGCCATGTTGTTTCACTTGTTAGTAATTTAACCCACGGCTTTAGTATTCCATTTGTTTCTTTCTACAAATCCTGCTACTTGTAGATTACAGGAAAGATGGAACCTCCATCTGACACTGAGCTATTTTGCCCTATCTTGTGCATCATGACTTTTGAACATGTCTCCTTGTCCACCATCATCTGACATCATCTGGCTTTTTACCCAGCCACATGGGGCTGTTTAAAGCACCTGAGGCAGGGCATATAATACCTATTACGCACAGTTCTTGAATGGTTTCTCCTATTTCCTTAGGCCTCCAGGGAATTCATTTTGTTTGACAATTACCATTCTGAAAGGAGTACATGAAGGTTTATTTCATATGCAGAATACATCATGTGAAATGCAAGGCTCGATGAAGCACAAGCTGGAATCAAGATAGCTGGGGAGAAATATCAATAACCTCAAATATGCAGATGATACAACCCTTATGGCAGAAAGTGAAGAAGAACTAAAGAGCCTCTTGTTGAAAGTGAAAGAGGAGAGTGAAAATGTTGACTTAAAACTCAACATTCAGAAAACTAAGATTTTGGCATCCAGTCTCATCACATCATGTCAAACAGATGGGAAATTACGTAAAACTTTTTTGGGGGGCTCTAAAATCACTGCAGATGGTGACTGCAGCCATGAAATTAAAAGATGCTTGCTTCTCAGAAGAAAAGCTATGACAAACATAGCATATTAAAAAGCAGAGACATCACTTTACCAACAAAGGTCTGTTTAATCAAAGCTATGGTTTTACCAGTAGTCATGTATGGATGTGAGACTTGGATTATAAAGAAAGCTGATGGCTGAAGAATTGATGCTTTTCAACTGTAGTGTTGGAGAACACTCTTGAGAGTCTCTTGGGCTGCAAGGAGATCCAACCAGTCCATCCTAAAGGAGATGAGTCCTGGACGTTCATTGAAAGGACTGATGCTAAAGCGAAAACTCCAATATTTTGGCCACCTGATTGAATGAGCTGACTCATTTGAAAAGACCCTGATACTGGGAAAAATTGAAGGCAGGGGGAGAAGGGAGTGGCAGAGGATGAGATGGTTGGGTGGAATCACTGACTCAATGGACACAAGTCTGAGCAAACATGGGGAAATAGTGAAGGACAGGGAAGCCTGGCATGCTGCAGTGTCCAGAGTCAGACATGACTTAGTGACTGACCAACAAATCCATATGACTAGGAAGAAACACAATGATCACATTAGGAAAATCAGCCATGAATCTTGGCAATTTTTTTTTTCTTTTTTTCCTCTCACCTCTTGTAAGGGAAACAGAAGCAAAACAAAAAAAATTAAATGCCCCTAATTAAAAGCTTTTGCCCAAACAAAGAGCCATCAACACAACAAAAAGGCAAACCATGGAATAGGAGATGATATTTGCAAAGTATATGACTGAGAAGGGGTTAATAACCAAAGCATGTAAACAGCTCATGTGACTCCACTTCCAAAAAAAAAAAAAAAAATCTGATCAAAAAATGGGCAGAAGACCTGAAAAAAAGTTTTTCAAATTTATAAAGGAGAGATACAGATGGCTAACGTGGAAAGGTGCTTAAACCTGTTATTAATAATTATCAAAGAAACGCAAATCAAAATCACAATGAGATATCATCAAACACCTGTTATGCTGGTGATTATCAAAAAGAATAAATCTGTTGTCTAGGAAGTAGAGAAAAGGGAAAGCTCATACAGTGTTGGTGGGATTGTAAATTGGTGCAGCCACTATGGAGAACAGATGGGGGATTTTACAAAATTAAAACCGGAACTACCATATAATTCAACAATCCAGTCCTGGGTATATTTTTGAGGAAAACGAAAATAGAAATTCAAAAAGGTATATGCACTCCCATACTCATAGCAGTATTATTTACAGTAGCCAGGACATGGGAGCATCATAAGCATTTATCAACAGATTAATGGATAAAGAAGATGTGGTATGTATAATATATATAATAGATTATTTTTCAGCCATAAAAAGAATGAAATTTTGCCATTTTCAACAACATGGATGGACTTGGAGGGTATTATGGTTAGTGAAATAAGTCAGAGAAATAAAATAATGTATGATGTTACTTATATGTGAAATCTGGGAAATAAATGAAAAAAACAGAAACAGACTCATAGATACAGAGAAAAAAATGTAGTGGTTGCTACTGGGAAGAGGGGTGGAGGGGCAAGATAGGGGCAGAGGATTAATAGGTGCAGAATAGTAGGTAAAAGCTAAGATACAAGAATGTGGTGTGCAGCACGGTGGATATTGCCAACATTTTATAAAAACTTTAACTTGAGTATAATCTACAAAAATCACTGTGTTGTTCACTTAAAACTAACATAACATTGTACATCAACTCTAGTTAAAACTTAAAAAAATGCAAGACTCACTCAAAAAACATGTGTCACGATGTACAGTAGACCCTTTTAATTAGTTTATCTTTTTGATGGCTAATGATCAAAATAGAGATTAGATGTGTTTACATTCTTTTCACCTACCAGAAAGGTAGGTACGTGTGTGTGCATGCTTGCTCAGCTGTGTCTGACTCTTTTGTGACCCCATAGACTGTAACCCACTGGGCTTCTCTGTCCGTTAGATTTCCCAGGCAAGAATACTGGAGTAGGTTGCCATTTCTTCCTCCAGGGGATCTCCCCAACCCAAGGATCAAACCCGTGTCTCCTGCATTGGCAGGTGGACTCTTTACTGCCGAGCCACCTGGAAAGCACAGAGAGGTAGATGAATAAACCTAAATCAGTCCCAGCCCATTTGAATAGAACCATCTTAGTTCTGAAAGCTTGCAAGTCTAAGTGTTAGTTGCTCAGTCAAGTGATGTTCAACTCTTTTTGCCACCCCATGGACTGTAGCCCACCAGGCTCCTCTGTCCATGAAATTCTCCAGGCAAGGATACTAGAATGGGTAGACATTACCTTCTCCAGGGGATCTTTCTGACCCAAGGATCAAACCCGGGTCTCTGCCATTGCAGGCAGATTCTTTACCATCTGAGCCAAATCTTGACCGTCAATAAATGACTTTACTGAATTCTGGCCTTTCCTTCCATGAGAGGCATATCCAAGGCTAGGTTCATTTGCTCCTCTCCTGATATGGCAACCCACTCCACTGTTGTTGCCTGGAAGATCTCAGGGAACGGAGGAGCCTGGTGGGCTATGTTCCATGGGGCCACAGAGAGCCAGACATGGCTGAGGAACTAAGTGCACACACACACACACACACACACACACGCACGCATGCACACACGACATATGGAAGAACTCTGGATCTGGGGTCAGAAGACATAAATTAAGGTTTCAAACCATATGAAAAAAAATGTACATTTTCTCTAGGCCCCTCAGCTAATTCATATCAGAAATTAAAGTAATAAAAATAATACCCGACTTATCCACTTGACAAGAACTTTCGAGTAGTAAAAGTTATATATATATATATATATATATATATATATATATATATATATATATATAAAGTGATATATATATAAATGTGAGTTCTTTTCACAGTCTTTCCTATTTTTATAGATGTTTGAGTTATTCCCATTGCCCTTGAAAAGTTACAACATAGTTGAAGACACAAAACTTATATACAGTAAGCAAATGATGAAGTATGTGGTCCAAAGTATACTACAGTAAGTGTTAATAGAATATGGTGATGGGTGTGAATTCTTACATTGGATGTCATTAAGATTCTTTTTTTTTTAATTTAATTTTATTTTTAAACTTTACAATATTGTATTGGTTTTGCCAAATATCGAAATGAATCCACCACAGGTATACATGTGTTCCCCATCCTGAACCCTCCTCCCTCCTCCCTCCCCATACCATCCCTCTGGGTCATCCCAGTGCACCAGCCCCAAGCATCCAGTATTGTGCATCGAACCTGGACTGGCAACTTGTTCCATATATGATATTATACGTATTTCAATGCCATTCTCCCAAATCATCCCACCCTCTCCCTCTCCCACAGAGTCCATAAGACTGTTCTATACATCAGTGTCTCTTTTGCTGTCTCATACACAGGGTTATTGTTACCAACTTTCTAAATTCCATATATATGTGTTAGTATACTGTATTGGTGTTTTTCTTTCTGGCTTACTTCACTCTGTATAATAGGCTCCAGTTTCATCCACCTCATTAGAACTGATTCAAATGTATTTTTTTTAATGGCTGAGTAATACTCCATTGTGTATATGTACCACAGCTTTCTTATCCATTCATCTGTTGATGGACATCTAGGTTGCTTCCATGTCCTGGCTATTATAAACAGTGCTGCGATGAACATTGGGGTACACGTGTCTCTTTCAATTCTGGTTGCCTCAGTATGTATGCCCAGCAGTGGAATTGCTGGATCATAAGGCAGTTCTATTTCCAGTTTTTTAAGGAATCTTCACACTGTTCTCCATAGTGGCTGTACTAGTTTGCATTCTCACCAACAGTGTAAGAGGGTTCCCTTTTCCCCACACCCTCTCCAGCATTTATTGCTTGTAGACTTTTAGATCGTAGCCATTCTGACTGGCGTGAAATGGTACCTCATAGTGGTTTTGATTTGCATTTCTCTGATAATGAGTGATGTTGAGCATATTTTCATGTGTTTGTTAGCCATCTGTATGTCTTCTTTGGAGAAATGTCTATTTAGCTCTTTGGCCCATTTTTTGATTGGGTCATTTATTTTTCTGGAATTGAGCTGTAGGAGTTGCTTGTATATTTTTGAGATTAGTTGTTTGTCAGTTGCTTCATTTGCTATTATTTTCTCCCATTCTGAAGGCTGTCTTTTCACCTTGCTTATAGTTTCCTCTGTTGTGCAGAAGGTTTTAAGTTTAATTAGGTCCCATTTGTTTATTTTTGCTTTTATTTCCAATATTCTGGGAGGTGGGTCATAGAGGATCCTGCTGTGATGTATGTCAGAGAGTGTTTTGCCTATGTTCTCCTCTAGGAGTTTTATAGTTTCTGGTCTTACATTTAGATCTTTAATTCATTTTGAGTTTAATTTTGTGTATGGTGTTTGAAAGTGCTCTAGTTTCATTCTTTTACAAGTGGTTGACCAGTTTTCCCAGCACCACTTGTTAAAGAGATTGTCTTTAATCCATTGTATATTCTTGCCTCCTTTGTCAAAGATAAGGTGTCCATATGTGCATGGATTTATCTCTGGGCTTTCTATTTTGTTCCATTTATCTATATTTCTGTCTTTGTGCCAGTACCATACTGTCTTGATAACTGTGGCTTTGTAGTAGAGCCTGAAGTCAGGTAGGTTGATTCCTCTAGTTCCATTCTTCTTTCTCAAGATAGCTTTTGCTAATAGAGGTTTTTTGTATTTCCATACAAATTGTGAAATTATTTGTTCTAGCTCTGTGAAGAATACCGTTGTACTTTATAGGGATTGCATTGAATCTATAGATTGCTTTGGGTAGTACACTCATTTTCACTATATTGATTCTTCCAATCCATGAACATGGTATATTTCTCCATCTATTAGTGTCCTCTTTGATTTCTTTCACCAGTGTTTTATAGTTTTCTATATATAGGTCTTTAGTTTCTTTAGGTAAATATATTCCTAAGTGTTTTATTCTTTCCGTTGCAATAGTGAATGGAATTGTTTCCTTAATTTCTCTTTCTGTTTTCTCCTTATTAGTATATAGGAATGCAAGGGATTTCTGTGTGTTGATTTTATATCCTGCAACTTTACTATAACCATTGATTAGTTCTAGTGATTTTCTGGTGGAGTCTTTAGGGTTTTCTATGTAGAGGATCATGTCATCTGCAAACAGTCAGAGTTTTACTTCTTCTTTTCCAATTTGGATTCCTTTTATTTTTTTTTCTGCTCTGATTGCTGTGGCCAAAACTTCCAAAACTATGTTGAATAGTAATGGTGAAAGTGGGCACCCTTGCCTTGTTCCTGACTTTAGAGGAAATGCTTTCAGTTTTTCACCATTGAGGATAATGTTTGCTGTGGGTTTGTCATATATAGCTTTTATTATGTTGAGGTATGTTCCTGCTATTCCTGCTTTCTGGAGAGTTTTTATCATAAATGGATGTTGAATTTTGTCAAAGGCTTTCTCTGCATCTATTGAGATAATCATATGGGTTTTATTTTTCAATTTGTTAATGTGGTGTATTACATTGATTGATTTGCAGATATTGAAGAATCCTTGCATCCCTGGGATAAAGCCCACTTGGTCATGGTGTATGATCTTTTTAATGTGTTGTTGGAGTATGATCGCTAAAATTTTGTTAAGGATTTTTGCATCTATGTTCATCAGTGATATTGGGCTGTAGTTTTCTTTTTTGTGTGGCATCTTTGTCAGGTTTTGGTATTAGGGTGATGGTGGCCTCATAGAATGAGTTTGGAAGTTTACCTTCCTCTGCAATTTTCTGGAAGAGTTTGAGTAGGATAGGTATTAGCTCTTCTCTAAATTTTTGGTAGAATTCAGCTGTGAAGCCGTCTGGACCTGGGCTTTTGTTTGCTGGAAGATTTTTGACTACAGTTTCAATTTCCGTGCTTGTCATGGGTCTGTTAAGCTTTTCTATTTCTTCCTGGTCCAGTTTTGGAAAGTTGTACTTTTCTAAGAATTTGTCCATTTCTTCCACGTTGTCCATTTTATTGGCATATAATTGTTGATAGTAGTCTCTTATGATCCTTTGTATTTCTGTGTTGTCTGTTGTGATCTCTCCATTTTCATTTCTAATTTTATTGATTTGATGTTTTCTCCCTTTGTTTCTTGATGAGTCTGACTAATGTTTTGTCAATTTTATTTATCCTTTCAAAGAACCAGTTTTTGGCTTTGTTGATTTTTGCTATGGTCTCTTTTGTTTCTTTTGCATTTATTTCTGCTCTAATTTTTAAGATTTCTTTCCTTCTACTAACCCTGGGGTTCTTCATTTCTTCCTTTTCTAGTTGCTTTAGGTGTAGAGTTAGGTTATTTATTTGACTTTTTTCTTGTTTCTTGAGGTATGCCTGCCTGTATTGCTATGAACTTTCCCCTTAGGACTGCTTTTACAGTGTCCCACAGGTTTTGGGTTGTTGTGTTTTCATTTTCATTCATTTCTATGCAAATTTTGATTTCTTTTTTGATTTCTTCCGTGATTTGTTGGTTATTCAGCAGCGTGTTGTTCAGCCTCCATATGTTGGAATTTTTAATAGTTTTTCTCCTGTAATTGAGATGTAATCTTACTGCATTGTGGTCAGAAAAGATGCTTGGAATGACTTCAATTATTTTTTAATTTATCAAGGCTAGATTTATGGCCCAGGATGTGATCTGTATGTGCACTTGAGAAAAAGGTGAAATTCATTGTTTTGGGATGAAATGTCCTATAGATATCAATTAGGTCTGACTGGTCTATTGTGTCATTTAAAGTTTGTGTTTCCTTGTTAATTTTCTGTTTAGTTGATCTATCCATAGGTGTGAGTGGGGTATTAAAGTCTCCCACTATTATTGTGTTATTGTTAATTTCTCCTTTCATACTTGTTAGCATTTGTCTTACATATCGCGGTGCGCCCATGTGGGGTGCATATATATTCATAATTGTTATATCTTCTTCTTGGATTGATCCTTTGTTTCTTTTCACAGCCTTTGTTTTAAAGTCTATTTTATCTGATATGTGTATTGCTACTCCTGCTTTCTTTTGGTCCCTATTTGCATGGAAAATCTTTTTCCAGCCCTTCACTTTCAGTCTGTATACGTCCCCTGTTTTGAGGTGGGTCTCTTGTAGACAGCATATGTAGGGGTCTTGTTTTTGTATCCATTCAGCCAGTCTTTGTCTTTTGGTTGGGGCATTCAACCCATTTACATTTAAGGTAATTGTTGATAAGTATGATCCCGTTGCCATTTACTTTATTGTTTTGGGTTCAAATTTATACACCGTTTTTGTGCTTCCTGTCTAGAGAATATCCTTTCGTATTTGTTGGAGAGCTGGTTTGGTGGTGCTGAATTCTCTCAGCTTTTGCTTGTCTGAAAAGCTTTTGATTTCTCCTTCATATTTGAATGAGATCCTTGCTGGGTACAGTAATCTGGGCTGTAGCTTATTTTCTTTCATCACTTTAAGTATGTCTTGCCATTCCCTCCTGGCTTGAAGAGTTTCTATTGAAAGATCAGCTGTTATCCTTATGGGAATTCCCTTGTGTGTTATTTGTTGTTTTCCCCTTGCTGCTTTTAATATTTGTTCTTTGTGTTTGACCTTTGTTAATTTGATTAATGTGTGTCTTGGTGTGTTTTGCCTTGGGTTTATCCTGTTTGGGACTCTCTGAGTTTCTTGGACTTGGGTGATTATTTCCTTCCCCATTTTAGGGAAGTTTTCAAATATTATCTCCTCAGGTATTATCTCATGGTCTTTCTTTTTGTCTTCTTCTTCTGGGACCCCTATGATTTGAATGTTGTAGCATTTAATATTGTCCTGGAGGTCTCTTAGATTGTCCTCATTTCTTTTAATTCATTTTTCTTTTTTCCTCTCTGATTCATTTATTTCTACCATTCTATCTTCTAATTCACTAATCCTATCTTCTGCCTCTGTTATTCTACTATTTGTTGCCTCCAGAGTGGTTTTGATTTCATTTATTGCATTATTCATTATATATTGACTCTTTTTTATTCCTTCTAGGTCCTTGTTAAACATTTCTTGCATCTTCTCAATCCTTGTCTCCAAGCTATTTATCTGTGATTCCATTTTGATTTCAAGATTTTGAATCAATTTCACTATCATTATTCGGAATTTTTTATCAGGTAAATTCCCTATCTCTTCCTCTTTTGTTTGGCTTGGTGGGCATTTATCCTGTTCCTTTATCTGCTGGGTATTCCTCTGTCTCTTCATCTTGTTTAAATTGCTGAGTTTGGGGTGTCCTTTCTGTATTCTGGCAGTTTGTGGAGTTCTCTTTATTGTGGCGTTTCCTCACTGTGTGTGGGTTTGTACAGGTGGCTTGTCAAGGTTTCTTGGTTAGGGAAGCTTGTGTCGGTGTTCTGTTGAGTGCAGCTGGATTTCTTCTCTCTTGAGTGCAATGAAGTGTCCAATAATGAGTTATGAGATGTCTCTGATTTTGGGGTGACTTTGGGCAGCCTGTATCTTGGAGCTCAGGGCTGTGTTCCTGTGTTGCTGGAGAATTTGCTTGGTATATCTTGCCCTGGAACTTGTTGGCCCTTGTGTGGTGCTTGGTTTCAGTGTATGTATGGAAGCATTTGATGAGCTCCTGTCAATTAATGATCCCTGGAGTCAGGAGTTCCCTGGAGTCAGGGTTTGGACTTAAGCCTCCTGCTTCCAGTTATTGGTCTACTTTTTACAGTAGTTTCAACAATTTTCCTTCTATACAGCACCATTGATAAAACATCTACATTAAAGATGAAAAGTTTCTCTGCCATGAGGGTCACCCAGAGAGGTTCACAGTGTTACATGGAGAAGAGAAGAGGGAGAAGGGAGTTAGAGGTGACCTGAATGAGATGAGGTGGAATCAATAGAGGAGAGTGGGCTAGCCAGTAATCACTTCGTTATGTGCACTCCACAACTGGACCGCTAAGAGATGTTCACGGAGTTATACAGAGAAGAGAAGAAGGAGTAAATTGACAGAGGTGGCCAGGAGGATAAAAGGGGGAAATGAAAAGGAGGGAAGCAGAACCAGCCAGTAATCAGTTCCCTAAGTGTTCTCCACTGTCTGGAACACACAGAAATTCACAGAGTTGGGTAGAGTAGAGAGGGGTTAGGGAGGAGACACAGGCGACCCGGTGGAGAAAAAGGAGAGTTCAAAGGGAGAGACAGCAGTCAAGCCAGTAATCTCGCTCCCTAGCGAAAAATGGGTACTGAAGATTGGGTTCTTAACGGTACAAAATTGGTAACAAATACATAAAAGCAAAAATTAAAAATCTAGAGTAGAGTTTGGAATTTCAAAAATACAATGTTAAAGAAAAGAAGAAGGAAAATAAAGAGAGAAAAAAAAGACAAACAAAAACAAAGTCACAAAAATTATAAAGAAAATATAGGTACAAAATTGATAGCAAATACCAAAAAGCAAAAGTTAAACATCTAGAGTAGAGATTGGAATTTCAAAAATACAATGTTAAAAAAAAAGAAGAAGAAAAAGAAAGAGAAAAAAAACAAAAACAAAGTCGCAAAAATTATAAAGAAAATATAGGTACAAAATTGATAACAAATACCAAAAAGCATAAATTAAAAATCTAGAGTAGAGTTTGGAATTTCAGATATACAGTGTTATATAAAAGAAGAAGAGATAGAAAGAGAGAGAGAAAAAAAATTCACAAAAATTATTAAAAAAAATATAGGTACAAAATTGATAACAAATACCAAAAAGCTAAAATTAAAAGTCTAGAGTAGAGATTGGAATTTCAAAAATACAATGTTAAAGAAAAGAAGAAGAGAAAAAAAAAAACAAGGTCACAAAAATTATAAAAAATATATATATGAAGTTTGCTTAAAAAAATAGGGTCTTTTTTTTTTTGCAAAGTAATAGTAGGTTATAAAAGTGAAAATTAAAGGAATAATAGAGGACTTAAAATTTTTTTAAAAAATTTAAAAAAAAGAAAAAATGATCGTAAAAATATATATAGGACTTTCTCTGGTTTTGTTGTGATTTTTGTGGGGTCAGTTCATTTTTGGCTAGTTCCTTGGTCCGACATATTTCTCAAGATCTATAGGCCCCTTTCTATGTAGTCAATACTAACCACAAGGTTTAATCTATTGCCTGTAGCTTCCAAGGCGGTTCCCTCTGTTATAGCTTCTTCTGTTTGCTGGTCTCTTCAGTGTCTGGTTTCTGCCCTGACACAAAGGGGCTGGTGGTGGACACTTTTGTTTTTTTTTCTTTTAGGCTCACTTGTTCAGTCGCGCTCTGGGGAGGGGGGGATGCTGCAAACAAATAACACTGGCATGTGCTCGCAGTTCCTCAGCCACACTGGGTCTGCCCCCGCTCACGACGCGTGTAGCCTCCCTGCCCACACTGCTCAGGCTCTAGGTTGCTCCACCGGGAACCATCCGTGGCCGGCCCTGGGCTGCTTGCACCTCCCCGGTCCAAGCCACTCAGGTTCAGGCACTCGGGTAGTCCTTAGAGGCGCAGACTTGGTTGGGCCTGTGTTTTGTGCCCTTCCCAGGTCCGAGCAGCTCAGGTGATGAGGTGTTTGGTGGGCATGATTGCTGCGACTTATGCTCGGTTATCTAGGTGTACAACCGGCACACCTTCTCAGGCGGATGTTGACAGTCCAGACCCCCAAGAAGTTTTAAATAGCAAAAAAGCCTGCTTACAGTTTTATAGATAATGTCTCTCGGGGCTGCAATTGACCCCATCCGGCTCTGGCTGCCTGTCACCGAAGGGGGATGGTCTGCAGCCGGCTATCTCTGTTCAGTCCTTTGTTCCCTACGAGGGCCTGGCAGTGTCTTAGGTTAGGGCTGGCTTTTCGCGTGGTAGATATCCCACAGTCTGGTTTGCTAGCCCAAATTATTTCACTCAGATAGCGCTTGGGGTATTCAGGCCAGTTCCTTACTCTAAGCGATGCAGTCTGCACCGCGCCTCCCTGCCCAGCCCCCGCTTGCTAATGGCAGATGCAGGCGTCTGTGCTGCTTCTCCACTGGGGGAGTTACTGTAGGGCTTGCAATCTGCAGGTTTTAATTGTTTATTTATTTTTCCTCCCTGTTATATTGCCCTCTGTGCTTCCAAGGCTCGGCACAGATTCGGCAGTGAGAACGTTTCCTGGTGTTTGGAAACTTCTCTCTTTTTAAGACTCCCTTCCCGGGATGGAACTCCGTCCCTCCCTCTTTTGTCTCTTTTTTTGTCTTTTATATTTTTTCCTACCTCATTTCAAGGACTTGGGTTGCTTTTCTGGGTGCCTGATGTCCTCTGCCGGCATTCAGAAGTTGTTTTGTGGAATTTACTTGGCATTTAAATGTTCTTTTGATGAATTTGTGGGGGAGAAAGTGTTCTCCCTGTCCTACTCCTCTGCCATCTTAGCTCCTCCTCATCATTAAGTTTCTTATATATTATTGCTATCAGAGAAATGCTCTAAGCAATCACATATAGAAAAATAATACAATGACAGAAATAGTAATATAATGAGTAACATGGCTGAAAAAAAAGACATAACTGACATTTATTCTTGTAAAAATCTATCCTCATAAAAGTAGGAGGTGAACTCAAGTTCAGAGACGTTAGGGTCACATAATAAAGTCCTCCAGAACTCATAAATAATAAGTGGCAAACTAGAATTTGAACCACACGCATCAGCTTTTAAATCTTACAGATTACTGAAAATACACTAGCATGGATATTTCTCATGATTCCCTCATTATCCACTTATTCAGTCATTTTAAAATATTAGGATACAAATAAAAGGATGAAATTAAAATACCTCCTCACACCATACAAAAATGAACAGAAATGTAGGTATATATCTAAATGTAAGACCTGAAATCTTAAGAGAACACAGGTAGTATATTCCTTAACATAAATTATATAAATATTTTCCAGATATGTCCTCCAAAACAAAGGAAATAAAGCAAAATTAAACAAACTGAACCTAATTAAACTTAAAAGCTTGTTCACAGCAAAGGAAACCATTGGCAGAATGAAAGACAAACTATGGAATTGGAGAAAATATATGATCAACAGGGGTTAATATTCAAACTATATAAATGGCACGTGCAATTCAATATATTTTAAAAAATCAAGAAATGGAAAGAGAAGACTTCTTTCCAAAGAAGACATACAGATGACCAACAGGCACATGAAAACATGCTCAATACTGATAATTTTAGTAGAACTGCAAATCAAAACCATAATGAGATCATCTTATACCTGTCAGAATGGCTATCATCAAAATATATACAAATAACAAATGGCAAAGATGTGGGGGGAAACGAATTGTTGTTCACTGTTTGTACAACGTAAACTGGTGCAGCCATTGTGGAAAACAATACGGAGGTTTCTCAAAATAAACTAAATCTAGAATGACTATACGATCCAGCAATCCTACTCCTGGGTGTACAACTGGAAATAAAAACAGAAGCACATCATTGGAAAAGATACAAGGAAACAATGTTCATAGCAGCATTGCTTACAGTTGCCAAGATATGGAAACAAACCAAGTGTCCTTCAACAGATAAATGGAAGAAGATGTGGAACATGTATACAGTGGAATACTAGTCAGTCATAAAAAGAACGAAGTTCTGCCATTTGCAGCAATATATATGGACCTAAAGAATATTACGCTTAGTGCAGTAAGTCAGATACAGAACGACAAACACTGTATGATATCCCTTATATGTAGAATTTAAAAAATAATACAAACAAATATGGGCTTCCCTGGTGGCTCAGATGGTAAAGAATCCACCTGCAGTGAAGAAGACCTGGGTTCAATCCCCAGGTCAAGAAGACCCCCTGGAGAAGGGAATGGCAACCCATTCCAGTATCCTTGCCTAGAGAATCCCAGGTCATAGGAGTCTGGCAGGCTACAGTCCATGAGGTCACAAAGAGTCAGACATGACTGAGCCACTAACACTTTCACAAACAAATGTATATGCAAAACAGAAACAGATCCAGAGACACTGAAAACAAACTCGTGGTTACCAGTAGGGAGAGGGAAGGATAGAAGGGTAAATTAGGAGTATGGAATTAAGAGGTAAAAACTACTGGGTATGAAATAGATAAGGAACATTGATATACTTTACAAACAGGGAATTATACTCATTATTGTCTAATAATTTTTAATTGAGTATAATAAGTAAAAATATTGAATCACAATGCTGTATACCTGAAAATAATATAATATTGTAAACCAACTACATACCAATCAAAAGGTTAGGAAATAAAACTAGAGAGACAGGTAAAGTCAAAGATTTTCATAGACAGAACTTTAGACTCAATGTACTGGGCATTAAAGAGTCATTAATGACTCTCAAACTGAAGAGCAAAATAATATCATGTGAGGCAGAAGTTACTTCTGTTCTAATATCCTCTTCCTTTCTAGGTTTCAACCCAACTCCAGAGCATGCAAGGAGCCTACAGTAACCTACAGAGAAGGTTCTCCATGTTTGCATACCCACAAAACAGACTGATAAGTTAATGTCAGGATACAAAATAATTTCCTTGGTGGACAGAACTATCTTCTTCTTTCCATTCTGTTTAAATTCTCAGATGTGACACTGTTAACATAATTCCAAGAAGTGAACAGAATTAAATAAGCCTGAGTGAGTGTTGCCTCCCGGAACCCCCAGTCCATCCTCTAGACTGTGTAAACATGGTTTGGGAAGCAAAGCTAGGGTTGCAGATGTATGAAGCGGGGAGGAGGGTACACTGAGGAGGGCCCCTCTTACTTTTATATCTTAAAATCTGCATCACAATATCAAATACTTTGATTTCAAAATGTTAAACAAATTCAAGTACTTATAAAACTGGGTGACATTCACCATTCCTAAACTCAATATGCCAGCAAATATGGAAAACTCAGCAGTGGCCACAGGACTGGAAAAGATCAGTTTTCATTCTGATCCCAAAGAAAGGCAATGCCAAAGAATGCTCAAACTACCTCACAATTGCACTCATTTCACACACTACTAAAGTAATGCTCAAAATTCTCCAAGCCAGGCTTCAGTAATACATGAACCGTGAACTTGCAGATGTTCAGGCTAGTTTTAGAAAAGGCAGAGGGACCAGAGATCAAATTGCTAACATCCACTGGATCATTGAAAAAAAGAGTTCCAGAAAAACATCAATTTCTGTTTTACTGACTATTCCAAAGCCTTTGACTGTGTGGACCACAACAAACTCTGGAAAATTCTGAGAGAGATGGGAATACCAGACCATTTGATCTGCCTCCTGAGGAATCTGTATGCAGGTCAGGAAGCAACAGTTACAACTGGACATGGAACAACAGACTGGCTTCAAATAGGAAAAGGAGTATATCAAGGCTGTATATTGTCACCCTGCTTATTTAACTTATAAATAGAGTACATCTGGAAAAGGAAATGGCAACCCACTCCAGTGTTCTTGGCTGGAGAATCCCAGGGATGGGGGAGCCTGGTGGCTGCCATCTATGTGGTCACACAGAATTGGACACGACTGAAGTGACTTAGCAGCAGCAGCAGCAGCAGTAGAGTACATCATGAAAAATGCTGGGCTGGAAGAAGCACAAGCTGGAATCAAGATTGCCGGGAGAAATATCAATAACCTCAGATATGCAGATGACACCACCCTTATGGCAGAAAGTGAAGAAGAACTGAAGAGCCTCTTGATGAAAGTGAAAGAGGAGAGTGTAAAACTCAACATTCAGAAAACTAAGATCATGGCACCTGGTCCCATCACTTCCTGGCAAATAGATGGGGAAACAGTGGAAACAGTGACAGAGTTTATTTTTCTGGGCTCCAAAATCACTGCATATGGTGATTGCAGCCATGAAACTAAAAGACACTTACTCCTTGGAAGGAAAGCTATGACCAACCTAGACAGCATATTTAAAAGCAGGGACATTACTTTGTCAACAAAGTACAAAGGTCCATGTAGTCAAGGCTATGGTTTATCCAGAGACATGTATGGATGTGAGAGTTGGACTATAAAGAAAGCTGAGGGCTGAAGAATTGATGCTTTTGAATTGTGGTGTTGGAGGAGACTCTTGACAGTCCCTTGGATCACAAGGAGATCCAACCAGTCCATCTTAAAGGAGATCAGTCCTGGGTGTTCATTGGAAGGACTGATGTTGAAACTGAAACTCCAATACTTTGGCCACCTGATGTGAAGAGCTGACTCATTGGAAAAGACCCTGATGCTGGAAAGACCGAGGGCAGGAGGAGAAGGGGATGACAGAAGATGAGATGGTTGGATGGCATCACCAACTCAATGGACATGGGTTTGGGTAAACTCCAGGAGTTGGTGATGGACAGGGAGGCGTGGCATGTTGTGGTTCATGGGGTCACAGTTGGATGTGACTGAGCGACTGGACTGAACTGAACTGAACCCAGTGGCCAGGTGTACACCATACTGTTAATCAAGACCTCACTCAGCCTCACTCACAAACTGACAGCAGTGTCTTTTATTTGGTTTAAATCTGACTGAGATTACCAGCACCCTGAACAGATACATGTATCCTGTGTATCCACATTGGTACCTCAATACCTGGGAGCACAGAATGATTTTTTCACGCATTATTTTAATGAAACTACCTCTACAAGGTGGCTGTGTAGGTAACTAAACAGTGTTTTGGATTTTATGTTGAGCACTAAAAAGACAAAACAACATGCTCAGGATCCAAGATAGTTTTTTTTCCCTGATGACCCGCAGTTACACTGACCACACATCTTGCAGGATGATGTTTTGTAATATTGAAATAATTAATTTTATTATGCATATTTCTGGGTGGAATCTATTTGCAAAAAAAAAGAATGCTATCATACTCATGCTTTAATCATACCAACATCTTATTTAGATGCCTATATTTGTGTAATATAGAGTGAATTTATTAGTCTCTCAGTTGTGTCTGACTCTTTGTGACCCCATGGACTATAGCACCCAGGCCCCTCTGTCCATGGAATTCTTCAGGCAAGAACACTGGAGTGTGTTGTCATTCTCTTCTCCAGGGGATCTTCCCGACCAGGGATCAAAACCAGGTCTCCTGCACTGCATGGGGATTCTTTACTGTCTGAGCCACCAGGGAAGCCCTCATGTAATATAAGAAACACACAATCTAAGACTTCTACTAACAGCTCTTGCTTCTGGCTCTGATCTCTCTGAAACTATGATTTTTAATCTTAAGGCAATCATTTTAGAAGTTTTATATGAAGATCACAATAATTTACTGTGCTACACATGGTGTCCACATGACTCTGATCCAAGTCCTTTTTGTAATACCTCATTGTTTTGTTTTTAATTTAATTTTTAATTGGAGTAAAATTGCTTTACAATGTTGTGTTTGTTTTTGCCATACAACAATGCAAATCAGTCATATATATATATATATATATATATATATATATATATATATGACTTCTCTGTGTCATCACAAAGCATCAGGCTGGGTCCTTGGGCTATTTATTTCACACATGGACATATATATATAAAGTCAATGCTGCTTTCTCAATTCATCCCACCCTCCTTCCCCTACTGTGTCCACAAGGCTGTCCTCCACATCTGTGTCTCCATTCCTTCCCTGCAAATAGGTTCATCTGTATAATTTTTCTAGATTCCATATATATGTGCCAATTTCACAATTTGTATGGAAACACAAAAGACACAAAATAGCCAAAGCAATCTTGAGAAAGAAAAACAAAGCTAGAGGAACCAACTTTCCTGACTTCAGACTATACTAGAAAGCTACAGTCATCAAGACAGTAAGGAACAGACACAGAAATAGAAATAAAGACCAATGGAACAAGACAGAAACCCTGGAGATAACCAAGCACATATGGGTACCTAATCTTTGACAAAGGAGGCAAGAACATACAATGGAGAAAAGACAGCCTCTTCAATGAATGGTACTGGGAAAACTGGATGTAAAAACATGTTTAACAAAAAGGGGGAGCCTGAAACTATTTCTTAATGAATCTTTTATTCTTTGATTATTGGAAAGATTTAAACGTTTGTTTACACACAGATCATATGACTCTCATTGTATGAATTATTGGGATATTAGTGAAGAATTTTTGAAGATACCTCCCTGTTTAGATCAAATGCATGTCCAGGTAGCAGAAATATATAAAAAAAAAGGCTGTTTAATTCCTTTTCTATATTCTTAACTTCTATATTTCATTAATATTATAGCAAGAATTAATTGTCAGTAAACAAAACTTTGGTTAGTAAGTAACCAGAGAGATTAGTAGTAAACTGTTCACCTTGGAGTAAAGGACAACATCATGAAGAGAGAATTTTTAGTTAAAGAGGGCTTCCCTGATGCCTCAGACAGTAAAGAATCTGCCTGCAATGTAGGAGACTAGGGTTCTATCCTTGGGTTGGGACGATGCCCTGGAATAGGAAATGGCAGCTCACTCCAGTGTTCTTGTGTGGAGAATCCCAGGGACAGAGGAGCCTGGAGGGGTACAGTCCACAGGGTCACAAACAGTCAGACAGGACTGAGCACCTAACACCTTAGTTAAAGAAAATTGACTGAAGTGCCTAATAAAAGCTGCCCTGATATTAAATAGGGTGAGGAGCTCAGGAGTCATCATAATCCAGCTGGCAGGCCCTATCTCCGTTTAATCATATGATGCAGGAGAGTTGTGTTACTGACCCTAAAAATTACTCTAATATTTACTTTTTGCATCACAACAGAAACATGTCAAGTCAGCAGGAAAGCCCTCCACATCCTGATTTCTATGCAGCAGTATATCTCAGCAAAATATTCAACAGATCAGCATTTTACAAAAATGACAAATTTTCTGAGATTTACTCCTATCTCAGAGTATTCTCTTTGTGATTCCTAAGGGGGAAGATAAAAACAATAAAGATAACAGTACAGAAGTAGATGGCATTTCTGAGAAAATTGAAAAGCAAAGAAAGATCATGTTGAAAAAACAAAATCTGATTAACCTTCAAGAATCACCTGATCCCCAGGTGATGGAGAATCTATACACTTGAAGTTTTCTGGGTGTATTAAGCCAGAGTCATGACCCCTGAATTTTTCTTCAGAAGGTCACCATAGGGTGCCTCTGGAATTCCACCCTATCAACTCATCAAGGGAAAACAAAAACAGAAATACAGGGCATCCTCAGCTGTTCTCCAGAATCAACAGTATTTTAAAATGTGACTCTATTTTTGTACTAATCTGAACTCACCGTGCTATGTCTAAAGGAAAAAAATATGACACAGAAGCATGAAATGAAGATGAGAGAGGAAGAGCAAATGTCTTTTGCCATGGTGTGACACTGACACACACACACAAAAAAATCAAATAGAGTGTCAGGACTTGTTTCCAAGTTGTAAGTGACCCAGACACTTTTATATATCCATTAATGGAATCAATGGTCACCCAGTCATGTCCCAACTCATTTTAACCCCATGGACTACAGTGCACCAGGCTCCTCTCTGTCCATGGGATTCTCCAGGCAAGAATACTGGAGTGGGTAGCCATTCCCTTCTCCTGGGGATCTTCCCGACCCAGGGATCGAATCTTGCAGGCAGATTCTTTACCATCTGAGCCACCAGGGAAGCTCCGCAAAATATATAGGAAACCAGTGAACTAAATTATATTACCTTCAATGAAATCTTTTACACTTTACTAATTTATATATTGTGGGAAAAGATTGGGCAGAGATGAGTTTGGGACACACTGAATTTAAGGTACCTAAAACGTAGAAGAAGGATCCGTAGTAGGTAAGTGGATTCACCGGTTGAATGAAAAATATTTTCCACTGGAAAATTGCACTTTAAAAAGTTATTTACACAATATATTTTATCTGACTACACAGACTTGTTCTTATGTGGATGAAACAAAAATCCTTTCAGGCGTGTTAATGCCTCTGAATATCTAAACTAGGCAGCTTTTAATAGTATTGATTATGGAGCATAAATATAATTTGTCTACAGTGTTTAAGGGGAGGAGGGTAATCTCCACTTTAAACACCAAGCGATAACATGTTAAGACCTGACAAGTGAAAGAGAAAGCACTTAAAATTTAAATCTTAAAAGGGTTCTGGACCATGACTTTCACAGCTAATTATTTCAAATATCAGCAAAGAAGTTTCCGAGCTCTTAATTTAGACTCTCTTGTTCAACAAATTGTAGACATGAAAGACAATAGATCATTGTGTTTTCCTGGTAACTACTCTGCACCATGCAAATAATTCACTTATGGGAAAGCAACTTTGATTATTATAATTATAGCTTACAGTCAAAAAAATTTTTTTAATTAGAACTAAATGCAAAATGTTTAATTAGAACTAAATGTCCTATTTTATAGAACACAGATATGAGATTGAACAGCATATTATTAAGTGTTGAAAATATTTATTATGTTTGGCCATGAAACAAAATAAATGAAGATCTGTGGAATATTTATGATTTCTAGGTTTAAGAGTGTCAATTGCACAACTGTGCAACTTATTCTACTTTGTGTCCTTTGGTATCTTGAAAAGTATCAATGAAGGAGATACTTCATGTCAATAAGTATAGATGTCAAGAAGAAAAAATAAAATAAAATATTTCATTTTTATAATCAGACATGGATAATTTGCTTCAACTGGAGCCTATTATACAGAGTGAAGTAAGCCAGAAAGAAAAACACCAATACAGTATACTAACGCATATATATGGAATTTAGAAAGATGGTAACAATAACCCTGTATATGAGACAGCAAAAGAGACACTGATGTATAGAAGAGTCTTTTGGACTCTGTGGGAGAGGGAGAGGGTGAGATGATTTAGGAGAATGGCATTGAAACATGTATAATATCATATATGAAACGAGTCGCCAGTCCAGGTTCGATGCATGATACTGGATGCTTGGGGCTGGTGCACTGGGACGACCCAGAGGGAGGGTATGGGGAGGGAGGAGGGAGGAGGGTTCAGGATGGGGAACACATGTATGCCTGTGGCGGATTCGTTTTGATATATGGCAGAACCAATACAATATTGTAAAGTTTAAAAGTAAAATAAAATTTAAAAAAAAAGAAAAAAAAGAAAGATAAAATAATTGGTGACTAAAAGCACAGATTTCAATGCCTCACTTTATCTATAAAATGGGAATAAAACATTTTTCTTACATAGTTGTAAAATGAAGATAAGGTTAATACATTGAAACATCCATTATAATACTCAGCACACAGTAAATATATAACAACATACACTTTCCTATATTAAATTATGAGAATTTAATTATATTTTCAATCTGATATAACCTAACAATCATAAGCTTTTAAGTTAATATTTTGGCAAAGATAATAAAGTATTACAGAATAACTACTTATGTGAAAATTAGTAACCTATGTAACTAAGAAATAGAGGAAAACAGTAGAATGAGAAAGTCTAGAGATCTCATCAAGAAAATTAGAGATACCAAGGGAACATTTCATGCAAAGATGGGCACAATAAAGGAAAGAAATGGTATGGACCGAACAAAAGCAGAAGATATTAAGAAGAGGTGGCAAGAATACACAGAAGAACTGTACAAAAAATATCTTCATGACCCAGATAATCACAATGGTGTGCTCACTCACGTAGAGCCAGACATCCTGGAATGAGAAGTCAAGTGGGCCTTAGAAAGCATCACTACGAACAAAGCTAGTGGAGGTGATGGAATTCCAGTTGAGCTCTTTCAAATCCTGAAAGATGATGCTGTGAAAGTGCTGCCCTCAATATGCCAGCAAATTTGGAAAACTCAGTAGTGGCCAAAGAACTGGAAAAGTCAACTTTTCATTCCAATCCCAAAGAAAGGCAATGCCAAAGACTGCTCAAAATACTGCACAATCACACTCATCTCACATGCTAGCAAAGTAATTCTCAAAATTCTCCCAGCCAGGCTTCAACAGTACATGAACCATGAACTTTCAGATGTTCAAAGTGCATTTAGAAAAGGCAGAGAAACCAGAAATCAAATTGCCAAAGTCCACTGGATCATAAAAAAAATCAAGAGAGTTCCAGAAAAATATCTACTTCTGCTTTATTGACTATGCCAAAACCTTTGACTGTGTGGACCACAACAAACTCTGGAAAACTCTGAAAGAGATGGGAATACCAGATCACCTGACCTGCCTCTGTATGCAGGTCAGGAAACAACAGTTAGAGTTGGACATGGAACAACTGACTGGTTCCAAATTGGGAAAGGAGTGCATCAAGGCTGTATATTGTCACCTTGCTTATTTAATTTATATGCAGAGTACATCATAAGAAGTGCAGGGCTGGATGAAGTACAAGCTGGAATCAAGATTTTGGGGAGAAATATCTATAACCTCAGATATGCAGATGACACCACTCTTATGGCAGAAAGCAAAGAAGAACTATAGAGCCTCTTGATGAAAGTTAAAGAGGAAAGTGAAAAACTTGGCTTAAAGCTCAACATTCAGAAAACTAAGATCATGGCATCCGGTCTCACTACCTCATGGCAAATAGATGGGGAAACAGTGGAAACAGTCACAGACTTTATTTTGGGGGGCTCCAAAATCACTGCAGATGGTGATTACAGCCATAAATTTAAAAGACACTTGCTCCTTGGAAGAAAAGCTATGACCAACCTAGACAGCATATTAGAAAGCAGAGACATTACTTCACCCACAAAGGGTCATCTGGTCAAAGCTATGGTTTTTCTAGTAGCCATGTATGGATGTGAGAGTTGGACTATAATGAAAGCTGAGCACCAAATAATTGATGCTTTTGAACTGTGCTGTTAGAGAAGACTCTTGAGAGTCCCTTGGACTGCAAGGACATCCAACTAGTCCATCCTAAAAGAAATGATTCCTGAATATTCATTGGAAGGACTGATGCTAAAGCTGAAACTCCAATACTTGGCCACCTGATGCCACCTTTTCATTTGAAAAGACCCTGATGCTGCGAAGACTGAAGGCAGGAGGAGAAGGGTATGACAGAGGACAAGATGGTTGGATGGCATCACCAACTCAATGGACATGAGTTTGAGTGAACTCTGGGAGTTGGTAATGGACAGGAAGGCCTGTCGTGCTGCAATCCATGAGGTTGCAAAGAGTTGGACATGACTGAGCGGCTGAACTGAACTGTACTGATGTAGCTAAGAAAGAAAGATCATGTAATTTAAAGTCTTGAACACTCTGGTCTTTATAAATGCTAAGAACATTAAGATCTTGAAAGTTTTTCTAACAGCATTAACTAATCTTGAAATAAGTTGTAAAAGTATACCAGACTGGATTTCTGGTTTCAGCTCCAGCTTGTAAAGACTTCGAAAGTTGTCACTCTTGTCTTTACTACAGGAATAAAGCTAAACAAACTGAAAAATCTGCTACATTTTTTAGTACCCAGAAATCCAGAGAAAGAGGCAAATCCAGAGTTGGAGTTCAAATCTCTCTACTTGGATCAGATGCTTCAGGAGTCATATGAGGTAATCATTAAATCATAATTTTGAGAAACTGATGGACGCTAAGAGAGCACTAGCATGGGAATTAAAAGAGCTTTCCCGGTGGCGCTAGTGATAAAGAACCCGCCTGCCAATGCAGGAGACACCAGAGACATGGGTTCTATCCCTGGTTCGGGAAAATCCCCTGGAAGAAGGAATGGCAACCCACTCCAGTATTCTTGCCTGGGAAATCCCATGGGCACAGGAACCCGGTAGGCTACAGTCCTCGGGGTAACAAAGAATCAGAAATGACTGAGCAACTAAGTATATATTCATGACTGATCAGATCATTGGCCTTTGTGAACTCCAGCCGCTTTCCTCTCCCACAAAATCAGAGGTTGGACTGAAAGTTCTAACCTTCTGTTCATAGATGGTTTCCCTGGCAACCAGCCCCTGTCTTTAGGGGATCTCCAAAAATCACGTTATTACTTTAAACTCAGTTGTAGATGAAAGGGGCTGGTTAAAAATAATGACACTCATTTCACGTTTATGGCTCTGAAGCATCTCAAGAACTGAGGACAAAAGACCCAATACTGTAACAAAAGATGCTCCTACTGCTCTTATCACTCAGAAAGTTCTGAGGATTTGGGAGCTATGAGCTTAGAAACATAGATGTAGACCAAATACATATGTTAAATATATTTTGGCCAGCTGAGTCACCAAGTGTATATTCCATATAAATCACAATATCACAAGGGTGTTAGTAACACCTTACTTAGAGCAAAGAACAGAGAACTTTTAGAGGACTCCTTGCCAGAAACCATGAAAGCAAGAGGGTGAAGTAAAATATTAAAATTACTGAAAGGAAAAAACGAAACAAAATACAATCATAGAATTCAATATCCAAATAAATTGATTTTCAGAAATGAAGAAGAAATAATGAGTTTTTCAGACAAACAAAAGCTGAGGGAATTTATTGCCAGCAGACTTCCCTGATAAAAAATGTTAAAAAAAAGTTCTTCAGGTAGAAGAAAAATGATACAGTTTAGAAACTCAGATGTACATAAAGAAAAGAAGAGCATCAAAGCAGGAATTAATGAGGGTAAAACATATCTTATTTTGCTTATTCTTAGTTGATTTAAAATATAATGGTTTGTTTAAAATAATAATAGCATTGAATTTGGGAATAGAGCACATGGATAAGTGATGCAAATGACAGCAATATGATAAGGGGATGGAGGGGAAGCACAGGGGATAATCAATTATAAGGATTCTGCATGCATACAAGGCAGTACCCTGTTATTTAGCATAGATTAATCAGAAATGAATAAGGAGGTGTGGCAGTGGACCGGAACAACCTGACCCGCCTTCTCCCCCAACCCCTTTCATGGAATTACAACTGCTTACAGAGCCGGGTGCTTCCCAGGTGGTGCTAGTGGTAAAGTATCTGCCTCCAATGCAAGAGATGTGGGTTCAGTGCCTGGGTCAGGAAGATCCCCTGGAGAATGAAATGGCAACCCAGCCCAGTATTCCTGCCTAGAGAATCCCATGGACAGAGGAGCCTGGCAGGGTGCAGTCCATGGGGTCGCACAGAGTCAGACACAACTGAAGCCACTTAGCACACGCACACAGAGCTAGCATCTATGAGAGTAAGCTGAAGACCAGGAGAACAAGCTTTCCAAAACCAAAGATGTGAGAAGTAACCTGTTTGCATGGAAGGAATGGAGACTCGGACGCAGAGAACAGACTTATCAACGCGATGGTGGAGGGATGGCGGGGAAGGAGAGGGTGATACAAATGGAGAGAGTAACATGGAAACATACATTACCACATATAAAGCTGATAGCTAATCGGAATTTGCTGTGTGAGTCAGGGAGCTTAAACGGGGGCTCTGTGACAAATAGAGGGGTGGGATGGGGTGGGGGGTGGGAGTTGGGAGGGAGATTCAAGAGGGAGGGGACATATGTGTACCTATGGCTGATATATGTTGATGTATGGCAGAAACCAATACAATATTGTAGAGCAGTTACCCTTCACTTAAAAATAAATTAAAACAAAGAAGGAACCACAACAAGATGGGTAGGAGGAGCAGAGAACTATATAGCCAGGACTCACACCCCATGGTCAGGGACCCACAAATGGGGGGCTATAACAGTTGTAGCTGTTCTCCCAAAGGTGGGGGGGGGTGTCCAAGCCTTCCTCAGGAAACAAGAAAAATCTCTAATAAACAGTCTAACATTACATCTAAAGAAACTAGAGAATGAAGAACAAGATTGCTTATATTTAGTAGAAGGAAATAAATAAAGATCAGAGTGGAGATAAAGGAAATAGAGACTGAAAAGTTCAGTGAAACTAACAGCTGGTTCTTTGAAAAGATAAACAAAATCGATAAACCTTTAGCCAGACTCATCCAGCAAAAAAGAGAGAGGATCCAAATAAATTAAATCAGGAAGGACAGAGAAGTTACAGTGGATACCACAGAAATACAAGGCATCATATAAAATTACTATGCCAATTATACAGTCGTAAAGTGGAGAACCAGAAGAAAGAGATAGAGACCATTATTAATAGTCTTTATATAATATTTATTTTTATTTATATAATAGTTTTTATATTATATATAATAATATATATATAATATATATAATAACTTTATATAATAGTTATTATATCAATTATAATAACATTTTATGGTTACAGATGGGTACTAGATTTATCATGAAGATCATTTCATAACATCTAAATATAAAATCACTAAGTAACACACCTGAAACTAACATAATACAGGGATTAAGCTGCACTGCAATAAAAATTTAAGAACACAAACTTTGGGACAACAAAAAAATGTAAAACAGAAGAGTTAATATCAAGATAGAAGATAAGTGGAATCACATAAAATAACCAATTAGAACTATGGAATGGAGAAAGAAGGAAAAAAGAAAAAAACTACTGCAACATATAGAAAACAGCTAAAAATGGTAAATATATCAATAATCAGTTCAAACAAATATAAATGGTCTGGAGAGAGATTGTGAGATTGGAAAATCTAATTCTGCTATAAACCTACCCTAAAAAAATAAAGCCTATGAATGAATGAATGAATAAGCAATCAACCAATCAATTAAACAAACAAAAATCAACAACAAATATCCACAGCGATGGAGATCCACAAAAGGGACACAAAAATCAACTGAAATAACTAACAAATAGCCAAAATTGGAACAATTTGGACAAACAATAAGACAAAATTAGATTATAACACAATATATTAAGTAAATATTCATGAGACCTACTGATATATGTAAATGATTAAGTACATAAAGTAGGAAGAGACAAATATTCCATGTAGAAGAATTCCAATTAATTTGTGTAGATAGTCCATCCTCGAGTGGGTGAAGCATAATTCTCCTTTCCTTAAGTGTTGGCCTAGTGACTTTATTTTGAAGTGTACAGCATTAGGGGAGTTGGGACCAGAGATTAAAAAAAAAAAAAAGCAACTGATAAACATGATATCAGAAAGATGGTCAAGGTCAACATCAATACTGCTAAGTCATCAGACTGTTAAGTCATTGAAGGATTATGTGTCCTTAATATGATGTCATAAAAATAGCACTTTACCTCAGTGGTCTTCCTTCCAAAAACCCACAACCCCAATCTCATCATGAGAAAAATGGCAAAGTCCAAATGAAGGGCTTTATACTTAAGCAGTACTCAAAATGGTCAAGGTCATCAATAACATGGATAGTGCATGAAACTCATAGCCCAGAAGAGCCTAATGAAATGTGATGTGGTCCTTGAGAGTACAGGCTGGGATCAAAAAAAAAAAAAAAAAAATCAGGCAAAAGTTACAGAAGTATTAACAGTGTGGGCTTCAGTTAACAATGATATATCAACATTCTTCAATAATGGTGATACATGAATCCTGATGATGTAAGATGTTAATGACAGCAGAAACCCTGCTCTGGGTTTATGAGAAATCTCTGGACTCTCTTTGCACTATTTCTGCAAATTAAAAGTGTGATTAAAAACAGCATTCCCTTAAAAATGACCATTAGTCTCTTCAGCAATAATTTTGATATTTTAACAATGTTTATACTTTTATATTATTAAATAGATCCATATGCTGAAGTGCATGCATGTCTTTTCAATTCACAGACTGATGTAAACATTTCTTGCTCTTTACTGTGATGTATATTGGCATACTTAATAACAGATAAAAAAATGGGGAAAGACAGCATTGCATTTCTCTGTGTTGTACCAGTTCACATTTAGCTGATGATAAACTATTCATTTTAATTATTTGTAATTACTTACTTGTCCTGATGTCATTTAAAATTCTAATGCATCCAAGTGCCATTTTGTCAGCTTGTCTGGGACACAGAAATCCATTCAGAAAAATGAATTTGTGGAAGGGCAAATATAAATTTGAATGAAATGAAAATTAAAGCAGCAAGCTCTAGCCTCTATTTATTAAGCCTATGAATGAATAAATGAAGCAGTATTACTAATATAATTCCATATTTTGATCCTTTGTTATTACTTCTGCTTGGAAAAAAAGAGACCAAATCATGTTTATTTCACTGAGTTATAATTCTAGCCATCTGTTAAAAGACTGGAGGTTGATGTCAGTTTGTCTTTTTATCCTTGTGTATATGTACTTGTTATAAATCAATGAAGTGTAGCATTAAATTGAATGAAATTTGTTATTGCTTTAAAAATATTTGAACTTCTAGAACTACTCCATTTTGGGGGACCAATGAGCCTGGACCCGCCTTCCTTAAAAAGATAGTCAAAGGGCTTCCCTGGTGGCTGAGTGGTAAAGAATCCACCTGCCAATGCAGGAGACAAGAGTTCAGTCCCTGGTCTGGAAAATACCACAGGCTTCAGAGCAACTAAGCCCATGAGCCACAACTATTGAGCCTGTACCACAACTCCAGAACCTGGGAGCTGCAACTACAGAGACTACATACCCTGAAGTCTGTGCTCCACCACAAGAAAAATCACTGCAACGAGAAGTTCATGCATGGCAACTAGAGAGGAGCCCCAGCTCACAGCAACTAGAGAAAAGTCCACAAAGCAACAGAGACCCAGAACAGCCAAAAATAGTAAGTAAAGGTGGAATGCATCATTTTTCAAATAGAGTCTCCAAAATTATGTCACACTAATTCTTTGGAAGGAATGATGCTAAAGCTGGAACTCCAGTACTTTGGCCACCTCATGCGAAGAGTTGACTCATTGGAAAAGACTCTGATGCTGGGAGGGACTGGGGGCAAGAGGAGAAGGGGACAACAGAGGATGAGATGGCTGGATGGCATCACCGACTCGATGGACATGAGTTGGAGTGAACTCCGGGAGTTGGTGATGGACAGGGAGGCCTGGCGTGCTGTGATTCATGGGGTCCCAAAGAGTTGGACATGACTGAGCGACTGAACTGAACTGAACTGAATGCTTTGATAGTCTGCATACCAACCTTATGGCAGAAAGTGAAGAGGAACTAAAGAACCTCTTGATGAAAGTTAAAGAGGAGAGTGAAAAAGCTGGCTTAAAACTCAACATTCAAAAAACGAAGATTGTGGCATCCAGTCCCATCACTTCATGGCAAATAGATGGGGAAGCAATAGAAAGAAACAGCAACAGACTATTTTCATGGGCTCCAGAATCACTGCAGATGGTGACTGCACCCATGAAATTAAAAGACACTTACTCCTCGGAAGAAAAGCTATGACCAACCAAGACAGCATATTAAAAAAAGCAGAGATGTTACTTTGCCGACAAAGGTCCATCTAGTCAAAGCTTTGGTTTTTCCAGTAGTCATGTATGGATGTGAGAGTTGGGCTATAAAGAATTCTGAGTGCTGAAGAACCGATACTTTTGAACTGTGGTGTTGAAGAAGACTCTTGAGAGTCCCTTGGACTGCAAGGAAATCAAATCTGTCAATCCTAAAGGAAATCATTCCTGAATATTCCTTGGAAGGACTGATGCTGAAGCTGAAACTCCAATACTCTGGCCACCTGATGTGAAGAGCTGACTCACTGGAAAAGACCCTGATGCTGGGAAAGATTGAGGGAAGGAGGAGAAGGGGATGACAGAGGATGAGATGGTTGGATGGCATCACTGACTTGATGGACATGAGTTTGAGCAAGCTCTGGGAGTTGGTGATGGACAGGGAAGACTGGTGTGCTGCAGTCCATGGAGTCACAAAGAGTCAGACACGACTGAGTGACTGAAATGAACTGAACTGAACTGATGCTTTGGGAGTCATTAAATAAACCAGTCTCTCAGTGGGCTTATGGACCTTTACACGCTGAGCAGAGCTTGCAATGGAGAATTTCCAGAATGCTGAAACATCTTAGGGTTAATCTTTTTGAGAAATTACTTGGATCAGAATCTACCCATGTAGTTTTGAAACATGCAAGACTATGAGGCTGTTTGTGAGTTCTGAAATATATAATTGTGTAAGCAAATGAAATCAATTTAAAAACTTGAGCAAATATTTTCCTTTGTAACTTGATGGCCTTGTAACATAATTTTCCTAGCATGGATGGTAGAAACAAGATAAAAAATAAAGAGAACGTGAGAATTTCTGTAGTCTAATCTTTTTTATGCATTTTGAGCAATTATTTATGCATGAAAAGTCATCACTTTTTGCATCTTACAGGGGAATCTTCCCACCCAGCGATTGAACCCAGGTCTCCTGCATTCCAGGCAGATTCTTTACCATCTGAGCAACCAGGGAAGCCCTCTGTAAGTTTTACCTAAAGCTAAAAGGAATTGATCCTTTCCTCTACAAAAAAAAAATCTCCAATTATTTGAAGACTGTGGGTCCTCAGTTTTCTCATTGAAAACGTGGTCACCAGAGATTATATCATCTCCTCAGCCTCCCCTTATTAACAACCATCCTTATTTGTGACGTCCAGGTAGCCTTTGACCAAAACAGGAAAATGGAATTTACCTTTTTCTAGACTCAGTATTTCTAGCAAAGCAGTCATCAAACAGCCATGAACCCTGTTTTGCTTTTAAATATATAATTCTGTTTCGTGGCATTACAGACAAAATAATTCACAAAGCCTCCCAGCCTTGTGAAGTATAAACAGCGTAGCATCAACATTCTTATTAATGTTCCTTAGAAAAATTCCAAATGTTGCGAATGTGAGAAGACCCTTCAGCAGATTTGTACTGTTGAAATTCAGTTATGCCTTGTTTAATCACTCTTTTGTAATGTTTCCAGGTTCATAGTAAAACAATCACATTTTATTTAGTGATGCTTTAGGAATTCAGTACTGTTCACTTCTCACTTTCAAGCATTGGAGAAGGAAATGGCAACCCACTCCAGTGTTCTTGCCTGGAGAATCCCAGGGACAGGGGAGCCTGGTGGGCTACTCTCTATGGAGTCGCACAGAGTCGGACACGACTGAAGCGACTTAGCAGCAGCAGCAGCAGTAATATATTAATTGTATATGGATGCTTTGCATTCCAAGAATTCATGTTCTGCTATATAATTTCACATTTGGAGTAATAATTGAATCATTAAATTAATTTAAAATAGAAAGCACACAAAGAAATACTTTTTAACAAGCTGGGGGAAAAAGAGACAGCATCATTTTCAGGTTAGAGGTCCTGATGACAATCCACCTTCCAGTACATATAGGTCAGGGGCCCTGCATGGGGAGTCTCTTGAGTGATCTCCCAATGACATCATGAGGAGCCCACAAAAAGCTAAAGTGTCATATTCACCTAGTTACCCCTCCAATGAATACCTGGTTTCTCATCCTGTCTTCTTTTACTCACTTAAGCAGAGATTAGCGCCTTTAATAGTCAGAGAAAACCCATAATAAGCACAGAGAGTATGCAGGGAAAATTCTATAAATAGTATAGAATGAACAAATATTCTAAAAGAATATTCCCTAGACTCTTATAATATTCCACTAGTTTGAACAGAAAACACTAGCTTAGGAAGCCTCAAAAGAAATCAAGCATGTCATGCCCTTACTGTGTGCCTGGCTCTACTGTAAGGCTATGTCTTGATTAGTTTATTTAGTCTTTAGAAATTCTGTTAGAAAATAATTACTGCCCTTTCTTATTATTTGGGGAAACCAAGGCACAGAGGATTTCAGTAAGTGTTCAAGGTTATACAGCTGGTAACAGGCAGAGTCAAAGTTTCATGACTTTAGTCTGGATCTGTTGTTTTTCAGTTGCTCAGTCATGTCCCACTCTTTGCAACCCCATGGACTGTAGCCCACCAGGCTCCTCTGTCCATGGGATTCTTCAGGCAAGAATACTGGAGCGGGCTTCTATTTCTTCCTCCAGGGGATCTTCCTGATCCTGAATCGAACCCAGGTCTCTTGTATTGAAGGCAAATTCTTTACCACTGAGCCACCAGGGAAGCCCAGTCTAGGTCCAGAACCTGGTTTTAAGGACTAAACAAATTGGTTTTTTGGAAAGAGGCATTATCTCTGGCCAGTGGTTTATTTAGGAAAAGGAAGCAAACACTTAACCTCTTCAAAAAAGTTTGCCTGAATTGTGATTCAAGCTTAACATTTCCAAACAGACCTCTGGATATTTCCTCTGCTTGCTAGAATCTGTTTCCTCTTGCTCTTTTAGTAAAGGACAGGCCATTTGTACGGACGCCTCACTGTCTCTCTGGATAAGGACAAAGTAATCCATCCCTGATTCCCTGTGTTATCATTTGTCCATTTCACATGAAGACTCAAAGCAGGCTTTGCCAAATCTAATTCTAATCAAGCACTTTCTACTTAAAACCATCAAGGGAATCAATTCCTTAGGCTTATAATGAAGCCCAGAGTGCACACAACACTTAGGAGACCCTGTCAGGACTGGCTTTGCCCATCGCCGGGCCCTGAATTCCTGAGACTCTGCCTCTGAGCACCCCATGTTGTGTCTGCTCTGTTCCACATCCTATTCCACAGACATGCACAGCTTCTCCCCATCTGTGGAACCTTTGCATCTGCAATTCCCTCTGCCTGGAATGTTCCTTTCCCAACTGTTCATATGACTGCCTCTTTCTCCTCATCAGGTCTCAACTAAAATGCCATGGACTCAAAAATGCCTCCCTACCCCAAATCTTGGGGCTTCCCTGATAACTCAGCTGGTAAAGAATCCACCTGCAATGCAGTAGACCCCGGTTTGATTCCTGAATTGGGAAGATCCTCTGGAAGAGGGCATGGCAACCCACTCTAGTATTCCTGTCTGGAGAATCCCCATGGACAGAGGAACCTGGCAGGCTACAGTCCATGGGATCACAAAGAGTCAGACACAACTGAGCAACTAAGCAACAGCATAGCACCCCAAACTTAGCAAAGTATCCGCTGTCTGTCACTACATCACATCACTCTGTTTTAGTTCCTGTCAACAGTCACAAACTGAAATAGCATTTCTTGTTGGTGTTAACAGTGCCAGTACAAGCTGCTAAAGCAGTTTAAAAAACCCACACATGCATCCATGCTCCAAGGCTCGCTGAGCACATTCATTTTCAGGGAACAGGGCTTACTACCAAGCACGTCAGACATCTGGGAGCACCGATTCTGCATTTTCCTCTTTGTCCCCCTTCAATGCATCCTGTGACTCCTGCTATGTCCCTGCACCCCCACAATTTGGACAGTTTTTTTTTTTTTTTTTCTTCTCCAGGTCATCATAGTTGACAAGCTGAACAAATTCATCTGTCCTTGTCAGGGGTAGAAGTATGTCAATGAGTTTGAACAGGCAGAATTAGGGTCTATTTTTGTTGAGACCCGGCTGAACAGCAAAGTTTGCTTAAGCGTTCTCTCATTAGGAATTTTAGTTCATTTTTTTCGCTTTATGTAATAAATCTCTGTATGCCTTCCCTCCTCCTACAAACAGCAGTTATAGCCATATGTATGTAGGTGGGAAACAAAAAATGCATTTTCACCTGTCATCATTTTAATCCATAGATGGTGGAGTTGGTGGAGGTGCAAGGCAGACAGGTCTCAAGCTGCTGAGTACTCCTGAGGCTGCGACATGCAGACAGCTCTGGAACCAAGACTGCTGAGGAGATAATAAAGTCCACAGAGGTAGGCTCACCTCTCTGACCACTTGCTTCAGCCCTCTGGAGGGCCCTTATGGACTTGGGACCAGAGATGGAAGCAGAAAGAGATAAGAAACAAAGGAGGAGAGTCTTACTCTGTCAGAAGGGTCCCAGGACCTAGCTGCAAAGTCCTCAGTCTAACAATGAATGAATGGGTCAGCAGGACACTCATCCAAGAGTGGGGTCAGTCCAGACCAACTTTCAAGTCACCCGGGACATTAAAAGGCCATGAGTATCCTCTGACTCACTTCACTCTCTATGATGGTCTCTAAGTTCATCCCTGTCTCAGCAAAAGGCACCATTTCATTCCTTTTTATGGCTGAGTAATATTCCACTGCATATATGCACCACATCTTCTTTATCCATTCATCTGATGATAGATATTTAGGTTGTTATGTCCTAGCTATTGTAAATACTGCTGCAGTGAACATCAGGGAGCAAGTATCTTTTGGAATTATCGTTTTCTTCAGGTATATGCTCATGAGTGCGATTGCTGGGTCATAAGGGAGAATGAAGTTAAGTCAGAAAGAGAAAAACAAATATTATATAACATTGCTTATATGGGAAATATAGACAAATGGTATAGATGAATATATTTGCAAAAGAGAAACAGACATAGATGAGGTGAGAAAATGTGTGGAAACAAAGAGGGGAAGGGAGGAGTTGGGATGAATTGGAAGACTGGGATTGACATATCTGTGTATCCATATAAAATACATAACTAACAAGAACTTACTGTATAACACAGGGAACTCTATTCAGTGCTCTGTGGTGACCTAAATGGGAAGGAAGTCTAAAAAAGAGGGGGCCTATGTATATGTATAACTGATTTATTTGCTATATAGCAGAAACTAACACAATATTATAAAACAGCTATACTGCCATAAATATTAATTAAAAACAATCTATCTTGGGAAAGAGACAATATTTTAAAATGCCATAATTAAGCTGATTCCCTGTGCTATGCACTAGGTCCTTGTTGGTTACTTATTTTAAATGTAGCAATGTGTACATGTCCATATCCTATAATAACCAGAATGGGGAAATAACTTGAAAAATAATAGATACATGTGTATATATAATTAAATCACTGCCCTGTCCACCTGAAAACCAACACAACACTATTATTAATCAACTACACTCCAATATAAAATAAAAAGCTTTTAAAAAGGCTACAATTATCCCCCACATATGGGCTCTGGCACAAGTCTTAGCTTATACAAAATTCACCTGTATTTTCATATTCTTAAATATTATATATGGAGAAGGCAATGACACCCCACTCCAGTACTCTTGCCTGGAAAATCCCATGGATGGAGGAGCCTGGTAGGCTGCAGTCCATGGGGTCACACAGAGTCAGACATGACTGAGTGACTTCACTTTCACTTTTCACTTTCATGCATTGGATAAGGAAATGGCCACCCACTCCAGTGTTCTTACCTGGAGAATCCCAGGGACGGGGGAGCCTGGTGGGCTGCCATCTATGGGGTTGCACAGAGTCAGACACGACTGAAGCAACTTAGCAGCAGCATATACCATATCACTAGCTAAAACCTTCATCTGGAAGCTTCTTAATACTATATCTGCTATTATGTCATCTTTCATGATCATTTTTGCATGTCCTTGATTTTTCATTGACCTTTTTTTGTGCATTTATGTATTCCACATATTGAACACCTAGACTGTGTTATGCTTAAATGTTTTACTAAAGGTGCAAGAATGAACATAATCTGTCAGCCTGAGGAGCTCAAGACCGGTGCTGGAGAAGGCTGCTAAGCCATCAGTGCAGCTCATCTGGGTCCTTCATTTGCCTGATGTGTGAATTTAAAATATATCTTAATTTCTAGAAAAACAAAAATCAGCACTTCCTTCAAAAGTGAATACAGGTCATAAACCTCAGAATTAGTAGGATTTGCAACTTCTTCAAGAGAAATTTCAAAATTTTTTATCTCGCCTTATACTGAAAACTTTATTTAGAGTCCCTTGGAGAACAAGGAGATCAAACCAGTCAATCCTAAAGGAAATCAACCCTGAATACATGTTGGCAGGACTGATGCTGAAGCTCTAATTCTTTGGCCACCTGAAGCAAAGAGCTGACTGATAAGACAAGACTCTGATGCTGGGAAAGGTTAAAGGAAGAAGGAGAAGGGGACAGTAGAGCATGAGATGGTTGGATGGCATCACCGACGTGATGGACATGAGTTTGAGCAAACTGAGAGATGGGGATGGACTGGGAAGCCTGGTGTGCTGCAGACCATGGGGTCACAAAGAGTCAGACAGGACTGAGCAACTGAACGACAGCAACTGTGACAACACGGGACGGTTATGCTGAAGCACTGTTTGATCACCCTTCTTTCAAGCGGAGCAGTTGCTGAACTTGGTGTTTAGTGGGTTAATAAAGGGGCGCTGTGATTTGTACATCACATGCTTAACCTTTAAAAATACTTTTCTAACTCTATTTCAATATCTTTGCTTTTTTGTAATTTATTTTATGCTATGCATTTTTAAGTGCTCTAAAAGACCCATGAGATTTAGCAGAGAGTTATGCCTCAGTCTAAGAACTCCTGGTCTAAAGTGACAATATAACTGATCACTCTAACAAGGACACAGCTTAAAATGAGAGGATGATGATGATTTTGACCTTAATAACAAATAATAATTCATATATATATTGATCGTGGTTTAGTCACTAAGTTGTGTCTGAATCTTTGTGACCTGCCAGGCTCCTCTGTCCATGGAATTCTCCAGGCAAGTATACTAGAATGGGTTGCCACTCCCTTTTGCAGGGCATCTTCCTGACCCAGGGATTGAACGTGGGTCTCCTGCACTACAGGCAGATTCTTTACCAACTGAGCCACCAGGGTTGGAATAGTGAGACTATTAGGACACTTAGAATTTACGTATCTTAATTTCAAAATAAGTGATAACGGTAACAATAAAAGACATTGTTACAAATCAACAGACAAGAACTGCCAGAAACAGTCACATGTTGAAGGAGAAAGACCACACTGTAGTCTCTGCAAGTAGCCCTCCTTTGTCCCTCCCCATGTACCAGGCAGCATGGACCAATGTGGTCACACTGGCTGTTTAATTACAGACCAGAAGATCATATCTTTATCAGACACTACACATGACAGCAAAAGCCATCCTTCAGCTATGACAATGGTGCAATTAAAAAAAAGATTATCACATATTATCATTGTTGTTCAGTTGCTAAGTTGTGTCTGCTGCTGCTGCTGCTGCTGAGTCGCTTCAGTCGTGTCTGACTCTGTGCGACCCCATAGACGGCAGCCCACCAAGCTCCCCCATCCCTGGGATTCTCCAGGCAAGAATACTGGAGTGGGTGGCCATTTCCTTCTCCAATGCATGAAAGTGAAAAGTGAAAGTGAAGTCGCTCAGTCGTGTCTGACTCTTCTCGACCCCATGGACTGCAGCCTACCAGCCTCCTCCATCCATGGGATTTTCCAGGCAAGAGTACTGGAGTGGGGTGCCATTGCCTTCTCCTAAGTTGTGTCTAGCTCTTTGCAACCCTATGGACTGCAGCACTCCAGGCTTCCCTGCCCTTCACTATCTCTGGGAGCTTGCTGAAACTCATGTCCATTGAGTCAGTGATACCATCCAACTGTCTCATCCTCTTGCTCCCTTTTCCTCCTGCCCTCAATTTTTCTCAGCATCAGGCTCTTTTCCAATGAGTTGGCTCTTTGCATGAGGTGGCCATACTACATATCTTCTGTATTTTTGTTCTTGCCTTCATAGGTTTATAGTTCAAGGCAAATATCTCCTAATTTATAAAGAAAATGACCCCAGCACAACCATTTCTAAACTTTAATTATATAAAGTTTTAAACAATTCTTAATAAATAATGAACATACCACAGAATCTTCACATTAGTTTCTAAAAAAAACCCATGTGAAGGTGCTAAGCAGCTAAAAACCTTTCACAATAAAGTGAAAAGACAGCACACTTCAAGTCACATGGGTCTGGGGGTTGAATGCTAATGATACCACGTATCAGCTTTAAGGTGTTGGGAAAATGACATTATATATTTGACCTTATCCCTCCCTATCTACTTCAGTTTAAAAATGGAGAAACTGTTGGAGGGATTAAAGGGAATAATGTAGAATAACTCCTTAGAGTTCTGTCCAAGTTCTATAAGAATGATATAATACAGTAAGCGTCTATAATAACTTTTTAATTTCCCTAATACTTTTAAAAACACCATTGTCTCCTAGTTTTTCACGCTCAAATTCTTAGAAGTGCCTTTCTTTTCTTTATCTCCGCCACTAAATTTATCAAGTCCTCTTTTCTCTTTCTTGGCAAAACTTAAGATTTTCCCCTCTCTTTGCATTTCTCTGAAGACTGCTCAAATACCAGTGCTCACATGCCCATAAATCATTGCAAACCATTCCCAATTTATCTGCTCCATAACAACATCCCTACAGAGCTACATATTCATACTCTGGTTTCATTATGTTATTTTTCAAAAGTATTTCCCTTATTCTTTACCATGAAATTAATGTTATTCAATGTGACCTCCAGATCTCATAACCAACTTTACTCGTTTCTCATTTAGTCAAGCTCATCCATTTTGGTAGTGACAAGCTACATTGCCAGACTCTGCACAGGACATTTTTTCTGTTCCTACACCCTGTTATTTGTATTTTAATTGAACTTGAACATACTGTTTTCCTCTCGGCTGCATTTTGACTTTGCTATCTATCAAAGCTTTAATTAAAGCTTTTATCAAGTGGCCTTATTCAAATCACTTTCAAGAAAAACCATCAGTTCTTATAAAAATAAATTTTCACAAAATATGTGTGTGTGGTTGGTGATGTTACGTAATAATATTTGTGACATATGCATCAAGAAAATGGGTTGAACTGGCCAGGCAAGCACCCTTAGATTCTTTGATATGGAGGATTTGCAGTTAAAGGGCATTACCACTAGGTGGTAATCAGACTACACTGATTTCAAGAGTATATTCTCTAGATAATTATTTAGGGATAATGTACCACATGGAGCTTTTTTTAAAACTTTCTACCCCAAATAATATTTATCTATCATCTATGTTTAAATTAGATTAATATATAAATCATACATATCTAAGTACTATAACTATAAATGCACATATAACTGGATATTATAAAATATATGAAATTATTAGGCCAATATTTCAATGCTAATATGTTTAGTATATTCTTTTAAAAGTATAAATGTACAATAAATATGTTGAAATACTCCTACTTTTAATCCATTTATATATTTACCTACCCAACTACCCAAAAACAAATATAATTCAAAGGACATTTAAGAACCACTGCACTAATGTCTGGTTCATAGAAGATTAGAAATGATTTGCCTTTTCTCAGAATGCAACCTCAAATTGACAGGCTCATAATACCTACAGACCCAGGAAAGTCCATTAGGTTCCAAAGATTGACAAATTTTTAACCATCAGTCTTGATTTTTAACTATCAGTCTTGATGATTAAAATTTTTAACCATCAGGTACTGTCAGCAAAAGAAAGTTATGACCAACCTAGACAGCATATTAAAAAGCAGAGACATTACTTTGCCAACAAAGGTCTATCTAGTCAAGGCTATGGTTTTTCCAGTGGTCATGTATGGATGTGAGAGTTGGACTATAAAGAAAGCTAAGCGCCAGATAATTGATGGTTTTGAAGTGTGGTGTTGGAGAAGACTCTTGAGAGACCCTTGGACTGCCAGGAGATCCAACCAGTCCATCCTAAAGAAGATCAGTCCTGGGTATTCATTGGAAGGACTGATGGTGAAGCTGAAACTCCAATACTTTGGCCACCTGATGAGAATAGCTGACTCATTGGAAAAGACCCTGATGCTGGGAAAGATTGAGGGCAGGAGGAGAAGGGGACAACAGAGGATGAGATGGCTAGATGGCATCACTGATTCGATGGACATGGGTTTGGATGGACTCCGAGAGCTGATGATGCACAGGGAGGCCTGGTGTGCTGTGGTCCATGGGGTCGCAAAGAGTTGGACACGACTGAGTGACTGAACTGAACTGAACTGAAGCAAAACATCAAAGTGTTAATTAAGTGAGCAAGATACTGACATCACACCAAAGAAGGTGTTTGTCACTGCTGCCTCACACTCAGCCTCAGGGTTAAAACCAAATGGAGGTGTTCTCCCACATGACTGGTGACAGTTGTTTTTTTTTTTTTTTTTCCTAGACAGAGGCGCACAGCACCAAAGAGCAATTTTGGTTCCATCATATCCACTACTCTTCCTCACCGTACCCCCACCCTGCCTATTTCATAGCGTCACCTCTCTTTCTAGCCTAGGTTGATTGGCATCAAGAGAGAATTGGCCACACACATCTGCCCTTGCAGGAGAATGCTGGCTGACCATCAGTCAGAAAACCAAGCTGAAATACTAACATCTTACCACTGCCTTTTGATGCTAAGTTACTGCTAAGTCACTTCAGTCATGTCCGACTCTGTGCGACTCCATAGACGGCAGCCCACCAGGCTCCCCTCTCCCTGGGATTCTCCAAGCAAGAACACTGGAGTGGGTTGCCATTTCCTTCTCTGATGCATGAAACTGAAAAGTGAAAGTGAAGTCGCTCAGTCGTGTCCGACTCTTGGCGACCCCCTGGACTGCAGCCTACCAGGCTCCTCTGTCCATGGGATTTTCAAGGCACGAGTACTGGAGTGGGTTACCATTGCCTTTTGATGACTGGCCATATAATTGGAATAATCCACGTCATAGTTTCTTTTCACTGTAGTTTTCATTTCATTCACATTATTTCATTGCTCAATTAGTTTTCAAATTCCACAGCAGGTATTCCAGCCCAGAGATCAACTAGCTGGGTGTTCCTCTCTGTCTTGTTTAATAACAAGCTTATCACTAGAGACCTTTACAAGCTCCGATTGATTATTCTCAAAAACTATATTTTTATAATTATATTTATTTTTAATTGGTTGATGATTACTTTACAATATTGGTTTGATTTCTGCCATACATCAACAGGAATTAACCATAGGTGTACATATATCCTCTCCCTCTTGAACTCTTCTCAAAAAGTTTTTTAAAAATGGAGCAAGCCATTAGAAGATAATTTGTCTACCTGATTTAAAAAAAAATTATATATATATGTATGTATTTTGGAGCTTCCCTGGTGGCTCGGATGGTAAAGAATGTGGGAGGCCTGGGTTTGATACCCAGGTTGGGAAGATCCACTGGAGGAGGGCATGGCAACCCACTCCAGTATTCCTGCTGGGAGAATCCCACGGACGGAGGAGCCTGGTGGGCTACAGTCCATGGGTCACAAAGACTCAGACACGACTGAGTGACTAAGCACACACACACATATATATCTTAGTTTCTCATATTCTTTCAACAGTAACAGAATTTTTTTCCCATGTTATCTGATTTTGGCCTTTTTATATGGTTCATGGGGTTCTTATGGCTAGAATACTGGAGTGGTTTGCTATTTCCCCTTCCAGTCTTTTTCTGGGGGGATTAATATAACTAGACTTAAAGCAGAAAAATTTGCCTTTCTCTTTCAAAAAGTATGCTATTGACTACCATCAAACAAGTTGCTTCCTATTGGTAAAGACAAAATAATTATCAGTTTCTAAGTACACACCATGTATCCAGCATTGCGTCAAACCCTGTACATACTTTTTGTTTGTTTTTCTTTTTTTCATTTTATACCACATCGGGCAGTTTGTGGGATCTTAGTTCCCCACCCAGGGATCGAACCTCTGCCCCTTGCAGTGGAAGAGCGAAGTCCTAACCACTGGGCCACCAGGGAAGTCCCTGTACATGTTGTATTTAATACAACAGCACTCTGGAGTCAGAATTGAAATCAACAGATTGCTGACTTTTTAAAAGCGGATCTCACTCCAGAGTGTGTTTCTGATCCTACTGTTAATATCATTCTCCTCTAACGGAGAAGGCAATGGCACCCCACTCCGGTATTTTGCCTGGAAAATCCCATGGACAGAGGAGCCTGGTGGGCTGCAGTCCATGGGGTCGCTAAGAGTCGGACACGACTGATCGACTTCACTTTCACTTTTCACTTTCATGCATTGGAGAAGGAAATGGCAACCCACTCCAGTGTTCTTGCCTGGAGAATCCCAGGGACAGGGGAGCCTGGTGGGCTGCCGTCTATGGGGTCGCACAGAGTCAGATAAGACTAAAGAGATTTAGCAGCAGCCTCTAAATAAAAGAAAAACTCAAGAAAAATCACTTAAATTCAGTGGCAGACTGGCAAAACCAAACGATTAATAAGTTAGAGGCTATCCTGCATTTACTTTTGTATTTATGTGTCTATTCAGATATGAGAGTTCTCTGAAATAAAATGCAGCTCGATAAAATTGTTATCTAATGCATGATTTCCAGTCACTGTGGTGCCATCTGCACTGTGCACACTTTCGGGTGGCATGAGATGATGAGGAACATCTAATTATACAGTGGATTACACAGGCAACTATAAAACATTTTCATTTACCATGTGTTTCTTCCATTCCACAACTTGTTCTTCATATTGCTGACATGTGCATTCATGGAAAGTTCCAAACATCAAAAAAAAAATTATCAGTTGTGATTTACAAATATAATACTGTAGTTGGCCAGGCTCCTCTGTCCATAGGATTCTCCAGGCAAGAATACAGAAGTGGTTTGCTAGTTCGTCCTCCAAGGGATCTTCCCAGCCCAGGGATCGAACCTGGGTTTCCTGCATTGCAGCCAGACTTTTTTACCATCTGTGCTACCAGGGAAGCCCATAAATGAGTCAAGGTTATCATATTCCCTTAAATGCAAGGGAAATCAAGGTGCAATCATAAACAGCAGTTCTAAACTTTAAAGATAACTTAACTGGAGCCTTTTAACAACATGAGCCAAGAATTCAAGTTTTGGGGAGAGTTTTGTTCATGGCAACAGATATTAGCAAAACATCAATATAATTGAATATAATTCCAGCAGACATTCAATTAAGCTCCTACTGCTCTAGAATATATTGAATTGACAGTTTCATCTAAATTACTGATATTTTTGGAGGCATTAACTATGTGGGTAAATAGCTGGTGATTACATTTCCCCAAATCCTTTACTGCCAGTTGGACTTTCAGAGTTAGTTAACTTCTCAGGATTTTTGATTCCTCATATGTAAAAATCGGAGGATTTAGACTGGCATTTTTGAAGATCTTTTTAGAGTCCTGAAAATCTATCATCTTCTGAGTTATTGGAAGCGGAAACGGTCTGGGGCCTGAAGTCAATTGCCTTAAAAAATAAAGAGTCTTTCCAGAGTATGTCAACACAGCCTAAAAACACTATTTTATAGTATATTCAGTGCACAGTGGTGACTTGAGAGAGAAGGAAGTCAAACAGGGTGGGGATATACATTTATGTATAACTGATTCACTTTGCTGTATAGTAGAAACTAATACAACATCATAAAGCAACTATTTACCCATAAAATTAATTTTAAAAATACTGTTTTATTTCAGAATACTTTTGGACTTTCCTATTATTCAAAACAAGCAAACAAATAAACCAAAAACTCTTTCCTTCAAAGTAAATATCACCTATTTACCAAGAGTTTTTTTTTTTTTTTAATTAAAGTCAGGATCAACCCTGTTTTGTCTTAAACTTATATTTCCTCACTTGTTAATTTTCTTTAAATACAAGGTATTCTACAGATGCTCTACTTGGTGTCCATGTTGTGCTAATCCTAAACACTAAGGCATACTCCACTTATTGAGAGATCACTACTTCCTAAGGAGTCAGAATTCTTCTCAACTAATCACAGCACAGGTCAAATGATGAGAGAATCACCCAATACAGGAGGACAAACACATGAAGGAAAGCTGTTCTGGCTGAAAATGAACAGGAAAAGAGTTCCCAAGGAGATCATATCATATCTCCTAAGTCTGGGGAATAAGAATTGCTAAAATTTACCAAGATTATCTCTGTGCCAAGTATTACACTGAGCGTTTTGGGGTACTATATTATATCCATTAATTCCTATAAAATCATGTAGATTAAATCCTTATTTACCTATCTGATCATGAAGAAGCAGGAAAGATATCTTTGTTATAAACTGTATTTATAACACAGTTTAATTAATGGTATGATTTGGAACCAAAGAAAGGTAGAGTGCTTTCAATAGAAAAATAATGGGGATTTCTTGAAGGAAGTGGTACACAGGGACCAGAAAGGTGACCAGGTGTTGGCTACTGGAAAAGGAAAGAGAAAGAGTAGAAATTCCAAAGTGGGAAAAACTGCCACACATTTTAGGAATCTAGGTAGTGCAGTATGGATGGTACATGTATTAAACTAATACGGTATGCCCTGGGAATGAAGCTGGAAGAGCAACTAAGCCATGGGTTTTATTTATTTATTTATTTATTTTTTATTTATTTACTTTACAATATTGTATTGGTTTTGCCACACATTGACATGAATCCGCTATGGGTGTACATGTGTTCCTCATCCTGAACCCCAGTCCCACGTCTTTCCTCATCCCATCCCTCTGGGTCATCCTAGTATACCAGCCCCGAGCCATGGGTTTTAAAACATCTTATAAGGGTTTCCCAGAGAAGGCAATGTCAACCCACTCTGTACTCTTGCCTGGCAAATCCCATGGACAGAGGAGCCTGGTAGGCTGCAGCCCATGGGGTCACTAGGAGTTGGACACGACTGAGTGACTTCACTTTCACTTTTCACTTTCATGCATTGGAGAAAGAAATGGCAACCCACTCCAGTGTTCTTGCTTGGAGAATCCCAGGGACGGGGGAGCCTGGTGGGCTGCCATCTATGGGGTCGCACAGAGTCAGACATGACTGAAGCAACTTAGCAGTAGCAGCATAAGGTCTTCCCAGGTGGCTCTAGTGGTAAAGAATCCACCTGTCAATGCAGAAGACATAAGAGATGAAGGTTCGATCCCTAGGTCGAGAAGATCTGGGGAGTAGGAAGTGGCAACCCATTCCAGTATTCTTGCCTGGAAAATTCCATGGGCAGAAGAGCCTGGCTGTCTAAAGTCCTTGGGACTGCAAAGAGTCAGACATCAGTACATAAGAGTGAGTACATAAGAAGAATGACTATATGTTGCCTTGGTTTGCCCAAAGCAGTCCTAACATAACTGTTAATATCACCTTTGTCCCAACATAATTACTTCATAGCATCCTTTTTAACTTGCACAATTTTCCTAACTGGACAATAAATTCTATATATAGAAGGTTCTACCTTTACACAAGTTCAATGGGGGATGATATACAGTTTATAAAAAGAGAATTGGCACAATCAGACTCAATCCTTAGAAAAGTTACTATCTACACAACAGAGAATAGTCTAGAGACAATATAAATGGCAGAGATGGCTATCTCACACACCTGCAAAGCTCTATCCTCATCTCTATGATGTAGAGAGTTGTCACAAAACAGCTGTCCAGTTAAGGACCAAGTTCCAAAACTAGCTATGCAACCTCTTCCTTCTTCCTTCAGTTGCTGGGGCCTTACATCAGTGTCCAGCACAACTTTCAAAACTGCTTTAAAGATACATTTTCTCATCTTGGGTTACTGAATGAGTGCATGAAAAAAAGGTCATAAACACATCACTTCCCACTGGACTTTACATGAGCAGACTGGACTTCAGATGAGCAAATAAAACAAACTTTTTTGTTAGGCCTGAAGATGTAAGAATTTATATGCTGCTTTCTTTAGACACTCAGTTGTGTTCCACTCTTTGTGACCCTATGGACTGGCTTCTCTGTCCATGGGATTCTCCAGGCAAGAATACTATAGTGGTTTGCCATTTTCCTCTCCAGGGAATCTTCCTCACCCAGGGAATGAACCCACATCTCTTATGTCTTCTGCATTTGCAGACAGATTCCTTACTATTAGCACCACCTGGGAAGTTGTGTAATAGCAAATAGTGTTACACCAATATAGTAAGATTCATGCCATATCAATCATTCATAAGGCTATTACAACCTGATATTACCAGAACACTGTTAATCAGCTATACCCCAACACAAAATAAAAAGTTCAAGAAAAATAAGACTGTTGCAATAATCCAGATAAGAAAGAATGCTGACATTATAACCAAGGATGAAGGAAGTGAAGTGTTATAGTCAAGGCAGGTATCAAGTTTGCCCCTGAGGTTTTTCAGTTTGCAAATCTGAATAAATTGTCATCAAACTTACTAATTTTAGAGAACGGAAGAAGATAATGATTTGGGAAAAGGAAAAATACTGAGTTCAGCTTCTACTGCATTTCACAGACTACCTGACTGATAACAGGTTCAGTGTGTATTTTCATCATTGACACATTGCCCAAAGTTAGTGATTTTTTCCCCTGCCAGTTTTTTAAGTGAATGTTGTAAGGCCCCCTGAGTTTTCTTTTCCTGACCCTTGCATCAGTCATTACTTAGTTCTCATACACACTGCCTATGTGTACGTATTTTTATAACAATGTGGTTTACAAATAGGCCCTTGAAGGCTCACCTTGCTTCATAGATTGTGAAGGTGATTTTGCCACATAAAAATCTGGGTTCACAGGAATAAGGGCTTCCCTAGTAGCTCAGTTCTTAAAGAATTTGCCTGCAATGTAGGAGACCTGGGTTCGATCCCTGGGTCAGGAAGATCCCCTGGAGAAAGAAATGGCAACCCACTCCAGTATTCTTGCCTGGAGAATCCTATGGACAGAGGAGCCTGGGGGGCTAGAGTCTAAGAGGTTGCAAGAGTTGGACACAACCGAGTGACTAAACCACCACCACAGGAATTCAGTGATCAATTGGTTAGATTTAGTTAGATAAGGAAAATACAGTACAACAGACTTGAGTGTAGGCTTGCGCCCTTAGCATAATTTTAAAAGCCATTTGTTTTCCATGGTGCCATGTGCAGAGTGGTCTAGGTATAACAGAAGGAATTGAAATTTCAGAGCTTAGGAGTTGGGAGGTTTGAATTTGAATTTCACCTTGGCCTCTTACCAGCTATACGATGATGGCAAAGCACTGGAGTCTGTTTTTAAGTTCCTTATCTATATAATCCTAGAGGAGGAAATATCAACCTGTTTCAGTATTCTTGCTGGGAAAATTCCATGGACAGAGGAGTGTGGTGGGCTACAGTCTATGGGGTCACAAAGTCAGACACGACTGAGCACATATCTATATAATAGGGATTTTTGATGTTATAGTTTTGTATGTAACCCTGTAGAATTCTTAGAACTATATCCAGCATACAGCTTTAATAAATGTTAGATAATGTCATTTCCTTTTCATTTGGCGACTCAATTATTAAGAATGTTCTATTTTCTGATTTGGATACTATGCCATTATTTTGATTAAATAAATATTTCAGGCTTTGGAGACATAATTAAATTAAAATCAATTATTTGTTTGTATAATTCTGGATCATAGTCTATTTCTTTCTTCAATTTAAAAATATGAAGTACTTTTTCAAGTAATTTAAAGTCTCTACCTGCACTCAGGAGGTCTGTTCTTTCTCAGTAATCTGGTTTAAAGTATATGGTAATGTAACTTTATATTATAATAAATGCTACTTGACTCCATTGCCTGGAGGTCAATTAAATTATATGTTTTAGCTCTTACCTCCAAAAGCAGTATTAGATCCATTAGCACAAATGATGTAGATTGTAAGAAGCATTACAGTGATCTCACTTCAAGGATATGGTTGCAGAATTCCCTGGTTGTCCAGTGGTTAGGACTCTGTGTTGTCACTACCATAGGCCTGGGGTTCAATCTCTGATCAGGGAACTAAGATCTGGCAAGTTGTGCAGTGAGGTTAAAAAAAAAAAAAAAATAGAAAAGTATGTGATTGATGACTAGTGGTCCTTCCAAAACTTCACTGAAGTTTGGTTTAGTTAACTAGCGGGATCTCAAACATATCCAAAGTCAAGCATAATCAAGGAAGATTAATGGATGACCTCTCTTAAATTACTCGTTGGTCAGTTCCCAGTATTTTGGTTGGAAATGTGTTTTCTCTCCCCAGTGCATGCACACTCAGTCGCTCAGTAATGTCCGACTCTATGACCCTATAGACCATAGCCCACCAGACTCCCCTGTTCATAGGATTTTTCAGGCAAGAATACAGAAGTGGGTTGTCATGCCCTCCTCCAGGAATCCTTCCAAACCAGGGATTGAACCTACATCTCCTGCATTGGCAGGCAGATTCCTTACCACTGGGCCACCTGCATCTCCTTTGCAGCCAAACAGGGAGTTGCTCTATACAGTCAGCAAAAGCAAGAATGGAAGCTGACTGTGGCTCAGATCATGAACTTCTTATTGCAAAATTCAGACTTAAATTGAAGAAAGTAGGGAAAACCACTAGACCATTCAGGTATGACCTAAACCAAATCCCTTATTAATCAATGGAAGTGACAAATACATTAAAGGGATTAGATCTGATAGACAGAGGGCCTGAAGAACTATGGATGAAGATTTGTAACATTGTACCAGATGCTGTGATCAAAACCATCCACAGCAAGAAGAAATGAAAAAAAGGCAAAATGGTTGTCTGAGAAGGCCTTAAAATAGCTGAGAAAAGAAGACAAGCAAAAGGCAAAGGAGAAAAGGAAAGAAATATCCATCTGAATTCAGAGTTCCAAAGAATAGCAAGGAGGGATAAGACAGCCTTCCTAAGTGATAAACGCAGAGAAATGGAGGAAAACAATGGGCCCGGAAAGACTAGAGATCTCTTCAAGAAAATTATAGATACCAAGGGAATATTTCTTACAAAGATGGGCACAATAAAGGACAGAAACAGTACGGATCTAATAGAAGCAGAAGATATTAACAAGAGGTGGCAAGAACACACAAAAGAACTAAACAAAAAAGATCTTCATGACACAGATAACCACAATGGTGTGATCACTCACCTAGAGCCAGACATCCTGGAATGCAAAGTCAAGTGGGCCTTAGGAAGTGTTACTACAAACAAAGCTAGTGGTGGTGATGGAAATCCAGTTGAGCTATTTCAAATCCTAAAAGATGATGCTGTGAAAGTGCTGCCCTCAGTATGCAAGCAAATTTGGAAAACTCAGCAGTGGCCACAGGACTGGAAAAGATCAGTTTCCCATCCAATCCCAAAGAAAGGCAATGTCAAAGGATGACCAAAGTACCTCACAACTGTATGCCTCTCACACACTAGCAAAGTAATTCTCAAAATTCTTCAAGCCAGGCTTCAACAGTACACGAACCAAGAAATTCCAGATGTTCATGCTGGATTTAGAAAAGGCAGAGGAACCAGAGATCAAATTGCCAACATCTGTTGGATCATGGAAAAAGCAAGAGAGTTCCAGAAAAACACCAACTTCCACTTCACTGACTACGCTAAAGCATTTGACTGTGTGGATCACAATAAACTGGAAAATTCTTCAAGAGATGGGAATACCAGACCACCTGACCTGCCTCTTGAGAAATCTGTATGCAGATCAAGAAGCAACCATTAGAACCAGACATAGAACAACAGACTGGTTCCAAATTAGGAAAGGAATATGTCAAGGCTATATATTGTCACTCTGCTTATTTACCTTATATTCAGAGTACATCATGTGAAATGCTCGGCTAGATGAAGCACAAGCTGGAATCAAGATTGCCAGGAGAAATATCAATAACCACAGATATGCAGATGAGACCACCCTTATGGGAGAAAGTGAAGAAGAACTAAATAACCTCTTGATGAAAGTGAATGAGGACAGTGAAAAAGCTGGCTTAAAACTCAACATTCCTGGGGAACACATGTATACCTGTGGCGGATTCATTTTGATATTTGGCAAAACTAATACAATTATGTAAAGTTTAAAACTAAAATAAAATTAAAAAACAACAACAACAAAAATCAACATTCCAAAAACTAAGATCATGGCCTCTGGTTCCTTCACTTCATGGCAAATAGATGAGGAAACAATGGAAACTGTCACAGACTTTCTTTTCTTGGGCTCCAAAATCACTGTAGATAGTTACTGCAGCCATGAAATGGAAAGATGCTTGCTCCTTGGAAGAAAAGCTATGACCAACCTAGACAGCATATTAAAAAGCAGAGACATTACTTTGCTGACAAAGGTCCATATAGTCCAAGCTATGGTTTTTCTAGTAGTCATGTATGGATGTGAGAGTTGGACCATAAAGAAAGCTGAGGACCGAAGAATTGATGCTTTTGAACTGTGGTGTTGGAGAAGACCCTTAAGAGTCCCTCGAACTGCAAGGAGATTGAACCAGTCAATCCTAAAGGGAATCATTCCTGAATATTCATTGGAAGGGCTGATGCTGAAGCTGAAGCTCTAATACTTTGGCCACCTGATGTGAAGAGCTGACTGGTAAGAAAAGACCCTGATGGTGGGTAAGATTGAATGCAGGAGGACAAGGGGATGACAGAGGATGAGATGGTTACATGGCATCACCGACTCAATGGACATGAGTTTGAGCACTCTCTGGGTGTTGGTTATGAACAGGGAAGCCTGACCTGCTGCATTCCGTTGGGTTGCAAAGCGTCTGACATGACTGAGTGACGGAAGTGAACTGGACTACCTGGGAAGCCCTCCATCCCCAGTAATGTACATTTAATGTCCATCCCCAATTTAATGGTGTTTTGGGGACTGTGTTTTATTTCACCATACTCGCCATCCAATCTTCAACACAGAGTAAATTATGTGAGCTCCACTAACATTTCTTAAATGAATTAATGGATGAATTGTTATAGGCACTAAAGCAAAAGATGAGGAATTAAATGTGCCTTTTTAGCTTTTTTCCCTAAGAAATGTGGCAATAATGGGAAAAATAGGGAAATGAAGGTAGAAGAGAAGTTTATGGTGCTGAGTTTTTTCGAGATAAGTGAGATTCAGCATGTTTTAATGCTGAGAAAGAGGCCTGAAAGAACATTGTAACACACACACACACACACGACTCTATTTTCGGAAATAATGTCAAACATAATCTCCAAGCCCTTTTCTTACTTGTACCCTTTGAAAACAGTGGTTTTATTATCATTGTTGAGTTGACTATAAAGGATCCCAAACTCAACATGCAGATCACCTTTTTGCAGTGTGCTGTGTTTCTCAACTTTTCAATATAATGGTTTGTTGATCTTGAGAGAATAGTTTGAAAAATCACACAAGCTGTTGGAATATTTGCATAGTGATTCTCTGCTGAATAGCAGCTTGGGCTTTCCATTTCCATCTGCTTCAACTTACTAAGTGCAAGAGGTATTATTATTACGATCATCATTATTATTATCATTGAATTATCTGAATTCCAAATGAGGAAACAGACAAACCACATAGCATCTTTAGTGGCATAAAAATAACTTTTGCTCAAAGGGAATTTTTGTTGTCTATAATAAAGTCTTTTGAATTTAATTCCCTTCTCCATTTGAAAAGGGCAAGTTTATCCAAGTGTAAATAATATGCTCATGTCTGTGACAAATGAAACCATTAAAAACAATAAATTAGTCTGCAAAGCTTTCAGCATGTATAATTCTTAACATTTTGCCCTTCAGTCTCCTTGAACAATGAAGGTAACCCCCTCTCTGCTTCTAATCACCATTTATTTCTAAGAATAGGAATACTTCACTGATCTGAAATTCTCCCATTTGCTATAGAGCTAGGAACCAAGAGAGAAGTAACCTGGGTTTCTGAAAATTGGAAGCAGATAAAATGCAAGCAACTTGCCTCTTAGATACACAGTGCTTTGTAGTCTGTATATTCTCAAATGACCTACTAATATTTCTTGGCACAATCAATGCTTATCAAACACCAGCCTTTAATGCAACCCCACAGAGATCTCAGAGCATTGTTGGCTTATTGAGGACTTAGATTTAGTTCAAGGATGTTCTCCTGTGCAGCCTTGCCTCCTCTATGATGAAAGTATCCATAAAGGTTCCATCTTATACTACAGTCTTTCATAATGTATAGTGCATGAATGAGGTTCTGTTCCAAAATGGATAAAGTTATAAAGCATCCCAAATGGGTAACATTTCAAAATGGGTAAAGATATAAAGCATTTTTAAATGAGGAAATGCTCAGCCATGCTGAAAATATGGTTCACAAGAATTTGATGTGAGCTTTGGCACTAATACTGCCAACTGGAATTTCTCTGCATTTGTGTCAAACTTTTGCTGAGATGTCAGGGTAGGACAACAAAGGTCCCTTTAGTCAAAGCTACATTTTTTCCAGTAGTCATGCACGATGTGAGAGTTGGACCAAAAAGAAGGCTGAGCACCGAAAAATTGATGCCTTTGAATTGTGCTGATGGAAAAGACTCTTGAGAGTCCCTTGAACTAAAAGGAGATCAAATCAATCAATCCTAAAGGAAATCAATCATGAATATTAATTGAAAGGAATGATGCTGAAGCTAAAACTTCAATACTTTGACCACCTGATGTAAAGAGCCAACTCTTTGGAAAAGACCTTGATGCTGGGAAAGATTGAAGGCAGGAGGAGAAGGGGACAACAGAGGATGAGATGGTTGGATGGCATCACTGACTCAATTGACATGAGTCTGAGCAAACTAGGGGAGATAGTGAAGGACAGGGAAGCCTGTGTGCTATAGTCCATGCAGCAGCAAACAGACCAAACAACAACAACAGTGTAGACCCATGAAGACTGGAATGTGTTGTTTAAGAGCACAGGGCCTTCTGACTTTTCCAGTGTGTGTACTGGAGGTGCCCTGTGCCTGGTGGCACTCACAGCAGTCCAGAGATTCACTGACTATGTTTCCTAAAGGACTTGTGGATAGCAGACACTTTTCCCTTAGACCATCCTACTTCTGCTGGGATGCTCAGCCCACCTCCCTCCACCTGAGGGGGTCTTCTTGACCCTCCGGCGGTCTGTTTAGCTATGATTTTCTCAGAGAAGACTCCCTGGATTTATATCCTGAATTAGACTTGTCACACCCTGTACTCTGCCTTCAGGTCAATTATAGCATCTATATTTGTGAGCATCATTAGATGCAAACCCATGTTTGGGGTCTCTCTCATCTCCCCTTCAACTCCAAGAAGACCCTGTTTTAATCCACACTGAAGATTCTGCTTATGGCCTGAGAGTTACTCATCATGCAGTCCCTGAATAAATAAACAATCGAACATGAGGAAAGATGCATTTACGCTGGACATTTCTGTGCAGGATGGAAAATAGAGTGAGCCTGCCCTTGACAAGTATTTCCCTTTCCTTATATTATTTTGGAAAGTGTTATGAAACTTCCTTTCTTCTTCTCTCAGGGCTCACGAACAGTTCTTGAATATGAGGCTTCTGATTGCATTGATTACTGGAATGTGTGTGCCTTACTTTTTTACAGCTGCAGCTCCAGGCACAAAGTAGGCTCATGCAAATGCTTTCTAAGTGAACCCTCAGTGGTTTAAGTCGTGTCGAATGGATTCAGTCACTTATCTCATTTATCATGCAGAAAAAATAAAGCTTGTTTTCATCAGCCCGTCTCTACAATGGCTTTGAGGAAAAGAATACAGAATCAAACACTGCATTCTAAAAATGGCAGGGAAGCAAAAGTACTTCAAGTACCTTATCTTGCTGACAATAAAAATATGAGCTAAATGTTGGGGAAAAGAAATGCAAGAATAAGTAAGCAAACTGGACAAATACAAATGTTTAACAGTCAGAAGAGTACTTTAAATGTGAAATTAAATATGCTATGCTAAGTCACTTCAGTTGTGTCTGACTCTGTGCGACCCCATAGATGGCAGCCCACCAGCCTCCCCCATCCCTGGGATTCTCCAGGCAAGAACACTGGAGTGGGTTGACATTTCCTTCTCCAATGCATGAAAGTGAAAAGTGAAATCGAAGTCACTCAGTCCTCTCCTACTCTTAGCGACCCTGTGGATTGCAGCCTAACAGGATCCTCCATCCAGGGGATTTTCCAAGCAAGAGTACTGGAGTGGGGTGCCATTGCCTTCTCCGATATATGTAATCCTCTGGACTTCCGTGGTGGCCCAGTGGTTAAGACTCTGTGTTCTCAATGCAGGGGGTCCAGGTTCCATCCCTGGTGGGGGAATTAAAATCCCACATGCCATGGGGAGCAGCAAAAAAAAAAAAAAAAAGTGAGATTTGCCATCCAAGTTAAATAAATAGCTGTAAAGTGTTTAATAATTCATTATTTTTATTAATGTCACATAATTATCAAAGGCCATCAGTGATATCCATTATCCTCAGTGAATATGTCAAAAATGAACTTCTGGCCCTGAAACTGTGCCTGAACAAGACAGATAAAGGTTATTTTCTTCATTTGAAATTGCCACTGTCAAGGTTAAGGAGGCCAGATACTGCAAGCCTTTGATAGCAACTGTTTTGTCAGAAGCAGAATTTTTATGAGACAACGTTTTGAATGTCCTTAAATCAAGAATTTAAATCTTTTCAAATATAATTGGTGTGTATTGGAAAGTATATCATTAATACAAATGAAGTTGAGTCATTTTGATTACTTATCTTGAAAGAGTATTTAGTTTTTATTAAAAAAGAAATAAAAGCTCATTTGAAGCAATAGTTCTTTAGTGGAAGAGACTAAGTGTGGACCTAGAGGATGAAGTTTCAATATAATTTTGAAATATATGTCTTATCACTCAGATTAAAAAATGGACACTCTACAGCAGGATTTCTAACATTTAAATATACTGAAATCTCTTGTTTCATATTGTATCATTTTTTTTTTCCTTCAGTACCATGATACAAACATAGGACTTTATAAATATCTTAAAGTGTTTATGTTTTGCTGAAAGGTTGTAAACTCAAACAGTATTAGAGTTCTGGAATCAGTATCAGCATTTTACATGATAAAAGTCATAACTATCAGATAGATTGGATTTTTTAAAAAAATATTACGTATGTGTTAAAACAAGTTACATGTGTACGTTACTGAATATTCTACTAAGTGGTAATGTGCCAATGCTGTGTGCTGTGCTTAGTTGCTCAGTCTTGTCTGACTTTTAGAGACCCTATGAACTGTAGCCTGCCAGGTTTCTCTGTCCTTGGGATTCTCCAGGCAAGAGTACTGGAGTGGCTTGCCATGCCCTCCTCCAGGGGATCTTCCTAACCCAGGGATTGAACCCAGGTCTCCTGCATTGGCAGGTGGATTCTTTATCAGCTGAACTATCAGGGAAGCCCCAGTGTGCCAATATTTTCAAGTGAAATTGAAAGTCGCCCAGTCGTGTCCGACTCTTTGTGACCCCATAGACTATACAGTCCATGGAATTGTCCAGGCCAGAACACTGGAGTGGGTAGCCTTTTCCTTCCACAGCGGACCTTCCCAACCCAGGGTTGAACCGGGGTCTCCTGAATTGCAGGTGGATTCTTTACCAACTGAGCTCTCAGGGAAGCCTGCCAATATTTTAAAGTAATTATCAAATGTCTACTTTTTTTTTTTTTACTGAGCAATGTTTTACACAACATAAAATCAACCATTTTAAAGTAAACAATTCAGTGGCATTCAGTGCATTTGCAAGGCCTTACACTCATCCCCTCTATCTACTTCCTTTCATACTCTGAAAGGAAACCTAGACACATGGAGAATTACTCCTTAGGCTCCCAGGCCCCAGGCATCAACCATCTGAATTCTATTTTACTGGATTTATCTATCTGAATATTTTATATAAGTAGAATCATATAATATGTGACCTCTAATACTTGGCTTCTTTTTTTTTAAGATTTTTTTTTAACGTGGGACATTTTAAAAATCATTATTGAATTGTTACAATATTGCTTCTGTTTTACATTTTAATCTTTTGACTGAGAGGCATGTGTGATCTTAGCTCCCCGACCAGGGATCAAACCCATACCCTCTGCACTGGAAAGCGAAGTATTAGCCATTAGCCCACCAGGGAAGTCCCTTGGCTTCTTTCACTTGGCATAGCGTCCTAGATTTTATCCACCTCATAGCACTTGTCAGTACCTCATTCCTCTTTAGGGCTGAATACTATCCCACTGCATGCATATATCACAATGTTTATTCATTCGATGGTGGCCACTTGGGCTGATTCCACATTTGGCCTATTGTGATTCATGCTGCTTTGAACATGAGTGTGTTTGAATTTGAGAATCAATTTCCCGCCCTTTTGGGCATATACGTAAGAGTGGGATTGCTGGGTCATATGGTAATCTGAAGTTAACTGTTTGAGGAAGAGTTGAACTCTTTTCTACAATGACTGAAACATAACACATCCCCATCAGAAGTGTACAAGAGTTCCAAATTCTCCACAGCTTTGCAAACACTTGTAATTTTCCTTTACAAAAAGAAACAACACTATATTTACCTTTGTGAAGTGGCACCTCATTAAGATTTTGATTGGCATTTCTCTAATGACTAATGATATTGAGCATCTTTCCAGATCTGTTTTGGAGAATTTTGCTAATTTTTAAGTGTTAAAATTTTTCAGTATAGGATACTGTTGCATTTGTATAAGGCAGTGATTTTAACTCTCCAATAGGTCTTCACTTTTAACGTCTTAAGCCATTCAAAATGGGCTTCCCACATGACTCAGCAGGTTAAGAATATTCCTGCAATGGGGGAGACCTGGGTTCGATCCCTGAGTCAGAAAGATGGCCTGGAGGAGGGCATGGCAATCCATTCTAGTATTCTTGCCTGGACAATCTCATTGACAGAGGAGCCTGGCGGACTACAGTCCATGGAGTTGCAGAGTCAGATATGACTGAAGTGACTGAGCACATATGCACACACAAGCACACACACCATTCAGAAAACATTCTAAGGTAAACAAATGGAAAGTTTTGCATCTTCATCCCACCTTATTAAAGATTCAGACTGAGTTCTTTTCTTTTTTCAGGGAAATCACAATGTTTGTCAGCACTACTTAACATGAGCTCAGCTGAGATATTTCTGTAACTCTGTGGTCAGCATGTTAATGGTTTCCTCCAATGCTATATTACTTTACTCAAGTAAGAAATTTATACATCAAGTGCCATATTAACTTTCAACACTCTCAGGAAATCCCCTGGTGTTAAATTCATGTCAGTTGATAGTGAAAACAGAAATGGAGGATATGATTTAGCAATGACTGTAATTGTCACTAAAGTCGTGAAGTTCATTTCTTTTTTAAGTAGACATCTTTAAAATTTACTTTTGAAAAAAGCACAAAAGTCCTCTAAACTTTCACTTTATCACTATAATTCCAGTTGCAAAAAGGATTTCTCAAAAAGGAGAGACAGTATCTCACTGTAGCCAATTTTGAGAGCTGAAGGGAACTTCTTCTTTCCTGTCACTAAAAAAAAAAAAAAAAAAAAAATCTCAAAAAATAATGAAGAATTAACTGACAAAAAGAGATTCACAAAACATGTGATGTACATGTTATAAATTAAAATAAGAGGACTAAGGATTTGGGCATAATAATCAGCATATTTCCTAAAATACGTGTAACTAATTTTGGCTTTGAATATGCAGGGGGTCAATTCTTTTTGGAGTTTTGTCCCTCCAGCCATATTACTGTCATAGTAAGAAACTCCTAATTCCCATGTTTTTTCTGATGCAAAGATCTTTCTGGATTCTGGAGAGACTTGGTGTGGAACTTGTGCCTGATATTTTATCTGAGTCTCCAAGTTCTATTCCATTCTTCTTTCATCCACTGAATAATAGCTGTCATCTGAGGATTGTCCTCTGCTTAGGGCATGGGGCTGCTGCTTCTAGTTGCATCCCATTCTTATTGCTGGCAATTGGTTTGTGAATCACTCGCAACCCCATTTTATCTCATAGGAGGAGAAACTTGCTGGAGATGTTTTGGGAAACTGAGAAGAACCGTGTGAGATTTTACTGGACGTATAGGCTGGAAGTTCAGTTCAGTTCAGTTGCTCAGTTGTGTCCGACTCTTTGCGACCCCATGAATCGCAGCACGCCAGGCCTCCCTGTCCATCACCAACTCTCGGAGTTCACTCAGACTCACGTCCATCGAGTCAGTGATGCCATCCAGCCATCTCATCCTCTGTCGTCCCCTTCTCCTCCTGCCCCCAATCCCTCCCAGCATCAGAGTCTTTTCCAATGAGTCAACTCTTTGCATGAGGTGGCCAAAGTACTGGAGTTTCAGCTTTAGCATCGTTCCTTCCAAAGAAATCCCAGGGCTGATCTCCTTCAGAATGGACTGGTTGGATCTCCTTGCAGTCCAAGGGACTCTCAAGAGTCTTCTCCAACACCACAGTTCAAAAGCATCAATTCTTTGGCGCTCAGCTTTCTTCACAGTCCAACTCTCACATCCATACATGACCACAGGAAAAACCATAGCCTTGACTAGACGGACCTTTTTTGGCAAAGTAATGTCTCTGCTTTTGAATATGCTATCTAGGTTGGTCATAACTTTTCTTCCAAGGAGTAAATGTCTTTTACTTTCATGGCTGCAGTCACCATCTGCAGTGATTTTGGAGCCCCCAAAAATAAAGTCTGACACTGTTTCCACTGTTTCCCCATCTATTTCCCGTGAAGTGATGGGACCAGATGCCATGATCTTTGTTTTCTGAATGTTGAGCTTTAAGCCAACTTTTTCACTCTCCACTTTCACTTTCATCAAGAGGCTTTTTAGTTCCTCTTCACTTTCTGCCATCAAGGTGGAAGTTAGCTTCTCACAATTATTTAACACATTGCCAGAAAACATGAGGAGCCTTAACTCAAAGGCAAAGACATTTATTACTGATAGCAGTGGGAGATTCATGCTCCTATCTGTGCTTCTTACACCCTGAATCCCCTGGGGAGATATGGAGGTGGGCTCCGGTGAATGCTACACACTGTGGCTCTGTGTCACAGCTGAGAAAGGCAGATCTTAGGAAATCCCTAATCTTATACAAGGACCACTAGCAACCTAGCACGACCTTTGCCCTGAGGGAAATAGTACTACTACCCTTGTCAGGAGACACATCATCCCTCTGCTCAGAGAAAGCCATGGTCTGTACCCTCCAAGACTGTTTGCCACTCCAACAACATTGAAAAGTAATCTTCAACAACAATAATGAAAATGATTGTTTAATGCCTTTTCTCAGAAAAAAATGTATCAATACAAAAACATAAGAGACTCAGGGATAGCTTTCAACTGATATCTACTGGTGGGCTTCCCAAGTGGCATGGAGGTAAAGAATCTGCCTACAATGCACGAGGTGCAGGAGACATGTTCCATCCCTGGGTGGAGAAGATTCCCAAGAGAAGGACATGGCAATCCAGTCCAGTATTCTTGCCTGGGACAAGAGGCATGGACAGGTTCCTCTTCCCATGGACAGAGGAACCTGGCAGGTTACAGTCCATGGGGTCATGAAGAGGCAGACACGACTCAAGTGAGTGAGCACCCATATTAAGTGAGAGGTACGGGCCATCTCACACGCCATGGGAGGTAATCCAGTACCTATGTAGCCCCAGAGGATCCCAGAAGCTGTCTTATGACAGTAAAAGAAAGGAGAATGAGATGGATGCTGCCAACCACAGCATCACAGCACAGGAAGACAGAAGGGGCTGGAGTCCTCACTTCCCTTGTTGAACTAGTGAACCCATCAATCTCAAGGCCCATATTTGGACTATTATGTTAATGATAAATCACATATTATTTAAGCTCTTTCATCAGTCATATCAAAAAGCATCCTCACTGAGTGATTCTCAGTGAAACTGACTCTCTGTTGCCTCACTGCATCTTTTCTATTGTTATCCCTATGCCCACAAATAAGACTTTAGCAATGATTCTGTAAAAAGATGGAGATATGATGGCACTAAATTATTGTTCACAACTTTGCACGCATCTTACTGTCACTTAAAATCTGGGGGGGAAAGAGGTAGATAAAATAGAAAACACAATCTGGACTTTCTGAAGCTGGCCTGGTTTGTTTGATAAATATTGATTAATTGAAAAAGAATTTTTAGAACTTCCTGATAAAGGTATTTTTGTTGTCCCAAAACAAACTAAAACAAATGTATATTAAATGCAAACTTATGAACCTAGATAACAACTTCCCAAAGGCCTTAAGAATATTTTCTTTGAATTACACACAGTCCTATTTCATCTACTTACAGAAAATACAGAAGAATGAAGATAATAGCATAATTAGTTTTATAAATGAATGATGAATCTATATCTGTGAAACTATGATACACGAATTTGTAGTTTATCAGAATATAATTTTTTGTCTTTAAATGAAAGAAAATTTCAGAAGTATATTTATACAAATAATCAAATGTCATATGTTTGAAGGACTTGCTCTGACAATTTACTCACCAGGAAATAGGTTGATCTTGTCTCCTGGGTAGATATGCTAATAGAGGACAGACCATTCTGTCTGGGCAACCAGTCCTGTTCAGAACTCTAGCTATCTTCTCACTGAGAGAAATTTAAGTACTATATTTCGCTAATATTTACCAGTCCTCTTATGGATGAATTAAAATTGAATCTCTGGATTTATGTATCTGAGGAAGACCACACTCTGAACCCACCAAGTTACTCAATCATGGTTTCTCCAGTAGTCATGTACAGATATGAGAGTTGGATCATAAAGACTCCTGAGCACCAAAGAATTGATGCTTTCAATTATAGTGCTGAAGAAGACTCTTGAGAGTCCCTTGGACTGCAAGGAGATCCACCCAGTCCATTGTAAAGGAGATCAGTCCTGGGTGTTCATTGGAACCCCAGGACTGATGTTGAAGCTGAAACTCCAATACTTTGGCCACCTGGTGAAAAGAGCTGACTCATTGAAAAAGACCCTGATGCTGGGAAAGAATGAGGGCAGGAGGAGAAGGGGACAACAGAGGATGAGATGGTTGGATGGCTTACCAACTCAATGGACATGAGTTTGAGCAAACTGGGAGATAATGAAGGACAGGAGCCTGGCATGCTATAGTCCATGGGGTTGCATACAATCAGACATGACTGATTGACTGAACAACAATAACATGTGACTTAACCAGCTCACATACTTCTTTACTAGACTGTTTTCTAACACATGGTACCTAGAGTCCTTTCAGCTCAAGTAATTCTGAGTCTGTGTGATGCAGTGATTCCCAGGACATGACTAAAGAAAATATAACTAAAAGATCAAGTATTTATTGAATGCCTAAGATGCATGTGCCGGGTGCTGTTCAAGTAACTAGTATCTTTAATCCTTAGAGCACTTTTGTGAAGTTGAGTCCTGCTTTTCTCATGATTGATGAAGAAACCCAGGCTGGAAGCCAAATGCCACACAGCTAATAAGCCACAGTGCTAGGTTAAGCTTTTTGACCTGAAGTCCATTCACTTTCCATTATAGCAACTAATACCTCAATAGAAATCAATTCTTTTTTTTTTTTTTTTTTTAAGGCAGCAACCAGTTCCATTTAGTACTAATGGTGCCATTTATATCATTTATGACATGTTCATGACGATCCAAAGGGCAGCCCTGAAGGTCTCCCAAATGAATTATGAAACATCATTTTCTTCTTGAATGCTATGCAGCCTACTTAGTACATACATATAGAGACAGATTAGATACAGATAGATACACAGGTAGATAGATAGATATAGATATATAAACATGATCTCTGAGTCAGGAAGATCCCCTGGAGGAGGAAATGTTAACTCACTCCAGTATTATTGCCTGGGAAATCCCAGGGACAGGGGAGCCTGGCAGGCTACAGTTCATGGGGTCCCAAAGAGTCAGACATGACTGAGCAACTGAGCACCACTACCACCGCACATGTATGTACACATGTATGTTTGGGCTCTACATAAACATATTTATATCTAGGTGAGAATATAAAATTGCATACATTTGTACTTTTGTCTATTCAGTGGAGCCAGTAGGCAAAATTTTCTTGTTGTTTAGTAGCTAAATTGTGTCCAACTCTTTGCAACCCCATGGACTGCAGCTTGCCAGGCTCCTCTGTTCATGGGATTCTCCAGGCAAGAATACTGGAGTGAGTTGCCATTTCCTTCTCCAGGGGATCTTCCTAACCCAGAGATTGAACCCACATCTCCTACGTAGGTAAGCAGATTCTTTACCACTGAGTCACCAGGGAAGCCCCAATAGGCAAAATAGTTGAATAGCAATCAAATGTGTCATTCAACTAAGAAATACAAGAAAACATTCTTATTCTTTTCAAATTCTATACTTCCTGTGGGCAAGTAGAGACATAGAAGCAACTATGCATTTGTGGGGGGTGGGGCAAGATATTTATGTGAATATCTTTATAAATTCTTATAAACTTCTCTAAAAGCATTTACTTAATGCCAGTGATGCATCTGTCAGGCACTGCTCAAATAACTATCATCTTTAATCCTTATAGCAACTTTGTAAGTTAAGTCATTGCTTTTCTCATTAGAGATGAGGAAACTCAGTCTCAGAGACAAATGCCACACAGCTAACAAGTCACATTGCCATGTCTGTTTAACACTGACATCACTTCTACCTGGAGAAAGTTCCTCCCCATTTTCCAAGGAAGATTCTAAAAATGTTCCAGTATGGTTTTCTTTCCCTTATCATTACTGAAGTATTTTTTATATACTAATATTCACTTCAACAACTGATTTTTTTTTTCTGTTTTTCATTTCAGGTAGTATATTTGCTTGAGAATTATCAAAGCAATAGATGTAATTTCCTATTAGATAAAAGCCAGTGTTCAACCCCTATGTGTAGCCTGATTCTCAGTCTTTATGAACTGTCTGTATATGGATTGAGTGAAAGTATTAATCGCTCAGTTGTGCCTGACTCTGAGAACATGGACTCTAGCCTAGAGGAACCATGCTCCTCTATCCATGAGGTTCTCCAGGCAATAATACTGGAATGGGTTGCCATTTCCTTCTCTAGGGGATCTTTCTGACCCAGGGATTGAACCTGAATCTCCTGCATTGCAGGTAGATTCTTTACCATATGAACCACCAGAGACACCATTAGGGATTACTCCTCTCCCTTTATCTTAGGGATTATTCCTGAGCAATAGAGGTGGAAAAATAGAAACTGAATTCCAACTTAGGATCCTTTGTGGATCCTAGAAGTTGCTAAGTGAGAATATACAAGGTTTAATTCAAGACTTCTAGTTGGAGATCAGAAGTCCTGTGAAGTTATTCTGTGAAATGGCACATCAATAGCTCACCAAGAAGGTGTTAAGAAAAAAAAAAATTCACAAGAAACTTATGATTAATAAGCTATATGAAGAGAGCCGATGGTAAAAGGAAGGAGAGGTCTAACTTATTGCCATAAAAATGACTCTATTCTTTTATAACATTTAATTTTTTATTTTTTAACTAATCTGCCTATCATGTTAACAGACTATAAATATTGTTTTCATTCCTCATCATCCAATAAATATGCTGACTACCATCTTGTTCATCCTTTCCATTTTGTTCCATACTGGATTAATTGATTTAAGAGTTTCATAGCTGTGAGTTTTAAAACAAAAGTTAATTCATCATGTATTCATATTGATTTCTACATCATCTGTAATTATTCAGCTATGTGGAGTTTTTTCTTACCTCAACTTTTTTATCCTAAAGTATATGTGTGAGAGAAACAGAAAGTGAGACAGGAAAAAGAGCATAAAAAAGTTTTAAAAATATATATATATAATGTATTCCAAGGTTACAGTTAGAATAGAATGTTAAAAAAATACAAACAAGAGGTAGAAAATTAAGAATACCCATGTACAGTCTATGCTGCTGCTGCTGCTGCTGTCACTTCAGTTGTGTCCGACTCTATTGGACCCCATAGACAGCAGCCCACCAGGCTCTGCCATCCCTGGGATTCTCTAGGCAAGAACACTGGAGTGGGTTGCCACTTCCTTCTCCAATGCATGAAAGTGAAAAGTGAAAAGTGAAGTCGCTCAGTCGTGTCCGACTCTTCACGACCCCATGGACTACAGCCCACTAGGCTCCTCCATCCATGGGATTTTTGAGGCAAGAGTACTGGAGTGCATTGCTATTGCCTTCTCCATGTATAGTCTATAGCCACTGAAAAAATCCTTTGAAAGATGTTTGAATGAGTCTTTCTACCTACAACACAGGGTCACAATTCTTAGCACCAGGTAATGTCCTCACAACTAAACACAAATTCTTCTCTACAATCACCCCATGGTCCAGCCAAAAAGAAAGACTAAAGCTAAATGTTTAAAATGTTGACTCCCCATTCATTCTGTCCCTCTGGTCTCTTTCCATATGACCACAGGACAAACACCACACATGTGCCTACTGAAAAGCCAGATCCTCTGTGAAATCATTGGTTTATCCCATTCCCATTCTTTGTATATCACTTTGTATCTGGATGCTAGTTTTTCACTCCCTTTGGCAGTATGTATCCTTCTGCACAGGCTTCCCTGCTGGCTCAGATGGTAAAGAATCTGCCTGCTAATGTAGGAGACCCAGGTTAGATACCTGGGTCAGGAACATCCCCTGGAGAAGGGAATGACAATATCTTCAGTGTTCTTGCCTGGAGAATCCCATGGATAGAGGAGCCTGGTGGGCAACAGTCCACGGGGTTGCAAAGAGTCAGACATGACTGAATGACACATACACACATACACATATGCACACACCCTCCTGCACTGTATGTCTGTGTCCGTATGTTTTTCTCTTTCAGATGAAAAAGTGCAAGAATTCTGTCTGAGAGCCCTCATCAGTACATCACAGGCAATTAGAGACCCACATAGTTTAGGAAACTTAGTTGCTTTATGGTTACAAAATGCATGTAAACTTCTTCAAATAAGATACAAGGTAATAACATGATGAGTGATGATATCTTTTTTGCTTTCACTCAGGGCTACCCCGCCAATGAAGTTATTTCCCCATTTCTGTAGTTGATAATTGGGATATATGTTATTCTATATTTTCATATCAACTACCTTTGGAAAGTGAAGGAAGGTCAAAGCACATGGTACCTGGTGAAGCCATTATCATTATTTTCATACAAAATTATTTGTACAACTTTTAAAACAGCAACTAAAAAAAAACAATCCATTCTTCACTAAGATTGGCCCATTTCAGTAAATAATACCATGACTCATAAATTGTTCAAGTAGGAAAATTGGGAGTATACACTTATTCTTCTCCCCTCTGTGCCTCACGGCATCTTCACAAAAACTTCACAACCACTTGTGATATTTCTACTTCCAAATACATCTCCAGTCCATCCACTTTCCTCCTGCTCTACCATGGCAATCAGAGTTCACGCTGCCATTATTTCTTGATGGGTTACTAAGCAGCCTCTTAAGTGGCTTCTCCATTGTCAGCCCTGAAAACATGTAATCTGGTTGTCATATGTCAGCAAGAGTGACATTTTTAAAGAAAAAAGAGTTGTGCTATTTCCTTGCTAAAAATCCTTCAATAACTTGCACTTGAAATAAAACCCAAGCACCACACCTGGACCATCTTCCCAAATAACCAACTCTGCACCTTGTTCACTTTTCTCTGACCAGCCAGGAAATCTTCAATTGCTAGGGTAGATCCAACTGTTCTTTCCCTATTTCTCCTCCTGCCTCAAATACTTTTTTGATGTCTTTTCCCCATTACTTTCGAAAAGATCTACTATAAAAGGGCCACATTCAAGCCACTTCTTTCAATTGAGAAAGTATTTAAATTCTTGACTTCTTCATCAAATAATCATGGAGTTCCCTGCTTAGAAAATATCTCCATTTTCAACTAGCCAACAGAGACAGTCAATGCTTCTCTGGTTCATTATTCTTCCAGTATATTACAATCTGTATTGATTCACTCTGGAGTGTTTCATGGCTATTATTATTATTATTATTATTTTTAACTCAGATGTTTCTGTCAGTAATATGCAGGGACAGATTAGCTCATGGAGAATGATGGTGAGCAAAATGATGTACTGAAATCTTATGTACCCACCTCGCCAGCTCAACATGCCACATCCTCCCAGAGGAAGGGTCACCTCATATAAACTCAGAGGAAGGCCCCCAGACCAGCAGTAAGGAGGCTATTTCTCTTTAAGTGGATATATGCCATCCTATGGGACTCACTTTAAAAATCTGCTTTTCAATGAGTTCTTAGCAGTTAGTGGTTTCATACTTACAATTTGGGGTATCATTTTGGATTTACTAAATATGCAATATTTTCTACCTCAAGTATTATGCCTTTAAAAATCAGCTAACAGGACAAAAATCTGGTCATGAAAAGCTATTATGATTTGGGCAAAGGATAAACAGAAACCTTCCTGTGCTCTCTGAGAACCTAACAACAGTTAACTTTCTAGCATTTTACACTCAAGAAACCAAAAAAAAGGACTATCAAATATGTGAATAGGCAATATTTCTTATTGCTAAATAATTTTTTAAAAGGCCATTAGTGATCTTCAGGATCTTTGTGACCCCAGTCCATGGGGCCACAAAGAGTCGGACATGACTGAGCCACTGAACAGCAACAATGAATGATTTGGATGCTTAAACACAGTGGCAATAGCCTATGATCCCTTAGGTCAATGACTTTTGATCAGTGATGAGTATACATCTTGAAAAACAAAAGCAATAAAATTTAACATTATCTTGGGGGAAAATAAACACACCAAGAGTGAACGCTGATGTCCACTGTGCACTCTGGGGGTTCTAGTGTGTCAGTGTAGAGTTCTCGACAACAACACACGTTCCACTCATACGTCCTCAGGGGCTTGGCACGTATGGGGAAACCACATCTTCCTTTCAATTCTGCTATGAACCTAACACTGCTCTAAACAAATAAAAATTTAAAAAAAAAATGGAAAGACTTAAGTTGGTGAGCTGCTTTGGGTTTAGGGGCCATTAAGGATAGACAGAGTGCTGGGCTTGTCTGAGCCTGGTTACCCTACAACCCTTCACATCGTTTGATGGACACTGAAAAGTAGATGAATCTGTTTACTGTTGCTGCCGTGACACAGTCTCACAGACCTGGTGGTTTACACAACAGATACGTACTTTGTCACAGTTCTGGAGGCTAGAAGTCTGAGATCAAGGTGTTGATAGGGTTGTTCTGGTGTGTGTATTTTCTGAGATCTGTCTCCTTGGCTTAGACATGACCACCTTATCATCTTTTCCTGTCTCTTTACATGGTTTTCCCTCTGGGCATGTCTGTGTCCTAATTTTCTCTTCTTGTGAGTGTACCAGCCCGTCCACATGCATTTATTTTACCTTATTACCTTCTTAAAGGCCTTATCTTCAAATATAGTCACATTCTGAGGTCCTAGAGTGTAGGGCTTTGACTTATGAATTTTGAAGGCACAAATTAAGTCCATGTCATTGGTCCACAGACCAGCGCAGACACCAGCTTTTCTGAGACACGAGGCTTCTAAGGCAGGGGGCCCAGCATCACCCAAAGTGGAGGTGAAGCCTGAGCTGTGTTCCCTGGAGGCTGCAAGGATTTTTGACAACAGGAATAGCTCACCAGCCCCCAGTCAGGAACTTTGGTTCCAGAATCGACTTGGAGTTGATTGGTGGTTGGCAGATACTGCCAGGGATGTATTTTCCACTGGGACCATGATATTCTTCAGGTCACTAAGATAAATTAAGTCACCTATACTCATACATTAGCTTTTCTGAAAATATTCTCCTTATGAAATGTAAAATTATATTTTTCTTTTATGATAATAATTTATAATTCTTGCAATAATCACTGAAAAGATTACACAAAATAAGTACAATTTATGTCACTAATATCTTTTCATAGGTTCTTAAGGCAGAATGAAAAAAATCACTAATTTGAACACAGACTAGCCTACACCTTGGAAATTAAAGGTTACACATCTTCGGTGAGGTTATACCACTAAAGAATCTAAAGTTCTGAAATTAATTTTGATCTTACTGCAACAGCATGTTTTGACTGTGAGTTTTTGCTGCTGTTGTGGTTGTTTCATTTAATCATTTATCTTTGCCACACAGACACCAAATTAATGGCTCTACATCATGGCAAATAATCAGAGAGGAACTTGTCATCTAATGCATTTTGGTAATGTTTCTAATGTATAATGTTACTAAGGTTTTTGGTTTAATATCTTATTTGGTGAAAAGAAAAAGGTAAAGGAATTTCGAGAATAAAGGAATGGATAAATGCATGTACTCATGTGCCCCACTGTTTATAGGAGCACTCTTCACAATAGCCAAGACAAGGAAGCAACCTAAGTGCCCAATAACAGAGGAATGGATAAAGAAGATGTGGTATGTATATGGATATGCTATATACCCACAATGGTATATTACACAGCCATAAAAAAGAATGAAATAATGACATTTACAGCAACATGGATGGACCTAGAAATTGTCATAATAAGTAAGTCAAACAAAAATCAAATATCACATAATATCACTTACATGTGGAACCTAAGAAAAAAGATACAAAGGAACTGATTTACAAAACAGAAACAGACTTACAGACTTAGAAATAAACCTGATAGTTACCAAAGGAGAAATGTGGGGGATGGGGATAAATTAGGAGTTTGGGATTAATATATACACATGAATATATATAAAATATATAATATGACTATATGTATATGTATACATAACCAACAAGGACCTACTATTTAAAACAAGGAATTCTACTCAATAGCCTAAATGGGAAAAGAATCTGAAATATATATGTATATATCCCTTTGCTATATACCTGAAACTAATACAACATTTTATTTATTTTTTTAAATTTTATTTTATTTTTAAACTTTACAAATTGTATTAGTTTTGCCAAATATCAAAATGAATCCACCACAGGTATACCTGTGTTCCCCATCCTGAGCCCTCCTCCCTCCTCCCTCCCCATACCATCCCTCTGGGTCATCCCAGTGCACTAGCCCCAAGCATCCAGTATAGTGCATTGAACTTAGACTGGCAACTCGTTTCATACATGATATTATACATGTTTCAATGCCATTCTCCCAAATCTTCCCACCCTCTCCCTCTCCCACAGAGTCCATAAGACTGTTCTATGCATCAGTGTCTCTTTTGCTGTCTCATACACAGGGTTACTGTTAGCATCTTTCTAAATTCCATATATATGCGTTAGTATACTGTATTGGTGTTTTTCCTTCTGGCTTACTTCACTCTGTATAATAGGCTCCAGTTTCATCCACCTTATTAGAACTGATTCAAATGTATTCTTTTCAATGGCTGAGTAATACTCCATTGTGTATATGTATCACAGCTTTCTTATCCATTCATCTGATGATGGACATCTAGGTTGCTTCCATGTCCTGGCTATTATAAACAGTGCTGTGATGAACATTGGGGTACACATGTCTCTTTCCCTTCTGGTTTCCTCAGTGTGTATGCCCAGCAGTGGGATTGCTGAGTCATAAGGCAGTTCTATTTCCAGTTTTTTAAGGAATCTCCACACTGTTCTCCATAGTGGCTGTACTAGTTTGCATTCCCACCAACAGTGTAAGAGGGTTCCCTTTTCTCCACACCCTCTCCAGCATTTATTGCTTGTAGACTTTTGGATTGCAGCCATTCTGACTGGTGTGATATGGTACCTCATAGTGGTTTTGATTTGCATTTCTCTGATAATGAGTGATGTTGAGCATCTTTTCATGTGTTTGTTAGCCATCTGTATGTCTTCTTTGGAGAAATGTCTATTTAGTTCTTTGGCCCATTTTTTGATTGGGTCATTTATTTTTCTGGAGTTGAGCTGTAGGAGTTGCTTGTATATTTTTGAGATTAGTTGTTTGTCAGTTGCTTCATTTGCTATTATTTTCTCCCATTCTGAAGGCTGCCTTTTCACCTTGCTTATAGTTTCCTTTGATGTGCAGAAGCTTGTAAGTTTAATTAGGTCCCATTTGTTTATTTTTGTTTTTATTTCCAATATTCTGGGAGGTGGGTCATAGAGGATCCTGCTGTGATGTATGTCAGAGAGTGTTTTGCCTATGTTCTCCTCTAGGATTTTTATAGTTTCTGGTCTTACATTTAGATCTTTAATCCATTTTGAGTTTATTTTTGTGTATGGTGTTAGAAAGTGTTCTAGTTTCATTCTTTTACAAGTGGTGGACCAGATTTCCCAGCACCACTTGTTAAGGAGATTGTCTTTAATCCATTGTATATTCTTGCCTCCTTTGTCAAAGATAAGGTGTCCATATGTGTGTGGATTTATCTCTGGGCTTTCTATTTTGTTCCATTGATCTATACTTCTGTCTTTGTGCCAGTACCATACTGTCTTGATAACTGTGGCTTTGTAGTAGATCCTGAAGTCAGGTAGGTTGATTCCTCCAGTTCCATTCTTCTTTCTTTCTCAAGATAGCTTTGGCTATTCAAGGTTTTTTGTATTTCCATACAAATTGTGAAATTATTTGTTCTAGCTCTGTGAAGAATACCGTTGGTAGCTTGATAGGGATTGCATTGAATCTATAAATTGCTTTGGGTAGTATACTCATTTTCACTATATTGATTCTTCCAATCCATGAACATGGTATATTTCTTCATCTATTAGTGTCCTCTTTGATTTTTTTCATCAGTGTTTTATAGTTTTCTACGTATCGGTCTTTAGTTTCTCTAGGTAGATATATTCCTAAGTATTTTATTCTTTCCATTGCAATGGTGAATGGAATTGTTTCCTTAATTTCTCTTTCTGTTTTCTCATTATTAGTGTATAGGAATGCAAGGGATTTCTGTGTGTTGATTTTATATCCTGCAACTTTACTACAATCATTGATTAGTTCTAGTAATTTTCTGGTGGAATCTTTAGGGTTTTCTATGTAGAGGAAATTAAATGTACTCTATATAAAATTTAGAAAAGGGAAAGGTGAAGTGATTTCATAATCACCATGCACACACAGAATATAGCAGACCTGACAGCCAGCCGGACCTCATTTTCAATGTAGTCACGTTGGGAAGTCAGAGGGATGGCGTGTAGATGTAGAGGTGGGAGCCCTGCAGATGATGGCGGCAGAGATGGACTGCATGAAGTCCTATCCCCTTTTCTCACACCTAGTGATGTCATTTTGGCTAAGGTCCTTGCTAAATCTAAGTCAGTTTCGCTTTCTGTCAAACCAAGACAATGGCTACAAAGAGTTGTGACAAGCAAATAATGTGATGCCTACAAAGCACCTCCCTGGACTACTTCAGTAACAGTTATCATCACTACTTCTGAAACCAAACCTCCAAGAGGCTGTGATCATTACCAGAGAGAGGGCTGAAATATCAGACTGCACCTCCTATTAAAAGGGCTGATTCTGAGACCCAGTTTCATGGTGAGCGGGGGGAGTGATTCCCCACATCATGAAAGACAAGTCTCCAAACATCAGCTGCACTCCTCCAATTCAAGTCTGTTCTGACACTGTCTACCTGAGAGAACCTCAGCTCCCACAGGAGAAGAGTACAAGACTGTCCCAAACTCAGAGGCCAATCCCGAGGCCCGGTGGCCACCTGGGCTCCTAACTCCCTGGCTACATACTAGAGAAACCCTCCTTGGACTTCAGACATCAGGTGCAGGTTCAGGTTGTCACCTGTACTCAGAGGAATTGGCTACAAATCGGAAGACCCCACAATCCCCTCCTTGGGGTTAACTAATTTGCCAGATCAGTGCACAGGGCTCAGAGAAACATTTTACTTGCTTTGTTGTTCAGTCGCTAAGTTGTGTCTGACTCTTTGAGACCCCATGAACTGCAGCACACCAGGCTTCCCTGTTCTTCACTATTTCCTGGAGCTTGCTCAAACTCATTTCCATTGAGTCAGTGATGCCATGCAACCATCTCATCCTTTGTCTCCTCCTTCTGCCTTCAATCTTTCCCAACATCGGAGTCTTTTCCAGTAAGTCGGCTCTTCACATCAGGTGGCCAAAGTATTGGAGCTTGAGCTTCAGCATCAGCCCTTCTGAGAGATTTCCAGCCATCTGCAACCAGCACCCCCAGCTTTAGCTGTGTTCAGAATGTCACCTTGTTAACAGGAACTCAGCTGTGGTGGGAAGGAGCTCATTATGAATAACAAGACACTCATTTCAGGAACTGAGGACAAGAGAACAAATATTATAACAAAAGATGCTCTCATTAAGTCTCATCCTTCAGGAAATTCCAAGGGTTTTGGGAACTGTGAACTAGGAACCACAGAAGATCAAATACATCTGAGAAACATATTTTGGTCATCTGAAGATCAAACATGTATTTCATATAAATCACAATATCATATCTTTGTTTTGGCCTCTCCTGGTTTCTCCTTTACAATTGTACTTTCCACCTTCAACTCTTACCCACAGCACTATAAATAAAATCTTAGTGCTATTTGGTGACAGAGTTTTCATACAAGTTGTATTTATAATAACAAAATTAATCTCTGACTAATTTCTGCTTAGGTTTCTGTCTATAACGAAATTCTACCTACCAAAGAGTTAAAAAAAAAAAAAAAGGGTGAAACCTGAGGCTCTGTTCTATCTTTCAGATACAAAGTATTCAAAACACAGGAGTAATAATTATTGCAATATGTCAAAGAAAGTGCATCACTGTATTTTTACATAGTTAGAACATCTTATCCAAACTGCCTATCTTCTATCATTAATTATGGAACTCTAGCAATGAAAAAGACCTTTGATGTTGTCCAAAGCAACTTCTCAGGTATGGCAGGAATCTCATTACACAGTCCAAATAGGTGAGGCCTTTAGTTGAATATCCCCAGTAACTATCCTCTTATCTCCTGACTTTAGACTGGGGTTTCCTAACGAGGAGTATGTTCTCTTTTATGGAAAATCCAGGTTGCTTGTACCTTTGAATCCAATCTCCTTTTTTCACTTCTTTTAGTCCTATGAAGTGAAAGTGAAAGTGATGTCACTCAGTCGTGTCCGACTCTTTGAGATCCCATGGCCTGTAATCTACCAGGCTTCTCTGTCCATGGGATTTTCCAGGCAAATGTACTGGAGTGGGTTGCCATTTCCTTCTCCAGGGGATCTTCCTGACCCAGGGATCAAACCCAGGTCTCCTGCATTGCAGGCAGATGCTTTACCCTCTGAGCCACCAGGGAAGCCCCTTTTAGTTCTATAGGACAAGTCAATTACTTCTCACTGACTGCCCTTCCAAGCCCTTAGGCCCAAGCCAAGGCTAGGAATAAACTGCCTAGATAAACATTGACAACATTCCCAACTACGAAATGTCTTTCAACAGAATAAAATGTTCACTAATTTCTGAAATTTATACCCGAAATATTGCAAGCCAAATTGCTATCCTCAAAAAATATCTCAAAAGAAATTATGTTTTATAGTGTTGCAGATTATATTAGCATCTTCTCATACAAAGATACAGTTTGACAGCATTTACAGTATTAGAAGCATCAAAAAGTTACACAACATAGAAAACATTATTGTAAAGCTTAATTAAGTTTTCTATTATCATATCTGATAAAGCATCCTTTTTATGTGTTGCACTATAAGTGACAGAACTTTCATGGTCAGTGTGAAAGTAGGAGTCATCCTCATCTTCTTGAGCATCACCATTACCATCAGCAGCACCATCATGACCATCACCATCATTAACATCCCCTGCACATGGTTGTCAGCTCCACAGGACATACATCAATCAGCATATGGAGGGAAGAGCTAAGATACTCAAGGAAACTTTAGCAAGACCATCTTGGTATTTGAAACTTTGGGATTTTTCTATGTCATCAAATGGAACCTAGAATCTTTTCATGGATTCCACCAAAAAAAAAAAAAAAAAATAAGGCACAGTGACTTTAAATTAATTAAGATTGATTTATATACTTCAGATGTTTTCCAGAAAACTGCTAATAGAATTCTTACCAAATTTGATAAAAATGTATTTCAGGAAGTAAAATGAAGTTTTTATTGGAAGCATACCAGTAAAACACAGAATCATTGAATTTGGTCTCAAAAATGTTTCTTGTTTATTTCACACATGTCATGACAGCAATGTGAAAAATTGACTAAAAATATGGATATTCTTTGCTCCATTTAAAGGCCATGTATATTCACAAATAGGATGCTATTACATCTGGTTAAATCTTTTATCACCAAATTAAATCCTTTATAAGTTATATTTTTAAAGTTTTTTTTAATATATTAAGTATTTTTTTTTTTTTTTGCAGTGATTCATCAAAATTATCTCTTTGCTCTAATCAGGAAAATAACATCTCTTGAGGAGTTTTAAGAAGGCTTAGTTTGGCTGGAATATGCTATGCATGATACTACATTCTTGCCAACAGTTATCCCATTTTCTAAAATGTTGCTCATAACTTTGGACACTCAGAAATCTTATGGGCTTGTTTTAGTCTCACTTAAGACACTGAAACTAATGGGTTTCTGTCTCTAAAAGCAGTGGTTCTTAATCAAGTCTGCACAAAGTATCAACTAAGACTCTTTTCTTTCCAATACCACTGCACTGCTCTCCTAAATTCTGATTTCATTCATCTGGAGGGTGACAGGCACTGGGAGTTTTTAAACGCTTCTCACATAACATATAGTCAGGTAATACACTGTCACAATTGAGAACAAATGTGACCCTTTGAAAGTGAATTTCAGAGACAAGAATGCTGAATCACTACAAGATGAAATATCTGTCCTTGGGACACAAACTATCTATTTGTCAAGCCACGTCCAGCAGCCGGCAATACTGATTGCTTCCTTCCACAATGGTGTTAGACATTGTTGAAACAAACATGGAAACCAATGGAACAATAAACCACAGTAGAACCACGAATATCATTAAATTGAGGTAATTCATCTTGTGTTAGAATATAAGGAATAAAAACTTTATGCAGATAGTGTGCAAATCCAGAATAAAATAATTCACCAACTAGGGGATGGAGTGAAAGATATCAACAGAATTAATTTGTAAAACCTCACAGATAAAAATCAATGCTTGTTTTGCAGGAAAGTGGAGATATACTGAGAAGAAACTGGTTATTCTCCCCAAGATAGATGTACATTCTTGATTCAGGTCAAATGAGTTGGCCTTTCCTTTTTATTCATCCTCATGCTTTTACTGACTAGGTTTCTGTTGCTACATTTATTTGATAGAATCATAATATTTACTATTGTCATATATAACTTTTCAGCATTTTAACCTTTTATCACAATTTTCTCATCTCATCATTAAGCCAGTGGGGTGCATAGTATTTACGTTTACATGGAAAGTATATCTTGGATCTTCTGTGATGACTAGACACTGTTTAATTTTGTTTGTTTAATTTCACTTATTTTTTAAATTTGAGGCAAATTGCTTTGCAATATTGTGCTGGTTTTTGCCATACATCATCAAGAATCAGTCACAGGTATACATATGCCCCCTCCCTCAGGAACCTCCCTCCCACCTCCCACCCCATCCCACCCCTCTAGGCAGTCACAGAGTGCTGGGTTGAGCTCCCTGGGTCACATGGCAAATTCCCACTGGCTATCTATTTTACATGTATGGATGTGAGAGTTGGACTGTGAAGAAGGCTGAGTGCCGAAGAATTGATGCTTTTGGACTGTGGTGTTGGAGAAGACTCTTGAGAGTCCCTTGGACTGCAAGGAGATCCAACCAGTCCATTCTGAAGGAGATCAGCCCTGGGATTTCTTTGGAAGGAATGATGCTAAAGCTGAAACACCAGTACTTTAGCCACCTCATGTGAAGCGTTAACTCATTGGAAAAGACTCTGATGCTGGGAGGGATTGGAGGCAGGAGGAGAAGGGGACGACAGAGGATGAGATGGCTGGATGGCATCACTGACTCGATGGATGTGAGTCTGAGTGAACTCCGGGAGTTGGTGATGGACAGGGAGGCCTGGCGTGCTGCAATTCATGGGGTCGCAAAGAGTCAGACACGACTGAGTGACTGATCTGATCTGATCTGATCTGATCTATTTTACACCTGGTAATGTATATGTTTGCATGCTATTCTCTCAATTCATCCCACCCTTTCCCTTCCACACTGTGTCCACAAGTCTGTCTGCATCTCCATTGCTGCTCTGCAAACAGGCTCATCAGTACCATCTTTCTAGATTCCATATACATGTGTTAATATACAGTACTTGTTTTCCTCTTTCTGACTTACTTTACTCTGTATAATAGACTCTAGGCTCATCCACCTCATTAGGACTGACTCAAAGGTGTATATAATGTATTGTTTTCATACAGTGCTATTTTATTTGTATATATATTATATTTTTATTTCTTTTTTTCTGAAGCTTCACCTTATACTTAGGTCTCACGTATCTCCTTGCAGATGTGGCAGCTTCTTTCTAAAATTCAACACAGACCATTTTTATGAAGCATCACTTGTTCATTAGCAATAAGAAAATTAGTAGAATATGTCTGTATGGACACTATTTTGTTTTAACCCAATGATTATTTTCTTAAGGCTTTCATAAAAATGTCCAATTGTCAGAGAGATGATGTTTCAGCTTTGTTTATTCTTTTATGCCCATGAATATTTAAAGTTTGTTGTTTTTTTTTTTTTTGCCTATGAACGTAATGATTAATACCCTTGGCATATACCCAGGCCATAGAGTTCCAATTTCAATTCATAATGCACTCATCATAAAATTGTTAAACAAGCTGCAATTCTGTACTTAAATTATTTTTTGTAAAGGAAATAGATTTGCATTTTTATCTTATCATGTGGGTCATTCTCTCATTCTCAAAATTACAGAGTGAATGTCTTCATCTCCCAAAGACATTGGGAAGTCTTTTGAGAATTAGCTATGATACAGTGAGAAAAAAAACAGGACTTGGAAGCAAAAAATTTTGCCTCCTCTTCTATTTTTTTTTCATTTTAATATGACCTAAATGGTGATAGACAATTTTCTACCTCTCTGAGCTTCAGCTTCGCATGCCTTAAGTTATAGGAGCTATTCTCCTTGGCCATATGTCTATCATTTCATATTATCTCATTTGATTGCTAGAGTGGTTAATTGAAAGAATGTATATGAAATATATTGTGACCATTAAAAATCAATACAAATGAACCATAAAATAAGACACAACCCATCAAGAGGTAAGCAGACAGGGCTTGCCTGGTGGCTCAGTGGTAAAGAATCTGCTGGACAACGCAGGAGACACAAGTTCAATCCCTGATTCTGGAAGATCCCACATGCCACGGAGCAACTAAGCCTGTGTACCACAACTCTTAGCCTGGAATCTAGAGCCTGGGAGCTGCAACTGCAGAGCCCATGTGCCCCAGCTACTGAAGGCTGTGTGTTCTTGAGCCCCTGCTCTGCAGCAAGAGAAGCCGCCTCAATGAGAAGCCTGTACAGCAACTGATGAGCAGGCCACGCAGCAGTGAGACCCAGTACAGTGAAAAATTAATTAATTCATTTCATTACTTACAAAAAGAAATAAACACATATATATGTATATATGTACATACAACTTAGAACACAAGATATCATACCTTAAAAAACTAGGATGTTTGGGACTACATTTTGAAAAATGACAACAAATCGTCCCCATTTGCCTTAATCTTCTTGAAATTCTGCTGTTCAGCCAGAGTGACAGACTCTAAGCTGGGGACAAAGGTGAGCATGAGAGTACCAATGAGTTCCCTCACAGAAGCACAAGATAACCCTCATTCCCTGCTGACCTACATATATTAGAGCATATATATTTTCACCTTTTCTTGGAAATGTCTTCTGGAAGAGCCTAACTACTAACAGCAGCTAATATTTGCATAACACTTGGCAGTTTACAGAACACTTACACAGTAATTATCAGAAGAATGAAAACTCAATCATTTGGAAACCTATAAATATTCACAGCAATTTCTTCATGTGCTTGAACAGAGTCTAATTTTGGGGACATGCCACTGAAAATAGACATACTAACTCATCTATTTTACAAGGTACTGAGGATCAAATAAAGAAAGAATTATTATTGCTAATGGGGAATGTGCACGCATACTTGGTTGCTCAGTTTCCTGTCTGACTCTTTGTGACCCCATGACTATAGCCCACCAGGTTCCTCTGTCCATGAGATTTCCCAGGCGAGAATACTGGAGTGAGTTGCCCTTTCCTTCTCCAGGGGATCTTCCCGACCCAGGAATCAAACCCAGGTTTCCTGGATTGCAGGCGTATTCTTTACTGTCTGAGCTACCAATTAATGTTCCAAATCTATATTTAGTTCTGATTTGAATAGTATACTCTAAAAATTAAATAATAAACTAGAAACACTTTATTTGCAAACCATAGTTTTCAATTTCAGAAGTCTTAAATGTTTTTACTTTCTGGTTTATTAACACTTTATACAATCCATAAAGTATACCATAATGATGAAAATCTTAGTTCATTTTAAATCATTTTAACTATTATTTATTGACTATTTTAACTGAGATGTAGTTTTAGAAGTATATTGATTAAATTGTAATGAAGAGACACTTTTGGAAATGGGAAAAACTAAATATGCACATTATCCACATAACTTTGTTTTTATCATTCACTGCATCTCATAGCTCTGGGTGACCTGATTCCTAGTTTGAGACAGAAATTTAAAAGCAATGAGCATAAATAAAAATATCCTTTAATTTCTAAAGGGGAATTACCTAGTCCATTTGAAAAGTTCAGTCAGTCAGTTCAATCGCTCAGTTGTGTCTGACTCTTTGCGACCCCATGAACCATAGCACGCCAGGCCTTCCTGTCCGTCAACAACTCCCAGAGTCCACCCAAACCCATGTCCATTGAGTCCTTGAGTCACTAATGCCATCCAACCATCTCATCTTCTGTTGTCCCCTTTTCCTCCTACCCTCAGTCTTTCCCAGCATCAGGGTCTTTTCCAGTGAGTCAGCTCTTCACATCAGGTGGCCAAAGTACTGGAGTTTCAGCTTCAACATCAGTCCTTCCAATGAACACCCAGGACTGATCTCCTTTAAGATGGACTGGTTGGACCTCCGTACTCCTTACATAAAAGTTTATCTTGTTTTATGCCCCCAAATTCTTAGCTCAGCCTTCACTGAAACTGGATCCTGTCATAAACTTCCATGTCTTAAGTTTCTTGATACTAAAAATACTACTGTTAAACTCTCTAAGTAATTTCGGTAATTGAATTTTCCCTAATATTTAATATGAATAGATCAAGCATACAGGTGGGATTTTTGGAAATGGGAAAAAGATTCTCTCCTACATTTTCTAATTTGTACTCTTCATATTTTTCTAAGTGTGTGTGTGTACACCTTTGCCATTAATCAAAGATCGGGTAATTTCTGAAAATGAACAATTTTCACTGAGGCTTACATTTCTGAATTTACAGCTCCAGATGGCTCTCCACAGATGCTTCTTAACCTGGATGATTCTGCTTGATTGGTTTACAAAGTTTGATGTAAAAAAAAATAACCCTTCCTTTCAGAATTACACTGAATTATTCAGACAATAATGTACATATTATATTATGTACATATAATACATAAAAGTTCATATTTCTCATAAATTTATAGACAACTAATATGTTAACCAAAATGATGAAAACTAGAAGGCAATGGCACCCCACTCTAGTACTTTTGCCTGGAAAACCCCATTGACAGAGGAGCCTGGAAGGCTGCAGTCCATGGGGTCGCTGAGGGTTGGACACGACTGAGCAACTTCACTTTCACTTTTCACTTTCATGCACTGGAGAAGGAAATGGCACCCCACTCCAGTGTTCTTGCTTGGAGAATCCCAGGGATAGGGGAGCCTGGTGGGGTGCCGTCTATGGGGTTGCACAGAGTCGGACACGACTGAAGTGACTTAGCAGCAGCAGTAAAACAAATAACTTTTAAATTAATTTGAATAAATCCACCATTTCCAGAAATAGGGAATGCATTTGAGGCTTTTAAGTAGCATTTCCTTATTTTATTAAAACCTCATGTTACATGCTGCTGCTGCTAAGTCACTTCAGTCGTGTCCGACTCTGTGCAACCTCATAGACGGCAGCCCACCTGGCTCCCCCCGTCCCTGGGATTCTCCAGGCAAGAACACTGGAGTGGGTTGCCATTTCCTTCTCCAATGCATGAAAGTGAAAGTGAAGTTGCTCAGTCGTGTCTGACTCTTAGCGACCCCATGGACTGCAGCCCACCAGGCTCCTCCATCCATGGGATTTTCCAGGCAAGAGTACTGGAGTGGGGTGCCATCGCCTTCTCCATCATGTTACATAGTTTACATTTATATACATTTATGTTGTATGTAATGGTAAAATGAAGGCAAACTTTGATTAACCAAGTCATCTATGTTTAAATAATATATCATAAGGGTAGTAGGAAGAAATGCATATATGTGTATAACTGAGTGATTTTGCTTACATCAGGGACTAATACAAAATTACAGATCAACTATACTTCAATATTTTACTAGTGTGTGAGATGAGTGCAATTGTGCGGTAGTTTGATTATTCTTTGGCATTGCCTTTCTTTGGGATTGGAATGAAAACTGACCTTTTCCAGTCCTGTGGCCACTGCTGAGTTTTCCAAATTTGCTGGCATATTGAGGGCAGCACTTTCACAGCATCATCTTTCAGGATTTGGAATAGCTCAACTGGAATTCCATCACCTGCACTAGCTTTGTTCGTAGTAATGCTTTCTAAGGCCCACTTGACTTCACATTCCAGGAGTCTGGCTCTAGGTGAGTGATCACACCATCATGATTATCTGGGTCATGAATATCTTTTTTGTGCAGTTCTTCTGTGTATTCTTGCCACCTCTTCTTAGTATCTTCTGCTTCTGTTAGGTCCATACCGTTTCTGTCCTATATCAAGCCCATCTTTGCATGAAATGTTCCCTTGGTATCTCTAATTTTCTTGAAGAGATCTCTAGTCTTTCCCACTCTGTTGTTTTCCTCTATTTCCTTGCACTGATCACTGAGGAAGGCTTTCTTATCTCTCCTTGCTATTCTTTGGAACTCTGCATTCAGATGCATATATCTTTCCTTTTCTCCTTTGCTTTTCACTTCTGTTTTTTTCACAGCTATTTGTAAGGCCTCCTCAGACAGCCACTTTGCTTTTTAGCATTTCCTTTTCTTGGGGATGGTCTTGATCCCTGTCTCCTGTACAATGTCACGAACCTCCATCCATAATTCATCAGGCACTCTGTCTATCAGATCTAGTCCCTTAAATCTATTTCTCACTTCCACTGTATAATCATAAGGGATTTGATTTAGGTCATACCTGAATGGTCTAGTGGTTTTCCCTGCTTTCTTCAATTTAAGTCTGAATTTGGCAATAAGGAGTTCATGATCTGAGCCACAGTCAGCTCCCAGTCTGCTCAAAATTCTCCAAGCCAGGCTTCAGCAATACATTAACTGTAAACTTCCAGATGTTCAAGCTGGTTTTAGAAAAGGCAGAGGAACCAGAGATCAAAATACCAACATCTGCTGGATTGTGGAAAAAGCAAGAGAGTTCCAGAAAAACATCTATTTCTGCTTTATTGACTATGCCAAAGCCTTTGACTGTGTGGATCACAATCAACTGTGGAAAATTCTGAAAGAGATGGGAATACCATACAACCTGACCTGCCACTTGAGAAACCTATATGCAGGTCAGGAAGCAACAGTTAGAACTGGACATGGAACAACAGACTGGTTCCAAATAGGAAAAGAAGTACGTCAAGGCTGTATATTCTCTTCCTGCTTATTTAACTTCTATGCAGAGTACATCATGAGAAACACTGGGCTGGAAGAAGCACAAGCTGGAATCAAGATTGCCAGGAGAAATATCAATAATCTCAGGTATGCAGACGACACCACCCTTACTGCAGAAAGTGAAGAGGAACTAAAAAGCCTCTTGATGAAGGTGAAAGAGGAGAGTGAACAGGTCGGCTTAAAGCTCAACATTTGGAAAACGAAGATCATGGCATCTGGTCCCATCACTTCATGGGAAATAGATGGGGAAACAGTGTCAGACTTTATTTTTGGGGGCTTGAAAATCACTGCAGATGGTGACTGCAGCCATGAAAGTAAAAGACGCTGACTCCTTGGAAGGAAAGTTATGACCAACCGAGATAGCACATTCAAAAGCAGAGAGATTACTTTGCCAACAAAGGTCCGTCTAGTCAAGGCTATGGTTTTTCCAGTGGTCATGTATGGGTGTGAAAATTGGACTGTGAAGAAAGCTGAGCACCGAAGAATTGATGCTTTTGAAGTGTTGTGTTGGAGAAGACTCTTGAGAGTCCCTTGGACTGCAAGGAGATCCAACCAGTCAATCCTAAAGGAGATCAGTCCTAGTGTTCATTGGAAGGACTGATGTTGAAGCTGAAATGCCAGTACTTTGGCCACCTCATGTGAAGAGTTGGGAGAAGGCAATGGCACCCCACTCTAGTACTCCTGCCTGGAAAATCCCATGGACAGAGGAGCCTGGAAGGCTGCAGTCCACGAGGTCGCTGAGGATCGGACAGGACTAAGCGACTTCACTTTCACTTTTCACTTTCATGCATTGGAGAATGAAATGGCAATCAACTCCAGTGTTCTTGCCTGGAGAATCCCAGGGATAGGGGAGCCTGGTGGTCTGCCATCTATGGGGTCACACAGTCGGACATGACTGAAGTGACTTAGCAGCAGCAGCAGTGAAGAGTGGACTCATTGGAAAAGACCCTGATGCTGGGAGGGATTGCAGTCAGGAGGAGAAGGGGATGACAGAGGATGAGATGGCTCGATTGCATCACCAACTTGATGGACATGAGTTTAGGTAAACTCCGGGAGTTGGTGATGGACAGGGAGGCCTGGCGTGCTGCGGTTCATGGGGTCACAAAGAGTCGGACATGACAGTAACTGAACTTAATACTGAACTGATACTTCAATTAAAATGTTTAAAAATATGTTCTCTAATATAGAATTTTATCCACAACCAGCAGAATTAAAAGTGGTCACAATTATTCAGCTTGATCTAACATTTCTTTTTGATGCCTTAATATTACTGGTTCTTTTTGAAGGATATATCAGAAGCATAAGAAATCAGTGAACTGGGTTACTTGTTAGCCATTGCTTTTTAATATATTCAATGAAAAGAAAAAAAAAAAAAAACAGCCAAAAAGTTTCTCAAAATAAGAATATACTCTGTGATAGTACCTATAGCAGCGAGATCTTTCCAAATATATTCCCTTTTCTGCTGATCTTTTTAGAAACTTGAACATTTTTTTTTTTCTTCTGTAGCTCTTTTCCTTTTATTCTCTCCCATCCAGTGAATGACCATGTTTGGAGGTTTCTCAATGACACTCTTTTACCAATGGCACCTCATGATTTCATGAGTAAGTCAGTAAATAAATAACTTCTTTTTTTTTTTTAACATTTCTTTGAGAAACTTACCCTGAAGCTATGTTACTTTGACCCTTCCTACAATACTCTGGAAGTTTCTGGCATCTTGCAAAGACAAGCCATTCTGTTGCCACCCCTGTTATTGCTAACTCTACAGAAAATGCTGATGTCCCTGTGGGCAATTGGTCTAACCCCTTGGTTCCTCAGTTTTGTCCTCTCCCTCTATCATATAATCTTCCCCTTCATCCTATCCACACACACCCAGAGTGCTAAATCACAGGGAGAGACTCAAATTTAGTCTCGGCCCTCTCATCATATGATATCAGGACAGTACAAATTATCTTTGTTTAAGATGTTTTATGTGGACCTTTAAAAAATGTTATTGACTTTGTTAAAATATTGTTTCTGCTTTATGTTTTACTTTTTTTTTTTTTTTTTTGGCCACAAGGCATGTGGGATTTTAGTTCCCTGACAAGAGTTTGAACTTGTGCCCCCTGTGAAGCCTTAACCACTGGTGAGGCAGGGAAGTCCCTGGTAGTCATTTTAAAATCCAAAGGTAATTAGGGTTAAAAATGTGTCCATATTTTCTTCCAATATATTTACTTGTACATGTCCCCTGAGATTCTTCTCTCTAGTGCTGGTAAACCAACTTTGAGTTCCAGTGGGTTCTATGACTCATTTTCCTTTAGTCACTTCCCTATACTTTTCACTCCTTGGATGAGTCAAGGGTTTTATAGAATTGACAGATATTCACAAACCATTTCCTTTTCTTGAGACACATTTGCCTCATTCTTCACCCACTTTGTCATAACAAGGAAACACACAAATTTAAACATAACACATGGTCATTATTGAATATCCTTCCAGGTCACTTGTTAAGGGATCACACTCATCTAATCTTCTGATTGAAGATCTCCAGCTTCTGGGGGCACCCACCTCCCCTGTCAGTGTCACTCACCTTTTCCTTTCAACACCTAGTAGAAAACTTTCTTTGACTTTTGAGGACCTCTGATTGAACCCCCTACTCTTATTCTCATTGGATGACTTTGCTTTTTTCCATCAACAAAGACCTCTTTTATGGTTGCACTAATAAGTTCTTACTGCAAAATGCTGCACATAACCACCTTCTCTTTCACTCTTCTGTTGAAATCCTCTTTATGACAAAAGTCTGATTTTCCACTTAGTTTCCAGATCTTCCCTTGCCAAAGGATTCAGGGATGTCCCTCTACTGACAACTCAATCTTTCCCCTGAATTTTAACTTATCTTCTTATGGATCTTCTCCGTCAACATACAAATATACATTAGGCTCTCTCTATCTCTGCTTCTCTCTTGCTCTCTTCTCTCTCCCTTTCCATATATATATATATATGGAGATATATATATATATATATATATATATATATATATATATATATATATATATATACCTTGTACATATAACAACTGTAATACCAGAAAGATCTCTTCAGGAAAATTAGAGATACCAAGGGAACATTTCATGCAAAGATGGGCTCAATAAAGGACAGAAATGGTCTGGACCTAACAGAAGCAGAAGATACTAAGAAGAGGTGGCAAGAATATACAGAACTGTACAAAAAAGATCTTCATGACCCATATAATCATGATGGTGTGATCATTCATCTAGAGCCAGATATCCTGAAATATGAAGTCAAGTGGGCCATAGGAAGCATCACTACAAACAAAGCTAGTGGAGGTGATGGAATTCCAGCTGAGCTATTTCAAATCCTAAAAGGTGATGCTGTGAAAGTGCTGCCCTCAATACGCCAGCAAATTTGGAAAAAAACAGCAATGACCACAGGACTGGAAAAAGTCAGTTTTCATTCCAGTCTCAAAGAAAGGCAATGCCAAAGAATGCTCAAACTACTGCACAATTGCACTCATCTAATACACTAGCAAAGTAATGCTCAAAATTCTTAAAGCCAGGCTTCAACAGTACGTGATCTGTGAGCTGCCAGATGTTCAAGCTGTATTTAGAAAAGGCAGAGGAACCAGAGATCAAATTGCCAACATCTGGTGGATCATCAGAAAAAAGCAAGAAAGTTCCAGAAGAACATCTATTTCTGCTTTATTGACTATGCCAAAGCCTTTGACTGTGTGGATCACAATAAACTGGTAAATTCTGAAAGAGATGGGAATACCAGACCACCTGACCTGCCTCCTGAGATATCTGTATGCAGGTCACGAAGCAACAGTTAGAACTGAACATGGAGCAACAGACTGGTTCCAAATTGGGAAAGGAGTATGTCAAGGCTGTATTTTGTCACTCTGCTTATTTAACTTATATGCAGAATGCATCATGCAAAATATTGGCCTGGATGAAGCCCAAGCTAGAATCAAGATTGCTGGGAGAAATATCAATAACCTCTGATATGCATGTGACACCATCCTTATGGCAGAAAGTGAAGAAGAATAAAGAGCCTCTTGATGAATCTGAAAGAGAAGAGTGAAAAAGGTAACTTAAAACTCAACATTCAGAAAACTAAGATCATGGCATCTTGGTCCCATCACTTCATGGCAAATAGATGGGGAAACAGTGGCTGACTTTATTTTTTGCGGGGGAGGGGGCTCCAAAATCACTGCTGATTGTGACTGCAGCCATGAAAATAAAAGATGCTTGCTCCTTCAGAGAAAAGTTATGACCAACATAGACAGCATATTAAAAAAGCAGAGACATTACTTTGCCAACAAATGTCCATCTAGTCAAATATATGGTTTTTCCAGTAGTCATATATAGATGTGAGAGTTGGACTATAAAGAAAGCTGAGCATGAAAGAATTGATGCTTTTGAACTGTGGTGTTGGAGAAGATTCTTGAGAGTCCCTTGGACTGAAGGAGATTCAACCAGTCCATTCTCAATCCTGAATATTCATTGGAAGGACTGATGCTGCAGTTGAAACTCCAATACTTTGGCCACCTGATGCGAAGAACTGACTCATTGGAAAAGATTCTGATGCTGGGGAAGATTGAAGGCAGGAGGAGAAGGGGACAACAGAGCATTAGATGGTTGGATGGCATCACTGACTCAATGGATGTGAATTTGAGTAAATCCCGTGTGTTGGTGATGGACAAGGAGGCCTGGCGTGCTGGAGCCCATGGGGTCGCAAAGAGTTGGATATGACTGAGCGATTGAACTGAACTGAATGGAAAGATAATTTATTAAAGGCTAATTGTTAAGTTTTCTGTATATTAAAAATTGATTTGCATACAACAGTATCTGAAACAATAACACTAATAAGGGAATTAAAGTCATGAAGTTGGAGAATATGCTTTAAAATATATCTGATAAAGGACTTGTATCTATATACGTACATACATATATGTGTGTGTACACATATATGTATATATGGGTGTTGCATTCTCTTTAGTCTTTCTAATCCTCTTTGGTCTCCCCTCATGCCTCAGTGGTAAAGAATCTGCCTACAATGCATGAAACTCGGGTTTTATTTTTTGATAGAGAAGATTCCCTAGAGAAGGAAATGACAACCCTCTCCAATATTCTTGCCTGGAAAATCCCAGGGATAGAGGAGCTTGTGGTCTACAGTTCATGAGGTCTCAAAAGAGTCGGACACAACTTAACAACTAAACAGTCCTCTTTAAAGCCACATTTCTCACAGCAAATGTTGCTTTCAACTCCCTTTCTCTGTTCATTCTTCCCAATGTAATAAAATATTTCTTGCTCAGGTCACCCATGACCTAAACTTAGTAAATCCAATGGGCATTTATTTATGTGACACCTATATTCAATATAGATGATGAGCTGAAGCTCATTTACACTCCTTTGTCTCTGTGGTGTTATGCACTCCTGGATTTTCTCAGTTCTCTTAGATGAAGTATTGATTTGGTTAAAAAGTTCACTGGGGTTATTCCATACAATCTGACAGAAAAACCGGAACAAGCTTTTTGGCTAGCCCATTACTTTTCAGGCTCTATCTTTTGACTCTTCTACTTTAAATTCATTTTGGAGGTCAGCTCATCAATGTCCATGGCTTGAAATTTCACCTAGGTATTAGCAAAATTCACTGGCATATCTCTAGTAGAATACTTCTCTTAAGGGCCAGTCCCATGTATATAAGTGCCTACCTGAAAGATCTTTGAGCACACTTTACAAACATCTCCATGAGAAGACATGATATTCAAATCCATCTCTCTTCCAGTGATCTCTCCAGCCTTAACTGGTAATTCATATGGCTGCTCATGGGCTTCCTGGGTGGTGATAGTGGTAAAGAACTCACTTGGCAGTGCAGGAGACATAAGAGACAGGGGTTCAATTCCTGGTTTGGGAAAATCCCCTGGAGGAGAGCATGGCAACTCACTCCAGTATTCTTGCTTGGAGAATCCCATGGAAAGAGGATCCTGGCAGGCTATGGTCCATATGGTTTTACAGATTCGAACAGGACTGAAGCAACTTAGCATGCACATGTGTATGAGCTTCTTAAGTGGCTCAGTGGTGAAGAATTCGGCTGCCAACACAGGAGACATGGTTCCATCTCTGTGTTGGGAAGATCCCCTGAGGAAGGAATTGGAAACCCACTCCAGTATTCTTGCCTGAAAAATCCCATGGAGAGAGGAGCCTGTCAGGCTACAGGCTATCAGACCTGCAAAGAGTTGGACATGACTGAAGTGACTTAGCACATGGCTGCTAATAACTCACGCTGGAGCTTGAACTTTCATCTCTCCAAGGTCAACGGTTGGCATTTCTAAAATCAATCCATCACCCAGGCCAGCCTCTAAAACTAAGCAGCATTATGTCCATGCTCGAGACCTGTTAGACTACTGCAAAAATCCCTTTATTCTTTCCCTTTATTTCCCTACTCCAAGCCACTTTCCGCATGAAATCCAGGGTGATTTTATTTCAACACATATACGATCACATTCTTTCCTCTTTTAACATCCTTCAGAGTCTGGCCACTAAATTTATAATATAGCCTAAAATTCTGAACAAGCACTCAAATATTCCGCATGATCTTTGCTTAAAAAAACTCCTGCCTTGTTCATTATGCTCCAGGAACAGAAGCTCCTTTTCAGCTCCAGAAATACAAGCAAGCTTTTGTTCCCACCTGAATGTCATAACAGAATATTTCCTCTCCCTGGATCATTGTCCTCCCCACATTTCACTGCTCACCTATGACTCATACTTCAGATCTCAGCTTAAACATCACTTCCACAGAGAAGACTACTTTGATGTCTCAATAGAAATTAAGCTTCTCCAGTCATCTTCTCAGATTGTTATTTCTTTTCAAAGCATCTAATGCACCTTTTAAATTGCATATTCATTTGTGTGATTATTTATTAAGTGTCTTTTCTTTTCACACCAGCACTTCTTCTCAGGACCTAGGTGATATATTTTCTTCATCCTAGAACACCCAGTTCCTAGGTGAAGTAGGTGGTAGGACCTTACAGCAGTGTATAGGTTGTTCAGAGCACACGGGCACTAGTGCCTGGGGTGAGTGATGGTTAATTCTAGCCTGTGCACTGCTTGCTCCCACTGTTCCTGGGGCAGGACAAGGACATCCTGGAAGTATGTCTTCTGCTAGCTTTGCACACAGGTCCACGAGGAGAGGAACCTGGTGGGTTACAGTCCATATTATTGCAAACAGGCACATCTGAGTGACTAATTCGAACATGCACACCATAAAGATGAGGGCTGGCCCTTGTAGGTACTCAATAACTGGGGGCTGAAATAAAGAATTAGCTTTTAGGGCAACTTTTAAAAATGCTTTCTAACATGAATCAGATTAGGATAACTTTTTGATTTTTATTGCTCCAATTATTAGCTGAATATGAATGAGCAAAGGATTTTAGTTGCATTCATGCTAATTCACTGATGTGCCTGAAAGTTTTTCTTCTTAACTGAAGGAGTGTTAATAACCATATTCAAAGCTAGATTCTCTTTCTGACTTACAGAACATTCTGTCTCATTGCATTTGCAGAGAAACAACTCCCATTAAAAAATGTTCATAGAGTAATTAACTGCCCATTTGACATATTATGCCATCTACTCAAGTTACCAACTTGGCACAAAATGGATTTCATAAATTCTATTATGTAAATAGACTCTGTTTAACTTTGTCCCTTGGTCTGGGCATTTGTCTCATAAAATTCTGTTCATGATGATGAAAATAAGAGAAAGTGAATGTATCAGTTATCATAAATTAAAAATACAATGGGCTGCCCTTGTAGCTCAATGATAAAAAACCCACCTGCCAATGCAGGAGATACAGGTTTGATTCCTGGGTTGGGAAGAGAATCCCCTGGAGAAGAGAATGGCTCCCCACTCCAGTATTCTTGCCTGGAAAATCCCATGGACAGAGAAGCCTGGTGGGCTACAGTCCATGGGGTCACAAAGAGTGGACATGACTTAGTGACTAAACAATAAAAATACAACTCAAAATCATCAAATTGGGAGTGCTATCATATTTAAATAAAGAGACAGTAATACATCCTCACTATAGCATAGAACTATGGCATTCGTTTTGTGAAAAAGTCACTGAAAGTTTGTTAGCTTTTTAAAAAATGTGAATAATGTCTGAGTATGTTGGGGGAAAAGATATATCACAGGAAAGTATTCCCCTGAGAGGATGATGCTTGATTACCTTTAAAAAATGCAGTTTCTATTTTATTAATAGAATTTGCTTTCTTTTAGGATCTCAATAAATTATAATTTATTATAAAATAAACCTACATCCTATTTTCATAGGAAACAACACCTTTTATGACGGTTTCAATACTCGCTTGTGCGATTTCTACACAGAAATGGCTACTAGATTTAATAACCTGTCTGTGGCATTGTTTTAAAATATATATACAATGGGATCTGAGATTCAACAACTGGCTTATACTAACTAAGTGGCTCAGATGTTAAGAATTTGCCTGCAATGCAGGAGATACAAGTTTAATCCTTGGTTCGGGAGGAGGAAATGACAACCTACTCCATTGTAATTGCCTGATAAATTCCATGGACAGAGAAGCCTGGTGGGCTACTGTCCATGGGGTAGCAAAGAGTCAGACAGGACTGAGCAGCTAACACTTTCACTTTCAAAGCTCCACCACAACCAACCAACTATGAAAACACATGTCAAGGCTTTAAGGAAACCAAGGAATCTCTTTTCCCATTGAAACCTTGTGTCTTTTGCTTTTACAGTTTCTGCCTGGTTTTTGTGTTTTCTTCTTTAAGAATATTCTTAAAAGGAAAAACAGAAACTGTTTTGTAATACAAAAGCATGCCCATTAGGGTAGTCTGGGGTGGTGTGAGTGAGGGGACGAGACCTCTATTTTTATGATCATAAACTGATAGGAAGTGTCAACTACAAATTGACACTTGCCCAAAGCATGCCAGTGGCCGAAGAACAAGGGCATTTACCGTCTGCCTCTGTGGCGATTGATCCCTGTGCTGCTGCAGCTGTTGGCCTTCAACACCCCTGAGGGAATTCAGGGTGGAGAGGGAGGCACTCTGTGTTCCAGGGAATCTGGTAGATATTTTCAGGAACTGATTTCATGATTCCAATCCTTGCATCTCCTTGTATCTAGAAAAGCACTAAATCCCTTCATGATGACATCAATTACTCATACTAGCAGAAAACCTCTTATAAAGTAAGCACTTGATTGCATTGAATTCCCCCTTCACCAAAATCTTATATATCGACCTTGCCCCATTACCTGTTCAGAGCAGTCTCTCAGAGCTATCTGAGGTGCTGTCTCCTAGGCTGCAGTCCTCATTTCATCCCAAATAAAACTTAACTTGAAACTCTCATGCTGTGCATCTGTTTTAGTCAACAGAAGTGTTGCCACATAGAGATATCAAAATGCTAGATAGCTGTATGTTTTAGCAACAGATTTGTAATTGCCTAGAGAAACGAACCCAGAGAAGTCCATCTGCTGGTGCTACTGCCTCTAACAGCAGAATTACCCACCTAAGGTGAGTCAGATATGGACAACAGCATCACAGATCAATTTTCAATGGACTTCAATTTCCCCTGGATGAACATAAGGTGGCCACAAATGGCTGAAGTCACTCCACCATCTGTTCCTGGTGAAAGTTTGCTGTTCCCTGTGATTGAAATGCAACAGGAATCATTTACAAGCAAAAGGCCACACTGCAAAGGTTACAGCATGCCTGATTAACTTTCTGTACCTGAGGAGGGGTGCTAGCAAACACGGCTTTTGATCTGGCAGCATGTTGATAAAAAATCCAATCATACAAAACACTATAAATCATAGGACATGCCTTTGGCAGAGGCTGAAAATGTTATAAGGATGAGGAGGGTTCAGGATGGGAAACACATGTATACCTGTGGCAGATTCATTTCGATATTTGGCAAAACTAATACAATATTGTAAAGTTTAAAAATAAAATAAAATAAAAAAATAAAACTATATTTAACAAATGAAAAAAAATTTAAAAAAAAAGGATGATTTCAATTTAGAAAATCACAGAGGTCAGTTCTTTCAAATGATAAAATTTAGGCTCATCAACACACACAAAAATAATCTATCCTACTTTATAAACATTGCTCATAGTACCAGATGTACTTTGAAAAAACAATTATTTTTATAACGGCACTTACCAACTACAGGAATAGACAGTGTCTTCAACTGACTCCAAGTTACACAAGGAAAACAAGTGTCTTGGGGTAAACTCACTTCTCTAACCTCATATTCACAAATAGTTTACAGTGAAAGTCACTATAATGTTCATACCGTGACATGTGCTAACAAATACTTAACTATTAATATAAACTGCTTCCCAAATTGAGGAAGGAGATTTAGGAAATCTTAAATGAAAGAAAAGGTACAGAAAAGAAAACACACATATAGAAAAGCAGGAAGGAAGTAGGGATCATAGATCCAAATTTTGTTCTATTAATGCAATGTCATTAATAGAAGCTCTTCAGTTTCTAGTTACTGCTGAATCTTAGGTCATCTATGTTACATCTTATTCTTAGACTTGATGCATCACATCACCTACAGAGAAGCAGCAAAGATAATGCTTTATAATCTCTTTCTACACTTTCAAACTGAAATTTAGTTGTGAATACATTTAAAAGGTACTGCTGACTTAGCTCTTAGGACTTCTGGAATCAGAATCTATCAAGCCACTGGCATTAGAATTTGGCTTCCAGTTGCTTTAGTATGTTGGCACTTTAGCTGACAACTAGGTTCTTAATTCCTTAAAGGAATGAATGACATTTAATGTTTGCCTTTTCCTAGAATGCCTCTTCTAATAGTGTACATAAAATAAGGTTTCAGGAAAGGTTTGCTGGTTGATTTACTGAAAAAGAAAACTTCTGTTCATATAGATGAGGTATGTTGGGTTGTGAAGAAACACAAAATACCTAAGTTGGGACTTAGTATTATTGTTGTTGCTGTTCAGTTGCTAAGTCATATCTGACTTTTTGCAACCTCACGGGCTGTAGCATGACAGGCTCATCTGTGCTCCACTATCTTCTATAGTTTGATAAAATTTATGTCCATTGAGTCAGTGATGCTATCTAACCATCTCATCCTCTACCACCCCCTTCTCCTCCTGCCTTGAGTCTTTCCCAGCATCAGGGTCTTTTCCAATGAGTCAACTCTTCACATCAGGTGGCCAAAGTATTTGAGCTTCAGCTTCAGCATTAGTCCTTCCAATGAATATTCAGGGTTGATTTCCTTTAGGGTTGACTGGTGTGATCTCCTTGCAGTCCAAGGGATTCTCATGAGTCTTCTCCAGCACTACAGTTTCAAAGTATCAATTCTTTGGTGCTCAGCCTTCTTTATGGTCCAACTTTCACGTTCATACATGACTAATGGAAATACCATAGCTAAGTATTATAGGAAACACTAGAACTTGTCCAGTCCCAGATACTGACCTACATCTTGAAGTCCACTGGAAGAGCTTCCATGCCCTCTTTTCTAAGTATGGCCATTCCAACCCAGATCACACTCAGCGACTCAGGGAGGAGTGATGGTTTCCTCTTACTTCCCTTTCCTTTTCTCTTTCTCTTTCCCCACCTTACCTGTCTTTTCTTTTGTACTTCATTTCAATCATAACGTTAAGGTTTCTTACCTCTCCCACTTGATTATATTTTCCTAAAAGCAGCAAATGATTGCATACATCTCATTTTCACATGGGGTTATATAGAGATGACAAGAATAATAATTATTATCATATACATACACACACCTATATGTATGTATGTATATATATATATGAACAGATATTTAAAGTCAACTTAAGAATCTCCATGTGTGAAAGGATATGTATTTCATATAAGGGTTCCACAGTTTTCTAGTGAAAACACAATACAGAGTTAAATCAGAATCAAATAAAAAATGCTTAAATACTTAAACATTTAAAATAATAATTTTTAAAGATATTTTTTTGAAATCACAAAACATTAACTTTCGAAAACTACATGCTTACTTGTCTACTTGGGCTTGTTTTGAAAACTTATTAGATAGGAGCAAAGGGAAAATGGACAGAGAGGGAGATTAAAAACAGAGTTATAGTCATAATTTTATTTACATTTTATAGTAGAAAATTTGACAGAAATAAGTGAATAATAAAATGTCTCAATAATCTAAACTATCTGATTTAACTGGCCATTATCTTGGTCTAGCAGAATTAAGTAACAAATAAAGATAATTATTTAATATTCTAAAGATGACAACAAACTAAAAAGTCAGTTCTCCAAATAGTACTAACACTGGTCAATATTTAATGCAAATAGCTTGTATTTTTTTTAGCAGTGGTCATTAAAATCTAATGGAAATACATTACAGACTTAGGTGATTATATATTCAAAATCATATCAAATATTTACCGATTGATGGATAGAAATAAACAGTAAAAATTTCCTCTTCCTCAAAATGTTCCAGCACTGGATCTTTGCCCTAGACCTTTCAAGATGTACACTATTTCATTTCATGATGAGTGCCTGATGAACAGTACCAGCATAACCCTGTCCTCTGGGTTTGTTTTACAGGTGGAAGATGCTTGTCCATTTTCAGCACAGAGTACATGAGAGAGAGCATACTCCTTTCATGTTCTGTTGCTTCAAGACACAATGAAGTAAAAGTTCCCTTTAGAGAAACAAAACACCCCACATAAAAGCAAGCTAGTGGAGAGAACAAGATGGCAGGGGAGTAGGTGGACATGGAGTACAGCTCTCTCCACGGATGCATCAGGAATACACCTTCAGACACAGAAGTGCATGCAGAACACCAGCTGCGAGTGGACAGGAGTACCTGACCAGTGGAAAAGAATATATAGAACCACACAAAACTTGGTAGGATGAAGGAACTAGGGGGAAAAACAGCAGTGTTAGTAGGACAGGACCTGCCCTTGGTGGGCAGGGAGCTGAAGCAGGAGTCCGATCCCCACATCAGGGCAATTGTCTGTCAGAGGAGAAACATTTAAGGCTGAGAGTGAAACAGCTGGTCTGTGGCAGCCTAAATGGAATGAGAATCAGACAGTCCTTGCTGCAGCCATACATACCCTAGACAGGGTCACAGGTCCCCTGGAAGGCATAGTGACTGGGAGCTGGAGTTTAGGAATTGTGGAGCAATCCCAGGGCAAGGGCTGCTGTTGACTGTGGAGAGACAGATTGAAGGGTTGTGAGGGAGGAGATTCTGGGTGGAAATGCCTGTGGAGGAAAGCCAGGCAGCCATGGAAGCAAGGTGATACTGCTGAGTCCTGCATAGGGGGTGGAGCCATCACCATAGCCTCTCTATCTCCACACACCAGCCTTGGCAGCTGAACAATAGAGAGGCTGGCCAATCAAATGCCTGATGCACTGAACCACAGAGTAGGATCCCACCCAGGGTGCCTCGCTAAGTGCCTAATGTGCAGATCTACAGAGTAGGACCCCAGCCAGGGAGCCCCCTCTATGAGCCTGATGCACCAAACAACAGAGAAGGACCCCAGGCAAGGGAGCCCTCTAAGTGCCTGAATAGGCAGAACTGTGGAGAAAGACTGGCCAAAGAGACCTTCTGATCCGCACCTACAGAGTCTTGAAAAAAGACTCTGATAGGGCCATAACTCCTGCAGCAGAGGCAGTCCATGTCCCTGCACATTTTGTGCCACCAAGGTCTCCATAACCCAAGCAGTTGTGCCATGTTCATGCTCAACCCTCACTGGGGCAGAGTTGCCATGGGCAAAAAAATGTCTTGCGTCTATGCACGGAGGGTCACTTCGGTTGTGTCCCACTCTTTGTGATGCTGTGAACTGTGGGCTGCCAGGCTTCTCTATCAGGGGGCGTTCTGCAGACAAGAATACTGGAGTATATTGGCCAATATTGGTTTCCATACCCTTCTGCTGCTGCTAAGTCACTTCAGTCGTGTCCAACTCTGTGTGACCCCACAGATGGCAGCCCACCAGGCTTCCCCGTTCTTGGGATTCTCCAGGCAAGAACACTGGAGTGGGTTGCCATTTTCTTCTCCAATGAATGAAAGTGAAAAGTAAAAGTGAAGTTGCTCAGTCGTGTCTGACTCTTCGCGATCCCATGGACTACAGCCCACCAGGCTCCTTCGTCCATGGGATTTTCCAGGCAAGAGTACTGGAGTGGCCATACCCTTCTAGAGCACTATATTTCCTGCTGCCCTAGCCACCAACTCCCCTGCGTACCTGGTGCTATCAGATCTCCTGCAACCCAAACAGTGGCACCACCTTCACACCTGGACTAGGACAGACCCACGTCCTCCAGGGCAGCCTCAGGAGCATACCCCAGTGGACGACCCAAGTACAGAGGTGGAAATAAAACCACAATTAAAACCCAGGGGCAGCGTAGCTAAGTAAGAAGACCCAAATCCTTCCTATCAACTGTACAAGTGCAGATTAAATCCATGTGATCAACTAGGCAGACTCTGTGTCTATCAAATACATAAAAGGACACTGAGAGTTTGCACAGAAGAAAACAGACTAATTCTGATAGCTGTGGACACTGGAGTCAAGAATACACAGGAGCAGGACTAGATTAGAATCAGAGCTGCCCCCACAGCAGGTCCAGAGACCAGTAAAGTGTTAGAGGGCATCCTAGGGAGGTGAGGTGGACTGTACCTCCCAGTGAGGGAAAGGATGCTGACAGCAGTGACTCAAGTAAAACATTTATTATTCTTATGTTTTGACTTGTTCTGTAGATTCTTTTGGATTTTTCTTTTCCTTTTTCTTTTCCTTCACCCCACCCCCATTGCAGTTGTCGATTTTATTGGCACTATGAAATCTAATAAAGCTTTTGAGTTTTTCTTTCTTTCTTTTTTTTTCTCAGTCACAATTTTTATTGTTGTTATAAACCTCTGCATCTACATTAGGCTTTTGCAGTTCTGTGGAGTTTTCTTTCTTTTTTTCCCCCCCTCTTTTATTTAATTTGAACTTTAATTGTTTTAAGCCTATTATTATTTTTCTACATTTATTCCTTTATTTGCTTTTCCCACTGTTATTTCCCCTTGACTGTTAATCTTTAATGTATATAAATCTTCTTTATCTACCTCTATTTAACTTTGCATGTCTACTCTTTCTTTCTTTTCTGTCTTTCCTTTCCCCTCAACATATTTATTAGTTTTGTTTTAATTGCTTTATTCCCCACTTGGCACCTTGCTTTAGTGTTGTTTTCCAGTTTGTGTTTTAGTTAGTTTTGTTCTTAAATGGGAGATATAATTTTTGGCTTACTTTGTTCACTGGGTCAATCTATTGTACTTTCATTTTGTTGGACTACTTTGATTTTGCTTATGGGTGTATATGTATATGTGTATCACTGACTCAATGGACATGAGTTTGGGTAAACTCCGGGAGTTGATGATGGACAGGTAGGCCTGGTGTGCTGCAGTCCATGGGGTAACAAAGAGTCAGACACGACTGAGTGACTGAACTGAACTGATATTCCACTATTTTAATTACTATTTGCCTGATTTTGTAACTACCATTTGTCTGAGGTTCATATTTGATTTCTCATTTTTGGGTTTTGTTTTAATCTCACTTAAAGCCATAACTAACCACTTGTGGAACCTTCATTCCTAACTAGAGATCAAACCCTGAGCTTTTGGAGTGGGAGCACTGACTCAAGACCCTAGACTACCAGAGAACTAACCCTAGGGATTATCAAATAGTGAGAACTCACACAAAGGGAACCATTTGAATACAAGACCAGCATCACCCAACCACCAGTAGCACCCTGTGCAGGACACCTCATCTAAACAACAAACAAAAATACAAACCCAACCATCAGCAGACAGATTACTACCTCACTCAGCCTTGCCCATCAGAGGAAAAACAAACAAACAAAAAAACTCAGCACAAATCTCACCCTATATGAAGCTTATACAAACCACTGGACCAACCTTAGGAGGGCAGAAACCAAAAGGAAGAAAAAATTCAAGTCTTGGAGCCTGGGAAACAAACACAATAAGTTTTTAAAAAATATGAAAGGCAGAGAAATACTACACAAATTAAGGAACAAACTAGAAACACAGAAGTCCAAATAAATGAAGAGGAAATAGGCAAACTACCTGAAAAAGAATTCAGAATAATGATAGTAAAAACAATCAAAAACCTTGAAAACAGAATGGAGAAAATGCAAGAATCAATTAACAAAGATCTTGAAGAATTAAAGAATAAACATACAGAGACAAACAGCACAATTACTGAAATTAAAAATACTCTAGAAGGAATCAATAGCAGAATATCGAAAGTAGAACAAATCAATAAGCTGGAAGATAAAATGGTGGAAATAATTTTTGAATAGCAGAATAAAATTTTTAAAAAGAATGAAAAGAACTGAGGATCATCTCAGAGACACCTGGGACAATATCAAATGCATCAACATTCAGATTATAGGGGTCACAGAAGAAGAAGAGATAAATAAAGGGTATAATAAGACTTTTGAAGAGATTATAGTTGAAAATTTCCCCAACATGGAAAAGAAAATAGTCAATCAAGTCCAAGAGGCTCAAAGAGTACCATCCAGGATAAACCCAAGGAGAAACACACCAAGACACATACTAATTAACCTAACAAAGACTAAACATAAAGAAAGAATAATAAAAGCAGCAAGGGAAAAGCAACAAGTAACATACAAGGGAAATCCCATACATTTAACACCTGATCTTTCAGCAGAAACTCTGAAGGCCAGAAGGGAATGGCAGGATATATTTAAAGTAATTAAAGGGAAAAATCTACAACCAAGATTACTGTACCTGGAAAGAATATCATTCAAAATTGATGGAGAAATAAAAAGCTTTTCAGACAAGCAAAATTTAAGAGAAATCAGTGCCACCAAACCAGCTTTACAACAAACGTTAAAGGGACTTATATTGTCAAGAAATACAAGAGAAGAAAAAGATCTACAAAATCAACCACAAACAATTAGAAAATGGCAATAGGAACATATATATTAATAATTACTTTAAATGTAAATGGATTAAATGCTCTAACCAAAAGTCAGACTGGTTTAAAGGATACAAAAACAAGACCCCTCTATATATGCTGTTTACAATAAACCCACTTCAGACCTAAAGACATATATAGATTGAAAGTGAGAGGATGGAAAAATATATTCCATGCAAATGGGAGCAAAAGAAAGCTGGAGTAGCAGTCCTCAAACCAGACAAAATGGAGCTTAAAATAAAGAAGACTGCAAGAGGTAAGGAAGGAACTACATAATGATCAAGGGATCAGTCCAAGAGGAAGACATAACAATTGTAAATATCTATGAACCCAACATAGGAGCACCTCAATACATAAGACAAACACTAACAGACATAAAAGGAGAATTTGACAGTAACACAATAATAGTAGGAGACTTTTTACACCCCTACTTTTAACACCCCACTCACACGAATGGACAGATCATCAAAACAGAAAATTAATAACTAAACACAAGTCTTAAATGATACTTAGATGAGATTGATCTCATTGATATCTTCAGGACATTCCATCCAAATGCAGAAGAATACACCTTCTCAAGTGCACATGGAACATTCTCCAGGTTAGACCACAACTTGGATCACAAATCAAACCTCAGTAAATTTAAGAAAATTGAAATTGTATCAAGCATCTTCTCTGACTACAACATTATGAGACTGGATATCAATTACCAAAAAAAAAAAACAAACTGAAAGAAACACAAACACATGGAGATTAAACAATACGTTTCTAAATAACCAACAGGTTATTGAAGAAATTAAAAGGGAAATTAAAGAATTTGTAGAAACAAATGACAATGAAAATGTGACAACTCAAAACCTATGGGATGCAGCGAAAGCAGTTCTAAGAGGGAAGTTTATAGCAATACAATCTTACCTCAAGACACAAGAAAAACATCGAATAGACAACCTAACCTTACATCTAAAGCAACTGGAAAAAGAAAACAAACAAAAAAACCCCACCAAAATTAGTAGAAGAAAATAAATCATAAAGATCAGAGCAGAAATAAATGAAAAAAAGAGAAAGAAACAATAGTAAAGATTAATAAAACTAAAAGCTAGTTCTTTGAGAACATAAACAAAACTGAAAAACCTGGAAGAAATGGACAGATTCTTAGAAAAGTTCAATCTTCTAAGACTGAACCAGGAAAAAATATAAATTATGAATAGCCCAATTACAAGCACTGAAATTGAAGTTGTGATAAAAAATCTCCCCAAAAACAAAAGCCCAGGACCAGATGACTTCATAGGAGAATTCTATCAAACATTTAGAGAAGAGTTAATGCCTATCCTTCTAAAATACTTTCAAAAAATTTCAGAGGAAGCAACACTTTCAAACTCATTCTACGAGCCCACCATCACCCTGATACCAAGACCAAACAAAGACAACACAAAAAAAGAAAACTACAAGCCAATATTACTGATGTACATAGATGTAAAAATACTCAACAAAATTTTAGCAAACAGAATTCAGCAACACATCAAAAAGATTTTACACCATGAGCTGCTGCTGCTAAGTCACTTTAGTCATGTCTGACTCTGTGCGACCCCATGGACTGCAGCCTACCAGGTTCCTCCATCCATGGGATTTTCCAGGCAAGAGTACTGGAGTGGGTTTCCATTGCCTTCTCCTACACCATGAGCAAGTTGGGTTTATTCCAGGGATGCATGGATTCTTCAATATACAGAAATCAATCAATGTGATACACCATATTAACAAATTGAAAGATAAAAACCATATGATCATCTCAATAGATGCAGAAAAAGCCTTTGACAAAATTTAGCACCCATTTATGATTAAAACTCTTGAAAAAAATGGGCACAGAAGGAACCTACCTCAACATAGTAAAGGCCATGTATGATAAGCCTAGAGCAAACATTATTATTAATATTGAAAATCTGAAAGCATTCTCCCTAAGATGAGGAACAAGACAAAGGTGTGCACTTTCACCACTATTATTCAACGTAGTTCTGGAAGTCCTAGCTACAGCAATCAGAGAAGAAAAAGAAATGAAATCCAGATTGGAAAAGAAGTAAAGCTCTTATTGTTTGCAAATAACATAATACTGTACATAGAAAACCCTAAAGATAGTATCAGAAAATCACTAGAGCTACTAAAGTTAAACAGTGAATTCAGCAAAGTTGCAGGATACATAATGAATACACAGAAATCACTTTCATTTCTATATATTAACAGTGAAAAATCAGAAGGAGAAATTAAGGAATCAATCCCATTCACCACTGCAACAAAAAGAATAAACTTACTAAGGAGACAAGAGAACTGTATACAGAAAATTATAAGACACTGATGAAAGAAATCAAAGGCATAAACAGGTGGAGAGAGATTTCATGTTCCTGGGTAGGAAGAATCAATATTGTGAAAATTACTATACTACCAAACACAATTTACAGATTCAATGCAATCCCTATCAAATTACCAATGGAATTTTTCACAGAACTAGTATAAAAAATTTCACAATTCATATGGAAATGCAAAAGACCCAAATAGCCAAAGCAATCTTGAGAAAGAATGGAACTGGAGGAATCAACCTTCCTGACTTCAGATTATACTACAAAGCTACAGTCATCAAGACAGTATGGTACTGGTACAAAAGCAGAAATATAGACTAATGGAACAAGATAGAAAGCCCACAAATAAACCCACACATCTATGGGTACCTTAATCTGACAAAAGAGGCAAGAATATACAATGGGGCAAAGACAGCCTCTTCAATAAACACTGCTGGGAAAACTGGACAGCTACATGTAAAAGAATGAAATTAGCACACTTCCTAAAACTATAGACAAAGATAAACTCAAAATATATTAAAGACCTAAACGTAAGACCAGAAACTATAAAACTCTTAGAGGAAAACCTAGGCAGAACATTTGACATAAATCAAAGCAAGATCCTCTATGACCCACCTCCTAGAATAATGGAAATAAAAACAAAAATAAACAAGCGGGACCTGATTAAATTTAAAAGCTTTTGCTTAACAAAGGAAACTATAAGCAAGTTGAAAAAACAACCCTCAAAATGGGAGGAAGTAATAGCAAATGAAACAACTGACAAAGGATTAATTTCCAAAATATACAAGCAGCTCATAGAATTCAATACCAGAAAAACAAACAACCCAATCAAAAAGTGGGAAAAAAGACCTAAACAGACATTTCTCAAAAGAAGACATATAGATGGCTAACAAAGGGATGAAAAGATGCTCATCATGCTCATTATTAAAGAAATGCAAATCAAAACTACAATGAAATATCACCTTACACCAGTCAGAATGGCCATCATCAAAAAGTATAGAAACAAAAATTGCTGGAGAGAGTGTGGATAAAAGGGAACTCTCTTGAGCTGTTGGTGGGAATGTAAATTGATTCAGTCACTGTGGAAGATGATATGGAGATTCCTTATAAGAGTAGGAATAAAACCACCGTATGACACAGCAATCCCATTCCTAGTCATATACCCTGAGGAAACCAAAGTTGAAAAACAAACATGTATCTCATTGTTCACTGAAGCACTATTTACAATAGCTAGAACATGGAATCAATGTAGATGTCCATCAATAGATGAATGGATAAAGAAGTTGTGGTACATATACACAATGGACTATTAGCCATAAAAAGGAATGTATTTGAGTCAGTTCTAATGAGGTGGATGAACCTAGAGCCTATTATACTGAGTGAAGTAAGTCAGAAAGAGAAAGATAAATATTGTATTCTAACACATACATATGGAATCTAGAAAAATGGGACTGAAAAATTTATTTGCAGGGCAGCAATGGAGAAACAGACATAGAGAATAGACTTATGGTCATGGGGAGAAGGGAGGAGAGGGTGAGATGTATGGAGAGAGTATAACATGGAAACTTACAGTACCATATGTAAAATAGATAGCCAATGGGAATTTGCTGTATGTCTCAGGAAATTCAAACAGGGGCTCTGTATCAAGCTAGAGGGGTGGGACTGGGAGGGAGGTTCAAAAGGGAAGGCATATATGGCTGATTCACGTTGAGGTTTGACAGAAAACAACAAAATTATGTAAAGCAAGTATCCTTCAATTAAAAAATAAAATTTTTAAAAAGCAAGTTATCATGCAAAAGACAGTAATAAAACTCAGCCAGAGTTAATCCCTTTTATAGCATTTCCTTGTGGCAATGGAAAATAAATAAATATCTTGATCTCAGTGACTTTTCATGTAAAGTATGATTTTTATTTTAACATACACATGAAGCAGAGAATAGTCACTTCTTTTTTTAAAAAATTAATTTATTTATTTTAACTGGAGAAGAAATCACAACAGACAACACAGAATTACAAAGGATCATAAGAGACTACTATCAGCAACTATATGCCAATAAAATAGAAAACTTGGAAGAAATGGATGAATTCTTAAAAAAGTATAACTTTCTAAAAGTGAACCGGGAAGAAATAGAAAATCTTTTTTTTTTTTTTTTGTCTTTTCTTTTTTTTTTTTTTTTGTCTTTTCCCCATCCTGAACCCTCCTCCCTCCCCCCTCCCCATAAGAAATAGAAAATCTTAACAAACTCATCACAAGTACAGAAATTGAAACTGTAATCAGAAATCTTCCAACAAACAAAAGCCCAGGACCAGATGGCTCCACAGCTGAATTCTACAAAAAATTTAGAGAAGAGCTAATACCTATCCTACTCAAACTCTTCCAGAAAATTGCAGAGGAAGGTAAACTTCCAAACTCATTCTATGAGGCTACTGCTACTGCTAAGTCACTTTAGTCATGTCTGACTCTGTGCAACCCCATAGACAGCAGCCCACCAGGCTCGCTCGTCCCTGGGATTCTCCAGGCAAGAACACTGGAGTGGGCTGCCGTTTCCATCTCCAATGCATGAAAGTGAAAAGTGAAAGTGAAGTTGCTCAGTCGTGTCTGACTCTTAGCGACCCCATGAACTGTAGCCCATCAGGCTCCTCCATCCATGGGATTTTCAAGGCAAGAGTACTGGAGTGGGGTGCCATTGCCTTCTATGAGGCTACCATCACCCTAATACCAAAACCAGACAAAGATGCCACAAAAAAAGAAAACTACAGGCTAATATCACTGATGAATATAGATGCAAAAATACTCAACAAAATTTTAGCAAACAGAATCCAACAACATATTAAAAAGATCATACATCATGACCAAATGGGTTTTATCACAGGGATGCAAGGATTCTTTAATATTCACAAATCAATCAATGTGATACACCACATTAACAAATTGAAAGATTAAAAACCATATGATAATCTCAATAGATGCAGTGAAAGCCTATGTCAAAATTCAATATCCACTTATGATTAAAAATCCTCCAGAAATTAGCCATAAAAGGAAAATACCTCAACATTATAAAAGCGATATATGATAAACCCACAGCAAACATTATCCTCAATGGCAAAAAATTGAAAGCATTTCCTCTAAAGTCAGGAACAAGACAAGAGTGCCCAATCTCACCACTACTATTCAACATAGTTTTGGAAGTTTTAGCCACAGCAATCAGAGAAGAAAAAGAAATGAAAGGAATCTAGATTGGAAAAGAAGTAAAGCTCTCACTGTGCATTCTGAAGGAGATCAGCCCTGGGATTTCTTTGGAAGGAATGATGCTAAAGCTGAAACTCCAGTACTTTGGCCATCTCATGCAAAGAGTTGATTCATGCTGGGAGGGATTGGGGGCAGGAGGAAAAGGGTCTGACAGAGGATGAGATGGCTGAATGGCAGCACTGACTCGATGGACATGAGTCTGAGTGAACTCCTGGAGTTGGTGATGGACAGGAAGGCCTGGCATGCTGTGATTTATGGGGTTTCAAAGAGTCGGACATGACTGAGCAACTGAAATGAACGGAACTGAACTGATCCTCTACATAGAAAACCCTAAAGACACTACCAGAAAATTACTAGAGCTAATCAATAAATACAGTAAAGTTTCAGGATATAAAATTAACACATAGAAATCCCTTGTATTCCTATACACTAACAATGAGAAAACAGAAAAAGAAATTAAGGAAACAATTCCATTCACCATTGTAACAAAAAGAATAAAATACTTAGGAATAAATCTACCTGAAGAAACAAAAGACCTATATATAGAAAACTATAAAACACTGATGAAAGAAATCAAAGAGGACACAAATAGATGGAGAAATATACCGTGTTCATGGATCAGAAGAATCAATATAGTGAAAATGAGTATACTACCCAAAGCAATCTATAGATTCAATGCAATCCCTATCAAGCTACCACTGGTATTTTTCCGAGAACTAGAACAAATAATTTCACAATTTGTATGGAAATACAAAAAACCTCAAATAGTCACTTCTTAATGGTAAGAAAGTACTATGAAAATGAAAATGAGGTGGGGGGAGGGGGGGGGACAAACCAACAACCCTAATTGCTTAGTGCCTGGTAATAAAGTGGGCTTCACAGATGGTGCTAGTGATAAAGAATCCATCTGCCAATACGAGGAGATGCAAGAGATGCAGCTTTGATCCCTGGGTCTGGAAGAACCTCTGGAGAAGGAAATGGCAACCCATTCCAATATTCTTGCCTGGAAAATCCCATGGACAGTAACCCGTCAGGCTTCAATGTGAAGAGTAAGACATGACTGAGCACAGATAATAAATAATCTCAGGCTAGGTTAAGTCTCCTTCAGAAAGTCCATTTAAATTTAGTTTGTATTGCTTCCTTGAAGGGTCAGGAGGCCTGTTGGCGGAGGATTGATTGCTGAGTCTGCAGGCATTGTTAGATGATTACATATAATTCCTAGGTCATGTAGTATTGTCAGGAGCTTTCTTGTCAGCATTTGCTACATCTGAATCCAGGTACTGTGAAAGTGGGACCACATGCTTTAGAGTCTTTAGGAATATTAAATTCACAAATATATCAATCTCTACTGTCTTTGAGAACAATATCTAACAAAACAGTGAGGAACCAGCATAGCAATTAATGTGAAATTCAGAGTAAACATCTCACTATGCATTAAAGAAAAGTTTTTATGCCAATAATTTTAAAATTTGTATTTTAATAATGGCTGCCCTTCAGTGGAAGAAAACTACCTTATTTTTTGGTAACTGAATTAAAAAAAAAAACTCAAGAAGCTCTAAATATTGACTGAAAGATATCAGAAAAGCATAAATAGATATCTGCAATGTAAATTTAAATAAAAATTACTAACACATAGACCAGAAATGGTAACCCACTGTAGTATTCTTGCCTGGAGAATCCCAGGGACGGGGCAGCCTGGTGGGCTGCCATCTATGGGGTCGCACAGAGTTGGACACGACTGAAGTGACTTAGCAGCAGCAGCAGCAGCAGGCCATTGGTTGAACAATAGAACTGACTTTTTATTTGTGAGTGCAATTTTGATTCACTTTCAATTATTTTCTTTGAATACAGTGATACAATACCACAATTGGTGCAAATATTTATAAGAGGTCTTATAAGTAATATGGTAAAATAGTGAGGTATTTTATGATTAGTTTACCTTCTTCTTTCCCAAACCTCTAAAAATATCAAAGTTTTTCAAAGTATTAAAATAAAGCTTCCAACAGTGACATCAATTTTCAGCACGGTGTTTGAGGGCTGGGATTGGTAAGAAGGATGTGAGCTACAGTTATAAACTAATGACATTACTTTTCACATACAACTTTGTATCCTTTGTGGTTAGATGGTTCTGTTTCAAAATACTTTGTTCATTACAATGTTTCCATTCATTTACACATCCTAGTTATTATTATTTTACTGCTTCTGCATCCTGTGCTTACTACTCAGTTGGGTCTGATTCTTTGCAACCCTATGGACTGTAGCCAGTCAGGCTCCTCTGTCCATGGGATTTCCCAGGCAAGAATACTAAAATGGGTTGCTATTTCCTTATTCAGGGGATTTTCCTGATCCAGGGATTAAACCTGCATCTTCTGTGTCTCCTGCATCATTTCTCCAATATACTTTATTATATAAAATACTTTCTACAACTTTTCTATTGAACTATTTTTCCTTAGCTATCCATTCCTGTGTAAACAAAGGTAGATTTAAAATCTTTAATGCAAATATGACAAATATTATCTTGTTCATCAACGTGGATATCTTCCAGGTTGTCATTCATGTGTGTGAGCACAGCAGCCATAAATTCACTACAGAGGACACACAAAAACTGTTCTGTAAATGCACAGGAACCAGATGTCTGTGATTTTATTATGTTAACACTAAATAAAAGTCTTTGACTTGTATTTCCTGTTCAACAAATACATGCATTAATTATACTTCAATTTAAAAGTTAGGAAATGTCTTGTAAGCCTAAGAGGCAGCCTCAAGCCCTCCACAGTGACATGTTCTCTGGACGTTGCTCCCAAATGCAGTGAGACCAGCCCACAGGGCAACCCCACTGGGAGCTTCTTAGAGGCACAGAATCGCAGGGTCTGCCCAGGCCCATTGAAACTAATTCTGCTTCTATACAATATATTCTGACTGCTTATCTATTCTACACAGAGCACTTTGTATCTATTAATCCCATACCCTTAATTTTGTTTCTTATCTCTTCCCTCTTCCCTTTAGTAACTGCAAGTTTGGTATCTAAAAAATAATACAAATGGGAAATTATAATCATTACCTTGTAATAATTTATAATGGAGTATAATCTACAAAATAGAGTCACCATGCTGCACATCTCTTCACACACACACACAAATAAGATTTAAGCACACCTCCCCCACCCCCTGAAAATTTAAAAAAAAAAAAAAAAAACCTCACCTCTAACAAGATCTAAAATGTTATTTGTAGGGACTTTAGACTTTGACAACATTGCCCTAGAAATATAAGCCAGAGTTTATAAATTTAGGAAAATATTTTTTCAAACTGTTTAATTTCTTCAGATCAAGATTTGTTTCACTTTTCCTTACTTCTGAAACTGTTCACAAACTCCTGAAACGTTCCCCATGATGCTGATAGCTAATCATACAGGACATACAATGATGAAAACTCTTATGTATAAATCTATGCAAACATTTTGTTTTCATCTTGGACAAACTGTTAGAAAATATTTCTCATGGTCTACGACATGCATTGCAAACCTAGTGCCTAAAAACTGTTTAAAAAATAACAATTCATTAAGATATGAGATTTCCCATTGTCCATATAGCACAGAGGATGATCTTTTTAAAACTTTAGGGAAAAAACTGTGTATTACAATTTAAAGTTGTTGTTCTTTACTAGTGAGTTTAAGCTTTTTAAGGCAAACATTAGCAACTAACACTCTCCCTTTGGGATTTGCCTCTTTATTTTTCTTAGCCATTCCCAACTATATATATTTTTTTCTTTGTATGTGTTTTCAGTCAGTATCATCCATATATTCAGGATGCTAACTGGATGCCAAAATCTTGTCTGTCACTGTCACCAAAAATTCATGCTCATTTGAGAGACTTCTCTCTGATAACAATTACTGTACTCTTTAGGTGGTTTGCAAAGTTAAATATCAGGTTCAATCACAAAACCAGTAATTGACTGAGAAAAACTTAAGTACAAATATGGAATCTGAATTAATCTTTTTTTTTTTAATTAATCTTATACTACTGCTGAATACACACAAAAACTGTAAGTTCTTCTATGAACATATTTTTTTTTTCTTATTATACAACCTGGTTCTACATTGGACTCTAGGAAGTTATTTTAAAATTATTGGGTAAATAAGCAAAATATTCAGAATAGTAATTACAATATTGATGCAGAAGAACAAACCTGGAAGATCAATACTACCCAACTTCAGTAACGACTATAAAGCTAATATCATACAAATTGTGTGTTACTGATGAAGGAGAAACAAACAGATCAGTGGAACAGAATAGAAAACTTGGAAAGAGACCCACACAAATACAAATAACTGATCTTTAGTAAAAGAGAAAGAACAATATAATGGAGCATAGATAGTCTTTTTAACAAATACAAATGGTGCTGCAATTGGACATCTATATGCAAAAAAAAAAAAAAAAAGTCTTTCTTTCCAAAAATCAAATAAAAATAGATCACAGATCTAAGAATAAAATGAAAAATTATAAAACTCCTAGAAGATAAAATAGGAGAGAGACTATGGTAAACCAATATGACATTCATTTCATTCACTCTGCTGCTGCTGCTAAGTCACTTCAGTCGTGTCCGACTCTGTGCCACCCCATAGACGGCAGCCCACCAGGCTCCCCCGTCCCTGGGATTCTCCAGGCAAGAACACTGGAGTGGGTTGCCATTTCCTTCTCCAATGCATGAAAGTGAAAAGCGAAAGTGAAGTCGCTCAGTCATGTCCGACTCTTTGCGACCCCATGGACTGAAGCCTACCAGGCTCCTCTGCCTATGGGATTTTCCAGGCAAGAGTACTGGAGTGGGGTGCCATTGCCTTCTCCATTCATTCACTCAGCACTGTCCAATTATTTATGACCCCATGGACTGCGATGCTGGGAGCCAGCGTGAGGAACTCCGCCCGTGGCAAAGGTCATGAGGAAGGAGGCTTGGATACGCAAAGGCGGGATCAAGCCTCAGGAGTCCCCCTGGAAATTCTCGAGCATCTACCCCCAAAACCAGAGTCTGCCTACTTTACTGCTTTGTGCTCTCACCTACACCTCTGACTTTACGGGGGGCTGTCCTCCCCCCCCACCTCTCTCTGAAAAAGAGTTAACTTACAGCTCCAGTTAATAAAGTTCCTGGGTGTGATAAGAGTGTTTTAACCTACAAACTCCTCTGAAGGGTATTCCGGCCACATGTGATTGTTCACAGCCTCCCAACCATGAGAGACATGAGATGTTCTAAACTGTCTAAATACAGATTCCTTTGAGCAGTTAAAAGATTGATTAGAAATTGTATTGATGAAGGGTTTTTCACTTGTTGGGCCAATGTTTGCTGCTAAGTTTCCATATCCCTTACCTACTGTGTCTCTGGCAGTGTATTGATTAATATAATTGGTGTAAGTAGTAGCTTTAATGTTTGTAACCTTGGACCCTTGAGTTAATTCTTTTTCTTGTTATTGCCCACCACACCTTTGCCCTATAGGAATGCAACTTCATCTAATGCTTTTGGAGGTTGAAAAATAAGTTTTCTGAAGAAAGGATCTTAAAATGTTAACAGGCCTCCTGGCCAGAAGATGATGTAAATCACCTAAACTTTTGCATATGATAAGTTTGCAGGAAAAAAGCCTGCCTTCGATTAGGATCAAGGACTGCTGTCCTTGCATGACTCTACCCCTTCCCCCATTATCCTCTATGCACAACTTAAGGTATAAAAACTACTTTGGAAAATAAAGTGTGGGCCTTGTTCACCGAAACTTGGTCTCCCCATGTCGTTCTTTCTCTCATCTTCTGGCTGAACTGGGGCGTGGAGGCTCGTCAAGCCTACTAATTTTGCCTGGGCTTCTAAGATCTGACCGGGGAGGCCTTAGTGTCTCCGCTCCTTCGGGAGAATGGGAGGACGCCTGCGGCCTACGTAGGTGACGTAAATTCCTTATTTTGGAATTTTATTAGCTTTCCATGTAAACCAAGTTATTCAGCCTCTTTTCTCCACTGAATTTCCTCACTGAGCTATCCTTATTTAACCACTCTTTATATCCTTAATTAACATTTAATTAAGCAATTGTTTCCTGATCCTCGCCAACGCTGTCCCTGCTTCGAATTCCCTGGTCCACCGGGGCTGGACCCTGGCACTGCAGCATGCTTGCCAGGCTTCGCTGTCCATCACCAACTCCCAGAGCTCGGTCAAATTCATGTTCATTGAGATGGCAATGCCATCCAACCCTCTCATCCTCTGTTGTCCCCTTCTCCTCCCATCTTCGATCTTTCCCAGCATCAGGGTCTTTTTCAAATGAGTCAGTTCTTAGCATGAGGGGACCAAAGTATTGGAGCTTCAGCTTCAATATCAGTCCTTCTAATGAATATTCAGGACTGATTTCCTTTAGGATGGACTGGTTGGATCTTCTTGAAATCCAAGGGACTCTCAAGAGTCTTCTCCAACACCACAGTTCAAAAGCATCAATTCTTCAGTGATCAGTTTTCTTTATGGCCAAACTCACATCCAGACATGACTACTAGAAAAACTATAACTTTGACTAGATGGACCTTTGTTGGCAGAGTAATGTCTCTGCTTTTTAATATGCTGTCTAGGATGGTCATAGCTTTTCTTCCAAGGAACAAGCGTCTTTTAATTTCATGGCTGTAGTCACTGTCTGAAGTGATTTTGGAGCCCAAGAGAATAAACAGTCTCTCACTGTTTCCATTGTTCCCCCATCTACTTGCCATGAGGTGAAGGGACCAGATGCCTTGATCCTAGTTTTCTGAATGTTGAGTTTTAAGCCAGTTTTTTTCATTCTCCTCTTGCACTTTCATCAAGAGGCTCTTTAGTTCTTCTTCACTTTCTGCCATAAGGGTGGTCTCATCTGCACTGATATTTCTCCTGGAAATCTTGATTCCAGCTTGTGCTTAATCTAGCCTGGCATTTTGCATGATGTACTATGCATAGACATTAAATAAGCAGGGTGACAACATACAGCCTTGAAGTACTCCTTTCCCAATTTGGAACCAGTTTGTTGTTCCATCTCTGGTTCTAACTGTTGCTTCTTGTCCTTGATACAGATTTCTCAGGAGGCAGGTCAAGTGGTCTGGTACTCCCATCTCTTAAAGAATTTTCCACATTTTGTTGTGATTCAGTCAAAGGCTTTGGTGTAGTCAATAAAGCAAAAATAGATATTTTTCTGGAATTCTCTTGCTTTTTCTATGATACAACAGATGCTGGCAATTTGATCTTTGCTTCCTCTGTCTTTTCTAAATCCAGCTTCACCATCTGGAACTTCTCAGTTCACATACTGTTGAAGCCTCATGTATGACATTGAATAAGCCTCGTATATGACATTGAATAAGGCAATGATTTGGTGTTAGCTATAACACCAAAGATACCAGTCATTTAAACAAATCATTTATAAGCTAGAATTTGTTAAAATTTCAAAGTCTTCTGCTTTGAGAAGGAGAATGTTGAGTGTCATGAGAATGAGAAGACAGGTCACAGTGGGAGAGAAAATCTTTACAAAAGACATCTGGTGAAGGACTATTATCCAAAATACACAAATAATTCTTTGTGAGTATGTAGGGCAACAGGCACTCTCATTTGTTGCTAGTGGGAGATGCAAAAATATTACAGCCACTTTGGAAGACAGTTTGGTGGATTCTTATAAAACTAAATATACTCATTGTAAGATCCAGCTCCTTTGTATTTATAAAAACCAGTTAAAAACTTAAGTCCATATAAAAACTTACCTATGATCTCTAACACCTTTATTTGTAAATTTTAAGCAACCAAGATGTCCTTCAGTAGGTAAGCAGATAAATAAATGGTGTCGCATCCAGATAATAGAATATGACTCAGCAATTAAGTGAAATGGGATATTACATTATAAAAAGGCATGAAGGAAGCTAAGTGCATATTATTAAGTGAAGGAGGTTAGTCTGAAGAGGTGGCATGATTTCAACTGTATGACATTCTGTGCTCAGTTGCTCAGTAGTATCTGACTCTTTGCAACTCCATGGACTGTAGCCCACCAGGCTCCTTTGTCCATGAGGCTTCCCAGGCAAGAATACTGGAATCAGTTGCCATTTGCTTCTCTAAGAGATCTTCCCAATCCAGGCATTGAACCTGAATCTCTTGTGTATCCTGTATTGGCAGGTAGATTCTTTATCACTAGTGCAACCTAGGAACCTCAGGCATTCTAGAAAAAACAAAACTATGGCGATAGCTTCAAAAAAAATCAGTGATTGCTCAGAGTTGAGGGAAGGCAAGGATGTGAATAGGCAGAGCGCAGAGGACTTTTAGAGGAATGAAAATACTCTGTATGGTGTTATAATGATGCATACATGTCACAGAACACACAACATCCAGAGTGAACTGTAATGTAAACTGTGTACTCTGGGTGACAACGATGTGTCAACACAGCGTCATCAATGGTAAGCATGTGCCTTCTGGTGGGGATGTTGATAATGGGGGAGGCTATGAATGTGGGGGTGGGGAGCATGTGGGGAATCCTTGTATCTTCTCCTCAATTTTGCTGTGAACTCAAAATTACTTTAAAAATGTAAAATTCTTACAGGGCAGCAAAGGAGACACAGACATAAATAACAGATTTTGGTCACGATGGGAGAGGAAGAGGGTGGTATGATTTCAGAGAGTAGCATTGAAACATACACTACTATATGTAGACAGTGAGTGGGAGTTTGCTATAGATGCAGGGAACCCAAAGTTGGTGCTTTCTGATAACCTAGAAGCATGGGATAGCATGGGAGATGGGAGGGAGGCTTCAGAGGGAGGGGACTTATGTATACCTATGGCTAATTCATGTTGATGTATGACAGAAACCAGCACAACACTGTAAAGTGATTATCTAATTAAAAAGTTAAAAAAAAAAAAAAAAACAAGTCTTCATAAAAAATTATTTGGCAAGCAGGGTTAAAAATACTTCCACTGTCTTCCCAGCATGATGTATCTTGTATCTTGATATGTTGTATACCTTCATGGCACTCCCATCTCTGGTGTCCATGGACCAAGCTCATTGTGTTCCACTCTGCCCTTTTACTAATTTGTTTAAGCCATCTATCTATTATTTCTTTTTTTCTGGAGGCATAAATATTTATTACTTGCAGCAAGGAAGGAGAACATTTGCTTTCCCAAAGCAGTGTTATTTATCTCTTAGCCTAATTCTTAAAATGAACCAAAGGGTTCATTGTGTTCACTGTTATTTCCTTTGCCTGGGATGTGTTTGTTTCACTCTCTAATGAATAAAGTGGACTTGGCTTAAAAAATACACTTTCTCAAAGGGGCTTTCTCTGCCCCAGCCCCAAACCTAATGGGTCCCTCCCCCTGCATTCCTTTCAGAACCCAAGTTTTTCTATCATACTGCTGCTGAGGGTTTCTGCTGACACCATGACACCATGGTGATAGCTTTGTAAGTCAATCTCTGGGTAACCCATCTCTGTTTAAAAAAACTATCCCTAAGAAAATATCGTATCAATGGCACATTTGTTCCAAAGTCAGAACTTCATAAAAACCATTACATCTATAGCAGTTGTTGTACATGTAGGTTGACACCACTTGTCTTCAAGATCTGTGTCTACTTATTCACACAAAGATTGAGGAAACACCTTCCAGGGAGCATCTAAGATTGGAAGTGGTGGTCTGAAGCATGTCTGGGTGACTTGGGTCAAAGCTAGGACTTGGCTGTAAAAGTAGCTTTAAAATTACACAACACAGAAGTGCAGAGATAAAGGACAGCAACACAAAAGGGAAGGTGTCCAAAAAGCATGCTGGATGGTCTGTGAGTGCAAGGACTTGCCCCTGAGGGAGCTGCAGGGAGGGGGAGGAAAGAAAGACCTCCAGAGAGGGAGAAGCTGCGCCTCACCCATCCTAGCTGCAATACATTAAAATATGGACAGTAGTCCATCCTTGGGGAACCACTTTCACTGCATTCATTTCTAACCACCCACAGATTGTAGGTGCAGGTGATGCAAGGGTTCCATCGATACACTTAGAATATTTAAGGAGAAAAGATAAACAGATATATACTTTCATGTGTGTTTATGTGTTTTGTTAGTAATTTCTTTAACTATACTTCAGTTAATTCAAATAGATGCATGCACGCCTATGTTCATAGCAGCACTATTTACAATAGCCAAGACATGGAAGCACCCTAAACGTCTATCTACAGAGAAATAGGTAAAGAAGATGGAGTACTTATATACAATGGAATACTACTCAGCCATAAAAATAATGAAATAATGCCATTTGCAGCAATATGCATGAAACTAAAATTATCATATGAAGTGAAGTGAGTCAGACAAAGATAGACATCATATGATGTCACTTGTACGTGGAATCTTAACAAAAATAAAGGTACAAATGAACTTATATACGAAACAGAAATAGGGACTTTCCTGGTGGTGTAGTAGATAAGAATCTATCAGCCAATGCAGTGGACATGGGCTCAATCCCTGGTCCAGGAAGACCTCACAGGCCATAGAGCAACTAAGCCCATGTACCACAGTTACTGAACCCACATGATGCAACCACTGAAGCCCACACACCTAGAACCTGCGCTCTGCAACAAAAGAAGCCACTGCAGTGAGAAGCATGTGAACTTCAACTAGAGCATTCCTGCTCACCACAACTAGAGAAAGTGTGCATTAGGTGACTAAGGCCCAGCACAGCCAAAATAAAAGCAAACCAGAAACAGATCCAGACATAGAAAACAAACAGGGTTACCAAAGAGTAAAGGTGGGGGACAAATTAGCAGGTTGGCATAAATATATACACACTGCTATATGTAGAATAGATAACCAGCAGGGACCTACTGTTTCACAGGATACTCTGCTCAATGTTTTATACTAGCATACAAGGGGAAAGAATCTGAGAAAGAATATATATATATATATACACACACTATATATATATAGCATATATATATGTATAGTATACATGTGTGTGCATATATATGTATATATACACATTCAGTATAGTTCAGTTAACTCGCTCAGTCATGTCTGACTCTTTGTGACCCCACAGACTGTAGCACGCCAGGCCTCCCTGTCCATCACCAACTCCTGGACTTTACTCAAACTCATGTCCATTGAGTCAACGATGCCATCCAACCATCTTGTCCTTTGTCATCTCCTTCTCCTCCCACCTTCAATCTTTCCCAGCATCAGGGTCTTTTCAAATGAGTAAGTTCTTTGTATCAGTTGGCCAAAGTATTGGAGTTTCAGTTTCAGCATCAGTCTTTCCAATGAATATTCAAGACTGATTTCCTTTAGGATGGACTGGTTGGATCTCCTTGCAATCCAGGGGACTCTCAAGAGTCTTCTCCAACACCACAGTTCAAAAGCATCAATTCTTCGGTGCTCAGCTTTCTTTACAGTCCAGCTTTCACATCCATACATGACTACTGGAAAAACTATAGCTTTGACAAGACAGACGTTTGCTGGCAAAGTAATGTCTCTGATTTAGGAACCAAGATATTGCTCTGATTTTTAATGTGCTGTCTAGGTTGATCATAGCTTTTCTTCCAAGGAACAAGTATCTTTTAATTTCATGGCTGCAGTCACCATCCGCAGTGATTTTGGAGCCCCAAAAATAAAGTCTGTCACTGTTTCCACTGTTTCCCTATCTATTTGCCATGAAGTGATGGGACTGGATGCCATGATCTTAGTTTTCTGAATGTTTAGTTTTAAGCCAACTTTTTCACTCTCCTCTTTAGTTTCATCAAGAGGCTCTTTAGCTCTTCTTCACTTTCTGCCTTAAGGATGGTGTCATCTGCATATCTGAGGTTATTAATATTTCTCCCAGTAATCTTGATTCCAGCTTGTGCTTCATCCAGTCCATTCTTGCCTTGAGAACCCCATATATACACATACACATGCATATATAACTGAATTACTCTGCTGTACACCAGAAACTAACTGTGTACATTATAAATTATAATTATATATACATTATCAATTATACTTCATTATATATACATACATGTGTGTGTGTATTAATGCATGCATGTGTGCTAAGTCACCTCATTTACGTCTAACTCTTTGCAACCCCATGGACTGCAGCCCACCAGGCTCCTCTGTCCATGGGATTCTCCAGGCAAGAATACTGGAGTGGGTTTCTGTGCCCTTCTCCATGTGATCTTCTTGACCCAGGGATTGAACCCATGTTAACTTATGTCTCCTGCCTTCGCAGGCAGGTTCTTTCCAGCGTCACCTGGAAAGCCCCATGTGTATGTATATACATGTGTGTGTGTGTGTCCATGTGTACGCAGACACACACACAGATCTCACAATAACAAAGATCTATCTTTGGAGTCCAGGCAGTTAAAAACGTAGAACCGCATGGCTGGTGCTTTTCACTTACCAACCAGCACCATAGCAGGTGCAGGAGCTGTATGGAAGAACAATGTATACTGTGGGTGGGGAGCTGACATCCAGCGGGTGAGGCTTGACTGTAGAGAAAGCACTGGGCCATGAGCCATCATGGATGGCGACATTCTCAGGAGTGTACACAGAAACATTCTATACCCTCTAGCAGGTGTGCATTATGCCCTTATGGGCAGGTGGTATACAGTGGTTATAAGAGACCATGAGAAAGTGTCAGCACAGTCCCTCGATGGGACAGACCAATCACAGAAACCAAAGTAGTCAGCAGGGCCTCGTTTCTGTGTGAGAATAGTTCTGTGAAATGCAAGACTGCTCTGTGTTGGCACAAAAGGCATTTAGGTCGTGACAGTCTATAGTTTTAGACACTTAGAATTAGTGAGAAGGACAAGGATAGATCGTTTAAGACAGGTGAGATAGAACATGTACAGGAAGTTTGCCTACAGCCACTAAAAGAGTGTTAGTAGTTGTCAGACTAGATAATAAGGCTTGTAAAACTCTTAGGAACCAAGATATTGCTCTAAGGAACGTCTGACTTATGCTCTCTTGTATTCAACACCTTTCTCAGATTGCCAGACAACTTGTCTGACTAAACTGAAGTTGTTAAATGGTGGTTAACAATAAGGTTTTGGTGTCCATTAATTGCTTCACCAGACTTTAAAAAAAATGTTTTATTGGGGGTATAGTTGCTTTATAATGTTAGTTTCTGCTTCATTAGATTTCTAAGTCATATGGTAAGATACTCTGAGTAATATCATCCATCAATTTGAATTCTGTTTTGAAAACAGATGGAACAACAACAGAAAACATAATAATGGATCTTGGAATATCAAACCACAAGTGCCTGTGAAAAGGAACAAGCAGAGATTATTTGCCTACATGCCAGAAAATTAAGAAACTCCTCAATAGCCAAATTGAGTATATTACGCTCTGGGAATGACATATGAATTTAATCATAATAATAATAAAATTAGTTTCAAAAATGATGTCAGTGTAGACTTCCCTGCTGGTACAGTGGATGAGAATTCTGCCAGTGCAGGGGCAAGGGTTCCCTCTCAGGTCCGGGAAAATCCCACGTGCCATAGAGCAACCACACCTGCATGCCACAACTACTGAGCCTGTGCACACAAGCGCCTGCACACTGCCACTGTGGATCCCATGCTGAAGCACAACTGCTGAAGCCTGCATGGCTGCAGAGAGCCTATTCTCCAGAACAAGAGAAGACACTGCAATGAGAAGCCTGGCACAATGATGAAGAGTAGTCACCACTCACCGCCAACTAGAGAAAACTCATGCAGCAGTGAAGAACCAGTGCAGCCAAAAATGTAAATGAGTAAACAAAGAAAACGATGTCAGCTTGTTTTACACTGTAATAATATTATTTTCAAAATGTGGTCTGGGATTATTTGAGTTATGTATGCGTGTGTTCGTCTAGTCAAGGCTATGGTTTTTCCTGTGGTCATGTATGGATGTGAGAGTTGGACTATGAAGAAGGCTGAGAGCCGAAGACTTGATGCTTTTGAACTGTGGTGTTGGAGAAGACTCTTGAGAGTCCCTTGGACTGCAAGGAGACCCAATCAGTCCATTCTGAAGGAGATCAGCCCTGGGATTTCTTTGGAAGGAATGATGCTAAAGCTGAAATGCCAGTACTTTGGCCACCTCATGCAAAGAGTTGACTCATTGGAAAAGACTCTGATGCTGGGAGGGATTGGGGGCAGGAGGAGAAGGGGATGACAGAGGATGAGATGGCTGGATGGCATCACTGACTCGATGGACGTGAGTCTCAGTGAACTCCGGAAGTTGGTGATGGACAGGAAGGCCTGGCATGCTGCGATTCATGGGGTCGAAAAGAGTCGGACATGACTGAGCGACTGATCTGATCTGATGTGTGTGTTAGTCTTTCAGTCATGTCTGAGTCTTTGTGACCCCATAAACTGTAGCCCACTAGGCTCCTCTGTCCATGGAACTCTCCAGGCAAGAATACTGGAGTGGGTTGCCATTTCCTTCTCCAGGGGATCTTCCTGATCCAGGGATCGAACTCGGGTCTCCTACATTGGAAGCAGATGCTTTACTGTCTGTGCCACCAGGAGTTATAATATATTATAGTTTAAAGAAAGGAAGTTATACCTTGAAGTAATGCTGTGTTCATCATGGAAAACATAATCATATACACACAAACAAAATTAGCTCATTATCTGTATAACTAAGCAAGATCAAAATTCAGCCTTCAGCCAGTAGATGGAGGAGTTGATCTTGGAGTAGGTTTATAGTGCTATTAAAAGTCAGTTTTGTAAGTTCCAGAAGCATAGAGTAAGGCTGCTGCTGATTCAGATATCTGGGGGTTGTTTTCACGGTTATTTTCTGACCATTCTGCAAAAACAGCTCCTCTAGTTACTCTCTGGCATCACCCAGGGGATTGGTATTGTTTCTTAGAGGTCTACCCTGCACAATCCTTATGTGCTATCTTTATAGGCACATTTTTTTAAACTGTCTGTTCTATTTTCAAACAAGCTGGGAATTTTCCTTTTCTTCATAAATTATTGCTGGATGTTTGTAAAGCACATCTTTTTAGGAACTACAAAATGTTTAAGTAAATGCACTGAATGATAGAATCAGCATGTATTTTAGGGAGGATAGAAATAGAAGTTGCTTGTAGGGTTAATTAGGTTTCTGAAATAGGCAACATACATGACTTCAGAAATCATATACAGTCATGTACACCAGGTATGGGCTCATAAATAAACACATCAATTGAACAAATTATCTTGAATGAGTTTCACAATCAAACTCATAAACATTTGTTCAGCACATTGGCAGATATTCTAAAACTTAAAAGATATGTCTCTGCAATTTAATATGCTGTCTAGGTTGTTCATAGCTTTTCTTCTAAGGAGCAAGTGCCTTTTAATTTCATGGCTGCAGTCACCATCTGCAGTGATTTTGAAGCCAAAGAAAATAACGTCTGTCACTCTTTCCATTGTTTCCCCATCTATTTGCCATGAAGTGATGGGACTGTATGCCACACATATTAAAACCTAAATGTTTCCTAAGACCTAAGGTGGGTAAAGAAATGCCTCATAGAATATTAGAGTTCCATTTAATACAGATTGGAAATTACACACCTAGTTTTTAGGGTGAGAAGGAATTTCACTCTGTATAATCTACAGAGTAGGTAACTATAAACATATAGGCATTTATTAAACAACTTAGGAAGTTGGGTCGCTTGTAGAAATGTGAATGAACCTAGAGTTTATCATACAGAGTAAAGTCAAAAAGATGAAAAGCAAATATTAATACATGTATGTGGAATCTAGAAAAATAGTAGAGATGAACGTACTTGCAGGGCAGGAATAAAGACCAATACAGAGAACGGATGTGTGGACACAGGGGTTGGAAGAATGAGGGTGGGATGAATTGGGAGATTGGGGTTGACACATATACAATACAGGGTGTAAAACAGATAACTAGTGGGAACCTGCTTTATTACACAGGGAGCTCTGCCTAGGGCTCTGTGATGACCTAGATGGGTGGGATCAGGGGTGGGAGGGAGGTTCAAGAGGGTAGGGTTATGGGTATACACATCACTGATTGACTCTGTTGAAGATCAGAAACTAACATAACATTGCAAAGCAATTATACATGAATATATACTATAAAAACCGTTCAGGGCTTGTCTAAGGTGGGGAACAATAGTACAAAGGAAAGAACGTTATGTTAAGAATTTTAAAAAGATAAAATTCTAGTCCTGACTTTTTCACTAGAGCCATTGAGCAGATTATTTATCTTCACAGAACTTCACCATATCCATCTACTCAAGAAGATGCTGCTGCTGCTGCTGCTGCTGCTGCTGCTGCTAAGTCACTTCAGTCATGTCCGACTCTGTGCGACCCCATAGACGGCAGCCCACCAGGCTCCCCTGTCCCTGGGGAAAGAACACTGGAGTGGGTTGCCATTTCCTTCTCCAATGCATGAAAGTGAAAAGTGAAAGGGAAGTTGCTCAGTCGTGTCCGACTCTTAGTGACCCCATGGACTGCAGCCCAACAGGCTCCTCCGCCCATGGGATTTTCCAGGCAAGAGTACTGGAGTGGGGTACCATTGCCTTCTCCAATGCATGAAAATGAAAAGTGAAAGGGAAGTTGCTCAGTCGTGTCCGACTCTTGGCGACCCCATGGACTGCAGCCCAACAGGCTCCTCCACCCGTGGGATTTTCCAGGCAAGAGTACTGGAGTGGGGTGCCATTGCCTTATCTGCAAGAAGATGCTAGAGCAAGGTAACCGCTGGTTCCCTTTCATGTGATTATTTTGTCAGATAAATATATCAGACTGGGAAAGCATTTTATGCTTTCCTAAATTTTTAGAAACAAGTTTAATTTCTTATGATTTTAAAGCTTTTAGATTAAAATAGAGACAACGTAGTCTGGACTCTTACATTATGAATCTGTGCTCAGAGCATTGAGTCACACAGCCAAGTATTCAGTTACATAATAGCTGAGATTAAATTGGAAGATAGAGTTAGTACATTTGTTGTTGTTGTTCCATCTATAAATCTGTGTCTGATTCTTTGTGACCCCATGGACTGTAGCCCGCTGGGCTCCTCTGTCCATGGGATTCTCCAGGCAAGAATCCTGGAGTGGGTTGCCATTCCTTCTCCACAGGATCTTCCTGACCCAGGGATTAAAACCAAGTCTCCTGCATTGGCAGGTACATTCTTTGCCACTGAGCCACCTGGGAAGCCATCCGGGGAAGCCCCACAGTTAGCACATTATCAGTGTGCAAATCTGACAGAATACCACCTCAGGGGTCATTAAACCAGATGCATTATCATTTAATTTACGCCATTTAAACATTTCAGTAAATTTTAAATTGACAGAAGCCTTCTAGCAAGAAACTTGCTTTAGAAATCTCATAATACAAGCAATGATGAACAACAACAAGATTCTCTGAATGACTGTGAAGAGTGGACCTCCTGTTATTCGAAGGAGAAACCCTTCATCTACTGGCCTGTGTTCTCCTACAGACCTGGGAGAAAGCCTAGCCACCCCAGTGTCCTGAAGAACCACATGTATCCAGATTAAAAACAAGCTAATGGTGAAAAGCTGGGGGTCAGCCAGAGTGCTGTTTAGTGCCACAAGCCAGGGAACTGGATAAAATTTAATGAAAAAACAAATAGTCATGACCGATAAAATCATAAGTCCTCTAAATGGCAAAGTAGAAATTACTACTTTGGCCACCTGATGAAAAGAGCCAACTCACTAGAAAAGACCCTGATGCTAGGAAAGAATGAGGGCAAGAGGAGAAGGGGGTAATAGAGAATGAAGTGGTTGGATGGCATCACTGACTCAATGGACATGAGTCTGAGCAAACTCCAGGAGATAGTGAAGGACAGGGAAGCCTGGTGTGTCCAAGGGGTCACAAAGAGTCAGACATGACTTAGTAACTGAACCACAACAACTGAACAACAGCAGGTATATTAGGGACTTCCCCGGTGATCCAGTGGTTAAGACCACCTTCTAATGCAAGGGGTGTGGGTTGGATTAGCTCCTGGTCAGGGAGCTACAATTCCACATGCCCTGTGGCCAAAAAACTAAACATAAAACAGAATCAATATTGTAAAAAATCTGATAAAAACTTTAAAAATGGTCCACATCAAAAAATATATTTAAAAAAATATAATACCATAGGTATAAATTCCCAACCTGAGGCAAATGGTAGACTCAAGGAAAACTACTTATATGGAAGATAATTTAAATGATACACCAATTAAGGAAATGAATCACTGTGAAGAAAACATGTTGTTAAGTCTACATAGACGTTAAAAACAAAAATAAAATGAGTTCACGGTGAGATAAACAAAGGGGGACTAAACTAATATATCAGGCCATCATGAATGAGGTCACAAGGAAATGGTGATAGTCAAAAAGCCTAAGGTTTTGCACTGTTTGGAGACAGGCAGAAATGTTGATAATTTTAGACTTAGGAGAAGGAAATGGCAACCCACTCCAGTATTCTTGCCTGGAGATTCCCATGGACAGAGGAGCCAACAGTTTATGGGCACACGAGTTGGACACGACTTAGTGACTAAAATACTACCACTATACAGTGTAACATTATAATAGTAAATGTCATCAAAATAGAGTATTCAACTTCTAAATTCGGATGTGCAAAATGGTAAAAAGAAAATACAAAACCAGAACAGGCATAGATGGGGTGAAGTCTAATGGGGAAACTGATGAATTCAAAAGACAAAAAAAAAATTAAAAATTCAAATATTATTTTAAAGTACATATATTTAATTAGGAGAAACATTTAAAAGTAGAATTTCGTTTTAAAAGAAATAGACTGATTAACAAATAGATTTCTTATCTAAACATAAAACCTGTTTAGAGGAGCTATAATCAATTTAAAAGTGCTCCAAAAAAAGTGAAAGGGAAGGAAAGAAAAATAATTTGCCAGGAAAATACTAACACCCAGTAACCAACTATTTCAGTAGATATAGGGCACTAACTAAAAGCATCCTAAACAAAGATTTGGTTTTATTTTCCTGCTATTTCTCTTGTATTCAACATTAAGTATACAGTCAATAAATATTTGTTGATTAAATCAATGACACATTGTATTGGATGCCCATATACCTAATTCAGAAAAGTAATTGTGTCTGAGAAGTTAGCAGAAACAGACAACAGATGAAAAAGAAAACTCTCCATAATATTTAATGACTTTCATATTAATAAATATAAATATCCTTTATCTTATATATCCCATTTTTTGGTCTATTCAAATGACTGTTCTCAAGGGTAGTCAGGAATGTGAATTCCCGGTTACCTCCTTTACTGTGTTTCTTTAAATCTTTAGAATTAAAATTCTAGCAATGTAAGCCAAACAAGTTTTGCAAAAGTATTGCTCATTTGCATGAGTGATGAAAGAAAAGTTTGGGAAATCATGTCCCTGAAAATCATTCTCCAGACAAGCTATCTTCAAGGGAGTTTTAATTCAGGGATAGTTTAGAATCAACTGTGTGATTCAGATTCAAATTGAACATAAAAGGAATTAAAATTTATGTTCAATGGGCCAGTGACCACAGAACTGAGCTAGAAAAGCGGATGAAACATTTGACGTTTTATAATTAGACTCTGGTTGTAACATGCTGATTGCAATCAAGTGCAATACTGTGGAAGAAGCGGTGACTTTCATGTTTATTAAATTCTTTATCCTATACAACGACATGCATGTAGACTTCTGCAAGATGGGAAAGTCTGAACGCTTAGAATTTGCCCAGAACTTCAAATTATGCAGCATGAACTATATTCAATGAGATCACAAGCTAACATTGTTCTGGGTCATAGAGATTTCAGATTTTGCACCTCTGTGTTTAATCGAAATGACCTTGCTCTTTGTAGGACACATAAAAAAATTATTCCTTACCACACTGTTTTTTGTATAACTTAGCATATGAAAAGTAAAAACAACGATATACTGGGGACTACAGAAAACATACTTCATTCTGGTTTTTTCTGAGGAATAAATTGAGGAAGTATGTCATCGGAAATCACAAATAAAATAATATTTATCTTCAGTTACTCTGACTTTTGGCAAATTGATGGAGTTGTATTTTTAACAACTTTACTTTGTTTCCTCTCCTTATATCAGGTATGTATGTGTCTTAATTTGTGTGCGTATATGTATGTGTGTATATGTGTGTACATGTATATGTATGTATATGTGTGTATTTGTGTGCATGTGTGTAGGTGGGTCTGGGTGCTCATGTGTGTATATGTACATGTTTGTGTCCATTCATGTGCATACATGTATGTGTATTTTGTATGTATAGGCACACATGTACCTATGTGTATATGTATTTTGTGTATATACACACACATGTATATGTACACACAATATGTGTATATGTACATGTTTATATGTATATGTGTGTGTGAAAGTATTTGTGTGTGTATGTATGTGTGTATATTTGTGTGCATATTTGCTTTTTCCAAACTGATTATGTGTTATATATTTATTTATTTATTTATTTTTTGATTATGTGTTATATATTTAAAAATCAACTTTATTAGACTATGAATCAAGGGTATGTTTCTCAGTGAATTTGCACTAATACCATCAGGCAAGTGAGGGGCTGGCCCACAGGACCTATATCACATTGTACAATAAGTGTTATTTTTGAATTTTTTCTGTCTTTCCTACCAGATTGAGAGATACTTGAAAGAAATAGGTTGTGCATAATTTATTTCTGTTTTCCAGCAGCTAATTAGTGCTTGCTTCAAATTGATGGAAAAGTCCAAGAGGCAGAAAGTGTGTTTTCACTGACACATAAGCACTCACCACCCTGAAACATGAGAAATGCTTTCCTTCTCTCAGTGGTATTTCTACCAAGATCCTGTCTCAGCAGGATGTTGTCAAAGTAACACTCTCTGAGATCATTTTTCTCTGATTCCCTAAAGCTAATTTAATTTACATAAAGTGCAAAGATTAATCAAATTAAAGCTACAGATACATTCATACTAAATGGTACATAATCGACACAGAAGCCAGAAGCCCTTTATCCTTTCATAACTTTAAAAGGAGGTGGCTACATCCATTTTACACAGTTCATGAAGACACAGAATATTTAAAAGTCACTTTTCACTGTTAGCCCTTTGCTTCTTAATATTGGTTGTCCATGATCCTTGATAGAAAACAAAATATCTACTCTACATCCCCTATCAAATTAACATCTGTCCATTCAGATTTTTACCCCGATGGTCTTTGCTCTTAATTCAATCTCCTGCTTTTATACATTAAACTTTCAGTCTACTGAATGAATGCAAAATTTGAGGGCAGGCTCTGGACACAGCATAAGATTGAGTGAAACTAGCGCAGCAGTTGAGAGCATGAATCTTGGACTTCAATCTATACCTCCCACTTATTGTAATCTTGAGAAAACTATTTAACTTTTCTTAGGTTCACTTTCTTATCTGTGCAAGAAGAAAACAGTGACACCTATGTTACAGGATTGCATGAAGGTTAAGTGAGTTGATATTTATGAAGTCCTTAGAATAATGACAGGAAATGCCATATACATGTTTGTCAGTTAAACAAGACTTTCTGTAGACTGATAGTCTTCCTAGTATTACCTAAAGATTAGTTTAATAGTAGACTGACACATATCACATTTCTGGGTGCCTTAAAAACTACCACACATCTGTTCCCTAGAGTACTCTGTTTTGTAAATTCATTTTGGCTGAATGTAGCCTGAAGGTAGAATTTGACCTTGTTCAGGACCTCTTTTCATGCAACGAGCAGCTGTTGAAAGACTAGATCTACTTAAGTGTGGAGATATTAAGGGATGAAGACACTGAATGACTTCTCTAGGATTACTTCTATTGTGACTTTAATTATTACAGGCTTGCTGGGATTGTGAGAGTAGAAATCCGTGCTATACACTTTTAGAAAACACACAATGGCACTAACACCCTATTTTCTGAGTTTATAGGTGAGTATAGATATTCTCCAAGTTGGATAGAAAGTACAAATATCAATAATAGTAACAATAATAAAATACTCATGGGTTGGTCTCCAGTACTCTTGCCTGGAGAACCCCATGGACAGAGCGAGCCTGGTAGGCTGCAGTCCATGGGGTCCCTAAGAGTCAGAGACAACTGAGTGACTTCACTTTTCACTTTCATGCATTGGAGAGAAGGAAATGGCAACCCACTCCAGTGTTCTTGCCTGGAGAATCCCAGGGATGGAGGAGCCTGATGGGCTGCCGTCTATGGGGTCGCACAGAGTCGGACACGACTGAAGCAACTTAGCAGCAGCAGCATAACGTCTTACCCAAATGAACTTTTTGGACCAACCCAATACTGAAGCAATACTGATAAGACTTGCTGAACATGTAATTTATTTTAATACACTAAGTACATTTTCAGAAAATTCAATGTAAAAGACCACCATGTCATAATAAAGAAATGCAATGTTTCTCAGGAATCAAAATAAAAACAAAATGGCTTACAAACTGGAATGGTTTTTTACAAAATGGGTGAAAACTCACTTTCAGAAAGAACAATGAAGTTGGTTCTCATGATGGGGAGGCAACAATATTAATTTTAAAAGATCAGAGCTAGATCTTACGAAGGGATAGAGTTATCAAAATTCTCAGATTTTCCTGGAAGGTATAATACACCCCTCCTGGGTCCATGAGAAGAAAGAAGTGTGTCAGATTGCTCAATTCCAAGTTTATACCCTTGACAATCTCACATGTGAACAAGTCTACAAAAGAGAGGGTTTAATCCTGGGGTTGTAATTATATTAACTACATATAACGATTCTGGGTTAGGTAGCAGTATTTTTTCTTCTTCACCATGAGGTATCATTCTATCTCTGCCCTGACTGATTTAAGCTCTGCCTTTTTTTTTTTAAAGGTCTTTTGAAATTCTGTGATTCTATACACACCCAGGTATTTACCAAATTATTTTAAGAGATTTGCAATCTAAAGTTAAATGCATTTGTTTGCAATTCTGCTTTTCCACCTAATCAATAAAAGGTTAAGTATTTCAAGTACTTCTTTCTTTTAAAAGGTAAACACTTAAAATTGTTGTAGGACATAAGCAGTAAACAAGTGTAAAATTCAAATACCACAGCCTACGTGATCCTAGAAAGCCCCAATGTGACTTTCAAAACTCATGACATGCCTTTCCTCACTGCCCAAGAAGTTACAATCACACTGACCTTTTTCAATTCCTAGATCATATCAGTCTTTCTGGATGGCTCAGTGGGTAAAGAATCTGCCTGCAATGCAAGAGACACAGATACAGGTTCGATCCCTGGGTCTGGAAGATCCCCTGGAGGAGGAAGTAGCAACCATTCCAGTATTCTTGCCTGGAAAATCCCATGGACAGAGGAGCCTGGTGGGCTACAGTTCAAGGGTCACAAAGAGTCAGACACGACTGAAGTGGCTTAGCACAGAACAAATCCAATTAGTTCTCAGTAAGTGACACTTAAATTTTCTGTTCTCTCTATTATGTTCTCCTTATAATTTTTGTTGATAGTATTTATCATTCATTTAGTAGAGAAAGAACTAATCTCTAAAGTTTCCTCATGATAAATAATTGGAGACAAAGTGGAAATTAAATAAGAAAAAAAGATAGCAGATACTTTAAAATATAGAATTTCAATCTAAGTTAATTAATAGTTGAACAACAAATGTGACTCTGATATACTGGTCAAAAAAAAAAAAATGGAATTTAAGGAAACCCTAGACTAATGAGCTTCAGTAAAATGAAACACAAACCAAATGGATGCAAAAGGGAGTAATATTGAAACACAACACTGAAAATATCAAGTATAATAAAGGCAATCAGACTCACTTGAGTATTCCTGTGGGTATACGTAATTCACAATAATCTGTATAGCAAACCATTACGCTTCATTTTACAAATCAAATATGAAGAGAGCTGAACTGGAAAAGTCGTAACTTTGTCAGCCAATCATAATTCAGGGCATTTGGGAGATTGCAGAATGGTTTGTGCTGCTACAGCAGATATTTCCCAATGCTTTTGGAGCCTATTTCATCAGCATAATATTGGGAACTATGTAATCATCTTTATCAGGACTCTGCAGCAGCTTGCGTGCTCACGGCAACAGCCCGAATCACTGTAAGCTGGCTTTCTCCCAGTTGTCAGCGCTTTCAGCCGTCACTCCTCCATGCAAAATGCAGCTGGTTTACTGCTTGGAAAACAACTCAGCCTTCACACAGTCACTGGTTTCCTATTTTAAGGCATCACCATTTCAGAGCCCAGATTCTTTTCTAACTTGCTTCTGCCTCTTTGCTGTTGCGATGGGGCAAAGTTATAACCATCCCAAATAAGGAGTAGATTCCCATTCAGCTGGGGTGTGGGGTAGGTTTGAAAATCAGAGAAAGAGCTCAAATACTAAAACCACAATAAACCCTTTGTGCTTTGTGACCTATCCTTCATCTGTTTACCTGTAGTGGAATTTTTTGTGTTTGTTTTTCCAACTCTGCAAATTTCTCCCCACCATGGAAATAATATTTCTTGCAATCTGTATACCCTCTCCATTTAGATCCATTAAATTCTTCTGATTTCTTCCCTAAATATAGGTTATGGTACAGCTCAGGCAAAAACCTCTGTAAATGAACCTTCAGTCACTCTTTGTGTGACCGAGGAGAGGAAGTTCAATCCCTGGGTCTGGAAGATCCCCTAGAGGAGGAAATGGCAACCCACTCTAATATTCTTGCCTGGAGAATCCCATGGACAGAGGAGCCTAGTGGGCTACAATCCATATTTGCTCAGGCAAAAACCTCTGTAAATTAAACTTCAGTAACTCTTTGTGTTGTCCAAGGAGAGGAGAAGAAGTAATTTCAATTATACATACCTTTGTGAGACTAAATTGATAGGGAATATTACTGATAGCATCCTTAAATAAAATTTCCCCTAAATTTATTTAGATTCTAAAGCATACTATATAGGTTCAAAATAGAATTTAAAAATACTAAAATGCTTTTCTTTTCCCAGAGTCAGAATCTTCTTTTTACATAGTTACAAAGAAGAAAATATACTTGTCACCAACTCTCTAGGTTGTGTAAGAGGTAATTATTCCTGATATGTATCAATAATAAAATATATTAACATTCATTAATAATGTATATGAGCTAATTGTTTGCTGTTTAGTTGCTAAATTGTGACTTACTCTTTTGCAACCCCATGGACTGTAGCCCACCAGACTCCTCTGTCTGGATTCTCCAGGCAAGAAAACTGAAATTGGTTGCCATTTCCTCCTCCAGGGGATCTTCCAGACCCAGGAACTGAACCCAGGTCTCCTGAACTGGCATGCAGGTTCTTTACCACTGAGCCACCTGGGAAGCCCTATGATTTTTCACCTTTTGCTAACACATCTATTGAATTCCACATGCACTAAGTAAAGGGGAAGTTAGACAATTCTAGACAGAAAATAAAGGCAATTCCTTGACTAATAAGGAGAGTTAGAATAAAGTAAGCTATTTTTTTCAAGACCTGATTATTTACATTTAATTGCTTTGGGGTTTTGTTTTCTACTACAGTGATCCCTAAACTTTTTGCCACCAGGCACCAGTTTCACAGAAGACACCTTTTCCATGGATGTGGGGGAGAGGAGGGATGTACCAGCAGAAATGCCAGCAATGGGGGTGGCTGTAAATGCGGACGAAGCTTAACTTGTTTGCTGGCCACTCGCCTCCTGCTGTGTGAACCTGTTCCTAACGGGATATGGACTAGTATGAGTCCGCAGCCCAGGTGTTGAGGACCACTGGTCTAGTATATTAAAAACTGTAGTTTATCCCTATATGTTTTCATAATTGATGTTTTAGCAGATATTTTATTGAGTGAAAATGACTAAAATATGATGAAAATGATTTCAATCATTTCTCAATTATTTACCTTATATTGTCTATATATAAAAAACATGCATAAGTATATGCATGTATATAAAAACAAACAAAATTAACTAAATAGATGGGAGTATTACTCTAAAATCTGATAGAAAGATTCTAGAAACATCACATTTTGGAACAAACACATTTTAAATAGCTTTCTGACTTTCAGACCACTTTCCAGGTCAGAAGAAAAACAAATATTCAGATACAAGTATGTGGAATTGGAGATCACTGAGATTATTGTCTTTTGTTTTCAGCAACACCATTGGGAATCATAATTCCTTTACCAGGGAGTGAATGCATATCCTCTGTATTGAAAAGCAGTCCTAACCATGGGACTGCAGGAGGAGTCTATAAAGAAAAGTTTGTATTTTTGCATATCTGACCAGTCTAGTGCCCAGGAAAGTTTTTTAAAAAATTGAACAGAGAAACATATTCAACACATGGCTTATATATAAAACTAAAGGAAGAAAAAGGAGAAATCATCTACATTTTTTGTCTTTTTCTAAATGGAAAGGATTTTTCAGTGTAACCTAGACTTGAACCAATTATACAAAGCCCCATATCTACTCTGACTTATCAAGTATTTTCAGATTATCCAATTAAAAGCAATATTGAATCCACAGACTTCAATGATAGATGAGATTTGTTTTAATTACAAAAGGATGAAACTATGAAATTTATCTCCACTTGCAGTGTTTAATGAAATATCCTTTCTTGAAACTTCTTCAGGGCTCTAGATAAATGCATTAGGAACTTAAGTTCAGTTGCTCAGTAATAGCCAACTCTTTGCAGCCCCATGGACTGCAGCACGCCAGGCTTCCCTGTCCATCACCAACTCCTGGAGCTTGCTCAAACTCACGCCCATTGAGGCGATGATGCCATCCAACCATCTCATCCTCTGCTGTCCCCTTCTCCTCTTGCCTTCAATCTTTCCCAGTATCAGGGTCTTTTCTTTTTTTGATGTTTTTATTTATTTTTTTTTTAATTTTATTTTATTTTTAAACTTTACATAATTGTATTCTAATGAGTCAGTTCTTTGCATCAAGTGGCCAAAGTATTGGAACTTCAGCTTCAGCATCAGTCTTTCCAATGAATATTCAGGACTGATTTCCTTTAGGATTGACTGTTTAATCTCCTTGCTGTCCAAGGGGCTCTCAAGAATCTTCTCCAGCACCACAGTTTGAAAGCTTCAAATCTTCAGCACTCAGCTTTCTTTTAGGAACTTAAATTCTTTCTTAATTGAAGCAGGATAACACTTGGGAGATCCTCAACCCAAACCCTGGTGGCTCAGACAGTGAAGAATCTGCTTGCAAAACAAGAGACCCAGGTTCAATCCCTGGGTCAGGAAGATCCCCTTGAGAAGGGAGTGGATACCCATTCTAGTATTCTTGCCTGGAAAATTCCATGGACAGAGGAGCCTGTTGGGCGACAGCCCACAGGATTGCAAAGAGTCAGAAACGACTGAGTTACTAACCCACTAACACAACTTTTGGAAAAAAACAAAAGTAATGACTTAAGCATATACTAATTAGAGTTTTCAACAATTCTCTCTCTCTCTCTCTCTCAGGCACATGCATAAACATGCCCAGATTCAAACTAGCATTCTTCTCATACTCAGAGCAATTGTGTTTTAGATGTGAGACAAAGAAAGAATACAACAGGAAGTATTTCTTTTTAACTCACAGATTTCATGAAAGACAATTTTCAATATTTCCTTTTAAACATAAAAGTTTATTTAAAAATATGTATGTATATATGCATTTGTTAATTCTATAGAATATTTGTGGGCTTTCCTGGTGGCTCAGTGGTAGAGAGCCAGCCAATGCAGGAGACCTGGATTAAATCCCTGGGTTGAGAAGATTCCCTGGAGAAGGAAATGGCAACCCACTGTAGCATACTTATCTGGGAAATCCCATGGACAGAGGAGCCTGACGGGCTACAGTCCATGGTGTCACAAAGAGTCAGACATGACATAGCAACTAAACAATCAAAACACAGACTGTTCATCCAACAATACAAAAAAGTAAACTGTCATGATCATTTTTCATTTGACAATTTTCTAGATATCTAATTATTTAATTATCTCTTCACTTGTGCTGACTTTTATGTGGTCCCATTACTGCAAATGCAGACAAACCCTTACTAGTCAAACCACTGGCTTTCAGACCTACAACAATTATTTATTACCCCTCTTTATACACAAAATCTCAATATATTTGATGCTAACCCAAAAGTTTGGGGTACAATCTACAAAGCCCTGTAGATTGACTTTCAGGCTGTTCAAGTCACACCCCAATTTATCTTTCTAGTCTTAACAACAACAATAAAATCTTGTTTTTGCATAATTATTATATGTACATGAGCCCTTTCCCATAATTTTTCAAAGATCCAATACAGGAGATACTGTTAATAACTCTATTTCAGATATAAGGACACTGAAACCTAGAAAGGGGTGATAGAGGATGAGATGGTGGGATGGCATCACTGACTCAATGGACATAAGTTTGAGCGGGCTCCGGGAGTTGGTGATGGACAGGGAAACCTGGTGTGCTACAGTCCACGGGCCACAAAGAGTTGGACACAACTAAATGACTAAACAACAACGTCTAAAAGTTAGATCCATCTTACGAGGTCACAAAATAATAGAGACGATTAGAAACCAGGTTGTCTGACTCTAGAAGTTTTTCTTTTTTTAATGAAATTACCTAATTGAGAAGGGCAGTAGAGTCCATCTCCTGAAAAGATAATGTTTTTATCTTCTTCTCATACATTTCCCATACCGTTCATAACATACCATATCTTATTCATTGATGGTATCAATCTCTCACAAAGATTTTGCCAATGGAGGTTCAATCCCCTTTTCCTGAACCTTTGTGAAAATGTGATCCTCAAGCTCTGGGCTTTGTACTTCTCAGGGAATAAAAAAGATGATTCATCGGAAAAGAGAATAAGACATTTAAAAGTCCCTTTCATCATTTTAAATTTGTTGGATTCATTGTGATATTTGGCAAAACTAATACAATTATGTAAAGTTTAAAAATAAAATAAAATTAGAAAAAAAAAAACAAATATCATTAGTCCAAGACTCTATGGATATGCTATGTAAATCCAAACTGATATATTGAAAGGCATGGTTCAGTGTATTAGTAGTATACTGTGTACTTGATCAAAAAGCTTGCAGACCACTGACCGATATCACTGACTTAAATTTTCTCTCATACTGACTTACTGTGTTTTTACTACTTTGTTATATGTTATCTCTCTATGCAAATGATTTGCTCTTTGAAGAAAGAAATTACATTTTAAATTGCTTTTTAAATTACTAATATCATTAGAATGACCTCCTGTATGTGACCCCATAGTCACAGAAAACCTTGATGATTGCAGAATCTATGCCAGAAAAAATTTACATACCTATGACTGAGAAATAATTGCAAAAGCCAATGAAAACACTGAAGAATTCCAGCTATAAATTGGTAAGAATTTGCTGACTTCAATTAGTAGAGGAGAATTTATTGATTTGATATATGGTAGCTCTTTTTTTTTAAAAAAAAATGCAGGCTATCTTTTATAGCTTCTGGATGTGCTATCAGTGTCTTGAGAGTGAATCTAATCCAGCACCCAGAGCTGGAGACTCTGAATTTTAAAGATCCTTAGTGTTCTGTACAATTTATTTATTTGATTTTCAAGAATACAGAATTGCCTGGAATTCTGTTAATCAGAAAACTAAGTTGCTGAAAAGAACTACTAATATATTAAAACAATTGTTTTGTTTAGTCACTAAGTCATGGCCAGCTCTTTGCAACCCCATGGACTGCAGCACACCAGGCTTCCCTTTTCCTCACTGTCTCATGGACTTTGCTCAAACTCATGTCCATTGAGTCAGTGATGCCATTCAACCATCTCATCTTCTGTCACCCCCTTTTCTTCCTGTCCTGAGTCTTTCCCAGTTTTTAGGGTATTTTCCAATGAGTTGGCTCTTTGCATCAGGTGGCCACAGTATTGGAGCTTCAGCTTTAGCAGCAGTCCTTCCAAAGAATATTCAGGGTTGATTTCCTTTAGGATTGATTTCTTTTGATTATTTTATTATTGATTATTAAAACAATAAGTACACTTAAAAATATTTGCTATTTTAACTGTTCTAAATGCTCATCTATATCTGTATTTTCTCCTCAGAATGCCTAGTACTTAGGGGATACTGGAGAAGCAGGGGTTGTAAATTGGAGTCTGTGGAGGGCATGTCAAGGATGACTTCACTCTGCAGTGGAGGCCTGGCCACAACCTGGACTACACTTTCCGAGATCCTTTGTGGTGGAGCGTGGCCTTGTGACCCGGTTCTGAACAGGGATGTGAGATGTGAGCTAGCATGCCGTTTGTGTTACTTTTCTCCTTCCTTTTACCACATGGACGAGACTCTCCAATGCCTAAAAAAGGGATAATCCCCTCGAAGGAAGAATTCTTGTCCTATTTTAGGCTTTGGTAAGTGCTGGGTAGGAATACTTTTGTGTATTCTTATAAGTAGGAACTTATAAGACCGATGAATCATCTGTGCCAACGGAAAGGGGTGAATGAAAGTATAAAGTTCTGATAAAAGATTGATTTAAGTAATAAAGAGATTAGGAAGTAAGACTTATTGATAACTGAAGGAATTTTGTATTAATAAAATACTGGCATTTATTGAGTGCCTGCTGCTGCTGCTGCTAAGTCGCTTCAGTCGTGTCCGACTCTGTGTGACCCCATAGATGGCAGCCCACCAGACTTCCCTGTCCCTGGGATTCTCCAGGCAAGAACACTAGAGTGGGTTGCCATTTCCTTCTCCAATGCATGAAAGTGAAAAGTGAAAGTGAAGTCACTTACTTGTGTCTGACTCTAGCGACCCCAAGGACTTCAGCCTTCCAGGCTCCCCCATTCATGGGATTTTCCAGGCAAGAGTACTGGAGTAGGGTGCCATTGCTTTCTCCGATTGAGTGCCTACAATTTGTCAAATAGGATCCCCTGGAGGAGAAAATGGCAACTTATTCCAGTATTCTTGCCTGGGAAATCCCATGGATAGAGGAGCCTGGTGGGCTACACTCTGGGAGTTACAAAAAAACCAGACATGACTGAACATGCACATACGTGAGTATGAGCAAACTCCGGGAGATGGTGAAGGACAGAGGAGCCTGGTTTGCTGCAGTCCATGGGGTCACAAAGAGTCAGACATGACTTAGCCACTGAAAAATAACAACAACTATTTGCATTCAAGGCAAAAGCTAGAAAATTTGAAAGCTGTGGAGGAAACACACATACCTGAAGTGGCAGTGTTGGTTCTGCAACTGATGTCATGAGCCCTAACGATACCTTGGGCTGTTGTTCTGAGGTTTGATGAGAAGTAGTCAATGGCAAATATATGGGGAAACAGTGGAAACAGTGGCTAACTTTATTTTTGGGGGCTCCAAAATCACTTCAGATGGTGATTGCAGCCATGACATTAAAAGATGCTTACTCCTTAGAAGGAAAGTTATGACCAACCTAGGCAGCATATTGAAAAGCAGAGACATTACTTTGACAATAAAGCTCTGTCTAGTGAAGGCTATGGTTTTTCCAGTAGTCATGTATGGATGTGAGAGTTGGACTATAAAGAAAGCTGAGCATTGAAGAATTGATGCTTTTGAACTGTAGTATAGGAGAATACTCTTGAAAGTCCCTTGGACTGTAAGGAGATCCAACCAGTCCATCCTAAAGGTGATCAGTCCTAGGTGTTCACTGGAAGGACTGATGTTGAAGCTGAAACTCCAATACTTTGGCCACCTGATAGGAAGAGCTGACTCATTTAAAAAGACCCTGATGCTAGGAAAGATTGAGGGCAGGAGGATAAGGGGATGACAGAGGATGAGATGGTTGGATGACATCACGGACTCAATGGACATGAGTTTGGGTAAGCTCCGGGAGTTGGTGATGTTCAGGGAGGCCAGGCATGCTGCGGTTCATGTGGTCACAAGGAGTCAGACACGACTGAGCGACTGAAATGAACTGAACTGACAGTCAGGTGCGAAGAGACTTTTAATGTGGTTGTACTATCCCAGAGACACAGGAAGCATTAGGTAGTTAATGTATATATATATGCCTGCATGCTAAGTCACTTCAGTTTCAGTCATGTCTGACTCTTTGCAACCCCATGGACTGCAGCCCACCAGGCTCCTCCATCCATGGGATTTTCCAGGCAAGAGTAGTGGAGTGCCATTGACTTCTCCAAATGTATATATATGCCTGCATGCTAAGTCACTTCAGTTTCAGTCATATCTGACTCTTTGCAATGCCATGGACTACAGCCTGCCAGGCTCCTCTGTCCATGGGATTCTCCAGGTAAGAATATTGGAGTGGGTTGCCATGAACTCCACCAGGGGATCTTCCTGACACACGGATCAAACTCAGGTCCCTTGTATCTCCTGCATTGGCAGGCAGGTTCTTTACCACTAGTGCCATTTGGCAGGCCCCCCACACACACTCCCACACACACACCCACACACACCCACACACACCCCCCCACACACACCCCCCACACACCCACACACACACACACACACCCACACACATACCCCACACACACCCACACACACACTTCATGTTATATCAAGTCTCTGTAAAATGTATTTTGTATCAGTGTATCTCAAATTTGAATAAATATTTACCTCACCTTGCTTTGCAAAACAGAATAATATACTAGACATATACTGTAATGTTCTCAAAAAAATATTCTGCTGTGATATGGAACTATGTTAGGAAAGGCACAATGGAGTAGTAGAAGGAGCTATTTTAAATACAATGAATCATAAGTAAATACTAGTTCTTTTACTTTATGTATAGTACTCATATTTCTGGTTAAGCAGTTAAATAATTGACTATACCAGGCACAATTTTTCACATAAGGAAGATTCCTGTTGGTTTTGAAATGATACCACAGTCCTTAGTCACATTTTTTTTCAAAAATTAAATCTTCTTTGACAAAAATTTCAAAGACTATTTTTTTTTCCTATAATGTAATATACCATTTGATAAAATAAACAAAAATTGAATCATCTCAAGAAAACATAGTTTCAACTTAAAATATTAAATAAAGCTAACCCATGGAAGGGAATCAATAAGATAATATATAGATATACAAAGATAGTGTCAGAATATTAATTTATGCTACATTTATGCCAAACATATAATAAAACATCTCTTTATGGAGCCAATGCTTTAAATAGTTTTCTAAATTTATATTATCTTTCTCTTTGGGAAGGATCTGTTTTAGACAAACAGAACTAACTACATTTATTTCATATTTTCTATTTCTCTTTTTAAAATTGCCATGTCTTTGATGTTAATAATGGTGTGTGATTAAGTTTATTTTAAAAACCTCCATTTTCTAAGAATATATAGCATATTTACAAATATATTTGAAATTCATAGGCTCAAAAAAGTTTCTTACTTCTGTATATTGACTTTTACAATATTTTCTAAATTACTTTTTATTAATCAAAAAGTTCACAGTAGAGAGGGAATGTTTTACAATTAGAAACCAATGCATCATAGATCTTGCTTCTATATGTAATTTATTTTTATATATTTACCAATTACAATTATTTTCAGTTATAAATCATATCGATGATACCATTATCAAAAAGAGAAATGTTCTTAGTTACCTTCCTAAAAATTTACTGGAAAACTAAGAAATATTCTTGGCCTAAATTATGAAATAATTAGGTATGAAATAATTGGCCTCTGGTAAAGGAATTACGATTCCCAATGGTGCTGCCAAAAAACAAAAGACAATAATCTCAGTGATCTCCAATTCCACATGCTGCTGCTGCTGCTAAGTCGCTTCAGTCGTGTCCGACTCTGTGCGACCCCATAGTTGGCAGCCCACCAGGCTCCCCCGTCCCTGGGATTCTCCAGGCAAGAATACTGGAGTGGGTTGCCACTTCCTTCTCCAATGCATGAAAGTGAAAAGTGAAAGTGAAGTCACTCAGTCATTTCCCACTCTTAGCGACCCCATGGACTGCGGCCCATCAGGCTCCTCCGTCCATGGGATTTTCCAGGCAAGAGTGCTGGAGTGGGGTGCCATTGCCTTCTCCAATTCCACATATTTGTATCTGAATATTTGTTTTTCTTCTGACCTGGAAAGTGGTCTGAAAGTCAGAAAGCTATTTAAAATGTGTTTGTTCCAAAATGTGATGTTTCTGGAATCTTTCTATCAGGTTTTAGAGTAATACTCTCATCTATTTAAAAGTTTATTTTGTTTATTTTTATATACATGCATAGACTTATGCATGTTTTTTTATATAGAGACAATATAAGGTAAATGATTGAGAAATGATTAAAATCAGTTTCATCATATTTTAGTCATTTTCCTTTTCTAAAATATTTGCTAAAACATCAATTATGAAAAGATATAGGGACAAACTAGTTTTTAATATACTAGACCAGTGGTCCTCAACACCTGGGCTGTGGACTGGTGTTAAAACTATCAACAATTCCAAATTTATAAGTCATAGTTGAAATAATATGATATGTCACTATCTGGCACTGTTTTTAGTTGATGTATTTTACTTTTTTCCCCCCTTTCTACCCAGTGTAGTAAATGTGGATATTAGCATTAACTGTCGTGCCTTCTGAACTCAAGCAGCAATGTCACTTATCATCAGCTATTATCACTTTGAAGATAGGTTCTTTACAATTCCCACTATTCTTTCCTGATGAGAATGTATTAAATGTCTGTTGGCTGATACAATGTTTATTCTTTAATTTTGCTTTCATATTTTCCATATTTTAACTTGGCTCAACTTCAATCTAAGTATCATCCTCAGACTTATCTTCCTTTCATGAATTCTCTCCTAAGCAAAAATTTAAAGGCTGTTTACATCTGTTGATTTTTCATTTCTGATAACATTATTTTTTTACTTACCAGATCTAATGATGATGTATGATTTTATTTTGTTTATAAGTCTACAACTGGACGAAATGAGGATGTAGGACAGATAAGTATGTTCTGAGCAAAGAAACAAGAGAAAACTTCAGAAAAAGAACCAAACAAAATGAAGATAAGCAATCTACCTGATAGAGAGTTCAAGTTAATGGTCATAAACATGCTAATCAAACACAGAGAATAATGGATGAGCCTAGTGAGAACTTCAAGAAAGTTTAAAAAAATACATTATGATAAATCAGAGCTGAAGAATATGATAACTGAAATGAAAAATGCACTAGAGAGAACTGGGCATCAGCAGATTGGACAACACAAAAGAATGAACCAGCTGAACAGAAAGATAATTGAAAAGAAAAATAAGGATAGTTTAGGAACTTCTGGAACAACATCAAGGAGTTCCTTAAGAAGAAGAGACAGAAAGAGGCAGAGAATTTATTTGACGAAATAAGAGCTAAAAAATTTCCTAAAGTGTAAATATATACGTATCCAACACGCATGCGCCTAAATACATAAAGCAAATGTTAACAGACATAAAGGAGGAAACCGACAGTAACTCAATAACAGTAGAAGAATTTAACAACCCACTACATCAATTGACATGATCCAGATAGAAAATTAATATGGAAACATTGGTCTTAAAAGATTTATTAAAACAGATCGACTTAACAGATTTATACAAAATACTCCATCTCAAAACTGCAGAATACCCAATGTTTTCAAGTGCACAGGAATATTCTTCATGATAAGTTACATGCTAGGTCACAAAAAAAAAGAAAGAAACTCTTAATAAGTTAAAGAAGATTGAATTGTGTCTTTTCTGACCACAACTGTATAGACTAGGTATCAACCAAAAGAAAAAAAAATTTAAAAATCCAGAAATCTGGAAATCAATATGTTCTTAAATAACCTGGGATTCTCCAGGCAAGAATAAGGGAGTGGGTTGGCATTCCATTCTCCAGGGGATCTTACCAACCTAGGAATTAAACCCTTGTCTCCAGCATTGGCAGGAGGATTCTTTACCATCTGAGCCATCAGGGAAGCCCATCTAAGAGATTACTACAAACAATTATTCACTCATAAAATGGACAACATTGAAGAAATGGCTAAAACTCTTTGAAATGTACAATTTCCCAAAACTGAATCAGGAAGAAATATAAAACAAGAAATGGCCCATTATTAGTAATGAAATTGAATCAGTAAACAAAAAGTCCCAACAAACAGTAGTCTAAGAACTAAACAGTTTCACAGGTGAATTCTACCAAACATTCAGAAAAGAGTTAAAACTGACAATTTTCAACAATTCCAACAAATTGAAATGGCAAGGAACATTTCCAAATTCATTCTATAAAGCCAACCTTTATACCAAAACTAGACAAAGACACTGTTAGTGGGGGGAGGGGAAAATTACAGGCCAATATCCACAATAAATTGGGCTTCCCTAGTGGCTCAAATGGTAAAGAACCTGTACACAATGAGGGAGACTCAGGTTCAATTTCTGGGTCAGGAAGACCCCTAGAGAAGGGAATAGCTACTTACTCTATTATTCTTGCCTGGAGAATCCCATGGACAGTGGAGCCCAGTGGGCTACAGTCCATAGGTCCCAAAGAGTCAGACATGACTGAAAGACTAACATTTGCACTTTACATCCATGATACAAATAAATGTAGAAATCTTTGATAAAATAAAAGCACACCAAATAAAACATTACATAAAAGGATCGCAGGCCATTATGAAATTGGCTTATCTCAGGGATGCAAGGATGATTCAATATCTACAAATCAATCAATGTACAACCACATTAAAAAAACAAAGATAAAACCATATAATTATTTTAGTAGAAAAATCCAGTTCTTTTTGACAAAATTCAACATCAACTCATGACAGAAACTCTCAACACAATGGGTATAGTGGGAGCATATCTCAATGTAATAAAAGTCATATGTTGCAAACCCATAGCTAACACTATTCTAAATGGTTAAAAGTTGACAGCATTTCCTCTTCGACCACAAACAAGACAAGGACATCCACTCTTATCACTTTTATCCAACATAGTATTAGAAGTTCTATTCTCAGCAATTAGACAAAAAAGAAAAAATCCAAATTAGAGAGAAGTAAAGTTGTCACTGTTTGCAGATTACATGATATTACATTCAGAAACCCTAAAGATGTCACCATAAACCTACTAAAACTCATAAGTGAATTCAGTAAAGTTAAAAAATTGCTATACAGAAATTTGTTGCATTCTTATATACTGAAAAAAAATCTATATGAAAGAGAATTAAGAATACAATCTCATTTAAAATTACATAAAAATAAAATACCTTGGAATAAATTAAATGTATTTAATTTAAATTAATAAAAGCATAGGTGAAAGAACTGCATCCATGGATTTGAAGAATTAATATGGTTATAATGCCATATTAGGAATAAATTAAATGTATTTAAATTAAATAAAAGTATAGGTGAAATATATGTGCTCATGGATTTGAAGAATTATTATATTGCTAAAATGTCAATACTATCCAAGGCAATCTACAGATTCAACACAATCCCTACCCCCCAAAATAAAACAAAACAGTATTTTTCACAGAATTAGAGTAATAATCCCAGAATTTGTATGGAACCACAAAAGACACTGAATAGTCAAAGCAATCTTGAGAAAGAACCACAAAGCTGGAGGCATCATTTGCCCTGATTTCAAACTATCCTACAAAGCTACAGTAATCAATATAGTATGGTCCAGTCACAAAAACAGGCAGAGATATCAATGGAACAAAATAGAGAGCTCAGAAAAGAACACATGCTTATGTGATCAATTAGTCTATGATAAATTAGGCCAGAGTATAAAATGAGAAAAAAGAGCCTCTTTAATAAATGGTGTTGAGAAAATGAATAGCTACATGCAAAGGAATGAAATGGGATCAATTTTTTTTTTTTTTTTTACACCAACACAAAAATAAGTTCAAGATGGGTTAAAAAGTTAAATGTAAATCCTTAAACCATAAAATTCCAAGGGGGGAAAAAAAGGCAGTAAGCTCTTGATGCCATTTATTGGATCTGTCTCCCCAGGCAAAGGAAATGAAAGCTAAGATAAACCAATAGGACTGCACCCAGCTTAAAAGATTTGCACAGATAAGGAAAGTGAAAAGTGAAAAAGTGTTAGTTGCTCAGTCGTGTCTGACTCTTGGGACCCCATGGATTGTAGCCCACCAGACTCCTTTGTCCATGGGATTTTCAGGCATGAATACTGGAGTGGGATGGCATTTCCTACTCTAATTCCTACTCCTAATTTGATCTCGACCCAGGGATCGAACCAACATCTCCTGCGTCTCCTGCATTGCAGGCAGATCCTTTATGATCTGAGCCAGCAGGGCAGCTCAAAAGAAACCATGAATAAAACAAACAGGCAACCTACTAAATGGGGGGAAATGTTTGCAAATGATATGTCTTCTAAGGGGCTAATAACCAAAATATACAAAGAATTCATACAACTTAACATGACAAAAGATGAATAACCTGATTTAAAAATGGGCAGATGATCTGAATAGGCACTTTCAAAAGAAGACACAGGATGGGGAACAGACAGGTGGAAAGATGCTCAGCATCACTAATTATCAGGGAAATGCAAGTCAAAACCATAACAAGATATCACCTCACGTCTGTCAGAATGGCCACTATCCAAATGACAAGAAATCACAAGTGTTAGCAAAAATGTGAATAGAACACTCATGTTTTGGGGGAGGATTGTAATTTGATGCAGACTCTATGGAAAATAGTATGAAGATTCCTCAAAAATTAAAAATCCGAACTGGTTCAGTGATTCCACTTCTCAAATTAACCCAAAGAAAACAAAAACAGTAATTCCAAAAGAGATGCACACTCCCGTGCTTACTGCAGCATTATTTGCAATAGGCAAAATATAGGAGCAATCTAAGTGTCTATCAGTAGACAAAGGGATAAAAAAGATGTGGGATATATATAATGAAATATTCAGTTCAGTTCAGTCGCTCAGTCGTGTCCAACTCTTTGCGACCCCATGAATCAGAGCATGCCAGGCCTTCCTGTCCATCACCAACTCCCGAAGCTCACTCAGACTCACGTCCATCAAGACAGTGATGCCATCCAGCCATCTCATCCTCTGTCATCCCCTTCTCCTCCTGCCCCCCAATCCCTCCCAGCATCAGAGTCTTTTCCAATGAGTCAACTCTTTGCATGAGGTAGCCAAAGTACTGGAGTTTCAGCTTTAGCATCATTCCTTCCAAAGAAATCCCAGGGCTGATCTCCTTCAGAATGGACGGGTTGGATTTCCTTGCAGTCCAAGGGACTCTCAAGAGTCTTCTCTAACACCATAGTTCAAAAGCATCAAATCTTTGGCACTCAGCCTTCTTCACAGTCCAACTCTCACATCCATACATAACCACAGGAAAAACCATAGCCTTGACTAGACAGACCTTTGTTGGCAAAGTAATGTCTCTGCTTTTGAATACGCTCTCTAGGTTGGTCAAAACTTTCCTTCCAAGGAGTAAGCGTCTTTTAATTTCATGGCTGCAGTCACCATCTGCAGTGATTTTGGAGCCCACAAAAATAAAGTCTGACACTGTTTCCACTGTTTCCCCATCTATATTTCCCATGAAGTGATGGGACTGGATGCCATGATCTTCGTTTTCTGAATGTTGAGCTTTAAGCCAACTTTTTCACTCTCCACCTTCACTTCCATCAAGAGCCTTTTTAGTTCCTCTTCACTTTCTGCCATAAGGGTGGTGTCATCTGCATATCCGGAGAAGGCAATGGCAGCCCACTCCAGTGCTCTTGCCTGGCAAATCCCATGGACTGAGGAGCCTGGTAGGCTGCAGTCCATTGGGTCGCTAAGAGTTGGACACAACTGAACGACTTCACTTTTACTTTTCACTTTCATGCATTGGAGAAGGAAATGGCAACCCACTCCAGTGTTCTTGCCTGGAGAATCCCAAGAACAGCGGAGCCTGGTGGGCTACCGTCTATGGGGTCGCACAGAGTCAGACACGACTGAAGCGACTTAGCAGCAGCAGCAGCAGCATCTGCATATCTGAGGTTATTGGTATTTCTCCCAGCAATCTTGATTCCAGCTTGTGTTTCTTCCAGCCCAGCATTTCTCATGATGTACTCTGCATATAAGTTAAATAATCAGGGTGACAATATACAGCCTTGACATGCTCCTTTTCCTATTTGGAACCAGTTTGTTTTTCCATGTCCAGTTCTAACTGTTGCTTCCTGACCTGCATACAAATTTCTCAAGAGGCAGGTCAGGTGGTCTGGTATTCCCATCTCTTTCAGAATTTTCCATAGTTTATTGTGATCCACACAGTCAAAGGCTTTGGCATAGTCAATAAAGCAGAAATTAATCAGCCATAAAAAGAATATAATCATTCCATTTGCAACCACATGGTTGGATCTAGAAGGTATTCAGCTAAGTGAATAAAATCAGACAGTTATGGACACATACCACATGATTTTACTTACAGTTATCACAAAACACAAAACATACAAGCAAAGAGAAACAGCATCAAAAATACAGAGGTCAAACTTGTGGTTTACAGAGGGTAGAAGAACAGGAGGTTTGGGCAAAATATGGTAGATGAACAGGAGGGTTGGGCAAAATAGGTAAAGAAAATTAAAAGGTACAAACTTCCAGTTATAAAATAAATAAGGGATAGGATTGTAATGTACAGCATAAGGAATATTGTCAATAAAGCTGCAGTAAATTTGTATGAGGACAGATGGTAGCTAGATACATTATGGTGATCATATTATAATATATTTAAATGTTGAATCACTATGTTGTACTCCTAGAATTAACATAATATTATGTCAACTATACTTCAATGAAAACAAAAACAAAAAAGTACTAAATTAAATCTTTTCAAATAACAGAATTATTTGCTCAGATAAAAAATATGTATACTTTGTATTGACTGGATTTTGTTGCTCCATTCTGTAAAGAGGAGGATCCATTCAGACAGATGGGTCGAGGTAAAGGATATTTTTGCACCAAATGAGCATTTTATTCCAGTTTTCACTTCATCTCTTTGAAGCCTCTTATGATTCTTTTTTTATTCCCAAGAGCTGACACAGGAAGACAGGTCTGGGACATTTCCACATGGGAAATCTTTTATCTCCAGAAACATTAGGATTGAACTGAGGGTCAAAATACTGAAGGGTGAGAGAGATTATTATTCCCCCTGTAATAATATTCCAGTGGGAATTATTCCCACTACCCCTTGATCTTCTTTGTCTAAAGCTATCAACCATCATAATCAGAGGGCTGGAGTAAAATGTCAGCTCTTGTGAAAAGGTGCTAATATGCCCAATGGTCCATGATGTAATATCCATCTTAGACCTACCTACAGCTGAGGCAGAGGAGGCTCTAGCTCAGCTAGGCTCATCCCTACCTATTGGGCACTATTTGGTCAGGTATGGGCAAGAAAGGAACCAGTCTGTTTGAGGATCCTGAAAAGGTGCTGACCTTGGCCAGGAAGCCTTTGGGATCTTGTTCCCTGTCCATCCATCTCTTTCTTCCAGAAACACAATTCACCTTTTGTTACTCCATTATGGCCTTTGTGTGCTAGGCTAAATACTGGATCTCAAAGATGATCTTGTCCTAGTCCCCAGAACCTATAAATATGTTACTTTATAGAGAAAAAATAACAGATGCAATCAAGTCCAAGATCTTGAGATGAGGAGATAATATTGGGCCCAATGGAATTACAAGGGTCCTTAGAAGGGCGTTCCTGGTAGCTCAGATATTAAAGAATCCACCTGCAATGCAGAGAGACCTGGGATGGGAAGATTCCCCGGAGAAGGGAGTGGCAACCCACTTCAGTATTGCTGCCTGGGAAATCACATGCACAGAGGAGCCTGGTGGGCTACAGTCCGTCGGGTTGCAAAGAGTTGGACAAGACTGAATGATTAATACTTTCACTTTCCCTTTATAAGAGAAAGGGGGATGAGGGTTGAAGGATAAAAGGTGATATGAGGCAGGGTCCTTATTCAAGGAATGAGGTAGCCTGTAGTACTGGGAAAAGAAAGGTGATTCTCTCTCAGAGCCTCAGTAGGAGCAGGTCCTATGAGGTACATGGTTTTAATCCCATAAGACACTTTTCAGAACTTTGACCTTCAGAACTAAGATAACAAACTTGTGCTCTTTAAGCTACTAAGTGTGTGGTGATTCATTACAGCAACAATAGGGAACTGATGTATTTTAAAATGCTTTTGAAAACTGTGAAACAAGAATATTTAAAATAGACCCTTTTATCACTTATATCATCAAGATTCTGTTGATGTAGGAGATTCTTATGCACATGAAGTCTGAGAAGCCCTATTCTAGATCAGGCTACAGGGATTTTGTAAATAAAGCTTTATTGAGACACAGCCACATCCTTTCATTTACATATCATCCATGAAGGTTTTTGTTGTTAATACAATGACAGACTTGTGTAGATGTGTGAGAGACTTTATGGATTCTCTGACCCTGTGTGGCGAAAGTTTGCTAACTTCTGATTAAGACCAAGTACAATCTAAAATTGGGTTGTAAATGAATAACTATGTGGTTTTTCAGGATGATATAACAAATGGCCAAAAAAAAAAAAATGGTTATAACTACCACATCAGCCAACTACTTGTTTTTGAATATGTCCTTTTCTCCCACATTTCCAAATGTGCTGGAAACTCATGCCATGAAAATCCAGTGGAATTCAGAATTAGAACTTGATAATAACCCAATAATGAGTCCATTTAGCTTTCTAAAATGTGTTAAAATAAAATAGAATTTCTGTTTCTATGATTAGCACACTGAAATAAATCTGAAATGAAATGTTAAAATGAGATAAGCCTTTCTAATGGAGAAAAATACAGCTTTTACAGCTTAAACTGATATGAACCTCAAATGCACAATAAAAAATGACCTCATATATTATTTTAGCCCTTTTAAGAATACATTTCAAATTACATTTTCTCCAGCATTATCAAGAAGTACAATAGTTTAATACTGAAATCAATATTTGCATACTATTTACACAACCCATATTCTGCTTTCATATCACAGTTTTTATTAAGGCCATGTCCCTAGCATGGAAATAACTTTATTGTGACCATGATTTGATGGGATCATAACAAAAAAGGTATTTTATCTATGTATCTCACACGCATAGGAAATTGCCGTTGAAGTAAAAGTCAAAGAGTTTAGAGTAAAGCTAGAAACATTGCCTGTTTCTCATTTCAGAAGTAGGTTCAGTTCAGAAAAGGTTAAAAAAAAATCACTGCTTATTGGAGATTTACAATCAAGAAAAACAACTTTTCTCTACCATCACTGCCACTTCTCCTAAAATACTTTCTAAAGCTAGTCTTATCTTTGATTTAATTTCCTTCTTAGATTTCCTACAATAATCTAAGTGTTCATCTTTGTGGTTATTATGATGCCTTATTTCAATCTTATAGAAGTTTTGATGACAGTGTCCTAAACCCTTGGGGAAAGCACTTTATCAGGCATATCTTTAGCATATATTATGAAAAATTTCAAAAATATATACAAAAGATTAAAACAGTAAAATGAACCTCCATGTATATCCATAGCCCAAGTTTAACTGTTATCAACATTCCTCATCCAAGGATCATCTACATTTTCATCCCAAATTACTACTATAACTACTCTGTTGACAGTATTCTCTTTCTTTAGGTAAGAATAACATATTTTAATGCATTTTAGCTTTTTTTAATATTAAGAAAGAAAAACTTTGGCTTAGATGGTAAAGAATGTGCCTGCAATGCACAAGATTGGGTTGGACCCTGGGATGGGAAGATCACCTGGAGAAGGGACTTGTGGCTACTCACCCCAGTATTTTTGCCTAGAGAATTTCATGGACAGAGGAGCCTGGTGGGCTACAGTCCATGGAGTCACAAAGAGTCTGACATGACTGAGCAACTAACACTTTCGCTTTTCACACATCCTCCTCTGTTATAACAGAAAAATCTTTAAAATTTTGTTGTTGTTGTTGTAGTTAAGAAGTGGAAAGACACCATGATGTTAAAGAAGAATTTACGAAACAATAATTAGTTTAATATTTCTAGGATGAGCCCCGAGTTCATTAGGCATTGATTTGAAAAGCAGTCAAGGGTAAGACGGTGGTAGACATTGAATGCTAAGTTAAATCAGGAATTTATCTGGTGCATAATCAGGAGAGTGAGGACCAAGTGAGGTAATATTTAATATATATACAGCTTGTACAATAGTGCCTTTCACACACTAAAGTCTCAGTATATGCTAGCTCTCATTGTTTTATTATTGGTAATAGAAAAGTGTAGTAGAAACAGACTAAAACGACTCAGTTACAATATAACTTCAGGCAATATGCTATTACCTTGGGCACAATACTGTTGATCTACTTTTCTGTTAGTCTTCTGTTGGAAGAGAAAAGAGACTGAAAGTCAGAGGACTGTAGGTCAGATGCCTGTTTACCTATTTGGAGTCGGGTCTAGGGGAAGTTTGGAAAAACATTGCTGAGATAGTTTATTACACTGCTTTTTATTCTCTGAAGTTTGCTTTAAAATTAAAAGTTGACTTGAATTTTTATTAGTTTATAATAACAGATTGCTTATAGTACATTAATATAGAAAATTTCTCTAGAACCAATACGTGATATTAGAAGTTATACCCACACACACATACATCTACGCTACTTTAAAATAATACAAACAGAATAATCCTCTGGAAAAATAATTAGATAAATTTAATTATCTTTAAAATAATTTGATATTGAGTTGATGTAACTAAAAAAGTTAAAGCATTATTTTTACATTATGTTGCTATAGTTCTCCCTGTTTAAGTCATTTTAGAAAAATGTATATTTGCTTAATCAGTAATAACAAAAATTAAAGTAAGAAAATTCCATTATATTCTCTAGATATTTTCTCTTTTGACTTCATTTAGATTAAAACAGAAAAACTGTAACACATTTGAGTTAAAAGATGAAGTTGTTTTGCCTATGTTCTCCTCTAGGAGTTTTATAGTTTCTGGTCTTACGTTTAGATCTTTAATCCATTTTGAGTTTATTTTTGTGTATGGTGTTAGAAAGTGGTCCAGTTTCATTCTTTTACAAGTGGTTGACCAGATTTCCCAGCACCACTTGTTAAAGAGATTGTCTTTAATCCATTGTATATTCTTGCCTCCTTTGTCGAAGATAAGGTGTCCATATGTACGTGGATTTATCTCTGGGTTTATAATAGCCAAGACATGGAAGCAACCTAGATGTCCATCAGCAGATGAATGGATAAGAAAGCTGTGGTACATATACACAATGGAGTATTACTCAGCCATTAAAAAGAATACATTTGAATCAGTTCTAATGAGGTGGATGAAACTGGAGCCTATTATACAGAGTGAAGTAAGCCAGAAGGAAAAACATAAATACAGTATTCTAACGCATATATATGGAATTTAGAAAGATGGTAACAATAACCCGGTGTATGAGACAGCAAAAGAGACACTGATGTATAGAACAGTCTTATGGACTCTGCGGGAGAGGGAGAGGGTGGGAAGATTTGGGAGAATGGCAATGAAACATGTAAAATATCATGTAGGAAACGAGTTGCCAGTCCAGGTTCGATGCATGATGCTGGATGCTTGGGGCTGGTGCACTGGGACGGCCCAGAGGGATGGTATGGGGAGGGAGGAGGGAGGAGGGTTCGGGATGGGGAACACATGTATACCTGTGGCGGATTCATTTTGATATTTGGCAAAACTAATACAATTATGTAAAGTTTAAAAAATAAAATAAAATTGGAAGAATAAAAAAAAATAAAAAAAAAAAAGATGAAGTTGTGGGGACTTCCCCGGTGGTCCAATGGTTAAGACTTCACCTCCCAAAGATGCGGGTGAGGGTTTGACCCCTGGTCAGGGAGCAAAGATCACACATGAATGTGGTCAAGAAACAAAAGCATAAAAGAGAAGGAGTGTTGTAACAAATTCAGTAAAGACATTAAAAGAGTTCACACCAAAAAGTCCTTTAAAAAAATGAAGTTGCTCTTTGAAATAGCATTTAACTGGGAAATATTTTCCAAATAAATTTGTCTGCTGATTTGGAACTGATCTGGAACCTTGCTTTTTTAACGTTTCTCCTTATCCTCACCATTCTCAGCTCTCAAATAAATAACATATGAGGAATAAAAATGTGAGCTTCCCAGGTGCCTTAGTGGTAAAGAATCCACCTGCCAATGCAGGAGACATGGGTCTGGTCCTGGGTCAGGAGGATCCCCTGGAGGAGGAAATGGCAACCCACTTCAGTATTCTTTCCTGGGAAATCTCATGGACAGAGGACGGTGGTGGGCTACAATTCATGGGCTTGCAAAGAATCGGACATGACTGAGAGACTGAGCACGTGCATGCCACAGAAATGTAGTATAAAATCTCTCAACATGAGATGCTGGTATTACTCAACCAGCTCTAAAATAAACAGCTGAAGGAGGGCATAAGTAGGATGAACAGCCACCAAAATTCCCCAAAAGTTGGCACACATACTTGGAAACTTGCCCTAGCCACAGATAAAATGAGGCTCAGCAGGAACCTATAGATCCCTGAGGGGATGATGGCTTTGGAAATGTCCTATTTGCAGAAAATCCCTGAGGTCTCTTTTTTAGCCAACCATAGTCATGAGTTCGCTTGACCCCAGGCTCTAGCAGAGCTAACGCACATCAGATACTGCTGAGACCACCAGGAGAAGCCATGTGTCTGTGACACTGAAAGGAAACCAGGGCCACGGCAATGGCCACAGGATGGCTTTGTTCCCATGACTGGCAATGTCTGTATGAACTCTGTGTGCCTGTGTATGTGTGGGTGTGCTCAGCTGTGTCCGGCACTTTATGACGCAAGGACTGTAGCACACCAGGCTCCTCTGTCCATGTGATTTTCCAACCAAGATTACTGGAGTGGGTTGCCAGAAGCTTGTTCCAGGGGGAAGTTAAGAGGTTCTGTGGTAAAGAATCCATCTGCCTGACAATGCAGGAGACACAGTAGACTCGGGGTCAATCCCTGGGTTGGGAAGATCCCCTGGAGGAGAACATGGCAACCCACTTCAGGATTCTTGCCTGGAGAATGCCATGGACAGAGGAGCCTGGTGGGCTAGAGTCCATGGGGTTGCAAAAGAGTTGGATATGACTAAGCAACTAAATAACAACAACCACCTATTGCACTGGCATATCTTTCTAATTTCCAGCCAAGACGGTTTTAATTTTTGCAGCTTTATAAATTAATGTCTTTTTTAGACACTTGACACATACTCCACTTGTGCGTGGACTGCAGAATAGGGCGATGCTGCTTTTCTTGGTCTAGATAATATATTTCAACACTTGTTTGTCTTAGTGTTGCCTTGACATAACAGTCATTTAAAATCCCCAGCTTTTCACACATGGACTGTAGCTGTGCCAGGTTTCCTTAAGTTGTGAGATTAAAAAGACAAATATTGCAGGACAGTATGTTCCCTGATACTAAATTACCTCCTCTTGATTCTGGATGATGACTTGATGCTTTAATGTTGAAGTAAGTCCAGTGCATTGACTATTTTCTTCTGTTTTGTCTCACTTAAAAATTAAATTAATGTGCTTTTGAATGATAGTAAAATTATAAGATAACAATGAAATAGAACATATAAAACCCAAGGAAGAGGCATCCTTATGGCAGTATAGGTTAGCATTTATATTCCTCTTAGATCAGCCTATTAAAATTAGAACTTTCAACTATTTTTCAGTCAATTTATACTCATGGATATATAATTTATATCTTCTATTCAATTTTATCTGTAAGAGTCAGAAACTTAGAGGTTTAGATAAAATCATATATATTCTTTGATACTGCTTTCATCTATTCAAGATAATCTATCATGAAAACAAAATGAAATTAATTCAGTATTAACAGTCTTCATGAGACATTCTTATTCCTACCATTTTGTAGTTTTTTAGTATTCAAACTACTTTTACTTAATAACAATCTTAAAACTTTCTAAAATATTACTTCAGGTTTCTGTTCTAGCATCCATTTGTCTTTCCTACAATCTTGAAACTGCCACATAAATTCATTTTATTTCCATTATTATTTTAAGGTTAATATTAACAGTTCTGTTCTTATATACCAAGCCAATTTTTGGTGTCCTGAAACGGAAATTATGCCAACTTGGAACATTACTTCTATTTAATGTCATCATTAGTTTCTTCTTTTTTTAAAAAAAGCTCACAATATATTGATTAATTTAAAAAACCCTAATACTTATTGACTATCTATTATGTATTCAGTAGTGTTTTAAGTACTTAAGTGCTTTCATCTTAAAAAAAAAAAAAAACTGAAGAAAAAGGATTCTGTAATTTAGTCAAGATCACCTAATAACTGGTGGAGTGAAGACATATATTCAGGCATTTTGCCATATAGCCCATGTCCTAAAGCCCTATACTGAACGCTTTCTTATAAGCACAAAATCAGTCCTGTAATCACATTCTGTTTTATCAGTTTTTACCAGATGTTCAGTTACATTTGTCTTGATTAATTTATATTCGGTAAAAAATAATTTCATTTAAAAATGGTTTTGTCATGTTTACATTTGACTCACTGTACAATATAGCAACTGTTCTTAATGGATAAAGAAGATGTGGTACATATATTCAATGGAATATTGCTCAGCCTAAAAAAAGAATGAAATTGGGTCATTTGTAGAGATGTAGATAGATTTAGAGTCTGTTATTCAGAGTGAAGTAAATCAGAAAAAGAAAAAATATTGTGTATTAATGCCTCTATATGCAGTGTAAAAATATGGTGCAAAATGATCATTAGTTTCTTACTATTGGCTCAGCCAACTGGTACTTAGGACTCAAGCTACACATCACTAACTGAGTCCAAGAAAGTGAAGATTAGGAGGCAAGTTTTGCTTCCTCTCTGTAGTCTACCAATTTTTACCACTTTCATTAACCTATTCTCTATGTACTTGGAACTGAAAATAGTCTTTAATTTCTTTTGATTACTTTTGGCATTTTAAAGAAATATCAGTTCTGTACCTTTCTAATGTTCCTCTAAAAGATTTTCCTCAGAATGTTTAATCACCCTTTGTAACATTATTACATTAACAGCTGTTATCAGAACACTGCTTAGAAAGAGAACTATAATTTTTGAGGAGAAAACACTGTAATAAAGCCTTGAGTATTGATTGTGAGGCAGCGAGGATCCTAATCTTTTGCAGAAATTTTCTCTCTAACATTTGGTGATAACTCTAGGTTAATTCCCAAACATGAAAAACAAAATGATAGTTTAATAAAGTATCAAACCAGTCCATCCTAAAGGAAATCAGTCCTGAATATTCATTGGAAGGACTGATGCTGAACCTGAAGCTCAATACTTTGGCCACCTAATGTGAAGAACTGACTCATTGGAAAAGACCCTGATACTGAGAAAGACTGAAGGCAGAAGGAGAAGGAGATGACAGAGGATGAGATGGTTGGTTGGCATCACTGACTCAATGGACATGAGTTTGAGTAAACTCTGGGAGTTGGTGATGGACAGGGAGGCCTGGCGTGCTGTGGTCCATGGGGTCGCAAAGAGTCAGACCCCACTCAGAGACTGAACTGAACTGAAGGATCTTCAAGAAGAGTTCACAATATAATCTCACCACAAAGCACAGAAGTTTTCAGCAGTCCCTCGACTCATATGCCATAAAACTGAGAAGTCTAAAGAAAGTTTATCTAAATTTCCAACTGACAGATCTCATCTAAGTTATATATTGGTTATATAATTAAAAAAAACAACCATGTACAAAAATCTTGAGGAATTATGCTCATTGTTTCTTTAAGTCACTTAGAAAGTATCTAAACATTAGTTCCTCATCTCTTCTTTTTAAACAAATGCCACTAATCATGCTTCAATTATACATCTCTGGGTCTTCACAAGGATGAAGTGTTCCTTGTTCTGACATTTTTCTTCTGATACTCAAAAGCTCTGGGTGTTTGTAGTTTCAAAAACTGTGTCTCAGTAATTAGGAGAGTGAATAGTTCTCATTTTATAGTTTAAAAAATAAAAATAAAAAAGTTAGCCACTTGACAAAAGAAAAATATAAACAAGTAGCTTAACTGTTCAGCAAACAGGTACTTGTGGTCACAGAAAGCTGTGTGCTAGAACACTTTAAAAAGAGGATCCTAGAAGGGTCCTACCTGTTCAGTCAATCTACTTGTCTGAAGTGAGCCCTGAATGTCATATCATTTTATCAAGAGTTTATATATAAATGTGTGGACCATTATGTATTTGTAAGAGGTTTTATAGGGCAAATTGTTACAGCGTAACCTGTAACTATCTCTTTGACTTCTATTGAAATATCTAATTCAAACAGTATTCACAGTTCTGGGGAAAACATGTCAAAATGTTTAAGAAAAAAAAATACAACATTTCTGAAATCAAATTCACATATACATCTTAACATTTTATATGGTCTCTGTACTGCCTGTATACAAATATGTAGAAATACAATGTTTGATTTTCAAAACTGTTAATAGTATAGTTTCCATTTGCAACAAAATGTGTCTGTACCATACTGTGTGTGGTGCTCAGTTGCTTCAGTCATGTCCAGCTCTGTGCAACCCCATGGACTGCAACCCACAAGACTCCCCTGTCCATGGAATTTCCCAGGCAAGAATACTAGAGTGGGTTGCCATTTCCTACTCCAAGAGGTCTTCCCAACATCGAGCATGCAGCGTCTTCTGAGTCTTCTGCACTGCAGGCGGATTCTAGTAAAGAAAGCTGACCCACCGAGGAAGCCTGCTGCTTCCACACCAAGTAACACCAGTTAAGATAAATGACATTCATGGATAGGTAGCTAACATTTTCAGAACAAATTGGGCAGCTGACAAATATTCACTTTCCAGACCTCAGGATGTAGTTAATATCAGTGATCTCAGGATGGTCTAAGAAAACAATTACTAAAACTGACAGAATCCAACTATCAGATCCAAACATTTGCTGTGCCTCTCTTCAAAAGAACTATTGGGTGATTCTTCTTTTAAATCAATGTTTGCAAATTTTGTCAACTTTTCTGAATTTGACTGCTGAATAGACTCAAGCACTTTTTCAATAAATAATATATTTTTCCTAAAGTAGATTTAAATGTAAATGAACAAAAATACCCCAGTCCAAGATTAAAAAAAAAAAAAGCATGATTTGAATCAAATCCATATATTCTTTAGTGCCCTGCATGTGTTATATATATATATATATATATATATATATATTTCAGATTGCTTGTTTTTATTCATAGACTTTATTTCACTGAATTCTGGCAATAATGAGTCTGCTGTTTATTAATAAATATTTTTCATTAAAAAAAGATAAATGACATTTATGGATAGGTTTCAGTTCAGTTTAGTCACTCAGTCATGTCTGACTCTTTGCGACCCCATGGACTGCAGCAAGCCAGGCCTCCCTGTCCATCACCAACTCCCGGAGTTTACCCAAACTCATGTCCATTGAGTCGGTGATGGTTTACAGACAACAAAAATAATCTTGGATATTTTGTGCTGTGCTGGGCTTAGTCGCTTTAGTTGTGTCCAACTCTTTGTGACCCCCTGGACTGTAGCCCACCAGGCTCCTCTGACCATGGAGATCTTCCAGGCAAGAATACTGGAGTGGGTTGTCATTCCCTCTTCCAGGGGATCTTCCCAACCCAGCGTTGAAACCCAGGTCTCCTGCATTGCAGGTGGATCCTTTCCTGTCTGAGCCACTAGGTAAGCACAAGGTTACTGGAGTGGTCATCCTAACCCTTCTCCAGGGGAACTTCCTGACCCAGGAGTTGAACTGGGGTCTCCTGCATTGCAGGAAGATTCTTTACCAGCCGAGATTCCAGGGAAGCCCCTTGAATGTTTTGAAATGATGCAATTCAAGAAAGGAAATTACCTAAGAATAAATGTCACATCCAAAGCAAAAGTAAGTACCAACAATTATTAAGTAATAGGTTTAACAAGATAAAGTAAAATCTTACATATATAATGCTGCAATATAAATCCACCAAGTAAGAAAAATCAGATCAGAAAGTGAAACTACTGAGAAAAACGAAAACATAACTACACACCGGATGTGTGCAAAGCAGGTATGTTGACACACAAGTGAAACAAAACATTCTTAAAAAGGCAAGACCTTTAACATAACTCATTGATATATATTCTAGGTGAGGAATGAGTCAAAATAAAGAATTCAAGATTGTAAAAATTAATGGTGTTGAAGATAGACAGCAGAGGCCCTAAAAATATAAAATCAACTTCCAAACTATCTCACTGTAGCTATAGAAATTCAATTTCAAAAATGATTATAATATAAAAAATTAAAAAATTGGTTTTTTTGCTCTATTCACTAGTTTTTGTATATTTTAGTATACACATATAAGTGATATCATATAGTATTTTCCTTTCTCTGTTTGACTTACTTCACTTAATATGATAATCTGGGCTTCCCTGGTGGCTCAGTTGGTAAAGAATTCGCTTGCAATGCAAGAGACACCAGTTCAATTCCTGGGTTGGGAAGATCCCATGGAGAATGGATAGGCTACCCACTCCAGTGTTCTTGGGCTTCCCTGGTGGCTCAGAGTTAAAGAATCTACCTGTAATGTGGGAGACCTAGGTTCAGTTCCTGGGTTGGGAACATTCCCTGGAGGAGGGCATGGCAATCCACTCTATTATTTTTGCCTGGAAATCGCCACAGAGGAGCCTGGTGGGCTACAGTCCATGGAGTTGCAAAGAGTCGGACACACCTGAGCAACTCAGCACAGAACAGCATGATAACCTCGAGGTCTATCCATATTGCTGCAAATGGCATTTTTCATTCTCTGTATGGTTGACTAATATCCATTGTATATGTGTACCACATCTTTTCATCTGTCAATGGACACTTGGAGTACTCTCATGTTATTTTTTACAAATAATGCTGCTATGACCATTAGGTTGCATGAATCTTTTTGTATTACATATTTTCTTACTCTCATGTGTTCTATTATCTTCTTCTTAATCTAGTATTAGATGCATGTTTAGAACTTCTCTTTCATTTCCCTTTATTTTTAACTTGTAACTCATATCTTTCCTATGTTTATTCTGTATTTCCCTAAATTGGCCTTCCAATTCCTTATTTCATCCTCTGTTTCCAGTCTAATGTTGAACACAGGTTCTTTTTTTAACTTGAAAGACTCAGACATAAAGATTATTGAGATTCTACCATTTAGAGCTGCATGAACAGTAAATATAAAAAAGGCCATAGTCACCTGGGTTGATTTTTTGTAAGAGACAACTGAAGGGTTTGCCCTTTTTGCCAATCATGCTGCTTTCTATCTCTTACTACCATATGACTAAATCCCTATTTAATGCACTACTTTGCTCCCTAGACTCCAATGTAATACACTCTTGTTTCCTTCTGGATTTTCAATTCCATTATTTCTGATTCACCTCTTCAACGTTCACAAGCATTTTTTTGTCCTTTAATTTAGGGAGGGACTTCCCAGGTGACACTAGTGGTAAAGAATCTGTCTGCCAATGCAGGAGACAGAAAGAGACACAGGATTGATCCCCGGATCAGGAAGATCCCCCGGAGGAGGGCATGGCAACCCACTCCAGTATTCTTGCCTGGAGAATCCCATGGACAGAGGAGCCTGTTGGGCTACAGTCCATGGGGTCGCAGAGCATTAAACACAACTGGGCAACTGAGTGCAGCACAATACAGGGCTGTGTTTCTTGCACTGACTACCAGGTAATTCTTTTCTCTGGTCTGGTTAATCCTCACACGAAGGTACTGAGTCATAAACATTCTCAGGAACTTTTTTCACCAATGGCCCTGGTTGAATGTATAAAAACCTGTCCTAGTTCCTAGATGTTTCTAGCCCTGACAAATCTGCTTTTGGATAGCTAGAATATGGAAGCTCATAAGAGGATTGAGTTAAACTGGCTTGGTTAGGAGGTCAGCCCAGGATAACTCTGCACTCCTTCTCCTCTTGTACAGAGAGTAAAAAGGTGATATCAACCCCACAGATACCTCACAGACTCTATGCCTACAGAAAGGACAGGAATCCTGCTGGTGCTCAAGGTGGGGACTGAACTCTACATGATTTTTCTCTGGCTGGCTGCAAGTAAGAGAGGAGTTGTCAACAGGCACACAATGGGTATATTCCAAATTACTGGAGAAGACTGCAGAGCAAGGGCTGCTGTAAATGGAAAATAGACAACAAGTAAACAGAGATCCCCTGGCAACTATAAAGTATATATTACTCCATGAAAGGTAATAGTAACTATAACAAACTTATGATATATGAACACCTTGAGACTCATGTGATGAGGACACTATCTTCCTAAAAATGTGCACAAAATAATGCAAATCAGCTTTTAGATGAACAGGATATATAATTTCTGCCTCAGAAGGTGACAGCTTCTTTCTGAGGAATCCAACTTCTGGTTATAAACTAGTGTGTGACATTTCAGGTCTGCTGAAAGGCAATTACAAAAGCTCTACTTGAGGGAGAGCTGTGCTGCCCACAGCAGACGCCGACACAGCCAGCATCTGCACGGTCTATGAGGAGCTGCTCTCAAAGACTTGGGGAGCCCTGGCCAGCCACATTCTTAGATACATCCTTAGTCTGGGGCCCCAAATCCCACATCAGAGGCCCTGCACAGATGTCTTCTTCAGGTACCTCTGCTGAGCCTTTCTTACTAAGAGGAGGGAGAGGAAGAAACCTTCAACACACTGTCCCCATCCTGACCCAGTGTTTGATATTTCCCATTCATAGCCTGTCCCTCCCACTCCTTGTGGTCCCTAGGTCCATTAAACCCCTGGAGGCTTTTGTCTTGGGGGGAGTTCTTATGATTATGTGAGATGAGCCACCCCCACCCATTTCTGTGGTGGCGGCCCACCTGATCCTTGACCAAAACATCCTTCAGTGGAAGGAAAATTGAACTGGAAGAGTAGGTGGTTTCTCCAGTTTTCACCTTTTGAATGTACTATCATGGAAGAAGTGACCAAGAGCTTCATTGTTTTCAGTCTGGCTCTTAATCCTTTGAGGGACTATTTCCACACCTGGTCATTTAGCTCTGTCTATAGTGTCTGACACTGCTCTGGTGCTGATGCTCAGACTTTTTATCAAGTTTAGAGGTGATGCTCAACTGTTCGTTTAGTTGCTCTCAGTAAAACTTTTGACACCATCTTTGTTTGCTGTTGTTCAGCTGCCGGGTTCTGCCTGACTCTTTGCAATCCCATAGACTGTAACACACACCAGGCTTCCCTGTACCTCACCATCTCCCGGACTTTGCCCAAGTTCATGTCCATTGAATCAGTGATGCCATGTAATCATCTCATCCTCTGTCACCCTCTTCTCCTCCTGCCTTCAATCTTTCGCAGCATCAGGGTCTTTTCCAATGAGTCAGCTGTTTGATACAAACATCATTCTTACTGGACCCAAAATGTTATGGAAACCCACATTCTTCAGAATTAAGATGGACCGTCAGAATAACTTCAGTCAAGACTCTCCACTCTTGCTTTGAGACCAACTAAATAACTCTTCGTTCATTGGGTTGGCCAAAAGCTTCATTCTGTGTTTTCCATATGGTGTTATGAGCAAACTTTTGGGCCAACTTAATATTTGCACTGTTCTCATGCTTAAAGTCAGATCAACTGAATTTTTCATGTCTGGACTATAGTTATGATTAAAATAGTTGTCTGGGTATAAAACAAGAGACTTAATGAGCATCTGTGGCTTTGAGATTCTGCTAATGAAACCATATTCTAGTTTGCTGGGTTTAATAAATTACATTAGAGTGTATTCAGTAAATCCCCACTGGGATCCATTTTCTCCAAGACCATCTAGAAGCTTTTCCTTAATTATTTTTAAAACCACTGCTGACAGCTAAAACTCTCAAAAAGATGTTCTATTAATAGTTTTCAGAGCCAGGATTTTTTTTTTAACATCTGAAAGCAGATATGTTTACTTTAATTAAACAACAAGAACTGTGTACTTTGTAATGGTTCTCCCTTTACCATGACTTCTAGGAAACTCAGACAAGGATTTATTCAATAGTGTCTATTCTTTTTAATACGATTTTCCATTTTAAACATGTTTTTAATTACTCATGTCTTCTTTCAACTCAATTTAAAATATTTTAAAAATTAAGTGAGAGATTAAAAAGCAATCAATCAATGAAGACAACAAATGATATTTAATCAACAGTCAATGAATACTTGTGATTTGGTTTTGGAACAGAAAAGGTATTCAAAGAACCACTGCAAATTAAAACAATGTCTGTATTTAAAAATTGCCAAAATGACTATAAAGATAAGAGAAAATTGGTTTTAATGGACATCTTCTTTGATGAAACTCAAAGGCCATGTCCACTGTTGACTGTAGATAATTGGAGGTGATTTTGGAAAAAATATGGCAGATGTTACTGGTGAGCATTTATTTTCTACACTTCATTATAAATCTCTCTCTGGTCAGCTGTGTGTGTGTGCGTGGTAAGTCGCTTCAGTCGTGTCTGACTCTTTGCAACCCCATGGAGTGTAGCCCACCAGTCTCCTCTGTCCATGGGGATTCCCCAAGGCAAGAATATTGGAGTGGGGGGCCATGCCTTCCTCCAGGGGATATTCCGAGCCCAGGGATCAAACCTGGGTCTCCTGCACTGCAAGAGGATTCTTTACTATATGAACTACCGGGAAAGCCCTCTCTAGTCATTTCAGTCAGTTAGTCAGTTCAGTCACTCAGTCTGACTCTTTGTGACCCCATGAACTGCAGCATGCCAGGCCTCCCTGTCCATCACCAACTCCTGGAGTTCACTCAAATCATGTCCATCGAGTCCGTGATGCCATCCAGCCATCTCATCCTCTGTCTTCCCCTTCTCCTCCTTCCCCCAATCCCTCCCAGCATCAGAGTCTTTTCCAATGAGTCAGCTCTTCGCATGAGGTGGCCAAAGTATTGGAGTTTCAGCTTTAGCATCATTCCTTACAAAGAACACCCAGGACTGATCTCCTTCAGAATGGACTGGTTGGATCTCCTTGCAGTCCAAGGGACTCTCAAGAGTCTTCTCCAACACCACAGTTCAAAAGCATCAATTCTTCAGCATTCAGCTTTCTTCACAGTTCAACTCTCACATCCATACATGACCACTAGAAAAACCATAGCCTTGACTAGATGGGCCTTTGTTGGCAAAGTAATGTCTTTGCTTTTCAATATGCTATCTAGGTTGGTCATAACTTTCCTTCCAAGGAGTAAGCGTCTTTCAATTTCATGGCTGCAGTCACCATCTGTAGTGATTTTGGAGCCCCCAAAAATAAAGTCTGACACTGTTTCTGCTGTTTCCCCATCTATTTCCCATGAAGTGATGGGACCAGATGCCATGATCTTCGTTTTCTGAATGTTGAGCTTTAAGCCAACTTTTTCACTCTCGTCTTTCACTTTCATCAAGAGGCTTTTTAGTCCCTCTTCACTTTCTGCCATAAGGGTGGTTTCATCTACATATCTGAGGTTATTGATATTTCTCCTGGCAATCTTGATTCCAGCTTGTGCTTCTTCCAGCCCAGGGTTTCTCATCATCTAGTCAGTTAGAAGCATCCAAATCTCCTGGATGATAATCAGGGTATTAGAGCAGGAACACAAAGAAAGGACAGGTGAGTTCTAGTTTTATACTGCCAATAAGGTTTGCTAACAAAAAATAGCTCGTGGTCAAGGCTGGACTTATGGTGTACCCCACAGCTGTGATATGAAAGAGCACAGAGAGAGCCAAAATAACCCAGTCAGGAATCTTGGAGTCTGGATGAAGGTCACCTAGGTTAGACCTGTGGGGCAGGGAAATGCAGTGTTTCTGTGGAGCAGGAGCCAAGACAAGAAGAGGAGGGGTTTGATAAGAAGCACCAATCTAGGAGCGTGTGTGGTCACTCCAGATCCCATAGTATTAATCTAGGAAGGCAGGCCAGGATGCAGACACCAATTTCTCTCTCTCTCAGAAGTACATCAATCTGCTCTGACTGAGATGCTGGTTCAGGTCTTTGCAGCCAAAGCTGGCTGCTCATCTCCCATGGATGGTCTAGTTTAAGAACACCTTTGTTTGCCCTGAGATTTAAATGAGTGCATTTCACTGCCTGAATTTCCACCCACCTACTCCCCTTTATAAGCCAAAATTCTTAGAAGTTCAAGAAAAGAGAATGGGTCTTGGGCTTAAGAATATTATGTGGTCATATGGAAGGGAAAACTTGCTTCTTGCAATTTGGGATGATTGGAAAGAATAAGACTCACATCTGCATGTGAAGTTTAACCTTCCCAACCTGTTTTATCATTTATAACAGAGATAATAATGCCAAGATTATTGGGAGTGTTCCAGCTATGTAAATC